>NC_037291.2:5477487-6846859 GCF_000002775.5 Populus trichocarpa | reverse complement strand
TGGACCCTGGCTAACTGTGAGGGCAAATCCACCTTGTAGGCTACTGGTCCAACTCGTTGTAAGATTTTGAAGGGTCCAATGAAACGGGGAGTTAACTTTCCTTTCAATCCAAATCGTAACATGTTCTTCCATGGGGCTACCTTCAGGAACACCTGGTCCCCCGTACTGAACTCGAGAGGTCTTCTCCTCACATCGGCATACTTCTTCTGTCTATCCTGTGCGGCTTTGATGCGATCCTTGATAATTCTCACTTTCTCCGTGGTGACTTGAACTAACTCTGCGCCATATAACTTCCGGTCCCTAATTTCCTCCCAACATAAAGGAGTTCTACACCTCCTACCATACAAGGCTTCATATGGGGCCATCCCTATTGTGGCTTGGTGACTATTGTTATACGTGAACTCCACCAATGCCATGTGTTCCTCCCAGTTTCCTCCAAATTCTAGCACACATGCCCGTAATAGGTCTTCCAAGACTTGAATGACTCTTTCCGATTGGCCATCCGTTTGAGGGTGAAACGCAGTGCTCATGTCCAATCTTGTCCCCAAGGCATGTTGTATGCTCGGCCAAAGTCGAGAGGTGAACCTAGGATCTCGATCCGATACAATGGACATCGGAATCCCATGAAGTCGTACCACCTCATTTATGTAGATCTTGGCAAGCTTGTCCACCGAGTCGGTCATCTTTACAGGCAAGAATAGTGCGGATTTCGTCAACCGATCCACAATGACCCATATTGCATCATTTCCTTTTCTCCTCTTGGGAAATCCTGACACGAAATCCATGGTGATCATCTCCCACTTCCATTCTGGAATTTGTAATGGCTGTAATGGTCCCGCAGGCCTTTGGTGTTCAACCTTGACTTGTTGACAAATCTCACACTTTGACACATACTCAGCTATTTCCCTTTTCATATTAGGCCACCAATAGGTGTTTCAGGTCTCGGTACATCTTAGTACTGCCAGGATGTATGGAGAATTTGGACTCATTGCTTCTTGCAGAACCATACGTTTGACTGTTTCGTCATCAGGCACGTACAACCGTTGTCCCATCATCAAGGATCCATCATCCGCTACTCGGAATTTCATTTCTACCCCGGCCTCCACATTCTTCCTAATCTTGGATCCCACCTTGTCATGGAATTGGGCATGTAGTATCTGTTCTCGATACGTTGGTCGCACCAATAATTGGGCTACTAACCCACCTCTTGCATCAATTCCCAAATCTGCACCCAACTCTTTTAATTCTGCCAATTGCCGCTCCTTTCCCACTGTTAAGCTTCCCAAGGAGGCTTTATTTTTGCGACTGAGGGCATCTGCCACCACATTTGCTTTCCCCGGGTGGTATTCTATGGTGCAATCATAATCCTTAATGAGCTCTATCCACCTTCTTTGCCGCATGTTCAACTCCTTTTTTTGCATCAGATACTTCAGGCTCTTATGATCAGTAAAAATTTGGGTTCGAGACCCATACAAATAGTGTCTCCATATCCTCAAGGCAAATACTACAGCTGCCAACTCCAGGTCGTGCACCGGGTAGTTCACCTCATGAGTCTTTAATTGCCTTGATGCATAGGCGATCACCTTCCCATGTTGCATCAAAACACCCCCAATCCCTTCCCGAGGCATCACTATATACCACAAAACCCTCGGTCCCTGAGGGGAGAGTTAAGACTGGAGCAGTGGTGAGCCTCCTCTTCAATTCTTGGAAGCTTGCCTCACATTCTTCCGACCCACACCCACTTCTTTATCCTTCCTAGTTAGCTGGGTCAAAGGGGTTGCAATCAGGGAAAAACCTTCGATAAATCTCCGATACTATCCTGCAAGTCCCAGGAAACTACGTATTTCAGTGACCGAAGTCGGTCTTTCCCATTTCAAGACTGCTTCGACTTTTTGAGGGTCGACAAAAACACCTTCGGCTGAAAGACATGTCCCAAAAACGTCACTCTTTTCAGCCAAAATTCACATTTACTCAATTTTGCATATAACTGGTGATCTCTCAAGGTTTGTAAGGTTTGTCTCAAGTGTTCTTCGTGCTCCTTGAAAGAATTCGAGTACACCAGTATATCATCAATGAATACCACCACAAACTTATCCAGGTATGGTTGGAAAACCCGATTCATCAAATCCATGAAGAGGGCTGGGGCGTTCGTCAACCCGAACGGTAACACCAAAAATTCATAGTGTCCGTAACGAGTTCTAAATACGGTCTTTGCTACATCCGCTTCTTTAATCTTCATCTGATAGTACCCTGATCTCAGATCTATCTTCGAAAATGCCCTCGCTCCCTTTAATTGGTCGAACAAATCATCTATCCGAGGTAACGGATACTTGTTTTTCATTGTTATTTTGTTCAACTGTCGATAGTCAATACAAAGCCTATGGGTTCCATCTTTCTTTCTTACAAAATAGGACCGGTGCTCCCAAGGAGAATTACTGGGCCGTATGAACCCCTTGTCTAATAATTCCTGTAATTGAGTCTTTAACTCGTTCAGTTCTGCTGGAGCCATCCGATACGGTTGTTGGGCTATGGGGTGGGACTCCAGGAAAAGTGTCTATAGACACCTCTACCTCTCGCTCCGGGGGTAGTCCTGGTAGTTCTTCTGGAAACACATCTGGGAAATCCTTCACCACAGGAATCCTTCAATCGTGGACCTTCATCATCAGAGTTTAAGATGTATGCGAGGTATCCCATACATCCCTTTCTTAAAAGTTTTGGGCTGTTACCACCGATATTAAAGCATTCAGTTTGGGAAATCTCTCTCCTTCAAAAGTCATTTTCTCGCCCTTAGGTGTTTGAAAAGTAACAGTTTTAGCATAACAATCTATTAGTGCCTTGTATTACTCAACCAATCCATGCCTAGTATTATGTCAAAATCATGCAGCTCTAAGGGAATCAAGTCTACTTCTGTTTCATCCCGGATATAACTAACCCCACATCCACATATACAATATTTGTTTCAACCATGTTTCCCATTGGAGTTCCCAATTACAAACCCCTTCTCTACTATTTCTACTTCCTTTCTCAATTTAGTGACACTCTCTTAGCAATGAATGAGTGGGTGGCACCCGGATCAAACAATACATGCATATTAAAATCATTCAACAGTAGTGTACCTGCCACCACATCCGATGCAGGCCCTGGCCTCCTCCTGTGTCAGGTGGAAGACCCTCCCTGGGGTCCCGATCATTTTGTGCCCTCGGCTTCCCTCGACTGGAGTTTGCCCCTGATTGTGAAGATCTCACTGGCCCTATTAACGGTGACTGACTGCTGGTGGCTCTGACTGGGCTGTCTATAGCTCTATACTTGTCCGGTGTTTCTTTTGGGGCAGTCCCCTCTTGTAATGACCTTTCCCACCACAGTAATGACACCCTTGGCTAAGATACTGACAGTTCCTCCACCTATGACCCTCTCCTCTGCACACAAAGCATCGCCCAGGGGAAACTGAGCAGTCCCCAGGGTGTTTTTGTCCATATTTTACACAAAAAGGATAGTCAACTCCCCTGCGGTCACCGGTTCCCAGTTGAAGAGTTTGCCTCGAGTGCGACTGTCCCGCCATCATTCTCCCACTTGACTGTTGGTGAGGCGGTAATATCAAACTCCCCTTCTTTCCGTGCTGCTCAAACACTCCACTTTTTCCTTTCTTCGGGTGCGGTGGTCTGCCGCTGAAATAGTCCCCATCTCTCTTTTTGCTTATACTCTGATACCCCCCTTGGCTTTCTCCAATACATGCCTCCAGAGCTTGTGCAAGCCTCAATCAACTCCCTCACCGATTTAAATCGCAAGGCGATCAATCCTTGTCTCAAATACTGTCGTAAACCATCTCTCAACTTTTCAATCATATGTTCCTCTGTCGGCACATAATGTGGGGCGAACAATGAGAGGTCATGGAATCTCCTTTCGTACTCCAATACTGACATATCACCCCTGTCTTAATGCTAAGAACTCTTGTTCTTTCACCTTGCGATGATACTTGGAATAAAACTGATTCTCAAACTCTGTCTTGAAATCACTCCAAGTTAGGGTCTCAGTCGCACGCCTCAGCTGAACTGTTTCCCACCATGTCATGGCCCTATCAGATAGTAACTGGGATGCACAATTTACCCTCAAACCCTCGGGTATGCTTATTTGAATCATTGTCTTTTCTACCTTCCTGATCCATCTTCCAGCTATCTCTGCATCTTGTTCCCCCATATACGGTTCACAGCCCATTTCCCTCATACTCTTGACTAGTCGCACCAGTGGTACCACATTATCCATGGTCATGCTGGTCGTAGGGGCTGCTGGTGGAATCTGCGTGGTAGGGGTTGTTTGTGCTGCTGAACTAGCCATGCCTTCCATCACTGCTTTAACTATTTGTACAAGGAGTCCTGCATCTACATATTGTGGGGGCACACCAGTTGGAACAGTAGATGGCTGTGCTTCTGATCTTTCTCGCTGCTCCGTTGCGACTGGGGGTGTTCCCTCTGTCTGATGAGACCTCGGGCCTTCTCCTGCCACCGTATCTTCCCCATGCAAAGTTTCGGGCGGTATTATCGGAGCATGAGATGCCCGTATCATCTAAGGGATCTTCGTCTTGCCAACCTTGGGCACCTCGGTTCATGCCCCTCCTTTCTAAGGAGGGTGGCTCAGTTCGTGTCCCTTGTCGGGTGCGTACCATCCTGAAATTCATCGCAACAACACATTTATTAATGATCCTCAGGATCCATACCAAGTGCTCTGATACCAACTGTAACAACCCGGCTTTCTAAGCCCAAAACAATAGTAAATTTTTTTTTTAATATATATATATATTTAATACACATGGTGCCGGTAATCAAAGAACTTGAATCCTCACATCATCAAAATACAATCCATACAATCAACAGTTCATTCAAAAGCGAATCTTACACAAACACATAATATTAAGGTTGCATGATTTGAAGTTCATATTAAAAATATATATACATGGACATGAGTTTGCACTCTTATACTTCTAATAGCCATCACAATTTTTAAACAAAAAGGATCTAATAAAAGTTATACATTCAGTACATTGATCCCTACAAAATACATTGTGATTTAGAATGCATCTACTTAATTCCTTGCAAAAGTAGGTTCCCGTGTATCGGGTATCCTAGACATCTCGTTGGTGTGACGTCCCTGCAGCAGTACAAAACATTTAAGAGAAAACAAATACTTAATAATAATAATAATGGTAACTAACGGCCTAGCAATTAAATAAGCATTAACATTTATAATTTCTTCATGTATTTGATGTAACAATTAGTAGTACATATAGATACACAAGTTTTCAAATGCCATTCGCCGAAACTAGTCGTTTATTTGTCCCGGCTATCCATCCGGATTCCATAGCGATAGCTGCGTCGCTGTCAATCCTAAAATCGGCAGCCGAAACTACATCCCTGCCGATCAAGGAATCGGCAGCGAAACTGGGTCGCTGCCGATGTCTGTATCGGCAGCGAAGACTGCATCGCTGCCGATCCAGAATCGGCAGCGAATACTGTGTCGCTGCCGATCCAGAATCGGCAGCGGAACTGCGTCGCTGCCGATCCACAATCGGCAGCGAAATCATCCCTTTTTAACTCGGCCATCCATTCGGACGCCATTAGCCAAAGCTAATCATTCTTTGTCCCGGCCATCCATTCGGATGCCATTAGCCGAAGCTAATCAGTCCTTCATCCCAGCCATCCATTCGGACGCCATTAGCCAAAGCTAATCATTCTTTGTCCCGGCCATCCGTTTGGATGCCATTAGCCGAAGCTAATCAGTCTTTTGTCCCGGCCATCCATTCGGATGCCATTAGCCGAAGCTAATCACTCTTTTATCAACAATTAAGCGTTCGACAATTTAATATCGGTTCTAACAATATGGTAGTACTCAAGTTAAAATATTCCAAGATTCAACGTATGAAAAAGAAAGGTGCAAGTCACCTACCTGCTCCACCTGTGGTCGTTCCTGTCTTGATGATGGTCCAATCCCGACCGCACCACCTAAGACATCAATGGTCACAAATCAGCACAGTTGTATTTATTTTATTTTTGAATCACATTCATCATCACACTTATTTCAATAGTTCATATGTTCACATTCAAGTGTTCCCTATTTTACACCATCATATCATGAAATTGTTATTAGCATTTAAGTCATTCCTGCCTAGGAGGCTTATTGTAGGAATCGGCAGCGAGAACTAGTTCGCTGCGGGCTGCCCAATTCGGCAGCGAGAACTGGTTCGCCGCAGGCTGCCAGTTCGGCAGCGAGAACTGCACCGCTGTTGGCGCCACAGTTTCGCTGCACAACGCACAACTCGGCAGCGAATATCACTTCGCTGCAGGAGGTTCAGCTGCGGCAGCGAAACCGAATTTCGCTGCGCAACACACAAATCGGCAGCGAATATCAAATCGCTGCAGGAGGTTCAGTTGCGTCAGCGAAACAGAATTTCGCTGCAAAAAACACACAAATCGGCAGCGAATATCAATTCGCTGCAGGAGGTTCAGTTGCGGCAGCGAAACAGAATTTCGCTGCGCAACACACAAATCGGCAGCGAATATTAATTTGCTGCAGCAGGTTCAGTTGCGGCAGCGAAACAGAATTTCGCTGCGCAACACACAAATCGGCAGCGAATATCAATTCGCTGCAGCAGGTTCAGTTGCGTGAGCGAAACAGAATTCTCTGCGCAACACACAAATCGGCAGCGAATATCAAATCGCTGCAGCAGGTTCAGTTGAGGCAGCGAAACAGAATTTCGCTGCGCAACACACAAATCGGCAGCGAATATCAATTCGCTGCAGCAGGTTCAGTTGCGGCAGCGAAACAGAATTTCGCTGCGCAACACACAAATCGGTAGCGAATATCAAATCGCTGCAGCAGGTTCAGTTGCGGCAGCGGAACAGAATTTCGCTGCGCAACACACAAATCGGCAGCGAATATTAATTTGCTACAGCAGGTTTAGTTGCGGCAGCGAAACAGAATTTCGCTGCGCAACACACAAATCGGCAGCGAATATTAATTCGCTGCAGCAGGTTCAGTTACGGCAGCGAAACAGAATTTCGCTGCGCAACACACAAATCGGCAGCATCAATTTCAGCACAATCATCACAGGAGAACACATTAATTCCAGCAACAAACATCACAGCAGAACACATTAATTCCAGCAACAATCATCACAGCAGAACACATTAAGTCCAGCAACAACATCACAGCAGAACACATTAAGTCCAGCAACAACATCACAGCAGAACACATTAATTACCCCCTAGTTAAAGCCAGCCCTCTACCATGATTTGTTAGATGTTCTAAAATTGACTTTATTTCACTTTTGTTTGCTTGTTCTCTTGGTTAATTTCAGCTTCCTTCACAGCTGGCTTAGGTCTTAGATCAATTCTTTTCTTAGGGTTTTTCTTCTTCATTTTCGTTTTTGATCTTACGGGGGAGAGGAAGAGAGTTTCATGACCCATACCTTCTGAATTTAACTAAGTTTGAGGAAGGTTTGACACTATTCAGCTGCTGGTTCTCCTCCTTCTTCTTCCTCTCACGTTTTCCAGCTCTCTTTTTCCTCTCCTCTATGCAGCTGCCCACTCCTCTCTCAAGGTCTCATCTCTCCCTCACAAGTTCACAAAGTAATCTCTACTGGTCTGATTCACGTTTCTGTTGTGAAAGGGGAAATTTGGAAGAAGATGGGTCATTCTCTCTCCCCTCTTTGTATTTATACTACCCATCCAATGAAATGGGTTGTTTGGGGGTTGGTTTAGGTGTGTCCTTATCCTTGTTTGGTTTATCTAAAATCAGTTTTACCCCTCCCTCCCAGCTCTGCGTCACTGTTCATTGAGAAATCGGCAGCGAAAACTGCGTCGCTGCCGATCAAGAAATGGGCAGCGAAAACTGTGTCGCTACCGATTTCTGTATCGGTAGTGAAGGCTGCGTCGCTGCCAAGTCCAGAATCGGCAGCGAAAACTGCATCGCTGCCGATTTCTGCATCGGCAGCGAAAACTGCGTCGCTGCCGATTTCTGCATCGGCAGCGAAAACTGCGTCGCTGCCCAGTCCAGAATTGGCAGCGAATACTGCGTCGCTGCCGATTTCTGCATCGGCAGCGAAAACTGCGTCGCTGCCGATTTCTGCATCGGCAGCGAAAACTGCATTCATCATCATCTCTCTCTCTCTAATATATATATATATATATATATATATTTTCCTTTGGGTGTTTACAACTGGGTTCTTCCCAAAACATAGAACTTGTAGCCTCATGTCTTACCTTTCCAACGCCACAAATTTCACTTGAATCGGAGTTCTATAACTCCAGATATAGTTAAAAATCTGAGGAGAGGTCAGACAGTAACAGTTCAAAAATGGACAGTAACAGTTGGACAATAACAATCCAAGCGTTTGTTAATGAGCGATTTTGACTCCCTTACAGGCAGAACTGGGTTCTTCCCAAAACATATAACTTGTAGCCTCATGTCTCACCTTTCCAACGCCACAAATTTCACTTGAATCGTAGTTCTATAACTCCAGATATAGTTAAAAATCTGAAGAGAGGTCAGACAGTAACAGTTCAAAAATGGACAGTAACAGTTGGACAGTAACAGTCCAAGCATCTGTTAATGAGCGATTTTGACTACCTTAGAGGCAGAACTGGGTTCTTCCCAGAACATATAACTTGTAGCCTCATGTCTTACCTTTCCAACGCCACAAATTTCACTTGAATCGGAGTTCTATAACTCCAGATATAGTTAAAAATCTGAGGAGAGGTCAGACAGTAACAGTTCAAAAAATGGACAGTAACAGTCCAAGCATTTTTTTTATGAGCGATTTTGACTACCTTAGAGGCAGAACTGGGTTCTTCCCAAAACATAGAACTTGTAGCCTCATGTCTTACCTTTCCAACGCCACAAATTTCACTTGAATCGGAGTTCTATAACTCCAGATATAGTTAAAAATCTGAGGAGAGGTCAGACAGTAACAGTTCAAAAATGGACAGTAACAGTTGGACAATAACAATCCAAGCGTTTGTTAATGAGCGATTTTGACTACCTTACAGGCAGAACTGGGTTCTTCCCAAAACATATAACTTGTAGCCTCATGTCTCACCTTTCCAACGCCACAAATTTCACTTGAATCATAGTTCTATAACTCCAGATATAGTTAAAAATCTGAAGAGAGGTCAGACAGTAACAGTTCAAAAATGGACAGTAACAGTTGGACAGTAACAGTCCAAGCATCTGTTAATGAGCGATTTTGACTACCTTAGAGGCAGAACTGGGTTCTTCCCAGAACATATAACTTGTAGCCTCATGTCTTACCTTTCCAACGCCACAAATGTCACTTGAATCGGAGTTCTATAACTCCAGATATAGTTAAAAATCTGAGGAGAGGTCAGACAGTAACAGTTCAAAAAATGGACAGTAACAGTCCAAGCGTTTTTTTTTATGAGCGATTTTGACTACCTTAGAGGCAGAACTGGGTTCTTCCCAAAACATAGAACTTGTAGCCTCATGTCTTAGCTTTCCAACGCCATAAATTTCACTTGAATCGGAGTTCTATAACTCCAGATATAGTTAAAAATCTGAGGAGAGGTCAGACAGTAACAGTTCAAAAATGGACAGTAACAGTTGGACAATAACAATCCAAGCGTTTGTTAATGAGCGATTTTGACTACCTTACAGGTAGAACTGGGTTCTTCCCAAAACATATAACTTGTAGCCTCATGTCTCACCTTTCCAACGCCACAAATTTCACTTGAATCGTAGTTCTATAACTCCAGATATAGTTAAAAATCTGAAGAGAGGTCAGACAGTAACAGTTCAAAAATGGACAGTAACAGTTGGACAGTAACAGTCCAAGCATCTGTTAATGAGCGATTTTGACTACCTTAGAGGCAGAACTGGGTTCTTCCCAGAACATATAACTTGTAGCCTCATGTCTTACCTTTCCAACGCCACAAATTTCACTTGAATCGGAGTTCTATAACTCCAGATATAGTTAAAAATCTGAGGAGAGGTCAGACAGTAAGAGTTCAAAAAATGGACAGTAACAGTCCAAGCGTTTTTTTTATGAGCGATTTTGACTACCTTAGAGGCATAACTGGGTTCTTCCCAAAACATAGAACTTGTAGCCTCATGTCTTACCTTTCCAACGCCACAAATTTCACTTGAATCGGAGTTCTATAACTCCAGATATAGTTAAAAATCTGAGGAGAGGTCAGACAGTAACAGTTTAAAAATGGACAGTAACAGTTGGACAGTAACAATCCAAGCGTTTGTTAATGAGCAATTTTGACTACCTTAGAGGCAGAACTGGGTTCTTCCCAAAACATAGAACTTGTAGCCTCATGTCTTACCTTTCCAACGCCATAAATTTTGCTTGAATCGGAGTTCTATAACTCCAGATATAGTTAAAACTCTGAGGAGAGGTCAGACAGTAATAGTTCAAAGACGAAGCAGTAACAGTTGGACAGTGAAAGTCCAAATATAAAGAAAGGAATGATAACTAGGATTGGAAAAAGAACGACAGTAATAATGAGTGAAATGAGAAAAACATAAAGTACTAAGAAATGACTGAAAGAAAGACTTATTGGTTGTTGATATGGTTATTATAAAACATATCCTTGAGTGAGGAAAATTTATGAGATAAACCTGTGATTTGCAGGAGGGACCACAGACATGGTGCAACAGCAGCAGCAGGGGAGCACGAATAGAGCTTCTATTGCAGGTAGGTGATTCACACCTATGCTTCCTAGTTAAATTCCATGATTTAATATATTTTGATGTGAAATGTGAATTACTGAATGTATGTGTATTCAAGGTGAAAAGTTGTTATGTGAATTGCCAAGTGATGAAATTATCACTGAAAAAGGAAAACATGAGAAGTGTGATTTGAGGCATAAACTAGCATACATTAAGTGTATGTTAGGATCCCGGGTAAGGGGATCACCATGTATTGTCTAGCATACATTGAGTGTATGTTAGGATCCCGGGTAAGGGGATCACCCTGTATTGGCTAGCATACATTTAGTGTATGTTAGGATCCCGGGTAAGGGGATCGTCATGAATGGACTAACATACATTTAGTGTATGTTAGGATCCCGGGTAAGGGGATCGTCATGAATGGACTAACATACATTTAGTGTATGTTAGGATCCCGGGTAAGGGGATCTCCATGTATTGGCTACCATACATTCAGTGTATGTTAGGATCCCAGGTAAAGGGATCACCATGGAATGACCATCATACATTCATTGTATGTTAGGATTCCGGGTAAAGGGATCGCCTTATATCGACTCCTATGGGGTGGTGATGACGATACCAGTGAAATTGGTATCGAGAATGTGATAAGCAAAAGTAATCACGTTGATGTCTGGAATGAAGGTTGATAGTGGTAGAGGGAACGATTATCAATAGTTGAATAAGGAAGAGATTTTCAATAAAAAAAAAAACTAGAAGGGAGAAGTAAATGAAATATGAATGCATGTTGCCCTGTTGAAATTATTAGATATTCATATTGTTATATTTATGGAAATATTCACCTCGCAATAATATGTATTTTGTTTCAGGATCATCGCATGCACGACAGGAGTAGATCCTAGCTTATGTTTCCTTTTTGAAGTCTAGGTTCTATTTAGTATACCCTTGTATTTTGTAAACATGAAAATGGTTGTATAACTTAATTTGTATAATAAATGTTTAAACTTGATTGGATGAATTTAACGTTGTAGTTTATATAACCATAATTCATGTCTATGAATTTATATTTATTTAAATTATCCATCCATAATGATATTTTTGTTATATCATGCATATCATAAATATTATGGTTGATAGGTGTGAGTATAATTGTGGAATTGAAACCCAGGTTGATTGGGTCGGGAATTAAGTTATGAGATGCGAACTGATAGAAGGGTAAACAGGTTACATGTCGGTAAATTAGGACCTTCCGGTATAGGGGGGACTCCGTCGAAATTTCCGGTAGATGTTAACACGAAGACCGTGAATATGTATATAAAAAAAAAATTAAATTAACTACTCTGTTTTTCTATTGACATGAGATTGTGGTTTTATCCCAGAAATGGGGGATGTTACAAAAACAGCCTGCGGAAAATTGTGTAAACATTTGAGCGCGAAGCAACGGTCAGAACAAACGTTATGACCCTTTTTTCGCGTTACTCAAGTTTGGCCGAACAGTGGTCCTCGTCACCGAGAAGCGATTTCGTAGCTACCCCGAGGAAAACTGGATCCAAAAACTCGTGTAAAAATTTGAGCGCGATCCGACGGTCGGATCAAAAGTTACGGCCCTTTTAACCCATTACTCAAGCACTTAAGTTTGGCCAACAAGACCTCCTCGTCACTGAGTAGAGATTCCGTAGCTACCCCGAGGAAAACTACATCCAGAAACTCGTGTAAAAATTTAAGCGCGATCCAACGGTCGGATCAAACATATGGCCCTTTTGACCCTTTACTCAAGGTTGGCCGACCAGACCTCCTCGTCACCGAGTAGAGATTCCGTAGCTATTCCGAAGAAAACTGCATCCGGAAACTCTTCTAAAAATTTCAACGCGATCCAACGGTGGCATCAAACATTATGGCCCTTTTGACCCCTTACTCAAGTCTAGCTGAACAGCGCTCCTCGTCACCTATTAGCGCTTCGACAGTAACCGAAAGAAAAGAAACTACGGATAACCGTGTAAACATTTAAGCGCTATCCAACGGTGGGATCAAAAGTTACGGCCTTTTTAACCCGTTACTCAAGTTTGGTTGACCAGAGCTGCTTGTCACGGAGTAGCGATACCAAATCTACCCCAAGGAAAACGGAATCCGGAAACTCATGTAAACATTTAAGCGCGACCAAACGGTGGGATCAAAAGTTATGACACTTTTGACCCGTTAAGCAAGTCTTTCCGACCAGAGCTCGTTGTCTGCAAGTAGCGATTCCATAGCTACCGTAAGGAATACGACCTACGGAAACTCGTGCAAAAAAATAAAGCCCGATCCAAGGGTCAGATCAAAAGTTATGGCCCCTTTGACCAGGACTCAAGCTTGGCCGACAAGACCTCCTCGTCACCAAGAAGCAATTCCATAACAACCCCAAGAAATACGGCAAATGGAAACTCGTGTAATAATGTGAGGGTGATCCAACGGTGGTATCAAACGTTATGGCCCTTTTGACCCCTTACTCAAGGTTGGCCGACCAGACCTCCACGTCACAGAGTAGGGATTGCATAGCTATCCCAAGGAAAACAGCCTGCGGAAAATTGTGTAAACATTTGAGCCCGAAGCAACGGTCAGAACAACCGTTATGACCCTTTTTTCGCGTCACTCAAGTTTGGCCGAACAGTGCTCCTCGTCACCGAGAAGCGATTTCGTAGCTACCTCGAGGAAAACTGCATCCGAAAACACGTGTAAAAATTTGAGCGCGATCCGACGGTCGGATCAAAGGTTATGCCCCTTTTTTCACGTCACTCAAGATTGGCTGACAAGACCTCCTCGTCACCGAGTAGAGATTCCGTAGCTACCCCGAGGAAAACTGCATCCGAAACTCGTGTAAAAATTTGAGCGCGATGCAACGGTCGGATCAAACATATGGCCCTTTTGACCCTTTACTCAAGGTTGGCCGACCAGACCTCCTCGTCACCGACTAGAGATTCCGTAGCTATCCCGAAGAAAACTGCATCCGGAAACTCTTCTAAAAATTTCAGCGCGATCCAACGGTGTCATCAAACATTATGGCCCTTTTGACCCCTTACTCAAGTCTAGCTGAACAGCGCTCCTCGTCACCTATTAGCGTTTCGACAGTAACCGAAAGAAAAGAAACTACGGATAACCGTGTAAACATTTAAGCGCTATCCAACGGTGGGATCAAAAGTTACGGCCTTTTTAACCCGTTACTCAAGTTTGGTTGACCAGAGCTGCTTGTCATGGAGTAGCGATACCAAATCTACCCCAAGGAAAACGGAATCCGGAAACTCATGTAAACATTTAAGCGCGACCAAACGGTGGGATCAAAAGTTATGACACTTTTGACCCGTTAAGCAAGTCTTTCCGACCAGAGCTCGTTGTCTGCAAGTAGCGATTCCATAGCTACCGTAAGGAATACGACCTACGGAAACTCGTGCAAAAAAATAAGGCCCGATCCAAGGGTCAGATCAAAAGTTATGGCCCCTTTGACCAGGACTCAAGCTTGGCCGACAAGACCTCCTCGTCACCAAGAAGCAATTCCATAACAACCCCAAGAAATACGGCAAATGGAAACTCGTGTAATAATGTGAGGGTGATCCAACGGTGGTATCAAACGTTATGGCCCTTTTGACCCCTTACTCAAGGTTGGCCGACCAGACCTCCACGTCACAGAGTAGGGATTGCATAGCTATCCCAAGGAAAACAGCCTGCGGAAAATTGTGTAAACATTTGAGCCCGAAGCAACGGTCAGAACAACCGTTATGACCCTTTTTTCGCGTCACTCAAGTTTGGCCGAACAGTGCTCCTCGTCACCGAGAAGCGATTTCGTAGCTACCTCGAGGAAAACTGCATCCGAAAACACGTGTAAAAATTTGAGCGCGATCCGACGGTCGGATCAAAGGTTATGCCCCTTTTTTCACGTCACTCAAGATTGGCTGACAAGACCTCCTCGTCACCGAGTAGAGATTCCGTAGCTACCCCGAGGAAAACTGCATCCGAAAACTCATGTAAAAATTTGAGCGCGATCCAACGGTCGGATCAAGCATATGGCCCTTTTGACCCTTTACTCATGGTTGGCTGACCAGACCTCCTCGTCACCGACTAGAGATTCCGTAGCTATCCCGAAGAAAACTGCATCCGGAAACTCTTCTAAAAATTTCAGCGCGATCCAACGGTGGCATCAAACATTATGGCCCTTTTGACCCCTTACTGAAGTCTAGCCGAACAGCGTTCCTCGTCACCTATTAGCGGTTCGACAGGAACCGAAAGAAAACAAACTACGGATAATCGTGTAAAAATTGAAGCGCTATCCAACGGTGGGATCAAAAGTTACGGCCCTTTTAACCCGTTACTCAAGTTTGGTTGACCAGAGCTGCTTGTCACGGAGTAGCGATACCAAATCTACCCCAAGGAAAACGACATCCGGAAACTCGTGTAAACATTTAAGCGCGACCAAACGGTGGGATCAAAAGTTATGACCCTTTTGACCCGTTAAGCAAGTCTTTCCGACCAGAGCTCGTCGTCTGCAAGTAGCGATTCCATAGCTACCGTAAGGAATACGACCTACGGAAACTCCTGCAAAAAAATAAAGCGCGATCCAAGGGTCAGATCAAAAGTTATGGCCCCTTTGACCCTGTTACTCAAGCTTGGCCGACAAGACCTCCTCGTCACCGAGAAGCAATTCCATAACAACCCCAAGAAATACGGCAAATGGAAACTCGTGTAAAAATGTGAGGGTGATCCAACGGTGGTATCAAACGTTATGGCCCTTTTGACCCCTTACTCAAGGTTGGCCGACCAGACCTCCACGTCACAGAGTAGGGATTGCATAGCTATCCCAAGGAAAACAGCCTGCGGAAAATTATGTAAACATTAGAAAGGGAAGCAACGGTCAGAACAAACGTTATGACCCTTTTTTCGCGTCACTCAAGTTTGGCCGAACAGTGCTCCTCGTCACCGACAAGCGATTTCGTAGCTACCCCGAGGAAAACTGCATCCGAAAACTCGTGTAAAAATTTGAGCGCGATCCGACGGTCGGATCAAAAGTTATGCCCCTTTTTTCATGTCACTCAAGTTTGGCCGACAAGACCTCCTTGTCACCGAGTAGAGATTCCGTAGCTACCCCGAGGAAAACTCCATCCAGAAACTCGTGTAAAAATTTGAGCGCGATCCAACGGGCGGATCAAACATATGGCCCTTTTGACCCTTTACTCAAGGTTGGCCGACCAGACCTCCACGTCACAGAGTAGGGATTGCATTGCTATCCCAAGGAAAACAGCCTGCGGAAAATTGTGTAAACATTTGAGCGCGAAGCAACGGTCAGAACAAACGTTATGACCCTTTTTTCGCGTCACTCAAGTTTGGCCGAACAGTGCTCCTCGTCACCGACAAGCAATTTCGTAGCTACCCCGAGGAAAACTGCATCCGAAAACTCGTGTAAAAATTTGAGCGCGATCCGACGGTCGGATCAAAAGTTATGCCCCTTTTTTCATGTCACTCAAGTTTGGCCGACAAGACCTCCTTGTCACCGAGTAGAGATTCCGTAGCTACCCCGAGGAAAACTCCATCCAGAAACTCGTGTAAAAATTTGAGCGCGATCCAACGGTCGGATCAAACATATGGCCCATTTGACCCTGTTACTCAAGCTTGGCCGACAAGACCTCCTCGTCACCGAGAAGCAATTCCATAACAACCCCAAGAAATACGGCAAATGGAAACTCGTGTAAAAATGTGAGGGTGATACAACGGTGGTATCAAACGTTATGGCCCTTTTGACCCCTTCCTCAAGGTTGGCCGACCAGACCTCCACGTCACAGAGTAGGGATTCCATAGCTATCCCAAGGAAAACATCCTGCGGAAAATTGCGTAAACATTTGAGCGCGAAGCAACGGTCATATCAAAAGTTATGACCCTTTTTTCGCGTCACTCAAGTTTGGCCGAACAGTGCTCCTCGTCACCGAGAAGCGATTTCGTAGCTACCCCGAGGAAAACAGCATCCGAAAACTCGTGAAAAAATTTGAGCGCGATCCGACGGTCGGATCAAAAGTTATGCCCCTTTTTTCACGTCACTCAAGTTTGGCCGACAAGACCTCCTCGTCACCGAGTAGAGATTCCGTAGCTACCCCGAGGAAAACTCCATCCAGAAACTCGTGTAAAAATTTGAGCGCGATGCAACGGTCGGATCAAACATATGGCCCTTTTGACCCTTTACTCAAGGTTGGCCGACCAGACCTCCTCGTCACCGAGTAGAGATTCCGTAGCTATCCCGAAGAAAACTGCATTCGGAAACTCTTCTAAAACTTTCAGCGCGATCCAACGGTGGCATCAAACATTATGGCCCTTTTGACCCCTTACTCAAGTCTAGCCGAACAGCGCTCCTCGTCACCTATTAGCGGTTCGACAGTAACCGAAAGAAAACAAACTACGGATAATCGTGTAAAAATTGAAACACTATCCAACGGTGGGATCAAAAGTTACGGCCCTTTTAACCCGTTACTCAAGTTTGGTTGACCAGAGCTGCGTGTCACGGAGTAGCGATACCAAATCTACCCCAAGGAAAACGGCATCCGGAAACTCGTGTAAACATTGAAGCGCGACCAAACGGTGGGATCAAAAGTTATGACCCTTTTGACCCGTTAAGCAAGTCTTTCCGACCAGAGCTCGTCGTCTCCAAGTAGCGATTCCATATCTACCGTAAGGAATACGACCTACGGAAACTCGTGCAAAAAAATAAAGCGTTATCCAAGGGTGAGATCAAAAGTTATAGCCCCTTTGACCCTGTTACTGAAGCTTGGCCGACAACACCTCCTCGTCACCGAGAAGCAATTCCATAACAACCCCAAGAAATACGGCAAATGGAAAATCGTGTAAAAATGTGAGGGTGATACAACGGTGGTATCAAACATTATGGCCGTTTTGACCCCTTACTCAAGGTTGGCCGACCAGACCTCCACGTCACAGAGTAGGGATTCCATAGCTATCCCAAGGAAAACAGCCGGCGGAAAATTGTGTAAACAATTGATCGCGAAGCAACAGTCAGATCAAAAGTTATGCCCCTTTTTTCACGTCACTCAAGTTTGGCCGACAAGACCTCCTCGTCACCGAGTAGAGATTCCGTAGCTACCCCGAGGAAAACTACATCCAGAAACTCGTGTAAAAATTTGAGCGCGATCCAACGGTCGGATCAAACATATGGCTCTTTTGACCCTTTACTCAAGGTTGGCCGACCAGACCTCCTCGTCACCGAGTAGAGATTCCGTAGCTATCCCGAAGAAAACTGCATCCGGAAACTCTTCTAAAACTTTCAGCGCGATCCAACGGTGGCATCAAACATTATGGCCCTTTTGACCCCTTACTCAAGTGTGGCCGAACAGCGCTCCTCGTCACCTATTAGCGGTTCCACAGTAACCGAAAGAAAACAAACTACGGATAATCGTGTAAAAATTGAAACGCTATTCAATGGTGGGATCAAAAGTTACGGCCTTTTTAACCCGTTACTCAAGTTTGGTTGACCAGAGCTGCTTGTCACGGAGTAGCGATACCAAATCTACCCCAAGGAAAACGGCATCCCGAAACTCGTGTAAACATTTAAGCGCGACCAAACGGTGGGATCAAAAGTTATGACCCTTTTGACCCGTTAAGCAAGTCTTTCCGACCAGAGCTCGCCATCTGCAAGTAGCGATTCCATAGCTACCGTAAGGAATACGACCTACGGAAACTCGTGCAAAAAAATAAAGCGCGATCCAATGGTCAGATCAAAAGTTGTGGCCCCTTTGACCCTGTTACTCAAGCTTGGCCGACAAGACCTCCTCGTCACCGAGAAGCAATTCCATAACAACCCCAAGAAATACGGCAAATGGAAACTCGTGTAAAAATGTGAGGGTGATACAACGGTAGTATCAAACGTTATGGCCCTTTTGACCCCTTACTCAAGGTTGGCCGACCAGACCTCCACGTCACAGAGTAGGGATTCCATAGCTATCCCAAGGAAAACAGCCTGCGGAAAATTGCGTAAACATTTGAGCGCGAAGCAACGGTCATATCAAAAGTTATGACCCTTTTTTCGCGTCACTCAAGTTTGGCCGAACAGTGCTCCTCGTCACCGAGAAGCGATTTCGTAGCTACCCCGAGGAAAACAGCATCCGAAAACTCGTGAAAAAATTTGAGCGCGATCCGACGGTCGGATCAAAAGTTATGCCCCTTTTTTCACGTCACTCAAGTTTGGCCGACAAGACCTCCTCGTCACCGAGTAGAGATTCCGTTGCTACCCCGAGGAAAACTCCATCCAGAAACTCGTGTAAAAATTTGAGCGCGATCCAACGGTCGGATCAAACATATGGCTCTTTTGAGCCTTTACTCAAGGTTGGCCGACCAGACCTCCACGTCGCAGAGTAGGGATTCCATAGCTATCCCAAGGAAAACAGCCTGCGGAAAATTGTGTAAACAATTGATCGCGAAGCAACGGTCAGATCAAAAGTTATGACCCTTTTTTCGCGTTACTCAAGTTTGGCCGAACAGTGCTCCTCGTCACCGAGAAGCGATTTCGTAGGTACCCCGAGGAAAACTGCATCCAGAAACTCGTTTAAAAATTTGAGCGCGATCCAACGGTCGGATCAAACATATGGCTCTTTTGACCTTTTACTCAAGGTTGGCCGACCAGACCTCCTCATCACCGAGTAGAGATTCCGTAGCTATCCCGAAGAAAACTGCATCCGGAAACTCTTCTAAAAATTTCAGCGCGATCCAACGGTGGCATCAAACATTATGGCCCTTTTGACCCCTTACTGAAGTCTAGCCGAACAGCGTTCCTCGTCACCTATTAGCGGTTCGACAGGAACCGAAAGAAAACAAACTACGGATAATCGTGTAAAATTTTAAGCGCTATCCAACGGTGGGATCAAAAGTTACGGCCCTTTTAACCCGTTATTCAAGTTTGGTTGACCAGAGCTCCTTGTCACGGAGTAGCGATACCAAATCTACCCCAAGGCAAACGGCATACGGAAACTCGTGTAAACATTTAAGCGCGACCAAACGGTGGGATCAAAAGTTATGACCCTTTTGACCCGTTAAGCAAGTCTTTCCGACCAGAGCTCGTCGTCTGCAAGTAGCGATTCCATAGCTACCGTAAGGAATACGACCTACGGAAACTCGTGCAAAAAAATAAAGCGCGATCCAAGGGTCAGATCAAAAGTTATGGCCCCTTTGACCCTGTTACTCAAGCTTGGCCGACAAGACCTCCTCGTCACCGAGAAGCAATTCCATAACAACCCCAAGAAATACGGCAAATGGAAACTCGTGTAAAACTGTGAGGGTGATACAACGGTGGTATCAAACGTTATGGCCCTTTTGACCCCTTACTCAAGGTTGGCCGACCAGACCTCCACGTCACAGAATAGGGATTCCATAGCTATCCCAAGGAAAACAACCTGCGGAAAATTGTGTAAACAATTGATTGCGAAGCAACAGTCAGATCAAAAGTTATGCCCCTTTTTTCACGTCACTCAAGTTTGGCCGACAAGACCTCCTCGTCACCGAGTAGAGATTCCGTAGCTACCCCGAGGAAAACTCCATCCAGAAACTCGTGTAAAAATTTGAGCGCGATCCAACGGTCGGATCAAACATATGGCTCTTTTGAGCCTTTACTCAAGGTTGGCCGACCAGACCTCCACGTCGCAGAGTAGGGATTCCATAGCTATCCCAAGGAAAACAGCCTGCGGAAAATTGTGTAAACAATTGATCGCGAAGCAACGGTCAGATCAAAAGTTATGCCCCTTTTTTCACGTCACTCAAGTTTGGCCGACAAGACCTCCTCGTCACCGAGTAGAGATTCCGTAGCTACCCCGAGGAAAACTCCATCCAGAAACTCGTGTAAAAATTTGAGCGCGATCCAACGGTCGGATCAAACATATGGCTCTTTTGAGCCTTTACTCAAGGTTGGCCGACCAGACCTCCTCGTCACCGAGTAGAGATTCCGTAGCTATCCCGAAGAAAACTGCATCCGGAAACTCTTCTAAAACTTTCAGCGCGATCCAACGGTGGCATCAAACATTATGGCCCTTTTGAACCCTTACTCAAGTGTGGCCGAACAGCGCTCCTCGTCACCTATTAGCGGTTCGACAGTAACCGAAAGAAAACAAACTACGGATAATCGTGTAAAAATTGAAACGCTATCCAACGGTGGGATCAAAAGTTACGGCCCTTTTAACCCGTTACTCAAGTTTGGTTGACCAGAGCTGCTTGTCACGGAGTAGCGATACCAAATCTACCCCAAGGAAAACGGCATCCGGAAACTCGTGTAAACATTTAAGCGCGACCAAACGGTGGGATCAAAAGTTATGACCCTTTTGACCCGTTAAGCAAGTCTTTCCGACCAGAGCTCGCCGTCTGCAAGTAGCGATTCCATAGCTACCGTAAGGAATACGACCTACGGAAACTCGTGCAAAAAAATAAAGCGCGATCCAAGGGTCAGATCAAAAGTTATGGCCCCTTTGATCCTGTTACTCAAGCTTGGCCGACAACACCTCCTCGTCACCGAGAAGCAATTCCATAACAAACCCAAGAAATACGGCAAATGGAAACTCGTGTAAAAATATGAGGGTGATACAACGGTGGTATCAAACGTTATGGCCCTTTTGACCCCTTACTCAAGGTTGGCCGACCAGACCTCCACGTCACAGAGTAGGGATTCGATAGCTATCCCAAGGAAAACAGCCTGCGGAAAATTGTGTAAACAATTGATCGCGAAGCAACGGTCAGATCAAAAGTTATGACCCTTTTTTCGCGTTACTCAAGTTTGGCCGAACAGTGCTCCTCGTCACCGAGAAGCGATTTCGTAGGTACCCCGAGGAAAACTGCATCCAGAAACTCGTTTAAAAATTTGAGCGCGATCCAACGGTCGGATCAAACATATGGCTCTTTTGACCGTTTACTCAAGGTTGGCCGACCAGACCTCCTCGTCACCGAGTAGAGATTCCGTAGCTATCCCGAAGAAAACTGCATCCAGAAACTCTTCTAAAAATTTCAGCGCGATCCAACGGTGGCATCAAACATTATGGCCCTTTTGACCCCTTACTGAAGTCTAGCCGAACAGCGTTCCTCGTCACCTATTAGCGGTTCGACAGGAACCGAAAGAAAACAAACTACGGATAATCGTGTAAAATTTTAAGCGCTATCCAACGGTGGGATCAAAAGTTACGGCCCTTTTAACCCGTTATTCAAGTTTGGTTGACCAGAGCTCCTTGTCACGGAGTAGCGATACCAAATCTACCCCAAGGCAAACGGTATACGGAAACTCGTGTAAATATTTAAGCGCGACCAAACGGTGGGATCAAAAGTTATGACCCTTTTGACCCGTTAAGCAAGTCTTTCCGACCAGAGCTCGTCGTCTGCAAGTAGCGATTCCATAGCTACCGTAAGGAATACGACCTCCGGAAACTCGTGCAAAAAAATAAAGCGCGATCCAAGGGTCAGATCAAAAGTTATGGCCCCTTTGACCCTGTTACTCAAGCTTGGCCGACAAGACCTCCTCGTCACCGAGAAGCAATTCCATAACAACCCCAAGAAATACGGCAAATGGAAACTCGTGTAAAACTGTGAGGGTGATACAACGGTGGTATCAAACGTTATGGCCCTTTTGACCCCTTACTCAAGGTTGGCCGACCAGACCTCCACGTCACAGAATAGGGATTCCATAGCTATCCCAAGGAAAACAACCTGCGGAAAATTGTGTAAACAATTGATTGCGAAGCAACAGTCAGATCAAAAGTTATGCCCCTTTTTTCACGTCACTCAAGTTTGGCCGACAAGACCTCCTCGTCACCGAGTAGAGATTCCGTAGCTACCCCGAGGAAAACTCCATCCAGAAACTCGTGTAAAAATTTGAGCGCGATCCAACGGTCGGATCAAACATATGGCTCTTTTGAGCCTTTACTCAAGGTTGGCCGACCAGACCTCCACGTCGCAGAGTAGGGATTCCATAGCTATCCCAAGGAAAACAGCCTGCGGAAAATTGTGTAAACAATTGATCGCGAAGCAACGGTCAGATCAAAAGTTATGCCCCTTTTTTCACGTCACTCAAGTTTGGCCGACAAGACCTCCTCGTCACCGAGTAGAGATTCCGTAGCTACCCCGAGGAAAACTCCATCCAGAAACTCGTGTAAAAATTTGAGCGCGATCCAACGGTCGGATCAAACATATGGCTCTTTTGAGCCTTTACTCAAGGTTGGCCGACCAGACCTCCTCGTCACCGAGTAGAGATTCCGTAGCTATCCCGAAGAAAACTGCATCCGGAAACTCTTCTAAAACTTTCAGCGCGATCCAACGGTGGCATCAAACATTATGGCCCTTTTGAACCCTTACTCAAGTGTGGCCGAACAGCGCTCCTCGTCACCTATTAGCGGTTCGACAGTAACCGAAAGAAAACAAACTACGGATAATCGTGTAAAAATTGAAACGCTATCCAACGGTGGGATCAAAAGTTACGGCCCTTTTAACCCGTTACTCAAGTTTGGTTGACCAGAGCTGCTTGTCACGGAGTAGCGATACCAAATCTACCCCAAGGAAAACGGCATCCGGAAACTCGTGTAAACATTTAAGCGCGACCAAACGGTGGGATCAAAAGTTATGACCCTTTTGACCCGTTAAGCAAGTCTTTCCGACCAGAGCTCGCCGTCTGCAAGTAGCGATTCCATAGCTACCGTAAGGAATACGACCTACGGAAACTCGTGCAAAAAAATAAAGCGCGATCCAAGGGTCAGATCAAAAGTTATGGCCCCTTTGATCCTGTTACTCAAGCTTGGCCGACAACACCTCCTCGTCACCGAGAAGCAATTCCATAACAAACCCAAGAAATACGGCAAATGGAAACTCGTGTAAAAATATGAGGGTGATACAACGGTGGTATCAAACGTTATGGCCCTTTTGACCCCTTACTCAAGGTTGGCCGACCAGACCTCCACGTCACAGAGTAGGGATTCGATAGCTATCCCAAGGAAAACAGCCTGCGGAAAATTGTGTAAACAATTGATCGCGAAGCAACGGTCAGATCAAAAGTTATGACCCTTTTTTCGCGTTACTCAAGTTTGGCCGAACAGTGCTCCTCGTCACCGAGAAGCGATTTCGTAGGTACCCCGAGGAAAACTGCATCCAGAAACTCGTTTAAAAATTTGAGCGCGATCCAACGGTCGGATCAAACATATGGCTCTTTTGACCGTTTACTCAAGGTTGGCCGACCAGACCTCCTCGTCACCGAGTAGAGATTCCGTAGCTATCCCGAAGAAAACTGCATCCAGAAACTCTTCTAAAAATTTCAGCGCGATCCAACGGTGGCATCAAACATTATGGCCCTTTTGACCCCTTACTGAAGTCTAGCCGAACAGCGTTCCTCGTCACCTATTAGCGGTTCGACAGGAACCGAAAGAAAACAAACTACGGATAATCGTGTAAAATTTTAAGCGCTATCCAACGGTGGGATCAAAAGTTACGGCCCTTTTAACCCGTTATTCAAGTTTGGTTGACCAGAGCTCCTTGTCACGGAGTAGCGATACCAAATCTACCCCAAGGCAAACGGTATACGGAAACTCGTGTAAATATTTAAGCGCGACCAAACGGTGGGATCAAAAGTTATGACCCTTTTGACCCGTTAAGCAAGTCTTTCCGACCAGAGCTCGTCGTCTGCAAGTAGCGATTCCATAGCTACCGTAAGGAATACGACCTCCGGAAACTCGTGCAAAAAAATAAAGCGCGATCCAAGGGTCAGATCAAAAGTTATGGCCCCTTTGACCCTGTTACTCAAGCTTGGCCGACAACACCTCCTCGTCACCGAGAAGCAATTCCATAACAACCCCAAGAAATACGGCAAATGGAAACTCGTGTAAAACTGTGAGGGTGATACAACGGTGGTATCAAACGTTATGGCCCTTTTGACCCCTTACTCAAGGTTGGCCGACCAGACCTCCACGTCACAGAATAGGGATTCCATAGCTATCCCAAGGAAAACAACCTGCGGAAAATTGTGTAAACAATTGATCGCGAAGCAACGGTCAGATCAAAAGTTATGCCCCTTTTTTCACGTCACTCAAGTTTGGCCGACAAGACCTCCTCGTCACCGAGTAGAGATTCCGTAGCTACCCCGAGGAAAACTCCATCCAGAAACTCGTGTAAAAATTTGAGCGCGATCCAACGGTCGGATCAAACATATGGCTCTTTTGAGCCTTTACTCAAGGTTGGCCGACCAGACCTCCTCGTCACCGAGTAGAGATTCCGTAGCTATCCCGAAGAAAACTGCATCCGGAAACTCTTCTAAAACTTTCAGCGCGATCCAACGGTGGCATCAAACATTATGGCCCTTTTGACCCCTTACTCAAGTGTGGCCGAACAGCGCTCCTCGTCACCTATTAGCGGTTCGACAGTAACCGAAAGAAAACAAACTACGGATAATCGTGTAAAAATTGAAACGCTATCCAACGGTGGGATCAAAAGTTACGGCCCTTTTAACCCGTTACTCAAGTTTGGTTGACCAGAGCTGCTTGTCACGGAGTAGCGATACCAAATCTACCCCAAGGAAAACGGCATCCGGAAACTCGTGTAAACATTTAAGCGCGACCAAACGGTGGGATCAAAAGTTATGACCCTTTTGACCCGTTAAGCAAGTCTTTCCGACCAGAGCTCGCCGTCTGCAAGTAGCGATTCCATAGCTACCGTAAGGAATACGACCTACGGAAACTCGTGCAAAAAAATAAAGCGCGATCCAAGGGTCAGATCAAAAGTTATGGCCCCTTTGATCCTGTTACTCAAGCTTGGCCGACAACACCTCCTCGTCACCGAGAAGCAATTCCATAACAACCCCAAGAAATACGGCAAATGGAAACTCGTGTAAAACTGTGAGGGTGATACAACGGTGGTATCAAACGTTATGGCCCTTTTGACCCCTTACTCAAGGTTGGCCGACCAGACCTCCACGTCACAGAATAGGGATTCCATAGCTATCCCAAGGAAAACAACCTGCGGAAAATTGTGTAAACAATTGATCGCGAAGCAACGGTCAGATCAAAAGTTATGCCCCTTTTTTCACGTCACTCAAGTTTGGCCGACAAGACCTCCTCGTCACCGAGTAGAGATTCCGTAGCTACCCCGAGGAAAACTCCATCCAGAAACTCGTGTAAAAATTTGAGCGCGATCCAACGGTCGGATCAAACATATGGCTCTTTTGAGCCTTTACTCAAGGTTGGCCGACCAGACCTCCTCGTCACCGAGTAGAGATTCCGTAGCTATCCCGAAGAAAACTGCATCCGGAAACTCTTCTAAAACTTTCAGCGCGATCCAACGGTGGCATCAAACATTATGGCCCTTTTGACCCCTTACTCAAGTGTGGCCGAACAGCGCTCCTCGTCACCTATTAGCGGTTCGACAGTAACCGAAAGAAAACAAACTACGGATAATCGTGTAAAAATTGAAACGCTATCCAACGGTGGGATCAAAAGTTACGGCCCTTTTAACCCGTTACTCAAGTTTGGTTGACCAGAGCTGCTTGTCACGGAGTAGCGATACCAAATCTACCCCAAGGAAAACGGCATCCGGAAACTCGTGTAAACATTTAAGCGCGACCAAACGGTGGGATCAAAAGTTATGACCCTTTTGACCCGTTAAGCAAGTCTTTCCGACCAGAGCTCGCCGTCTGCAAGTAGCGATTCCATAGCTACCGTAAGGAATACGACCTACGGAAACTCGTGCAAAAAAATAAAGCGCGATCCAAGGGTCAGATCAAAAGTTATGGCCCCTTTGATCCTGTTACTCAAGCTTGGCCGACAACACCTCCTCGTCACCGAGAAGCAATTCCATAACAACCCCAAGAAATACGGCAAATGGAAACTCGTGTAAAAATATGAGGGTGATACAACGGTGGTATCAAACGTTATGGCCCTTTTGACCCCTTACTCAAGGTTGGCCGACCAGACCTCCACGTCACAGAGTAGGGATTCGATAGCTATCCCAAGGAAAACAGCCTGCGGAAAATTGTGTAAACAATTGATCGCGAAGCAACGGTCAGATCAAAAGTTATGACCCTTTTTTCGCGTTACTCAAGTTTGGCCGAACAGTGCTCCTCGTCACCGAGAAGCGATTTCGTAGGTACCCCGAGGAAAACTGCATCCAGAAACTCGTTTAAAAATTTGAGCGCGATCCAACGGTCGGATCAAACATATGGCTCTTTTGACCGTTTACTCAAGGTTGGCCGACCAGACCTCCTCGTCACCGAGTAGAGATTCCGTAGCTATCCCGAAGAAAACTGCATCCAGAAACTCTTCTAAAAATTTCAGCGCGATCCAACGGTGGCATCAAACATTATGGCCCTTTTGACCCCTTACTGAAGTCTAGCCGAACAGCGTTCCTCGTCACCTATTAGCGGTTCGACAGGAACCGAAAGAAAACAAACTACGGATAATCGTGTAAAATTTTAAGCGCTATCCAACGGTGGGATCAAAAGTTACGGCCCTTTTAACCCGTTATTCAAGTTTGGTTGACCAGAGCTCCTTGTCACGGAGTAGCGATACCAAATCTACCCCAAGGCAAACGGTATACGGAAACTCGTGTAAATATTTAAGCGCGACCAAACGGTGGGATCAAAAGTTATGACCCTTTTGACCCGTTAAGCAAGTCTTTCCGACCAGAGCTCGTCGTCTGCAAGTAGCGATTCCATAGCTACCGTAAGGAATACGACCTACGGAAACTCGTGCAAAAAAATAAAGCGCGATCCAAGGGTCAGATCAAAAGTTATGGCCCCTTTGATCCTGTTACTCAAGCTTGGCCGACAACACCTCCTCGTCACCGAGAAGCAATTCCATAACAACCCCAAGAAATACGGCAAATGGAAACTCGTGTAAAACTGTGAGGGTGATACAACGGTGGTATCAAACGTTATGGCCCTTTTGACCCCTTACTCAAGGTTGGCCGACCAGACCTCCACGTAACAGAATAGGGATTCCATAGCTATCCCAAGGAAAACATCCTGCGGAAAATTGTGTAAACAATTGATCGCGAAGCAACGGTCAGATCAAAAGTTATGCCCCTTTTTTCACGTCACTCAAGTTTGGCCGACAAGACCTCCTCGTCACCGAGTAGAGATTCCGTAGCTACCCCGAGGAAAACTCCATCCAGAAACTCGTGTAAAAATTTGAGCGCGATCCAACGGTCGGATCAAACATATGGCTCTTTTGAGCCTTTACTCAAGGTTGGCCGACCAGACCTCCTCGTCACCGAGTAGAGATTCCGTAGCTATCCCGAAGAAAACTGCATCCGGAAACTCTTCTAAAACTTTCAGCGCGATCCAACGGTGGCATCAAACATTATGGCCCTTTTGACCCCTTACTCAAGTGTGGCCGAACAGCGCTCCTCGTCACCTATTAGCGGTTCGACAGTAACCGAAAGAAAACAAACTACGGATAATCGTGTAAAAATTGAAACGCTATCCAACGGTGGGATCAAAAGTTACGGCCCTTTTAACCCGTTACTCAAGTTTGGTTGACCAGAGCTGCTTGTCACGGAGTAGCGATACCAAATCTACCCCAAGGAAAACGGCATCCGGAAACTCGTGTAAACATTTAAGCGCGACCAAACGGTGGGATCAAAAGTTATGACCCTTTTGACCCGTTAAGCAAGTCTTTCCGACCAGAGCTCGCCGTCTGCAAGTAGCGATTCCATAGCTACCGTAAGGAATACGACCTACGGAAACTCGTGCAAAAAAATAAAGCGCGATCCAAGGGTCAGATCAAAAGTTATGGCCCCTTTGATCCTGTTACTCAAGCTTGGCCGACAACACCTCCTCGTCACCGAGAAGCAATTCCATAACAACCCCAAGAAATACGGCAAATGGAAACTCGTGTAAAACTGTGAGGGTGATACAACGGTGGTATCAAACGTTATGGCCCTTTTGACCCCTTACTCAAGGTTGGCCGACCAGACCTCCACGTCACAGAATAGGGATTCCATAGCTATCCCAAGGAAAACAACCTGCGGAAAATTGTGTAAACAATTGATCGCGAAGCAACGGTCAGATCAAAAGTTATGCCCCTTTTTTCACGTCACTCAAGTTTGGCCGACAAGACCTCCTCGTCACCGAGTAGAGATTCCGTAGCTACCCCGAGGAAAACTCCATCCAGAAACTCGTGTAAAAATTTGAGCGCGATCCAACGGTCGGATCAAACATATGGCTCTTTTGAGCCTTTACTCAAGGTTGGCCGACCAGACCTCCTCGTCACCGAGTAGAGATTCCGTAGCTATCCCGAAGAAAACTGCATCCGGAAACTCTTCTAAAACTTTCAGCGCGATCCAACGGTGGCATCAAACATTATGGCCCTTTTGACCCCTTACTCAAGTGTGGCCGAACAGCGCTCCTCGTCACCTATTAGCGGTTCGACAGTAACCGAAAGAAAACAAACTACGGATAATCGTGTAAAAATTGAAACGCTATCCAACGGTGGGATCAAAAGTTACGGCCCTTTTAACCCGTTACTCAAGTTTGGTTGACCAGAGCTGCTTGTCACGGAGTAGCGATACCAAATCTACCCCAAGGAAAACGGCATCCGGAAACTCGTGTAAACATTTAAGCGCGACCAAACGGTGGGATCAAAAGTTATGACCCTTTTGACCCGTTAAGCAAGTCTTTCCGACCAGAGCTCGCCGTCTGCAAGTAGCGATTCCATAGCTACCGTAAGGAATACGACCTACGGAAACTCGTGCAAAAAAATAAAGCGCGATCCAAGGGTCAGATCAAAAGTTATGGCCCCTTTGATCCTGTTACTCAAGCTTGGCCGACAACACCTCCTCGTCACCGAGAAGCAATTCCATAACAACCCCAAGAAATACGGCAAATGGAAACTCGTGTAAAAATATGAGGGTGATACAACGGTGGTATCAAACGTTATGGCCCTTTTGACCCCTTACTCAAGGTTGGCCGACCAGACCTCCACGTCACAGAGTAGGGATTCCATAGCTATCCCAAGGAAAACAGCCTGCGGAAAATTGTGTAAACAATTGATCGCGAAGCAACGGTAAGATCAAAAGTTATGACCCTTTTTTCGCGTTACTCAAGTTTGGCCGAACAGTGCTCCTCGTCACCGAGAAGCGATTTCGTAGGTACCCCGAGGAAAACTGCATCCAGAAACTCGTTTAAAAATTTGAGCGCGATCCAACGGTCGGATCAAACATATGGCTCTTTTGACCGTTTACTCAAGGTTGGCCGACCAGACCTCCTCGTCACCGAGTAGAGATTCCGTAGCTATCCCGAAGAAAACTGCATCCAGAAACTCTTCTAAAAATTTCAGCGCGATCCAACGGTGGCATCAAACATTATGGCCCTTTTGACCCCTTACTGAAGTCTAGCCGAACAGCGTTCCTCGTCACCTATTAGCGGTTCGACAGGAACCGAAAGAAAACAAACTACGGATAATCGTGTAAAATTTTAAGCGCTATCCAACGGTGGGATCAAAAGTTACGGCCCTTTTAACCCGTTATTCAAGTTTGGTTGACCAGAGCTCCTTGTCACGGAGTAGCGATACCAAATCTACCCCAAGGCAAACGGTATACGGAAACTCGTGTAAATATTTAAGCGCGACCAAACGGTGGGATCAAAAGTTATGACCCTTTTGACCCGTTAAGCAAGTCTTTCCGACCAGAGCTCGTCGTCTGCAAGTAGCGATTCCATAGCTACCGTAAGGAATACGACCTACGGAAACTCGTGCAAAAAAATAAAGCGCGATCCAAGGGTCAGATCAAAAGTTATGGCCCCTTTGATCCTGTTACTCAAGCTTGGCCGACAACACCTCCTCGTCACCGAGAAGCAATTCCATAACAACCCCAAGAAATACGGCAAATGGAAACTCGTGTAAAACTGTGAGGGTGATACAACGGTGGTATCAAACGTTATGGCCCTTTTGACCCCTTACTCAAGGTTGGCCGACCAGACCTCCACGTAACAGAATAGGGATTCCATAGCTATCCCAAGGAAAACATCCTGCGGAAAATTGTGTAAACAATTGATCGCGAAGCAACGGTCAGATCAAAAGTTATGCCCCTTTTTTCACGTCACTCAAGTTTGGCCGACAAGACCTCCTCGTCACCGAGTAGAGATTCCGTAGCTACCCCGAGGAAAACTCCATCCAGAAACTCGTGTAAAAATTTGAGCGCGATCCAACGGTCGGATCAAACATATGGCTCTTTTGAGCCTTTACTCAAGGTTGGCCGACCAGACCTCCTCGTCACCGAGTAGAGATTCCGTAGCTATCCCGAAGAAAACTGCATCCGGAAACTCTTCTAAAACTTTCAGCGCGATCCAACGGTGGCATCAAACATTATGGCCCTTTTGACCCCTTACTCAAGTGTGGCCGAACAGCGCTCCTCGTCACCTATTAGCGGTTCGACAGTAACCGAAAGAAAACAAACTACGGATAATCGTGTAAAAATTGAAACGCTATCCAACGGTGGGATCAAAAGTTACGGCCCTTTTAACCCGTTACTCAAGTTTGGTTGACCAGAGCTGCTTGTCACGGAGTAGCGATACCAAATCTACCCCAAGGAAAACGGCATCCGGAAACTCGTGTAAACATTTAAGCGCGACCAAACGGTGGGATCAAAAGTTATGACCCTTTTGACCCGTTAAGCAAGTCTTTCCGACCAGAGCTCGCCGTCTGCAAGTAGCGATTCCATAGCTACCGTAAGGAATACGACCTACGGAAACTCGTGCAAAAAAATAAAGCGCGATCCAAGGGTCAGATCAAAAGTTATGGCCCCTTTGATCCTGTTACTCAAGCTTGGCCGACAACACCTCCTCGTCACCGAGAAGCAATTCCATAACAACCCCAAGAAATACGGCAAATGGAAACTCGTGTAAAACTGTGAGGGTGATACAACGGTGGTATCAAACGTTATGGCCCTTTTGACCCCTTACTCAAGGTTGGCCGACCAGACCTCCACGTCACAGAATAGGGATTCCATAGCTATCCCAAGGAAAACAACCTGCGGAAAATTGTGTAAACAATTGATCGCGAAGCAACGGTCAGATCAAATGTTATGCCCCTTTTTTCACGTCACTCAAGTTTGGCCGACAAGACCTCCTCGTCACCGAGTAGAGATTCCGTAGCTACCCCGAGGAAAACTCCATCCAGAAACTCGTGTAAAAATTTGAGCGCGATCCAACGGTCGGATCAAACATATGGCTCTTTTGAGCCTTTACTCAAGGTTGGCCGACCAGACCTCCTCGTCACCGAGTAGAGATTCCGTAGCTATCCCGAAGAAAACTGCATCCGGAAACTCTTCTAAAACTTTCAGCGCGATCCAACGGTGGCATCAAACATTATGGCCCTTTTGACCCCTTACTCAAGTGTGGCCGAACAGCGCTCCTCGTCACCTATTAGCGGTTCGACAGTAACCGAAAGAAAACAAACTACGGATAATCGTGTAAAAATTGAAACGCTATCCAACGGTGGGATCAAAAGTTACGGCCCTTTTAACCCGTTACTCAAGTTTGGTTGACCAGAGCTGCTTGTCACGGAGTAGCGATACCAAATCTACCCCAAGGAAAACGGCATCCGGAAACTCGTGTAAACATTTAAGCGCGACCAAACGGTGGGATCAAAAGTTATGACCCTTTTGACCCGTTAAGCAAGTCTTTCCGACCAGAGCTCGCCGTCTGCAAGTAGCGATTCCATAGCTACCGTAAGGAATACGACCTACGGAAACTCGTGCAAAAAAATAAAGCGCGATCCAAGGGTCAGATCAAAAGTTATGGCCCCTTTGATCCTGTTACTCAAGCTTGGCCGACAACACCTCCTCGTCACCGAGAAGCAATTCCATAACAACCCCAAGAAATACGGCAAATGGAAACTCGTGTAAAAATATGAGGGTGATACAACGGTGGTATCAAACGTTATGGCCCTTTTGACCCCTTACTCAAGGTTGGCCGACCAGACCTCCACGTCACAGAGTAGGGATTCCATAGCTATCCCAAGGAAAACAGCCTGCGGAAAATTGTGTAAACAATTGATCGCGAAGCAACGGTCAGATCAAAAGTTATGACCCTTTTTTCGCGTTACTCAAGTTTGGCCGAACAGTGCTCCTCGTCACCGAGAAGCGATTTCGTAGGTACCCCGAGGAAAACTGCATCCAGAAACTCGTTTAAAAATTTGAGCGCGATCCAACGGTCGGATCAAACATATGGCTCTTTTGACCGTTTACTCAAGGTTGGCCGACCAGACCTCCTCGTCACCGAGTAGAGATTCCGTAGCTATCCCGAAGAAAACTGCATCCAGAAACTCTTCTAAAAATTTCAGCGCGATCCAACGGTGGCATCAAACATTATGGCCCTTTTGACCCCTTACTGAAGTCTAGCCGAACAGCGTTCCTCGTCACCTATTAGCGGTTCGACAGGAACCGAAAGAAAACAAACTACGGATAATCGTGTAAAATTTTAAGCGCTATCCAACGGTGGGATCAAAAGTTACGGCCCTTTTAACCCGTTATTCAAGTTTGGTTGACCAGAGCTCCTTGTCACGGAGTAGCGATACCAAATCTACCCCAAGGCAAACGGCATACGGAAACTCGTGTAAACATTTAAGCGCGACCAAACGGTGGGATCAAAAGTTATGACCCTTTTGACCCGTTAAGCAAGTCTTTCCGACCAGAGCTCGTCGTCTGCAAGTAGCGATTCCATAGCTACCGTAAGGAATACGACCTACGGAAACTCGTGCAAAAAAATAAAGCGCGATCCAAGGGTCAGATCAAAAGTTATGGCCCCTTTGACCCTGTTACTCAAGCTTGGCCGACAACACCTCCTCGTCACCGAGAAGCAATTCCATAACAACCCCAAGAAATACGGCAAATGGAAACTCGTGTAAAACTGTGAGGGTGATACAACGGTGGTATCAAACGTTATGGCCCTTTTGACCCCTTACTCAAGGTTGGCCGACCAGACCTCCACGTCACAGAATAGGGATTCCATAGCTATCCCAAGGAAAACAACCTGCGGAAAATTGTGTAAACAATTGATCGCGAAGCAACGGTCAGATCAAAAGTTATGCCCCTTTTTTCACGTCACTCAAGTTTGGCCGACAAGACCTCCTCGTCACCGAGTAGAGATTCCGTAGCTACCCCGAGGAAAACTCCATCCAGAAACTCGTGTAAAAATTTGAGCGCGATCCAACGGTCGGATCAAACATATGGCTCTTTTGAGCCTTTACTCAAGGTTGGCCGACCAGACCTCCTCGTCACCGAGTAGAGATTCCGTAGCTATCCCGAAGAAAACTGCATCCGGAAACTCTTCTAAAACTTTCAGCGCGATCCAACGGTGGCATCAAACATTATGGCCCTTTTGACCCCATACTCAAGTGTGGCCGAACAGCGCTCCTCGTCACCTATTAGCGGTTCGACAGTAACCGAAAGAAAACAAACTACGGATAATCGTGTAAAAATTGAAACGCTATCCAACGGTGGGATCAAAAGTTACGGCCCTTTTAACCCGTTACTCAAGTTTGGTTGACCAGAGCTGCTTGTCACGGAGTAGCGATACCAAATCTACCCCAAGGAAAACGGCATCCGGAAACTCGTGTAAACATTTAAGCGCGACCAAACGGTGGGATCAAAAGTTATGACCCTTTTGACCCGTTAAGCAAGTCTTTCCGACCAGAGCTCGCCGTCTGCAAGTAGCGATTCCATAGCTACCGTAAGGAATACGACCTACGGAAACTCGTGCAAAAAAATAAAGCGCGATCCAAGGGTCAGATCAAAAGTTATGGCCCCTTTGATCCTGTTACTCAAGCTTGGCCGACAACACCTCCTCGTCACCGAGAAGCAATTCCATAACAACCCCAAGAAATACGGCAAATGGAAACTCGTGTAAAAATATGAGGGTGATACAACGGTGGTATCAAACGTTATGGCCCTTTTGACCCCTTACTCAAGGTTGGCCGACCAGACCTCCACGTCACAGAGTAGGGATTCCATAGCTATCCCAAGGAAAACAGCCTGCGGAAAATTGTGTAAACAATTGATCGCGAAGCAACGGTCAGATCAAAAGTTATGACCCTTTTTTCGCGTTACTCAAGTTTGGCCGAACAGTGCTCCTCGTCACCGAGAAGCGATTTCGTAGGTACCCCGAGGAAAACTGCATCCAAAAACTCGTTTAAAAATTTGAGCGCGATCCAACGGTCGGATCAAACATATGGCTCTTTTGACCGTTTACTCAAGGTTGGCCGACCAGACCTCCTCGTCACCGAGTAGAGATTCCGTAGCTATCCCGAAGAAAACTGCATCCGGAAACTCTTCTAAAAATTTCAGCGCGATCCAACGGTGGCATCAAACATTATGGCCCTTTTGACCCCTTACTGAAGTCTAGCCGAACAGCGTTCCTCGTCACCTATTAGCGGTTCGACAGGAACCGAAAGAAAACAAACTACGGATAATCGTGTAAAATTTTAAGCGCTATCCAACGGTGGGATCAAAAGTTACGGCCCTTTTAACCCGTTATTCAAGTTTGGTTGACCAGAGCTCCTTGTCACGGAGTAGCGATACCAAATCTACCCCAAGGCAAACGGCATACGGAAACTCGTGTAAACATTTAAGCGCGACCAAACGGTGGGATCAAAAGTTATGACCCTTTTGACCCGTTAAGCAAGTCTTTCCGACCAGAGCTCGTCGTCTGCAAGTAGCGATTCCATAGCTACCGTAAGGAATACGACCTACGGAAACTCGTGCAAAAAAATAAAGCGCGATCCAAGGGTCAGATCAAAAGTTATGGCCCCTTTGACCCTGTTACTCAAGCTTGGCCGACAACACCTCCTCGTCACCGAGAAGCAATTCCATAACAACCCCAAGAAATACGGCAAATGGAAACTCGTGTAAAACTGTGAGGGTGATACAACGGTGGTATCAAACGTTATGGCCCTTTTGACCCCTTACTCAAGGTTGGCCGACCAGACCTCCACGTCACAGAATAGGGATTCCATAGCTATCCCAAGGAAAACAACCTGCGGAAAATTGTGTAAACAATTGATCGCGAAGCAACGGTCAGATCAAAAGTTATGCCCCTTTTTTCACGTCACTCAAGTTTGGCCGACAAGACCTCCTCGTCACCGAGTAGAGATTCCGTAGCTACCCCGAGGAAAACTCCATCCAGAAACTCGTGTAAAAATTTGAGCGCGATCCAACGGTCGGATCAAACATATGGCTCTTTTGAGCCTTTACTCAAGGTTGGCCGACCAGACCTCCTCGTCACCGAGTAGAGATTCCGTAGCTATCCCGAAGAAAACTGCATCCGGAAACTCTTCTAAAACTTTCAGCGCGATCCAACGGTGGCATCAAACATTATGGCCCTTTTGACCCCATACTCAAGTGTGGCCGAACAGCGCTCCTCGTCACCTATTAGCGGTTCGACAGTAACCGAAAGAAAACAAACTACGGATAATCGTGTAAAAATTGAAACGCTATCCAACGGTGGGATCAAAAGTTACGGCCCTTTTAACCCGTTACTCAAGTTTGGTTGACCAGAGCTGCTTGTCACGGAGTAGCGATACCAAATCTACCCCAAGGAAAACGGCATCCGGAAACTCGTGTAAACATTTAAGCGCGACCAAACGGTGGGATCAAAAGTTATGACCCTTTTGACCCGTTAAGCAAGTCTTTCCGACCAGAGCTCGCCGTCTGCAAGTAGCGATTCCATAGCTACCGTAAGGAATACGACCTACGGAAACTCGTGCAAAAAAATAAAGCGCGATCCAAGGGTCAGATCAAAAGTTATGGCCCCTTTGATCCTGTTACTCAAGCTTGGCCGACAACACCTCCTCGTCACCGAGAAGCAATTCCATAACAACCCCAAGAAATACGGCAAATGGAAACTCGTGTAAAAATATGAGGGTGATACAACGGTGGTATCAAACGTTATGGCCCTTTTGACCCCTTACTCAAGGTTGGCCGACCAGACCTCCACGTCACAGAGTAGGGATTCCATAGCTATCCCAAGGAAAACAGCCTGCGGAAAATTGTGTAAACAATTGATCGCGAAGCAACGGTCAGATCAAAAGTTATGACCCTTTTTTCGCGTTACTCAAGTTTGGCCGAACAGTGCTCCTCGTCACCGAGAAGCGATTTCGTAGGTACCCCGAGGAAAACTGCATCCAGAAACTCGTTTAAAAATTTGAGCGCGATCCAACGGTCGGATCAAACATATGGCTCTTTTGACCGTTTACTCAAGGTTGGCCGACCAGACCTCCTCGTCACCGAGTAGAGATTCCGTAGCTATCCCGAAGAAAACTGCATCCGGAAACTCTTCTAAAAATTTCAGCGCGATCCAACGGTGGCATCAAACATTATGGCCCTTTTGACCCCTTACTGAAGTCTAGCCGAACAGCGTTCCTCGTCACCTATTAGCGGTTCGACAGGAACCGAAAGAAAACAAACTACGGATAATCGTGTAAAATTTTAAGCGCTATCCAACGGTGGGATCAAAAGTTACGGCCCTTTTAACCCGTTATTCAAGTTTGGTTGACCAGAGCTCCTTGTCACGGAGTAGCGATACCAAATCTACCCCAAGGCAAACGGCATACGGAAACTCGTGTAAACATTTAAGCGCGACCAAACGGTGGGATCAAAAGTTATGACCCTTTTGACCCGTTAAGCAAGTCTTTCCGACCAGAGCTCGTCGTCTGCAAGTAGCGATTCCATAGCTACCGTAAGGAATACGACCTACGGAAACTCGTGCAAAAAAATAAAGCGCGATCCAAGGGTCAGATCAAAAGTTATGGCCCCTTTGACCCTGTTACTCAAGCTTGGCCGACAACACCTCCTCGTCACCGAGAAGCAATTCCATAACAACCCCAAGAAATACGGCAAATGGAAACTCGTGTAAAACTGTGAGGGTGATACAACGGTGGTATCAAACGTTATGGCCCTTTTGACCCCTTACTCAAGGTTGGCCGACCAGACCTCCACGTCACAGAATAGGGATTCCATAGCTATCCCAAGGAAAACAACCTGCGGAAAATTGTGTAAACAATTGATCGCGAAGCAACGGTCAGATCAAAAGTTATGCCCCTTTTTTCACGTCACTCAAGTTTGGCCGACAAGACCTCCTCGTCACTGAGTAGAGATTCCGTAGCTACCCCGAGGAAAACTCCATCCAGAAACTCGTGTAAAAATTTGAGCGCGATCCAACGGTCGGATCAAACATATGGCTCTTTTGAGCCTTTACTCAAGGTTGGCCGACCAGACCTCCTCGTCACCGAGTAGAGATTCCGTAGCTATCCCGAAGAAAACTGCATCCGGAAACTCTTCTAAAACTTTCAGCGCGATCCAACGGTGGCATCAAACATTATGGCCCTTTTGACCCCTTACTGAAGTCTAGCCGAACAGCGCTCCTCGTCACCTATTAGCGGTTCGACAGTAACCGAAAGAAAACAAACTACGGATAATCGTGTAAAAATTGAAACGCTATCCAACGGTGGGATCAAAAGTTACGGCCCTTTTAACCCGTTACTCAAGTTTGGTTGACCAGAGCTGCTTGTCACGGAGTAGCGATACCAAATCTACCCCAAGGAAAACGGCATCCGGAAACTCGTGTAAACATTTAAGCGCGACCAAACGGTGGGATCAAAAGTTATGACCCTTTTGACCCGTTAAGCAAGTCTTTCCGACCAGAGCTCGCCGTCTGCAAGTAGCGATTCCATAGCTACCGTAAGGAATACGACCTACGGAAACTCGTGCAAAAAAATAAAGCGCGATCCAAGGGTCAGATCAAAAGTTATGGCCCCTTTGATCCTGTTACTCAAGCTTGGCCGACAACACCTCCTCGTCACCGAGAAGCAATTCCATAACAACCCCAAGAAATACGGCAAATGGAAACTCGTGTAAAAATATGAGGGTGATACAACGGTGGTATCAAACGTTATGGCCCTTTTGACCCCTTACTCAAGGTTGGCCGACCAGACCTCCACGTCACAGAGTAGGGATTCCATAGCTATCCCAAGGAAAACAGCCTGCGGAAAATTGTGTAAACAATTGATCGCGAAGCAACGGTCAGATCAAAAGTTATGCCCCTTTTTTCGCGTTACTCAAGTTTGGCCGAACAGGGCTCCTCGTCACCGAGAAGCGATTTCGTAGCTACCCCGAGGAAAACTGCATCCAGAAACTCGTGTAAAAATTTGAGCGCGATCCAACGGTCGGATCAAACATATGGCTCTTTTGACCGTTTACTCAAGGTTGGCCGACCAGACCTCCTCATCACCGAGTAGAGATTCCGTAGCTATCCCGAAGAAAACTGCATCCGGAAACTCTTCTAAAAATTTCAGCGCGATCCAACGGTGGCATCAAACATTATGGCCCTTTTGACCCCTTACTGAAGTCTAGCCGAACAGCGCTCCTCGTCACCTATTAGCGGTTCGACAGTAACCGAAAGAAAACAAACTACGGATAATCGTGTAAAAATTGAAACGCTATCCAACGGTGGGATCAAAAGTTACGGCCCTTTTAACCCGTTACTCAAGTTTGGTTGACCAGAGCTGCTTGTCACGGAGTAGCGATACCAAATCTACCCCAAGGAAAACGGCATCCGGAAACTCGTGTAAACATTTAAGCGCGACCAAACGGTGGGATCAAAAGTTATGACCCTTTTGACCCGTTAAGCAAGTCTTTCCGACCAGAGCTCGCCGTCTGCAAGTAGCGATTCCATAGCTACCGTAAGGAATACGACCTACGGAAACTCGTGCAAAAAAATAAAGCGCGATCCAAGGGTCAGATCAAAAGTTATGGCCCCTTTGATCCTGTTACTCAAGCTTGGCCGACAACACCTCCTCGTCACCGAGAAGCAATTCCATAACAACCCCAAGAAATACGGCAAATGGAAACTCGTGTAAAAATATGAGGGTGATACAACGGTGGTATCAAACGTTATGGCCCTTTTGACCCCTTACTCAAGGTTGGCCGACCAGACCTCCACGTCACAGAGTAGGGATTCCATAGCTATCCCAAGGAAAACAGCCTGCGGAAAATTGTGTAAACAATTGATCGCGAAGCAACGGTCAGATCAAAAGTTATGCCCCTTTTTTCGCGTTACTCAAGTTTGGCCGAACAGGGCTCCTCGTCACCGAGAAGCGATTTCGTAGCTACCCCGAGGAAAACTGCATCCAGAAACTCGTTTAAAAATTTGAGCGCGATCCAACGGTCGGATCAAACATATGGCTCTTTTGACCGTTTACTCAAGGTTGGCCGACCAGACCTCCTCATCACCGAGTAGAGATTCCGTAGCTATCCCGAAGAAAACTGCATCCGGAAACTCTTCTAAAAATTTCAGCGCGATCCAACGGTGGCATCAAACATTATGGCCCTTTTGACCCCTTACTGAAGTCTAGCCGAACAGCGCTCCTCGTCACCTATTAGCGGTTCGACAGTAACCGAAAGAAAACAAACTACGGATAATCGTGTAAAAATTGAAACGCTATCCAATGGTGGGATCAAAAGTTACGGCCCTTTTAACCCGTTATTCAAGTTTGGTTGACCAGAGCTCCTTGTCACGGAGTAGCGATACCAAATCTACCCCAAGGCAAACGGCATACGGAAACTCGTGTAAACATTTAAGCGCGACCAAACGGTGGGATCAAAAGTTATGACCCTTTTGACCCGTTAAGCAAGTCTTTCCGAACAGAGCTCGCCGTCTGCAAGTAGCCATTCCATAGCTACCGTAAGGAATACGACCTACGGAAACTCGTGCAAAAAAATAAAGCGCGATCCAAGGGTCAGATCAAAAGTTATGGCCCCTTTGATCCTGTTACTCAAGCTTGGCCGACAACACCTCCTCGTCACCGAGAAGCAATTCCATAACAACCCCAAGAAATACGGCAAATGGAAACTCGTGTAAAAATATGAGGGTGATACAACGGTGGTATCAAACGTTATGGCCCTTTTGACCCCTTACTCAAGGTTGGCCGACCAGACCTCCACGTCACAGAATAGGGATTCCATAGCTATCCCAAGGAAAACAACCTGCGGAAAATTGTGTAAACAATTGATCGCGAAGCAACGGTCAGATCAAAAGTTATGACCCTTTTTTCGCGTTACTCAAGTTTGGCCGAACAGGGCTCCTCGTCACCGAGAAGCGATTTCGTAGCTACCCCGAGGAAAACTGCATCCAGAAACTCGTTTAAAAATTTGAGCGCGATCCGACGGTCGGATCAAACATATGGCTCTTTTGACCGTTTACTCAAGGTTGGCCGACCAGACCTCCTCATCACCGAGTAGAGATTCCGTAGCTATCCCGAAGAAAACTGCATCCGGAAACTCTTCTAAAAATTTCAGCGCGATCCAACGGTGGCATCAAACATTATGGCCCTTTTGACCCCTTACTGAAGTCTAGCCGAACAGCGTTCCTCGTCACCTATTAGCGGTTCGACAGGAACCGAAAGAAAACAAACTACGGATAATCGTGTAAAATTTTAAGCGCTATCCAACGGTGGGATCAAAAGTTACGGCCCTTTTAACCCGTTATTCAAGTTTGGTTGACCAGAGCTCCTTGTCACGGAGTAGCGATACCAAATCTACCCCAAGGCAAACGGCATACGGAAACTCGTGTAAACATTTAAGCGCGACCAAACGGTGGGATCAAAAGTTATGACCCTTTTGACCCGTTAAGCAAGTCTTTCCGAACAGAGCTCGTCGTCTGCAAGTAGCGATTCCATACCTACCGTAAGGAATACGACCTACGGAAACTCGTGCAAAAAAATAAAGCGCGATCCAAGGGTCAGATCAAAAGTTATGGCCCCTTTGACCCTGTTACTCAAGCTTGGCCGACAAGACCTCCTCGTCACCGAGAAGCAATTCCATAACAACCCCAAGAAATACGGCAAATGGAAACTCGTGTAAAACTGTGAGGGTGATACAACGGTGGTATCAAACATTATGGCCCTTTTGACCCCTTACTCAAGGTTGGCCGACCAGACCTCCACGTCACAGAATAGGGATTCCATAGCTATCCCAAGGAAAACAACCTGCGGAAAATTGTGTAAACAATTGATCGCGAAGCAACGGTCAGATCAAAAGTTATGACCCTTTTTTCACGTCACTCAAGTTTGGCCGAACAGTGGTCCTCGTGACCGAGAAGCGATTTCATAGCTACCCCGAGGAAAACTGCATTCCAAAACTCGTGTAAAAATTTGAGCGCGATCCGACGGTCGGATCAAACATATGGCCCTTTTGACCCTTTACTCAAGGTTGGCCGACCAGACCTCCTCGTCACCGAGTAGAGATTCCGTAGCTATCCCGAAGAAAACTGCATCCGGAAACTCTTCTAAAACTTTCAGCGCGATCCAACGGTGGCATCAAACATTATGGCCCTTTTGACCCCTTACTAAAGTCTAGCCGAACAGCGTTCCTCGTCACCTATTAGCGGTTCGACAGTAACCGAAAGAAAACAAACTACGGATAATCGTGTAAAATTTTAAGCGCTATCCAACGGTGGGATCAAAAGTTACGGCCCTTTTAACCCGTTACTCAAGTTTGGTTGACCAGAGCTCCTTGTCACGGAGTAGCGATACCAAATCTACCCCAAGGAAAACGGCATCCGGAAGCTCGTGTAAACATTTAAGCGCGACCAAACGGTGGGATCAAAAGTTATGACCCTTTTGACCCGTTAAGCAAGTCTTTCCGACCAGAGCTCGCCGTCTCCAAGTAGCGATTCCATAGCTACCGTAAGGAATACGACCTACGGAAACTCGTGCAAAAAAATAAAGCGCGATCCAAGGGTGAGATCAAAAGTTATGGCCCCTTTGACCCTGTTACTCAAGCTTGGCCGACAAGACCTCCTCGTCATCGAGAAGCAATTTCATAACAACCCCAAGAAATACGGCAAATGGAAACTCGTGTAAAAATGTGAGGGTGATACAACGGTGGTATCAAACGTTATGGCCCTTTTGACCCCTTACTCAAGGTTGGCCGACCAGACCTCCACGTCACAGAATAGGGATTGCATAGCTATCCCAAGGAAAACAGCCTGCAGAAAATTGTGTAAACATTTGAGCGCGAAGCAACGGTCAGATCAAAAGTTATGACCCTTTTTTCGCGTTACTCAAGTTTGGCCGAACAGCGCTCCTCGTCATCGAGAAGCGATTTCATAGCTACCCCGCGGAAAACTGCATCCGAAACTCGTGTAAAAATTTGAGCGCGATCCGACGGTCGGATCAAAAGTTATGCCCTTTTTTTCACGTCACTCAAGTTTGGCCGACAAGACGTCCTCGTCACCGAGTAGAGATTCCGTAGCTACCCCGAGGAAAACTACATGCAGAAACTCGTGTAAACATTTGAGCGCGATCCAACGGTCGGATCAAACATATGGCCCTTTTGACCCTTTACTCAAGGTTGGCCGACCAGACCTCCTCGTCACCGAGTAGAGATTCCGTAGCTATCCTGAAGAAAACTGTATCCGGAAACTCTTCTAAAAATTTCAGCGCGATCCAACGGTGGCATCAAACATTATAGCCCTTTTGACCCCTTACTGAAGTCTAGCCGAACAGCGCTCCTCGTCACCTATAAGCGGTTCGACAGTAACCGAAAGAAAACAAACTACGGATAATCGTGTAAAATTTTAAGCGCTATCCAACGGTGGGATCAAAAGTTACGGCCCTTTTAACCCATTACTCAAGTTTGGTTGACCAGAGCTCCTTGTCACGGAGTAGCGATACCAAATCTACCCCAAGGCAAACGGCATCCGGAAACTCTTGTAAATATTTAAGCGCAACCAAATGGTGGGATCATAAGTTATGACCCTTTTGACCCGTTAAGCAAGTCTTTCCGACCAGAGCTCGCCGTCTGCATGTAGCGATTAGACAGTAACCGAAAGAAAACAAACTACGGATAATCGTGTAAAATTTTAAGCGCTATCCAACGGTGGGATCAAAAGTTATGGCCCTTGATGCAACCATATTATTCGATAGTTTCACCCACATTTAACTAGTGTTTTCTCCATGTTTTATATATAAAATATCTTGATATTCTTTGTTTTATGTTTTGAATGTACTTTTGGATGAAATATGCAAAAAGGAGTAAATTGGAGGTAATTGGCAGATTTGACGTTCAGTCGATGTTTTGTGCAGAGCGTGAGTTCTAGAGATCGAAATGAAGTGATTCCAGTGGCACTAAAAAGCTAACATCCATACCTTTCTGGAAATGTAATGCAAGAAAAATAAAAAGAGAAAGATCATGGAAATCACATCCTGCAAAGTCAAATCTCGTATTCTGCCATTGTTGACTTTTGGCCATTCAAAACTTAATATCTGGAGCTACAGAAGTCCAATTGATGCAAACTCAATTTTCTTGGATTCCTAATTCAAAGAACTATCCACGCTCCAAATTTCAGCCAAAAACGATGTCATATGAGGGAGATATGATTTTCCAAATATGACAACTGAATTCTGGCAGCAAACAGGTTTCGTGAAGAAACGAGTCCAAATTACATTCCGAAGCATCTTAACCGAGATCCAAGTTTTTATATCAGCAATTTAGCTCCTCTAAGTCAGAGCTTGAAGATTTCATGCAAGGCTATTTCTTCTTTTTAGGGAAAATAGTTATTGAAGTACTTGAATGTAAACTGTCAACTTTAGGAAGGACTATTTTGTAAAATAGAGACTAGGGTTTCTTAGCATATAAAAAGAAAGAGAGAAGAGGCAGCAGCCAGCAGAAAAGAGGGAGAGCAGAAGGAGGCAGCAGCCAGCAGAGAATAAACACAAATTCTCTCCTCTACAAACCCAAAAATCATGCTCTTTTCATTCTTTAGAAGTAGTTGTTCAATAGTTATGCAAGGCTAAGCTCTTTTCTTGGTTGCAAGGACACAACAAACCTTCGGATTTCAAGAACCGTGAGATTTATTCTTTCTTTTATTTTCAGTTTATGTTATGAATGAGTATGATTGTTTTCCTATGCATATTTCCTATGATTGTTGTTGATGATTGCTAGAGCGAACTCTAAGTTATTGTTGTGAACAATCTATGGCGGTTGCACGACAACAAACACTCAAGGAGCTTGCTGCTCCTAACATGGAAAATCAACCATTGTGCATAAACATTGACAATAATGTAAACTTTGAGCTCAAATCTGGTTTTATACATTTGTTACCAACATTTAATGGTCTTGCAGGAGAAGATCCTCATACTCATCTCAAGGAGTTCCATATGGTTTGTGTTGGCATGAAACCGAATGGAGTTGACGAAGAACAGGTTAAATTGAAAGCTTTCCCTTTCTCTTTAAAAGGGGCAGCAAAGGCATGGTTTTTCTCTATTCTCCCAGGTTCCATTGGAACTTGGAATGCCATGAAGAAGATTTTCCTTGAAAAGTATTTCCCAGCATCTCGAGTTGCCAACATAAGGAAAGAAATATGTGGGATTCGACAATCTCAATGGAGAGACACTTTCTGAGTATTGGGAAAGATTTGAACAACTGTGCATTCAATGCCCTTATCATCAAATACCCGATCAACTGCTCATTCAATATTTCTATGAAGGACTGATGCCTACTGACCGTAGTATCATTGATGCGGCAAGTGGAGGGGCATTGGTAGATAAGACACCCGAGGCTGCACGCCAATTGATCTCAAATATGGCAGCCAACTCAAAACAATTTGGCACGCGTGGAGACTTCGCAAACAAACGAGTAAATGAGGTAAGTATTTCTAACCTTGAAAATAAAGTCAATGATCTTACTTCTCTTGTGCGTTCTTTGGCTTGTGGAAATATACAGCAGGTGAAAGTTTGCAGCATATGTTCCTTACAAGGACATACCTCAGATATGTGCCCAACAATGCAAGAAGATTATATTGAACAGGTTCATGCAGTTGATGGAGGATTCAACGGACAACCCCCGTGTAAATATGATCCCTTTTCCAACACGTATAATCCCGGATGGAGAGATCATCCAAACTTATGCTATGGGAACCCACCTCAACAAGGCAATCAAGGCCGACAGTTTCATCCCCATGGATTTCAGCCCCAACAGAATTATCAAGCAAGACAACCCCCTCCATTCACAAACTCCAATGTTATGGGGTCGTCATCCAGTGATGATCTTCGTGAGATGATGAAAACTTTAGCTTCTAACACTGTGACCTTGCAACAAAATATCATGTCTTTTCAACAGGAAACAAGGTCAAGTATTCACAACTTGGAGAAGCAAATGGGGCAAGTAGCTTCAAGTGTGGGGAAATTGGAATCACAAATGAATGGAAAATTGCCCTCCCAAGCATTGAATCCAATAGAGAATGTTAGTGCGATCATGCTGCGAAGTGGGAAAGAACTTGAAGAGAAAAGGTCGAAACAAATTGAGATGGAGGAAGAAGAGGAGATAGAAACCGAATTGAGTACAAAGAAGGAACATCGTCCTCCTCTACAAACTGAAACATCGACCAACACTCCAAAGGTAACTCCTCACTCAATGAATTCCAGTTTTAAAACAATTCCACCCTTTCCTGTGAATTCTTCTAGGTCAAAGAAAGAGGACAAAGAAAAAGAGATTTTAGAGGTTTTCAAGAAAGTAGAACTCAACATTCCTTTGCTTGATGCTATCAAGCAAATTCCCAAGTATGCCAAATTCTTGAAGGAGTTGTGTACTACCAAGAGAGCTTTCAAACTGAAAGGTCATGAAATGGTAAGTATGGGTGAAGTTGTATCTTCTGTTGTTCAAAAGAATATGACTTTGAAGCAAAAAGACCCAGGTGCGTTTACTATCCCATGTGTTATTGGTAATGCTAGTTTCAAAAGGGCCTTGTGCGATTTAGGTGCATCCATTAGTGTTATGCCTAAACATGTTTATGATTCTCTTAGTCTTGAGCCTTTGAATAAAACTAGCATTGTAATACAACTTGCGGATCGTAGTTTTGTTTACCCACTTGGTGTGATAGAAGATGTCCTAGTCAAGATTAATAGTTTGGTCATTCCATGCGACTTTTATATTCTTGATATGGAACATGATTCTTGTGATTCATCAAATAGCACTCCTATATTGTTTGGGAGACCATTCTTGAAAACTGCCAATACAAAAATTGATTGTGGTAAGGATACTTTGTCTATGGAGGTAGGAAATGAAAAAATTGAATTTAATTTTCATGATGCAATGACATATCCTTATAGCAATGTTTATTCTATCACATGTTATGACCAAGTTGATAAGTGTGTGCAGCAAGTTTGTGATTTTGATAGTGAGGATGGACTAAGCGTAGCTTTGAGCTATGGCTATGATTTTACCAAGATAGAAGAGATGGAGATGCATATATGTGTTCCCCAAAATGTGCATGAATCAGCATTGGCTTTGCAAGCTTTGCAAACTGTTCCCCATGACGCAGGAGTCATTCACCCCATCATGGACAGTGAATGGGTGGCGCCTATCCTTTTGGTGCCCAAAAAGATTGGAATTACGTTGGAAGAAATACAAAATGATGCTTATAAGAATGCAAGGATTTACAAAGAAAAGACTAAGAGTCTCCATGACCGAATGATTACAAGAATATAGTTTAATGTTGGAGACAAAATCCTTCTTTATCATTTGCGTTTGAAATTTTTTCCTGAAAAGTTGCGCTCTCGTTGGATTGGACCCTTTGTTGTTTCTAATGTTTTTCCTTATGGTGCAGTTGAAATTACAAGTTTAGAAACCAACAAAGTACTTAAGGTCAATGGGCATCGCTTGAAACCTTTCTATGAAGGTTGGACGACAGAACTCACCGCTTCTGCGGAGTTAGCTAAACCAATCTATGAAGAATGAGCATGCAACATGTCGAGCCAATGACATAAAACAAAAGCGCTTACTGGGAGGCAACCCAGCACAAAAAAGAAAAAAAAAACAGATTTGCTTTCTTTTTCCTTAATCTTTTATTTTTCGCATTTTACTTTATTTTTGTCATTCTCCTATATTCCTTTTCTTTTATTTCAACATTGAGGACAATGTTGTGTTTTAAGTGTGGGGGTATTGGGAGAATGTTAGTTTTCTAATTTTGGTTTTCTTTGTTATTTAAAAAAAAAAATTATGTTTGATCTTTTGAACTCCCATTGGTTTTTGAGAATATGAGTATCATGTATGAGAATTAGTTGAGATAGCTGAAGATATAAATCAAATTAAGGAGTATGCATGTAAATTTTAAGGTTTAATTGGTTTAGGGATTGACTTTGAGAATATGCCATGTTGACTTTATAGTGTTATACGCTTTTGAGCCTTCAACATTATATTCTTTTATTGTGCCTTCTTTCAATGATATGTATCTTTAGAACTTGCTTCATATCTTGTTGAGATTACATTCATATTACATATATACATGAAGATGATAAAGGCATTAGGAATTTTAACCACTTGAGCCAAAAAGCCAACCTAAAGCATATTATCCTTAGTGAGCCCCTTTTGAGCTTGTTTATCTTTTCTTTGCTTTATCCATGTATAAGCCTTAACTTTTTATATGTTTTCCTTTTCCCTTGGCCAAGGATTAGTAGAGCATATACTTATGATATCTCATGGAATTATGGTTGGAAATTATGTGAAAAGAAAGAAGAAGTGATGCTTGATGAAAAGATGGGCAAAATTGCCAAAGGTAAAAAAAAAAGGCAAAGAAAAAAAAAAGAAAAAAGTGTTCCTTTATGTTCTTAAGATTTTATGTTGAAAAAGCTTGAAATCAAAAGAAGTTAAGCATTGGTGATTAAAGATGGAAAAATTATGTGCTTTGATGGAATATCTTGTTTGAAATATCATTTTTCAGAATGCTCTACTTTTTTTGGTTTGAACCTTTTCTTTTACTCTCTTTTACCTCACCTTAACCTTAGCCCCATTACAACCAGAAAATAAGACCTTTTGATTCATGCATTGTTTGTAATATGTTAGTAATGGAGATGAGATTGAAGAGCAAGCTTATGGTAGAACATATTCATTGATTGAATTTGAGAGATTTAAACACATAAGCCTTAAACATGTGAGTGTTGGAGTGTATATCAATGAGAGGACCTATCACTTTGGCATGGCATAGATTTCATTTAAATCCCAACGATTAATTGAATTTTGAAGTTTGCATGTAAATAAATTCATGAAAATTTATACTCTTTATCCTTCTTAATTGTGTTCTTGTTTATAATGCATGTATTCTTGGATATTTATGGGAGATTAGAAGATTAGTCATAGTGATTTAATTTAATTTAACTTCAATTTGATTTTACCTATCCTTTCTCGAGGACGAGCAAGAGCTAAGTGTGGGGGTATTTGATGCAACCATATTATTCGATAGTTTCACCCACATTTAACTAGTGTTTTGTCCATGTTTTATATATAAAATATCTTGATATTCCTTGTTTTATGTTTTGAATGTACTTTTGGATGAAAGATGCAAAAAGGAGTAAATTAGAGGTAATTGGCAGATTTGACGTTCAGTCGATGTTTTGTGCAGAGCGTGACTTCTAGAGATAGAAATGAAGTGATTCCAGTGGCACTAAAAAGCTAACATCCATACCTTTCTGGAAATGTAATGCAAGAAAAATAAAAAGAGAAAGATCATTGAAATCACATCCTGCAAAGTCAAATCTCGTATTCTGCCAGTGTTGACTTTTGGCCATTCAAAATTTAATATCTGGAGCTACAGAAGTCCAATTGATGCAAACTCAATTTTCTTGGATTCCTAAATAAAATACCTATCCACGCTCCAAATTTCAGCCAAAAACGATGTCATATGAGGGAGATATGATTTTCCAAAGATGACAACTGAATTCTGGCAGCAAACAGGTTTCGTGAAGAAACGAGTCCAAATTACATTCCGAAGCATCTTAACCGAGATCCAAGTTTTTATATCAGCAATTTAGCTCCTCTAAGTCAGAGCTTGAAGATTTCATGCAAGGCTATTTCTTCTTTTTAGGGAAAATAGTTATTGAAGTACTTGAATGTAAACTGTCAACTTAGGAAGGACTATTTTGTAAAATAGAGACTAGGGTTTCTTAGCATATAAAAAGAAAGAGAGAAGAGGCAGCAGCCAGCAGAAAAGAGGGAGAGCAGAAGGAGGCAGCAGCCAGCAGAGAATAAACACAAATTCTCTCCTCTACAAACCCAAAAATCATGCTCTTTTCATTCTTTAGAAGTAGTTGTTCAATAGTTATGCAAGGCTAAGCTCTTTTCTTGGTTGCAAGGACACAACAAACCTTCGGATTTCAAGAACCGTGAGATTTATTCTTCCTTTTATTTTCAGTTTATGTTATGAATGAGTATGATTGTTTTCCTATGCATATTTCCTATGATTGTTGTTGATGATTGCTAGAGCGGACTCTAAGTTATTGTTGTGAACAATCTATTGCTAAGTTTAATATCAAAACCGGAGTTGTGATATATGAACTTGTGAAGCAACTAAGCTTGATAATTGTGGCGGAACTACGTTATTGAACTTAGGGAGAACATTTGAACAAAGTGACACAAGCTGCGGACAGCTTGTATGTTAATCTTGATGAAATTATCTAGTTCTTAAAGCTACCATTAAATTGAATCATAAGTGCGGACACTTTGATTGTTTGTTGGTTAGGATTAGTTATACGGCGGATCCGTTAATTAATCAACGTTAAGAAAAGATAAAATTTCAGAACATAAACTGCAATTTTCGTTTCAAGGATCGGTTCTAATTTCCGTTGGTGGATGTGTGCTTGCGACCAAGGTTTGTTTTCTTGATAAGTTTCGGTTTTAATTGATTTTGTTTGCTAGTTTAATTGCTGCCATAGTTTAGAAAATCACAAACCAAATCCCCCCAATTACATAACGTACAACATAAAAATCTGACTTGAAACTTCCTCGTGGGATCGACCCCTTGCTTGCTCTATACTATCTTGTGTGTTGTGTTTGAAGCTAGGGTAATTAATTTGTGCGACCGCGACATCGCAACAAATTTTGGCGCCGCTGCCGGGGAGGTAATTTTAGTTGATTCTTGTGCTTGTACTGTTATTTTTAGTTGCTGTGATTGTTATTTATATTTCTGAAAGAAAAAAAAAGAGAAACAGAATTTTTGCTTGCGACGGTACTGTTCACTTGCGGCAGCGGTACTGTTCAAAACAGATTTTTTTGTGGAATTAGGTATCGGCCTTTTTTTTCCTAAAGGGAAACGACGTTCTGAACAGGACTAGTGATAAATCACTAGCCCCACCCTATTGAGGCCAAATTCCGCTGGTTTCTAGTGGTTTTAAGCAGTTTTAGTTTTCTACCGTAGGATTTTCGTACAATTTGCATTGTTTTCGATCTCTTGTGTGGTTACTTTCTTTTGAGTTTTCTTAGCAATTTATGCCTGTGACCCGTTCTACTAATCAAATTCAAGTGCAGGTCGATCTTGAAATAGAAAGCACTTTACGCAGGTTAAGAAAGGAAGCTCGCCTCAACACCATGGCGGTTGCACGACAACAAACACTCAAGGAGCTTGCTGCTCCTAACGTGGAAAATCAACCATTGTGCATAAACATTGACAATAATGTAAACTTTGAGCTCAAATCTGGTTTTATACATTTGTTACCAACATTTAATGGTCTTGCAGGAGAAGATCCTCATACTCATCTCAAGGAGTTCCATATGGTTTGTGTTGGCATGAAACCGAATGGAGTTGATGAAGAACAAGTTAAGTTGAAAGCTTTCCCTTTCTCTTTGAAGGGGGCAGCAAAGGCATGGCTTTTCTCTATTCTCCCAGGATCTATTGGAACTTGGAATGCCATGAAGAAGATTTTCCTTGAGAAGTATTTTCCAGCATCTCGAGTTGCCAACATAAGGAAAGAAATATGTGGGATTCGGCAATCTCATGGAGAGACACTCTCCGAATATTGGGAAAGATTTGAGCAACTCTGCATTCAATGTCCTCATCATCAAATACCCGATCAGCTGCTCATTCAATATTTCTATGAAGGATTGATGCCTACTGACCGTAGTATCATTGATGCTGCAAGTGGAGGCGCATTGGTGGATAAGACACCCGAGGCTGCACGACAATTGATCTCAAACATGGCAGCCAACTCAAAACAATTTGGCACTCGTGGAGACTTCTCCAACAAACGAGTAAATGAGGTAAGTATTTCTAACCTTGAAAATAAAGTTAATGATCTTACTTCTCTTGTGCGTTCTTTGGCTTGTGGAAATGTGCAACAGGTGAAAGTTTGTAGCATATGCTCCTTACAAGGACATGCTTCGGATATGTGCCCAACAATGCAAGAAGACTACATTGAACAAGCTCATGCAATTGATGGAGCATTCAACGGACAACCCCAGCGTAAATATGATCCCTTTTCCAACACGTACAATCCTGGATGGAGAGATCATCCCAACTTACGCTACGGCAACCCATCCCAACAAGGCAATCAAGCCTGACAGATCCATCCCCATGGATTTCAATCCCAACAGAATTATCAAGCAAGACAACCTCCTCCATTCACAAACTCCAATGTTGTGGGGTCGTCATCCAATGATGATCTTCGTGAGATGATGAAAACTTTGGCTTCTAATACTGTCACCTTACAACAAAATGTCATGTCTTTTCAACAGGAAACAAGGTCCAGTATTCACAACTTGGAAAAGCAAATGGGGCAAGTAGCTTCAAGTGTAGGGGAAATTGGAAGCACAAATGAATGGAAAGTTGCCCTCCCAAGCATTGAATCCAAAAGAGAATGTTAGTGCAATCATGCTACGAAGTGGGAAAGAACTTGAAGAGAAAAGGTTGAAACAAATTGAGATGGAGGAAGAAGAAGAGATAGAAACTGAATTGAGTACAAAGAAGGAACATCCTCCTCCTCCACAAACTGAAATAAAGACCAACACTCCAAAGGTAACTCCTCACTCAATTAATTCCACTTTTAAAACAATTCCACCCTTTCCTGTGAGTTCTTCTAGGTCAAAGAAAGAAGACAAAGAAAAAGAGATTTTAGAGGTTTTTAAGAAAGTGGAACTCAACATTCCTTTGCTTGATGCTATCAAGCAAATTCCCAAGTATGCAAAATTCTTGAAGGAGTTGTGTACTACCAAGAGAGCTTTCAAACTAAAAGGTCATGAAACGGTAAGTATGGGTGAAGTTGTATCTGCTGTTGTTCAAAAGAATCTGCCTTTGAAACAAAAAGACCCAGGTGCGTTTACTATCCCATGTGTTATTGGTAATGCTAGTTTTAAAAGAGCTTTATGCGATTTAGGTGCATCCATTAGTGTTATGCCCAAACATGTTTATGATTCTCTTAGTCTTGAGCCTTTGAATAAAACTAGCATTGTAATACAACTTGCGGATCGTAGTTTTGTTTACCCACTTGGTGTGATAGAAGATGTCCTAGTCAAGATTGATAGTTTGGTTATTCCATGTGATTTTTATATTCTTGATATGGAACATGATTCTTGTGATTCATCAACCAGCACTCCTATATTGTTTGGGAGACCATTCTTGAAAACCGCCAATGCAAATATTGATTGTGGTAAGGATACCTTGTCTATGGAGGTAGGAGATGAAAAAATTGAATTCAATTTTCATGATGCAATGAAATATCCTTATAGCAATGTTTATTCTATCACATGTTATGACCAAATTGATAAGTGTGTGCAGCAAGTTTGTGATTTTGATTGTGAAGACGGATTAAGCATAGCTTTGAGCTATGGCTATGATTTCACCAAGATAGAAGAGATGAAGAGGCACGTGTGTGTTCCCCAAAATGTGCACGAATCAGTATTGGCCTTACAAGCTTTGCAAACCGTTCCCCATGGTAATGTCTTTGTTGATTTACTACTCTCACATAAAAAGCTTTTGCCATCTATTTTACAGGCCCCCGAGTTAGAATTAAAACCTTTGCCCGATAATTTGAAATATGTATTCATTGGCGATAACAATACACTTCCCGTTATCATAGCAAAAGGTTTGACAAGTATGCAAGAGGAAAAACTTGTGAAGTTGTTGTGTGATCACAAGATGGCCATTGGATGGACTTTGGCCGACATCAAGGGCATTAGTCCCTCAATGTGTATGCATCAGATACTATTGGAGGACAACGCAAAACCAACAAGGGAAATGCAAAGGAGGTTGAACCCGCCTATGATGGAGGTAGTGAAAGTTGAAATTTTAAAACTGTTAGATGCAGGAGTCATTTACCCCATCACTGACAGTAAATGGGTCGCGCCAATCCATGTGGTGCCCAAAAAGACCGGAATCACGTTGGTGAAAAACAAAAATGATGAGCTCATTCCTACTCGCATCTCGAGTGGATGGAGAATGTGTGTTGATTACAGAAAGCTCAATCTTTCTACACGCAAAGATCATTTCCCATTACCATTCATGGATCAAATGCTTGAACGCCTAGCAGGTAAGTCTTTTTATTGCTTTCTTGATGGATATAGTGGATACAATCAGATTGTTATTAATCCTGAGGATCAAGAAAAGACTACATTTACATGTCCATTTGGTACATATGCATATAGGAGAATGCCTTTTGGTCTCTGTAATGCTCCTGCAACTTTTCAAAGATGCATGATGAGTATTTTTTCTGACTATGTTGAAAGAATAATCGAGGTTTTTATGGATGATTTCACGGTGTATGGTGATTCTTTTGATAAATGTCTAGAAAATTTATCTTTAATCTTGAAAAGGTGCATTGAAACTAACCTTGTCTTGAACTATGAAAAATGTTATTTTATGGTAGAACAAGGAATAGTTCTTGGGCATGTTGTGTCTTCACGTGGATTAGAGGTTGATAAAGCTAAGATAGATGTTATTTCATCATTGCCTTACCCCTCATGTGTGAGGGAAGTTCGTTCTTTTCTAGGCCATGCAGGTTTCTATCGATGCTTTATCAAAGATTTCTCGAAGATTACAGCACCCTTGTGCAAACTATTAGCTAAAGAAGTGGATTTTGTGTTTGATCAAGCATGTAAAGATGCCCATGATGAGCTTAAGAGACATGTCACATCTGCCCCTATCATCCAACCACCAAATTGGGATGAACCTTTTGAGATAATGTGTGATGCGAGTGACTATGCGGTAGGAGCTGTGCTTGGGCAAAGAATTGGGAAGAATTTGCATGTTATCGCCTATGCTTATCGCATGTTGGATGGAGCACAATGCAATTACCATACAACTGAAAAGGAACTTTTTGCAGTGGTGTTTGCTCTTGAAAAATTCAGGTCATATCTACTTGGTACAAAAGTCATTGTTTTTACTGACCATGCAGCTCTCAGGTATCTTTTGAAGAAGAAAGAGTCCAAACCAAGACTGATTAAGTGGATCTTGCTTTTACAAGAATTCGATCTTGAGATCAAAGACAAAAAAGGTGTCGAAAACCATGTGGCTGATCACTTGAGCCGACTGAGGACCGAGGATACACAGATCGAAACAATAAGAGAGACATTCCCTGATGAGCAGTTGTATATGTTGCATTCCTCTACAAGACCATGGTATGCTGATTTGGTAAACTATTTAGTCACCAAAGAATTCCCTCCAGATTTGTCTAAACCCCAAAAAGATAAGTTACGAGCTGATGCTAAATATTATTTTTGGGACGATCCTTACCTTTGGAAATTTTGTGCGGATCAAGTAGTTAGGAGGTGTGTACCACAAGATGAATTTCATTCCATTCTCACTTTTTGTCATTCTCATTCTTGTGGTGGGCATTTTGGAGCAAAAAGAACAGCCCACAAGGTACTTGAAAGTGGTTTCTATTGGCCTTCTATTTTTAAAGATGCATATCACTTCTGCAAATCATGTGAAAAATGCCAAAGAACAGGTAATATCACTCATAAGAATCAAATGCCTTTAACGAATATTCTCGTAAGTGAAATTTTTGATGTTTGGGGTATTGACTTTATGGGTCCATTTCCTTGTTGGAGTCTACGTCTTGGAGATGCACTTTGGGCTTATCGGACTGCTTATAAATCACCTATAGGAATGTCACCTTATAGAATGATTTATGAGAAAGCATGTCATCTACCGGTGGAGCTTGAACACAAAGCTTTTTGGGCCATTAAACAATGTAACATGGATTATAATGTTGCTGGGATTGCAAGAAAACTACAACTACTAGAGTTGGAAGAAATTCGAAATGATGCTTACGAGAATGCAAGGATTTACAAAGAAAAGACTAAGAATCTTCATGACCGAATGCTTACAAGAAAGGAGTTTCATGTTGGAGACAAAGTCCTTCTTTATCATTCGCGTTTGAAACTTTTTCCTGGAAAATTGCGCTCTCGTTGGATTGGACCCTTTGTTGTTTCTAATGTTTTTCCTTGTGGTGCAGTTGAAATTACAAGTTTAGACACCAACAAAGTACTCAAGGTCAATGGGCATCGTTTAAAACCTTTCTATGAAGGTTGGACGGCAGAACTCACCGCTTCTGTAGAGTTAGCTGAACCAATCTATGAAGAATGAGCATGCCACATGTCAAGCCAATGACATAAAACAAAAGCGCTTACTGGGAGGCAACCCAGCACAAAAAAAAAATCAGATTTGCTTTCTTTTTCCTTATCTTTTATTTTTTTGCATTTTAATTTATTTTCTGTCATTCTCTTCTGTTCCTTTTCTTTTATTTCAATATTGAGGACAATGTTGTGTTTTAAGTGTGGGGGTATTGAGAGAATGTTGGTTTTCTAATTTTGGTTTTCTTTGTTATTTTTCAAAAAAAAAAAAAATATGTTTGATCTTTTGAACTCCCATTGGTTTTTGAGAATATGAGTATTATGTATGAGAATTAGTTGAGATAGATGAAGATATAAATCAAATGAAAGAGTATGCATGTAAATTTTAAGGTTTAATTGGTTTAGGGATTGACTTTGAGAATATGCCATGTTGACTTTATAGTGTTATATCAATGCAAGCTTTTGAGCCTTCAATATTATATTTTTTTAGTGTGCATTCTTTCAATGATATGTATCTCTTGAACTTGCTTCATATCTTGTTGAGATTACATTCGCATTACATATATACATGAAGATGATAAAGGCATTAGAAATTTTAACCACTTGAGCCAAAAAGCCAACCTAAAGCATATTATCCTTAGTGAGCCCCTTTTGAGCTTGTTTATCTTTTCTTTGCTTTATCCATGTATAAGCCTTAACTTTTTATATGTTTTCCTTTTCCCTTGGCCAAGGATTAGTAGAGCATATACTTATGATATCTCATGGAATTATGGTTGGAAATTATGTGAAAAGAAAGAAGAAGTGATGCTTGATGAAAAGATGGGCAAAGTTGCCAAAGTTAAAAAAAAAAAAAAAAAGAACAGAGAAAAAAAAAAGTGTTCCTTTATGTTCTTAAGATTTTATGTTGAAAGAGCTTGAAATCAAAAGAAGTTAAGCATTGGTGATTAAAGATGAAAAATTTATGTGCTTTGATGGAATATCTTGTTTGAAATATCATTTTTTCATAATGCTCTACTTTCTTTGGTTTGAACCTTTTCTTTTACTCTCTTTTACCTCACCTTAACCTTAGCCCCATTACAACCAGAAAATAAGACCTTTTGATTCATGCATTGTTTGTAATATGTTAGTAATGGAGATGAGATTGAAAAGCAAGCTTATGGTAGAACATATTTATTGATTGAATTTGAGAGATTTAAACACATAAACCCTAAACACATGAGTGTTGGAGTGTATATCAATGAGAGGACCTATCACTTTGGCATGGCATAGATTTCATTTAAATCCCGACGATTAATTGAGTTTTGAAGTTTGCATGTAAATAAATTCATGAAAATTTATACCCTTTATCCTTCTTGATTATATTCTTGTTTATAATGCATATATTCTTGGACATTGATGGGAGATTAAGAGATTGATCATAGTTATTTTCAATTTGATTTTATTTATCCTTTCTCGAGGACGAGCAAGAGCTAAGTGTGGGGGTATTTGATGCAACCATATTATTTGATAGTTTCACCCACATTTAACTAGTGTTTTGCCTATGTTTTATATATAAAATGCATTGATATTCTTTGTTTTATGTTTTGAAGGCACTTTTGGATGAAAGATGCAAAAAGGAGTAAATTGGAGGTAATTGGCAGATTTGACGTTCAGTCGATGTTTTGTGCAGAGCGTGAGTTCTAGAGATCGAAATGAAGTGATTCCAGTGGCACTAAAAAGCTAACATCCATACCTTTCTGGAAATGTAATGCAAGAAAAATAAAAAGAGAAAGATCATGGAAATCACATCCTGCAAAGTCAAATCTCGCATTCTGCCAGTGTTGACCTTTGGCCATTCAAAATTTAATATCTGGAGCTACAGAAGTTCAATTGATGCAAACTCAATTTTATTGGATTCCTGACTTAAAGACCTATCAACGCTCCAAATTGCAGCCAAAACCGATGTCATATGAAGGAGATATGAGTTTTCAAAGATGACAACTGAATTCTGCCAGCAAACAGGTTTCGTGAAGAAACAAGTCCAAACTACATTCTGAAGCATCTAAACCGACATCCAAGTTTTTATATCAGCAATTTAGCTCCTCCAAGTCAGAGCTTGAAGATTTCATGCAAGACTATTTCTCCTTTTAGGAAAAATAGTTATTGAAGTACTTAAATGTAAACTGCCAACTCAAGGAAGGACTATTTTGTAAAATAGAGACTAGGGTTTCTTAGCATATAAAAAGAAAGAGAGAAGGAGGCAGCAGCCAGCAGAAAAGAGGGAGAGCAGAAGGAGGCAGCAGCCAGCAGAGAATAAACACAAATTCTCTCCTCTACAAACCCAAAAATCATGCTCTTTTCATTCTTTAGAAGTAGTAGTTCAATAGTTATGCAAGGCTAAGCTCTTTTCTTGGTTGCAAGGACACAACAAACCTTCGGATTTCAAGAACCGTGAGATTTATTCTTCCTTTTATTTTCAGTTTATGTTATGAATGAGTATGATTGTTTTCCTATGCATATTTCCTATGATTGTTGTTGATGATTGCTAGAGCGGACTCTAAGTTATTGTTGTGAACAATCTATTAGGCCCCAAAATTTGTTGCGATGTCGCGGTCGCATAAATTAATTACCCTAGCTTCAAACACAACACACAAGATAGTATAGAGCAAGCAAGGGGTCGATCCCACAAGGAAGTTCCAAGTCAGATTTTTATGTTGTACGTTATGTAATTGGGGGGATTTGGTTTGTGATTATCTAAACTATGGCAGCAATTAAACTAGCAAATAAAATCAATTAAAACCGAAACTTATCAAGAAAACAAATCTTGGTTGCAAGGACACAACAAACCTTCGGATTTCAAGAACCGTGAGATTTATTCTTCCTTTTATTTTCAGTTTATGTTATGAATGAGTATGATTGTTTTCCTATGCATATTTCCTATGATTGTTGTTGATGATTGCTAGAGCGGACTCTAAGTTATTGTTGTGAACAATCTATTGCTAAGTGTAATATCAAAACCGGAGTTGTGATATATGAACTTGTGAAGCAACTAAGCTTGATAATTGTGGCGGAACTACGTTATTGAACTTAGGGAGAACATTTGAACAAAGTGACACAAGCTGCGGGCAGCTTGTATGTTAATCTTGATGAAATTATCTAGTTCTTAAAGCTACCATTAAATTGAATCATTAGTGCGGACACTTTGATTGTTTGTTGGTTAGGATTAGTTATACGGCGGATCCGTTAATTAATCAACGTTAAGAAAAGATAAAATTTCAGAACATAAACTGCAATTTTCATTTCAAGGATCGGTTCTAATTTCCGTTGGTGGATTTGTGCTTGCGACCAAGATTTGTTTTCTTGATAAGTTTCGGTTTTAATTGATTTTATTTGCTAGTTTAATTGCTGCCATAGTTTAGAAAATCACAAACCAAACCCCCCCAATTACATAACGTACAACATAAAAATCTGACTTGAAACTTTCTCGTGGGATCGACCCCTTGCTTGCTCTATACTATCTTGTGTGTTGTGTTTGAAGCTAAGGTAATTAATTTGTGCGACCGCGACATCGCAACATAGCTCCTTGTCACGGAGTAGCGATACCAAATCTACCCCAAGGAAAATGGCATCCGGAAACTCATGTAAAAATTTAAACGCGATCAAACGGTGAGATCACAAATTATGACCCTTTTGACCCGTTACTCAAATCTTGCCGAACAGAGCTCCTCGTCATCGAGTAGCGATTGCGTAGCTACCCCGAGGAAAACTCCATCCGAAATGCGTGTAAAAATTTGAGCGCAATCCAATAGGGCGATCAAACATTATGGCCCTTTCAACCCCATACTCAAGGTTGGCCGTCCAGACCTCCTCGTCACCGGGTAGCGATTCCATAGCTACCCCAAGGAAAACGGCTTGCGGAAAAACATGTAAACATTTGATTGGGATCCAACAGTCGGATCCAAAGTTATGGCTTTTTTGACCCGTTACTCAAATATGGCCGGCCAGACCTCCTCGTAACCAAGTAGCGATTCGACAATAACCAAAAGAAAACAAACTACAGATAATCGTGTAAAAATTTAAGTACGATCCAATGGTTGGGTCAAAAGTTATAGCCCTTTTGACTCGTTACTCAAGTTTGGTCGACAAGAGCTCCTTGTCACGGAGTAGCGATACCAAGTCTACCCCAAGGAAAACGGCATCCGGAAACTTGTGTAAAACTTTGAGCGCGATGTAACGGTGGTATCAAAAGTTAGGACCCTTTTGACCCGTTACTCAAGTCTTGCCGACAAGAGCTCCTCTTCTTCGATCAGCGATTCCATAGCTATCCTAAGGAATACGACTTACGAAAACTCGTGCAAAAAAATAGAGCGCGATCCAAAAGTCGGATCAAAAGTTATGGCCCTTTTGACCTGTTACTCAAGCTTGGCCGACCAAAGCTCTTTGTCATGGAGTAGCGGTACCAAATCTACCCCAAGGAAAACAGCATCAGGAAACTCGTGTAAAAATTTGAGCGCCATCAAACGGTGGGATCAAAAGTTTTGACCCTTTTGACCCGTTACTCAAGTCTTGCCGACCAGAGCTCCTCGTCTCCAAGTAGCGATTCCATAGCTACCCCAAGGAATACGACTTATGGAAACTCATGCAAAAAAATAAAGCGTGATCCAACGGTGGGATCAAAAGTTATGGCCCTTTTGACCTGTTACTCAAGGTTGGCCGACCAGAGCTCCTTGTCACGAAGTAGCGATACCAAATCTACCCCAAGGAAAACGGCATCCGAAAACTCATGTAAACATTTGAGCGCAATCCAACGGTGGGATCAAAAGTTATGACCCTTTTGACCCGTTACTCAAGTCTTGCCGACCAGATCTCCTCGTCTCCAAGTAGCGATTCCATAGCTACCCCAAGGAATACAACCCATGGAAAATCGTTCAAAAAAATAAAGCGCGATCGAACGGGGGGATCAAAAGTTATGGCCTTTTTGACCCGTTACTCAAGTTTGGCCGACCAGAGCTCCTTGTCACGAAGTAGCGATACCAAATCTACATCAAGGAAAACAGCATCCGGAAACTCATGTGAACATTTGAGCGCGATCAAACCGTGGGATCAAAAGTTATGACCTTTTTGACCCGTTACTCAAGTCTTGCCGTGTAACGGCCTAGCCCAACATGTTGTATATTGTCCGCTTTGGGCCTCCCAGTCCACCCATTACCAGGGCTTCCACCCAGGTTCCCCTCACGATTTCGTTCTTGGCAACCACACATGGCCCCAAAAAGAGTACAACATGTTAGCAACCAGCACCACTAATAAGGCCCTGGCTCTGGACGTTCGCTTCCGACGTGGGATATCACAATCCCCCCACCTTAAGACGAGTCGTCCTCGGCTCTGATACCAAATGTAACGGCCTAGCCCAACATGCTGTATATTGTCCGCTTTGGGCCTCCCAATCCACCCATTACCAGGGCTTCCACCCAGGTTCCCCGAACGGTTTTGTTCTTGGCAGCCATGCATGGCCCCAAAATGCGTACAACATGTTAGCAAGCAGCACCATTAATAAGGCCCTGGCTTTGGACGCTCGCTTCCGATATGGGATATCACAAAAAACATAAAGATGAACTTTTGAAAATGCATGATCTCATTAAAAGGAAAAAGGTTGGCTAAATAACAAGGATAAAATCCAATTGACATTTGGAACCTTGATTGTAAAAAAAAAAAATGAAAAAGGCAAACAACACAATATCATGATCAAACAAGCATTGTTGATTAAATTTCAAACACCAATGGAGCTTCTTAGGTCTCCCAATTTTGGAACATCTCCCTTGGCTAGATTTTGAATGAAGGTCTTGAGATTCAAGATGCTTTGAGCTTAGGCTTGTTTGGATGCAAAAAGATATTATGGAGCATACACCCTAAGGATATGTTCTAGTTCCTTTATGTGAGACATATGGTAGGTTTGCTACTTGGTTTCTAAAAAGGGTATCTTGTCGTCCTAGTGATCACCCTCGTAAAGGAAATATGAGGGTTCAGTAGATAGTGGAATGGCACGTGTATCAATCACTATCAATCTAAACACTCAGCAAATAGTTGGGGTTTACACAAACTTAAACCTTGACTCAAGTCATAAGGCAAGCTGCTAGTCCCCCTCCTAACTTACAGTTTAATGTGTGTGCTCTCAAAAAGTGATGCATGATAGGATGCAATAAGATCTTACCCATATCCAATATACCATGCATGACAGGATGTAAAGATGCGTGCTAAAGCTTTTGAACAAAGTAAACTATTTTGATAAAGGTTAATTAAATTAGGTCTTGTTTGTTTGTCAAATATTTTGATAAAGGTTTTCTTTGGCTTAAGTGCAAACACACCGTTACACTTATTTTGACAACTACATTTAAAGGAAAAGTATTTTTTTGCCAAACAGGCCCTAAAAAACTTTTCAAAAGTTCTAAAAAATTTAAATATCCATTTTAAAATTATTTGTGGGAACCTCACATATTTTTCCAATCATTTCACCTAATATCGAGCCTGTAGACTTATATTGTTAGATATTGACCCGGTATTAAAAATACTCGCTTTTTTCCAAAATTTTAAAAAATTCCAAAAGTTTCTAAAACATTTCTTGATTCTAAAAATACAAAAAAATATGATTTATTTTGTGTGCGTATGCCAAATTCTAAAATTTTTATGCATTTTCATCATACTTAAAATACAAAAAAATAGTTAATGAGTATCATAACAAGTTTGCGATGATCTATTAGGATTTGACTAAAATTTCAAATAAAAAACCTTTTTTTAGATTTTAACCTAGTAAGATAAGAATCTCCTTACTAAGGAGGATTTTTTTTAAACTTTAGACATACATTTCTAGGCCTTTTAGCATAGTTAGGTTTTAACCTAATGAGATAAGAATTTTTCTCGAACCTTAAGTAGATTGGCGAATAAAAACACAACTTAGAAAAAACAACAAAACAACTTACTATAGGTAGGGTGCACCAAGGTGATACGTCTTTCCCTTACACAACCAGTCCTCTTACCCAGACTCTCAAAGACCATTAAGTTTTCTAGTGACCCTAACACTAGATGACAATTCCCTTTCCCTTTTATTTTATTGATAAAGGATAAGAATTCATGGTCCTTTCCACTCATATCATTCCCGATAATCCTGCTTCGGGAGAACGATCATCACGAAGTCGCACACGTGCAATTAACGACTCCACTAAAGAAGTTCTTATGGACTAAGCTTTGTTTATTTGTTTGATGTTGTGTTTATTTTTTTTAGTTTGTTCATTTTTATTCTCTTTATGCTTTAAAATTTTAATGCTTTTTGTCCATCATTTTTAGTATCAACATGAATTCTTTTGTATATATGACACATGCATTTGTATAATGGATATGGACTAATGTCTCATGCATCATTTATTTTAATTTTTGGAGGTCCACACAAACTTCTAGGTTAGGTGGGGGATTAATGATCTGCCCTTTGATAATCGGTCAGGGTTCAAATGCGTAAAACACCCAACTCATATCTGAGTGTCTTCTCAGTAATGGTGGGCATACATGCTTTAACCATTTCTCGTAACACCCCATATTGTCTTTACGAAGACCATCACTAGTGTCGCACCCTTGCAGCGGAGCGCGGCGGAGCGGCGACCCTCCCCGGGAGCGGAAATTTGATTTCGGGGTTTTTGTTTTGTGAATAAGGGAGTCGCCACCTAGTATTATGGTCACTAGAAAACCAAACAGGTCTTTCAGAGATTCCAAGACAAGGGACTGGTTGCATAAAGGGAAGGTATTAGCACCCCTAGTACGCCCTACCTAAGGTAAGCTGCTTGGTGTTTGGTTTGCCTTGCTATGGTGTTGGTGTTCTCTAATTAGTTTTCCAAGGATAGGTTTGCTATGATGGGCTTGGGTTCAAAGTCTAAAAGCAAGAACCCTTGACCAATATAGATCATTCCTTTAGATATGTCTACAGAGTGCCAAGAAGAACCGATGCAGATCTCTTAAAATCTGTGTTTGATTTGAAATAAATTTATAACCTATGAATTAAAAGATAGCTAAGATAGAAATCTAAAGAGATTCAATGTGCTTTAAAAGCTCATTTTTCCCTTAGTATTTCAAGTGTTCGCGACTCGTAAATCACAAGGAAGAGAGATAAAAATTTAGAAATCTAAGGAAATTCGAAGCGCTTTGAAAGCCTATTTTTTCCTTAGTGTTTCATACTCTCACGGCTCATAAACCGTGGAGTAAAAAAATTGAAATGTCCTTAATTATAATCAAGGCTTCTTTCAAGAATGTGTGATGACTTATTATTCCTAGAAAATTATTTTGGATATTAACCACTTGGGGTTTCTTTATCCAAATATTAACAGCGAATAATAACAAGTTATTCCCAATAATATTTTGGATATTCATCCCTTTGAGATTTCTTTATCCAAACATTAACGGTGAATAATAGATGAATTTTCTCAAAAATAAGATTTTTGTATTTTTGGAATATTGGCCAACACCCTTTGGAGTTTTACAAACATGTTGTAAAATCCAGAATGCAAGAAAATAATTTTTGTGTTTAAGAAATCCATGCTAAAACACATTTTTTTTTAACTTTGAATATTTTTTTTTAAAAGAAGAAATTTAAAATATGTTAGGGTATTGGCCGTATGCAACACACAAGAAAACATTTTTTTTTACAGGAAGAAACAAAATCCAGGTCACATTAAATAACCTTGAATTCTCCAAACATATTCAAAAATAGCATAAGGAAATAGATAAATAATTCAAAACCTTGCTGACAAAATATTTCATTTCAAACAAACCAATCAGTCCACACTCTGCATGATGTCCTCAGCAGTGAACTTAATGCCCTTCTCTTTGTCTCCAACAACACGTCCCTCTGCCTTGCGATCCAATAGAAACTTCCTATCCTTATCAAGCCTCAACTTTGTGATAACAACCTTGGACGGATTGATACCGACATATTGAAACCTCCATAGCCCTCCTCTTCGCACGGAGTCCATACTCTCCAACAAGTTTCAGCTCTGCGTCCAACCGTTCCTTCTCATATAGGCACCTCAGCTTCTTGAAAGTCTCCCCATAGTTTCTATAAAACTGACATGAACATGGTTCGGACCCTGTGTCCTTAAGAGAGCAGAGTGAGCGGAGACCAGCAAGGGCAAAAGGTTTGTGTTGATAAGAGGGAGAGGGGACAATGTGTGGCCAGAGAGAGATCTCTGTTTTCTTTTCAAAGTCAAGGGGTGGCTGCTTCATTTTTAAAAGATGAGAGGGGGGTACGGCTCTCTAGAGAGGGTTTAGATTTAGGTTTTTTTCTTTTTGTATTTCCCTTACTTTTCTGCTCTTCATACGGTTGGAGGTTCACATATGTTGCGATGTCGCGGTCGCACAAATTAATTACCCTAGATTCAAACACAACACACAAGATAGTATAGAGTAAGCAAGGGGTCGATCCCACGAAGAAGGTTCAAGTCATATTTTTATGATAGATGATATGCAATTTTGGGGGGTTTGGACGTTATCTAGGCTAAAGCAAAAGAAAACAGAAAACTATCAAACGAAATTTAATAAAATCAGAAAATTATCAAGAGAACAAACCTTGGTCGCAAGCACACATCCACCTAGAGAAATCAGAATTGATCATGGAAACGAAACATCAATTTATATTCTGAATATTTATCTCTTCTTAACATTGGTTAGTTAACGGATCCGCCGTATAACTAACCCTAACCATCAAACAACCACAGTGTCCGCACTAGTAATTTAATTCAATGGCAGCCTTAAGAACTAGATAAGTTGATTAATCAAGAAAACATAATTGTTCGCAGTCTATGTTTGATTTGATTGAATGTTCTCTATAAGATTAATAACGTAGATCGGCCACAATTATTAAACTCAGTTGCTTCATAAGTTCATATACCACAACTCCGGTTTTGATATCAAACTAAGCAATAGATTGTCTACAATAATAACTTAGAGTCCGCTCTAGCAATTAAAATAAACAATCATAGGAAAAATAAGCATAGGAGAACAAACATATTCATCATATAAACTGAAAAGAAAAGGTAAAATAAATCTCATAGTTCTTGAAATCCGAAGGTTTCTGTGTCCTTGCAACCAAGAAAAAGTGTTTAGCCTTGCATGTTTGTTGAAAAACTAATAAAAAAGAAGGAAGAATGCATGATTTCGAGTTTCTTAGAGGAAGGGGGAGTTTTTCTCCTCTTGGCTGGCTTCCCCCTTTCTCTTCTCTCTTTCTTTTTATATGCTAAGAAACCCTAGTTCCTATTTTACAAAATAGTCCTCCTTTAAGTTGACAGTTTACATTTAAGTACTTCAATAATTATTTTCCTAAAAAGAAGAAATAGCCTTGCATTAAATCTTCAAGCTTTGACTTAGAGGAGCTAAATTGCTGAAATAAAAACTTGGACGCTGGTTTAGATGCTTCGAAACGTAATTTGGACATGTTCCTTCACGAAACCTGTTTGCTGCCAGAATTCAGCTGTCATCTTTGGAAAATCATATCTCCCTCATATGACATCTTTTTTTGCTGAACTTGTGAGAGTTTATAGGACTGTTAGTCAGGAATCCAACAAAATTGAGTTTGCATCAATTGGACTTCTTTAGATCCAGATATTCAAGTCGGAATGGCCGAAGGTCAACACTGGCAGATTGCGAGATTTGACTTTGAAAGCAGCGATTTCCATGATCTTCCTTATTTTATTTTCTTGCCTTAGATTTCCAGAAAGGTATGGATGTTAGCTTTTTAGTGCCACTAGAATCACTTCATTTCGACCTCTAGAACTCACGCTCTGCACAAAACATCGACTGAACATCAAATCTGCCAGTTACCTCCAATTTACTCCTTTTTGCATCTTTCATCCAAAAGTGCCTTCAAAACATAAAATAAAGAATATCAAGGCATTTTATATATAAAAAATAGGCAAAACACTAGTTAAATGTGGGTGAAACTATCGAATAATATGGTTGCATCAACATGTATAGGAAACTCTACACATGATATTCGTGGAAAAATTCTAGTAATTATTGTAGAGATTCTCTTCTATAAACAGCCCCCACAATTCCTATGTCTATGGTCTTTTATATTACAGTGATTTATTTTCCATAACCAGCACCCATCAATTCCTACATCTATGGTATTTTATATTGCAGTAATTGTTTTCCATATATGATTCCTTGATATTAGCCTTGAGGATCTATGTTACCGCCACACATTCTTTCCTTCTTTCCCTTCCAAGCCAGTTGTTTCTACAGCTGTTTAGGCTTGGAGACCAACTCTAATATTCCCTCATCTTGATCGTGTGTGCAGCAGGAATGGTTGTAGAAAAAGGAAAGAAACTGCAAACCGGGGGGGCACTGTACTCAAAATGCGAATGAACAATACCATGCTAATTAATTCAACTATGGGGTTGTTTCATATGCAGTGTGGTTTGTTAAAAATGAAAGGTTGCAACGACGTTGTTTAGAAGCAAAAATATTCCCCTAACGTGGTCGCAAAACAAATGAAATTATGATGAAGTTTTCCAATCCAGTCCTTTTAAAAAAAATCCCTCAACAAAACCAAATAACATCCTAAAAAATGGTCTTTAATTAACCCAATAAATTCTTGAAACATTAAATTAGGTCCCTCGAATCAAACCAGGAAACTCAGGTCAGGATCCTTCTTGCGACAGGATTCTCTACTTTCATGTTAGATATTCACGTTCAAGAACTAAAGAATGCAAGAATCACTTTCACATGTTAAAACACTAGCCCTTCTTTCCTTGTGTAGCTAGGATGAATAAGGAATCCTTATAAGAAAAGGATTCTGAAACATTAATGAATCCTTGCCACACTTGGAGAATATATTGTAGCTCATTAAAGATCCTTGTGGAACTAAGAAATTCCCAAAACCAGTTGCCACATCCTTGTAGGAAAAGAATCCTAACTAAATAGGAAGTCCACAAGTCAAAAGGACGTAAACAACAACATTCGTACAACATTTGTTGACCAGTATTTCCATGCCTTCCAAACTCGGATTGACCTGAAATTTTAACCCAAGGTAGGACAACATGTATGGAGAGCCCATGTAATATTTTAGCTCGATCCAAAGGTTGGATTGTGAATTATGATTGTTGCCGTAAACCTAGATTGTTGCGTAGTTTACGCCAAAATCTGAATCTGACCTTTCTTGGGTTGTATCACATGGCTGAACCATATCACAATCCTTGATAACAAAACCATCAGGTGCAAATATACTTAAGTAATTAAGATCTTCGGTAAGTTAAGTAACATAAATAAGATTCTTTTTAATTCATAAAACATGTAAAATGTTATATAACTCAAGAGTTGAATGAGAAATTATAATATAAGTTGCACCAATATGAGTTATTTGTACCTTAGTAATTTAAATTTATATTTAAGTTGTGAAGCTCATATGAGATATGATGAGTTACCTTAATAACTGAATACCATTGTTGATAAGTATTAGTTAGATTTATTACTGCAAAGGCATTTTAGAAGTCCTCGACTTAAAAAGAATGATTGAAACTCTAATAGTACCGAATAGCAGAATGTCCTTGATGATTATAGATCATTGGTTGCCTCATCCTCAAGCACTACCACGAGTATTAAAGGAGGAGCGACCTCTACAATGTCCTCTATAGTTAGAGGAGCGAGTTTGATTGGAAATGAAAAAGGTATTGTGTTTCCCAACTCGAGAGGATTGTTGAACCTATTCAAGGTGAAGTTCTTGACTAAGTAGAATATATTACAATTCCATAAAAGAAATTGGAGATTGTCACACACCAATAACAATGTAAAATGACTTACATTCACTTTTAAGTCTATTTAAGGTATAAATGATAAGATTAACTTCATTAATTAGTTGTTGAATAATGATAGGAGCATTAATAATGTTTTCTATTTGTTGCAAGTAATCATTGATTAAGAGAGAGCCTTTCCTGGTATATTGAAGTTGATATCAAGATGAAGAATATGAGAACTTGTAGTTGAAGAAATGGAGGTTTCAAGAGCATTTTAAATAGCTTGAGAGGTATTCAAATCGACTACCTATGCAAAAATAGGTTATGATATAGTGGCATTAATCCAACTTAAAAACATTCAATCAACACGATGCCATATTACATGCTCTTTGTTAACTTATAGAGTGGTTGAATTGGCAGTTCTTTCATATATAAGATAAGGACATTCACCATTAACATATTTAAGTAAATCCTGACCGCGTAGGATTGGAAGAAGTTGACTATGCCAAAGAAGATAGTTTAAGTGGTCGAGTTTGATTGAGACAAGGTGAGAAATATTTTGGAGTGATCTATTCATACGAAGGATTGAAGAGGAGGAGCCAACAACATATGAAGTTGTAGTAGAAGAAATAGCATTATTAGTCATCACTTAGAGAAGAAATATAGTTGTTCTTCGATAAGTCATTTTTCAGTTTTTTAGAGAACTAAGGAAGGGAGATTATCCCACCAACACACACATAAAGTGCGACAAACAAGATGTTTATTGATCTGAAAATTGTGTAATCCTTACATGTCTAGTTATGCCTTTATTTATACTGACTTTAGACTGAAACAAACCCTAATGAACCCTTTATATGGATTTATATGAGACCTACTTACAATTAAACCCAAATAATATAAATAAAACCTTAAACTAAGATGAAAATAATAATAACAATAATAAATCTAAATTTAATATCTTAAATATGATAGGATCAGATTTGCTAATGCGAACCTCGTGATCACGTAGTCACGCAACCCACACGCAAATACATCAATTCCTAAAAAGCCAAGTAAATCCGGTTTAATAGGAGTGTGACATAAAGATAACTTGTTCCCAGGCACCAATGGCTAAGCGATCTTACTCATATTGGGCCTAGCACCCAAGTAGTTTGGCCAATAGTGGGCCAAGAAATATTGAATGGTGATGTGGGTGGGGGTTTCTGAGGAATACAAATAACCTCCGGGTTTTTTTTTCAGATTTGGAGAGCATCTAGAATAACTAGTGAATTACAATTGTATTGTACGACAATTGGTGCATTGGTCTTTGTAGCCTTAATGCTTTTTGCTAGTTGGTTCCATTATCACAAAGCTGCTCCAAAATTAGCTTGGTTCCAAGATGTAGAATCTATGTTAAATCACCATTTAGCAGGGCTACTAGGGCTTGGGTCTCTTTTTTGGGCGGGGCATCAAGTCCAACACTGTTGGAAATGGAAAACCCCCTCCCAATAAATATTGATTCACGAACGAGATGTATAAGGATGACGCCATGAAGGCAGTTGTTCTTCGATAAGTCATTTTCAGTTCTTTAGAGAACCGAGGAAGGGAGATTATCCCACCAACACACAATAAGTGTGCCAAAAGAAGTTTATTGATATGAAAATTGTGTAACCTTACATTATGCCCATATTTATATTGACTCCAAACTGAAATAAACCCTAATAGACCCTCCCTTAGGTGTACTTATATGAGGCCTACTTACAATTGACCCAAATAAGTAATAACAACCCAAATACTAAGAATAAAATAATAAAAATAATAAACATCTGAAAATTAATATCCTAAATGATGTGAACCTCGTGATCACGTGGTCACACAACCCATACGCAAACACACCAATTTTCTGGAAGGCCAAGTAAATCAAGTTTGATAGGAGTGTGACACAAAGATAACTTGTACCTAGGCATCAGCACTATTGGAAACGGAAACCCCCACCAACGAATATTGATTCACGAATGAGAAGTATAAGGATGACGCCATGAAGCCAGTTGTTATTTGATAAGTCGTTTTCAGTTCTTTAGAGTACCAAGGAAGGGAGAGTATCCCACCAACACACACATAAAGTGCGGCAAAAACAGTTTATTGATCTGAAAATTGTGTAACCTTACATGTCTAATTATATCCTTATTTATACTAACTCCAAATTGAAATAAACCTTAATAGACCCCCCCTTAGGTGTACTTATATGAGGCCCACTTATAATTGACCCAAATAAGTAATAATAACCCAAAGACTAAGAATAAAATAATAAAAATCTAAAAATTACTATCCTAAATATGTTAGAATCAAATTTGTCACCCTTAAAAAGTCTCAAATAAACTAAGAGAAATTTGATTTGGAAAATTTGTGCTGCCGTCCCCTTTTAGATCCTTAATTTTCCTTGTTTAACTTGGACAAATAAGGAAACAAATTTCCTTCTTTGTTGCTGATTTAATGACTTCCCTTTTAAGGTTAGGAAAAACATTAAATAATCCTCCTCTCTTTAGGAATAAGATTTGGCCAACTTCCTTACTTAATTAGGAGAATAAATTGTTGATTTTTTATCATTGTAGCATTAGAAAAAACAAGCCTGACAAGGTTGGTATGGGGCCGGACACATCAGCCCCTTGTTCCACATGAATTGGGCTCTTCTTAGACCTGAATTAGATGAATTAGAGGTTGTCCTTCATGCTCTTTAGATGTCCCAAGCTCCTCTAGATCCATCTTGCTCCATATAAAAAATCTGAACAAGCCCATTCAATGCCTTTTTAAGCTTTTTTGCCCCAGCTCTTGTAATTGGCCCAATTGGCACCTCCAATGGGTCGTTGACATGATTGCACTTAGTACTGGGCTGATCCTCATCATTTGTTGCCCCTTAAAAGTCTCATATAAGCTAGGAGAATCAAATCTGAAGTTGTCTTCTCTTTAATTTTCTTGTTTGCAAAGTTTTCTTAGCTGACTTGGAAACTTATTTAATAATAGATTCCTACTATAATAAGGATAGAATAATTATTTTCATACACCATAAGTATTCCACATTAATATGGAGTCCATACCACACATGAAAACTATATTGTTGCCCATCTGTAAGTGATGCAACCATATTACTCGATAGTTTCACCCACATTTAACTAGTGTTTTGCCTATGTTTTTATATAAAATGATTTGATATTCTTTGTTTTATGTTTTGAAAGCACTTTTAGATTAAAGATGCAAAAAAGAGTAAATTAGAGGTAATTAGCAGATTTAACCTTCAAACGATGTTTTGTGTAGAGCATGAGCTCTAAAGGTTGAAATAAAGTGATTCTTGTGGCATTAGAAATCTAACATCCATACCTTTATGAAAATCTAAGGCAAGAAAAATAAAAAAAGGAAGAGCATGGAAATCACAACCTTCAAAGTAAAATCTCGCAATCTGCTAGTGTTGACCTTTGACCATTCCGACTTGAATATCCTGAGCTATAAAAGTCCATTTGATGCAAACTCAATTGTGTTGGATTCCCGAATCAATGACCTATCAATGTACCACATTTCAGCAAAAAAAAATATCATATGAGGGAGAAATGATTTTTCTAATATGACAAATGAATTTTGCCAACAAACACGTTTTGTTAAGAAATGAGTCCAAATTACATCCCGAAGCATCCAAATCAACATTTAACTAGTTTTTTGCCTATGTTTTATATATAAAATATCTTAATATTCTTTGTTTCATGTTTTGAATGCACTTTTGGATGAAAGATGCAAAAAGGAGTAAATTGGAGGTAATTGCCAGATTTGACCTTCAGTCGATGTTTTGTGCAGAGCGTAAGCTCTAGAGGTCGAAATGAAGTGATTCCAGTGGCAATAAAAAGCTAACATACATATATTTCTGAACATCTAAGGCAAGAAAATAAAATAAGGAAGATCATGGAAATATCTGCTTTCAAAGTCAAATCTCGCAATCTGCCAATGTTGACCTTCGGCCATTCCGACTTGAATATCTGGAGCTACAGAACTCCAATTGATGCAAACTAAATGTTTTTGGATTTCGGACTCAAAGGTCTATAAACTCTCTAAATTTCAGACAAAAAAGATGTCATATGAGGGATATATGATTTTTCAAAGATGACAACTGACTTCTGCCAGCAAACAGATTTCGTGAAGAAACGAGTCCAAATTACGTTCTAAAGCATCTAAACCGATATCCAAGTTTTTATTTCAGCAATTCAGCTCCTCTAAGTCAAATCTTGAAGATTTCATGCAAGTCTATTTCCCGTTTTTAGAAAAATAGTTATTGAAGTACTTAAATGTAAACTGTTTACTTAAGGGAGGAATATTTTGTAAAATAGAGACTAGGGTTTCCTAGGGTATAAAAAGAAAGAGAGAAGGAAAAGAGAAAAGAAAAAAGAGGGATGACTAGAAGAGAGGAACACAAACCCTTTCTCCCACAAACCCGAATTTATGCATTTTTCTTTCATTTTTGTTAGTTGTTCAATAAACATGCAAGGCTAAAGCTCTTTTTCTTGGTTACAAGGACTGTGAGATCTATTTTACCTTTTCTTTTCAGTTTATATGATAAATAAATATGTTTGTTCTCCTATGCTTATTTCCTATGATTGTTTATTTTAATTGCTAGAGCGGACTCTAAGTTATTCTTGTAAACAATCTATTGCTAAGTTTGCTATCAAAACCGGAGTTGTGGTATATAAAGTTGTGAAGCAACTGGGATTAATAATTGTGGCGGATCCAGATTGTTAACCTTAGGGAGAACATTCGATTCATTAAATCAAACATGGACTGTGGACACTTATGTTGTCTAGATTAATCAACTCATCTAGTTCTTAAGGCTGCCATTGAATTAAATTACTAGTGCGGACATTGTGGTTTTTTGATGATTAGGATTAGTTATATATTGGATCTGTTAACTAATCAACATAAGAAAAGATAGATATTCATAGTATAAATTGACGTCTCCTTTCTATAATCAGTTTTGAATTCTATAGGTGGATATTTACTTGCGACCAAGGTTTGTTTTCTTGATAAATTTCGGTTTTATTTAAATTTCGCTTGATAGTTTTTTGTTTACTTTTGCTTTAGCCTAGATAACCTCTACCCCCCCCCCCCCAAATTGCATATCATCTATCATAAAAATCTGACTTAAACGTTCCTCATGGGATCGGCCCCTTGCTTGCTCTATACTATCTTGTGTGTTGTGTTTTAAGTTTGGGTAATTAATTTATGTGACCGCGACATCGCAACAGTAAGGATTTATCTTGAAGGTAAAACTCAAATTTTTTACAAGGGTAAAGATTTCGGCTAGGAAAAAAGAGGAGAGAGATTTTTCAGTAACAAAAATGGAAAAGCCATTTTGAGAAATGGCTAGACTGGTTTGAGAAATGGTTAGACCATTTCTCAAAACGATGAGACTGTTTTGGCTACCGTTTTGGTGTAGCCTGATTTTGTGTTTTGGTCTTTTCTTGGTCTTCTTTGATTAGGTTGTTTAAAGAAGATAAGAGATTATTATATGGAAAAGAATAATATAATATGTGTGTATGCATGAAATAATCTTACAAAATAATATTGCATATATTGGGACGTTAAGAGATGGAAACCTTAAGTTTAAAGTGTGATATTGTAAGAAATACATGTATTTGTGGGTAACAAGTTACTCAAAGTGATAAAAGAATATTAAGAAGTACATTCTTAATATGTAAGGAGTGAAATTTATGTGAGACTATGTGTAATGCAAAATAGGCATTGGTTATGGGATCCCAGACAAGCGAGACAGGACCAGTGCAAGGAACAGGTAGGTGTTAGTCATCTCATCCTCTTTAATTTTTCAATATTATATACAAGTTTTAATTCCTTAAGTAGTACATTGAATATAAATTACATGTTGTGTGGTAATGTATTAGTAAAAGACTGATGAAATCTTATTGTGATATATATATCATGCGAATTGTGTTGCGATATGGTAGCCGACCACATGAGTGGTGCTAAGATTGATATTTGATAATGTTCATGTTAAATTAAATGTTGTATGAAAGCTAACTTCAATGAAGGGCTTAACTTGTAAACAAATATTAAAGATACAAGTATGTATGGGTTATATTCATGGAAGCCAACCACACGAGTGGGGCTAGGATTGAGGTTCCTAGAAAGATATATTGGATGCGTATTTTACGCATAGAAGTCAGTCACAAGAGTGAGACTTTAAATGATTATTTCAACTTGGCCATAAAGAATGGGCTTGATTTCAATCCTCTTGTACCGGCCACAAGTGTCAAGGTAATTGTTGAATAAAAGTTAGCCGCATGAGCGGAGACTAGGAAGACGTTGGGTTTACATCTTTGGCATAGATATGGGTGGACAATAATTACTTGTTAATTATGCTATTGGACCTCTAAAAGGTGATTGAAAAGAGTCTCAAAGTGGGGACCTTTATGCTCGGGGCTACTTATTGGTGTTAGTGTAAGAAACACTATTATAGGCCTATGCCATATCAAAGGAGTCGGCCAAAAGAATTGGGGACTATGTGCTTTATGTTGAATTCTAGAGTTATATGGATAACTCATCATTTAAATGCAAGAATAAATATGTTAAAGTGTTATGCCACTACCAATAGTTGGTAGAGGTAATGTGTATGGTAAATATGGGTAAAATTATGTGGAGAAGCTAAAGGGCTTGTAAATAACATGTGTAGATGAAGGAAAATGTCATTGTTGTATGTTAAATGGCTAATATTGTGTTACAAAATATAACTCATTCTTATCACTTAATACGTTTTATTTTTGACAGGTTTATGTGCTCCACAAAACTAGATGACTTGGCATGATGTTTAGTTATAGAATTTCCTAAATGTTTTCATCTAGTTGTAGGATTTCCATGCTGATGTTTATTTTGATTTTGATAACCTGAAGGAGTATACTAAATAAATCAATTAACTATTGTGGTTGAATAATAGAAGTTGTAATGATGATGATAACATCAATTATATACAATTAATACAAGAAATTATGGTTTGTTTTTTTATTTTAAGTATGTGATGTTTATTTTTTAAGTTTATTGATTTTACATGGTATTATTATATCTAAATTGAACGTCTTTTAATTCCATGGCTGGTTACGACCAAGGTTAAAGGTGATTATATATCCACTGGGGTAAAAAAAAAAATCATGCTATTATAGTGATTTTTTACTTGTTTTTTTATGTGTAATCATATATTATTTATGTTGGGGGTGTTAAAAAGGAATTGTCTATATAAATTAATTGTGGTCAACATCTCTATTTATATAATATTTGTGTTGATATACAAGTAAATAATTACAATGAATTACAAGAATGTTCATTAGATAAAATCATTAGATAAAATTCACTAGCACTAGTCAAGGATTCGTTTTGTAATGGTCATAGGATTGTTTTACAATTATCATGAGATCATGAGATGCTCCTTTCCATGATTGATTATTTCCATTATTAGCACAATCTTCTTGATTGGATATGTGGGATGTGGGATTGATATCTGCTTACACCAAGAAGCAACTTCTTCAAGGGCAAATATGACCCTGCCAGTAAAGGTGAAATTGCTCAGTTCTATTTGATGGATTGCATCATTCAAGTCTTCCCTGATGAATAACATTTGCAAACTCTTGATATATTGTTTGTGGTGCTTGTCCCCAACTTCAGGTATGTAACTTTGTATTTGCTGTTTCTATTTGGACATGATCGTGATTCTCTTCCTTCTATAATGTATGCATAAATGCAACAATTCCAACTACTTTCATTGTTTCCAACTTGTTTCTCAGCCATCTGTTGACATCAAGACAGTGTTATCTAGATTGATGGAGAGGCTATCAAATTACACTGCTTCAAGCACAGAAGTTTTACCTGAATTTTTGCAAGTAGAAGCCTTCTCCAGATTGAACCACGCGATAGGAAAGGTAAGTTTTGTTTATAAGCCTTTTCAGATAGGCAGGCCAAAAAAAGGAGCAAAGGAGCAAAATTTGGTGACTAAATACCTTATTTGAGATGAGCATTGGATTCTATGATCCTCTATCTTTCTGGTTATCGTTGTTGAAGTGTTGTTTTTCTGTTGGAAATTGAAAGTTTCCCATTTCCAAAGCTCTAAAAATTCAAGAGATTTTACTGTTTTCTTTGTAAAATGATAATTCTTATATCTGTTTTGACTCCATATGTTAAATTTCTGTGATTAGGCAACATAGCCTATTCTAAAACAATTGAAATACAGTAATACAAATGTGTTGATGCAGTTGATAGAAGCGCAAGTTGAAATGCTGATTTTTGGAGCTGTAACTTTATAGTCATCTCTTCATACATTTACTCTCCGTGTTCACCCTGATCGGTTGGATTATGCTGATCAAGTTCTGGTATGTATGATGCCTAAAATGCCTTTACATTGCAATTAGAGATATAACTACTAAACATTTATGTTTTGTTCTCTATTATTTTTTTGGTTATGCCTTCAGAGCATAAATTTATACATGCACTATATAACATTATTTACTGGAGCTTGCTTTCTAACTGGGATGATTTTTTTCTTAACTCAAGAGTTGGCAAGATTTGTTTTCTTGGTAATTTGAAGAGAGAGCTGTTGAAAGCATTGTTAGAAATTAAATTTGACAGCGAAAATCATGACTGATGGGTACTCCAATTTTTATGAATGAAAAGTTTCCAGAACTTGTGTTTAGCCTTTTGGGCAGTGTTCAACAGTCAATTTGGCTTGCAGAAATAGCTTATAAGAAAATTTGTCAAGGAAATTAAGAAACATGGATCATTTATATTGGAATTCTGATCGTGCAAAATGGTTTGATTCTCTTTAACTAATGTATTGAAACAAGAACCTATGTGTATTATCTTGTTCCATTGAATATTTAACAGGCAAGCTGATTTTTTTGTTTGATACTCAGGGAGCATGTGTTAAGAAACTATCCAGCAAAGGAAAGCTTGACGACAGCAAAGCTACAAAACAAATTGTTGCTCTTTTGAGTGCTCCATTAGAGAAATATAACGATATTGTCACAATATTGAAGCTTTCAAACTATCCTCATGTGCCAGAATATCTTGATATCGAGACAAATAAAATCATGGCAACTGTTATAATTCAAAGTACTATGAAAAACAACGACGATGTATGTTTTTCTACCTTGTTTATGTTGATCTTTCCAATATGCTCTAGATGCCCAATCTTAGTTCAATTTTATTCTGTAGGTTGAGGTGTTATTTTGAATTAATGAAAGGGCTTATCAAGGATTTGGATGGAGCTGAAGGAGAGGTTATTTGAAATTACTTTACTTTTCATGTAATTAAATTCCTGCTGCAAAAAATCAAACTTTAATGCTGATAACTACATTTGCTATGCTTGTTTCTTATTGCTATCCAGTTAACAGTATCTACCTTTTCTCCTCTATTTTGCTTCTCAAAAACTAAGCCATTGCATAGGGTAATGTTATTATTGTTTTTTTCTCTTTATCTTTAGGTTACTGAAGATGATTTCAAAGAGGAACAGAATTCCGTTGCACGTCTTATTCAGATGTTGTACAGTGACGACCCAGAGGAAATGTTTCAGGTGCATTTTCCTTTTAAAATCTGGTATTGCACCTATGTTATTTGACTTGAAGCAAATTTGGGGTGTTGATTAATTACTTGAATGGTTCAAGCCTAATTTTGTATTTTTGTTTTTGAACTTGTTTTTATGTGTAATATATGCCCTGAATTGCAGATGTGTCTGCAGTGAAGAAGCATATCATGACAGGACGACCGAAGTGTATCCCTTCACAGTTCCCCCACTTGTCTTTTCGTCTCTTAAGGTTTGCTTTTGCCTAATGCTAACAACCTTGAAGTTGCTGCCGAACATTCTGGAATGACAATGTCATTATTTGTCAGAATTGGCATCAACTTCACCTAAGAAAAAAATTTCAGCTCTTGAATCAGGTGGTACTTCACTGGAAGTTGTCTTTGGTGTACAAAGATGATCATTCATCATAATAGCTGATGATGTAACCCATTCACTTACTGACAATTGAGGCTCTGTCGATTGTTCCATCAACTGAATTGGCATTACAGCTGTACTTGCAATGTGCTGAGGTACATGAATAGGCACTGCAGTTGTACTTTTAAATACTTTCGAGAACCATTTGATAATCTTCTTCTCTTATTTGATATTGCTTTTGATTCTTAATCGACCAGGCTGCCAATGACTCTGATCTAGAGCCTGTTGCATATGAATTTTTCACTCAAGCTTATATTCTATATGAAGTCTAAATGAGTTGATCTGATTCAAATCTTTAATCAACCTTTATATTGATTTACTCAGGGTTGCAAATTCAGTTATTTTTTCTCTCCTGCATGCTTGCTGCAACAGGATTCAAAAGCACAGGTGACCACACTGCATTTGATAATGGTGTAGAGAACAGGGATACTTTAACGCACAAGGCCACGGGGGTAATCCTATAGCATCATTTTGCTATAATTAAAAATTTCCAAATCATGCTTTTGAAGTGTATTTATGTGAAGGCCCTGATATGAAACCTTGCTTAAGCAGTATTCAGTTATGCTTTTTTAAGGAAAGCCTGATCATTGCAGAGCGGTTTCTGGGTGTGCTCATCTATTCTGGGTTGATGATCAGGATAACATGAAAGTTGGAGAGAGGTGAGTGTCCAGCTTTTAATGTTGATAAAGCCTCGTGGTGATTAACATGGTCAAACCAGAACTTAGCATTATTAAGGGGACAGCAATATGCATATTAGGGTAACTTGTCACGATGTCATCTTGGACAGCCTCGGTGGCATGCTATTGTAGCATACAGTAGGAAAGGAAGTGTTACGGCTGTAATTAACTTTGATGAATTGTGAGAGGAGTGGGCTGCTTCGGAGTTCATTTGAGATTTGCTTCCCAATGGTTTATGATAAATTTTCTCTCTTTCTGCTTTTGAACCAGGGTTCTGATTTGCCTGAAGAGTGCTTTATGAAATTGCAAATGCTGCTCAACAAATGTCCAATGCGGCATGGGATAACACTGGATCAGTGTCACTCTTTGTTGAGATTCTGAACAAGTAATTGTTCTATTCCATTAACTTATTTCATTCCATCTCTATAATTTTGTCTTTTGATCTTCGAAAATGTAAATGACAACCCTTTTTTTTTTTTTTTTTTGTATGTAGGTATCTTTACTTCTTCGAGAAGGGAAACCCACGTATCACTGGGGTTGCAATCCAGAGCCTGATTGAATTGATTACAACCGAGATGCAAAGTGACAACAGTACACCAGATCCTGCTGCTGATGCTTTCTTATCCAGAACACTCGGATACATTCAGTTCCAGAAACAGAAAGGTGGTGCAATTGGTGAGAAATATGATCCCATCAAGGTGTGACATGATGACTGGATGTCAAGAACAACTTTCATGTTATTGGTTCGAACATGACTACTGTTGACTTATTCACGGAATGGAATAGGCTGTATATCTTCTTGCATACATACTGGTCTGAGGAGCTTCACACGTTTAATTCCAGTGCAATGTTGAAACCGTGTGCTTATCAGGTTGTTGTCCCGTAATCTATTGGTATTTTATTCATGGTCAATTAAATTGACTCTTTAGCACAGACAACCGTGTCAACTTTTTCAGGTTTTGGTGAATGACACCACGGTTATCTTTTAAAGAGCTGTATGACATGTCTGTTCAGTTACAGTTTGCTAATAAGCATTCCATGTTAAAGTTTTCCGCCTTTGACTGGGCTACTGTAATGTTCTCAACTCTAGTTGGAATGGGTAAAATATTATGCTATTCGTGAAAGATCAGAGTGAAACATCCTTGTATGACTTGGATGGATATTGTTTATCTCATCGAGAGTGAGAATGGAAAGGGATGCATGCTAGAGACCCTTCTTTTCCCTTTAAAGGAAACAAGTATTGTAGATAGTTGAAGTTCCAAAATTGCATTATTATTTATTAATTTTTTTCGAGTGTGTGGGGGGCGGGTGGGGTGGGAACCCGACTACGCTATGCTTGCTTGTTTTCTAAAACTAATGGTTTATTATAATCCAGCAAGGTCGTAGTTGCTTGGATGGAATTTCAATCCTGGTTGCTCTTTCTATTTGCGCAATGCAAGAATCTAAGCAAATGTTCTTGGTTCCACAGTGGCATCCTTGATTTCTTGCAATTGGTTCAGCTTTGAGTTTCCTCTCTATAATAGCAAACCATTTCTAGCTACAAATATGCACCTAATAACCCTGGAATCTTAGCCCTTGATGGATGAGATCCCGAAAGGAACTAACATCTGTCAGTGCTTTTTCTGAAAATGGCATTTAGAGTCTGTTTGTGACGAGGAATGGGTGAAAAGGGATGAAGAATTTGATAAATTTCTGTTTGGCACAATGGATGGAAACCCACCCAAGGAAGTACCCTTCTTGCCGGATTCACTTCCTTTCTCTCTCCCTTCACCTGTCTGTGGATAGCATGTTAATAGCAATTTAAGTTCGGCACAATGTTGAAATCCAAAAAAATTCGGCATCTCAGAAAGGGGAAAACAAAGAATGAAAAAGCAGCATCTCGTGACCTGCAACAACTTACGGAACAGATGAATTTGGAAAGCTATTAGCACTCGAGGTAGCGCGGCTAATAAACCGGAGTCCCAACCCATTTCATACCTCTATAACAAATCTGAAACGGCTCGCTGCTATCACCAGCCACCATGAACTAACAACCAAATCATTCAATGCTATTACCTCGGTGGCCCTACTTATTTTCTTCCTTTCACTGTTACTCTAGGATATTTCTAATTATCATTCAACATCAAGGCAAAAAATTATGGGAGTTCAGGAACATTGCTGATGTGGGATGAAAGTAAGAGAGTTTATCAGAAACAAGAAAGTAAAAATAAACCAAAGCAAGATTAGTAGCACAACATAACCAAGCTCTTGAAACTGATACAAGTTTTTGATAGAATTCATGCTGGGCAACGTTGTCTTCCTAATGGGATGTTCCAGTCTATTAATACATAGAACATATCAAAACCAGGAGTTATGAATAGGAGGTGGGCAATCATAATAGGAGGTGGGCAATCATGCATGCAATTCAACTATTAGAGATCCATAATAATTCAAAAAAACAATATCAAACCACCTGATGCTTCGTAGATCCTCATTACTGTCTGGAAAGACATTAAATTAAGCTTCTTAGAGAGCAATGGGAAGAGAGGAAAGGAACATGGGTAACACCAAGGCTCCTCACACCTGTTACAATCACAATATAGAACAGGCCTTTTGTGCTTTGCTCTTCTTTTTCTTTTGTTTGGGTGGTTGAAGGACGACTCTGATGGCTGCATCGAAAACTGCCTTCACATTCTGCATGAACAAGCTAACAACTGAATTTATAAGCCCAAAAAGCTTTTAATGCAGAAGAGAATGTCTTCGTAAAATATTCATACCTGCTGTGTTTTCGAACTGCATTCAATGTAGGCAGGTGCACCAATCAGCTTCCTCAGCTCCTCTCCCTTTTAAATATTCAAAGACAACAACATCAATAGTTGAGTGATAGGAAGGATTTGCTTAAAAAAATGGAAAAACAACAATTCATGTAAATGCTCAAAATGAGAGAAAACACACAATCAGTCAGGAGTTTTACCTGAGCTGTAGTAATAGGAACAGCACCAGGGTGGTCAATGAAGAACTGCTTATCATCCCGAAGATCTAGCTCATTGAAAACCAGAAAAAAAGTAAGACTTAACTTTTTAAAAAAAAAAAAAAAAACCAACTGATGTATATTTTGGAGAATGTCCCATGAAAATGAAAATCACAAATTGAATTTAGAATACCTTATGATGAGTCACAAATTAATGATACACATGTCAAAGGAAATACAGGCGCATAATGAAAGAATGGAAAAGAAAGCCACCAAGAAAGTAGTAAAACTATGGGCTACATCTAGCTTTGTTTAGACAAAAAGAATATACCTCTTGACAACTTACTCTTTTTTTTCCTTAGAAGAGTAACACCCATCAATTTATTCACTTATGCCCATTAAATACTCATCGAAAGTTTTTCACAAAATCAAGCTGCAAACATTGATCATGAAGAAAATTGCATAAAGCAGAACTTTAAGTATCACTCATCCCACTAAAAGAAAAAGGATACATTATAAAAGAGCAGGTCAAAAGTAAATCCTTTTCCATAACAAATTACTAATCACATGTTGCTGCAGACAACACTAGTTACAAATCGACTAATGAACTTACTGAACAGCAACTGAAAAAATTATTACATGCAACCATGCACAATAGAAAATAAAGACTTCTATTAACAATACCTGAGCAACTTTAATATAAAAAATTCTCGGGCAAATTAAAATTGTGCACAAAAGCAGTTGAACAAACAAGCTCATATGCATAATCATCAAACACTAAAAATGCTTACAAACGCATCTATCTAATTCCATGTATAGACGAAAATTTACCAAGTTTTGTTCCGACAAGAACTATTGGGACACCAGGTGCATAATGCTTCAACTCTGGAATCCACTGGAAAAGAAGTCAAGTAAGAACTCATCAGCATGTTCTATTTTTTTATTTTTTTATATAGGAATAGTTTGTCTAGTATTGAAACAAAAGACAGCATTTCATGCAATCTATTTTCCAACCTTTTTAGAAACATTTTCATAACTGGCCTTGCTAATGAGAGAGAATGCCAGTATGAAAACATCTGCCCCACGGTAACTCAATGGTCTTAATCTATTATAATCCTCTTGCCCTGATTCAATAAAAAACAAAGTCAGATCCATGCAGAATCACATATCCAAAATAAAATATAGAGGTAAATAACACAAACACAAAAAAATATATAAAGATCTATGTAGAATTACCAGCTGTATCCCACAACCCCAGGTTGACAGTAGCACCATTGACGACCACATTTGCGCTGAAATTGTCAAAAACTGTAGGCACATAATCCTGTTTATCACAACAATGCAATAAAATAAGGCAATGGTATTACACCCTCTTGTAAAGGATTTGATTAAATCCCATGAAAATATGAACAAAATAAAAGAATTTTTTTGCTCCGTGAAATGCGAAGGAAAAAAAGAAAACAATAATTTGGATAACTAACGGCATTTCTTTATTGAAAAACCAAAGCTTGCATTATAATAATGTCAAGCCAGGCCAAACTAATAAATAGAAGCAAAATTCAGCTTTGATCAATCCATAATTGGGAGCAAAACAGAAACTCGACAACGATCTTAACCTCCATTGATTATTTATCAACAAAATGAATCGAAACATTACCAAATCATGCAAACATGTCCAGAAAGGACCTTCCCTTAAATTACCATCCTACCAAATCATAAATAAAATGACATACATACTCGACATAGAATCTCAAAATCGAAATTAAATAGAGCCCAACTCAAGTTCCACCAAAATTCAGAAAACCGCATCCCAAATTCAAAAACATTTATAATGAAAATAGAAACAAAAGGAAACCCATTATCATTTCCACCAAAACTCAAGAACCCATATCCCAATTTCCCAAAAAACATGAAAAGGGAAAGTACAAAAGAGTCAGGGAAATTGAGATTGAATTACCGTAGGGAAGGTGTTGCTGGTGTAAGAGATCAAGAGACAAGTTTTACCAACAGCTCCATCTCCTACTGTCACACACTTTATAAACCTTGATGCACTCATTTCTCTTTCTTTTCGATTGATGACGCAAAACCTTTAAAATATCTTTAAAAGAGAAACAAAAGCCTCAGATCTTCACCACCTGAGGACAAAACACCCTCTTCCCTCCTGATCACACACACAAATCCCAAGAACTCCACGCCATCATCATCTGTTCATTAAAAAAGAAACAAAAAGAAGCCCAAAAACAAAAGAAAAATAATCAAGAAACGTACAAGAAGAAGAAGAAGAAATTAAGAGACCAAAAGAGCTTCTTTTTTTCTTCTTTTTTTTGCTCTATTTTGTTAAAGTTTTGATGACAGATTACCGAAAGAGAAGGGGAGAGAGAGAAGGGGGAAAAAAAAGAGTATTAAGAGTAGGAATGTTTAGCTGGCCGTGAAATTATGCAGTTGAAGCGTTCGTTTGTTGAGAAAGTGAGGAGGAATGGATAGATAACCAAAATTTTCGCCAACTCAACAAATACTAAAACAAAACAAACCTCTCCTCCACTCTCTCCGATTCTCTTGTGTTTTACTTTCTTATTTTTAGAGAAATAGGCATTAAAAAACGGGCATGGGTTGTGTTGGATTGCGGACTCTCCACCTATCCTCCTCCTCCTCGAACACCTGTTCGGTACTCGGGAAACAAATAGATTTGTACATCACAACTTTACTTGTTATATCAATTAATATCACTCTAAATTAAATTCAACAATTCTTTGGTTCTTATGTAAAGTATTCATTAACTATGCTCAATTAATTCTATTTCTTTACTTATCTTAAGTGTTTGCCGAGATATAAAATGTGGTCCATCTCTCGAAAAAGAAGTAATGTTCAGGACATTTATTTTTAATAGAAAGAAAAACAAATTTATAGGAATAGATTAATCTCAAAAATATTTAAAAAAAAAAAACAAAATGATATTGTTTTGATAAAAAAAAATTCGAAATAAATGAAAAGTTAACTAAAATTTTTAACCAAGTTAATTAATTTTTTTTTAACTCGGATTAATCCAAACTCAAGATGAATCGAGTTTCAAGTTGATCCAACGAATCCAAGTTTTAAAACAATAACTATAACTAATAGAAATATTTTCTATAAAATTTTATTGGGTAAATTTCAAAAACTCTCTCTAATATATTATAAAAGTACATGAACTATTTAAATAATAAAAACGTTTTTTATATTTTTTTTATTCAAAATATCCTTAATATTTTTAAAATCACCCCCTTTAATAATAAAAAATTTAAAATTAAAATCATTTTAGATATAAAATAACTTGTAATTCATTCAAGTCTTTAGATAGTTATTATAATATACCCAAAGCTATATATATATATCTATATATATTGATTGTTGAAATATCAATCTAAAATAAACGGTGAAATATATTACCCATTTCGTTCAATGTTGCTTTGGTTGTGCATTTTAAAAAAAAAATAGTGGTTGAAATTGATGGGTTTTAGAGTTCTTGTAGGCATGGTGGGAGAATGAAGATTGAATCTTGTAGCTGGGATCATTTTTTGGAGCTTTGTTTTTTATTTCTTCTACCAAACACTGTTACTTTATCTTTGCTTTTTTTTTTCAAAACAAGAAAAAAAGTTATTTTAGATTGGTGGGTTGTTTTGTTCTTGCCTGCATGGATGATGGGAAAAAGAGGAGGGAATTTTCACTTACCTTTGCCATGTGTGCAACCACAGTAAATGAAAGGGGAGGATGTGAAAAGATTAACAAACAATTAAGATTGAACACAACTCAAGAAATTTAACATCAAGTTGAAAAGAATTTGATTTAATAATTATTTAAGTTAAAAAACCATAATTATTGAATAAAAATCCCGACTCGTTGGTTATGATGAACCAAAAATCAAAATTATAAAGATTGAACGACACGAAAGAAATTTTTAATAAGTTATAAATAGTTCTATAAAGAACTAAGAGCATGAGAAATCTTCTCTAATATTATTTTTGAAAAAAACCAATGAGTTGCCCTAACTTAAAAACAAAAATATATATTTATAGTTCAACAAAATAAACCTTATTGAAATATTAAGTTGAAATTAAAATAAAAAAATAAACTAGTTTAAAATTACTTTAAAATAAATGAATAAAGCCAAATACAGTTCAATCCGCATAGAAACTTCTAGGCCTTATTGGAAGGCATGTTTTATGTATGATCGCAACAAAATTTTAACCTTATAGGAGAAATAGAGTATTTAAATCTCTGGTAAAATTTTAACTCGATCCAATAGTTAATTAAAAAGTTATGACCATTAACATAAAGTTGTGTAGTCAAGTTCTAGTATGTAACATCCCCATTACCGAAACCAATGCATCAACCATAAAAAAGAAAAAAAAAAGAAACATGGTAAAAAAAATTTCTTTTTTTTTTTTGTTGAACTCATACAAAGTTTATTGAAATTTCTACCAAAATTTCGACAGAGTTTCCCCTATACTAGGAGGTCCCAAGTTATTAACAAATCATTTGTACACATCTTGTATTCATTGTTCATACACAAACCAATCATTCTAAGTCTCAAACTTTAACATCCCAAACTTTTAAGATAAAAATTCACACAATTTTCAAGTTATAAAAATGAGAAGAATCCTAGGATTTAAGAGGTAACCATTAATTAACCATCGTAATTGCATTCATACATTAGCATAATGAAGATTCTAAATTTTAAAATTACTACTTAAAATTTTAACAAAATAATACTACATAACTTTATACATACAAATTAAAAGTATTGTTATATACAACCCAAAAGAAAATTCTTCCATCTTCCTATTAACTTAAGTGACTATACAGAGGGAACACTCATGCATCAACTAAGGGTTACGCTGCTGAGATGAACCTGCATAGTAATTTACATAAACATAATTAAATTAATTAAGATGATTTAGTATATTTTTCATTACACTAACAATTTGCTTGTTAATTCATTTATCATCAATTTATATAGTTTCTCACCTATCAACACACCAATCTTGTCCAATAATAACTAATTCTATTGATCGCTCATTCGCAGGGCACTAGTTCCAAACCAGAACACTGGTTTATTAGCCCATTCGCAGGGCACCAGTTCCAAATCAGGACACTAGTCCAATCATCAGCCCATTCACCAAGCGTCAGTCCCAAACCAGGAACTTGTTCTACCATCATTCAGACACTACATATAATTACAAAAATTTGAACTACATCTTATTAGGGACTAAGTTAAAGAATTAAACAAGACTTTAAATTAGAAATCTAAGTGTCAGACACCTACCTGAAATCTGTGCTTTGTTAGTCATCCCCTGCTCTCGTTTATTTTCCACAATTTCACCTGTACCAATAGTTACACTGATTTAAATTTCAAGTCTTGACCACACATACACACATATACATACTACCTTCATAATTCAACATTTTATAATGAAAAACAATTCCAAACAGAAGTTACCAATTTACAAGTTTTAGGTGGCTCAACATAACGGATCTCAAACACTGTTTAGTATTTTGAGTATAACCAGAGCTATAGAGCTCGGTTTTATGCATGGTTTGTTTCTTTGGAACACTACAACATGGGTCTACAACTTTCATGAGGATGACTATACCCAGTTTTTCCATCTACATGCCTAAACTCACAAATTTCAGAAACCCAAAACTTTGTCCTGCTGATTCCCGGTTTTTTACCTATCTTCGGTTTTTATTCCATATTTAGTGTTTTGTCACTCCAATTTAAGCAAGGTCAATTTCATTTGAAAGGTAACATCCATTGCTACAACTTTCATGAAGAAACGTATCTCAAATTCTGTCATCTTAAGGTCGAAATCTTGGTAGAGAAATTGAGAGACAACCTGTCCAGTTTTGATTTCTAAGTTCAACAAGTATAACTTCGTTTCCCATGTATTTTTCCATCATTTCCAGCCACTATAAACACAAAATGCCTCTACCTATCATCATTTAACAAACTTCTTAAACCTATACGAAGGTATTCTAAAATCTCAATTATTCAAGAAAAACACAAACAAATTCAAGTGACTTAATAAGAGAGCTTGTTACCTTTTATTACAAAAACAATGAGTCAAGAGATTGAGAACAACCCCATTTCCTCTTCTCCTTCCTTCCTTCTTCTAACCCTTCCTTTCCCACTAGTAAATTCTCCAAGTTTTCTTCCTAAATCTTACTTGAAGCACTCTTAATTCACTTACTCTCACTTCTCTTTGGATTCAAATGATGAATTTACAAGGTTTCCTCTCAATTTTTCTTTTCTCCTCTTTCTTCCTCTCCTTGGCCAGCCATTACTCTAGGGATTTCTAGAGATTTTTTTTATTTATAATTATGTTCTTTTGTTATTTGCATCTTGCCCCCCATATTTACTTCTATTTTCACATTGACCCCACCATTCCTTTTATCAATCCATTGACCCCCACTACTTCTCTTTCTCTTTACTAACTTCTTACTCCTTTATTATTATTTTCAATTTCACCCCTCTCATTAAATAACTTCTCTTTTAATCCAATTAATTTGTTCGATTTAATCATTTATCCACATCCTTTGTATTTTATTTTATTTTACTAAATCAAGATGAGATTATTATATTCGAGGGTTTACATAGTATATCCTAAACAACTTCATCTTTTACTTAGATCACATTGATCAAGACTTGATCCTCCTTCAAACTCAACTTCATAATTGATGCCACCTTAGAATGAATTCTTGAAGCTTGCTCAGCTCAAATGTCATAAATCAGCCTATTAAACTCTTATTTGATCCTTTTGACTCTTGTCCTTGTAATTGGCTCAATTGAAACATGTAATGGATCTCATGGTATTGCTGGTTGATTCTCATTATTTCTCGTTTCCTCAAAAGAATTCAATCTTGAATAGTCACCTACATCAGAAAAAGAAAGATTAGAAATATTGAATGTCGCACTAACATTATACTCACTTAGTATATCTAATTTATATGCATTGTCGTTAACCTTTTTAAGAACTTGAAATGGACCATCTCCACTTAGTTGCAATTTAGATCTCCTATGAGTTGGAAATATTTCCTTTCTCATATGCACAAAAACCCAATCACCTAGTTCAAAGATAACACACCTGTGAAATTTGTTAGCTTTAGATGCTGCCAAACAATCTTATGAAATTTGTTCACCATATTTGATTTTCTAATTCCATCAAGACCAACCATTTCATCAACAGCTAAAGGAATAAATCCAAAAGAGTGATTAGTACTCAAAAGTGCATTTTTATCAAGGTTTTATATCATCACTTTGCACTTGAAGTATCAATAACTCCTTAACTAAAGCATGTTTTATAATAACATATCTAATAATATAAGATACCTTTAATTTATGGTAAATGTTCATCTTAAATGCAGGCCTATCACATAAATGAAAGAATTGATTGATGAGTTGAAGTACTGAAATTGAAAGGACAAAGAGATGGGCAAATTTAGAAAAGAGATGATTGGCGCAGTCCAAACTTGAACACTGTTCGGTAATCGGGTCATATCTGGAGTTGTAGATCTTGGATTTAGGTCCATTTTATATGGATGGAAAGATAAGACATAGGCCTACAACTTTCATGTGGAGCCCAAGATTTAAAAAGGCCGTTTTCAAGTCCAAATTGCAGCAACAACAAAGAAGTCTGAATCTGTCCTGCAGCCCAGACACTGTTTAGTGTTCAGCCCATATCTCAAGTTCTAGAAGTCCAAATGATCTCAAATTTTTACCCTGGAAAGATGAGACAATTCTCTAGAACTTTCATGATTGAAGTTTGTTCAGATTATGACGTCATCAATGATGTTTTTGGCAGACAAGAAGATAAGGATTGTCACCAAGTCAAGATGTGGCCACCCACTCATCAATTAGTCAACAAATCAATAGTTCCGAATTTTGGCCTATAAAAGGAGGCATTTGCCATGTATTTAGGCATCTTGGTGTTTAGATCAAGATCATGTTCTTGCTCTCTCTTTATATTTTGTAATGCTTAAGTTTTGCTTATATTAATTTCTTGCTTATGCTTTTCATTTCCTTTCCTTGTTTATTTATGTTTCTTTCTTTCATTATGTTTAACTAAGTTAATTATGTCAAGGTGAAAAGGGTACACTAATGGTGTAAGAATAAGTATAATATAAACTTAACATGGACTTTAATGTTGGATACTAACATGCTTTATATTTGTTATCTTGTTCACTTTTAATACTTTGCTTGTTAAATGGTTAATCTAGATTTATGTTGTATAACACTTGGTACAACAAATACTTGGCACTTTCATAGCCCATACTGTATGGTATAACCGACACCTGAGCTATGAAAGGAACTTGATTTGTTGTTAACATAAGTTATAATCATGAATGCCTGACAACATTTACAAGTATTAGCATTATTCGAATAAGATAACTAATGTAATCATGTTAACAATTTATAATCTGATTGGAACCTCCTTTGTGTGTGGTTTCCAATTGAATAAAAAGAGTTTATACTATACTTGTTTGAAATACCATTAGTGGATCCTCTAACCTTGGCATTTGTTGTTATCATTGTTTAATCCTTACGTTAATCTTCCATCTCAAAGTTCTCATCAACTTCTTCTTCTTTATTATTATTGTTGTTGTTGTTGTTGTTGTTGTTGTTGTTATTATTATTGTTGTATTATTGTTGTCTATAATTTATACAATTAACCTCCCTGTGGTTCGACCCCGGTCTTGCCGGGTTATTTATTACTTCGACACTCCTGCACTTGGGAGAAGACATCAATCTTTTGGTCGTGTCAAGTTTTTGGCGCCGTTGCCGGGGAGGTAAATTCTTGTACAAATTATAGTGTTTATTTTATTTTCTCTTTTTACTTTTCTTGTATTTAACTTTGTTTCTTTTGTGTTGTTTCTTTTTCTATTGTTTTTCTTTTCTTTCTTTTATTCTCTTCCTGCACGTGCATGAGAGTGTGGTCACGTACGTTAAGTGGTAGACTTTGTAGGGTATCCTCATCATTTTCAGAAAATATGGCCGAAGAAGATAATCAGTCGCTTCATAATGAGAATAATGAGAATATTCGGGTTAGAACTCTTAGAGACCACATGAATCCCACAAGAACAAGTGCACCCTCATGCATAGTTTTTCCTCCTGATGCATCTCATTTTAATTTTAAGACAGGCATTATTCAACTTTTACCATATTTTCATGGCTTAGATTTAGAAAATCCATACTTGCATTTAAGGGAATTTGAGGAGGTTTGCAACACATATAATGACTCAAATTGTAGCATGAACACCATTAGATTGAAGCTTTTTCCTTTTTCATTAAAAGATAAAGCTAAAACATGGCTACAAAATTTGAGACCTGGATCCATTCGTGCTTGGGATGAAATGCAACAACAATTTTTAAAGAAGTTTTTTCCATCTCACAGAACAAACTCTTTCAAAAGACAAATCATTACTTTCTCTCAAAAACCAGGAGAAACATTTTATCAATGTTGGGATAGGTATCGAGACTTGCTTAATACTTGCCCCCATCATGGTTTTGAAACATGGAGATTAGTTTCACATTTTTATGAAGGGTTAACTCCTAGAGATAGGCAAATGGTTGAATTGATGTGCAATGGAACTTTTGAGGATAAAGACCCTAATAAAGCAATGGAGTACTTAGATTTGCTAGCTGAAAATGCACAAAATTGGGACACCACAGGTACTTATGAGGCACCAAGTAAAACCCAACCTCATACATCTAGTGGAGGTATGCACAACCTTAGGGAAGATCATGACCTCCAAGCCAAGTTTGCATCCTTAGCTAGAAAAGTCGAGGCACTAGAATTGAAAAAGAGTGGTCAATTAAAATCTGTTCAAGACATTGCGTGTCAAATCTGTGAAACCAACGAACATTCAACCAATGACTGTCCAACCTTGCCTTCTTTTAAAGAATGTCTCCATGAACAAGCCCATGCATTAAACAGTTTTCAAAGGCCCAATCATAACCCATACTCGCAAACATACAATCCTGGTTGGAGAAATCACCCAAATTTTAATTGGAAGAGTGATAATAATGCACAAACTTCACAACCACCGTTTCAAGCACACCATAATTTCCAAAATTCTCATGGATATGCACCTCCTTATGCTCCACCTCCTAGAAGAAATCTTGAGGAAACATTGCATGCATTCATGGAAAAGCAAGAGACGATCAACACTCAACTTGCTCAAAGCATGACAGATTTTAAAGATACTCTTGCAAAATTGACATCTGCTCTCAGTTTCCAAGAGAAAGGTAAGTTTCCATCTCAACCACAACAAAATCCAAAGGGGCAATACAATGCGAATGCAAGTAGTTCTGGAAGCCAACACATGGATCAAGCCAAATCAGTCATCACTCTTCGCAGTGGTAAGATTATTGAAAAACCCAGTCTTGAACCTTGTGAGAATGATGATGAGTCAATCTCTGAGGGTAAGGAAGGGGTTGAATCTGATCATTGCAAAGAAAAGACTGATTCTTCGCCAGCACTTCCATTTTCTCATGCCATGACCAAACAAAGAAAAGTTAATCACAACTCTGAAATCTTTGAAACTTTCAAACAGGAACGGACTGATGAAGCTATCATTTGGAAACATGACATTGGAGATGAATATTTTCAACATTTGCAAGCAACCTGGAGATGATAATGATTTACAAGAAGTAGATCTTATTGAAGAATCAGTTCATGATCAACTTGAATCTACTTTGAGTAAAATTGAGTTGGAAGAATCTAAAGATTTGCAAATGATTTATTCTCAGGAAGAAATCACGGATAAGAAAGGCACCGAAAATGTTGATACAAATCTTTTGTCAAGAATGACAACAGATTCGACATCCGACATCACACCAATCGATGATTACTTTCGTAACGAATCCTTACTTTCTCTTAGTTCAATGCCTTGGTTTGCTAAAAATATTAATTTTCTTGCTACAGGAGATTTGCCAACTCAGTGGAGTACCGAAGACAAAAGAAAGTTTTTGAGTGACGTGCAAAAATTGTATTGCGATGACCCTTACTTACTCAAATATTGTCCTGATCAAATATTTCAAAGATGCATTCCTGACAATGAGGTAAGTAGTGTCATTAAATTTTGTCATTCTGAGGTATGTGGGACTCATTTCTCGTCAAAAAAGACGACTGCAAAAATCTTACAATGTGGATTTTATTGGCCCACTATGTTCAAAGACACACATGTGTTCTGCAAAGCTTGTGAAAATTGTCAAAAGTCAGGATTTATTTCAAAACATAAGGAATCTTTAGATAATCTTCTATTGACTTTTGAGACATATCATGGTGGAGATGTGCACCGTGCATTTCAGGACTTATGACACAATTCCATAAAGAACATGATCGACTTAGTCTTGAGAATCTGACTAAAAAAGACCCTGTTTGCCAGTTTTTAAGAAAACTGGATGGGAAGCCTATCCCCGACCCATAGAGGGCGTTTAAGCCGTTCTTGGACATAAAACCATGGGAAGATGTGAGCCACAATCACAACTACCTGTACATACACATGCTTTTCAAAATAAATAAATAAATAAATACATAAAGAGAGAGAGAGTGTGAGACTCCAGCTGGCCTATATCTAGGTGATATGATTGCATTTTCAAATCCTCATCTATAAAATCTTCTCTTCCTTCCCCTCATTTCTACTCAACCCTTACATTAGACAGATATAGAAGTGTGTAGAAATGGCAGGTCCCTCAAGTTATCACATAAAAAATACGGTGGATCCAGTCCTGGGAAGGAAATAGCTTTTTTGGAAGCAGCAAATCATCTTGGTCAGGTACTAGCTGAGAAAAAGATTCATTTAGTGTATGGGGGAGGCAGCCTTGGGTTAATGGGGGGTGTGGCAATAGCTGCATTTTTAGGAGGTAGTCAAGTTTTGGGGGTCGTCCCCGAAGCTTTAACAAAAGGGGACATCATTGGAAGAACAATTGGAGAGGAACTACAGGTCTCCACAATGTCTGATCGATTGAATGCAATGTTTAACCATGCTGATGCCTTCATTGCCTTACCAGGTGGTTTGGGCACATTGGAAGAGATCTTTCATATTTCCTCTTGGGCCCAACTTCACATTCACCATAAACCTATAGGTTTGCTCAATGTTAATGGTTTTTATGATAATTTGTTGTCTTTTCTTGATCAAGCTGTGGAACAGGAATTTCTAACATCTTCGGCACGACAAATCATAATCTCTGCTGCTACTGCTGAACAATTGATCGACAAACTACAATCTTTCACCCCTGTAATTGATCCTTCCATGAGTCGCATAAATTGGTCAACTACAGAAAGCCGTAAAAAGCTTAGATTGGATTTGAGCCTTCGTTTGTGAATCCTTGTGTCTTTTGGTTTTATTAATAGCATATTATTTTGTGTTGTTATTTCTTATATTTGTTTAAGTGTGTTTCAGGTTTGTCAGTGTTCGTTGTTTCAGGTGATGTCTTCTATACTCTATCTTTCTATCTTATGACATTGAGGACAATGTCTTGTTCTGGTTGGGGGGAGAGGGTAGTAGTTGACATTAAAAAAAAAAAAAAAAACTAACTTACTAACTGTTTTTGCTATTATTAAAACCATTTGACAAAACTGTTCTTACTAGGATGGCAGAGTAAGGGGGAATTTTATTGACTCTTGAGACGCATCTTAGTAAACATTTTCTAATGGTCATTTGCAATATTCATAACAAGGCCTATTAGAATACTTCTTGAAATATTCAGGTTTACAAACTCTCGCATTGTTATCACTTGATTCTGCTCATATACTCATTTAACAAGTATTCTTAAACCTTCATTTTCACACACACACTTTAACATATGATTGTGGGTTGCACATTGGATTATTACATTATTTATGTTCTTTTGTTAAAGGTAACAACTAAGGGATAGGGATAGTCTATAATTTAAAAAAAAAAAAAAAAACAACAACAAAAATTGATGATAATAAAAGCGTAGATAAGTTTGGTTTCGTAGCCTCCCTAACCTAAGCAATTAAGCCCGAAGGGGTGTTTTAACACCTAATACCCTAAAGTCAACTGACTTGGGAGCTATTGGCCCAAAGCTTGTTACATGGGTTAAGGAGAAAAGCTTAAGGGAATCAAACATTGCACTATCTACGTATCAGTATCTGCAACCCGAGTTACTAAGCTCGTAGGGGTGTCTCAACACCTAATGCCCTAAGACCAACTGGTCTGGGAGTCATTAGCCGAAAGCTCGTTACATGGGTTAAAGATGCATTGTGTTTTAAGTATATGTATATATATATTGAAAAAAAATACCAAAAAAAAAAGAGAAAAAAAAAAGAAAAAAAAAGAAAAAAAAAAAAAGAAGATAATAATCCCAACCCAAGGAAGTTAACCTTAAACATTAGAACAGAATATTGTTTTCTTCCAATAAAAGCCCCATCATCTATGTTTTCATACATTGAGCACATAAAAAGGAAGGTTTAATAATATTTTGTTTAAGAGGTATTGAGCAGATATATAAAATTTAATGAGAGTTTGTTTATCTGGATAGATTAATGGAAGTTGAATGATGAATGCCTTGCTTTGTGAAATTTGCAAATAGTTTTTCTATTTTAACGCTTTGATTACTAGGGACTAGTAATAAGCTGGTTGGGGGGTATGATTAGTACTCAAAAGTGCATTTTTATCAAGGTTTTATATCATCACTTTGCACTTGAAGTATCAATAACTCCTTAACTAAAGCATGTTTTATAATAACATATCTAATAATATAAGATACCTTTAATTTATGGTAAATGTTCATCTTAAATGCAGGCCTATCACATAAATGAAAGAATTGATTGATGAGTTGAAGTACTGAAATTGAAAGGACAAAGAGATGGGCAAATTTAGAAAAGAGATGATTGGCGCAGTCCAAACTTGAACACTGTTCGGTAATCGGGTCATATCTGGAGTTGTAGATCTTGGATTTAGGTCCATTTTATATGGATGGAAAGATAAGACATAGGCCTACAACTTTCATGTGGAGCCCAAGATTTAAAAAGGCCGTTTTCAAGTCCAAATTGCAGCAACAACAAAGAAGTCCGAATCTGTCCTGCAGCCCAGACACTGTTTAGTGTTCAGCCCATATCTCAAGTTCTAGAAGTCCAAATGATCTCAAATTTTTACCCTGGAAAGATGAGACAATTCTCTAGAACTTTCATGATTGAAGTTTGTTCAGATTATGACGTCATCAATGATGTTTTTGGCAGACAAGAAGATAAGGATTGTCACCAAGTCAAGATGTGGCCACCCACTCATCAATTAGTCAACAAATCAATAGTTCCGAATTTTGGCCTATAAAAGGAGGCATTTGCCATGTATTTAGGCATCTTGGTGTTTAGATCAAGATCATGTTCTTGCTCTCTCTTTATATTTTGTAATGCTTAAGTTTTGCTTATATTAATTTCTTGCTTATGCTTTTCATTTCCTTTCCTTGTTTATTTATGTTTCTTTCTTTCATTATGTTTAACTAAGTTAATTATGTCAAGGTGAAAAGGGTACACTAATGGTGTAAGAATAAGTATAATATAAACTTAACATGGACTTTAATGTTGGATACTAACATGCTTTATATTTGTTATCTTGTTCACTTTTAATACTTTGCTTGTTAAATGGTTAATCTAGATTTATGTTGTATAACACTTGGTACAACAAATACTTGGCACTTTCATAGCCCATACTGTATGGTATAACCGACACCTGAGCTATGAAAGGAACTTGATTTGTTGTTAACATAAGTTATAATCATGAATGCCTGACAACATTTACAAGTATTAGCATTATTCGAATAAGATAACTAATGTAATCATGTTAACAATTTATAATCTGATTGGAACCTCCTTTGTGTGTGGTTTCCAATTGAATAAAAAGAGTTTATACTATACTTGTTTGAAATACCATTAGTGGATCCTCTAACCTTGACATTTGTTGTTATCATTGTTTAATCCTTACGTTAATCTTCCATCTCAAAGTTCTCATCAACTTCTTCTTCTTTATTATTATTGTTGTTGTTGTTGTTGTTGTTGTTGTTGTTGTTGTTATTATTATTGTTGTATTATTGTTGTCTATAATTTATACAATTAACCTCCCTGTGGTTCGACCCCGGTCTTGCCGGGTTATTTATTACTTCGACACTCCTGCACTTGGGAGAAGACATCAATCTTTTGGTCGTGTCAAAGAGTTAGTGGATTAAAACCATAAATAATCTCAAATGATGAATGATCAGTTGCATAATGCACACTCCTAACAATAAACACTTCTCATGATTCTTCAAGTTCTTTTGAATGATAATTTTCCTTACTATTTTTGTTTGACCATTCGTTTATGGATGATAAGTAGTTAAAAACAATAGTTTCATTCCTAACTTTTCTTATAAAACCTTCCAAAAACAACTAAGAAACTTAACATCACGATAAAAAAACAATGATGTTAATAACACCATGAAGTCATGTTATCTCTCAAAAGAATAAATCAACAACATTGGTTGCATTATCGATTTTATAACATGTATAAAAGTTGTCATCTTAGAAAACCTATCTCTACAAAAATTGAATCCCTACTTTTTTTTTACCTAGGTAAACCTAAAACAAAATCCATTTAAATATCTACCCAAGGTTCTTTAGGTATATGCAAAGAGTATATATAACCTATGAGGTAAGAGCTTAGATTTAGCTTACCTATACAAGAAACATCTTTCACACACCCTTTGTACATCATGTTTTATTTTAGGGAAGAAAATGCTCATACAAAACTTCTAAAGTCTTCCTAACACCAAAATATCTCATTAAACCACCATCATGAGCTCCACACATAAGCAACTCATACATATAATTAGCAGGCACACAAAATTTATTTCTCTAAACAAACAATTATTAAGTCTATATAAATCAGTAACTTGATTTTTTATGAAAACATATTTTTTAAGCAAAAACTCATTGTACTGTAAAAGGAAAGTTTCAAACAAAAAAGAAGAATTTTTTTTCAAAATTGTAATGTGGTTATATGAAAAAAAATCAAAAAATAATTATTTAATAAAAAGCATATAAAAATTAACAATCAAATTCCTATTAAATATTAATGTGCAATTTCTTACAATTTATTGTATATTAAGCTCATATATAATTGTTAAAAGGTGATTGCAAATATAAGCATAAAATATATATATATATATATATATATATATAAAAGGTCATCACCTAGTTTTATGGTAACTAGTAATCTCTAAGTGACATTTTAGATGTTCTAGGTAAGGAGCTTATTATGTAATAAAAAAATATAACAATCACCATATACATTCTAAATAAGTTAAAATGCTTCGTATTTGTTATTTTTAATTTATAAAGGTACCTATTGTGTTTGCATGCTAAGAGTTTGTCTAATTTAGTGTGTGCATGTTTGTTATTAAAGGTAAAATACTACTAAGACTTAAGGTAATGATTTGGGATCTGGCATGGTAAAAAGGCACAATCTTACTTTTGAAGTATGGACGTTAGACTACGAAGAATGATGAATTAATAATACACATAAGCTTGTTTAAATTATATTAATTGAAATAGACCCCGAGCCCACCACTCACTCAATAGGCCTATATGAGATCGCATCGATCCAACCTAGATTGGCTCACCACCTTAAGGAAAAATATCTTGTCATAAAACAACTAAACAACATCACATATATCAACATGAACATAGAAAATTAAAATAACAAATGAATATTTATTTATTTTGTGTGTTTGTGTACACCAAGTCCACCACTCACTAAATAGGCCTATATGAGATCGCAATGATCCAACCTAGATTTGCTCACCGCCTCAAGGAAAAACATCTCATCATAAACACCGAAACAAAATCACAAATATGTTTGAACATAGAAAAAGGTCGGAACGCCCTAGATTGGCTAGACAAAGATCCCTTGAATGACACAACTTCTCATACCCCAATGAGATCATCTGAACCCTTACGATAAAGAACTATGGAAGTAGGAGAAGACCGAATACCTAATCAGACTGGGAAATACCCCCAGTAGAGATGGTGCAGCAAGAAAAAACAGAGGCACACCCATCGACCGTACCAATAGGGTTGCCCCGTCGTATGTAAACCCAAGAATCCTAGTCCAAATTGTTAAAGCCGTGATGGAGGGCATGGCTAGCTTTACAACCCAAGTAATTTCCAACCACACAGATTCCGCAAGTAGCCTTTGGGAGTGCCACGACCACGGACAGTGTGGTGTTACTCGTAAGGTTGGTTAAAAGCATGAGGGAAATGAGATGCGAACCGTATTTCAGGGAACAAGATGTTGAGATAACCAAGAGGTGGATTAGGAAAGCGGAGAAGGCTATGATCCATATTAATACACTCGAGGGCTAACGGGTAAATTGTGCTACTTAATTATTATCCGACCAGGCCATTACATGGTGGGAAACTGTTCAACTACAGTGGGAAACCGAAACATGTCCTGGAGCGACTTCCAATTTGAGTTTGAAAATCAGTTTTATTCCAGGTACAATCGCAAAGTGAAAGAACAAGAATTCTTGGGATTAAGACAAGAGGAAATGCTGGTTTTTGAATATGAATGGAGATTCCACGACCTTTCATTGTTTGCTCCGCACTACATCCCTACCAAAGAATATATGATTGAGAAGTTAAGAGATGGGCTTTAACAAGAATTAAGGCAAGGGTTGATTGTTTTACGATTTAAATTAGTAAGAGAACTAATTGAGGCAGCACAAACTTTGAAAGCTTGTATTGGAGAGTGTCCACACGGACATCAGGGAACATGTAAAAAGAGAGATGAGGATGATTTTACCAGTAGACCGTCGTTTTCAAAAAAGGGGGAAAATGGAATGTTTGAGGCATCACATGAAGAAGTTAGGGCTGCATTCGATGTGGTAGCAGGGTATACTACCGATTAATAACTTTAATGTGTTTGTGTTGTTTGAACTGGGTGCTACCCACTTATTTAGTACTAGGAGAATTGTCACCAAAATAGGAAGGGGTGAAAATAATAGAAAACGGGGTTCATAATTAGAACTTCGACAGGAAACAGGGTATAAAATAGAAGTAAACTTGATGCCCCTAGAATTACATGATTTTGATATAATCCTAGGCATGATTAGCTGAGTAAGTACAAGGTCAGATAGACTGCTACACTAAAATTGGTACATTCCAAATAACGAGGGTTTCATAGTTAGTAATGATGCCTCGAAGAAAGGACTTGGGTGTGAATGATGTAACATGGGGAAGTGATCATTTATGTGTCAAGACAATTTGAGACTCACGTAGAGAATTAATCAAAACACGACCTAGAGTCGATTATTGTGGTGTTTTGATGCAACCATATTATTTGATAGTTTCACCCATATCTACCTAATGTTTTGTCCATGTTTTATATATAAAATGTCTTGATATTCTTTGTTTTATGTTTTGAAGGTACTTTTGGATGAAAGATGCAAAAAGGAGTAAATTGGAGATAATTGGCAGATTTGACGTTCAGTCGATGTTTTGTGCAGAGCGTGAGTTCTAGAGATCGAAATGAAGTGATTCCAATGGCACTAAAAAGCTAACATCCATACCTTTCTGGAAGTGTAATGCAAGAAAAATAAAAAGAGAAAGATTATGGAAATTACATCCTACAAAGTCAAATCTCGCATTCTGCCAGTGTTGACCTTTGGCCATTCAATATTTAATATCTGGAGCTAAAGAAGTCCAATTTATGCAAACTCAACTCCTGGATGCCTAATTCAAAGACCTATCCACGCTCCAAATTTCAGCCAAAAACGATGTCATATGAGGGAGATATGATTTTTCAAAGAGGACAACTGAATTCTGCCAGCAAACAGGTTTCGTGAAGAAACAAGTCCAAATTACATTCCGAAGCATCTAAACTGACATCCAAGTTTTTATATCAGCAATTTAGCTCCTCTAAGTCAGAGCTTGAAGATTTCATGCAAGACTATTTCTCCTTTTAGGAAAAATAGTTATTGAAGTACTTAAATGTAAACTGCCAACTCAAGGAAGGACTATTTTGTAAAATAGAGACTAGGGTTTCTTAGCATATAAAAAGAAAGAGAGAAGGAGGCAGCAGCCAGCAGAAAAGAGGGAGAGCAGAAGGAGGCAGCAGCCAGCAGAGAATAAACACAAATTCTCTCCTCTACAAACCCAAAAAATCATGCTCTTTTCATTCTTTAGAAGTAGTAGTTCAATAGTTATGCAAGGCTAAGCTCTTTTCTTGGTTGCAAGGACACAACAAACCTTCGGATTTCAAGAACCGTGAGATTTATTCTTTCTTTTATTTTCAGTTTATGTTATGAATGAGTATGATTGTTTTCCTATGCATATTTCCTATGATTGTTGTTGATGATTGCTAGAGCGGACTCTAAGTTATTGTTGTGAACAATCTATTGCTAAGTTTAATATCAAAACTGGAGTTGTGATATATGAACTTGTGAAGCAACTAAGCTTGATAATTGTGGCAGAACTACGTTATTGAACTTAGGGAGAACATTTGAACAAAGTGACACAAGCTGCGGACAGCTTGTATGTTAATCTTGATGAAATTATCTAGTTCTTAAAGCTACCATTAAATTGAATCATTAGTGCGGACACTTTGATTGTTTGTTGGTTATGATTAGTTATACGGCGGATCCGTTAATTAATCAACGTTAAGAAAAGATAAAATTTCAGAACATAAACTGCAATTTTCGTTTCAAGGATCAGTTCTAATTTCCGTTGGTGGATGTGTGCTTGCGACCAAGATTTGTTTTCTTGATAAGTTTCGGTTTTAATTGATTTTGTTTGCTAGTTTAATTGCTGCCATAGTTTAGAAAATCACAAACCAAACCCCCCCAATTACATAACGTACAACATAAAAATTTGACTTGAAACTTCCTCGTGGGATCGACCCCTTGCTTGCTCTATAATATCTTGTGTGTTGTGTTTGAAGCTAGGGTAATTAATTTGTGCGACCGCGACATCACAACATGTTTGTTATGAGAATCTGGAGGCACTATCAATACGAGTCCCTTTAATTTCAAGGACAAAATTTATATTAGAAGAGAAGAATGTAAACACCCAACAAAAAAAGGGTAAAAGTAAAATGACCCCACCATTGCTGTCGATTTCTGAATCGGCAGTGACACAGTTCTCGTTGCTGATTTCTGAATCGGCAGCGACTTTGTACACTGATGAATTCATGTATTTTGTAAAACCCTGATGAAAATTTAGTATTGGGTCAACCCATGTTAGGAAGAATTGAGGAGTATGGACTGCCCTGCTCTAAGAGGAGGTGTGAGGGAGCATAATCGGCCTACTCTAAATGGGAGCTATGAAGGACATGACCAGCCCTAGGATGAACCAAATAGGGATAAGAACAAGGGTAACCAACCTTCCAAACACCCCTTCACATTTAAGGGGGATATAAATGCAGCAAATGAGAGAGAACAACCTTTACTCTCCCTAAAAACAGCAACTGCAACATCCACCCATTTGCTCTTCCCAAAAACAGCAACTGTTATTACTGTTGCAGTAGCCACCCCTCCCAAGAAGATAACTGAACTAGACAGCCTGCATGTCAAGCCCTATGAGTGTGGAGTGAGAAGAGAATTGGGAGAGAAAAAGGAGCCTAGATCTCTCCCCCAAAAAGAGCCTAGGGTCGGCTGGAACCAATCAGTAGAGGAAAAAGAGTAGAAAAATGAGATTTGAAGGAACAACCATACCACCAAGACCTGTTCAAAAGTTGTCTGAGGAACATGAGGTAAGACCAATATCCTTCCCTTGGCTGGTTGTTACCCCAGATTTCAAACAAAAAAGAAGGGAAGAAAACTTGAAAATAGAAGGGGTAGTGTTCTTGCACCTTAACTCAAGGAATCTTGACTAAATGGACAGACCTTAGTAGAACAAAGGATGAATGAACATATGCACGGACCCTTACCCAAGAAATATGAACGATTTTGTATGCATGAACCTAGAGGAGGGCCGACCATGGTGAGGACTAGATAGAATATGAATTAGAGTGACTAAATGCATGGATGACGATCTTGTGAGACTTCTAGGGACGTACTTAAATCACAAACAAAATCATACTTGTGTTAATGATGTAAATTCTGCATGTTTGATGGATTAAGTTATATGAAAAGGTGTTGGAATGATGTTAAGTGCAAATTGTGTTATTAATGAACCTTGGAAGCATGTTGTCGCTGAAACATGAATTATACCATATAATGCTTCGATTTTGTTTGTTGATGAACGAACATGTGTGATTATAAAGCAAGAGATTGGATTGTGATTATACTTGTGAGAAATATAATGATTTACAGGTGTAGCTAAGTGTAAGACTATAAATGACTTAATCATCGCTGCCGATTTCTGGATCAGCAGCGACATGGATTTCGCTGACGATTTTAGCGTTAACCGTAAAAATATGTCGCGTTGATGATTTCTAGGTTGGCAGCGACTCAATGTTCGTCAATGATTTTTGAGTCAGGTGTAGGCTATGCACACTGATGATTTCACCGTTAGCCGTAGAAATGTGTTGCGTTGATGATTTCTAGGTCGGCAAAGACTCGATTTTCATCAACAATGTTTGAGCCAACAGTAGGCTGTACGCGCTGATGATTTCCACATCAGCCGTAGAAATGTGTTGCATTGACGATTTCTAAGTCAACAATGACTCAATTTTTATCAACGGCTTTTGAGTCAGCTAAAGCCTATATGCACTGGCGATTTATGTCGAATTGTGTTGTCTGCAGCTAATTAGTTTTCGCTGTCGAATTGTGTTATCTGCAGTGAATAAGCTTTCACTGTCGAATTGTGATGTTTGCAGCGAATCAGTTTTCACTGCTGAATTATGGTCTCAACAACGAATTAGTTTTCATTGTCGAATTGTGTTGTCTGCAGCAAATCCATTTTCGTTGCCATTGATGTGAAACATTTGAATGTGAACATATGGATTCTTGAAATAGGTATGGTGATGAGTCATGTGATTTCAGAATGCAAAGGTGCTGATTTGTGACCATTGATGTGTAGGTGGTGCGACCGGGATCGGACCTTCGACCGGGCAAGGACACCCCACGGGAGGAACATGTAGGCGACTTCCACCCCCTTCTAGCGTTACATGAGTTTCTGAAGTGAAATTATTATGAAGGATCTATTGTTGTATTATATTGAACGTTAACTGTCACGAAGGGTTGTATGAGTATTATGAAGAATTTTTTGTTGTGTTATACAGAATGCTAAATTATTACGAATGTTGTATGAGTATTATGAAGAATCTATTGATGTGTTATACAGAATGCTAAATTATTATGAATGTTGTATGAGTTACGCATGTTATATGTGTGTTACGAAAAATCTATTATTGTGTTATACAGAATGCTAAATTGTTACGAATGATGTATGTGTGTTACAAAGGACCTGTTGTTGTATTAACTGTCATGAATGGTTGTATAAGTATTACGAAAGATCTATTGTTGTGTTAAAATGAATGCTAAACTATCACAGAATGTTTGGTTGAGTATTTTACAAAGGATCTATTATTGCATCATATTGAATGTTAAACTATTACGGAATGTTTGTGAGTATTACGAAGGAACTACTATTATGATATAGTGAATGTCAAATTGTTATGAATCGCTCGAATCAGCATTATAGGGGATATATTTTCATGTTAAAATGATTTTATAAGTCGTCTATGAAACATTTGTGTTGCATTTATGATTAGCTTCCGCTAATGGCATCCGAGACAGATGGACGAGTTGTGATTGATGATTAGCTTCTGCCAATGGCATCCTAAAAGGATGACCAGGTTGCGTTTTATGATTAACTTTGGTTAATGGCATCCGAGATGGATGGTTGGGTTGTGATTGATGATTAGCTTCGGCTAATGGAATCCGAGACAAATGGCCGAGTTGAGATTGATGATTAGCTACGGCTAATGATATCCTAGAAGGATGACCGGGTTGTGTTTTATAATTAGCTTTGGCTAATAGCATCCAATACGAATGGCCGGGTTGTGGTTGATGATTAACTTCGGTTAATGGTATTCTAGAAGGATGACCAGGTTGCATTTTATGATCAGCTTCTGCTAATGGCATCTGAGACGGATGGTCGGGTTGTGATTGATGATTAGTTCGGTTAATGACATCCTAGAAGGATGACCAAGTTGCGTTTTATGATTAGCTTCGGCTAATAGAATCCGAGACAGACCAAGTTGTGATTGATGATTAGCTTCGGCTAATGGCATCCTAAAAGGATGATTGAGTTGCGTTTTATGATTAGCTTTGTCGGCTAATGACATCCTAAATGGATGACAGGGTTGTGTTTGTCGACTAACTTCAGCTAAGGGCATCCTGGAGTGATGACCGGTTTGAATTCGAGGGTTAGTTCAGTTAATAGTATTCGGGATGGAGGACTGAGTTTGAGTATTATAATTAGACTCGGTAATAGACGAATTATTAAGAGAGGTACTTAACGTAAGTAAGGAAAAATGAAATATTTATGCTCTCTTGGTCCATGAATGAAATGTAACATTAATATTGCTTTATTATGTTTTTAAATTGCTTATAATGCTTGGAATTACCCTATGTTGTAACAGGGACATCATATCAACATGGAGCGTAAGGAAATCCGTTCTGCGGCTCGGATATTTTGAAAAGAACTATATATTCACATGTTATGAGTGATATGAATTATGTATGAACGGATATGTTAGTCGCTCAATTGGTCGTCCGACCCCTTTTGTAAAGACTTGTAATGAAAACTTGAAATGGAACATGAATGTTCATGTGCGAACGTGTAGTTATGATGTGTATGAATATACGTATGTAGTATTTGTTTTATGAGAATGTTATGTTGTAAAATCACATGAGGATAGGATAAACAAAAGTATTATTTGTGTAACTTGTCGTTCGACACTCTTGTATAAACTCGTGATGATAATGAGACTAGAACATGAATATGAACCTATGAGTATGAAAATATATTATTATAGGCATGTGTATTGAGTATTTGTTTTATGGGATTGCGCCTTATTAATGAGAATGAAAATATATTATTATAGGCGAAAGGAATAGATTTCCTTATGCTCTATTTTGGTATGATGTCCTTGTTACCGCACAAGGTAATTTCAAGCATTATCAGCAATTTAAAAACATTTACATTATCCTACTTAAATTGCGCCCTATTAATGAATGGAATGCAATTATAAATCTGCAGAATGATTTGTGAAAAACATCCAGAACTTGACGACTTAAAAAAAATTCCACCGATTTTAGCTTTGAAAAAACCGGGTTGTTACATTGACGATGCTATCTTGGGCTTCGATTAGGTAAAAAATGAGTTGTTATTGATGGGGAGAAAGGCTACATCATGGTGGCTCATGGTGGGGATGATGTCTATGGTGGACAAGTGGTGTGGAGGAGGAAGGCTATCGTGGGTATGGTGTTTATGGTGGTTTAAGTTTTTTTTTTTCTTTTTTCTTTTTTTAGTTTGAAATTTGTTTTTCCTCTTTTCCACACCTTCTTTCTCCTTTTATTTCTCTTTTTTGTTTTCTTTTTTCTTCATTTTTTTTAAAAAGCATAATTTTTTCTTCAGATTCTCTCCTCCTAAATTTTCCTTTCCTTCCTTTTTTTCTTATTACATGGGTATGTATATTTATGCTCCATTTATTTTTTATTTATTCTCGTCTTCTCCAACCCAACCGTACACATCTTTCTCTTCTTTTTTTTCCTCTTTCATTTATTGTTTTTTTTAATCCTTATCTTTTTATCTTTTAGTTGGAGAGAGGGCTAGAACTTATCGTCACACTCACTAATCTTTATTTTATTAAATTTTTTTCTTTGATTTTTTTTATTTTAAAAAATTCATCAATATGAAAATGATAAGCGAAAAGGTTGGCTGAAAATTGACCGAATTATATTGAAAATATATTTTTTCTAAAAAATATATTTTTTTTTTATTTTTTTTTGAAATTATGTTCAAAACAAAATGTCAAAAACAAGTTACAACAAGGTATAATCTCATTTAAAAAATATAAAATAATCAAATTATTTGTTAAATAGCATTGTAATTATTAATTTAAATAAAACATTGTTTTAAATTTTAAAAAAATGTTTTATGGGTAAAGGAGGCCATACCCATAACCTTAAAAGAGAAAATAACAGGTGTGAATGGGCCTAGATTCGATTTATTTTGGCTTTGATAAAACACCTCTAAAACATTTTAGAAACTTAAACAATCTTATTTCAAACCCTTAAACATTCTAAAATTACTCTAAAAAAATTCAAACTAGATTTTAAAATTCTTTATAGGCTCCTATCAACATTTTCTAACATAATAATGGGCAAAATCACCACTATTAACTCTCATCTCTAAGATGAATTCATCAATATTAAGATTGATTTTTTTTTTGTGGTCAGCCAAATTTTTTCTCTCTTCTTGTCATTTCTCTGCAATTTTCTTTCTCTTCTCAAAGCCTAGTAATTGAAAAATAATGAAAATAAAATTTGATAATGAAAACATAAAACTATAAAAGTTACGAAATAAGGATGTAAATAAATAAATAAAAAAACTTAAGGAACTGGTGTTAAAATATACTAAATGAAAACGGGTTTCGCGGTGACCCAAGACGTATGCACACTATTCATGACACTCTAATTATAATTATAATTAGACGTGTACACTTAAAAAAATCCTGTTAAGTGTTTCTTTACAAAGAAATGAGTATTACTTAGCAATGAATTTCATTTACGAGCATTAATAATATATCGTAGCCATAAATGGGGCCTAACTGAGTCATCTTCCTTGGAAAATATGAACATATAATAAAATGCATTATTATAAAATAATTAATAAAAAAGTTGAACATATAATAAAATGCTACCCTTTTGGCATGTTTGTATTTTAATTTCAAATTGCAATAAAAATTAGTTGTTCTTTGATTAATATGATGTGAAGATGGAAAACCGCCTAGCCAAAACGCCGATCTCGTTTGTGATCTTCCATTCATGAATGTGACTAAAAATATTGAAGGAATATTGCAACAAGTTTATAACAGGTCTTTGTTTTAGCTCACCCACCAACTAAGCTAAATTGAGCATGTTTGGAATTGTTGTTGCGGTTGCGGTTTAAAATATTTTTTGTTTAGAAATGCATTAAAATAATATTTTTTTTAAAAAAAAAATTATTTTTGAGATCAGTACATCAAAACGATCCGAAAACATAAAAAAATAAAATTAATTTTTAGCAAAACAAAATTTTAAATTTTTTGAAAAGGCGAGTTGAACCACGTTTCCAAACGATAGTATCCCCTAAGAAGTATTGTCCTATCAGAATCGATAGTGAGTTTTATTCTTTTAAAAAGTATAAAATTTTTTTTTTTGTGTTTATGAGCTGCTATGGCTCTTGCATCCTAGCCGATGTGGGATAATAATATCATTATAGCCCTCTAGGTTTGAGTGGTTGCATATGATTGATATTTTCATAGACAGCGTCAATGATAAAGTGTGCTTATACCTATACGTGGTAGGCCCCCCAAAAGATAGTGTTCCACTATAACCACATAATGAGTTTTGTTATTTTAAAAAATACCTTTTAAGAAGAGATGTGCCTTTTGTGCTTTCTATAAGAGACTAAGATCCTCGTCTTTTAACTGATATGGAATAATGACATCACCATATAGGTTCTTGTTGGAGATAAATATATTTTCAGGATGATTTCTCTTGTAGTACTTGCGAATATATGATGTATAAGTCTCATTCTCAAACTTTTTTCGGAAAAAGATTTTTCTTGCTTGCTGTTTTATTTTTTAGGAATAATGACATCACCAACGTCGATGATGATTTCTCTTACTTGTTGTTTTATTTTTATTGTCTATTTGGAATTCTATGAATTCAATTTAATATAGATTAAATTAATTATTTTAATTTGGAATTTTTTAGGATATTAATTAAATTCAATCCATAAAAAAAAAAGCAAAAACAAATAAGAAAGAAGACACTCTAATTTGTTACAGTAATTTCTTTTAGAATTAGTATTAAAAGTAATATTCTAAAAAATATTCACCACCTTTTAATGTTTTAAAATTCAGGGTTGAATTTTTCACCTCGTTTCTAATTTAGTCTTAGATAAATTATTGGCACCTTGATTGATATATTTACGTTAATTTGTTTTCACTGCCTCCTTTTAATATAACAAATAAATTTGTTTTTTCATAAAAGAAATACATGAAAATCCATTATATGTATTATGTGCTAGAATATGGGTATATTAGCATAGATATATGCATGGATTGAGATTTTTTAATAGTTGGGAGAACACAATAGGTCATGTCAATAAACCAACCATTAATTTTAATAACTAAAAAAATAGTTTGATTACCGCAAATATAAATCATAATATCTCGAATATTTTGAAATTTAACGTAACCATGACCAGATGACCATTCACTATAAAGTTAATGGCATAATGAAGCTATCGTGTTATCTTATTAATATTTCAAAGTGCATTGATGTTAAGTTGTGCTGGCTTGAAGAAACTTGTGTAAAATTGATTTCTTCCTTTGCCAAATCCCCTTTAATATTGCCTTTTTCCCGTTGATTTTTGGGTTTAATTATTAAAGCGTTTGATTGGGAATAGTCTGAAGTCTGAACACACTTTCAAATTACAAACTACCACTAATTAGATAACTAGCTAAGTCATCTAAGCTTTGCGCGGATCAAATATTTTTATTTTTTATAAAAAGATATATATATATACATTTTTTTAATATATTTTTATAGTTCATAATAACAAATCAATATATATATATATATATATATATATATATATATATATATATATAAATAATCATTAATAACAACTAAAAACAAAACTTGAAAAATTAAGGGACATGAATAGATCAAGATATTTAATCTTGAAAAATAAAATATTAAATTGATTGAATAAAAAAAAATAACATGTAAGGTTACACATATTAAAAATATCATATGAAAATAAATATCTTTTTATTTTTTAAAACATAGTTTATCTATATAAAAGATAAAAACAAAATCATAGATGAACCAGAAAAACCTCTCCAAAAATTAAACGCATAACAAAAAAATTAATATTATTTAAAAGAGGCCCTTTAAACAAAATAAAAGAGATGAGGTTTTGTCTATTTTTTTTGTTTTTAGTGTTTTAACTGGTCACATCATTTTATTTCTTTTCAATTGCATTCTTTAAAATTATAGTTTTATGCTAACCATACCAAACCCAAACGACTTGGGTCTGGCAACCATGCCAACAACAAATGACATGTCGCTTGCCAAGGCAAACAACGTGTCGCTTGTTTTACCCAGATTTCAACCACTGTGGTGGCTAGAAAATCAGGACCTATGCTCTTTTGACCTAAAAACCTGTTTTGCAACTCGTTTTGACCTAAAACACTTTAGAAACCATGACAAACTCATTAATGGCCTCAAAAAAACCAAAACACCACCCCAAAAACTGAACTCAACCCGAAACTAAAAATCAACTCGTGCTTATATCTATTCTTTTCACAAACTTTTAAGGTACAAAACCACCTAATATGAACTCTCCGCATCAAATTAAATAATTTGACACAAAAATCTTTTATTTTGGTGGTCTAAATCGGTGTCAATGATAAGTTTCTCTCTCTACCTCCGGAATCGATGTTAATGACAAGTTTCTTTCTCAACCAGGGACCAAAAAATAACAAAAATAGAATTGGAACAATTTTGAGGGACCGCAATTGTATAATTTGCATGATTGTTTAAGTTGGAAGACTAAAGTGAATGTTTTTTAAACTTATGGTACGTCACCTATGTTTGCTATATTTTTCATTTCGGTTCTCCATCTTTCAATCCCACAATTTCATAAGAATTTGAAACCAATTGCTTCTTAAATAGGACTTGATCGTCCAAAAATAAAGTTTGAGGATCAAATTAAAAAAAAAATTTACACAATGATAAATGTACCGCGAAAATCCCACCAGTTTTTAGTATATAAGTAATGTAACCAAACGCTTATGTAAATTTAAACATGAGTTATAGTATAATTAGTCATGTGTTTACCATGAACGTGGCAAGTAATTTTGGTGCCGGGTTTTCAAAGTTGAAGGGTCTGAATCTGCCATTGATTCTCATTTAATTTCATCTAAATTTTATACGTAACAAAAGTTTAAAAATATTTAATAAGAGAATCAAGAAGCACCCAATAGCTTAAAAGTCATCATCCTTGGGGCTTTCTCCAATACGCTCTAGCGTGTGATTCTGTTAATTTTATGGTCATCCACGACTAAATTTAAGTATTTGCTTGACCATGTTGAAGCTACAAGGCTAGCATAGTTAGGCGTAGCATTAATTTCTCTATACTATATTTTATTCCTTTTATTTAAGTATTTGCTTGACCATGTTGAAGCTATAAGGCTACCATAGTTAGGCGTAGCATTAATTTCTCTATACTATATTTTATTCCTTTTATTTTTCTCTCGAGAACTACTTCTATAGATACCGAGAATTACCGACGGATTTACTGACATAATGAGTCCGTCAGTGATACCATCGGTAAAAGTTAATATATCACCGCTCTGTCGACCCTCACCTCCCCTATTTTTCTTTCTTCTTCCCCATCTCAACTCTCCCCTCCCAAACTACAAACAACCACCCCCCCTAAAAATATCTCCCTCTTCTCAACACAAGTCATCTTTCTTTAACTTTTGTGGTCACAACACCTGTGTTCTGATTTATTGTGGATTTTGTCATCTTTTGTAAGTAAATATATCTTTTTTAATTTTAACATTTAAATGTTAATTTTTTTTTAGTATATGTATTTTGTTAGTGTATGTACATGTTTTATTGTTATTTCTCAAACAAACTTGTAGTATGAATGTATAATTTTGTACTTGTTATGGTTTGTTTTAGATTTTGTAAAATTGTATTTATTTGTAAATTGTTGAAACTTTGTTGAATTATCGAATTAGATGTGTTGTGATGAAATAAATAATAGCTTGTTTAATGGGTCCATTTTAATTTTTATCAATGCTATTATGGAGTTGTAATTTCCATAAATTGATATGTATAAATTTGTATGGATGTTGATAATTGATAGTGACTATTTAAGAGAAGTTTTAATTAGTTTGTTGGATAATCTCGAGGTAAATCAATATTTTTACAAATTTATTTACTTAACATAGTTAATTAATACATGTTGTCATCATAATTTTATAGAGGTTCGATAGAAGTCATGGATGATCGTTCATAGATGTATCGAGATTCACCCCAAGGACAGCGGAGGATGGATTATTGCAATGGGATTCAGGGTTTTATTAATTTCACAACATCTATTCCCAGAAATTTTACCGGAGGTGGTGTTGCGATGTCGCGGTTGCACAAATTAATTACCCTAGCTTCAAACACAACACACAAGATAGCATAGAGCAAGCAAGGGGTCGATCCCACGAGGAAGATTCAAGTCAGATTTTTATGCTAGATGATATGCAATTTGGGGGAGGTTTGGACGTTATCTAGGCTAAAGCAAAAGAAAACAGAAAACTACCAAACAAAATTTAATAAAATCAGAAAATTATCAAGAGAACAAACCTTGGTTGCAAGCACACATCCACCTACAGAAATCAGAACTGATCATGGAAATGAAACATCAATTTATATTCTGAATATTTATCTCTTCTTAACATTGGTTAGTTAACGGATCCGCCATATAACTAACCCTAACCATCAAACAACCACAGTGTCCGCACTAGTAATTTAATTCAATGGCAGCCTTAAGAACTAGATAAGTTGAATAATCAAGAAAACATAATTGTCCGCAGTCTATGTTTGATTTGATTGAATGTTCTTCCTAAGATTAATAATGTAGATCCGCCACAATTATTAAACTCAGTTGCTTCACAAGTTCATATACCACAATTCCGGTTTTGATATCAAACTTAGCAATAGATTGTCTACAATAATAACTTAGAGTCCGCTCTAGCAATTAAAATAAACAATCATAGGAAAAAATAAGCATAGCAGAACAAACATATTCATCATATAAACTGAAAAGAAAATGTAAAATAAATCTCACAGTTCTTGAAATCCGAAGGTTTCCGTGTCCTTGCAACTAAGAAAAAGTGTTTAGTCTTGCATGCTTGTTGAACAACTAATCAAAAAGAAGGAAGAATGCATAATTTTGTGTTTCTTAGAGGAGGGGGCGTTTTTCTCCTCTTGGCTGGATGCCCCCCTTCTCTTCTCTCATTCTTTTTATATCCTAGGAAACCCTAGTCTCTATTTTACAAAATAGTCCTCCCTTAAGTAGACTGTTTACATTTAAGTACTTCAATTACTATTCTCCTAAAAAAGGAGAAATAGCCTTGCATGAAATCTGCAAGCTTTGACTTAGAGGAGCTAAATTGCTGAAATAAAAACTTGGATATCGGTTTAGATGCTTCGGAACGTAATTTGGACTCGTTTCTTCACGAAACCTGTTTGTTGGCAGAATTCAGTTGTCATCTTTGAAAAATCATATATCCCTCATATGACATCGTTTTTAGCTGAAATGTGGAGTGTTTATAGACCTTTGCGTCAAGAATCCAACACATTAAGTTTGCATCAATTGGACTTCTGTAGCTCTAGATATTCAAGTCGGAATGGCCGAAGGTCAACATTGGCGGATTGCGAGATTTGACTTTGAAGGCTGCGATTTCCATGCTCTTCCTTATTTTATTTTATTGCCTTAGATGTCCAGAAAGGTATGGATGTTAGCTTTTTAATGCCAGTGTAATAATCACTTTATTTCAACCTCTAGAGCTCACGCTTTGCACAAAACATCGATTGAAGGTCAAATCTATCAATTATCTCCAATTTACTCCTTTTTGCATCTTTCATCCAAAAGTGCCTTCAAAACATAAAACAAAGAATATTAAGGAATTTTATATATAAAACATAGGCAAAACACTAGTTAAATGTGGGTGAAACTATCGAATAATATGGTTGCATCAAGTGGTATTAGGTGTCCATGCAGGAAGTGTAAAAATAAAAAGTATCTGCATCCAGATGTTGTAACGATACATTTACTACACAAAGGGTTAATGGAGGATTACTTGTGTTGGTATGCACGTGGAGAACTATTTGTTCATAATGAAAGCATAATAGAAAGGGTGGTTGGGTAAACTTCTAGTGCTAGCAACATGCATGAAATTATAAATGACAACAGTAATCCTTACAAGAATATGGTTATGGATGCAATGAGAATGAATCAAGGTAATGTCAGTCAATGTCCAATCGTAGAAGAAGAACCTACTGCAAATACAACAAGGTTTTTTGATCTGTTTAAAGATTCTAACGAACCATTATGGGATGACTGCACGAACCACAACAAATTATCGACCGTAGCATAGGTGTTCACCATCAAGTCAGATTACGGGTTGAATGAGGTTGGTTATGACAAAATTATCGAATGAGCGAGAAGCATTTTACCTGAAGGGAACAGGCTAAAAGAGAACTTATATGCTGCTAAGTCCATAATGAAACCTCTTGGTTTAGGATACCAGAAAATTGACATGTGCCTTAACTTCTGCATGTTATACTACCTTGAAAATGCTGAGCTGATCGAGTGTATGACATGTGGGCATTCCCGTTACAAAACCAGAACTGGCATGGGAAAGACTCTCGTGGCATATAAAAAACTTAGATACTTCTCAATCACACTTAGACTGCGAAGGTTATTCATGTCACCAAGGACTGCTGAGCATATGACATGGCACCAATCACATGATGCGGTTGATGGAGTGATGGTGCATCCTTCTGATGACGAAGCATAGAAACACTTTAACAGTATGCATCCTCACTTTTCAACTGAATCAAGGAACGTGCGCCTTGGGTTGTGTACAGACAGATTCAACCTATTCGGGTAATTTACTGCTCCTTATTCTTGTTGGCCGGTCATACTCACGGTTTATAACTTGTCACTATGATGTGTATGAGGCCGGAGTTCATGTTTTTATCTACGATCATACCAGGTCCGAGCAATCTGGGCCGAAATATAGATGTTTTTCTTCAACCGTTTATTGATAAGTTGATACAGTTGTGGTCCTTCGGAGCTTTGACTTATGATATATCGAGGAAACAAAATTTTGTTATGAGGGTGGCTTTGATGTGGACTATCAATGACTTTCTAGCTTATGGAATGGTTTCTGGTTGGAGCACACATAGAAAACTAGCATTTCCATACTAGATGGAAAACAACAAGGCATTCACGCTAACAAACAGAGGTAAAGCTTCTTTTTTTTACTGCCACCATCGTTTCTTACGAACGAATCAATGTACAGAAAGAACAGAAATGATTTCTTTATTGGCAAAGTTAAAAAGAATGTTGCACCCCCGCGTCTTTCTAGTGAAGAATTGCATGATGTTGTATCAGAATGTGGTGACATTGTGTTTGGTTTCTGATCAGTACTTAAAAGTGCATTTTCATTAAGGTTTTATATCATCATATTGCACTTAAAGTATCATTAAATTCCCTAACTTGAGCATGTTTTATAATAATAAGTTTGATAACATAAGATATCTTTAATTTATGGTAAATGTTCATTTTGAATGCAGGCATATCTCACAATTTAAAGGATTGATTGATGTGTTTAATTATTGAAAGTGAAAAGACAAAGAGGTGGCTAAGCTTAAAAAAATGATGTCGATTCAATTCAAACTGAAAGATCATTCGGTTATTAGATCATAACTGGATCTGTAGAAAATGGATTTAGGTCTGGTTTATATGATGGAAAACTAAGACATAGGCCTAAAACTTTCATGAAGAGTCCAAGATTCAAAACGACCGTTTTCAAGCTCAAATTGTAGCAACAAAAGAGATGTCGGAATCTGTCCTGCAGCCCAGACATTGTTCAGTGTTCAGCCCATATCTCGAGTTCTAGAAGTCCAAATGAGCTCATTCTTGTTTTGTTGGAAAGCGGAGACAAATGCCCAGAACTTTCATGAAGACTATCTGTTCAAATTATGACGTTTTGTTTAGATAAGAAGATAATGGTTGTCACCAAGTCAAGAGGTGGCCACCCACTCAATAATTAGTCATCAAATCAATAGTTCTGAATTTTAGCCTATAAAAGGAGGCATTTGTCATACATTTAGACATCTTGGTGTTCAGATCAAGATCTTGCTCTTGCTCTCTTTCTTTGTATTTTGTAATGTTCAAGTTTTATTTCATGTTATATTAATCTCTTGTTTATGCTTTTCATTTCCTTTCCTTTTCTTAGTTAATGTATATCATTATTATGTTTTTATTTTGTTTATTTATGTTTCTTTTCTTCATTATGTTTAGCTAAGTTTATTTTGTCAAGGTGAAAAGGGTACACTAATGGTGTAAGAATAAGTATAGTATAAACTCAACATGGACTTTAATGTTTGATACTAACATGTTTTGTATTTGTTATCTTACTCACTCTTAATACCTTGCTTGTTAAATGGTTAATCTAGATTTATGTTGTACAACACTTGGTACAACAAATACTTGGCACTTTCATAGCCTACTGTATGGTATAACTGACACTTGTGCTATGAAAGGAACTTGATTTGTTGTTAACATAAGTTATCACCATGAATACCTGACCACATTTACAAGTATTGGCATTACTCAAATAAGATAATTAATATAATCATGTTAATAATTTATAATCCGATTGGAACCTCCTTTGTGTGTGGTTTCCAGTTGAGTAGTAAAAAGAGTTTATACTATACTTATTTGAAATACCATTAGTGGATCCTCTAACCTTGACAATTGTTTTATCCTTATTTAATCCTTACATCAATATCACATCTCAAAAGTTCTCTTCAACGCCTTTTCATTTGTTGTTTGTAATTTTATATAGTTGACCTCCATGTCGTTCGACCCCGGTCTTGCCGGGTTATTTATTACTTCGACACTCCTGCACTTGGGATAAAACATCAATCTTTTGATCGTGTCAAGTTTTTGGCGCTGTTGCTGGGGAGGTAAGTTACTGTATAAATTTTATACTTTATTTTATTTTTCTTTTCACTTTTATTGTTTTTCTATTTTTTTTCTTTTTTTCTATTTTTCTTTTTCTTTCCTTTTTGCACTTGCATGAGAGTTTGGTCATGCACATTAAATGGTAGACTTTGTAGGAAATCTTCATCCTCTTCAGAAAATATGGCCGAAAAAGATAATCAGTCGCTTCATAATGAGAATAACCGTGTTAGAACACTTAGAGACCACATGAATCCCACAAGAACAAGTGCACCCTCATGTATAGTTTTCCCTCCTGATGCATCTCACTTTAATTTTAAGCCAGACATTATTCAACTTTTGCCTTCTTTTCATGGCTTAGATCTAGAAAATCCATACTTGAATTTGAGAGAATTTGAAGAAGTTTGTAACACTTATAATGACTCAAATTATAACATGAACACCATCAGATTAAAGCTTTTTCCTTTTTCTTTAAAAGATAAAGCTAAAACATGGTGATTAGTACTTAAAAGTGCATTTTTATCAAGGTTTTATATCATCATATTGCACCTAAAGTATCATTAAATTCTCTAACTTAAACATGTTTTATAATAACAAGTCTGATTATATAAGATATCTTTAATTTATAGTAAATGCTCATTTCAAATGCAGGCATGTTTCATAATTCAAAGGATTGATTGATTTGTAAAACTATTGAAATTGAGAAGACAAAGAGAGGGCTAAGCTTGGAGAAGAGATGCTAGTTCAATTCAAACTGGAACACTATTCGGTTAATGGATCATAACTGGAGCCGCAGGACTTAGATTTAGGTCTGGTGTATATGGATGGAAAGCTAAGACATAGGCCTAAAACTTTCATGAGGAGTCCAAGATTCAAAATGACCGTTTTCAAGCTCAAATTGTAGCAATAAAAGAGATGTTGGAATCTGTCCTGCAGCCCAGACATTGTTCCGTGTGCAGCACATATCTCGAGTTCTAGAAGTTCAAATGAGCTCATTCTTATTTTGTTGGAAAGCGGAGACAAATGCCCAGAACTTTCATGAAGACTATCTGTTCAAATTATGACATTTTGTTTCTTTTGTTTTGTTTTCTTCTTCCATTTATTCTCTTCCTACACATACATGAGAGTTTGGTCACGTACATTAAGTGGTAGACTTTCTAGGAAATCCTCATTATTTTTAGAAAACATGGCCGAAGAGGATAATCAGACACTTCATAATGAGAATAATGTTAATAATCGAGTTAGAACACTGAGAGACTACATGAATCCTACAAGAACAAGTGCACCATCATGTATAGTTTTCCCTCCTGATGCATCTCACTTCAACTTTAAGCCAGACATTATTCAACTTTTACCTATTTTTCATGGCTTAGAACTAGAAAATCCATACTTGCATTTGAGAGAATTTGAAGAAGTTTGCAACACTTATAATGACTTAAAGTGTAGCATGAACACCATCTGATTAAAGCTTTTTCCTTTTTCTTTAAAAGATAAAGCAGAAACATGGCTACAAAATCTTAGGTCAGGATCCATTCGTGCTTGTGATGAAATGCAACAATAGTTTTAAAAAAGTTTTTCCCTTCTCATAGAACAAACTCTTTCAAAAGACAAATCACCACATTCACTCAAAAGTCAGGATAAACATTTTACCAGTGTTGGGATAGGTATAAAGACTTGCTTAATACTTGTCCTCATCAAGGTTTTGAAACATGAAGATTGGTTTCACACTTTTATGAAGGGTTAACACATATAGATAGGCAAATGATGAAATTGATGTGCAATGGAACTTTTAAAGATAAAGACCCTGATGAAGCAATGGAGTACCTAGACTCGTTAGCTGAAAATGCTCAAAATTAGGACACTACAGGTACTTATGAGGCACCGGGTAAAACTTAACCTCATACATCTAGTGGAGGTATGTACAACCTTAGGGAAGATCATGACCTCCAAGCTAAATTTGCATCTTTAGCTAGAAAAGTTGAGGCACTAGAATTGAAAAGGAGTGGTCAATTCAAATCTGTTCAAGAATTGTATGTCAAATATGTGAAACTAATGAACACTCAACCAATGATTGTCCAACTTTGCCTTCTTTCAAGGAATGTCTCCATGAACAAGCTAATGCTTTAAATAGTTTTCAAAGGCTAAATCAGAATCCATACTCACAAACGTATAACCCTGGTTGGAGAAATCACCCAAATTTCAGTTGGAAGAGTGGTAGCAATAATGCACAAACTTCACAGCCACCATTTCAAGCACACCATAATTTTTAAAATTCTCATGGATATGCACCTCTTTATGCTCCCCCTCCTAGAAGAAATCTTGAGGAAACATTGCATGCATTCATTGAAAAGCAAGACAATCAACACTCAAAATGCTCAAACAATGGCAGATTTGAAAGGTACTCTTACAAAGTTCACATATGCTCTCAGTTTTTAGGAGAAAGGTAAGTTGTCATCTTAACCACAACAAAATCCCAAAGGGCAATACAATTCAAGTGCAAGTAGCTCCGAAAGCCAACACATGGATCAAGTCAAATCAGTCACTACTCTTCGCAGTGGTGAGGTTATTGAAAAACCCATTCTTGAACCTTGTGAGAAAGAAGATGAGTTAGTCTCTAAGGGTAAGGAAGGGGTTGAACTTGAACATTGCAAAGAAAAGATTGATTCCCCACCAGCACTTCCATTTCCTCATGTCATGATCAAACAAAGGAAAGTCAATCACAATTCTGAAATCTTTGAAACTTTCAAATAGGTAAGGATCAATAAACCTTTGTTGGATGCTATTAAACAGGTACCTTCGTATGCTAAATTTTCTTTAGAGATATATGCTCCAACAAGTTGAATGTTGATCACATTGAGAGGCTTGAAACAAATATTGTCGAGACAATATGAAAACTTGAGATGATATTCCATCCATTATTTTTTGACTCAATGGAGCATCTACCCGTACATTTACCGTTTGAGGCAAAAGTTGGAGGACCGGTCCAGTATAGATGGATGTATCCATTCGAGAGGTTAGATATTATAGTTGCAATGTAATACATATATAAAAGTATTTTTACTGTTTTTCTTAATTGAAAATATTTGTTTAATTCCATTTAGGTACTTGTTCAATCTTAAGAAAAAGATTAAAAACAAGGCACATATTGAGGCTTCAATATGTGAGGCCTATATTATTGAGGAGATCTCAACATTTATCTCGTACTATTTCGAACCTCATTTGAGAATGAGAATCAATCGCGTTCCACGGCATGATGATGGTGGTGAAGTGCCTTCTAGTGGGAACTTGTCAATATTCTCCAATCTTGGATGACTCATACCTAAAAATATCATAAGGGAAAGATATTTGTCTAAAATAGAGTTCAGACAAGCATACAATTATGTTCTATTTAATTGTGATGAGTTGAGACCTTTTATTCAGTAAGTATATGTATTACTTAAACTTTGTTAAAAATGTACTATTTATATATTGTAATATCATAAACTCATATAATTTTGAACAACCTTATAGGCAACATTGATAATATTTACTATCCAATAACTCACAGCTGACCGAATCCCAAATCTTTCAATTACAAGATGAATAATTTGCCACGTGGTTCAAAACACATGTAAGTACTATTACAAACTCATTATCTCTTGCAAAGTTATTGTATGTCATTACAGAATTCTCGTTTACTGTTCATTGTTGTACTTGATATACAAGGTTTATCAAATAGGATGGAGTGATGCTATTTCATTGTCTTTACTAAGCCTGGGCCCTGAAAGAAAAGTTAAGTGCTACAACATGTATTTTGTCAATGGATATGTGTTTCATACTGAAGAATACGACCATGAAATAAAGATATACAACAACGGTGTGTGTGTTAAGGGATCGACTTGTAGTGAGTTTGAAGTTGACTACTATGGTAAATTAGAAGAGGTCATCGAATTGCAATATCATAGCGAGCAGAATAGAGTATTTTTATTCAAATGCTATTGGTATGACACCACTGACAGAGGAATCAGAGTAGATCCTCACTATGGTTTGGTCGAAATTAACTCAAAAGCTAGACTTCGCAATGTAAATGATGTCTTTGTTTTCGCAAAGCAATGCCAACAAGTTTATTACACATGCACCCCTTCCTTTAGAAAGGACCGATCAAGAGTTGATTGGTTATCCGTTTTAAAAATAAAACCCAGGGATCGTGTTGAGGTTGTTCAGGATGAGAACGAAGACATAAGTGTGCGAGATAAAGTCTTTCAAGTTAGTGAGTTGGTTGAACTATATCGAGTTGCTCCTTCGATTGACTTAGAAGAAAATTCAAATTTTCATGTTTTCGATGATAGTCTTGTTGATGTTGACGCAGAGGAGTTGAATGTTATTCTGAGCTCTAGCGGACAAGAAATGTCGATGAAGATGATGATGATATCCACATTGAAGATTGCGATGGAGCTAATGATGATTCAATTGACGACAACGAAGAAGAAGAAGAAGAAGAAAATTCTGACTAACTATCAGAACACGAAAGTTTAAAGCAATTTTTTATAATGTAATATTATGGATGATATTTTATAACACGAAATATTTATTTTATAATTGTTCACTATTGTTATTGTGTTATGCGGGCAGTTTGTAATTTAAGTGTTTGCAGGAGGATAAATAGGCAATACAAACATAATCCATCATGCACAGTGCACAATCACCAACGTCTCTATATAAGGATACTGTATGTCGGTATTTTACCAAGAGTTGCAAAATATTTACTGCATATGTCACAATCACTGACGTCTCTACAGACGGATACAGTCCATCGGTATTTTACCGAGAGTTGCAAAATATTTACTGCACATGTCATAATCACTATTAGAGTTCTATGTCGGTGCAGTTCATAATTACCGACGGACTCACTGACGGACTGTGCAAATTCTGGAGGGTCATTTAAAAATTATAGTGTGAAATTCAAAATTTACTGACAGACTTTTAAAAATTCATCGATAGAATAATTAAAAATAATATTTTTTAAATAGTCTGTCGGTGATGTTGTCGGTAAAAATGCAATATAAATCCTAGTGATCGCTCCCTCAGTTCATTTATCCCCTCCTTCGTTTCATGTTATCTTTTTTTTCTCTTATTTATTGTGAAAATTTTAGTTGTTTTCTTGTAATCTTCAACAAATTAAAAGGTATGCATTTTCATTTAATATGCTTAATGATTTTATTTTTCTCATTTTTTCTTTGTTTTATTAATAATATTTTTTTTTTGTGTTTTTTGTTTTGTTTTTTTTGTATTATACGTAGATAAAGTCTTAAAATAAACACACTATTAAGGTAAGCATTTTTCATTCCTAAAGCCTATAGTTTTTTTTTTTTTAATTTGTTCAATCTATTTTATTGTTTGTATTGCCATAATAATTGAATATTTTATTGAATTTTAATTGTTATTGTTAAATTTACCTTGTAAATGGTAATTGAATATATAGGATTAAATTTAATTATTTATCTCAATTTTACTCTATTATTGCATGACGTGTTTAATTATTTCCATTAATTTTAATTGTTATTGATGAATTTCTATAGATTTTAGTTGAATATATAAAATTAAATGTTATTTTTTTCCTTTATTTTTTTTAAATTTGTATAGATATTAGATTATATATAAGATTTTTCAATGGAGTCAATTGGTTTGTGACTATTGTCAATATTTACAGGTTTGAAAACTTTGGGTAGTCTCCAGTATAAGGGAGGTGCTTCCAAATGTTTTTAAATAATCAAATTTAATTATGTAATTATTCATATAAATTTGTGTAGATGCGTAGAAGGAAATCAATAGAACGTCGTGAGCATATGGTTGCAGCTAGTTCTTCTAGCAGTGAGGATGACTTGTCCTTAGGTGCCAATCAAGAAGAGACAGTTGGAAGGACGACCTTTCAATGTAAGTTTGTTTGGGTTTTAGTTTTTTTTTTTTTTTACTTATAACATAATTTATGAACAACTAATTAATATTTCATTAATTTTATTTATTTTCAGGTTCACAAACATTGAGGTCGCCCGAGTAATAACATCGGTGTTTAAATCGTCGATGGAGATTCTATTATTTCAATGGAGTCAGGTTTCGAGACATCCTGATTGGAGACCTTATATTGATGCATGGTTTCGAAGATTTCAGGTTGGTGTTAACTTTTAATTTCCAACTTATTTTTAATAAATTATTGTTATAATTTTAAATAAATTATTTATACATAGCACAAATTCGAGTGGGATAGCGCGCATGACAATGTTACGAGGAGGGTGTGGGAAAATCACGCGGCAACTAGGTAACATCGAAAACAATATGATATTTTTTTTAAAAAAATTATGTTTTAAAATCTAATTTGTCACTATGGAAGTAGGTTGCATGATGTTTGGTATGAATAAAAAAAAACCAAAAATACGTGAGAGATAACGTTCTACAAGGCTGGAATGACGTGGCAATTTGGAGAGATTTCAAACCGCCATACATCCTAGAGGATATATGGCTGTAATATATTCAGCACGTAACGTCTGAGTGGTTCACACAACTCTCACAGTCCGGTGCCGACAACCGGAACCGGCAAATTCATGGTTCGGTGACCATTCACACCGGCGGCTCCGTTCTGTTTGCTGCACATGCGAAGCAGATGGTAAGATTAATCTAAATGAAATATATTGTTAATTAATTTTTTATTACTTATAAATATATTTAACTTGCAACGTTTTTTTTCTTACAGGCTATGTCTCTTGGACGTGAGTCGAGCCCAATGGAGTTGTTTGTAGAGACGCACGTGCGAAGTGAAGACCGCCAAAAGGGGGTGCAACAGTTCATTAACAATCGCGCTCAACACTTTGTGGTATGTTCATTCAACCATTTTATTTCGTAAGTTATTATTTTCTTGAATTGAATATGATGATTTATTTTTTAATTTTTAGGAGACATATAATAGCTAGTTGAGGGAGAGATATGGGGACGATCCTTCGATCCATCCGGATTTCGATCCGGATTTGTGGATAGAGGTATGATCATCTGGTGGATCCAATAAAAATCGGGTGTACGGGCTCTTCAACACTACGACCAAGAACTTGCAGGGAGCCTGTAGTGTCTCAATCGTTGGGAGATCATAATCAATATCGAGCATCCAATCTAAGGAGTTTATGGCCTTGTAGTAACACACGACTCATCTCACCGAAAAATACGAGCAACTATCAGCAGATTATGAACAATTCCGTCAAATGATCATGGACATTAGATTACACATGGGTAATACATGTGCGCCCCCTTTTTGGTCGTTTGGTCCCGGGAACGACCAACCTCCTCCTCTCCTCCAGTTCGCCATTGTTCTAGTTTAATTTTTTTTTATGGAAACACATTAAATTTGTAATTAATATTTAGATGAATATTATTTAACTTTATTTTTATATTTTTAATGTTTCATACAATTTTATTTGCTTAATTGGTTTTTTTACTATTAATTTGTATTATTTTATATTATTTATTCTAAATAATTTTTTTTTTTTTTTAAATTACAACCGACGGATTTTCAGTATTTTACAGATAGTTGAAAAATATCTACTGCATATGCCACTATCACCGACATGTATACCGACAGACATATTCCATCGGTATTTTACCAAGAGTTGCAAAATATTTACTGCCTATGCAACACTCACCGAAAAAATTATTTCGTCGGTGATTTACCGCTGGAAATACAAATTGAATTATTTCATCGGTATATTTTTAGCGGGAATTGTTTTTTTTTCGTGTATTTTCCATCTGTAAAACTATCGATTTTTTTTTTACTAACATAATTAACGATAGAAAGTGGAATTATTGACAAACGTTATTCCGACAAACATTTTCCATCGGGAAATTAGTCGGTAAATTTTTTACCAATGGAGTTGTAATCTTACATCGACAAAATTATTCTATTGGTAAAACTATTAAATATTATAGTGTTAGGATATATATATAAGATTATTGAATATATACACACACATGACAAATTATCAATGGTGGTGTGATAAATTTCTTGATAGTCTTGGACTGTTTAAACTCTTTTTCCCTCGAATTATTAATCAAAGAATTGCTATTTCTTCTTGAAATGGACGAGACAAATCAATGAGACTCAAATACCTATTTATTCAATTCAATTCATGAAACATACGAGATTCAATTTTCATGTATATTTTTTTTTTTAAGATAATAGATGAGACAAGGTCCACAAGGATGTAACTATTTAAAATAAATGGGTCCAGCTAGTATTTATACAAGTGGTATGTCATTGGCTAGGCAGTGGACAGTGGGCAGTGGCAATTAGTTGTTTGAAAAAAAGTGGTATTGTGGTAATTTTTGTGGTTATGATTTGAAAAAAATTATTTTATAAAAAGTATTTTTGGTTGAGGTTGGTTTGGTATTTATATATGTTTGGTTAAAACTGTGGTTAAAATTGAGATTGAACAAAAAATAGTTTAATGTGTTTGGTTAAAAATGCTTTTCAAAATAAGGTTATAAAATAATTTTAAAAATATATATATATTAATATTGATGATTTTTTTAATTTAAATATTATAGATTTAACTACTGCTATTGCATCATGAAATAAATAATACTTTATATAAAATATTTTTTATTGTTCCATTAAACTATCTACAATTCCATCACGTATGAAATACATCCGACAAGGACTACGATTTCCTCGGTTTCTTAAACGCGCAACAACATCAGGTAAAATATAATCAGAAACAAAATTGGGATTGCGATCAAATTCTGCAAATGCTACGTCATCAAGCGATCTCTATCTAATTTATATAGTGATACTTTATAATGTTAAACACTAGTTTTTCGAATAAAACACAATTAAAAATAAAAAATAAAATAAATTTTTTATTTTATTTTACTGGGTCGGACCCGGTTCAATGCATTTAGCTCTAGACCGGACCCGACCCGGTTCAGCCAGAACAGTGGAGAATCACTCCACTGTTCACGTGAACAGTGGAGAGTGATTCATTTTTCACAGGAAGAAGAGGAAAGCAGCATTGAGCTGCTTTTAATGACCCTGCGTTTTAAACGCTATTAATGGTGGGGTCCATGAACAATAAATAAAGTGCAAAAGCAACCACGGAAACAAACAGGCTTTAAGACCATAACCCACACCTACTTGTTTGGTGAGATTAATATATTTTTTATCGATTCAAAATACATAATTAAAAAGATAGTGTTTGATGGTTCTATAGTAGTTATTTTAAAAAAATATATATATATTAAAAAAATATTTTTTTATTTTTTAAAAATTATTTTTGACATCAACATATTAAAACATGTGTGTGTGTGTGTATAAAAGATTAATTTTAATACTTTGCTTTTCAACTAAGATCTAAGGCTTATTTGGATCAGGGTTTGAGTTTACTAGTAAAAATTTTGGGTCAATTTTTATAAGTAGATCGTTTTTTGTAAATGGATTAATTCAGCCCACAAGATCATGCAACCCATAATCTTTTAGTTTTTTGTAATCATATCTCAATCTTGATTGTGGATTGCGTGACCATGTAATCACGAGATTCATATCAATTGATAATGATCAACAAAATATTAATTAGCCCAAACTCATACTCATTAATACAACCTAAATCAAATCTAATACAAGCTCGTAACAAGCCTACTTTGTTGTCCAAATCAAGCCCATACATGGGCTAATCTGATTTGGTCGAACGAACCATAAAAATGATTGGGTCAAATTACAAAAACTGACTCAAAACCTTTACTAGTAAGCCCAAACCCTGATCCAAATAAGTCTTGGGTCTTAACTAAAAACCAAAGTATTAATTAAGCTCAAATATAGAAATAATAATGAAAACAACAAGTCTTGATAGTAGCTTGTTAATAATAAAAAGAAAAAAAGATAAAATATCTTAATTCTCTATCTTAAATAACTCTTGATCGAGATTCACCTTCCTGTATACTCTAGGATGTCTTAGCCAACTTTTAAAGTCCTTTAGATGCTAGAAAATTTGATATGAATAGGAATTTAATTGTTGAAGTCTTCTTTACTTGTAGAGCTAGAATTTTCCTTCATAACATGAAAAAAAATCTTAGAAATTAAATTCCCTTGTAGCCATCCATCACTTTCCTTATTTGATTAGGAGAATCAAATCTTTAGCATTAAATAATCATTTTAAGTCTAGGATTCTTATCTGACAACCCTCTTTATTTTCCTTGCATAACTAGGAAACTTTCTCATTTATTGCTAAATATTCGTTTAAATAATAGAGACAATAATAAACAAATTTTCCTTTCAATTTTAGAAGAATATTATATTGATTGTAAGGAAATGATCTCAATATCTTAATTAGCCCAAACTAACTTTAGACCTTATGTACTCATTAATATAAACCAAATCAAACATGTAACAAGCTCCCAACAAGCCTACTTTGCTTCCCAAATCAGAATCATACATGGGCTGACCTGATTTGACTAAATGAACCATAAAAGAGAATGGATTGAACCCATCATGATGCACAAAATCAAGGTTGGCTAAAATTAAACCATGTCAAAAACCCATCATGGTCGAATGGAACACAATCTAAATTCCAAGGAAAAACACAATCTTAGCTGAATGGTGTCCCTATCAAACTCAACCACAAAATTAAAGGCATTTCATAAGAAATCCATGGTTGGACCATATCAGAGCTTGTCTCTTTTTAATTAATTTTGTGGGCAAATTAAAAAATTTTCACCTAAAACAACACACCTTGTTTTATCAAAAGAAGGTGCTCATATTTTCCTACCCGTGTATATGATAGCCAAAATTCTAATTCACTCCCATTTATTTCATAGAAAATATTTTTTAAATTTTTTTCATATTTGTTTACTATTAAAAAAGTTAATTAATAAAAAATATTTTTTCAATCGAAGAAAAATTTAACTTGATTTTTAAGAAAGTATTTTCCTTTTATTTTGAGTAGAATACACTGTTTAGAAGTTGTAAAAAATTTAAAAATATCATGTTATTTGTTGATTATATCAAACTTGATCCTTAATATTTTGATTGCTATATATTTCGTTTTGAATATTGTTTTCAATTTCTTTCTTTAGAGTTTGATTTAATTTTATTTTTATATCAACTTTAGTCCTTATTATTTTATTGTTATTTGTTTTTCTCTTATAATTTTCTTAATTGAAATATTTTTATTTGTTATATTTGGTCCCTATTTTTTTTATTGGTAATAATTTGATTTGAAATAATTTATGAAATTGGATTTTTTTAAATTTCATCCTCCCTTAATTTTTTATCTATCATATTTGGTCCTTATTCTTTTAATAAACTTGGAAAAAAAATTAAAACATTAAAAAGTTATTTTCTATCTCATTTTCTGTGGTATAGCCAAACACTGTAAAATATTTTTCAACTAATTTTTTATTACACTACCAAACATAAAAAAAATAATAAACTTTTCAAGAATCCACTTTCCATGGAAATCACTTCGAAAAAAAAATATTACTTTCCAGTAAACAAATAAGGCCTAAGTTTATACTAGTTTCCTGACCCGCACTGTATTATGGGTTGGATCAAAAACAAATTTAGTCTAAAAAAAATATTTAGGTTGGAAAGAACTTTTTGGCATTGTTATTAAACTTAACACCTTAAAAACTATTGACTTGATTCTTTTCTTAACCCAAGTTTCAACTTAAATTATATATGAGTTGTCTTAACGTGATCAAGTCAACATGACAGATCTGAAAACAACCTGGATGACCGATAAAAACTGTGACTCGACTCTTTGGTTAAGTAATAGAGTGATTCAAAAGGATTTCTTGATATATATTTTTATGCAATATTGAGACGATGATATATTAGATCGACCCAAACTTTGTGACTTAACTTGCCAAACTTATGACCCAGATCATAAACTCTATTGGTTTTCATAATTTTTTTAAAAACTATTGTCTATTTAATTATATGACAACAAAAATAGACGCTTGTAAAATTGAGAACCAACTGAATATCAGGATATTTATTTGAGACTGCATTAACCTAAGAAAAACTAATTACAAAGATCAATTCAAAATCAACCAAATATTGAAGAATGAAATTGATAAAAAAAAAAAGCAAAAAAGAACTCAAAAAAATAAAATAAAAATGAAAGATGAATATTAAAAAAAAAAACTATTTGACATTGTTATTAAACCTGACCTAGCAGGTCAACCTTGAAACCTTACGATTTGATTCATTGCCATGCTTGAATTTCAAATTTACCTATATGGAAGCTAATTCTACGTGATCCAATTGACTTGGTGGATCCAAAAGCAACCCATACGACAAGTAAAAACATGGTTTGGTTTTTTTAAAAAAATTCAAGATATATATATTTTTTTAATATTGAGATGATGACATATTAGATTGACTTGGACTTCACGACTTAACTCGTTAAACTTGCAATCTAGATTATGGAATCTAGTGAGTTTAAAAACTTTATTTTTTTAAAACTAATTTTTAATGACATGATAACAAAAATATATGCTTGTGAAGATTGAGCACCAATCAAATGCTAAAATATTTTTTTTAGACCGCGATAACTTCACAGAAAGTAAACCAAAACAAATTATGATGATTAATTCAAAATCAATAAAATATTGAAGGATAAATTTATAAATCAAAATCAATAAGATATTAATTGATAAAATTAAAAAAAAATGAATGGTAAAATTTAAAAAAGAAACAAGAAAAAAGAAAAAAATGATTGAAAAGAGTGGGGAAAGGTGAGAGATGCTTCAACACAACATCAACTTTTCCAACTTTTTTATAATAGTAGTCAAAGAAAAAAAAACTATAATCTTACAACCGCATAAAAAGGCAATAATTAATATTGAAGGAAAATAGTCTTTTTTTATAACGACCTAGCTTTTTCAAAGCCAAAATCGTTGGAATTATATATATATATATATAGTCATTAGGTTCTGGATGTTTTTCATCTTATCATTTTGCATATTTATAATTGCATTTCATTCATTTACAAGGCATAGTCCACTTAGAATAACGAAAATCAATATTCTCATAAAACGGATTCTCAATACACGTGCACATAATACTATATTTACATACTTATAGGTTTACATTACATCGTATTGACATACTTATAAATTCGCATTCCTGTTCTAGTCTCGTTATCATCACAAGTTCATACAAGAGTGTCGAACGACAAGTTACACAACTAGTACTTTCGTTTATCCTAACCTCATGTAATTTCACAACATAACATCCTTATAGGAAGAATACCACATATGATATACATGTTCACACATACACATCCATGTTCCATTTCAATTTTTCATTACAAGTCTTTACAAAAGGGGTCGGATGACTAATTGAGCGATTAATCCGTCTGTTCATACAGAATTCATATCACCCATAACATGCAAATATACAGTTCCTTTCAAAATTTATGAGTCGTGAAATGGATTTCCTTACGCACCATGGTGGTATAATGTCCTTGTTACAACACAAGGTAATTTCAAGCATTATGAGCAATTTAAAAACATAATAAAGCAATATCAACGTTACATTTCATTCATGGACCAAAAGAGCATAATTCTTTCATTTCTCTTTACTTACGTAAATACCACCCTTAATAATTCATCAACAATACTCAAACCCGATCATCCGTTTTGAATACCGTTAACCGAACTAATGTTATTTTCTGTTTGAAGCATAACAATCATAATTCTTTCATATACTTGGTATATACAAAACATAGTACACATGAATGCATCAATTCTTGAAACTAACTCATAACTCTCAAATCCAACTATCCCCTTAGAACACAATTAGCCGAAGCCATCGTTCATTCATCCCGGTCATTCACTTATGATGCCATTAGCCGAAGCTAATCATTTATTCATCTAATCATTTGTTCATCTCGGTCATCCACTTAGGATGCCATTAGCCGAAGCTGATCGTTTATTCATCCCGATCATCATCTAAGGATGCCATTAGTCGAAGCTAATCATTTGTTCATCTCGGTCATCCACTTAGGATGTCATTAGCTGAAGCTGATAATTTATTCATCCCGGTCATCATTTAAGGATGTCATTAGCCAAAGCTAATCATTTGTTCATCCCGGTCATCCTTTTAGGATGCCATTAGTCGAAGCTAATCATTTATATTATGTATTCATCCCGGTCATCCACTTAGGATGTCATTAACTGAAGCTAATCATTATATCATTTATTCATCCCGGTCATCCTCTAAGGATGCCATTAGCCGAAGTCAATCATTTGTTCATCTTGGTCATCCACTTAGGATGTCATTAGCCGAAGCTAATCATTTGTTCATCCTGGTCATCCTTTTAGGATGTCATTAGCCGAAGCTAATCATTTGTTCATCCTAGTCATCCTCTAAGGATGCCATTAGCCGAAGCTAATCATTTGTTCATCTCGGTCATCCTCTAAGGATGTCATTAGCCGAAGCTAATCATTTGTGCCGAAGCTAATCATTTGTTCATCTCGGTCATCCTCTAAGGATGTCATTAGCCGAAGCTAATCATTTGTTCATCCACTTAAGATGCCATTGGCCGAAGCTAATCATTTGTTCATAATGGTCATTCACTTAGGATAAGCGAAACTAATCATTAACCAATCAAACGTTCCATGGGCGGTTTATGAAATCACTATAACATGATAATATATCCTTTGTAATGCTCATTCAAATGATTCATAACAATTTGACATTCATTATAACATAATAGTAGACCCTTCGTAATACTCGTACAAATGTTTCGTAATAGTTTAGCATTTAGTATAACACAACAATAGATCCTTTGGAATACTCAAACAAGCATTCCATAACAATTTATCATTCTACATAACACAACATTAAATCCTTCGCAATACTCATACAAACATTCGTAATAACTTAGCATTTTGTATAACACAATAATAACTCATTCACAATATTCATATAAACATTCGTGACAATTTACATTCAGTATAATACAACAATAGATCATTCGTAGTCCTCATACAACTATTCATGATAGTTAATGTTCAGTACAATACAACAATAGATCTTTCGTAATACTCATACAAATATTCGTAACAATTTAGCATTTTGTATAGCACAACAATAACTCCTTCGCAATATTCATAGAAACATTCGTGACAATTTACATTCAGTATAATACAACAATAGATCCTTCATAGTACTCATACAACTATTTGTGATAGTTAATGTTCAGTACAATACAACAATAGATCCTTCGTAATACTCATACGATCATTCGTGACAGTTTAACATTCTATATAGCACAACAATAGATCCTTCATAATGAATTCACTTTATAAACTCATGTTATGCTAGAAGGGGGTTGAAATCACCTACCTGTTCCTTCTGTGGGGTGCCCCAGCCCAGTCGAAGGTCCAGTCCTGATGCAACCATATTATTTGATAATTTTACCCATATTTACCTAGTATTTTGCCTATGTTTTATATATAAAATGTCTTGATATTCTTTATTTTATGTTTTGAAGGCACTTTTGGATGCAAGATTAAAAAAGAAGTAATTGGAGATAATTGGCAGATTTGACCTCTGATCGATGTTTCGTGTAGAGCTTAAGCTCTCGAAGTCGAAGTGAAGTGATTCTAGTGGTATTAGAAAGCTAGCATCCATACCTTTCTATATATATATAGCAAGAAAAATAAAAAAAGAAAGAGTATGGAAATCTCAGTCTTCAAAGTCAAATCTCGCATTCTGCCAATGTTGACTTTCGGCCATTCTGACTTAAATATCTTGAGCTACAAAAGTCCATTTGATGCAACTTAATTTTGTTGGATTCCTGACTCAAAGACTTATTAGCCTACCAAACTGCACTAGAAAAGGAGCTCATTTGAGAGAGATATGACTTTTCTAAGATGACATATGAATTCTGTCAGCAGACAGGTTTTATGAAGAACAAGTTCAAATTACGTCCCAAAGCATCCAAACCGACATCCAAGTCTTTATTTCAGCAATTTAGCCCTCTAAGTCAAAAGTCAAAGCTTGAAGATTTTATGCAAGGTTATTTCTTCTTTTTTAGGAAAATAGTTATTTAAATGTAAATTGTCTACTTAGGGAATGACTATTTTGTAGATCCTCATACTCATCTTAAGGAGTTCCACATAGTTTGTGTTGGCATGAAACCGAACGGAGTTGACGAAGAATAGGTTAAGTTGAAAGCTTTTCCTTTCTCTTTAAAAGGGGCAGCAAAGGCATGTCTTTTCTCTATTCTCCCAGGTTCCATTGGAACTTTGAATGGCATGAAGAAGATTTTCCTGGAAAAGTATTTTTGTCAGCCTCTCAAGTTGCCAATATAAGGAAAGAAATATGTGGGTTTCAACAATCTCATGGGGAGACACTCTTCAAGTATTGAGAAAGATTTGAGCAACTGTGCATTCAATACCCTCATCATTAGATACCCGATCAGCTGCTCATTCAATATTTATATGAAGGACTGATGCTTACTGAACACAATATCATTGATGCGGCAAGTTGAGGGGCATTGATAGATAAGACACCCGAGGCTGCACGCCAATTGATCTCAAATATGACAGCCAACTCGAAACAATTTGGCACGCATGGAGACTTCTCAAGCAAACGAGTAAATGAGGTAAGTATTTCTAACATTGAGAATAAAGTTAATGATCTTACTTCTCTTGTGCGTTCTTTGGCTTGTGGAAATGTATAGCAGGTGAAAGTTTGTAGCATATGCTCCTTACAAGGACATGCTTCAAATATGTGCCCAACAATGCAAGAAGATTACATTGAATAAGCTAATGTAGTTGATGGAGCATTCAATGGACAACCCTAACGTAAGTATGATCCCTTTTCCAACACATATAATCCCGGATGGAGAGATCATCCGAACTTACGCTATGGGAACATGCCTCAATAAAGCAATCAAGGGCGACAGTTCCATGGATTTCAGCCGCAACAAAATTATCAAGTGAGACAACCCCCTGCATTCACAAATTCCAATGTTATGGGGTCATCGAGTGATGATCTTCGTGAGATGATGAAAATCTTGGCTTCTAATACAGTGACAATGCAACAAAATGTCATGTTTTTTCAACAGGAAACAAGGTCAAGCATTCATAACTTAGAGAAGCAAATAAGGCAAGTAGCTTCAAGTGTAAGGAAATTAGAGGCACAAATGAATGAAAAGTTGCCCTCCCAAACATTGAATCCAAAACAAAATGTTAGTGTGATCACACTGCGAAGTGGGAAGGAACTTGAAGAGCAAAAGTCAAAACAAATTGAGATAGAGGAAGAAGAGGAGATAGAAACCGAACTGAGTATAAAGAAGAAACACCTTATTCCACCATAAATTGAAAAAACTACCAATACTCCAAAGGTGAGTACTAACTCATTGAATTCTAGTTTTAAAACATTAATTTGAAAGAGATTTTAGAGGTTTTCAAGAAAGTGGAACTTAACATTTATTTGATTGATGCTATCAAGCAAATTCCCAAGTATGCCAAATTCTTAAAGGAGTTGTGTACTACTAAGAGAACCTATAAGCTAAAAGGCCACAAAATGGTAAGTATGGGTGAAGTAGTATCTACTGTTGTTCAAAAGAATATGCCTTTGAAGTAAAAAGACCCATGTGCGTTTACTATCCCATGTGTTATTGGTAATGCTAGTTTTAAAAAGGGCCTTATACGATTTAGGTGCATCCATTAGTGTTATGCTTAAACATGTTTATGATTCTCTTAGTTTGGAGCATTTGAATAAAACTAGTATTGTAATACAACTTGCGGATCGTAGTTTTGTTTATCCACTTGATGTGATAGAAGATCTCCTAGTCAATATTGATAGTTTGGTTGTTCCATGTGATTTTTATATTCTTGATATGGAACGTGATTCTTGTGATTCATCAAACAACACTCCTAAATTATTTGGGAGACCATTCTTGAAAACTACTAATACAAAAATTGATTGTGGTAAGGATAATTTGTCCATAGAAGTAGGAGATGAAAAGATTGAATTTAATTTTAATGATGCAATGAAATATCCTTACACTAATGTTTATTCTATCACATGTTATGATCAAGTTAATAAGTGTGTCCAACAAGTTTTTTATTTTGATTATGAGGATGAATTAAGCGTAGCTTTGAGCTATGACTATGATTTTACTAAGATAGAAGAGATGAAGAGGCACATATGTGTTCCCCAAAATGTACACGAATCAACATTGGCTTTACAAGCTTTGCAAACTGTTCCTCATGATAATGTCTTTTTTTATTTAATACTTTCACATAAAAAGCTTTTGCCATCTATTTTACAGGCCCCCAAGTTAGAGTTGAAACTTTTACCTGATAATCTGAAGTACGTATTCATTGGCAATAACAATACACTTCCCGTTATCATAGCAAAAGGTTTGATAAGTGCACAAGAGGAAAAACTAGTGAAGTTGTTGAGCGATCACAAAGCAGCCATTGGATGGACTTTAGCCGACATCAAGGGCATTAGTCTCTCGATGTGTATGCATCACATACTATTGGAGGACAATGCAAAACCAACGAGGAAATTGCAAAGGAGGTTGAATCCGCCTATGATGGAGGTAGTGAAAGCTGAAATTTTGAAACTATTAGATGCATGAGTAATTTACCCCATCACAGATAGTAAATGGGCGGCGCCAATCCATGTGGTGCCTAAAAAGACCAGAATCACCTGGTAAAGAAAAAAAATGATGAACTCATCCCTACTCGTATCTCGAGTGGATGGAGAATGTGTGTTGATTACAGAAAGCTTAATCTTTCTACATGCAAAGATCATTTTCCATTACCATTCATGGACCAAATGTTTGAACGTCTGACAGGTAAGTCTTTTTATTGCTTTCTTGATAGATATAGTAGATATAATCAGATTGTTATTAATCCTAAAGATCAAGAAAAGACTACATTTACATGTCTATTTGGTATATATGCATATAGTTGAATGCCCTTTGGTCTCTGTAATGCACCTACAACTTTTCAAAGATGCATGGTAAGTATTTTTTTCTGACTATGTTGAAAGAATAATTGAGGTTTTCATGGATGATTTCACGATGTATGGTGATTCTTTTGATAAGTGTTTAGAAAATTTATCTTTGGTCTTGAAAAGATGCATTGAAACTAACATTGTCTTGAACTATGAAAAGTGTTATTTTATGGTAAAACAAGGAATAGTCCTTGGGCATGTTGTGTCTTCACGTGGATTAGAGGTTGATAAAGCTAAAATAGATGTCATTTCATCATTGCCTTACCCCTCATGCATGAGGGGGTTCGTTCTTTTCTTGGCAATACAAGTTTCTATTGACGCTTTATCAAAGATTTCTCGAAGATTACAGCACCCTTGTGCAAATTATTAGCCAAAAAAGTGGATTTTGTGTTTGATCAAGCATGTAAAGATGCCCATGATGAGCTTAAGAGGCGTGTCACATCTGCCCTTATCATCCAACCACCAAATTGGGATGACCCTTTTGAGATAATGTGAGATGCAAGTTATTATGTCGTAGGAGCTGTGCTGGGGCAAATAATAGGGAAGAATTTGCATCTTATCGCCTATGCTTCCTGTATGTTGGACGGAACGCAATACAATTACCATACAATTGAAAAGGAACTTTTTGCAGTGGTGTTTGCTCTTGAAAAATTCAGGTCATATCTACTTGGTATAAAAGTCATTGTTTTTACTGACCATGCAGCTTTAAGGTATCTTTTGAAGAAAAAAGAGTTCAAACTAAGATTGATTAGGTGGATCTTGCTTTTACAAGAATTTGATCTTGAGATCAAAGACAAAAAAGGTGTCGAAAACTATGTGGTTAATCACTTGAGCCGATTGAGGATCGAGGATATACAAACTGAAACAATAAAAGAGACATTCCTTGATGAGCAGTTGTATGTGTTACATTCCTCTACAAGACCATGGTATGCTGATTTGGTGAACTATTTAGTCACCAAAGAATTCCCTCCAGGTTTGTCTACATTCCAAAAGGACAAAGTACGAGCTGATGCTAAATATTATTTTTGGGACACTCCTTATCTGTGGAAATTTTGTGTGGATCAAATAGTTAGGAGATGTGTACCATAAAATGAATTTCATTCCATTCTCACTTTTTGTCATTCTTATTCTTGTGGTGGGCATTTTAGAGCAAAAAAGAACGGCTCATAAGGTACTTGAAAGTGGTCTTTATTGGCCTTCTATATTTTAAGGATGCATATCACTTTTGCAAATCATCTGAAAAATTCCAAAGAATAGGTATATCACTCATAAGAATCAAATGCCTTTAACAAATATTCTTGTAAGTGAAATTTTTTATGTTTGGGGTATTGATTGTATGGGTCCATTTCCTTCTTCTTTTGGTAACTTTATATCCTTCTTGCTGCTGATTATGTGTCTAAATAGATTGAGGCGAAAGCCACATGAACTAATGATGTTAATGTTGTTTTAGATTTTGTCAGTACTCACATATTTGACAGGTGTGGAATCCCTAAAGTTATCATTAGTGATCGTGATAATCATTTTTGCAATTGTTCAATGGAAGCATTACTTCGCAAATACCATGTGACTCATCGGACTTTCATAGCCTACCACCCTCAAAAGAATGGCCAAGCTAAAATTTTAAATAGAGAAATCAAGTCCATTTTGGAGAAGACAATGTAACGTAATTGGCAAGATTGAAATCTACAACTTGGTTATGCACTTTGAGCTTATCAGACTACTTACAAATCACCTATAGGAATGTCACCTTACAGGATGATTTACGGAAAAACATGTCATCTACTAGTGAAGCTTGAGCACAAAGCTTTTTAGGCCATTAAATAATGTAACATGGATTATGATGTTGTTGGGATTGCAAGAAAGTTGCAATTGCAAGAGTTGGAAGAGATACGGAATGATGCCTATGAGAATGCAAGGATTTACACCGAAAAGACCAAGAGTCTTCATGATCGAATGATTACAAGAAAAGAATTTCATGTTGGAGACAAAGTTCTTCTTTATCATTCGTGTTTGAAACTTTTTCCTAAAAAGTTGCGCTTTCGTTGGGTTGGACCCTTTGTTGTTTCTAATGCTTTTCCTTATGGTGCAATTGAAATTACAAGTTTAGAAACAAACAAAGTACTCAAGGTCAATGGGCATCGCTTGAAACCTTTCTATGAAGGTTGAACGGCAGAACTCACCGCTTCCGTGGAGTTAGCTGGACCAATATATGAAGAATGAGCATGCAACATGTTGAGCCAATGACATAAAACAAAAGCGCTTACTGGGAGGCACCCAGCACAAAAAGAAAAAAAAATAGATTTGGTTTCTTTTTCCCTTGTCTTTTATTTTTTGCATTTTACTTTATTTTTGTCATTCTTTTATATTCCTTTTCATTTATTTCAATATTGAGGACAATGTTGTGTTTAAAGTGTGGGGGTATTGAGAGAATTTTGGTTTTCTTTGTTGCGTAAAAAAAATAATCTATGTTTGATCTTTTTGAACTCCCATTGGTTTATGAGAATATGATTATTATGTATGAGAATTAGTTGAAATAGATGAAGATATAAATCGAATGAATGAGTGTGCATGCAAGTTTTAACGTTTAATTGGTTTAGGGATTGATTTTGAAAATATGTCATGTTGACTTTATAGTGTTATACAAATGCAAGCTTTTGAGCCTTCAACATTATATTCTTTTATTGTGCATTCTTTCAATGATATGTACCTCTAGAACTTGCTTGATATCTTGTTGAGATTACATTCACATTACATGTGTATATGAAGATGATAAAGACATTAGTCAACCTAAAGCATATTATCCTTAGTGAGTCCTTTTAAGCTTGTTTATCTTTTCTTTGCTTTACCCATGTGTAAGTCGTATCTTTTTATATGTTTTCCTTTTCCCCTAGCCAAGGATTAGTAAAGCATATACTTGTTGATATCTAATGGATTATGGTTGGAAATTATATGAAAAAAAAATAAAGTTATGATTGATGAAAAGATGGGCAAAGTTGCCAAAGGTGAAAGAAAAAAAGAAAAACAAAGAAAAAGAAAAAGAAAAAGAAAAAGAAAAAGAAAAGAATAGAAAAGAAAAGTGTTCCTTTGTGTTCTCAAGATTTTATGTTGATGGAGCTTGAAATCAAAAGAAGTTAAGCATTGGTGCTTAAAGATGGAAAAATTGTGTGCTTTGATGGTATATTTTGTTTCAAAAGAATTATTTTTTTAGAATGTTCTACTTCCTTTGGTTTTAGCCTTTTCTTTTCCTTTCTTTTACCTCACCTTAACCTTAACCCTATTACAACAATAAAGTAATACCTTTTTGATTCATGCATTGCTTGTAATATTTTAGTAATGGAGATGAGATTGAAGAGCAAGCTTATGGTATAACATATTTATTGATTGAATTTGAGAGATTTAAATACATAAGCCCTAAACACGTGAGTGTTGGAGTGTATATCAATGAGAGGACCTATAACTTTGGCGTGACATAGATTTCATTTAAATCCCAATGATTAATTAAGTTTTGAAGTTCGCATGTAAATAAGTGCGTGGAAATTTATGTTCTCTATCCTTCTTGATTGTATTCTTGTTTATAATGCGTATATTCTTGGACATTGATGAGAGATTAAGAGATTGATCATAGTTATTTTATCAATTTAGTTTCAGTTTGATTTTATCTATCCTTTCTCGAGGACGAGCAAGAGCTAAGTGTGACGGTATTTGATGCAACCATATTATTTGACATTTTTACCCACATTTACCTAGTATTTTGCTTATGTTTTATATATAAAATGCCTTGACATTCTTTGTTTTATGTTTTAAAGGCATTTTTGGATGTAAAATTCAAAAAGTAATTAATTTCGCTTGATAGTTTTCTGTTTTCTTTTGCTCTAGCCTAGATAACCTTCAAACCCCCCAAAATTGCATATCATCTAGCATAAAAATTTGACTTGAACCTTCCTCGTGGGACCCCTTACTTGTTTTTATAATATCTTGTGTGTTGTGTTTTAAGCTAGTGTAATTAATTTGTGCGACTGCGACATCGCAACAAGTCCCGATCGCACCACTTAACACATCAATGGTAACAAATCAGCACATCTGTATTCTGAAATCATATGACTATCACCATACATATTTCAAGAATCCACATGTTCACATTCAAGTATTCTACATATTACACCATCACACAATGCAATCATTTTAGTCATTGAACCAATTCAGATACATAAATCTATTGCAGAAATTAGTTAGCAAAAACAGATTCGCTGCAGGCAACACAATTTCAGCAGCGAACACATGTTCATTGCAGGTAATACAATTTCACATAACTTTATCCACCATATATGCAGAATTTATGTCATTAACACAAGTATAATCACAACAATCATGTCGCAACCACATTCTTATTAATTTGAACCATATTCATGCAAGTTCATTAACCCCATAATAAAAGCAAAGCATGAACATTAACATAGATTCTGTTTCGACTCAGTTATCATCCTAAGAGTTCAACAAGATCATAATTCTGCACATTCTTCCATTTTATTTTCACACAACTCTTCACTCATGCATGTTAAATCCATACCTTATCATGAACACAAATTTTTACCTCAGCTCATGCATGTTTCCATGAGTTAAACAAGGTCACAAATTTCAGGTTTTATCATTTCATTTCATCCTTTCCCTTTATTTCTCTTGGTCGACCCTTAGTCTAGGTTTTGTTCATCATGTTCATCCATTTCTTTTCGTCAACGTTTCTGGAATAGGTCCCCCCCATTCAGCCCTGTTTTTCCCCCTCTTAATAGATTAGATTTCCTTAACAGCTGGTGTAAGGATGCTAGACCATTTTCTTAGGATTTTCTTCTTCTTTTTCTAACCTAAAGTCCCAAAAACGGATGGAGATGTAGCATGGTTCATACCTTATGAATCTAAGTAGTTTTAGGAAAGAGGTTGACAAATATTCTTCCTTTTTTCACTCAGTTTTTCTTCTTCTTTTTCTTCCCTCTCGGTCTCTCCCCTGATTCCCACTGGTTCTAGACTCCCTCTCCTTCCATGTTTGTTAGTGTTCAGCCCTCCCTCTAGGTCTCCCCTCTCTCTCTCACGCCTAAGGGAGGCACATGCATCAGAGTTTGTTAAGCTCTCTTTAGGAAGGAGGAAAGGGCAGGAGCATGCAACTCATTTTAGGATGAGGGAGGGGGGCAAAAGCATGCAGCTCGTTTTGGGAAGGGTGAAAAGTCACCCTTTTCTCTCTCCTTGTATTTATAGCCCCTCTAAGTGTGCTGGGGTGTTTGGGCGCTGAACCAAGGTTGTTCTTATTCCCCTTTTGGGTTATCTTGAGCTGGTTTCTATTCCCATTTTCTCCTAGGATAGGCCGGTCCAACACCAATTTTTGTTAGGTTTTATAGTGTCGTTGCCAATTCAGAAATCAACAACAAAAAATTGGGTCGCTGCCGATTCAGAAATCGATAACAAAAACTACATCGCTGCTAATTCAGAAATCAATACCCAATTTATGCCACTACCGATTCAGAAATCGGCAGCCAAACTGCGTCGCTGCCGATTCAAAAATTAGCACCGAAAAATTGTGTTGCTGCCGATTCAGATATTGACAGCGATGATGGAGTCATTTCTAGGTGTATTCGTTTTTGGGTGTTTACACTTTTAAATTTATAATAAGTGTATTTACAACTAATAAAAAATTTTCTTCACGAATCTATTATGATAAAAAAGTAAATATCATAATGAAATAGTTAAAATTATAATAAATTTCATTAAAAAAATAATTTGAATATTTTTATTTAGACTAAGAAATAATTTTCTTTTTTTCTTTATATCTATCTCTTTTTCTATGAATAATATAAAATTTATTATAATTAATATAAACAATTATGGATAGTTTAATATTAGATAATTTGTACATAACAACTCTTTAAATGTTGTTTGGTTCATAAGCGAGTTTGTTAAGAATGTATGTTTTTTTTTTGTAACTTCTTGAGTTCAAATCTTGAAATAAGGAATTTATTAAATTTTTTTAATACACCATATATACATATATGAAGATTATGTACTTAAAGACCGTCTAAAAAAGCGATCTAGATTTAATTGTAAAAACTAATTGAAAAATATTCTAATTAAAAAGCAATCTGATATAAGTAAAAAAAAAAATGAAGGTAAATGAACAAAAATGTAGATGAATCAAAGAAAGATCTTTGTTTAAAAGAAAACAGGTAGAGAGAGAATACTGTGACCAAAGAAAAACATGGAAGTCATAAGAAGCTTTAAATGGTAGTTCGTTGCCGAGGTTTTCATTTCTTCTCATCTCTCTTCTTAAGGACTTACCAATTACCATTCTTGATAATTAGCTCATCACCCCTACCTTTCTGCATGTATAAAGAGTCTTTGTTTAAAACCCAAATCTGAACAGATCAAAACAAAAGCTATAGATACCCTTATAACAGGACCTTGTCTTCCCTTTTCTAGTATTTTGTACAATTTAGAATCCTTAAAAATGGAGGTTTATCCATGCCCATCTCGTTTTTCTATGTCTTCATTGTCTTCTTTTGGGAATTTTGTTGAAAAGGTTAAAGAACTTTGTAACCTTGCTGTTTCTGCTATCATTGGCAACATATTCTCTGCGATCTTCACCTTTTTCTTTGCATTAGGTTTGTTTTTGTCTCTTCTATCTCATTTGGTTTCTTGTAAATGAAAGTTCTTTTCTTATTTTCTCACTTCTTGATTGAATGGCATGTGTTACCCTTATCTATTTTATGCTCTCTGATCTGGGATTTGTTGGGTTTTTGTTTTGGGTTTTATATTCAATCATTGATTCTCTGTTTCATTTTGTAAATTTTGATTCAAGGAGTTTAGTTTAGATAAGATGATGCTGAAAAACATTGGAGCTTTATGGTAAAAATGATCTTGATTTAACCATCCATCAGAAAAAAAACGATCTTGATATTATTGTTTTATTTGATATAATGGGAAAAAAGTTATTGCACATAGACAAAAGGGGTTTGGGGTTCATGGTCTTTCAGTTTCTGTTCATGAAGTTGATGATGTTGTCTGACTTTTAGAATTTTTAAGGTTATGAAAAGGCTTCATTTTTACTAACTGTTTGGTAGTTTGGAAGTTTTTGTTAAAGGAATTGGCATTGTCGAATGCAGTGGGCGCTTTGTTAGGAGCCATGACTGGGGCATTGATAGGCCAAGAAACTGAAAGCGGATTTGTTCGAGGGGCTGCAGTTGGAGCCATATCCGGAGCTGTTTTCTCAATTGAAGTATTCGAGTCATCTCTTGTTCTATGGCAATCAGATGAATCTGGAATTGGTTGTGTCCTCTACTTGGTGAGCAATTTTAGCTTCTCTCTGTAAGCTCTTGAAGAGTAGGCATTCGGCATGAGTTGTTGAAAGTGAATATTGACTGGTGTTTGTCCTCTATAATGATGCTTTTATGAATTTGACGTCCATTCTTAGCTAGCTGAGTGATCTGATTTCAAATTTTGAACCCAATTAATGTAAACTTTTAATGTGGGCAGATTGATGTTATCGCAAGCCTTCTTAGTGGGCGACTTGTTCGTGAACGCATTGGTCCGGCAATGTTAAGTGCAGTACAAAGTCAGGTAATTTGGGATCCGAGGCGTTGTTCTTGATGGATTTGACATCACTGTCCATGCCTATTATGCTTTGCTTTTATCTTTTTTATTTACTAGCTGTTACTTGTTAGTTCGTTCTTTACTCACAAGCTGAATTGATTCCATAATTCAATCAGATGGGTGCTGTGGAAACAAACTTTGAGGAGATCACAAACATCTTTAACACAGGTGGTTCCAAGGGATTACCTGGAGATTCTCTCGAAAAGATACCGAAGATCAAAATCACAAGCAATAACAACGGAGATGCAACTGGAGAAAAAGTCGCTTGTTCAGTTTGCCTTCAGGTTTGGTCACTATTTCATTGATTATTATCACCATTTGTTCCTTTTCCTTCTAGCTGGTTACTAGATGTGTGATTGATTAACATTTTGATTATTTCATGCACCCAGGACTTTCAACTGGGAGAGACAGTTAGAAGCTTGCCTCATTGTCATCACATGTTTCACCTACCTTGCATAGATAAGTGGCTCCTTAAACATGCATCCTGCCCTCTGTGTAGAAGGGATCAGTGATGATTCGGTACCATACAAGATGAGAAATGTTACTTTTGATGTGTATACTGGCATTACCATTCTCGGATTCTTTATCTTGTAAATTCAGGTGATTAGTTCCTCCGTTGCTTAGTCGTTTGAGCATGCCACACCATTGGCTTGATCCTTGTACTAGATCAAGCGATATGTATCAATTTTTTGATTAATCTTCTTGTTTCTTAACCCTTTTCTTTGTAGTTGTTTAAGGATGACAATTAAGCTAGTGGTACAACAGCATGTGATCCGAAGAAGACTAATCAATTGGGGTTTTGGAGATTAGGTAGACCATCAGAACAGTACACAGAGTTAGCAAAAAATTGATCCTGATTAAGATGATGTTACTTTCTGGTCCCAGAACTCTCCTGTAAAGGGCATATAATCAACCCAAGATCAACAAAATCCTTTTGATCTAGAAGATTCCAGTAGTGAACCTTTGCAAGCAATGGGATCTCATGCTAGTAGATTCTGTCAGCATCAATAATGCAAGGCACCATACTCTCAATAACTCCGACAACCTGAAAGATAAGACCTAATCCAGACCCCATTCCACTCAAGATGCCAATATACCAATAAATTCGAAGGTCTTGCCTCTTTAAAACAGAGCATTAATACAGTATAGCTTCCTGTTCATTATGAAGCCGCAAAGACGACCGTATTATTGATTTGAGCAACAAATATCCATACAAGGAAACTGACAAGGGTTGGTTAGATATTTCAGCCTTCAATTTCCCATTACAGAATTGGATAATATGGGAGGCCATCAACTCCTTTGAAGGTTAGTTTTTGGTTTCTTTTTAGAAGCTGCTCGTTAATGAAGGCTTGTTTGATTAGGGTTTGTTTGACAGTGTGGTTGTGGTTGCTTTTCAAATAGCTTTTCGTGTCAAAATGCATGCCAATGATGTTTTTTAATTTTTTAAAAATCATTTTTGACATCAGCACATCAAAATGATTTGAAAATACTAAAAAGTTAATAAAAAAATAAATAAAATTTAAATTTTATCATAAAAAAATAAATAAAATTTAAATTTTATCAAAAACACTTTTAAAATATAGAAACAAACATTCACTCATAATCAATGAGCCATTCGTTCTGTTAAAGAAACGAAGACAAGTTTCTGACAAAACCTAATAGTAGGTGAAAAACTAGGAAAATGTCAGTGTAGTAGGGCTATTTTCTCTTTATATTGGCCCACCTCTACAGCAAATTAATTCCTTTCGTAGAGGCATAAAGGTCAGTGATCAAGTCTTTTTTTTCTCTGAAGAGCAGACTCCCGTGCATGGTTCTTGAGAAAATGCTAGGTATCTACTTTAGTAGACTTGTGGTCCTCTCAAGATATTTGGGAATGAGTCCTGCTGAAACCTGGAATAGGAATGATTGATTCAGGATTAAAGCACCACGGAACATGTGAACACATATTAAGTTAAGCCTGAGGATCAAGCATCACAAGGAAATTCTTGAAGTAATTTTATTGCTTGATCAAAAGATTGTATGATACAGAAAATTCCCGTTTATAGGCTTCCTGAAAACAAAAAATAAATACCTACTTTATTTGGACTACCAAAAGCCCAAAAAATAAAAAAAATCCTAAACTCCAAAAATAATAAAATGCTTGTATACTTAAAATTAATGATAAGAAGTCGTTTTTTTTTCTCTTCAATTTTTGTTTCAAAGATAGTAAAAAAAGTGAAAAATCTTTAGATGTAGATTTTATTGCATGAAGGGCAAAAAAAGAGTGTGAAAGCTATAGAAGAAGTTGGTGTTGTCCGTTGTGGTAATTAACTTGATAGTAAGGTCATTTGGAGTGGAATCAGAGCCATGTCACCAAAATAATCTAAAATTTAATGTCTTATAGTCCTATAATATATATTAAGGTTCTAATCAATGTCTTATGACCTTTTTGCCCCCTCACTCAGCAAATAAATTGTTTTTTTTTTGGAATGAGTTCACCAGCTACCTCATCAAATCACATCCCCTTCAGTATCTAGCATTCATTTAGTGTGATTTAGCATATGTACAAGATTAATACTTGAACCCAAACCATAGGTTTAGCTTTTAGAAACATCAAATGCATGTAATGAAAGCAGATCTGGACAAATTATGTCGGTGGTGCGTGCTCACACACATGTTTTTTATCTAGAAGCCTTGAGGTACAAAATAGAGGATAACCTTTCCTAAATCCTAAATTTTTCACTTGAAGTTGAAATTCTATATTTTAACTTCGTCTAGAGGGCCTCATACTATAGAATAGAGTTGGAAAAATTATAGTTTTGTTTGTTTTTAACTTACCCATGTTTAAAAAATTAGAATTTACATCTTGAATTTTATAAAATGAGTAACATTTTACATCCTTAAAAAAAATATCAACTATTATTTACATATTTGTCCTTATTTTTTATTTAGTGATCAAGAAACTCTTATATTGGTAGTTGTTGTGGTTGTGATTTGAAAAAAGTTGTTTTATAAAAAGTACTTTTAGAGGTTGGTTTGGAAAAATATATGTTTGGTTAAAACTGTGGTTGAAATTGAGGTTAAACAAAAAGTAGTTTAATATGTTTGGTTAAAAGAATGTTTTTCAAATTGAGGTTATAAAATAATTAAAAAATATATATATTAATAATTATGGTTTTTAATTTAAATATTGTAGATTTAACTACTGTTATTACATCATGAAATAAATAATATTGATATCAAATATTTTTTCTTATTCCATTAAACTATGTGCAATTTCATCACGTACGAAATCTATCCAACAAGAACTATATTTTCTATGGTTTCTTAAGCGTGCAACAACATCAGGTAAAATTATTGTCAAGAATAAAATTGGGATTGCAATCAAATTTTGCAAATGTTACGTCATCAAACGATTTCCTTCTAATTTTTCGAATAAAACACAATTAAAAAAAATAAAAATTGAATTTTTTTAACCGGGTCGGACCTGGTTCAATGCATTTAGCATTGGATCAGACCCGATCCGGCCGGAACAGTGGAGAGTGACTCCACTGTTCACATGAATAGTGGAGAGTGATTGCGTGGAGAAGCAGCAAAATATAGCTTTTGATAAACCTGCGGCACAACCTTAATAAATGATGGGTCCTACAAAAAAAATTGTGTTTCTTACTTAACCAAACAAGAAAAAATATGGTTGCGGGTGAACCTTAAATATTACAACTTTTCCATTAAATAAAAAAACCCCTAACCAACACTTTGAACCCTTTCTCTCTTTTTTCCTCTTGAATTGCTTTGAATCTTTATAGGAGTATATTTTAGTGTCAAGTTTCAATTTCAATTTGGAATCTTAAATCTGCTTCAAGAATGAAAGAAATCCCCTGGGCAAATAATATTGATATCAAATATTTTTTCTTATTCCATTAAACTATGTGCAATTTCATCACGTACGAAATCTATCCAACAAGAACTATATTTTCTATGGTTTCTTAAGCGCGCAACAACATCAGGTAAAATTATTGTCAAGAATAAAATTGGGATTGCAATCAAATTTTGCAAATGTTACGTCATCAAACGATTTCCTTCTAATTTTTCGAATAAAACACAATTAAAAAAAATAAAAATTGAATTTTTTTAACCGGGTCGGACCTGGTTCAATGCATTTAGCATTGGATCAGACCCGATCCGGCCGGAACAGTGGAGAGTGACTCCACTGTTCACATGAATAGTGGAGAGTGATTGCGTGGAGAAGCAGCAAAATATAGCTTTTGATAAACCTGCGGCACAACCTTAATAAATGATGGGTCCTACAAAAAAAATTGTGTTTCTTACTTAACCAAACAAGAAAAAATATGGTTGCGGGTGAACCTTAAATATTACAACTTTTCCATTAAATAAAAAAACCCCTAACCAACACTTTGAACCCTTTCTCTCTTTTTTCCTCTTGAATTGCTTTGAATCTTTATAGGAGTATATTTTAGTGTCAAGTTTCAATTTCAATTTGGAATCTTAAATCTGCTTCAAGAATGAAAGAAATCCCCTGGGCAAATAATATTGATATCAAATATTTTTTCTTATTCCATTAAACTATGTGCAATTTCATCACGTACGAAATCTATCCAACAAGAACTATATTTTCTATGGTTTCTTAAGCGCGCAACAACATCAGGTAAAATTATTGTCAAGAATAAAATTGGGATTGCAATCAAATTTTGCAAATGTTACGTCATCAAACGATTTCCTTCTAATTTTTCGAATAAAACACAATTAAAAAAAATAAAAATTGAATTTTTTTAACCGGGTCGGACCTGGTTCAATGCATTTAGCATTGGATCAGACCCGATCCGGCCGGAACAGTGGAGAGTGACTCCACTGTTCACATGAATAGTGGAGAGTGATTGCGTGGAGAAGCAGCAAAATATAGCTTTTGATAAACCTGCGGCACAACCTTAATAAATGATGGGTCCTACAAAAAAAATTGTGTTTCTTACTTAACCAAACAAGAAAAAATATGGTTGCGGGTGAACCTTAAATATTACAACTTTTCCATTAAATAAAAAAACCCCTAACCAACACTTTGAACCCTTTCTCTCTTTTTTCCTCTTGAATTGCTTTGAATCTTTATAGGAGTATATTTTAGTGTCAAGTTTCAATTTCAATTTGGAATCTTAAATCTGCTTCAAGAATGAAAGAAATCCCCTGGGCAAATAATATTGATATCAAATATTTTTTCTTATTCCATTAAACTATGTGCAATTTCATCACGTACGAAATCTATCCAACAAGAACTATATTTTCTATGGTTTCTTAAGCGCGCAACAACATCAGGTAAAATTATTGTCAAGAATAAAATTGGGATTGCAATCAAATTTTGCAAATGTTACGTCATCAAACGATTTCCTTCTAATTTTTCGAATAAAACACAATTAAAAAAAATAAAAATTGAATTTTTTTAACCGGGTCGGACCTGGTTCAATGCATTTAGCATTGGATCAGACCCGATCCGGCCGGAACAGTGGAGAGTGACTCCACTGTTCACATGAATAGTGGAGAGTGATTGCGTGGAGAAGCAGCAAAATATAGCTTTTGATAAACCTGCGGCACAACCTTAATAAATGATGGGTCCTACAAAAAAAATTGTGTTTCTTACTTAACCAAACAAGAAAAAATATGGTTGCGGGTGAACCTTAAATATTACAACTTTTCCATTAAATAAAAAAACCCCTAACCAACACTTTGAACCCTTTCTCTCTTTTTTCCTCTTGAATTGCTTTGAATCTTTATAGGAGTATATTTTAGTGTCAAGTTTCAATTTCAATTTGGAATCTTAAATCTGCTTCAAGAATGAAAGAAATCCCCTGGGCAAAAATTCAAGTAATTTATTTTCAACAAAGACTGACCATCATGAAGGAACTAAATCTTAACCCTGCTCCTGGACACAACAATAAAACCAATCCTTCTAGTAGCTGGATTTCATGATTGCAACGTATTCATCCTTTAAAGTGAGCAAGATGGTAACTTTTAATGTTCATACATTAGTTGTGCACAAAGTTTAGGTATATTTTTCTTGGAATGCAACTATATTGTTCAATTAATAGTATGGATGATGTAACACCATTCATTATATTTTGACAATGGATCTGGTTAAAGGGATTCTTGTGATATATCTTTTAGAGGCAACAAAATCTTTGGTGATTTGGAGTCACTATTTCACCTCTGTCCAGGGAAGAAGTTCCAGTACATATTTATGGGCTCCAATGTGCTTTGTTCCTCTCCTCCAATTTTCAGCGCACGAACAACACTTTTATCCCTCAACACAGCAACAACCACCCTCAATAGACACAACACTCACCAACCATAAACCTCTACAACAACCTCGATCACAACCCTTTCTTTCTCCCCAATTTACCAACGGAAACAAACATAGAACCACCAAAACCCTATTTTCAAATTGAAAAAAACCGAAAAATCAATTCATAGATATTTTGGTTATCATGAAAAGAAGGTAAAGGATAAATTAGGAAGTGAAATTGATGGAGTCACAATAATGGGATTACATGAACAATAAATCATAAACATTAATTTAGGGTTTCTTTAGGATTTCTTAATAAGAGAGGGAATTGTGAGAGAAGTCGTGTAATATATATATAAGGATAATTTGGTCATTTTATTAAATTTAAAAATTTAGATTGACTCAGAATGTAAATTATAAATTTTTAATGTATAGAAGGTACATTAAAAACAAACCTAGCTATGGAAAAATAAATGTAATTTTCCCAAAGGAATTTTGACCTCACTTTTTGATATTTCACCCTTTCTAGGATTTAAACCCAACACCTTGTCAAAGAACCTACTCCTTTACTTAAAAACCGAACCTCTTTTAAAGTACTCTTTGGACAAAAACCAAACTATCTTAAACTAAGAAAATTTGGATGTATGTGTTATCCTCTCACCAAAGCCTATAATTCTAACAAGATGCAGTCTAAATCCACGCCATGCATATTTCTAGGGTATTCTCAAACTAAAAATGCTTACAAGTGTCTAGATACTCACTCCAAGAAATTATACATGTCACGTAATGTTGTCTTTTATGAGAGTCAACACTCACTCTCCATGCCACATAGTTCTTTTCCTCATACCTCACTTTCCCCTCCTATCGTTCAACCAAGTCTTGTGCCAGCCTCATCAATGTTGTATCATGCTTTTTGTCCAACACCAAATCTTGTGGATGATGCTCATGCCATTGTTGCATTTCCCTCAGGTAACTTTACTTCCTCTCATCATCTTGCTTCTTTGGATTTTGCAGACATTCCCTCTAATCATACCTCTCTTCTTGACACCTCATCCTCCTTGCCTCCATCTTCAACCCCTCAGTCAAAGTCTTCTTCTCATCAATTCATTCCCCCTCCACAACTTCATCCTATGCGTACACAGTCCATGAACTAGATATTTAAAACAAAACAAATATTCTCCGTCACCAAACATCTTATTTCCCTGCCCATTGAGCCTACTAGGTTAAGAGAAGCCATGTCTCAGCCTCACTAGAGAGAAGCCATGTCTGCTGAGCTTACAACTCTTATGAAACATAATACATAAGACTTAATTCCACCTCCTTCTCACTGTCACCCAGTGGGTTACAAGTGGGTTTTTTTAGTTAAAAGAAAACCTGATGGCTCTATTGATCGGTTCAAAGCCTGACTGGTTGCAAAGGGCTACAACCAGCACCCTGGTCTGGACTATAAAGAAACCTTCAGTCCTATTGTCAAACTTGCTTTGCTATCATGTCAAAGAACCATCTCAACCCAACAACTTAAGTTTTTAGATTGAGATGGTTCTTTGACATGGTATCAAAGCCTTGATGACTAAGCGGTCACGAGTTTGAATCTCACCATCCTTATTTATTTGATAAAAATTAAGCACAAGGTAGTGTGGGTCTGTGCAAGTTTCAAACCCAAAAGGGCTTTCACTTGAGAGGGGGTGTGTTAAAGAATAATATAAATCATATCTGGAACCTCACCTAATAGCTTAAGCTATTGGGTTGAGATGATTCTTTGACACACCTCTTACTATAACTTTCAAATTTTAGTAACAAATGCATGAACTAGTGAAGTATATTATTGAGAGTATTTTTTTTTTAATGTTAACTAGAGATGGAACATGATGAAAATATGGAAAACTTCAGTGGGGAATTTGGGCTTTCCACGAGTTGGATTAAAATGTTGGGCTGATATTTAGGCTTAGCGTAAGTTGAATTAAAATATTTAAGCTAATTCTTCTATTGCAAAAGAGAGTTCCTTAAAAAAAGAGTATAGCCAAAAGCTACATTATTTAAGCTAATTCTTCTATTGCAAAGAGAGTTCCTTAAAAAAAGAGTATAGCCAAAAGCTACATTTTTTTTGAAAGACTTTGTTCAAATCTAAAAAGACTTGCTCGTTTTTATTTTTTTAATGGTGCTTGAGTTCTAAGTTGTTTATACAACTCCTATATATTTATGCAACTTCATACAAGTATTCACATTGATGTGGTGTGAGCTATTTAAGACCATTTGAAAGCGTGTAGTTAATGCCAAGCAAATAACCTTAGCTTTTTCCAAGAGAGCTAGTGATATCACTACTACATTTAACAGTTTTATTAAGGAAATTTTCTATTAGTATTTATACTACCATTCCGTTAGCAAGAATTTACCGACAGATTCACAGATGAAAACCGTTTGTTGGTAAACCTTTCATCGGTAACTTTATTTATGTTGGCATTTCTGTTGGTGAAAAATAAAAACACCAATGATTTTACAGATGAAAAATGCGCGCAAAACAAATTACTTGCTACAATACACCGACAAAATAATTCTGTCGGTGATTGGTAGTGACATTTATTGTAATTTTATTCCGAATATACCAAAGAATTATTCCGTTGTTGATGTAACAATGTTGTAGTGGCATATGAAGTAAATTGTTTCAAACTCTCTGGAATATACCAAAGAATTGTGTCTGTCGGTATATCCGTCTATAATAATTAAAAAATATATATATTTTTAAAAAATTTTGAACAAAAAAAGAAAATAATAAAAGAATTAAAATTGTATAAAATAAATTTGAATAATATAAAATCCAAATATTCATTACAAATTTATATGTTCAAAGAAAATTAAACTAAAACAATGGCGGCACTAGAGGAGGAGGAGGAGGCTTGATGCGAACCCTAGCGGAATTGAATGGAATTCGTGAACCCAAGATCTATCTACTCTAAGTTTGCTGAAAAATAGGATGAGCTTATCACAATGGAAGACTTGCTCCAAGGCAATAAGACTATAAACCAACCCAATCACAACGCCTACACCTGGAGACGAGAAAAAAGAGTATAAATTGACAACAAAAATTGATCAATTCTTTGAAGAGTTGAAAGTTCAATCAAGAACCAAGATTGACAATCAAAAGTCGGAAAAAATCAGAATATTATTAGCCAAAAGAAAGTGCGCTGAAAATTATTCTCAAGAGTATTTATACCCTAAGGCAAGAACCTTAGTTTCCCTAATGGGTCACATATATACCCAATTTAAATAATAATCAACCCAAGCTAAAACTAGCCCAAATTAATTAAAATAAATAAAATAAATAAGTCTGAAACCTAAACAAGTGTTTTCTCATAAAATAAAGAAAGTTTAATAGCCCAACTAATTTAATAAGACAAGTTCAGTTATTTCCGTATTCTGTCTGGCAGCAGCAAATCTCAACTTCAAACGGATCCTTTGGTGCTTGGATCGCATCATCCCCTCTCTCCTCAAAAGTATTTGACCTAGAATCATCACCTATATCAAAAAAAGAAAGATCAACAACATTGAATGTAGCATTAATACCATACTCACCTGGTAGATCCACTTTGTAGGCATTATCATTAATCCTTTCTATGATTTGAAAAGGACCATCTCCTCGAGGTATCAACTTTAATCTCCTTTGTTTAGGGAACCTTTCCGTCCTCATATGCATCCAAACCCAATCACCTAGTTCAAACCTCACCAATTTCCGTCCTCTATTAGCCTTGTGTGTATGTTGGTAATTTTTTTTTCTCTATTTGTTGCCGAATCTTTACATGTAAAACCTTCACCACCTGTGTTTTTTGAGTACCATCAAGACTAACCCTTTCATTCATAGGTAAAGGAATTAAATCTAATGATGTCAAAATATTAAACCCATAAACAATCTCAAATGGTGAATAATTAGTAGTAGAATGCACACTACAATTATATACAAATTCAATAAAGGACAAACAATCTTCCTAATTTTTAAGATTCTTTTGAATGATTGCCCATAATAACTGAGTTAAAGTTTGGTTAACAACTTCAGTTTGGCCATCTGTTTGTGGATGAAAAGTAGTAAAATATAAAACTTTAGTTCCTAACTTCCTCCACAAAACCTTCCAAAAGTAACTTAAAAACTTAACATTTCGATCAGACACAATGCTCTTAGGAACACCATGTAGCCAAATGACCTCTCTAAAGAATATGTTAGCTATATTTCTTGCATCATCAATTTTATAGCAAGTAATGAAATGTGCCATCTTAGAAAATCTATCCATCACAACAAATATAGAGTCTTTTCCTTTCCTAGACCTAGGTAGACCTAAAATAAAATCCATAGAAACATCAACCCAAGTTTCCTTAAGAACAGGTAAATATGTGTATAACCCATGAGGCATTACTCTAGACTTAGCTTGTCTACATGTTATGCACCACTTATCACAAATTCTTTGCATATCTCTTTTCGTGTTAGGCCAATAAAAGTGTTCACATAAAACATTCAAAGTCTTAGCAATTTCAAAATGCCCCATTAAACCACCCCCATGAGCTTCCCTTACAAGCAATTCATGCATAGAACAATTAGGCACACACAATTTATTTTCCTTAAACAAAAATCAATCATGCCTAAAAAACATATCATTGGCCGAAACTTTGCACTCATCATATATAGAACCAAAATCATTATCATCAAGATACAATTATTTAATATACTCAAATCCTAACAATTTAGTATTCAGAGTATTAAGAAGAACATACCTTCGCGATAAAGCATCTGCAACCACATTTTCCTGACCTTGCTTGTACTTAATCACATATGGGAAAGTTTCAATAAACTCAATCCACTTGGCATGTCGCCTATTTAGCTTACCTTGACCTTTTAAATGTTTTAATTACTGGTGATCGGTATGTATAACAAACTCTCGGGGCCATAAATAATGTTGTCAAGTCTCCAATGCTCACACTACCGCCTACAACTTCTTGTCATAAGTGGGATAGTTAAGAGCAGCACCATTGCGTTTCTCACTAAAATAAGCAATGGGTCATTTCTCTTACATTAGAATAGCTCCAATACCTATTCTTGAAGCATCATATTCAATCTACATCACATTCAATCTCAAAAACTCTATTAAAATCAGGTAAAGATAGTAATGGTGTCGAAATTAACTTTGATTTTAACAAGCTAAATGCACTTTCTTGTTCTTCACCCCACATGAACCCCATAAATTTCTTAAAGATTTCAGCCAATGAAGAGGCTATCGTACTAAAGTCTTTAACAAACCTCCTATAGAAACTAGCCAAACCGTGAAAACTTCTAACTTCTGTTATTGATTTTGGTGTAGGCCATTCTTGAATAGCCTTAACCTTAGCCTCATCCATCTCTATACCTTTTGCACTAACAACATATCCAAGAAAAATAATTCTATCCATGCAAAAGTCACACCTTTTCAAATTAGCATATAAGGACTCTTTTCTAAGCACATCAAGAACTTGTCTCAATTGATTCATATGCTCATCAAACTCCTTACTATAAATCAAAATATCATCAAAGTAGACAACTACAAACCTACCAATGAAAGCATGCAAAACATGATTCATTAATCTCATAAAAGTACTAGGTGTATTAGTAAGTCCAAAAGACATAACCAACCACTTATACAAACCATATTAAGTTTTAAAAGCAGTTTTCCATTCATCCTCTTCGTTCATCCTAATTTGATGATAACCACTTTTTAAATTAATCTTCGAAAACATTTTAGAACCATGCAATTCATCCAACATATCATCTAATATAGAAATAGGATGTTGATACTTTACAGTGATGTTATTGATAGCTTTGCAATCGACACACATTCACCAAGTCTTGTCTTTCTTTGGGACAAGAAGCATGGGAACTGCACAAAGACTCATGCTCTAACGAATGTATCCTTTCGACATCAACTCCTTCACTTGCTGTTGGAGTTCTTTAGACTCTTCAGGATTGCTCCTATATGCCGGCCTATTTGGTATAGATGCTTTTGGAATAAAGTCGATTTGATGTTCAATCCCCCTAATTGGCGGCAAGCCACTAGGAATCTCTTCTAGCGGCAAGCCACTAGGAATGCTCTAACGAATGTATCCTTTCGACATCAACTCCTTCACTTGCTGTTGGAGTTCTTTAGACTCTTCAGGATTGCTCCTATATCCCGGCCTATTTGGTATAGATGCTTTTGGAATAAAGTCGATTTGATGTTCAATCCCCCTAATTGGCGACAAGCCACTAGGAATCTCTTCTGGAAAGACATCTTTAAATTCCTATAAAAGAACTTTAACAACACTAGGAACACAAGAATCCAAAATATCAGAGTTAAAGTATGTCTCCTTATACACAAGTAAAATCATAGGCAATTCAGAAAGATAAGCATGTTTAAGATCACTAGATTTTGCAAAGAAATTTAGGTTTTTCCCCACTTTTTCTACACACTCTTCTTTTCTCACCCTTTCTTTCTTCTCTCCACTCATTTTCTCTCCACTCTCGGCCTCCCTTCTATTTTTTTTCTTTTTGGTCGTGACCCTCCCAATTTCCTAAGGGCCAAAACTTTGTCCCCTTTTGTTTTCAACTTATAGCTCACTTTATTTTCACTCTTCCTCACATTCTCACCATGTTGTTCGGCTTGTTCTTCCACTTTGGCCTAAGCTGAGTGCTCCTCCTCATAGCTTTTCTTCAACTGAATTTGATCTTCATACACTTGCTTTGGTGTTAGTGGGGCAAGTGTATAAATTCTATCATCATTCTCCAATGAATACCTGTTCTTAAACCCATCATGCTTGGCTTTTCTATCAAATTGTCAAGGCCTCCCTAGTAACATATGAGTAGCATGCATAGGCATAACATCACATAACACTGGGTGCTCGATACCGATTGCAAGCTCATAACGGTTGAGACATTACGTGTCATCCACAAGTTCTCGGTCGTAGTGTTGGAGAGTCTGTATACCCGATTTCTATCGAGTCCTCCAGACAATCCTACCTCCATCCACAAATCCAGATCAAAATCTAGGTGGGTCGAAGTATCGTCCCTGTATCTCTCCCTCAACCGACTGTTATATGACTCCTGGAAATAAAAACTAAAATCATCAAATTTTCAATTCAAGAAAACAATAACTTACGAAAGAAAATGGTTGAACAAACATACCATAAATTATTGAGCGTGATTGTCAATGAACTATTGCATCCCTTTTTGGCGGTCTTCACTCCGCACGTGCGTCTCCACAAAAAGCTCCATTGGGCTCGGCTCACATCCAAGAGTCGTAGCCTATGAGAAAACAAATGTTGCAAGTTAAATATATTTACAAATAACAACAAATTAATCTTACCATTTGCTTTGCATGCGAAACAAAAGCAACTAACCTTAAATCTTGTAAACCATGCATTGACATGAGGTTTCCAATCAGGATGTTCGGAAACCTGACTCCATTGAAACAATGGAATCTTCATTGATGATTTAAACGCTGATGTTATTACCCAAATGGCCTCAATGTTTATGAACCTGAAAATCAATAAAATTAATGAAATATTAGTTGTTCATAAATTGTTAAACACAAACCAACTTAAAGCAAAACAAACTTACATTGAAAGGTCGTCCTTCCAATGCACCTCGTACTTGAGGGTGAATGAATCCTGCTATGAAGGGACACTGCCTCTACGTTGTGGAACAACACTAGAAGAGGCAGCATCATGAGTCGACGTAGATGCCTCTTCTTGGTTGGCATCTAATGACATGTTGTTGTCATCATGGCTACTAGAAGAACTAGTTGTGATCATGTGCTCATGATGTGGAGTTGATTTTTCTCTCTACATGTACATAAATTTGATGAATATTTACATAATTAATTTCATTTTGTTTTTAAATTCTGTAGTTCCTCTCCTATACTAGAAACTACCTAGAATTTTTAATCTTGCAAATATACAAAATATATGCCACAAACCAGTTGATTTTAATTTACTTCTACAAACAATTTTGGATTATTCAATTTCATCTCATTTTCAACGTGGTAATGTTTTTAATCCTAAATTGACAAGAATTTTTTGTAATTAAATTTAATCCTAAATATTCAATTAACATTTATTCTACAAATTTGACAATAACAATTCAAATTCAACAAAACAATAAAACATTATTGCAATGTAGACAATAAAATAGAAAAACAAAATAAATTTTAATCTTATATATTAAATTAACATTTATGCTATAAATTTAACAATAATAATTAAAATTCAACAAAACAATATAACATTATCACGATGTAGACAATAAAATAGAAATAAATAAAATTTAATCCTATATATTCAATTAATATTTATACTACAAATTTAACAATAATAATTAAAATTCAATAAACACAATAAAACATTATTGCAATTTAGACAAAAAATAGACAAAAAAAACACAAAAACAAATATAGGCTTTAGGAATGAAAAATGCTTACCTTAATGGTATGTTTAATTTCAGAGTTTATCAATGTGTAATACAAAAAACAAAAAACAAAAATACATTGTTAATAAACCAAAAACAAGAAGAAAAACAAGAAAAAAATACGTCAAAATATTCACCATATATACCTGTTGATTGTGTTGAGAGGAAATACTTGAAGATCTTGAGACAATAGAGGATTGAGAGAGTGAAAGTTAGTGAGAGATTAAGAGAATTGAAAAAATGAAGATCTGGTGCCCTCACTGGATTTTTATACCTTGTTTTTACCGGTGAAATTACCAATGAAATATTAAATAATATTATTTTTAATTATTTCATTGGTGAGTTCCTCGGTAATTTCAACTAGAAATTTTCATTTCGCACTAAAATTTTCAAAAAACCCTCCAGATTGTTGGCGTCCGTCCGTGATTCCATCAATAAAAATATAAACAATACATAGTTAGAGATGCATTACTTAACAAGGCATTGGAATTTGTAGTTCGTCGGTAATTCCCTCAGGTACCTAACACTCACACAACGCATTTTAATTGCCATCACCTACATGAGATAAGGGGACAGTTCCCTCGCCTTTGGGATACACCGACGAAAATAAACCATCAGTATTTCTATTGGTGTTTTCAACAATATTTCCCTTAGTGTTGTTGATTGTGAACAATGCTAAGGGGAGGGGAACAATTCCCTTTACCTCTAGAATACATCGATGGACATATACCGTCAGTGTTTTTATCGGTGTATTGCATAGTGAACAATACCAGGGGGAGGGGAACAAATCCCTTCATATCTGGAATAAACCGATGGACACAAATCATTAGTGATTGCAAAGTGAATGATGCCAAATGGTTTCTGTATTCCTTATATATCTATCATGCAATTACTTAAATTGAAAGCTGCTTGCATAACACAATAATATAAGTTCACATAAAAATAATAAAATAAATACTTCTTTGTTGAGAATTTCATCAATAACTATTACATTATCGTTTATGGCATTACACTTTCATGTTTTCATAGTTAGTCAGAATTGTCATCTTTTTCTTCAGTTGACTCGTCGTCAGCTTCAACACAATCTTCTACATTGATATCATTGCTATCATCATCTTCATCAACTTGTGCTTGTTCGCTGGAGCTTAAAACAACATTTAATTCCTCAGTGTGAACATCAATAAAAATATTATCGAAGACACAAAAATTTGAATTTTCTTCCAAGTCAATCGATGGAACAACTCGGTATGGCTTAACTAACTCACTTACTTGAAAGACATTATCTTCGACATTTGAGTCATTGTTCTCATCCTAAACAACCTCGACACAACCCCCGGGTTTGGTTTTCAATATGGATAACAAATCAACTCTTGAATGATCCTTTCTAAAGGAAGGGGTGTATGTGTAATGAACTTGCTGGCATTGCTTAGCGAAAACTAAGCATCGTTGACGTTGCGGAGTCTAGCTTTTGAGTTAATTTCGACCAAACTATGATGGAGATCTACTTTGATTTATCTGTCAGTGGTGTTATACCAATAACATTTGAATAAAAGACTCTATTATGCTCGCTATGATATTGTAGTTCAATTGCCTCTTTTAATTTACCATAATAGTCAACTTCAAACTTACTAGAAGTCGATCCCTTAACACAAATCCCATTATTATATGTCTTTCTACCCTACCCATAATCTTCAGTATGAAACACGTACCCATTAACAAAATACCTATTATAACACTTCACTTTTCTTTTAGAACCCGGACTTAATAAAGACAATGTAGCGGTAGCATTCTTTCCCATTTTATAAACCTAGTACATCAAGAACAACAATGAATAGTGATCGAGAATTCTATAATGAAATTAAGTATCCCGATAGATAATGAGTTTGTGATAGAACTTACATGTGCTCTGAACCATGTCACAAATAATTCATCTTGTAATCGAAAGATTTGAGATTCGGTCAGCTGTGAGTTATTAGACAGTAAATATTGATGATGTTGCCTATGAGGTATTCAACAATGTATGAGTTTGTGATATTACAAGAGAGAAGTAATCCATTAATAACAAAGTTTAAGTAATATACTTACTCAATAAAAGCTCTCAGTTCATCACAGTTAAATAACACATAATTGTGTGCTTGTCTGAATTCTATTTAGACAATATCTTCCCCTAACAACATTATTTGGTGTGGGTCATCCAAGATTGGAGAATGTTGACATGTTCCCACTCGAAGGCACTTCACCACCATCATCATGCCTTGAAATGTGATTGATTCTTATTCTCAAATGAGGATCGAAATAGTATGAGATAAATGTTGAGATCTCCTCAATAATATAGGCCTCACATTGTTGTTACTCATTTTTGGACCCCACATGCTGGAGACGGTGTATACCTCTTTTGAACCAAGCGTAGGAGTTTAACTCATGTTTGCTGGAGGATTGACAAAAGTAGAAAAAGAAATATTTTTTTTCGAAACCCTGTTTGAGCTGTTTTCTGCTCTCTTTATCCTTCCCCCTTGCTGCCAAAATTATCAGGTTTTCTTAGACTGACTAGGGGTCTTCATAATGCTAAATTCGTTCCTTCGTTATCTTGTTTTTTAAGGTTGGATAAATCCCTTAAATTTTGCACTAAAAAAAAAACTGATTCTGCTGCTATCGTAATTTTTTGTTCCAAATTAGGCTCTGATTCTGACTTGGTTTCGTACGATATCTGATCATCTTAGCTATATTCTGTCACTCATGACATGTTGAAAAATTGACCTACACCTTTATTGGGTCCTAGGGATCACTGATCTTAGGGCAGACTCTTAGTCAGATTTGGATACTCAGCATTGTCAAATCAAGAACCTTTTTGACCAACGAGATTACTGCCAGATTTTGTTCTTTAAAATGATTTTATCTCCCTTCAACTCCTTCATCAAAGTTGTAGTCCTAGACGCTAGATAAATTTGGGCTTTTGAATTGCTTGATTTCGATATCAGAAGCTCAAGATATTCCCATTTGAATATCTAGTGTGAAAGCAGGGATTCCTGACGCAAGAAGGATTTTTTGCCCAAGTTCGCGGGACTGATTCGAAGGATTTTTTTTGGACCAAGGATTGAATCGAAAAGTGCTAAAATGAGGGATTGAATTAAAGAAGGATATTGAAAGCTAAAGAGGGGGGTTGGATCATCATAAATGACAGGATTTTTACCACATCAAATAAGAAAAATAAGACTTTGCCGCTGCACCCTCCATCTGATTTCTTTCCTTCTCTACAAATTCCTGCTGTTTTTCCTTTATCATCACGCCTGATTTTTGGAGCTGCAACCACGTTTTTATTGCCTCATTTTAAAGGGAGCAGCTGGCTCTATGGAAGGAAAGAAAAGAGCATGCATTTTTTTGCTTTGTGTTTGCACTGTTCAAGTGAATTTTAATTCACTTGACCACTAACGTGGTCTCTTTGCATGCATTTTGCCTTGTTCATTTAGAAGACTGCGCCCCTTTTTTTTGTGTCCAACCGGGTCACTTGCTTGGGCAAGTGACCTGGCCGAACATGCTGTTTTCTTTTTTTTTCTTCTTTTAAAAAAAAATAAAATAAAAGAAAGAGAAAGAGATTTATGATTTTCTGGCATATTTATTTTAAGGTCTGAAATTTTTTTATGTTGTAAAAAAAATATCAATCTCGTATTTAGAATACTTGGTTTTCGACGCAATGTGACAAATATACATATATATCAAAGAAATATTTTCTTGTGTGTTGCATACGGCCAATACCCTAACATGTTTTGAACGTTCTTAAAAAAAATATTGGAAAATGTGTTTTCACATGGATTTCTTAAACACAATAAAAATTATTTTCTTGCATTTCTGGATTTGTACAACATGTTTGTAAAACTCTAAAGGGTATTGGCCAATATTCCAAAAAATACAAAAATCTTATTTTGGGGGGAATTCATCTATTATTCACCGTTAATGTTTGGATAAAGAAATCCCAAAGGGATGAATATCCAAAATATTATTGGAAATAACTTGTTATTACTCACTGTTAATATTTGGATAAAGAAACCCTCAGTGGTAAATATCCAAAATAATTTTCTAGGAATAATAAGTCATCACTCATCCTTGAAAGAAGCCTTGATTATAATCGACGACATTTCAATTTTTACTCCACGGTTTACGAGCCGTGAGAGTATAAAACACTAAGGCAAAAAATAGGTTTTTTTAAAGCGCCCTAGATTTCTAAATTTTTCCTTCCTCATTGCGATTTACGAGTCGCAAACTCTTGAAATACTAAGGGAAAAATGAGCTTTCGAAGCACATGGAATCTCCTTGGATTTCTATCTTAATAAATTTAGTTTGAATCAAACCTAGGAAAACTGATGGGATTAGAAAATACTAACACCATAGCAATTATAAAGCAAACCAAACACCAAGCAGATTACCTTAGGTAGGGTGTATTAGGGGTGCTAATACCTTCCCTTTACGCAACCAGTCCCTTGCCTTAGAATCTCTAAAAGACTAGTTAGGGTTCCTAGTGACCAAAATACTAGGTGGCGACTCCTTTACACAAAACAAATAACCCGAAATCAATCAAGGGTCGCCGCTCCGCCGCGAGGGTGCGACAGGATGGCGACTCCATTGGGGACCCTAGGACTAAGCTTGGTAATTATTTTTTTTATTATGCTATGTGTTGTTTGTTTTCTTATATGAATGATACTTTGTTTAAAAGCTTTAGCATGCATCTTTACATTCTGTCATACATGGTATAGTCATGCATCACTTTATTATTTTCTTTTGAGGGCACACACATTTAACTTTAAGTTAAGTGGGGAAATAGCAGCTTGCCTTATAACTTGAGTCAAGGTTTAAGTTTGTGTAAACCCCAACTCTTTGCTGAGTGTTTAGACTGATAGTAATTGGTACATGTGCCATCCCACTATCTGCTGAACCCCCATATTGCTTCTACGAGGGCGATCACTGGGACAGCAAGAGACCCTTTTTAGAGACCAAGTAGTAAACCTACCCTATGTCTCACGTAAAGGAACTAGAACCTATCCTTAGGTTGTATGCTCCATAATATCTTTTGCATCAAAACAAGTCTAAACCCCAAAGCATCTTGAATTGCAGGACTTGTGAACGAAATGGCCACCATCACTAAATCTTCCATCATAGAGTATGAGAAAAATTTTGAACTGTCACAATTGACTGAAGGAGACTGTCTTAGAAGCGATGCTAAGAAGATGTCACCAATCAAGAACCTGAATTACATTATGAATGAGGTGAACAAGTTAACGACTCATTTTCAGAATGTGGATAAAGATGTATTTTTTAGGAAATATAGACGTTTGGTGGAAATCGCAAGGGTAGAAGTTTTAAGCCCAGCTGTGCGAGCCTTAGTTCATTTTTGGGATCCAGACTACCGGTGTTTTTCTTTTGGAAGCATAGACATATGTCCCACTATTGAGGAATATGGGATGTTGACTGAGTTTCCAAACAATCTGTATTGGATTTATTTGCCTTTGAGATCTGACAAGATCATCCCCGAACTGTCAAAACTGCTCAGAATCTCCAACTTGGAAAAGTTTTTGGAAAAGAATGCTACCGGTTTGAAATAGAGGATGCTAGAAATTGAACTTGAAAAGAAGTCAGGATTAGAAAAAGAGAGATTGATTGCCTTGGGCATATTTGGCCTTGTGTTGTTCCCAAGCCAGACGGGTGTAGTGAGTTTGGAGGCCGCTGCTACTTATATAGAGTATGAGAATACACAAATCAATCCAGTGGCTGCTATTTTAGCCGAAACCATCTTGACACTTAACCATTGTAAGAGGACCGGAAAAGGAGCAATGAGATGCTGCACGCAATTGTTGTATATCTGGATGGTTAGCCATATCGAAACAAAAAAGCATGTCTTCAATAATTTTTGGTGGTTCACCCAAAGACCCCTGAAGGTAGTAGAAGAAGAAGAATGGGGAGATCTAGACAACCAAGGTTGGGTTGACAAATTAGAAGGTTGGCCTAATAGTGATTTCAAGTGGAGAGCCCCATGGGCAACGACAATGAAAGTCCTAATGAGTTGTGGACAGAGACGTTGGGTGCCATTGGTGGGGATTACAGGCTATGTGAGTTATGCTCCTGCCCTGGTGGTAAGGCAACTTGGGGGCATGCAGTTTGTTCCAAGGACTATGGGAATTGCTCAATTCTTTGGTTTGTTAAGAGATCCCATTGCACAAGAAGTTTTGGAGATCATCAAACAAGATTGGAAGCATCTGGTTTTGGTTGAGTTAGAAGGTTTAAAGGATCCAAGTGCAAGTGAAGGATATGTAAGATGGAGAGATTTAGCAGCTTCAGCCATGCCTTGTGTAGGAGTCAAATCTCCCCAAACTGTAGAAGAGCCTATTAAGAGGAAAAGGGTCAATAATGAAGAGGAGTTAAGAAGATAAGTGGAAAAACTTCGGATAGAGTTGAGCAAAAGCAGAAAAGACAAGGCAATGTTGGAAGAAATGATGCTAAAAGAAGATAAAATGAGAGCATTTCTAGATGAGCAAATACAATCTAGAGATGCGCGAATGACAAAGCTTGAGTTAAAGCTGGGCAAGGAGAAGATTGCTAGGGAAAGAAGTGAGAAGGAGCTTAGAAGGATGAGTTTGGATTGGATGCAAAGTTGCTCTGAACTTGAAGCAATAGAGATTGACTTTAACGATTGCCAAGGAAGTGCAGAATATTACCAAGAAAAATTTGCACAAGTTCAGTTCGAACTAATGGATAGGATTAGGAAGTATGAGGATTTGAACAAGAAATATATGGAGTTGGAAAGTCGTTCGACGGGGATTGCAAAAGAAGAAAGTAAAAGGAAAGGTTTTGAGGCTGTTGAAATAGAATTAACGGTTAAAAAGAATGAGACAAAAGTTATGAGGATAAAACTTGACAAGGAACGTGAAAAGGTGAAGTATTTGGATGAGAAGCTAGCAGTAATGGAAAAACACAAAGATCAAATCAACGCCAACAACGCTGCCTTAAACAAAACCAACATGTTGCTCATAGAAAAGATGACCAAGACAGATGAGCAAATGGACGAAGCTGCTGCACATGCTCAGATTATTAGAATCAATGCGCGAAATGTGGGAGGGGACATCATTCGCTATCGCCGAAGCCTAGCTGAAATCGATGCCTTTCTAGGGAAGATTGAGAACCGCGGCTTTGCCTTTTTAGCTTTGGCTAGAGAGTTTGTGGAGAAAAGGGATTAATATATTTTGTATTTCCTTTTTATTTATAAATGAAATAAACTTATCAAGCATTAATGAAAAAGGCGTTGACCCATCTTCTTATGCAAAATCTGTCTCTTGGTGAATATGATTCAAGCAAACGACTTGAAAGACAATACTCCTAACAATGTGACAAGAGAACCTATGTTTATAAGGTGGCGGCTATTATTCGTTCACAAGAAGGCTGCATCCATACCCAATATACAAATACGTTCTTATCACAATCATGCATTATATCATGCATTTTCTTATACATCTATGCACGCATCTGCAGACCTAGAAACATAGGTCCCCCTTCTAGAATCCACAACACTTGACTAAGGAAAATGATGAAAGGTCACACCTAGTACCAAAAAGAGCTTGAAGGAATTTGGAATGATGATGCACACCTAATCGGTTTGCTCGAGCAAATGTTTTGAGACAACTTTTTCCCTTTAATTAGATCATGCATTTTCAAAAGTTCATCTTGATGTTTTTACACATCACTTTCCATTTTCAAAGTGGATCTTCCAAAACAAATACCTGCACTTTACACTGAGAATGAATGGCCAAACTTTAAAGAATACATAGTAGTTGTAGAAGCGGAAGAATGGGATAAAAATAGGACAACATGAACAAGCTTGGAGACCCGCTAAAGAGGAACTTGAAACCATAAATGTGGGTAATGAAGAAATCAAGAGAGAGTTGAAGATAGGGATTTTGATCACTCCTAAAGAAAGAGAAGAGTTGGTTACTTCGAGATTATATAGATGTTTTTGCTTGGTCCTATGAGGATATGTCTGGCTTAGATACGGATATTGTAGTACAAAAGGTACTGCTGGTAGAAGGATGCAAATCGGTTAAGGAAAAGTTGAGAAGAATCCATTCGGATGTCTTGATCAAAGTAAAGGTAGAAATTGAAAAGCAGTGGAACACTGATTTTCTAGAAGTAGTCAAATATCCACAATGGGTGTCTAACATAGTGGTTGTACCAAAAAAGGAAGATAAAATCAGAGTTTGTCTACCACACATAGATATGTTTGACAAATGCAGCACGTATCTCCACATATTCTTTTATGGACGGATTTTCGGGCTACAATCAGATAAAAATAACGTAAGAGGATAAGAAGAAGAAACCATTTGTAACACCATGGGGAACCTTTTGTTACAAGGTCATGCCATTTGGGTCGAAGAATGTTGGGGCCACCTACCAAAGGGCCATGGTAACTCTATTTCACGACATGATGCACAAATAATGAAGTATACATGGATGACATGATTGCTAAATCTAGGGAGGGAGAGAATCATGTCCAAATATTGAAGGAATTGTTTGAAAGACCAAGGAAGTACAAGTTGAGGCTTAACCATGCAAGGTGTTCATTCGGGGTGAAATCTGGGAAGTTGTTGGGATTTATGATGAGTGACAAAAGGATAGAAGTGGACCTTGGTTAACTAAAGGCTATTCAATCTATGCCAACTCCCAATGATGAGAAGGATGTAAGAAAGTGCTTAGAAAGGTTGAATTACATTGCTTGGTTTATATCCCAATTAACCATGACTTGTGACCCAATCTTCGATTGTTAAGGAAGAAGAATCTCGGAATTTGGAATAAGAGTGTGAAGAAGCTTTCGAGAAAATCAAGCATTACCTCCTGATGAAGATGTGTTTTCAGTTGAGGAAGGAAAATTAGATTGGTGGACTATGTACTTTGATGGTGTTGTAAACATATGTGGTAATAAAGCTGATGCAATGATAATCTCTCCTAATAAAAAGTAGTATTCAATTTTAGTTAAGTTGCAGTTTGGGTGCAATAACAACATAGGAGTATGAAGCTTGCATACTCATTTTAGAGGTGACATTGGGTTTGAATATTAGAAAGATAGATATGTATGGAGACTCGATTTTGATTAGTGAAAGGAAAATGACAAATCAAGGACGAGAAGTTGAGACCTTACCAAGAATAACTGTCTAAATTGGCTAGAGAATTTGAGGAAATAAAGTTCACCCATCTAGGAAGGGAAGGAAACCATTTTGCTGACGCTTTGGTCACGTTAGCTTCTATGGCTAGAATAGACTTTGGGCACAAGGTACAGTCGGTACACATTGATATCAGAAATAACCCAGCTCATTGATGCTCAGTTGAGAGAGAAATAAATGGAAACCCTTGGTACTATGATATCAAGAATTTCATCCAAAAACCAGACATATCCCATGGGGGCATCCAAAATCGACAAGAAGACTTTGAGGAGGTTGGCAATGGATATCTATCTTGATAGGGAAACTTTGTATAAGAAATCATCTAACGGAACTTTGTTGAGATGTTTGGATGACATGGAGGTAAAAAGTGGTGAAGAAATTTATGGAAAGAGATTTGATCTGTCAATATGGTTCACTAGAAAAGATTATGACTAATAATACCCAGAACTTCAATGGCAAGATGATAATAGAACTCTTCGCTAAATGGAAAATCAAGCATTCCAATTCCTCGCCATATAGGCCAAAGATGAATGGTGTGGTAGAAACTGTTAACGAAAATGTCAAGAAGATTATTTAGAAGATGGTAGTCACCTACAAGGATTGGCATAAGATGTTGCCATTTGCCCTTCACATGTATTGCACCGCAGTCCGAACCTCAATAGGAGCCACCCCGTATACGTTGGTATATGGAATGGAGACGGTGATGCCTTTAGAAGTGGAAATCCCCTCATTGAGAGTATTGATAGACTTTGAGCTAGAAGAGGTAGAATGGGCAAAGGTTAGATATGAACAGCTGAATCTGATCAGTGAAAAGAGGATAGCCGCAATCTGTCATCATCAACTCTATCAAAGAAGGATGGCCAAATCATACGACAAGAAGATTTGACCTTGAGGATTCCACGAAGGAGATCTTGTAATGAAGAAAATGTTGCCTTTTACCAGGAGAAGATCAGAGTAAATGGGCGCCAAAAAATGAGGGCCCTTTGGTGGTAAAGAAAGCGTTCTCGAGAGAAGCTTTATTGTTATCTAGAATGGATGGAGAAGATCTAGTTAAACTTATGAATGCTGACTCTATAAAGAAATACTATGCTTCCCAGTCAATAAAATAAAGTTCGGCCATGAATTCTCTTTGTAAAGAACCTTTTTTTCATAAAACGTATGATCTCATAGCATTTGAAATCTTTTACTTAAAAAAACTGTTTTTTACGCTTGACTAAGGAGATGACTCCATCATTGGAGAGAACCAAATCAAATCTAAACTTGACATATTTTTGCACACCACACTTGGGCAAGAAGTGTACGAAGTGCACATAGGGGTCCATAGTGAACCAAAGCCCAAAGGGGTATCATCATAAAAACTTCTAAAAAGCATCTTTTATGAGAATTGCTAATTGCATTGAAAGTTTCAGTTTTCATGAACAAAACCAAATCTTTTGAGTTTTTCTTTTAAAATAATAATAAAAGACAATACTCAATGGAGCAAGAAAGGGCCCCATAAGGGACCGAAGATTTCTTCACCAAGAGGATAGGAAGTATAACGCGTGGAGCATATTCTATTTCAAGAGGATGAGTCGGACAAACAAATGGAAACAAGAGCTCAATAAGTCTACAACAGAAAGGGGGACCTATGTTTCCAAAATAGGTAACAAAAAAACATGCATGCTATATTGTCATAACACTAACCTGGCAGGAGAAGGTGTGACGAAGGCCAAAATAGTTCCAAGTTTTTGGGAAAACCGCTGAGGTCCAAAATCTCAGGTCAACGGAACTACGGAAAAGGATAGGAATTGTGAACCAGCACTGCTTCATTTCCTCGAGGTAAGATGTTTTCTTTTGAAGTTTGAGATGGGCAGGTCACCCGATACTAAGACCATTTCTTAGAAAAGCATGGAGTTTCTCTAAGAAGTTTTAGGATGGGCAGGTCACCCGATATTGAGACCATTCCTTAGAAAAGCGTGGAGTTTTCTAAGAATTTTAAGAGGGGCCGGTTACCTCATATTGAAACCATTTCTTAGAAAAGCGTGGAGTTTTCTAAGAATTTTAAGATGGGTCGGTCACCTGATATTGAGATCATTTCTTAAGAAAAGCGTAGAGTTTTCTAAGAATCTTAAGATGGGCAGGTCACCCGATATTGAGACCATTCCTTAGAAAAACGTGGAGTTTTCTAAAGAATTTTAAGAGGGGCCGGTTACCTGATATTGAAAATGTTTCTTAGAAAAGCGTGGAGTTTTCTAAGAATTTTAAGATGGGCCGGTCACCTGATATTGAGATCGTTTCTTAGAAAAGCGCGGAGTTTTCTAAGAATCTTAAGATGGGCAGGTCACCCGATATTGAAACATCCTTAGAAAAGCGTGGAGTTTTCTATAGAATTTTAAGAGGGGCCAGTTACCTGATATTGAAACCGTTTCTTAGAAAAGCGTGGAGTTTTCTAAGAATTTTAAGATGGGTCAGTCACCTGATATTGATACCGTTTCTCAGAAAAGCGTGGAGTTTTCTAAGAATCTTAAGATGGGCAGGTCACCCGATATTGAGACAATTCCTTAGAAAAGCATGAAGTTTTCTAAAGAATTTTAAGAGGGGCCGGTTACCTGATATTGAAACCGTTTCTTAGAAAAGCGTGGAGTTTTCTAAGAATTTTAAGATGGGCCGGTCACCTGATATTGGACCGTTTCTTAGAAAAGCGTGGAGTTTTCTAAGAATCTTAAGATGGGCAGGTCACCCGATATTGAAACATCCTTAGAAAAGCGTGGAGTTTTCTAAAGAATTTTAAGAGGGGCCGGTTACCTGATATTGAAACCGTTTTTTAGAAAAGCGTGGAGTTTTCTAAGAATTTTAAGATGGGCCGGTCACCTGATATTGAGACCATTTCTTAGAAAAGCATGGAGTTTTCTAAAGAATTTTAAGAGGGGTCGGTTACCTGATATTGAAACCGTTTCTTAGAAAAGCGTGGAGTTTTCTAAGAATTTTAAGATGGGCTGGTCACCTGATATTGGACCGTTTCTTAGAAAAGCGTGGAGTTTTCTAAGAATCTTAAGATGGGTAGGTCACCCGATATTGAGACAATTTCTTAGAAAAGCGTGGAGTTTTCTAAAGAATTTTAAGAGGGGCTGGTTACCTGATATTGAAACCGTTTCTTAGAAAAGCGTGGAGTTTTCTAAGAATTTTAAGATGGGCCGGTCACCTGATATTGAGACCGTTTCTTAGAAAAGCATGGAGTTTTCTAAGAATCTTAAGATGGGAAGGTCACCCGATATTGAGACCATTCCTTAGAAAAGTGTGGAGTTTTCTAAGAATTTTAAGAGGGGCCGGTCACCTGGTATTGAAACCGTTTCTTAGAAAAGCGTGGAGTTTTCTAAGAATTTTAAGAGGGGCTGGTCACCTGGTATTGAAACCGTTTCTTTGAAAAGCGTGGAGTTTTCTAAGAATATTAAGAGGGGTCAGTCACCCGATATCGAGACCGTTTCTTGGAAAAGCATGGAGTTTTCTAAAAAATTTAAGGTGGGCAGGTCACCCGATATCGAGACCATTTCTTAGTAAAGCGTGGAGTTTTCTAAGAATTTTAGGATGAGCAGATCACCTGATAATTGGGCCATTTCTAAAAAAAATAACGTGGAGTTTTTCTAGAAATCTTAAGATAGGTAGGTCAGCTGATAGGGAGACCATTGTTTAGGAAAAGCACTGAGTTTTAGCATGATCAGACAATTTATCTTTACAACACTTACTACGCGAAGCACTTGACAAGTTTTTGCTTCGTAAGCATTGTAAAGAGGAGGCAACTGTTGTTAGTCATTTTTGGACCCCACGTGCTGGAGATGGTGTATACCTATTTTGAACCAAGTGTAGGAGTTTAACTCATGTTTGCTGGAGGATTGACAAAAGTAGAGAAATAAATATTTTTTTTCGAAACCGTGTTTGAGCTGTTTTATGCTCTCTTTATCCTTCCCCTTTGCTGTCAAAATTATCAGGTTTTCTTAGACTAACTAGGTGTCTTCATAATGCTAAATTCATTCCTTCATTATCTTGTTTTTTAAGGTTGGATAAATCCCTTAAATTTTGCACTAAAAAAAAAACTGATTCTGCTGCTATCGCAATTTTTTGTTCCAAATTAGACTCTGATTCTGACTTGGTTTCGTACGATATCTGACCATCTTAGCTATATTCTGTCACTCATGACATGTTGAAAAATTGACCTACACCTTTATTGGGTCCTAGGGATCACTGATCTTAGGGCAGACTCTTAGTCAGATTTGGATGCTCAGCATTGTCAAATCAAGAACCTTTCTGACCAACGAGATTAATGCTAGATTCTGTTCTTTAAAACGATTTTATCTCCCTTCAACTCCTTCATCAAAGTTGTAGTCCTAGACGTGTAGATAAATTTGGGCTTTTGAATCGCTTGATTTCGATATCAGAAGCTCAAGATATTCCCGTTTGAATATCTAGTGTGAAAGCAGGGATTCCTGACGCAAGAAGGATTTTTTGCCCAAGTTCGCGGGACTGATTCGAAGGATTTTTTTTGGACCAAGGACTGAATCAAAAAGTTCTAAAATGAGGGATTGAATTGAAGAAGGATATTGAAAGCTGGAGAGGGGGGCTAGATCATCATAAATGACAGGATTTTTACCACATCAAATAAGGAAAATAAGACTTTGCCACTGCACCCTCCATCTGATTTCTTTCCTTCTCTACAAATTCCTGTTGTTTTTCCTTTATCATCACGCCTGATTTTTGGAGCTGCAACCACATTTTTATTGCCTCATTTTAAAGGGAGCAGCTGGCTCTATGGAAGGAAAGAAAAGAGTCGCACCATCCTCTAACTAGGAAAGAAATCACTGCTGATCACAGAATCAGAATCAAATATTCTGGTTTCCTATTTTTGCTCACCCGATATTACACCCTGGAGTTAATGTAATATTTGTTTCCTAAACAAAGCCATGTATAGGCTATATAGAAGCCTCGGGTGCTGACCTAAAGAAGAAAAAGAAAAAACAGAAAAAGAAAGGAGAGAACAGAGAAAAACGAGAAAAGAAAGACAAGAAAAAAAGAGAAGGGAAGCCAGGCAGAAAAAGAAAGGAGAGGAACGAAAGAAAAAAGAAAGCAGAACGCCACTGTCAAAAGCAAAAAAAAACAGAGGCAGGGGCGTGAACTCAACCAGCATAGCACGTTTTCATCGCCGTCTCCCTCATCATCTCCACAGAGAGCATCAACAGAAGGAAAGAAAAGGAATAGAGATCATCAACTAGCATGGCCAATGTTTTCACTGTCCCCAGAAGCAGTGACCACCGGCTGTGCGCAGAAGCTGCAGTACCATTGTCTTCATCCATCTCAGTTACCAGAGAGGGAGAGAAAGAAAACACAGAAAACAAGACAGAGGAGGAAAAAAAAATGGAGAAAGCGCAGGAAATACAAAAAAAAGAAGAGAAACCATAAACCAGCAGGGACTGCCTTTCGGTCTTTGCTTTCATTTTTGCATATAAGATCTGCAGAACAGGGAAGAAGAAAGTGCAGAAAACCAGAAGAAAGAGAGAGGAACGAAGATTGCAGAGGTGAAGCTCAGAAGAAGAACGCCAACAGAGAATAGGAGGAAAGAGCTGAAGCAAACGGCAGCACTGATCGACTAGCTAGCAAGCCTTCAAACATCGCCGTTGTTCTTTCGTTCCCAGGTCTGTTCTCTTCACCTCCCGCACCATGCATTTTTTTGCTTTGTGTTTGCACTGTTCAAGTGAATTTTAATTCACTTGAACAGTAACTGTGGTCTCTTTGCAAGCATTTTGCCTTGTTCATTGAGAAGACTGCGCCCCTTTTTTTTTGTGTCCAACCGGGTCACTTGCTTGGGCAAGTGACCTGGTCGGACATGCTGTTTTCTTTTTTTTTTCTTTCAAAAAAAAAATAAAAGAAAGAGAAAGAGATTTATGATTTTTTGGCATATTTATTTTAAGGTCTGAAATTTTTTTATGTTGTAAAAAAAATATCAATCTCGTATTTAGAATACCCGGTTTTCGACGTAATGTGACAAATATACATATATATCAAAAAAATATTTTCTTGTGTGTTGCATACGGCCAATACCCTAACATGTTTTGAACGTTCTTAAAAAAAATATTGGAAAATGTGTTTTCGCATGGATTTCTTAAACACAACAAAAATTATTTGCTTGCATTTTTGGATTTTTACAACATGTTTGTAAAACTCCAAAAGGTATTGGCCAATATTCCAAAATATACCAAAATCTTATTTTGGGGGGAATTCATCTATTATTCACCGTTAATGTTTGGATAAAGAAATCCCAAAGGGATGAATATCCAAAATATTATTGGAAATAACTTGTTATTACTCACTGTTAATATTTGGATAAAGAAACCCTCAGTGGTAAATATTCAAAATAATTTTCTAGGAATAATAAGTCATCACTCATCCTTGAAAGAAGCCTTGATTATAATTGAGGACATTTCAATTTTTACTCCACGGTTTACGAGCCGTGAGAGTATAAAACACTAAGGCAAAAAATAGGTTTTTTTAAAGTGCCCTAGATTTCTAAATTTTTGTCCCTCCTCCTTGCGATTTACGAGTCGCAAACTCTTGAAATACTAAGGGAAAAATGAGCTTTCGAAGCACATGGAATCTCCTTGGATTTCTATCTTAATAAATTTAGTTTGAATCAAACCTAGGAAAACTGATGGGATTAGAAAATACTAACACCATAGCAATTATAAAGCAACCAAACACCAAGCAGCTTACCTTAGGTAGGGCGTACTAGGGGTGCTAATATCTTCCCTTTACGCAACCAGTCCCTTGCCTTAGAATCTCTGAAAGACCAATTAGGGTTCCTAGTGACCAAATTACTAGGTGGTGACTCCTTTACACAAAACAAATAACCCGAAATTAATCAAGGGTCGCTGCGACACCACGCTCCGCCGCGAGGGTGCGACACACATATCGATGCCTCAACAAGCACTTTATTTTTTTACTTTTTTTCTTAAGGTTGAACAAGTACCTGTGTGGAATAATTGAGGACATTTCAATTTTTACTCCACGGTTTACGAGCCGTGAGAGTATAAAACACTAAGGCAAAAAATAGGTTTTTTTAAAGTGCCCTAGATTTCTAAATTTTTGTCCCTCCTCCTTGCGATTTACGAGTCGCAAACTCTTGAAATACTAAGGGAAAAATGAGCTTTCGAAGCACATGGAATCTCCTTGGATTTCTATCTTAATAAATTTAGTTTGAATCAAACCTAGGAAAACTGATGGGATTAGAAAATACTAACACCATAGCAATTATAAAGCAACCAAACACCAAGCAGCTTACCTTAGGTAGGGCGTACTAGGGGTGCTAATATCTTCCCTTTACGCAACCAGTCCCTTGCCTTAGAATCTCTGAAAGACCAATTAGGGTTCCTAGTGACCAAATTACTAGGTGGTGACTCCTTTACACAAAACAAATAACCCGAAATTAATCAAGGGTCGCTGCGACACCACGCTCCGCCGCGAGGGTGCGACACACATATCGATGCCTCAACAAGCACTTTATTTTTTTACTTTTTTTCTTAAGGTTGAACAAGTACCTGTGTGGAATAAAACGAATGTTTTTTGTAAACTCCCGGTTATAATTTTTCTAGGTTATTAAAATACGAGAAATTTAACTGATAGAAAAAAGGGTTAAATTAAATTTAAAAAACATAAATCAAGATAAAAATTGTGAAATTAATGAAATGAAAAGTGAATATAGTGCTAAATTGTTAGAATGAAAAATTTGTAGGGATAAAATAAATACGTAAGACCAAGAGTGGTCAATGTTCAAATGACAGAAGGTTAGAGGTTTATGTACAAATGATAAAATGACCCTTAAAGTTTAGATGATTAATGTATATGTTTTATAAAAGGGTTAAACAAGAAAATTTGGATTTGTCTTGCGTAAAAATCATCTACTGACCAATTTAGCGCTTTTAAACATAACGCTCAATCTAACCGTCGGATTGGCTGCAAATTTACGAGGGCCTCCTTCACATATAGTTTCATATACAGTTAAAATTTTAGAGCGATCAAAGTTTGGTAAGGTTGTCAAATAATGTCAAGAATTAGACTGAAAAATAGCATGAAAATCATTAATGGCAGTTTCATAAATATGCTTGATCAGCTGGAAAATTCCAGCAGCTCTTTTCTTCATTAAACCATGGCTAGACAGAAAAATAAGAGGAAAAAAGAAGAGAGAAAAGAGCTTGGGAGAGAAAGAGAGAAAAAGGCAAGGAGGAACCAAAAAATTGTGTCAGGAAAAGTGTTTTTTAGCTAGAAATAAACAAGAAACAAGAGAGAAAAGAAGGAACAAGGGAGCTTAAGAGACAAAGAGAAGACACATTAATGGCAGAAATTACGACAACTATAACTCCATTTTCCACCGTTTGATTGGAACGATATTTGGATATGTTGTTCTTCTCCATATCGTGTACATTGTCACCAGAGGGATCTTCTATATCAGTCCCTGTTTGATTAGTCTAGGGATTGACTTTGAAAATATACCATGTTGACTTTATAGTGTTATACCAATGCAAGCTTTTGAGCCTTCAACATTATATTATTTGATTGCGAACCTAAAGCATATTATCCTTAGTGAGCCCTTTTGAGCTTGTTTGTCTTTTCTTTGTTTTATCCATTTATAAGCCTAAACGTTTTATATGTTTTCCTTTTCCCCTAGCCAAGAATTAGTAGAGCATATACTTGTTGATATCTCATGGATTATGGTTGGAAATTATATGAAAAGAAAAAAAAAAGTTATGCTTGATGAAAAGATGGGCAAAGTTGCTAAAGGTGAAAGAAAAAAAACAAAAGAAAAAAAGAAAAAGAAAAAGAAAAAGAAAAGAAAAGAAAAGAATAGAAAAGAAAAGTGTTCCTTTGTGTTCTTAAGATTTTATGTTGATAGAGCTTGAAATCAAATGAAGTATTGGTGCTTAAAGATGGAAAATTTGTGTGCTTTGATGGGATATCTTCTTTTAAAAATCATTTTTTTTATAATGCTCTACTTTATTTGGTTTTAGCCTTTTCATTTCATTTCTTTTACCTCACCTTAACCTTAGCCCCATGACAACAAAAAAATAATACATTTTGATTCATGCATTGCTTGTAATATTTTAGTAATGGAGATGAGATTGAAGAGCAAGCTTATGGTAGAACATATTCATTGATGAATTTGAGAGATTTAAATACATAAGCCCTAAACACGTGAGTGTTGGAGTGTATAATAATGAGAGGACATATCACTTTGGCATGACATAGATTTCATTTAAATCACAACAATTAATTGAGAATTGAGTTTACATGTAAATGAATTTATGAAAATCTATACTCTCTATCCTTCTCGATTGTATTCTTGTTTATAATGCATATATTCTTGGACATTGTTGGGAGATTAAGAGGTTGGTCATAGTTATTTTATCAATTTAGTTTAAGTTTGATTTTATCTATCCTTTCTCGAGGACGAGCAAGAGCTAAGTGTGGGGGGTATTTGATGCAACCATATTATTTGATAGTTTTACCCATATTTACCTAGTGTTTTGCCTATGTTTTATACATAAAATGCATTGATATTTTTGTTTTATGTTTTTAAGGCACTTTTGGATGAAAGATTAAAAAAGAAGTAAATTAGAGATAATTGGCAGATTTGACCTCCGATCGATGTTTTGTGCAAAGCTTGAGCTCTAGAGGTCGAAACGAAGTGATTCTAGTAGCATTAGAAAGCTAACATCCATACCTTTCTAAACATATATGGAAAGAAAAAAAAAGAGCATGGAAATATCAGCTTTCAAAGTCAAATCTCGCATTCTGCTAGTGTTGACCTTTGGCCATTCCGATTTGAATATCTTGAGTTACAGAAGTCCATTTGATACAAACTCAATTTTATTGGATTTCTGACTCGAGGACCAAATGGCAGTAGAAAAAGAGCTCATTTGAGAGAGATATGACTTTTTTAAGATGACATATGAATTTTACCAGCAAACAGGTTTTGTGAAGAAATAAGTCCAAATTACGTCCCAAAGCATCCAAACCGACATCCAAGTCTTTATTTCAGAAATTTAGCTCATCTAAGTCAAAAGTCAAAGCTTGAAGATTTTATGTAAGGTTATTTCTCTTTTTTTAGGAAAATAGTTATTGAAATACTTTAATTTAAATTGTCTACTTAGAAAAGGACTATTTTGTAGAAAATGGATTAGGGTTTCTTATGATATAAAAAGAAAGAGAGAAAGGAACACCCCTTTCCTCCACAAACCCGAAATCATGCATTCTTCTTTCTTTTTGATTAGTTGTTCAATAAACATGCAAGGTTAAATAACACGATCAAAAGATTGATGTCTTATCCCAAGTGCAGGAGTGTCGAAGTAATAAATAATCCGGCAAGTCCAGGGTCGAATCACATTGAGGTGAACTATATAAAATTATAAACAACAAATGAAAAGGAGTTGAATAGAACTTTTGAGATGTGATATTGATGTGAGTATTAATCAAAGATAAAAGCAATTGTCAAGGTTAGAGGATCCACTAATAGTATTAGAAATAAGTATAGTATAAACTCTTTTTATTAATCAACTGGAAATCACACACAAAGGAGGTTCCAATCGGATGATTTATCCTTAATAGTTCATTATAATTTTTTAACATGATCATATTAATTATCTTATTTTAGTAACACCATACTTTTAAATGTCAGGAATTCATGATGTTAACTTATGTTAACAACAAATCAAGTTCCTTTCATAGCACAGATGTCGGTTATACCATACAGTAGGCTATGAAAGTGCCAAGTATTTGTTGTCCCAAGTGTTGTACAACACAAATCTAGATTAATTATTTAACAATCAAGGTATTAAGAATTAGTAAGATAAAAAGATAAGACATGTTAATAACAAACTTTCTTAGATATAAACATTGAAATCCATGTTGAGTTTATATTATACCTATTCTAACACCATTAGTGAAACCTTTTCACCTTGACATAATAAACTTAGCTAAATATTGTGAAGAAGAGAAACATAAATAAACTAGATAAGAACATAGTTATGATGAAAAGTATAAACAAGAGATTAATGAAAGCAAAACTTAAACATTATAAAAATACAAAGAAAGAAAGCAAGAATATGATATTGATTTGAACACCAAGATGTCTAAATGTATGGCAAATGCCTCCTTTTATAGGCTAAAATTCAGAACTATTAATTTGATGACTAATTATTGAGTGGGTGGCCACCTCTTGACATGGTGACAACCATTATCTTCTTGTCTGAACAAAACGTTATTGTTAACATCATAATTTGAACAGGTAGTCTTCATGACAGTTCTGGGAATTTGTCTCAGATTTCCAACAAAATAAGAATGAGCTCATTTGGACTTCTAGAACTCGAGATATGAGTTGAACACTGAACAGTGTTTGGGTTGTAGGATAGATTCCAACTTCACTTTTGTTGCTACAATTTGAACTTGAAAACGGCCGTTTTGAATCTTGGACTTCTCATGAAAGTTTTAGGTCTATGTCTTAGCTTTCCATCCATATAACCCAGACCTAAATCCAAGTTCTACAGCTCTAGTTATGATCCAATAACCGAATGGTGTTCTAATTTAACCTGAACCAGCATCTCTTCTTTAAGTTAGCCCTCTCTTTGTCTTCTCAATTTCAATAGTCAAACAAATCAATCAATCATTTGAATTGTAAAACATGCCTGCATTTGAAATGTGCATTTACGATAAATTAAAGATATCTTATATTATCGTACTTGCTATTATAAAACATGCTTAAGTTAGTGAATTTAATGATACTTTAAGTGTAATATGTTTGCAAGTATGGGTTATGATTGGGCCTTTGAAAACTGTTTAAAGCATGGGCTTGTTCATGGAGACATTCCTTAAAAGAAAGCAAAGTTGAACAATCATTGGTTGAATGTTCATTGGTTTCACAAATTTGACACACAATGTCTTGAACATATTTTAATTGACCACTCCTTTTCAATTCTAGTGCCTCGACTTTTCTAGCTAGAGAAGCAAACTTGGCTTGGAGGTCATGATCTTTCCTAAGGTTGTACATTCCTCCACTAGCCATGTTTTAGCTTTATCTTTTAATGAAAAAGGAAAAAGCTTTAATCTGATGGTGTTCATGCTATAATTTGAGTCATTATAGGTATTACAGACCTCCTCAAATTCCCTTACATGCAAGTATGGATTTTCTAAATCTAAGCCATGAAAAGAAGGTAAAAGTTGAATAATGTCTGACTTAAAATTAAAATGAGATGCATTAGGAGGGGAAACTATGCATGTGGGTGCACTTGTTCTTGTGGGATTCATGTGGTCTCTAAGTGTTCTCACATGATTATTCTCATTATGAAGCGACTGATTATCTTCTTCGGCCATATTTTCTGAAAATGATGAGGATACCCTACAAAGTCTATCACTTAATGTACGTGACCAGATTCTCATGCACGTGTAGAAAGAGAATAACATGAAGAAAAGAAAAAAAAACAAAAGGAAACAAAACAAAAGAAACAAATTAGATACAAGAAAAGTGAAAAGATAAAATAAAATAAATAATATAATTTAAACAAGAATTTACCTCCCTGGCAATGACGCCAAAAACTTGACACGACCAAAGAGTTGATGTCTTCTCCCAAGTGCGGGAGTGTCGAAGTAATAAATAACCCAGCAAGACCGGGGTCGAACCACATGGAGATTAACTATATAAATTATAAATAATAATAATAATAATAATGAGGACTTTGAGATGTAAGATTGATTTAAGGATTAAACAGTGATAAAAACAATTGTCAAGGTTAGAGGATCCACTAATGGTATTTCAAACAAGTATAGTATAAACTCTTATTACTCAACTAGAAACCACACACGAAGGAGGTTCCAATCAGATTATAAATTGTTAACATGATTACATTAGCTATCTTATTCGAATAATGCTAATACTTGTAAATGTTATCAGGTATTCATGATTATAACTTATGTTAACAACAAATCAAGTTCCTTTCAGAGCATATGTGTCGGTTATACCATACGGTTTGGGCTATGAAAGTGCCAAGTATTTGTTGTCCCAAGGGTTATAGAACATAAATCTAAATTAACCATTTAACAAGCAAAGTATTAAAAGTGAATAAGATAACAAATACAAAACATGTTAGTATCAAACATTAAAGTCCATGTTGAGTTTATACTATACTTATTCTTACACCATTAATGTAACCTTTTCACCTTGACATAATAAACTTAGTTAAACATAATGAAGCAGAGAAACATAAATAAACAAGACAAGAACATAAATAAGATATAAGTTAACTAAGTAAAGGAAAGGAAATGAAAAGTATAAACAAGAGATTAATATAAACAAAATTTAAGCATTACAAATATAAAGAGAGAGAGTAAGAGCATGATCTTGATGTGAAAACCAAGATGCCTAAATGCATGGCAAATGCCTCCTTTTATAGGCTAAAATTTGGAAATATTGATTTGATGACTAATTGTTAAGTGGGTGGCCACATCTTGACTTGGTGACAATCCTTATCTTCTTGTTTAAACAAAACGTCATTGCTAAAATCATAATTTAAACAGATTTTCCCCATGAAAGTTCTAGGAAATTGTCTTAGATTTCCAAAAAAAAAAAGAATCGGTACATTTGAACTTCTAGAACTCGAGATATAGGTCGAACACTAAACAGTGTTTAGGCTGCAGGACAGATTCTGACTTCTCCATTGTTGCTAAGATTTGGACTTCCAAATAGCAGAATTGAGTCTTGGACTCCATGAATGTTTTAGGCCTATGTCTTATCTTTCTAGCCATATAAACCAAATTGAAATCCAAGTTCTACAGGTCCAGATATGACCCAATGACTGAACAGTGTTCCAGTTTGGACTGAACCAGCATCTCTTTTCTAAGCTTAACCCTCTCTTTGTCTTCTCAATTTCAGTAATTGAACTCATCAATCAATCTTTTGATTTATGTGATAGGCCTGCATTTAAAATGAGCATTTACCATAAATTAAAGATATTTTATAGTATCAGACTTGTTATTATAAAACATGCTTTAGTTAAGGAGTTATTGATACTTCAAGTGCAAAATGATGATATAAAACCTTGATAACAATGCACTTTTAAGTACTAATCACACCATATACCTTTTCTTTTGTGGATCAAACTCGTATTACAACACAACCATTTGGGTCTTTTCCCCCAACCTTGATGCTAACATTTTTCCATAGTTCCCTTTTATTATCTATTAAACAAAACCTTATTAATAATATAAGATGATAATAACCTCATTTATTTGTAATCTCGCGAGTTCAACCATTGTTATGATCTTTAACAAGTCACTAATAAGAATTGCATTTCTAATTCTCATATTCTCCTTATTGTTGTTTCTTCGATTGACCATCAAAATATATTTGTAGTCCCCCTCCTTAATAGTGCCCATCTTAATATCATTTATTCATAACAAATTTCACGTGGATAATATTCTTAGATATCTAAGACTTGATATATTAATCTTTAGTGCGATATAGTATTGGATGAGTTATTTTGTCCATCTTTAATAAGTCAAACACTCTATGCAATTTTTATTTTGAGTCCACTATCATAAATTCTTTTTCCTGAATTCGTTACAACAATATTCCAATACTAATTATTTGATTTCTCATCAAGTGAGAGATAATTTTCATTTTTATCATAAATATCCCAAAATTCCATTCCTACTTACATTACCTATAATCAACAAACATCTTCCACACACCACTTTTCGTGGAATCCATACAAGTAGATTCAACTACTCACTTAATATACTTATCAACAAAACTTTTATAAATTTATTAAATACGTCTCCTTGATTTAACTTAACTAAGTTAACTTGAATCCTTCCTCTAACATTTATTCCATTTCAATGGTAAAATTTATCTCCCTATCCAAAATCTGACCCAAGCCCTTAACCAGGGTACTCAATCATGTTGCCCACATCGGACACTAGTCCTTTAACTAGGGTAACTAGCTTAAACTACCAAAACTAGGCCCTAGTCCCTAAACTAGGGCAACTAGTTTACTATACCCAAATCGGGTGCTAGTTCATAAACTAGCGCAACTAGCTCACATTGTCCAAACCAAGCGCTAGTCCTTAAACCAGGAAAACTAGCTCATTCTGCTCAAACGGAGCGCTAGTCTCTAAAGAAAGGAAACTAGCTCACTTTGCTCAAACCGAGCGCTAGTCCCTAAACCAGAGAAACTAGCTCACACTTATTACTAATAACACAACCCTAAATCAAAAGAAGTTCCAATTTCATACTTAATTTAAACACATAATTAGCTATGTTAGGATGTCCAGCATCTACCTATTCCTGTCGAGGATCCTGGACCTCCAGTTGAAGTTTTAACTCCATGTACTTCTCCTGTAACAATAAGACACAAATAATTATCAAACCATCCATTAAACTTAGGATCCCATAATTGGTTCCACACTATTTTCCTTCATTCATTTTATTAACGTCAACACATTCACATGAGCACCCCTTTCCATAATGCATTCATTGTCCAAGCATATTGTTATCCATTTTCGTAATACCCTTTTATGTCAACAACTTTTCTCAAGGTCTGCACAAACCAAAAAGGGTCATAAAATTCAAGATAATCAAAAACATAAAACAAACATTATTCATAGAACAACAAAATTTATTGTTCATCTAGCAGTAAAAGTCACTATTCATCCAGTATTGAAACTTCATGCATTTTAACTTTTTCGTCATCGATTTTTCAATGTCCAAAGACATCACTTTTCATCACCGATTTTTTTCAATGTCCAAAAGTCCTTCATTATATCAAACGCATGGTAGGCATTGGATTCAAACCCTCTATTACTTGAAATTTGGACAGACCTACCCTTAACAATCCATATCAATAGTAACTCAAACACATAACAACTCATTTACAACTATCACAATCAATTTAATCAATCAATCCATAACATCACAACCAAAATATTCGTATTAAAAAAAAATCTAAGGTTTAGAATTCCCTCCAAGTTCCAACTTGCATTTAGCATACCATTTCACGTTCCTTACTATCTGTATACATCCAACATATAATTTTTTTTTCTCCTTACATTAATTTGTCAACCCAACACTCAATATACATAACCATTAAATTACAAGCTCCTAGATCACTTTCCAAGTATGCAACATCAATTAAAAACACTAATGTTTATACAATGTCACTACTTTCTGTATTTTCCTTTCACATACAATTAACAAACATAATTCAATATCCAAGCATCAAAATCACAACCATGAGTGGACACATTTCCATCATCACATCTATAACACGACCAATATAATTTCATTCAATTTTCCATAATTTCCACATTCTCACACGTAACAACAATAGCATAATTTGGATAATTTGCATAACAATATTCATAACCCATAACCTTTAAACACAAACAATTTTATATCTACACGCATTTTCTTAAATTATCCCATGAACCTTAAAGTTAAAGAATGATAAGTTTTTCGATTCTTCTAACAATTTGATCCAATTCAACCATTATTATACATTACCCATAACCTAATACATCATAATTTCATCAATTAACAATAAAATCTAATTTTCCTCAATTTTACTTCTAAGAACCCTAACTAAAAATCAAAGAATCATGCATTACATCATTTCTTTTCATTAAAACTTGTATAAATAAGTTTGAAACCCCTTACCAAACGATAAAATGGACTTCGAACGTTAGCCTGTCAATCTTTCTTCACTCCTCTTCTTCTTCCTTCACCAATCTCTTATTTCTCTCACTTGCCATCACTTTCTCTCTCTGATCTTCCCCTCCATATGATGCTCCTCTCATTGGATTTGTCTACTCTCACTTTAATCTCTCAACTCCTACGATTTCCCCTTGCATTTTGGTGTTCACTAAGCCTTTGTCTCTTCCTTTCTCCTCTTATTGGATTTGTCTACTCTCACTTTAATCTCTCAACTTCTACGATTTCCCCTTGCATTTTGGTGTTCACTAAGCCTTTCTCTCTTCCTTTTTTCCTTTTTTTTCCAGTAGCTTCCTGTCAGTTTAAAGGGAAAGAGAGCTGAGTTTTGTGGCCAAAAGACCATTTTGCTCTTAATGAGCCCATGAATTTGTCCAATTTATTGTTACTATCATGAGGCCTTCCCACACTCTAATTGCCCTGAAATGTTAACCCTACATAGAACTATATGTCAGGAGACTCCACGTAAAAGTGTAGCTCGATTTGACAGTCAAATTGAAAATTATGTTTGATACATAAAACTGATCAGTATGTGATTTTTACACTAAAATCTAAATTTTTGTATTGTTTTATCAACTTAAATCATCAAGAGTTTCCAAATAATTAATCAAAAACTTTCATCCCTATTTATACTACAAATTCTCCTCAACTTTTGCCTCTTTTGGATTAAAAATTGCGCGATTGCACGTGGGGCTTATATCAGCGGTCAAGGTCTTTCATGTGTAAAACCATACATTAACTTATTTAAAAATTCTAAAATATTTTTCTAACTATTTTCACCCCAAATTTATAAACATTATGCATATTTAGCACTAGTTTATCAATTTCCTAGTTAGGGGTTTATGTTGCACCTTTTATGTTCATCAAGTAATATTTTCAAGATTCCATCACCTATTTATACCAAATTTAAGCTAGACTATTTTGAATTTCATTAAATTATATTTCAATAACTTTCTTTCCTCGTACATCACTTCCATTTAATTTTTAGTAGCGTTTCTATATATTTTTTTATTTTTTGATCATTTTTCATATTTTCATTTTTAAATTAACACTTGAACATTATATTTCAAATTTCAAAAATTCAAAGTCATATTTTTAATTCAAATATTCAATTTACTCCCTTGACATAAAATTTACTTCAAAGATCTTATTCATGGGTTTATAAAGACAATCTCAAAACAAGCCAAAAAATACAATTTTTACTGCTCCCATAAAGATGCTGAAACAGGGGTCCTTAGCAATAACAAAGATGGGGAAGTTTTTTCCTCTCCTTAGCTAGTTGTACAAGGCAGAAAAGAAATGTCTTGGTAAGAATCAACGGTAAAAAAAAAAGAAAGATAAACAAATGGTTGAGATTCCTTTTAGTTTAGGATCCATTTATGTAAATCCCGAGAAAAAACCAAGGCTGGATTAAATTAAAGAAAATAAACTAAACTAAAAAGAAGTGGGGGTAAGAACCAATACACTTAAAGAAAATGGGGCCTAAATGCAAATAAGAATAATTTAGAGCATAAATACTCCTATTCTCACCAAAAACAGATCTGCAGCTACGTAAAGAAAGAAAAGAGGGAGTTTTTATATCTATTTTTAGAAATTAAGAGAGAAACACCAAAATTTCAAGAACCCATCCCAGATTGAGGGTTATAGGTAAAATAAACCCTGGTGGGAAAGGGATTAACAAGAAAAAATTGAATAAGAAGAGAAGAGGGGAGGGTCGGCTGTCATTAGAAAGAAAAGGAGGGTTTGAAGCCTTGATTCGCATCAGGTAAGATATTCTAAACCTAGTCTTATGAGTCATTTCAAGTCGATTATGAATTGATGCCTGGATGTTAATTTACATATTGAGTTCTTAGACTTGAATTGAGGAAAAAGTAAGAGTTGTTAAAGTAAAGAACTTCATGTGTTGTGTGTAAATGGAAAGGTTGATGAATCTGGACAGTTTCGTCTCTTGACCTTCAAAGAGATTTTGGGTAGGAGAATGAAGGAATTAGGATCAAGTTCCTTCATAGAAATTGTAGTTTTGGATGTTTATTAATGAGTGATTTTGACTACCTTAGAGGAAGAACTGGGTTCTTCCCAAAACATAGAACTTGTAGCCTCATGTCTTACCTTCCCAACGCCATAAATTTTGCTTGAATCGGAGTTCTATAACTCCAGATATAGTTAAAAATCTGAAGGAGAGGTCAGACAATAACAGTTCAAAAATGGACAGTAACAGTTGGACAGTAACAGTCCAAGTGTTTGTTAATGAGCGATTTTGACTACCTTAGAGGCAGAACTAGGTTCTTCCCAAAACATAGAACTTGTAGCCTCATGTCTTACCTTTCCAACACCACAAATTTCGCTTGAATCGGAGTTCTATAACTCCAGATATAGTTAAAAATATGAGGAGAGGTCAGACAGTAACAGTTCAAAAATGAACAGTAACAGTTGGACAGTAACAGTCCAAGTGTTTGTTGATGAGCGATTTTGACTATCTTAGAGGTAGAAATGGGTTCTCCTTAAATCATAGAACTTGTAGCCTCATGTCTTAGCTTTCTAACGACACAAATTTTGCTTGAATCGGAGTTCTATAACTCCAGATATAGTTCAAAAATGGACAGTAACAGTTGGACAGTAACAGTCCAAGTGTTTGTTGATGAGCGATTTTGACTATCTTAGAGGCAGAACTGGGTTCTCCTTAAATCATAGAACTTGTAGCCTCATGTCTTAGCTTTCCAACGACATAAATTTTGCTTGAATCAGAGTTCTATAACTCCAGATATAGTTGAAAATCTGAGTAGAGGTCCGACAGTAATAGTTCAAAAACGGACAGTAACAATCCAAACGTTTGTTGATGAGCGATTTTGACTACCTTAGAGGCAGAACTAGGTTCTTCCCAAAACATAGAACTTGTAGCCTCATGTCTTACCTTTCCAACGCCACAAATTTCGCTTGAATCGGAGTTCTATAACTTCAGATATAGTTAACAAATCTGAGGAGAGGTCAGACAGTAACAGTTCAAAAACGGACAGTAACAGTCCAAGTGTTTGTTGATGAGCGATTATGACTATCTTAGAGGTAGAACTGGGTTCTCCTTAAATATAGAACTTGTAGCCTCATGTCTTAGCTTTCCAATGACACAAATTTCGCTTGAATCGGAGTTCTATAACTTCAGATATAATTAAAAATCTGAGGAGAGGTCAGACAGTAACAGTTCAAAAACGGACAGTAACAGTCCAAGTGTTTGTTGATGAGCGATTATGACTATCTTAGAGGTAGAACTAGGTTCTCCTTAAATATAGAACTTGTAGCCTCATGTCTTAGCTTTCCAACGACACAAATTTCGCTTGAATCAGAGTTCTATAACTCTAGATATAGTTGAAAATCTGAGGAGAGGTCAGATAATAATAGTTCAAAAATGGACAGTAACAATCCAAGTGTTTGTTGATGAGCGATTTTAACTATCTTAGAGGCAGAACTGGGTTCTCCTTAAATCATAGAACTTGTAGCCTCATGTCTTAACTTTCTAACGACACAAATGTCACTTGAATCAGAGTTCTATAACTCCAGATATAGTTAAAAATCTGAGGAGAGGTCAGATAGTAACAGTTCAAAAATGAGGCAGTAACGGTTGGACAATGACAGTCCAAATATAAAGAAAGGAATGATAACTAGGATTGGATAAAGAACGACAATAATAATGAGTGAAATGAGAAAAACATAAAGTACTAAGAAATGACTGAAAGAAAGACTTATTGGTTGTTGATATGGTTATTATAAAACATATCCTTGAGTGAGGAAAATTTATGAGATAAACCTGTGATTTACAGGAGGGACCACAGGCGTGGTGCAACAGCAGCAGCAGGGGAGCACGAGTAGAGCTTCTATTGCAGGTAGGTGAATCACACCTTTACCTTCTACGTAAATTCCATGTTTTAATATATATTACTAATGTGAAATGTGAATTACCGAATGTATGTGTACTCAAGGGGAAAGGTTGTTGTGTGAATTGCTAAGTGTTGAAATTATCACTGACAAATAAAATATGAGAAGTGTGATTTGAGGCGTAAACTAACATACATTTAGTGTATGTTAGAATCTCGGGTAAGAGGATCGCCATGTTTGGACTAGCATACATTTAGTGTATGTTAGGATCCCGGGTAAGGGGATTGCCATGGTTGGACTAGCATACATTTAGTGTATGTTAGGATCTCGGGTAAGGGGATCGCCATGTTTTCGGTTAGCATACACTCAATGTATGTTAGGATCCCGGGTAAAGGGATCGCCATGTTTCGGCTAGCATACATTCAGTGTATGTTGGGATCCCGGGTAAGGGGATCACCCTGCATCGACTCCTATGGGATGATGATGATGATACCAGTGAAAGGGGTATCAGAAATGGGTTAAACAAAGATAATCATGTTTGATCTTATAAAGTCTGGAATTGAGGTTAATAGTGAAAGAGGGAACGATTATTAATAGTTTGAATAAGGAAGAGATTCTAATGAAAACCAGAAAGAAGAAGGGAACAAAATATGAATGCATGTTACCCTTTTAAAATTGCTTGATATTCGTGTTGTTATTTTTTATGTGATAGTCACCTTTCAATAATATGTATTTTGTTTCAGGAACATCACATGCACGATAGGAGTAGATCCTAGCTTATGTTTCCCTTCTTGTAATTTAGGTTACATATTTTGTAAACATGAAAATGTTTGTATAACTTAATTTGTATAATTAATGTTTAAACTTGATTGAATGAACTTAATCTCTGTAGTTCATGTAACCATCTTTCATGTCTACGTATTTACTTTTATTTTCATCCATAATGATATTTTGTTATATAATGTATATCATGAATATCGTGGGTAATAGGTATGAGAATATTGTGGAAATTGAAACCCAAGACGATTGGGTCGGGATTAAGTTATGAAATGCGAGTTATTAGAAGTGTAAACAGGCTATATATCAATAACTTGGGACCTTCCGGTATAGGGGGGACTTCGTCGAAATTTCGGTAAATTTTTAATATGAAAACCATGAATATATATATATATATACATATATATATAAGAAAAAAAAATTCTCTGTTTTCGGTTGACATGAGAGTGTTGTTTTTTTTTATCTCCAAGTAGGGGATGTTACAGTTGGTATCATAGCCCAGGTTGCTATTCCGGGGATATGAATGATTATATGATTTTGAAATGTGTTTCAGGATGGTGAGAACAAGGCAAGGAGCCAGGACTGATCCATCCCCAGTTCGGGGAAGTGACCAGAGTTTTCGAAATGAAAGTGATCCAGACTGGGATCCCTTGGCATACACCTCCTCTCATATACCTGCAACGTCAGTGTACTCTGAAGCTGGCGAGTCAGTGAGACTTCGAGATGATTCGTTGTCCCGTCAGGCAGTTGTGTCCATGCCCAAGGTATCAGACAAACGGGGGGAAGATAATATACCCCCACCAGTGGAATCGGTAGCTGGATCAAACCCATTTTCAGATCCTGCTTTTTATGGAACATATAGTCAGAGCTGTAGCAGCAGGAATGGTAGCGGGAGCCTCCGGTACAGCTCCTAAAACAGGGGGAGTAGTCACTATAGTGCATTGGGTGAAGCGTATGAGAGAGATGGGTTGTATGACTTACGGTGGTGAAGAGGATGCTGAAGTTGCTGGGCATTGGCTGAGGAAAGTGGAGAGAGTTATAAATCAGATGCAGGTGCTAGAGGAGCTACGAGTGGATTGCGTGACTCAGCTATTGGTTGATAGTGCCCACTCTTGGTGGGAGACCATTAGAGAGAGAAGATCAGGGGAGGTATTGCAATGGAGGGACTTTCGTGAAGAATTTGAGGAGAGGTACTATTCCTGGGAACATATGAGGGAGAAAGAACATGAGTTCTTGGATTTGAGGCAAGGAGATTTCAGGACTTAGCAGCTTTTGCCTCCACCTACCTTCCCACGGAGCGCCACAGGGTGGAGAGGTTCCGTGATGGACTGAGGCGGGAACTGAGGATGATATTGATAGCCATGCAGTTTCAGTCTGTGCGGGAATTGGTACGGGTAGCTCAGGGTATGGAGAGGGTAATAAGGGATACCCCAAAACCAGTGGTCGAGCAGAGTCAGGTAATTGGAGTTAAGAGGAGAGATTTTGAGTTTTTAACTGGGAGACCTCCTTTCCCAAAGAAAAAGAAGAGTGGGCAATCATCAAGTTAGTTCATGAAAAGGGGTGGGAGTTTCATCCTAGGAGGGAGTTTAAGAGGATCTAGACGGGTCAATGGAAGAGGAGCTTGGGGAGGACAGTCTAGACAGGGAGTCAAAACTGCTGGAGGGTCTACAGAGCAAAAAGGACCAGTATATCCATTTTGTTAGAGGTGTGAGCAGCGACACCCTGGAGATTGCTCTGCGATGTCGGGGAGATGTTATATTTGTAGAGGTGAGGGGCATCGATGGAAAGAGTGTCTGCATGTAGGAAGAGGGTGTTACTATTGTGGGGACACGAGTCACAGGAAGAAGGATTGTCCTCGTAGAACTACCGAGGGAGCACATGGTCAGAGGATTGAGGTTCAGAGCCAGCAGCAATTAGTGATAGTCAATCGTCCTATCAGGCCTACCCAGTCAGGGACGAGTGCTACTCGTGGGAGGCCCAGAAATCAGGAGGGGAGGACTCAGGGTCGGGTATACCACATAACCTACGAGGATGTGGGAGCTGTACCAGATGTGGTGGCAGGTACCTTACAGTTAGATACAATGCACGTTTATGCTTTAATTGATCCTGAAGCTAGTCATTCCTTTGTATCTTATAGAATTGTGAATGACTTGCATGTGTTATCTAGTAACTTGGGTGTAGGAGTGACAGTTAGTACACCTCTAGGGGAGAATATACATATTGATGATATTTATAGAGGGGTAAAACTATATATTGGGGGGTTAGAACTGAGGGTAGATCTTGTGCCGTTAGAGCTATATGATTTTGATGTAATTCTGGGTATGGATTGACTAAGTAAACATAAGGCACAAGTGGATTGTTTCACCAAGACGGTGACAATCCAAGGAATAGGTGATAAAAGAGTAGTGTTTAAAGGGGAAAGAAAAATAATTCCAAGTTGTGTAATCTCAGTCTTGGTGGCTAGAAAATTACTGAGGAAGGGTTGTTCTGCTTAGTTAGCCCATGTAAGAGAGCTGGAAAAAGGAAGCATAGATTTGACTAGTATTTCTGTTATAAGACAGTTTCGAGATGTATTCCCAGAAGAGTTGCCGGGATTACCTCCAGTTAGAGAAATTGAAGTTTCCATAGAAACTATTCTAGGAGTTTCTCCTATAGCCCAGTCTCCTTATAGGATGGCACCTATGGAATTGGTGAAACTGAAGGTCCAGCTTCAAGAATTGTTAGATAAAGGCTTTATCCGGCCTAGTAACTCGCCCTGGGGAGCTCCGATATTGTTTGTAAAGAAGAAGGATGGCACCCTTCATTTGTGCATCGATTATCGTCAATTGAATAAAGTGAAGGTGAAGAACAGGTACCCACTTTTACGAATAGATGACTTGTTTGATCAGTTGAAGGGTGCTAGGGTGTTCTCTAAGATAGATCTGAGATCTGGATACCACCAGTTGAGAATCAAGGAACAAGTCATACAAAAAACTGCATTCCGAACTCGTTATGGGCATTACGAGTTTTTAGTGATGCCTTTCGGGTTAACCAATGCTCCGACCATGTTTATGGACTTGATGAATCGGGTGTTTCGGCCTTACCTGGACCAATATGTGGTTGTATTTATTGACAATATCTTGGTGTATTCAAACTCTCACTTGGAACATGAACAACATCTAAGGGTTGTGCTATAGACCTTAAGGGAGAATCAATTATATGCCAAGCTGGATAAGTGTGAGTTTTGGCTTTAGGAAGTGATATTTTTAGGCCATGTAATATCCGCAGAAGGAATACTTGTGGATCCAAGAAAGGTTAAGGCCGTATTAAAATGGGAAAGGCCTACTAATGTGACTGAAATCCGGAGCTTCTTGGGCCTTGCGGGATATTATCGGAGGTTTATTGAGGGGTTCTCCACCATAGCATCACCTTTAACAAAGCTGACTCGCAAGGAAGTCAGGTTTGTTTGGTCGGAAGAGTGTGATGTGAGCTTTCGAGAACTGAAGGAGAGGCTTACTTCTGCTCCTATGCTGGCCCTTCCATCGAGGACAGAAGGGTTTGTGGTATATAGTGATGCCTCAAAAAGGGGCCTGGGATGTGTATTGATGCAACACAGACGTGTGATTGCTTATGCATCAAGACAGCTAAAGTCGCATGAGGTGAATTACCCGGTTCATGACCTAGAACTTGCAGCGATGGTGTTTGCCTTAAGGGTATGGAGACATTACTTGTATGGGACACAAGTTCAAATCTTTATAGACCATAAAAGTTTGAAGTATTTGATGTCACAAAAGGAGTTGAACATGCGACAGAGAAGATGGGTAGAGTTAATAAAAGATTATGATTGCATTATTGACTACCATCCTGGTAAGGCTAATGTAGTAGCCGATGCCTTGAGTAGGAAGGGAAAAACTATGATGAATGATATGGAGCTGAAGGAACAGGAAAGTATAGTGGAATTAAAAAAAATGGGCTTGCAGCTAAGTGTAGGGCCCGAGGGGTCACTGTTAGCTCAGTTAAAGATCCGATCTGTGTTTCGAGACAAGGTCTTGGTGGCTCAACAAGCAGATGGCAAAGTAAAAGAGATTAAAGGGAGGGTAAACAAGGGTATAGAGACATCATTTCAAATGATATCCAATGGGCTAATAGCTATGGGAAGGCGAATTTATTTACCTGAGGATAAGACTTTGAAAGATGAAGTATTAAGAGAAGCGCATGAATCTCGATTTGCTACTCATCCTAGGAGTACAAAGATGTATAGGGATTTAAAGGAATACTACTGGTGGCCAAATATGAAGAGGGAAATAGCAGAATTTGTATCAAACTGTGGGATCTGTCAACAAGTAAAGATAGAACACCAGAAACCTGTAGGGGAATTACAGTCATTATCAATTCCGGAATGGAAATGGGAGGATATTTTTATGGATTTTGTGACGGGATTACCCAGGGGAAAGAAGGGGAATGATGCCATATGGGTGGTTGTGGATCAACTAACAAAATCTGCTTTGTTTTTGCCTATGAAGATGACTGATTCAGTGGATAAACTAGCAAAATTGCATGTAAATGAAGTAATCAGACTTCATGGAGTGTCAGTGTCAATTATATCGGATTGGGATCCAAGGTTCACATCGAGGTTGTGGCCTAGCTTACAGTAGGCAATGGGGACAAAGTTGAATCTGAGCACGACATTTCATCCTTAGACAGATGGTAAATCTAAAAGGACCATTCAAACTCTGGAGGATCTCTTAAGGTCCTGTGTGCTGGAGTTTTGAGGGAATTGGGAGGATCTTCTGCCCTTGGTGGAGTTTACATATAATAATAGCCACCAAACTACTATTGGTATGGCTCCATATGAAGCATTGTATGGGAGGAAATGTCGTACCCCAATTTGTTGGGAGGAAGTAGGAGAAAGGAAGCTTTTGGGACCTGAAATGGTGCAACTGACAACTGACAAGGTGAGAGTGATCAAAAAAAGGATGAAGGAAGCCCACGATAGATAAAAAAGTTGCGCAGATCGGCGAAGAAGGTCGTTGGAATTCCAAGTGGGAGATAAAGTATTTTTGAAGGTGGCTCCTTGGAAAGGCATCATTCGATTTGGAGTAAAAAGGAAATTAGCCCCGAGATATATTGGCCCTTTTGAGATTAAGGAAAGAATCGGGCCCGTTGCTTATCAATTAGAATTGCCTGTATATTTGGATAAGATTCACAATGTGTTTCATGTGTCATTGTTGCGAAAGGCCAAGATAGACCCCTCAAGGGTATTGCCACAGGTTCCTTTGAAGATTAAAGGGGATTTAACCATGAAAATTAAGCCCGTCAAGATCTTAGATCGAGATGAGAAGTTGTTAAGGAATAAGAGAGTTCCCTTGGTAAGAGTATTATGGAGAAGCTCTAGAATAGAAGAAGAAACATGGGAAAGAGAATCTAAGATGAAGGAGAAGTTTCTGCACTTATTCTCCGACATAGGTACGTAACTTGAATTTCGAGGACGAAATTTTGTTATTAGGAGGGGAGAATGTAAATCCCGAGATAATCAAGGCTGGATTAAATTAAAGAAAATAAACTAAACTAAAAAGAAGTGGGGGCAAAACAAATACATTTAAAGAAAATAGGGTCTAAATGCAAATAAGAATAATTATAGAGCATAAATACTACTTTTCTTACCAAAAACAGATCTGCAACTATCGTGAAGAAAGAAGAGAGGGAGTTTTGGTATCTATTTTTACAGATCAAGAGAGAAACACCAAATTTCAAGAACCCATCCAAGATTAAGGGTTATAGGTAAAAATAAACACTGGTAGGCAAGGGATTAACAAGAAAAAAATTGAACAATAAGAGAAGAGGGGAGGGTCGGCTGTCATTAGAAAAAAAAGGAGGGATCGAGACCTTGATTCGTATCGGGTAAGATATTCTAAACATGGTCTTATGAGTTGTTTTAAAGTCGATTATGAATTGATGCCTAGATGTTAAATTATAGATTTGAGTTCTATAACTCTAGATATAGTTAAAAATCTGAGGAGAGGTCAGACAGTAACAGTTCAAAAATGGACAGTAACAGTCCAAGTATTTGTTGATGAGCAATTTTGACTATCTTAAAGGCATAATTGGGTTCTTCTTAAATCATAGAACTTGTATCCTCATGTCTTAGCTTTCCAGCGACACAAATTTTGCTTGAATCGGAGTTCTATAACTCCAGATATAGTTGAAAATATGAGGTGAGGTCAGACAGTAACAGTTCAAAAACGGATAGTAACAATCCAAGTGTTTGTTGATGAGCGATTTTGACTATCTTAGAGGCAGAACTGGGTTCTCCTTAAATCATAGAACTTGTAGCCTCATGTCTTAGCTTTCCAACGACACAAATTTCGCTTGAATCAGAGTTCTATAACTCCATATATAGTTGAAAATCTGAGGAGAGGTGAGACAGTAACAGTTCAAAAACGGACAGTAACAATCCAAGTGTTTGTTGATGAGCAATTTTGACTATCTTAGAGAAAGAACTGGGTTCTCCTTAAATCATAGAACTTGTAGCCTCATGTCTTAGCTTTCCAACGACATAAATTTTGCTTGAATCAGAGTTCTATAACTTCAGATATAGTTAAAAATCTGAGTAGAGGTCAGACAGTAACAGTTCAAAAACGGACAGTAACAGTCCAAGTGTTTGTTGATGAGCGATTTTGACTATCTTAGAGGCAGAACTGGGTTCTCCTTAAATCATAGAACTTGTAGCCTCATGTCTTAGCTTTCCAACAACACAAATTTTGCTTGAATCGGAGTTCTATAACTCCAGGTATAGTTAAAAATCCGAGGAGACAGTAACAGTTCAAAAACGAGGCAGTAACGGTTGGACAGTGACAGTCCAAATATAAAGAAAGGAATGATAACTAGGATTGGATAAAGAACAACAATAATAATGAGTGAAATGAAAGTGTTGTTTTTTTTTATCTCCAAGTAGGGGATGTTACAGGTTATGAGCTCAAGGGACTAAACTGTTAGGCCCACATATCTAGCCATAAAAAACTCGGAAGCACTTGATTTCCTTTTTAAAATATTTTTTCAAGCAGATGAAACATCATCCACTTGATTTTTTTTTTAAAATAATTTAATGACACTTAGTTTGTTTAAGTGGATGACATGTCATTTACTGCAACAAACTATGGTCATCTTTAGTGGTTGGAAAATTGGCTTTCAGGGTATTTGGATCCAAAACCCTAAATTTCAACTTATTTTCACCTATAAACACTAAAAACATAATTTTGAAACCTAGATAACTACATTTACAACCCTAAAACACCCTATAATTAATATAAAAATAAAAAATCAAACAATAGAAAAAATCATCAAGAGCCCCCATTTACTTTTTATGGCATAATTAAAAATCTAAACAACCTGGAATTGTAGCTTCTGCTATGTCCTTGGTCACTCACGTCTCCTTTGCACCAAAGTTGCTGCTAATACCAACAAGGTATCTAGCAGTCATCCCCAGGCTCAGACTGTTCAAGCTGAAAAAGGGAGTGTTTTTAGTAGATTGGGACCCCAGCTTCCACACCAAGGAACTCCTCCTCCGTCACAGGTGCAAGGTCTGTCTTGTGATCATGTCATTCCAGTGGCCTCTGGGGTGGCTACCGTGTCAACAACTAATAATGTTGTTCTTGATGGTTGGGTTACTGTGAAATCTAGACGTAAGGCCAGCAAGCAGTCTTGTTGCAATTCAAAGGGGAAGGAGGTGGTTGTAGTGGAACTAGTGTTTGATGTCAACACTTGTGTAACTCATTCTCCCCCAGTATGTGCAGGAGAAGATTGGAGTACCCCCCTCCTAGAACTGATCATTGGTGGCAAATCCTTGTGTTGGTGACGTTCGGAGCACCTCCCCTCCTAGACCTGAACCATTGGTGGCAAATCCTAGTGCTGGAGAGGTTTCGAGCCCCTCTCCTCCCAGGTCTAATTGTTTGGTGGCTAATCCTGGCAATGATGTTATGGCTGGAAATTCTGAACGTGTTCCTCTTTTAGAAGTGTCTGTCAAGAGTGGAGTCAGAACTCGTAACTAGAAGCTGCATGGTCATAGTGGAAGGGTTTCCCCTTCCCCTGCAATCTCATAATTATATACAGCTGGAATATCAGGGGACTCAATAATCCCCTGAAGCAACATGAGGTTGTTAGCCTCATGAAGAAGCATAAGATGGATGTGTGTGGTTTGCTCGAAACAAAATTGCTTTCCTCTAGAGTTGCCTCTATGCATAGACTTCGACTCAAGCACTGGAAGTATTTTACAAATGCAGATGCAATAAGTACTGCTAGAATTGTAGTTTTTTGGAATCCAGCTACGGTCAAAGTTGATCTGCTTACATCCTCTGCGCAAGCTCTACATCTTTCCTTTCGCAATTTGATTTCTCAGTTTAGCTTCAAGGCTACTTTTGTTTATGGCTTCAATACTATCTCTGCAACACGATCTCTGTGGGGGGATTTAAGGTGATGGAATTCTAGTTGTCCCTGGATGGTTCTTGGTGACTTTAACTCCATGCTTTCCTCTGCAGATAAACACAATGGTATGGCTATTTCTTCCTATGAAATCTCTAATTTTCATGAATGTTGTTTTGATCTTGGCCTCTATGATGTCAACTTTACTGGCTGCCATTTCAGTTGGACAAATGGCTCTGTTTGGAGCTAACTTGATCGGGTGTTGATCAATCCCTCATGGTCTTCTTTGCAGCGTCTGACTCATGTTCGTTTTGGCTTTCCAGGTGCATTTACAGATCATTCTCCTGCAGCAGTTCATCTGGATCCGTATGTGCAGGGTAGACGAAACTTTAAATTCTTTAACATGTGGGCTACACATAATCAGTTCTTGGAGGTGGTCTCTTCTCATTGGTCCTCTCCTGTATATGGTACTCCCATGTATGTTTTATGTCGCAGACTTAAACTCCTGAAAGGGCATTTTAAGGAGCTCAATCGTCTTCATTTTAGTCATATATCAGAATGTGTTTCGTGGCTTGAATCTGAGTTAGAGCACCATAAATATGTATTCTAGCAAGACAGGGATAATCAACTCTTGTTTGAGCAGGACAGACTTCTTCGGTCCAAATTATCATCTCTGAAGTTTGCGGAAAAACAGTTCTTCAGTCAAAAAATCAAATGCAACTTTCTCAAGGATAGTGGCAAAGGCTCTAATTTCTTCCATGCTCTCATGGGTCAGAATTATCAAAGGAACTTCATTCCAGCCATTATGTGCAGTAATGGCAGACTTAGCAGCTCTTTGAAAGAAGTAGGTGATGAATTTGTGGCTTATTACCAGCAGTTGCTTGGCACATCCAAGACCACCATTCCTCTTGACAGTGTAGTCATTCGTTGTGGCCCCTGTTTTGCATCAAGCTCCCATGGCTTTCTCCTCTCTCCGGTTTCTCATGAGGATATTTAAAAGGCAGTCTTCAATATTGGGAATGATGAAGCTCCAGGTCCTGATGGCTACTCTTCCTTCTTCTTCAAGCAAGCCTGGTCTGTTGTGGGAGGTGATTTTTGTTCGACTGTTCAGGATTTCTTTCATTCTGGCAAACTTCTTAAACAGGTTAACCATTCAATTATTGCTTTGGTGTCCAAATTAGTAAATGCCTCTTTTACATCTGATTTCAGGTCAATTTCATGTTGTAATGTTGTCTATAAAGTGATTGCAAAAATCTTAGCTGATTGCCTTGCCCAAGCTTTGAAGGCCATTGTCAGCCCCATGTAGAATGCGTTTTTAGAAGGCAGGTTTATGAGTGACAACATTCATCTTGTCCAGGAGCTTCTTCGTTAGTATGGCCGGAGGCGTTCATCTCCCCTCTGTTTGCTGAAAGTTGATTTTAAAAAGGCTTTTGATTCTGTCCAGTGGGATTTCTTGGAAAATCTTCTTCGCCAACTTGGCTTTCCAGATAAATTTGTTCTTTTTATTATGCAATGTGTTTCCACTTCCTCTTTCTCTGTTACAGTTAATGGTGATATTCATGGATTCTTTCCGAGTCACAGTAGAGTTAGACAAGGTGACCCCTTCTCCCCATACCTTTTTCTTTGTTGTATGGAATATTTCTCCAGAATGCTCAAGCTAGCTTCCCAACAGGAGGGATTCTGCTTTCATCTGAAGTGTCAGGTTCAAGGTATTACTCAACTTGCTTTTATAGACGATGTTTTACTTCTCTTCCGTGGTGACTCATCTTCAATTCATTGCATCCTCCAACAGCTCACTCTTTTTGGGCAGATTTCTGGTTTGGAGATAAACCCGCATAAATCATCCATTTACTTTGGGGGTGTAGGCAATGTTCACAAGCAATCCATCCTCACTGATTCTGGCTTCAGAGAAGGGATCTTTCCTTTCACATATCTTGGGATCCCTCTAAGTCCTCATAGGCTGTTAGCCAGCTAGTTCTCGCCTGTAAACACCCAAGAGAAAATATATATATATATATATATATATATATATATATATATATATATATGAAATGATGACTCAGTTTTCGCTGCCGATTTCTGCATCGGCAGCGACGCAGTTTTCGCTGCCGATTTCTGCATCGGCAGCGACGCAGTTTTCGCTGCCGATTTCTGCATCGGCAGCGACGCAGTTTTCGCTGCCGATTTCATGATCGGCAGCGATGCAGTTTTCGCTGCCGATTTCTGCATCGACAGCGACGCAGTTTTTGCTGCCGATTTCATGATCGGCAGCGACACAGTTTTCGCTGCCGATTTCTGCATCGGCAGCGACGCAGTTTTCGCTGCCGATTTCATGATCGGCAGCGATGCAGTTTTCGCTGCCGATTTCTGCATCGGCGGCGACGCAGTTTTCGCTGCCGATTTCATGATCGGCAGCGATGCAGTTTTCGCTGCCGATTTCTGCATCGGCGGCGACGCAATTTTCGCTGCCGATTTCATGATCGACAGCGACGCAGTGTCTGTTTAAAAAAACATTAATTAACTTAAGGAGCTGGGAGGGAGGGGTAAAACCGGTTTTAGATAGACCAAAACAAGGATAAGAACACATCTAAACCAACCCCCAAACAACCCACCTCATTTCATGGGGAGTATAAATACAAGGAGGAGAGAGATAGGATGATCCATCCTCTTCCCAAAACAGCAGTTGCATGTCGTTCTTCCCTTCCTCTTTCACAGCAGAAACCTAAACCAAACCAGTAGAGAGTGCTTGTGAACGTGTGAGGGAAAGATGAGACCTTGAGAGAAGATTGGACCCTAGAGGAAAGGAAAAAGAAAGCTGGAAAACGTGAGAGGAAGAAGGAGGAGGAGAACCAGCAGGAGAAGAGAAAGAATAGTGTCAAACCTTCCTTAAACTTAGTTAGATTCGAAAGGTATGGGTCATGAAACTCCTTTCCTCTTCTCCTTAAGACTAGAAACGGAAATGAAGAAGAAAACCCTAAGGAAATTGACCTAAGACCTAAGCTAGCTATGAAGGAAACTGAAATTAACTAGGAGAACAAGGAAACAGAAATGAAATGAAGCCAATTTCAGAACATCTAACAAAGAAAAATGTGTGTGTTCTGTTGGGATTTGTTGAAGGATTATGTGCTGAAATTGATGGTTTCAATTTGTGTGTTCTGCTGGAATTTATTGAAAGATTATATGCTGTAATTGATGGTTTTCAATGTGTGTGTTCTGCTGGGATTTTGTTGAAGGATTAGGTGCTGAAATTGATGGTTTCAATGTGTGTGTTCTGCTGGAACTTAGTGACAGTGTATAGGTTGGGGTTGTTACAGCATGTGTGGTGTGTGTTCATGCCAAAATGTGTGTTGTGCAGCGAAACTCTGATTCGCTGCCGAAACTGTGTCAGCTGCAGCGAATTAGCATTCGCTGCCGAAACTGAGTTGTCTGCAGCGAATTTGTGATTCGCTGCCGAAACGGAGTCTTCTGCAGTGAATTAGTATTCGCTGCCGAATTGTGTGTTGTGCAGCGAAACTCTGATTCGCTGCCGAAACTGTGTCAGCTGCAGCGAATTAGCATTCGCTGCCGAAACTGAGTTGTCTGCAGCGAATTTGTGATTCGCTGCCGAATTGTGTGTTGTGCAGCGAAACTCTGATTCGCTGCCGAAACTGTGTCACCTGCAGCGAATTAGCATTCGCTGTCGAAACTGAGTTGTCTGCAGCGAATTTGTGATTCGCTGCCGAATTGTGTGTTGTGCAGCGAAACTCTGATTCGCTGCCGAAACTGTGTCAGCTGCAGCGAATTAGCATTCGCTGCCGAAACTGAGTTGTCTGCAGCGAATTTGTGATTCGCTGCCGAAACTGAGTCTTCTGCAGCGAATTAGCATTCGCTGCCGAGTTGTGTGTTGTGCAGCGAAACTGTGATTCGCTGCCGAAACTGAGTTGTCTGCAGCGAATTTGTGATTCGCTGCCGAAACGGAGTCTTTTGCAGTGAATTAGTATTCGCTGCCGAATTGTGTGTTGTGCAGCGAAACTCTGATTCGCTGCCGCAACTGTGTCAGCTGCAACGAATTAGCATTCGCTGCCGAAACTGAGTTGTCTGCAGCGAATTTGTGATTCGCTGCCGAAACTGAGTCTTCTGCAGCGAATTAGCATTCGCTGCCGAGTTGTGTGTTGTGCAGCGAAACTGTGATTCGCTGCCGAAACTGTGTCGGCTGCAGCGATTAACATTCGCTGCCGAATTGTGTGTTTTGCAGGGAATTGTGATTCGCTGCCGAAACTGTGTCGTCTGCAGCGCATTAACAATTCGCTGCCGAGTGGCGTGTTTTGCAGCGAACTTGCGATTCGCTGCCGAAGTTGAGTTGGCTGCAGCGAAATTGTGATTCGCTGCCGAATATGTGGCGCCAGCAGCGAAATAGTTTTCGCTGCCGAATTGGGCAGCCTGCAGCGAACCAGTTCTCGCTGCCGAACTGGCTGCCTGCAGCGAAACAGTTGTCGCTGCCGAACTGGCTGCCTGCAGCGAAACAGTTTTCGCTGCCGAATTGGGCAGCCTGCAACGAACCAATTCTCACTGCCGATTTCTGCAATAAGCCTCCTAGGCATAAATGACTTAAATGCTAGTAACAATTTCATTGTATGATGGTGTAAAATGTGGAACGCTTGAATGTGAACATATGAACTCTTGAAATAAGTGTGGTGACGAATGTGATTCAAAAATACAAATGTACTGATTTATGACCATTGATGTCTTAGGTGGTGCGGTCGGGATTGGACCATCGTCAAGACAAGAACAACCCACAGGTGGAGCAGGTAGGTGACTTGCACCTTCCTTTTTCATACGTTGAATAATGAAATACTTTAACATGAATATTACCATATTGTGTTAGAACCGATATTAAATTGTCGAACGCTTAAATGTTGACAAATGGTTGATTAGCTTCGGCTAATGGCATCCGAATGGATGGCCGGGACAAATGAATGATTAGCTTCGGCTAATGGCATCCGAATGGATGGCCGGGATGAACAATTGATTAGCTTCGGCTAATGGCATCCGAATGGATGGCCGGGACAAAGAATGATTAGCTTCGGCTAATGGCATCTGAATGGATGGCCGGGATGAATGATTGATTAGCTTCGGCTAATGGCATCGGAATGGATGGCCGGGACAAAGCATGATTAGCTTCGGCTAATGGCATCCGAATGGATGGCCGGGACAAAGAATGATTAGCTTCAGCTAATGACATCCGAAGAGGATGACCGGGGTGAGTGAACGGTTAACCTTAGCAAATGATGCCTTAAGAGGATAGCCAGGTTTAAGATTATGGTTGATTGCAAAAAGTGGTGCATTTATATGCACTACAAGCTGTTTATACCAAGTACATGAGGAAATTATAAATGTTAATGCTTCATTTAACTGCCAGACCGTTTAGTTACCATTATCATTATTATTAAGTAATTACATTCTCTTAAATGTTTTGTACTGCTGCAGGGACGTCACACCCACAAGATGTCTAGGGAACCCGATACACGGGAACCTACTTTTGCAAGGAATCATGTAGATGCATTCTAGATCACAATGTATTTTGTATGAATCAATGTACTGAATGTATAACTTTTATTAGATCCTTTTGTTTAAATTTGTAATGGCTATTAGTAGGATAGGAATGCAAACTCATGTCTATGTATGTATATTTTTTAATATGAACTTCTAATCATGCAACCATAATATTACGTGTTTATATAAGATTCACTTTTAAATGAAATGTGGATTGTATGGATTGTATTTTGATGATGTGAGGGATCAGGTTCGCTGATTACCGGCACCATGTGTGTTAGGTATATATATATATATATATATATATATATATATATATATATATATAAAATTTACTGTTATTTTGGGCTTGGAAAAGCCGGGTTGTTACATCGCCGCTCCTGCAGGATTTGAAATCATCAGTCCAAGGATGGATTGGCAAGCATCTTACATATGCTGGCCGTCTGGAACTTCTCCGGACTGTTCTTTTTGGGAAAGTTCACTTTTGGCTGAATATTTTTCCCATCTGGAAAATTGTGATGAGGAATATCATTAGTATTTGCAGAAACTTTCTATGGACTGGAGACGTTAGAAGAGGCACCACAGCTTTGGTTGCCTGGAAGACTATTTGTATGCCTAAGGCAGAAGGTGGCCTTGGTCTCTTTGATCTCAGAGCTCGCAACAGAAGTTTCCTTGGCAAGAAACTATGGAATATTCACCTAAAAACATATTCAGTCTGGATTCGTTGGGTCCATCACTTCTACTTGAGCAGTAACACCATTTAGACTGTCCATGCACACCATTCTTCCTCCCCACTATGGAAAGCTATCATCTTTGTTAGGGACCTCATATCTCTGCAATATGGGGACTCAGAGGCGAGCATCATTTTGATGAGTGACTGGTCCAATGGTGTTGGTACTTTTCTGGCCTATGCGTATGATTTCTTCAGACCGACTGGTTCAACAGTCTCATAGGGTCGGGTGGTCTGGGAGTAGTGGTCTTTGCCTAAACACAACTTCATCCTATGGTTGGCGGTCCTGGGCAAACTTCGAACTCATGGCAGGTTGAGGTTCATCCCTATTGATCCCACTTGTATGAGTAGGCATGAGGAGGAGTCTCATGGTCATCTGTTCTTTGCTTGTGACTGGACGGGTCGCTTGTGGGCTAAGATAAAATCATGGTTGAGGATTGGCAGGAGGATGCTGACTTTAAACAATGCAATTCGTGGATTACACACTCAAAGATGCAACATTGAGTCTCTAATGAAAAGAGTATCCCTGGCCATCACGGTGTATCTTATCTGGGAGGAAAGAAACAAGCGGGTTTTTGATGGGAAGACTAGGGGGGTTGATACAGTTTTCAGGAGATTTCAAATCCTGTTTTATATCGTATTCCATTTTCATGAAAAGACCACTTCCAATTGCACGTTGGTTGATCATCTTAGCATGGATGGTCGGAGGACTCAGCTCTGTGTTGCAGACACACTTTATCCGGTTCGCCTTCTGTTGGTAGTTGTTTACTGCTAGTTGTTGCTGTCTTCTACATGGTTCTCATTCAGTTCTTCATGGTTCTTCGTTTTCATGCAAATCATTCTCCTTCTAGTACGTGTTTGCATGGTGAAGTCTTGACCATGCAAGTTGTTTTACGTGCTGAAGCTAGCTGTTATGCTTGCTAGCTTTATTATCCTATATATATGTGGATGGGTTTCTCTGTGCAGACAGTTTGTGGCTGGTTTGTCTTTTACTTGGTTATCTTAGGCACCTGTTGTCTTTGGGTTTGTAAAATAACCGATGGTTTGATTCTTTGGGTTTTTTTTTTTTCCGTTGTGCTTGCTAGGAGCCTGTTCCTGCTAACTTTGCATTGTATATGTGTATATATGGCTTGCTGGTTTTCAGCTAGTCTATTTTTTATCTATAAAATTTCTAACATTTGACCCAAAAAAAATCCAAACAACCTATGTTGAATACTCATCTTCAATAAAAACTCATCGACATCAAGATTAAAGCAACATAAACTTCGATATGATAAACAATTTTTACATAACTCATTTACAGTACAAAAAGGGTTTTTATTACATGTTCATTCAAAATTAACAAAAGACATCCTAAATATCTATCATTCGACTCATGGTTGTGAGGTGATTGTGAATAATTTGTCACAAAAAAGAAGTAATGTTACTTCATAAAAAATTTAACAAACAAGAACAACTTAATAATGCATTTAAATTGTAAACTCATTATTATCAACAATTTCGTTTTTTTAATCAATAGAATTCATTTATTGCATCAAAATTTCATGGTCATCGTCAATCTAATTTTACCAACCCATTTTCGGCAATAACCCCTCACTAGGAATCAAAATTCCCATGTCCATTTCTCAAGTAATACCCCTTCGCTGGGTACCCTGTTCTTTTGCCCATGTCCAGGCATTAGTTTCATTACCGATAAACTAATTCCTTCACATCTTACTGGGCATTAGTTTCATTACTGGGAATCTAATTTCATCACCCTTTTATCGAGCATTATTTCCATTTCCGGGAAACTAATTTCATCACCCTTTATCGGACATTAGTCTTATTACTGGAAAACTAATTTCATAGCCTTTTACCAGAAATTATTTTCATTACCAAAAATCTAATTTCATCTATCTTAAACCATAATTACAAACATGACATATCATTACATTTACAAATAACTATTACAATAAACTAGGTAAAGGAAAATGATAAGGTGCACCACACCTACTTGCTATCGGAGTTCTAGTAGTACCTCCCTGCTGCTGCATAGCTCTCGTGGCCTCTCCTGTATCAACAAGTATACTATAATATTTTTCATTTCATGGTCATTTCACATAATAATACTCTAGGTTTACTTTTTCAATTTAACCTTCATTCCCAATTCAATTCTCATTAAATTCAATTTTCATTTTATCATTCCATTCATTTTCCTTAGTTTTACTCGATGACATGATCAAAGAGTTGATGTCTTATCCCAAGTGCAGGAGTGTCAAAGTAATAAATAACCCGGCAAGACCGGGATCGAACCACAGGGAGGTCAACTATATAAATTACAAATAAAGATAAAGATTTGAAGAGAATAATAACAGAAAAGGAGTTGAAGAGAGTTTTGGGATGTGATATTGATGTAAGGATTAAACAATGATAAAACAGATGTCAAGGTTAGAGGATCCACTAATAATATTTCAAATAAATATAATATAAACTCTTTTTATTACTCAACTGGAAACCACACACAAAGGAGGTTCTAATCGGATGATTTATCATTAATGGCTCATTATAAAGTATTAACATGATCATATTAATTATCTTGTCTAAGTAACACCATACTTATAAATATCATCAGGCATTCATGTTGCTAGCTTATGTTAACAACAAATCAAGTTCCTATCATAATAACGATGTTGGTCGAAGACTATGAAGGATCAAGCATTTGAAGTACCAAGTGTTATACAACACAAATCTAGATTAATCATTTAACAAGCAAGGTATTAAGAATTAGTAAGATAAAAAGATAAAACATGTTAATAACAAACTTTCTTGGATATAAACATTGAAGTCCGTGTTGAGTTTATATTATACATATTCTAACACCATTAGTGAAACCTTTTCACCTTGACATAATTAACTTAGCTAAACATAATGAAGAAGAAAAACATAAATAAACAATATAAGAACATAAACATGATAAAAGTTAACTAAGTATAGGAAATGAAATAAAAAGTATAAACAAGAGATTAATATAGCATGAAAGAAAACTTGAACATTACAAAGAGAGAAAGCAAGAAGATGATTTTGATCTGAAAAATAAGATGACTAAATACATGGCAAATGCCTCCTTTTATAGGCTAAAATTTGGAACTATTGATTGGTTGACAAACTATTTAGTTGGTGGCTAACCATTGATTTGGTGGCTGGTTTTTGACATTGTTGGCTGCTGGTTATTGACATTGTTGGCTGATTATTGATATTGTTGGCTGGCCAAAACATCATTACTAACATCAGAATTAGAGCCCTTTGTTCCATGAAAGCTGTGAGAAATTGTCTTAGCTTTCCAACAAAAAAACCAGAGCTCATTTGGACTTCTAGAACTCAAGATATGAACTGAAAACCGAATAGTGTCTAAGCTGCAGGACAGATTCCGACTTCTCCATTGTTGCTAAGATTTGAACTTGAAAACGGCAGAATTGAGTCTTGGACTTCCATGAAAGTTTTAGGTCTATGTCTTAGCTTTCCATCCATATAAAGCAAACCAAAATCAAAGGTCTACAGCTCCAGTTATGATCCAATAACCAAATGGTGTTCCAGTTTGGAATTGAATCAACATCTCTTCTCTTAGCCTAGTCCTCTTTTTGTCTCTTCATTTTCAATAGTTAATCACATCAATCAATCCTTTGAATTATGAGATATACCTGCATTCAAAACAAGCATTTACCATAAATTAAAGATATATTATATTATCAGACTTGTTATTATAAAACATACTTTAATTAGGGAATTTAATGATACTTTAGTGCAATACGATGATATAAAACCTTAATGAGAATTGATGCAACCATATTATTCGATAGTTTCACCTATATTTAACTAGTGTTTTGTCCATGTTTTATATATAAAATGTCTTGATATTCTTTGTTTTATGTTTTGAATGTACTTTTGGATGAAAGATGCAAAAAGGAGTAAATTGGAGGTAATTGGCAGATTTGACGTTCAGTCGATGTTTTGTGCAGAGCGTGAGTTCTAGAGATCGAAATGAAGTGATTCCAGTGGCACTAAAAAGCTAACATCCATACCTTTCTGGAAATGTAATGCAAGAAAAATAAAAAGAGAAAGATCATGGAAATCACATCCTGCAAAGTCAAATCTTGTATTCTGCCAGTGTTGACCTTTGGCCATTCAAAATTTAATATCTGGATCTACAGAAGTCCAATTGATGCAAACTCAATTTTCTTGGATTCCTAATTCAAAGACCTATCCACGCTCCAAATGTCAGCCAAAAAAGATGTCATATGAGGGAGATATGATTTTCCAAAGATGACAACTGAATTCTGCCAGCAAACAGGTTTCGTGAAGAAACGAGTCCAAATTACATTCCGAAGCATCTTAACCGACATCCAAGTTTTTATATCAGCAATTTAGCTCCTCTAAGTCAGAGCTTGAAGATTTCATGTAAGGCTATTTCTTCTTTTTAGGGAAAATAGTTATTGAAGTACTTGAATGTAAACTGTCAACTTAAGGAAGGACTATTTTGTAAAATAGAGACTAGGGTTTCTTAGCATATAAAAAGAACGAGAGAAGAGGCAGCAGCCAGCAGAAAAGAGGGAGAGCAGAAGGAGGCAGCAGCCAGCAGAGAATAAACACAAATTATCTCCTCTACAAACCCAAAAATCATGCTCTTTTCATTCTTTAGAAGTAGTTGTTCAATAGTAATGCAAGGCTAAGCTCTTTTCTTGGTTGCAAGGACACAACAAACCTTCGGATTTCAAGAACCGTGAGATTTATTCTTCCTTTTATTTTCAGTTTATGTTATGAATGAGTATGATTGTTTTCCTATGCATATTTCCTATGATTGTTGTTGATGATTGCTAGAGCGGACTCTAAGTTATTGTTGTGAACAATCTATTGCTAAGTTTAATATCAAAACCAGAGTTGTGATATATGAACTTGTGAAGCAACTAAGCTTGATAATTGTGGCGGAACTACGATATTGAACTTAGGGAGAACATTTGAACAAAGTGACACAAGCTGCGGACAACTTGTATGTTAATCTTGATGAAATTATCTAGTTCTTAAAGCTACCATTAAATTGAATCATTAGTGCGGACACTTTGATTGTTTGTTGGTTAGGATTAGTTATACGACGGATCTGTTAATTAATCAACGTTAAGAAAAGATAAAATTTCAGAACATAAACTGCGATTTTCGTTTCAAGGAGTTCTAATTTCCGTTGGTGGATGTGTGCTTGCGACCAAGATTTGTTTTCTTGATAAGTTTCGGTTTTAATTGATTTTGTTTGCTAGTTTAATTGCTGTCATAGTTTAGAAAATCACAAACCAAACCCCCCCAATTACATAACGTACAACATAAAAATCTGACTTGAAACTTCCTCGTGGGATCGACCCCTTATTTGCTCTATACTATCTTGTGTGTTGTGTTTGAAGCTAGGGTAATTAATTTGTGCGACCGCGACATCGCAACAAGAATACACTTTTATGTACTAATCACTCGACAAGAGAAACTTTTATAACTCACACACGTATGCACTTTCAAATTTCTTTCTTACAACCACCACTAGACTAAGTCTCACATCAAAAACAAATTCTAAACAAAGTAGAAGTTGACCAATTCCAGTCAACTTAGATTATTCATTTAAGAATGTTGTCTCTCATTTTAATCATAACTAAAATTATGAAATTCGGTTTCAATCATAACTTATCTTCTCCAAAAGATAAACTACAAAACTACATTTTTACTAAAGGAAAAGAAACTCAATTCAGCCTTTAACGCACCCAAATTACCCGATATCACAACTCGACAAAATTATCCAGTACAATTCTCAACCTGAATTCTCTCAGATTTTAGCCTATATACAGATTTCTGTAACTCCAAATTACCCAATGTCAGTCCTGTTGGAAAGTTAACATTCCTGGTTATAACTTTTATAAAGAAACTTACCTTAAATTTTATCATTTTCATGCCCTAATCTCCAATGAAAGTTAAGTAATGAAACTATCCAGTTTTCATCTACAAACAACTAAACATTGAATTCATCTTCTCATTATTCAAATAAGAATTCCCCTTCAATATATGTTATAATATCACTAATTTCAACCTTCTATGAACCATCAATTCAACTTACATTTTATTTGAAATAGTTGAAACTATTTCATGGAAAACATATGCGTTATAGAAATTCTCAAATATACTACATTTCATAACCACAATCATAATCACATTCTTTTTCAATTTATTTCCTCTTTGACCTGCACTACAACTTCTTCTCTTACCATAATTTATTCTTAAAATTTTAATCAAAATTATCTCTTATATGATAAATCAAACATTACACAATAATTCTTTACCTTTAAAATACACTAACCTTCCTAAATTCCCAATTCTCAGCAATATAACATTTCAATCACGCTTTATAATCTAACTAAAATCTTTTTAAAAATCATTTCCTCACAAATTACACACTAATTTATCACAATTTCACTTCATTAAACACAAGTTTATTACATGTAATTTGGTCCCCTATTGGCTGATCATTAAGCCCTTAAAGAAACCATGATTTTCTTCATCATTTCTTCCTAATTTAGCACCCAACACAACTTAATCTAACCCAATTTGTTCAATTCACAATCAATTTATATTTTCCCTAAATTCCTACTATAAACCCTAGCACCAATTTCATGAATTCAACATCAATTGTTATTCTTTTCATATGAGCTTGCTAGATTAAGTTTAGAATTCCTTACCGAATGATAATCTAGTCTTCGACTCCCAACCAATCAAAATTTCTTCGAGTCCCTCTCTTTTTTCTTCTTTTGTCATGACAACCCCACCTCAAATCCCCTTTCCTTCCATCACTTCTCCCTCTTCTTTAAGTGTTTAAGGGTTATGATTCATATTCTCTCTTCAATTCTTTAGTTTTCTAATGGTTTTCCCTAGGAAATTTCTTAACAAAATGGGGGTTTTCTCCTTTCTTCTTGTCTTCCAGTCGACTATAAGGTGTGAGAGAGAAGAAGTTTTTTGTAGTTAATTCTTTTATTAATTACACATTAACCCTAACTTTTCATTTAATCTCAAATTTTCCCAACAATTTTCTAACTGATTTTTTTCTCCCATTTTATTTAGTGCCATAACACATTTGTTTCCACCCTTGGCATAGATTTTTTATTTTCCTAAATCATAATTTAACCCATTTTATTTCTAGGTTAAAATTTTTATTTTTTAGAAATTTGTATTTAGTAGTTTACAATAAAAATAATATTTATGACCAAAATGTAAATATCTTAAATTAAAGGGACCAATTATGCAAAAATAAAAAAAATAAAAAAATAAATTGTATTTTTAATCACCTCTTGAACAATTACTTTTGCATTATGGATGCAATTAGTGGCAGAACTACGGGGTTAGGGGGCCTGGCCTTAGAAAACAAAAATTATAACTCGGCTTATATATATACTGGACTGGTACCCGCGCCACGCTGCGGGACTGCATTATTTTTCAATAACTCGGGCTATAGCCCCGATCAACTAAATAAACTACCTTTATTTGAATCATTTTTTTTTAAGGAAACAATATATATATATAAGGGGAAAATTTTATCCAAGAGCAAAAAGACAATCATTTACCTTGTTGTGTTTAATGAATCTGTTTATTGAAATCAATTTGTAATAGAAATCAACACACATAAAATTTATTGAATAAAAAAAAAAGAAAAACAAATACTATGTAAGGCTGCATGTAGAATATAATTAAAAAAATCATAAAAAATAAATATTTAATCTATATAAAATATAAAAATTAAGCACAACCAATATAATTAAGAAACAATTGTTGTTAACGTCCATGTATGAGCGGTGTGCTTGTCTGGCACGGTGTGAGTGCAATCTTTATGTCATGGGGTTTGTGGGTGCTTTCACATCTCTGGACTAGCTTATGGGAAAATCTAAGCAGAAATCATTGCTCCTTCGTGATGTTCAGTTTGACGGACCTCGTCTCTCACCACGGGATCCTCCTACTAGCAATCACAGCTCTCGATCTCTTCCTCGGGCCCCCCCTTACCAACCCTAGCTACTCCAATGAAGACTCTGGCTGGTTCTTCTCCTCCTCTCTCTGATTCCTAGGTCCCAGTCACTGGTGTGGCTCATTTGATTGAAACCCTAGATTCTGCAGCGATGAACAATGTTGCGTCGTGACCTCTTCTGTGGTTGGGGTAGGAAGGAATGCTCTGGATGGTTGTTCTGGGTTTCTCTCAGGACACAGCACGGGTCTTACCCATCAAGCCCTTGTAGTTGCTGGACCTCAGCCAGCCTCGCTAAGCATTGAGCTGCCACCGAGTGATGGTGTGAACAGCCAACCCTCTAGCGTCGTCTCTCCTGGTGGTTCTGAAGGAGGTTCACTCTTGCATCTACCTCCTCTTTGCTCCCCCTCCCCATGTATTTCTTTGTCAACTATTGATGATGATTACCCAAAGGTCACTTCATTGTCTACCCCTGCTACTGGCCCTGACCTTACTCATGTATTTCTCTGTTAAATAAAGATTTTGGTGAACTTAGAGACATCTGGAAATTGTGTCTGATTGGATATTCAATTGGTAAAACTCCTGGGTATACTATTTTTAGGAAATTTATGGCTCATGTATGGAAATGCAATGTCACTCTGAATCTTCATGATTCAGGCTGGCTGGTCTTCCGCTTATCTTGTGAAGCTGATATGCTCAAAGTTCTACGCAGAGGTCCTTACTCTATTCAAGATAAGCCGCTGGTGATAAAGCCTATGCCCCTTTACTTTGATTTTGGTAAACCAGTTATGTCGTATATGCCGGTCTGGGTGCGTTTTCCAAATCTCCCGCTGGAATGTTGGTCACATGCGTGTTTGTCAAAGATTAGCAATGTTATTGGCAAACCTATTCGATGTGATGACCTCACTCTCTCCATGTCTCGGGTGTCTTTTGCCAGAGTCATGATAGAGGTGGATCTGTCAGCAGACTTGCCTCGTTCTATCAGCCTTTCCATGCCAGATGGAACAATTATTAAGCAACGAGTCATCTATGAATACAAGCCAAGATTCTGCTCTCATTGTTGTATGCCTGGACATACCAGCTCTATCTGTTAGAAGCTTAACTCTGGCATTGAGGATTCTTCCACTTTTAGGATGGTAAAGCGAGCACATGTCTCTCCCTCTGGTTTTTCTGATGAAGCTGCTACTGTGCCACCTGATTCTAGCCAGTCCTCAGGGGAACATTGCCCCCATACTGTAAGGGAGGTAAGTGGACGTTGCGAAGCTGTTCGGGGGGGAGGCAAAGCTTCTTCCCCAGCATGACACATCTTCCCTGCCTGAATTGGCTAGTAATGCTATTTGTTCTTTTGACGCAGATGCTGTAGTGAACCCTGTTATTAGCCAGGCCTCAGAGGCTTGTCCCATTGCTAAAAGGGTGGTACCTGGGAGTCACAATGCTGTTTGCAGGGGAAAACAGGCAAAGCTCCTTCCTCAGCTTGCACCATCTTCCCAGCATGCTTTGAATAGTAATGTTATCACAATCATTGATGATTCTTCTGGGTCTGATTCAACTGGAAATGGGATATCTGAGAATGTCCCTCCTGCTCTTCCCTTTGCCAAAAGCAGTCGGACTTATATGACGCGGAGCAAAGGCTTGCCCCCTCTAGCATTGCATGTACTGGACTTGGTAAATCTACGGGTAAGAGGCCAGGAAAATCTCGCCTAAAGACAGCTACCCCAGACTGTTGTTGTTGATTGCAGTTGATACCTGTTGCTGCTTATTGTTTCTTTGTTTGCTCTGGTTTTGTTCTAGTTTTATGGTTTTGGTTTGGTGAACTTGGTTAGGCAGGTTTTGATTCAGGTTGACTAGATTATTTTTCTGGAGTTGTTGTTTGTGGTGATTTGTTTGTTGTGCTGCTGTGGTTTTAATGGAGTTTTTGCAAAGTTCTTTTGCAGCTCTGGCCTTTTGGTTGTTGTACTACTAGTTGTCTGCTGGTTTACTGGTTGGGTAGTTTGTTGCTCTCTGGCGTAGGCTGCTGAACTGGTGTTGTTGTTGTTGTTGGCGTCTCCACCTTGGTGGTTGTGTCTTGTTTTGGTGTTTTTGTATAGCACGCGGTCTGTGCTCATTTGTTTGTATTTTAGGTTGTTTGTAGCTTATGAGGAAGTCTCTCCCCCATGTTTAAGGGAGCATGTTCCCCTTCTCTGTTTATATTTGTAAATATTCTATGACTTGCTGGTTTTCCAGCTTTGTTCTTTTTTATCTATATATTTCTTACATTTGATAAAAAAAAAACAATTGTTATTAATTTGTTGTGCCTAATGGCTTCTACTAGTCGTCTTCCTCTGGGTGCTGCTCCTGATGGGTCGAGTTCCTCCGACTCGGACCCTGTTCTAGTTGAATCTTACTTTGATGAGCCCATCTTTGAGCCTAGAGATGGTTGTGACTCTACACATCGTAGTTCTTCTACCCAGCCTCCCCTGGCACCGCGACCCTCGATGGTTTCTGCCTCCTTAGGAGTTGCTTCACCGTGTGCTGAGAATCCTCAGGATTACAATAAGGACTCTGCTGGGGTAAGTAAGTGCTTCTCCTCGTTGGGTTCTTCTCTCAGACCATGTCATTCATTTGTCAGGTACATCTTAACCCCCTGTTGACTCTGTTCATTGTCATATACGCCTTACACCGGTTCACTACCCTAATCGAGGGCAATGCAGTATCTTGTTGTCCCTTGTTGGCCGATGACCTAGGGCACATTCGAGACATTTGGAAATTGTGTATTGTAGGCTATGTTGCAGGTAAATTCCCTAGCTACACAGCTCTAAACAATCTCATTTCCAGTGTATGGAATTGTTCTGCTAAGTTAACTGTTCATGACTCCGGATGGCAGATATACACTTGTCATTCAAGACTGATAAGATTGTTGTTTTATCTGAAAGTCCATATTCTGTTTTTGGAAGACCCTTGATCTTAAAATCTATGCCAGAATTCTTTGATTTTGCAGCTACTAACATGTCTATGATCCCGAATGGCAGATATACACTTTTCATTTCGAGACTGATAAGATTGTTGTTTTGTCTGGAGGTCCATATTGTTTTTTTAGAAGACGTTTGATCTTAAAATCTATGCCAAAATTCTTTGATTTTGCAGCTACTAACATGTCCATGATCCCTATTTAGGTTAGGTTTCCCAATCTCCCGCTTCAGTGTTGGTCTCTAACATGTCTGCCCAAAATTGCCAGTGTTCTTGAAAAACTGATTCAGTGTGATCTCCTCAACACCTCTATGTCTAAGCTCTCCTATGCTCGATTCCTTATAGAGGTGGATTTGCTCTCAGCTCTGCCAACCACCATCAATATTGTGTTGCCTAATGGTATGCCTCTAATGCAATCTGTTGTCTATGAATCACTCCTTTAGTGTTGCAAGCACTGTCATTTGATTGGCCATGCTGAATCTATATGTCACAAGGCAGGGTGACACAAGAAAGGGAAGCATTCTCTTTCAAACCCCATTCTTGTGCAGGCGAGTCCAACTTCTTCTGGTCTGGGGCCATCTGTAGAGACAGCCGTTGTAGAACATCAGCATCTACAAGATAGTGGAATGCCTCAGGATGCGTCCTGTATGGATCCCATGAGTGCTGAAGTTTCAGTAGCGGTTGATAGTTGGGTGGAAATTCAAGGGAGGAAGAAGGCCAAGCTTGCAGCTGGTCTAGTTGTAACCTCTTTGCACTCTCCAGGTGTTTTAGGTGGTACTTCTCCAGATATAGTGCATCATGATGTATCTATGGTTGAGAACAGAAATGTTAATCGAGGTAAGAGACAATACATGACTTGCAGTAGAGCTGGGAAGTCTCTAGTTGTTGATGCTACTACTGTATCCACAAGCAGAGCGATTAGTACTTAAAAGTACATTTTTATCAAGGTTTTATATCATCATTTTGCACTTGAAGTATCAATAACTCCTTAACTAGAGCATGTTTTGTAATAACATGTCTAATAATATAAGATACCTTTAATTTATGATGAATGTTCATCTTAAATGCAGGCCTATCGCATAAATCAAAGGAATGATTGATAAGTTCAACTACTGAAATTGAGAAGACAAAGAGAGGGTTAAGCTTAGAAAAGAAATGTTGGTTCAGTCCGAACTGGAACACTGTTCAATCATTGGGTCATATCTGGAGCTGTAGATCTTTGATTTCAATTTGGTTTATATGGCTAGAAAGCTAAGACATAGGCCTAAAACATTCATAGGAATCCAAGACTCAATTCTGCTGCCAGGAAGTCCAAATGTTAGCAACAACGGAGAAGTCAGAATCTGTCCTGCAGCCCAGACACTGTTCAGTGTTCGGCCCATATCTGAAGTTCTAGAAGTCCAAATGCACCGATTCTTTTTTTTTTTGTTGGAAAGATGAGACAATTTCCTGGAACTTTCGCAGAAAATCTGTTCAAATTATGACGTTAGCAATGACGTTTTGTTCAGACAAGAAGATAAGGATTGTCACTAAGTCAAGATGTGGTCACCCACTCAACAATTAGTCATCAAATCAATAGTTTCAAATTTTTGCCTATAAAATACGGCATTTGTCATGCATTTAGGCATCTTGGTTTTGAGATCAAGATCATGCTCTTGCTCTCTCTTTTTATATTTGTAATGCTTAAGTTTTGTTTTTATTAATCTCTTTTTTATGCTTTTCATTTCCTTTCCTTTACTTAGTTAACTTATATCTTATTTATGTTCTTATTTTGTTTATTTATGTTTCTCTCTTTCATTATGTTTAGCTAAGTTTATTATGTCAAGGTGAAAAGGTTACACTAATGGTGTAAGAATAAGTATAGTATAAACTCAACATGGACTTTAATGTTTGATACTAACATGTTTTGTATTTGTTATCGTGTTCACTTTTAATACTTTGCTTGTTAAATGGTTAATCTAGATTTATGTTGTATAACCCTTGGTATAACAAATACTTGGCACTTTCATAGCCCAACCGTATGGTATAACCGACACCTGTGCTATGAAAGGAACTTGATTTGTTGTTAACATAAGTTATAATCATGAATATCTAACAACAATTACAAGTATTAGCATTATTCGAATAAGATAGCTAATGTAATCATGTTAACAATTTATAATTCGATTGGAACCTCCTTTGTGTGTGGTTTCCACTTGAGTAATAAAAAGAGTTTATACTATACTTGTTTGAAATACCATTAGTGGATCCTCTAACCTTAACAATTAGTTTATCCTTGTTTAATCCTTATATCAATATCACATCTCAAAGCTCTCTTCAACTCCTTTTCTGTTATTATCTATTTCTTTATTTATAGTTTATACAGTTAACCTCCCTGTGGTTCGACCCCGGTCTTGCCGGGTTATTTATTACTTTGACACTCCTATACTTGGGAGAAGACATCAACTCTTTGCATCTTTAGCTAGAAAAGTCGAACCACTAGAATTGAAAAGGAGTTGTCAATTAAAATCTGTTCAAGACATTGTGTGTCAAATCTGTGAAACCAATGAACACTCAACAAATGATTGTCCAATTTTGCCTTCTTTTAGGTAATGCCTCCATGAACAAGCCCATGCTTTAAATAGTTTCCAATGGCCCAATCATAACCCATACTCATAAACGTATAACCCTGGTTTGAGAAATCACCCAAATTTCAGTTGGAAGAGTGATGCACAAACTTCACAGCCACCGTTTCAAGCACACCAAAATTTCCAAAAATCTCATAGATATACACCTCCTTATGCTCCACCTCCTAGAAGAAATCTTGAGGAAACATTGCATGCATTCATTGAAAAGCAAGAGACAATCAACACTCAAAATGCTTAAACCATGGCAGATCTAAAAGATGCTCTTGCAAAATTCACATATGCTCTCAGTTTTTAAGAGAAAGGTAAGTTTCCAACTCAACCACAACAAAATCCAAAGGGGCAATACAATGCAAATGCTAGTTCTGGAAGCCAACACATGGATCAAGTCAAATCAGTCATCACTCTTCGTAGTGGTAAGGTTATTGAAAAACCCACTCTTAAACCTTGTGAGAAAGATGATGAGTCAATCTCTGAAGGTAAGGAAGGGGTTGAATCTGAACATTGCAAAGAAAAGACAGATTCCCCGCCAGCACTTTCATTTCTTCATGCCATGACTAAACAAAGGAAAGTCAATCACAACTCTGAAATCTTTGAAACTTTCAAACAGGTAAGGATCACTATAACTTTGTTGGATGCTATTAAACAGGTACCTTCCTATGCTAAATTTTTGAAAGATCTATGCACTGTGAAGAGAAAACTGAATGTCCTTTTTAGCCAAACATGTAAGTGCCATTCTTCAGAACAATAATGCTTTGAAATATAAAGACCCTGGTTGTCCTATAATTTCATGCTTTATTAGAGAACATAAAATTGAAAAAGTTTTACTTGATCTTGGAGCTAGTGTGAATTTACTTCCAAATTCAGTCTTTCAGAGTCTCAATTTAGGTGAGTTAAAACTAACTTCTGTAACTCTCTTACTTGTTGATAGATCTGTAAAAGTGCCTAGAGGAATAATTGAAGCTATCTTTTGGAAACATGACATTGGAGATGGATATTTTCAACATTTGCAAGCAACCTGGAGATGATAATGATTTACAGGAAGTGGACTAGACTGAAAATTAGTTCATTATCAATTTCAAACCACTTCTAGTGAAACTGAGATTGATGAATCTGACGAGTTGCAAATGGTTTATTTTCAGGAAGAATCAAAGGCAAATAGTTGGAGACCAAAATTGAGGAATTGCCACCACGATCAATTGAGTCCATACCTTCAAGTGTTCAACCACCAAAACCTGATTTGAAGTCGTTACCATTCAATCTCAAATACTCATTTTTGGGAGAAAATGAAACTTTTCCGGTAATAATCTCTTCCAAACTTAATGCACATCAAGAAGGTAAGTTATTACAAACTCTGAAAATGCACAAAAAGGCATTAGGATGGACCATAGCTGACATAAAAGGAATTAGTCCTTTGATTTGCACACACAAGATTTATTTGGAGGAAAATGTTAAACCCTCTAGAGAAATGCAACGAAGGCTTAATCCTAATATGAAAGAAGTAGTGAAAAATGAAGTCCTTAAGTTTCTAGATAATGAAATCATTTATCCTATTTCTGACAGCAAATGGGTAAGTCCTACACAAGTTGTACCCAAGAAGTCTGTAGTCACTGTGATAACAAATGAGAAAAATGAGTTAATTCCAACTAGAACTATTACTGGTTGGTGCATATGCATTGACTATAGAAAACTTAATTCAATGACTAGAAATGATCATTTTCCTTTACCTTTCATGGATCAAATCCTAGAAAGAGTTGCAGGTCATGAATTTTATTGTTTCCTAGATGACTATTCAGGTTACAACCAAATTGAAATTGCATTGGAAGATCAAGAGAAGACTACTTTCGCATGTCCATTTGGTACTTTTGCATATCGAAGGATGCCTTTTGGATTATGTAATGCACCAGCCACATTTCAAAGATGCATGCTTAGCATATTCAGTGATATGGTTGAACGTTTTCTTGAGATTTTTATGGATGATTTTTCTGTTTTTGGTGATTCATTTGATGATTGTTTGACTAACTTAGAAAAGGTTTTGAGCAGGTATGAAGAGAAGAATCTTGTACTGAATTGGGAAAAATGACACTTTATGGTAACAAACGACATTGTACTTGGTCACATTGTTTCATCGAAAGGAATTGAGGGTGACAAATCTAAAATCGAGTTAATTGCTAACTTGCCAACACCAAAATCTATTAAAGATGTTAGATCATTCTTAGGACATGCTGGTTTTTATAGAAGGTTCATCAAATATTTTAGTGTAATATCTAAGCCCTTGAGTAACCTTCTAACAAAGGATAATATTTTTGAATGGACTGAACATTGTGAAGAAGCCTTTGTTAAACTTAAAAACTTGCTTACTTCTGCTCCTGTAACATCCCCCATTTCTGGGATAAAACCACAATCTCATGTCAATAGAAAAATAGAGTAGTTAAATTTTTTTTTTTATATATACATATTCACGGTCTTCGTGTTAACATCTACCGGAAATTTCGACGGAGTCCCCCCCTATACCGGAAGGTCCCAATTTACCGATATGTAACCTGTTTACCCTTCTATCAGTTCGCATCTCATAACTTAATTCCCGACCCAATCAACCTGGGTTTCAATTCCACAATTATACTCACACCTATCAACCATAATATTTATGATATGCATGATATAACAAAAATATCATTATGGATGGATAATTTAAATAAATATAAATTCATAGACATGAAATATGGTTATATAAACTACACCGTTAAATTCATCCAATCAAGTTTAAACATTTATTATACAAATTAAGTTATACAACCATTTTCATGTTTACAAAATACAAGGGTATACTCCCTAGAACCTAGACTTCAAAAAGGAAACATAAGCTAGGATCTACTCCTGTCGTGCATGCGATGATCCTGAAACAAAATACATATTATTGCGAGGTGAATATTTCCATAAATATAACAATATGAATATCTAATAATTTCAAGGGCAACATGCATTCATATTTCATTTACTTCTCCCTTCTAGTTTTTTTTTATTTATTTAAAATCTCTTCCTTATTCAACTATTGATAATCGTTCCCTCTACCACTATCAACCTTCATTCCAGACATCAACGTGATTACTTTTGCTTATCACATTCCCGATACCAATTTCACTGGTATCGTCATCACCACCCCATAGGAGTCGATATAAGGCGATCCCTTTACCCGGAATCCTAACATACAATGAATGTATGCTGGCCATTCCATGGTGATCCCTTTACCCGGGATCCTAACATACACTGAATGTATGCTGGCCATTCCATGGTGATCCCTTTACCCGGGATCCTAACATACACTGAATGTATGGTAGCCAATACGTGGAGATCCCCTTACCCGGGATCCTAACATACACTGAATGTATGTTAGTCCATTCGTGATGATCCCCTTACCCGGGATCCTAACATACACTAAATGTATGCTAGCCAATACAGGGTGATCCCCTTACCCGAGATCCTAACATACACTAAATGTATGCTAGCCAATACAGGGTGATCCCCTTACCCGGGATCCTAACATACACTCAATGTATGCTAGACAATACATGGTGATCCCCTTACCCGGGATCCTAACATACACTTAATGTATGCTAGTTTATGCCTCAAATCACACTTCTCATGTTTTCCTTTTTCAATGATAATTTCATCACTTGGCAATTCACATAACAACTTTTTACCTTGAATACACATACATTCAGTAATTCACATTTCACATCAAAATATATTAAATCATGGAATTTAACTAGGAAGCATAGGTGTGAATCACCTACCTGCAATAGAAGCTCTACTCGTGCTCCCCTGCTGCTGCTGTTGCACCATGTCTGTGGTCCCTCCTGCAAATCACAGGTTTATCTCATAAATTTTCCTCACACAAGGATATGTTTTATAATAACCATATCAACAACCAATAAGTCTTTCTTTCAGTCATTTCTTAGTACTTTGTGTTTTTCTCATTTCACTCATTATTACTGTCGTTCTTTTTCCAATCCTAGTTATCATTCCTTTCTTTATGTTTGGACTTTCACTGTCCAACTGTTACTGCTTCGTCTTTGAACTGTGACTGTCTGACCTCTCCTCATATTTTTAACTATATCTGGAGTTATAGAACTCCGATTCAAGCGACATTTATGGCGTTGGAAAGGTAAGACATGAGGCTACAAGTTCTATGTTTTGGGAAGAACCCAGTTCTGCCTCTAAGGTAGTCAAAATTGCTCATTAACAAACGCTTGGATTGTTACTGTCCAACTGTTACTGTCCATTTTTGAACTGTTACTGTCTGACCTCTCCTCATATTTTTAACTATATCTGGAGTTATAGAACTCCGATTCAAGTGAAATTTGTGGCGTTGGAAAGGTAAGACATGAGGCTACAAGTTCTATGTTTTGGGAAGAACCTAGTTCTACCTCTAAGGTAGTCAAAATCGCTCATAAACAAACATTTGGACTGTTACTGTCCAACTGTTACTGTCCATTTTTTGAACTGTTACTGTCTGACATCTCCTCAGATTTTTAACTATATCTGGAGTTATAGAACTCCGATTCAAGTGAAATTCATGGCGTTGGAAAGGTAAGACATGAGGCTACAAGTTCTATGTTTTGGGAAGAACCCAGTTCTACCTCTAAGGTAGTCAAAATCGCTCATAAACAAATGTTTGGACTGTTACTGTCCAACTGTTACTGTCCATTTTTGAACTGTTACTGTCTGACCTCTCCTCATATTTTTAACTATATCTAGAGTTATAGAACTCTGATTCAAGTGAAATTCATGGCGTTGGAAAGGTAAGACATGAGGCTACAAGTTCTATGTTTTGGGAAGAACCCAGTTCTACCTCTAAGGTAGTCAAAATCGCTCATAAACAAACATTTGGACTGTTACTGTCCAACTGTTACTGTCCATTTTTTGAACTGTTACTGTCTGACCTCTCCTCAGATTTTTAACTATATCTGGAGTTATAGAACTCCGATTCAAGTACAATTTGTGGCGTTGGAAAGGTAAGACATGAGGCTACAAGTTATATGTTTTGGGAAGAACCTAGTTCTGCCTCTAAGGTAGTCAAAATCACTCATTAACAGACGTTTGGACTGTTATTGTCCAACTGTTACTGTCTCATTTTTGAACTGTTACTGTCTAGACATTGAACTATTACTGTCAAGATATTGAACTGTTACTGTCTAGACATTTTTGAACTGTTACTGTCTAGACATTGAACTGTTACTGTCTCATTTTTGAACTGTTACTGTCTAGACATTGAACTATTACTGTCTTGAACTATTACTGTCAAGATATTGAACTGTTACTGTCTAGACATTTTTGAACTGTTACTGTCTAGACATTGAACTGTTACTGTCTCATTTTTGAACTATTACTGTCTAGACATTGAACTATTACTGTCTTGAACTATTACTGTCAAGATATTGAACTATTACTGTCTAGACATTGAACTGTTACTGTCTGACCTCTCCTCAGATTTTTAACTATATCTAGAGTTATAGAACTCCGTTGCAAGCAAGATTGGTCTCGTTGGAAAACTAAGACATGGGGCTACAAGTCCCCTGAGGAAGGAGAACCCAGTTCTGCCCCTAAGATAGTCATAATTGCTCATCAAAAATCAGACTTACTGCTCTACAGGGTCTGTCATGACCCCATCTCGGTTGATAACCCATAACTGGAGTTCTACAGCTCTAAATTGAGCAAGACCAATTTCCTTAGTTAGCTAACATCCAAAACTATAATTTCTATGAAGGACACTGGTTCTCCCTCATCCTCCTATCCGAAAATCTTACTGAAAGTCAGGAGACGAGTCTGTCCAGATTCGTCACCCCCCCTTCCCTTCACACATAAATTTCCCAAACTATATTTTCTGGGTAAATTATCATTGTTTCACATCCCCAAATCACATTCCACACATGAATTAACTTAATTTTTACAACAAATACTTTTCCCCCAAATTTAAGTCTAAGAACCCTAATCTATAATTCACATCAAGGCATCAATTTCCTTATCGAATTTAAAATGACTTATAAGATCATGTTTAGAACACCTTACCCGGTACGAATTAAGGTTTTGATCTTCAACCAGTTGAAGATTTTCAACTTCCTCCTTTCTTATCTAATGATAGCCAGCCCTCCATCTTCTCTTTTGTTCAATTTTCTTGTTAATCACTTGCCCACAAGTGTTTATTCCATCTATAAACCCTTAATCTTGGATGGGTTCTTGAAATTTTGGTGTTTCTCTCTTGATTTGTAGAAATAGATACCAAAACTCCCTCTCTTCTTTCTTCACGATAGTTGCAGATCTATTTTTGATAAGAAGAGTGGTATTTATGCTCTATAATTATTCTTATTTGCATTTAGACCCCATTTTCTTTAAATGTATTCGTTTTGCCCCCACTTCTTTTTAGTTTATCTTATTTTCTTTAATTTAATCCAACCCTCAACATTTTTGGGTTGATTTATATTGTCTCGAAATATTTCGTCCATAAACTTATATCCAAAATTTTCTAAATTCCCGTTTTTATTTAACCATATGCATGAATTTCTTCACTCTTATTTCTCATGTAGTTAGTTTGCAATCTAAGCAACCTTTATTTTTCCTCGGGGTTTACAGCTCCTGTCATTCAACCTCTTGATTGGTCATTACCTTTTGAAATAATGTGTGACGCTAGTGATTATGTCGTGAGTGTTGTCTTGGGACAAAGAAAAGATAAGAAACCTTATGTGATTTACTATGCAAGTAAAACTTTAAATAATGCTCAAATGAATTACACCACCACTGAAAAAGAATTACTTGCAGTAGTATTTACATGTGAAAAATTCAGGTCCTATCTTGTTGGCTCACCTGTTGTTGTTTTTAGTGATCATGCAGCATTGAAATATCTTCTTTCTAAGAAAGATTCTAATGCTAGATTGGTGCGGTGGATTTTTTACTTCAAGAATTTGATATCGCAATCAAAGACAAGAAAGGCACTGAAAATGTTATCGCAGATCATTTGTCAAGATTGACAACAGATTCGAGATCTGACATCACACCAATCGATGACTACTTTCCTGATGAATCTTTATTTTATGTCTCTACAATGCCTTGGTTTGCTAATATTGTTAATTTTCTTGTTTCAGGACAATTGCCAACTCATTGGAGTACCCAAGATAAAAGAAAGTTCTTGAACGAAGTGAAGAACTTTTATTGGGATGACCTTTATTTATTCAAATATTGTCCTGATCAAATATTTCGAAGATGCATTCCTGATAATGAGGTAAGTAGTGTCATTAAATTTTGTCATTCTAAGGCATGTGATGGTCAATTCTCATCAAGAAAGACCACTACAAAAATCTTATAAAGTGGATTTTACTGGCCCGCCATGTTCAATGACTCACATGCATTCTGCAAAACTTGTGAAAATTGTCAAAAGTTGGGATCTATTTCAAAACGTCACATGATGCCTTTAAATCATATTCTTGTCATTGAGATCTTTGACTGTTGGGGTATAGATTCCATGGGTCCATTTCCTCCATCATTTAGTTTCTTGTACATATTAGTCGCGGTAGATTATGTTTCAAAATGGATAGAGGCAATTCCAAGTCGAAACAATGATCACAAAACAATGATAAAGTTTTTGAAAGAAAATATTTTGAGTCGATTTGGAATCACTCGAGCCATGATAAGTGATGGTGGAACACATTTCTGCAACAAGTCATTTGAGTCTTTAATGAAGAAATATGGAATCACACACAAAGTTGTCACCCCTTATCACCCTCAAACAAGTGGACAAGTAGAGCTTGCTAATAGGGAGATCAAACAGATCTTGGAGAAAACAGTGAACCCTAATAGAAAAGACTGGTCTTTAAGACTTAATGATGCACTTTGGGCTTATCGAACTGCTTATAAAACATCATTAGGTATGTCACCTTATAGATTAGTCTATGGAAAATCTTGTCACTTGCTTGTGGAACTTGAACATAAAGCGTATTGGGCTATTAAAGCTTTCAATTCTAACCTTGATGATGCTAGTCAGCTACGAAAATTACAAATAAATGAGCTTGAGGAAATAAGAAATGATGCATATGAAAATTCAAGAATTCATAAAGCAAGAATCAAAGAGTTTCATGACAAAAAAATACTGAGAAAAATATTCAATGTTGGTCAAAAAGTCTTGCTTTATAATTCTCGACTCCATTTATTTCCTGGAAATCTAAGATCAAGATGGAGCGGTCCTTTTATTGTGAAACATGTGTATCTAAATGGGGCCTGTGATATCGAGAATCCAAAGAATGGCAATGTTTTCAAGGTAAATGGACATCGTTTGAAAGTTTACTTTGACAATTTTTCAGTTGAAATTGACTCTATTGAATTGAGTGATCCTGTATATAAAGATTGATTCTTTTTCTCACATTGTTTTGTGTTTCGTTTTGGTGTAACTTTTGTTTTGCTAGCTCTCTCACCCCGGTCAAATGGTTGATAACGGTACTCTGTGACTTAAGTCGGTTCTTTCAGTTTCCCATAATAATTGATATCTGTATATATATTTGTGCAATTCTTTGCTCTTTCTCCCTTCTTTGAATCTCTTCTCCAATTCTCATTTGAAAATGGACACCACTCTTGAAAATTTGAAAAAGTATTTTCCCGCTTTGCCTCCAAATGTGATTGCAAAAATTTACCGTACTAGGTGTGCAAGATTGAGGTTGTTAATGAATCATGGAATTCCTGAAGATATTCGCTGGCTAATTGAAGCAAAGGTACGATTATCAGGTGAGTCCTCTAATTCTTTCATTTCATACATGCCTGGGACAGGTAAAAGCACTTTTGCAAAGAAACGTCGTGCAAAACAACTAAAAGTCTGTCACAGATGTGCTAGATGGACTTGTAATGCAACATGTCGTTCTTTAGGAATGGTATCTGTAAACCGTGAAGATAAAATACAATTCATTAAGGATGGCCTGAGTAAGGGGTCTTTAGATAATCTTCTATTGACTCTTGAGACGTATCCTAGTGGAGATGTGCATCGTGCAATTCATGATTTATGGCCACAATTCCATAAATAACATCCTCGATATAGTCTTGGGAATCTGACTAAAAAAGACCCTGTTTGCCAGTTTTTAAGAAAACTGGATGGGAAGCCTATCCCCGACCCATAGAGGGCATTTAAGTCGTTCTTGGACGTAAAACCAAGGGAAGATGTGGGTCACAATCACAACTACCTGTACATACACATGCTTTTCAAAATAAATAGAGAGAGAGAGAGAGAGAGAGAGAGACTCCAGTTGGCCTACATATAGGTGGTATGATTACATTTTCAATTTCTCATCTATAAAATCTTCTCTTCCTTCCCTTCATTTCTACTTAACCCATACATTCAACAAATATAGAAGTGTGTAGAAATGGCAGGTTCCTCAAGTCATCACATAAGAAATATTTGTGATTTCGGTGGATCCAGTCCTGGGAAAGAGAAAGAGTTTTTAGAATCAGCAAATCATCTTAGTCGGGTACTAGCTGAGAGAAAGATTCATTTAGGGTATGGAAGAGGCAACCTTGAGTTAATGGGGGGTGTCAATAGTTGTAATTTTAGGAGGTAGTCAAGTTTTGGGGGTCGTCCCCAAAGCTTTAGCAAAAAGAGACATCATTAGCAAAACAATTGGAGAGGAACTACAGGTCCCCACAATGTCTGATCGACTGAATGCAATGTTTAACCATGTTGATGCCTTCATTGTTTTACCAGGTGGTCTGGGCACATTGGAAGAGATCTTTTATATTTTCTCTTGGGCCCAACTGCACATTCACCATAAACCCATATGTATGTTAAATGTTAATAGTTTTTATGATAATTTGTTGTCTTTTCTTGATCAAGTTATGGAACATGAATTTCTAACATCTTCGGCATGATAAATCATAATCTCTGCTGCTACTGCTGAACAATTGATTGACCAACTACAATCTTTCATCCCTGTAATTGATCCCTCCATGAGTCGCATAAATTGGTCAACTAAGGAAAGCCGTGAAAAGCTTAGATTGGATTTGAGCCTTCGTTTGTAAATCCTTGTGTCTTTTGGTTTTATTAATAGCATATTATTTTGTTTTGTTATTTCTTATATTTGTTTAAGTGTGTTTCAGATTTGTCAGTGTTCGTTGTTTCAGGTGATGTCTTTTATACTATCTTTCTACCTTATGACATTGAGGACAATGTCTCATTCTGGTTGGGGAGAGAGGGTAGTAGTTGACTTTAAAAAAAACCTAACTTGCTAACTATTTTTGCTATTAATAAAACCATTTGACAAAATTGTTATTTGGATGTCAGAGTAAGGATAAATTTTATTGACTCTTGAAACGCATCTTAGTAAATATTCTTATCAAGGTCTATCAAAATACTTCTTGAAATATTCAGATTTACAAACTCTCGCATTGTTAACACTTGATTTAACAAGTATTCTTAAACCTTCATTTTCACACACACTTTAATGTATGATTGTGGGTTGCACAATGGATTATTACATTATTTATGTTCTTTTGTTAAAGGTAACAACTAAGGGAAATGGATTGTATATAATTTGCAAAAAAAAAAAAACAAATTGATAATATTGATGATAATAAAAACGTAGATAAGTTTGGTTTCGTAGCCTCCCTAACCTAAGCAATTAAGCCCGAAGGGGTGTTTTAACACCTAATACCCTAAAGTCAACTGACTTGGGAGCTATTGGCTCAAAGCTTGTTACATGGGTTAAGGAGAAAAGCTTAAAGGAATCAAACATTGCACTATCTATGTATCAGTATCTGCAACCCGAGTTACTAAGCTCGTAGGGGTGTCTCAACACCTAATGCCCTAAGACCAACTGGTCTGGGAGTCATTAGCCTAAAGCTCATTACATGGGTTAAAGATGCATTGTGTTTTTAAGTTATATGTATATATATTAAAAAAAATAAAAAGAAAATAATCTCAACCCAAGGAAGTTAACGTTAAATATTAGAACAGAATATTGTTTTCTTCCAATAAAAGTCCTATCATCTATGTTTTCATACATTAAGCACATAAAAAGGAAGGTTTATTAATATTTTGTTTAAGAGGTATTAAGCAGATATATAAATTTAATGAGAGTTTGTTTATCTGGATAGATTAAAGGAAGTTGAATGATGAATGCCTTGCTTTGTAGAACTTGCAAATTGGTTTTCTATTTTAACGCTTTGATTACTAGGGACTAGTAATAAGCTGGTTGGGGGTGTGATTGGTACTTAAAAGTGTATTTTTATCAAAGTTTTATATCATCATTTTGCACTCAAAGTATCAATAACTCCTTAACTAAAGCATGTTTTATAATAACAAGTCTGATACTATAAAATAGATTTAATTTATGGTAAATGCTCATTTTAAATGCAGGTCTATCGCATAAATCAAAGGATTGATTGATGAGTTTAACTACTGAAATTGAGAAGACAAAGAGAGGGTTAAGCTTAGAAAAAGAGATGCTGGTTCAGTCCAAACTAGAACACTGTTCAGTCATTGGGTCAAATCTGGAGCTGTAGATCTTGGATTTTAATTTGGTTTATATAGCTAGAAAGCTAAGACATAGACCTAAAACATATATGCGGAGTCCAAGACTCAATTCTACTGTGTGGAAGTCCAAATCTTAGCAACAACGGAGAAGTCAGAATCTGTCCTGCAACCCAGACACTGTTCAGTGTTCGGCCCATATCTCAAGTTCTAGAAGTCCAAATGCACCGATTCTTTTTTTTTGTTGGAAAGATTAGACAATTTCCTGGAACTTTCACAGAAAATCTGTTCAAATTATGACGTTAGCAATGACGTTTTGTTCAGACAAGAAGATAAGGATTGTCACTAAGTCAATATGTGGCCACCCACTCAACAATTAGTCATCAAATCAATAGTTTCAAATTTTTGCCTATAAAATGAGGCATTTGTCATGCATTTAGGTATTTTGGTTTTCAGATCAAGATCATGCTCTTGCTCTCTCTTTTTATATTTGTAATGCTTAAGTTTTGTTTTTATTAATCTCTTTTTTATGCTTTTCATTTCCTTTCCTTTACTTAGTTAACTTATATCTTATTTATGTTCTTATTTTGTTTATTTATGTTTCTCTCTTTCATTATGTTTAGCTAAGTTTATTATGTCAAGATGAAAAGGTTACACTAATGGTGTAAGAATAAGTATAGTATAAACTCAACATGGACTTTAATATTTGATACTAACATGTTTTGTATTTGTTATCTTGTTCACTTTTAATACTTTGCTTGTTAAATGGTTAATCTAGATTTATGTTTTATAACCCTTGGTATAACAAATACTTGGCACTTTCATAGCCCAACCGTATGGTATAACCGACACATGTGTTATGAAAGGAACTTGATTTGTTGTTAACATAAGTTATAATCATGAATACCTGACAACATTTACAAGTATTAGCATTATTCGAATAAGATAGCTAATGTAATCATGTTAACAATTTATAATCCGATTGGAACCTTCTTTGTGTGTGGTTTCTAGTTGAGTAATCAGAGTTTATACTATACTTGTTTAAAATACCATTAGTGGATCCTCTAACCTTGACAATTATTTTTATCACTGTTTAATCCTTAAATCAATCTTACCTCTCAAAGTCATTATTATTATTATTATTATTATTATTATTATTATTATTATTATTTATAAGTTATATAGTTAACCTCCTTGTGGTTTGACCCCGGTCTTGCCGGGTTATTTATTACTTCGACACTCCTGCACTTGGGAGAAGACATCAACTCTTTGGTCGTGTCACATACCCTTTAACCAAAAATCTCTTTAGCAAAAAGATTGCAAGTCAAATAGGGTCTTAACCCCTTAACCTAATTTTAACCCGACTAGGTCGACCCGATCAAATTGACCCGACCGGGTTGACCCGAAATTTTTTGTTCGACCATAAATCAAATAAAAAATCGTGGTTTAACCCAAAAACAACCTAAAAACAAAACCAAAGTAAAAAATAGATCAAAACGCCAAAAAATCAAATCAAACCACGAAGAACACAAAAACTCAAAAACATATATACTTGAAATCATGTCAGGATCAATAATCTAGCATCCATTCATTTCGATTATCACTTAAATGTCACAATTTTGTCAAAATGAGTTTCGGTTCAAAATCAAAATCTTAGGATTAAATTCCATCAAAAACTTGTTATTAATGCAAATAAACCTTAGATTATTTAATAATCAAGCATAAAGAAGGGTTATATGCAATGAAATGGACCGAAACTAGTTTGAATCAAGGGTCTAAGACAATGTTTTTTTCTATGAACACAAAGAACATGCCTAGACCCGACCCGACAACATGAAACCCAAATTAGACCAGATACAATCAAACAAAAGGCATATACATGTTGGAAATCATGTAAGAATCAATAATCTAGCATCCATTCATTTTGATTAGCACTTAAATATCATGATTTTTCAAAATAGCTTTCAGTTCAAAACCAAAATCTTAGGATTAAATTCCATCAAAAACTTGTTATTGATGCAAATAAACCCTAGATTATTTACCAATCAGGCATAAAGAAGGGTTATGTGCAAAGAAATGGACCAAAATTAATTCGAATCAAGGGTTTAAGACAATGTTCTTTACAAGAACACGAGGAACATGCCTATAAACCTAGTAATAAACCCAGCATTATCAACCCCTAAAAAATTAGCATTTTTGACCTCTAAAACATGTTTTCTTTATCCCAATAAATCACACTGCCATAAATAAACATGTGTAAATCACAAAGATTAACAAATAACATTAAAATCGAGCATAAGTTACTAGATCGAAAAGCTACCAACTTAAAACAGGCTACTTGTTCATGCAATATAGATTTAAAATTGGTTTACTAAACTCATTTTGGTCATGAATAAACCTAGCAAACCCAAAATGAACATCCTTGCTTTAATATGCATTGCTTAAGTTAAACAAAGACTAAAACAATATTATATATAAAAAAACAACTTAAACAATAATCTTATTATATCAAAAACATCAGAAAACTTCAAAAGAACTTCAGTGAATAAAAAAAACACAGCAACAAAAAGGTGAATACAACATCAATTGTTGAGCATTCCAAACCTCTTTTCTCTACTTATAAGCATAAATATAAAATAAAAACAAATAAAAAAACCTCAAGTAGGCCATAAGAACTTATTTTGGATAAGAAATTATACTTAAAACAACTACTCTCTCTTTTGCTTTTCTTTGGAAATTTTATCTCTCACCAATTTACTATCCTTTCAAAACTTAGAAAATATTTTATGTTAGGCTCTTGTACATTTACACTTAGGTTTCTTATGAATATTCATATGAAACCTAAGTGTTTATAGGGTTTTGCTATGGTTTGGGAGGTCTTGAATCCATTTCTAACCTCTTGATCTTGAGGTAAATGTTGTAAAACCTTGATAAGAATCCATTTAGGAGTCTTTGTGTATGAACACACGAAAAAATGGTTGGTTCTTGCACAATTGTGTTTCAGTCATAACTAACTGAGTTGCTTACTTTTGAGGTCTTGTTGGAGCAATTATGTTTCATTATCACTGAGACCACCTGAAGTTGGTAAAGGGAATTCAAAACTTTCATTTGGATCCAACCTTGCACAATTTGGAAGTTTGTAGCTCAACATTTATTTATTTGAAGTTGCCACATTGATTAGCCAAAACCATCAAAACAAAGCTCAGTCGACCAAACGACATGTCACTCACCTTCTCTTCATTAAGTCTGAATGACACGTTATTTAGGGTTTTTAATTTGGGATTGAAAAAGTTCAATTAAGTCCCTACTCTTCCAATTGCTTCTAATTGCACCCATAAGCCTCCAAACTTTTCATTTCATACAATTTCACCCCTTCCAAACTCAATTGTCTAACCCAAAATTGATAGCCTTTTTCATTTATCATTGATTTTGAATTTATGCATTTTGACCATCAATTGACCAATAAATTTTTAATTTCTTCAATTTGGCCCTTGATTTGGTCAATTTCAGCCCCTATATTCTCTTGCCTTTTTTTAATTTCATCCTTGGTTTTGAATTTTTTCAATCAAGTCTCTAATTGTCCATCAAACTCAAAATTTATGCAATTAAGCCCCTAATTTGACTCTCAGACTTTAATATCTTCCAATTAAAGCCTAAGTTAACTTCAAAAAATCATTTTTTCATGCAATTAAACCCTCAATAAATTCAATTAAACCTTGAAAAATCCAATTGAGTCCTTAAACATCCAATTTTGAATTACCCTCCTTAAGTTGAATTTTCTTTGACAATAAAACCTTCATTAAAAAAAAATACACTGTCAAATATTTTAATTTTGTATATTTTGATCTTCCTCAACCAATCTTTGGTAATTTCTTGGGCGTTTTGGTATATTCTTATCATTGATATATATTTTTATTTTCTTCCAACATTTTTTTTCAATTTTTTTTATTCTCTTTTCTTTTTTTTTAATTTTTTTATTTATGTGGAGCCTCAAAATAGATAACAACAATAATTATTGATTTGCTTTGCCAATAAATTAAAGTGACGGATGTATTATAAAGATGAAATTAATTTTATAACTTTGATTCAATTTAGTGTTGTTTTTTAATCTTTTATGTTTGTAGTAAGGTTTTACAATATTTATCTTGTTTGTAGTAAACTTTGTATCTCTCTATATTTTTCTTTTCACAAAACTAAATCATGTAATTTTTGTGTTTACAACTCAATGCATGGTAGATTAGAAGAAAAAATATGTATCTTGTTAAATTAGTTTTGGCCCCTCCGAGAGAAAAATATTCTAGCTCCTCTCATTGATGCACTGTACCAATCGACGACATTGGTATGTGCTAGCTCTCTTAGGTTTTTTTTTTTATATAACTTTATTTTGATTTTGATTTTAATATGCTTTGCAGAAGAAGAAAAAGCAGTCCAGTAGGTTCAGCGGGTAAACATGTAAAGCTGCAGCTTGTCAAGTTCGCAAGTGGAGAACCACTAGCAGTAGGGTGGAAATCAACCATTCTTGTAAGGTGGCAATCAACTGGAGTTTGGAGGTACGTGCACATTTATAACTCATCCTTAAAGTTTCACTATCTCTTCTTGTATTTTGTAAATTAGCTCCCTTTTGATTCTCCCTCAATTCAAGAACAAAACTTGAAGTGTCACCGACACTGTATTGATAAAAAACAAATGCGGGCTGTTTTTGTCTCTCTCACACTCTCTTTGTTGGGTGTGAGGAGAAAAAATGGAGGAATTTATTGGTTTTGCAGATGAAAAGCATTTAGTTTTGTGGTTGAAATTTGAGAATTCATTTAAATTATCATCTGCTGGCTTCTTTTGCTGATGTTGCTTAATTGCTTTTTCCTTTGAAGATTTGTGTGATTGTTTCTACTTTTAACATTTGGTAAGATAATCCTGTGCTTTCTCAAAGGAAAATACCGTGCATTTTCTTTTGAAATTTTCCTTTCCACCTTTTGCATTCAACGTCATATATTTTTTGGTGGGCAAAAAAGAAAGAAGAAATGGAAAGGAGTTAATGATTTGCTATTCCCAGTGTCAAAGAACCATCTCAACCCAATAGCTTAAGCTATTAGGTGAGGTCCCAGGATATGATTTATATTATTCTCCAACATACCCCCTCAAGTGAAAGTCTTTTGGGCTTGAAACTTGCACAGGCCCACATTATCTTGTGCTTAATTTTTTTTATCAAATAAATGGAGATGGTGAGATTCGAACTCGTGACCGCTTGGTCATCAAGGCTCTGATACCATGTTAAAGAACCATCTCAACCCAATAGCTTAAGCTATTAGGTGAGGTCCTAAGATATGATTTATATTATTCTCCAACACCCACTATAGCTAAATGAAGTGTTAGAGAATAATATAAATCATATCCTGAAAACTCACCTAACAGCTTAAGCTATTGGGTTGAGATGGTTCTTTGACATGGTATCAGAGCCTTGATGACCAAGCGGTCACGAGTTCGAATCTCATCATCCCTATTTATTTGATAAAAATTAAACACAAGGTAATGTAAGTCTGTGCAAGTTTCAAGTCCAAAAGGCTTTCACTTGAGGGGGGTGTTAGAGAATAATATAAATCATATCCTAGGACCTCACCTAATAGTTTAAGCTATTGGGTTGAGATGGTTCTTTGACATGAAGTGTCAATTGTTTGGATGCTGAATGGAGGGAAGCCTAAAGCTCCATCTGAAAAAGTTTTAGTTAGAGATTATATTGAGAATCGATCCATGGGTTCCAAACAATTTGAATTTTTGTCGTATTCTATTACATATACAGGGTAGTAGTACTGCTTTATTTAACAATTTCATGAAGAATTTCGGGACTCAGGCTCCTGTTATGCAGGGGCAAGATTTTTAATTTCATTTATTGGTTGTGACCTGTACAAGGTTTTGGCAAGTGTTAGATCTTTGCTTATTGTAAATTTCTGTTGTGGGGTTATGCTGGTGGTAGTCCTTTTGCAAGGCCATGTTTGTTTCTTGTTTTATCAGTTTTTTCCTTTTTTGGTTGTTATTTTTCTTATAAAAAAAGAAGAAGAAAGAAGAGGTATTGGTGTCGAGAGCTCTTCACATGTCTGAAAAAAGTTGCAACTTGATCTGCCCTGAAGAACTGATAACAGATTATTTATATTTTTGGTTGATGATTTTGTGATATTGGTGTTGAGAGGTTTTTTTGGAGGTATTCTGGATTATTGGCTTCAAACTGAGCAACCTAGATGAACAAATCTCAGTCTTTCGATTGCTTCGAAGGGATATTCCATGTTAGGACATCTCGGTAATTAATGAAAATTTATGAACAGGTTTGTTAATTATTAATTAATAAAAATTTATAAACATAAATAATTATATTGTATAAATTTTTATTTAAATAATATATTTTAAAATTCTTGAACTAAATTAAAAATAAAAAATTTCTTGTAATTTTACAATACATTTTCCATATCGTTGTCAATCCCAACCATGAAACCAAAGGTCCCCAACAATTCTTGAATTCAAGAGATTAATGTGTCAAGATACAGCCTTAAACCTCTTACATCAAATGATACAAGATTCGGCTACTAGTCTAAGGAAGCACAACATGCAAACAAGGTGCATAAGCTTTGATTCCATCGGGGCATCTGTTTCCCCATAATTTACAAAAAGAACAAAAACTACAAGATTAGGGACCGAAAGGAGAGTTGAAAGCATCAACAAGTCTGTCCTCGAGAAGGAACATTCAATGCCCAACTTTGCTGCTCCATTTCCCTGATTCTTTCCTTTTCCTTCAGCTCGTATGATCAGAAACCAAGAAAATACAGGTCTCAAGTTAAGATGTTACATTGTACATTGAAAAACTGATGGAAGGACAGCACCTTCTCTCCCTCTCTTGAAAATTGTAGCAGATACCATCATGGAAGTTCTGAGAAAGGATTCAGCCCATGGTACAACAGTATTAAGTGCCAGCTTCATTAGGTGCTATTATGTTCCATTGGTGAGGCACAGGGAGCTAGAGTTTTTGCAGGTAGATGGATCCCACCCCCTCTGACAGACACAGAAGGCCCTTTGACTGTGCTTGCTCTGCTCAAAAGATTTGCGTCAAGAAATACAACTGCTACTGTGATGTCATCATGGAAATGCCGACGGACACCACGGTCAATTTTCTTCAGGTCTGAGTATCTCATTTCTCTTTTCTTAGCAGCTTCTTGCAATGCAGCTTTTATAAGCCTTCGGGCAATTCCCTGCATTAAGAGAAGCAGGCTACCATTGGGTTACAATTTTTGCCTTCAAAATTTCTTATGTGGCACTTAAAGACACTACTGTTGTCACTTATCAGAAATCATTCAGTTCACAACAAAGGATTATTCACTCCTCAAGTTGTATTTCAATTCCAAAATTCTACAATACATGCAGTGCACAATAGCAAGCTCATGCATAAACTGTGCCAAAATTCCTATAAATTAAAGTGCATCAATCTAGCCAAGAATAATGGGGTCATCAAATAATCAAATACAACTTCTATAAATCAAAATACCATAAAAAAATAGAGAAAAGTAATCAAGTAATTGGAAAGACAACAGAATATAGCATAACAGTATACAAACCATATAAAATTAATGGCCAGAATTATAGATTACTATCTAACAGACAATTTAAAAATGCTCTTGCATAAATTTTATTCGACAATCTCTAGTAATTAAAAAAGACCAATGCAATTAGCATGAAATTAAATTCAGCCAAGAAGCGTGTATATTGGATCACATGGAAAAGCAGTAGCCACATAAAACAAAATAAGTTCCATAAAATCATTTTTTGGCAGAAAAGGGAAGGAAAATTCATTGCTAGTCAAAATGAACTTTTTTTTATCTCCAGTTTATTTGACGAAACCTTATATCTAATTTAACTAAATAAAAGCTTCCATGGTCTTGAACAGATTTCTTACACTGTGGGGATGATTTTGAACTATATCAACAGCTTCTTGATTGCTAAGGTGCTCCCACAGCCCATCAGAAGCAAATATGAGAAATTGATCATGAGGTTGGAGTCTATGCACAGAAATTGAAGGGTCAGAGCTTAAAATTGGCCTCTTAAAAGGTTCATGAAGGCGGAACTTAGCATACAACGGCTCTCTGTTGAATTCAGCCTTCTTTAGATACACATCACCAATAGATCTAGAAATCTGCAATATAATAAGTCACAATATAATACCATGTCAAGATCCACATTATGACTGAATTATAATAAGTCACAATATAATAAGTCACAATATATTTCATCACCATACTGAAAATGCAAACCAAACCATTATTTAAGTGAGAGCAATCCGACAATGATGACACCAAAAGTTCTTATTTTCAGTATGATCTACACGGTATATATTATATTGTACTTTATTAAAAGTCAGGTCCAGCATTCATGGAACCCTAAAAACTTACTTGGAAATCAATGTCTCAATATAAAAACTACTTCAATGTCATTGTGTTTTCTGCAGTACCATCACTCAATCTGCTTTGTTCTTAAACCAAGCATCAAGGCACTAACATGTCTGGAAGCTCTGCACCTGCTCAGAACCTAAAATCAAAAGCACGTAATTTTTTTCCTTTCCATCATGCGGATACAATGATAAACATAGAACTCCATCCCACCCAAAACCTCCATTATTTTACAGCTGTGCTAGCCTGGCTATGATTTAACAAATGTTAAGCTTGCAATTTGCCATGGAAGGGCAAGAACGCAATCAATCAACTGCAAAAACCAAAAACTATATCTCCCCAAGATTTTTGGGCAAAGCATGAACCTCCTTCAGAGTCATCAGCTTGTCAGATAATTCTGTCATCAAAACTTAACATGCTCCAAATGCTGGCAAATGTTCCATCCATTTATCCCAAATATGATCGGGCACCATGAATTCTAAATAAGAGAACATTAACTCCACAATCCTGTAAGCCTTCTGAGAATACAAAAGATTAAAACAGGCATTTGATGCTTCACAACCACATTTAAAAAGGGCAGCTGAAACACATTCCAGTCTATTCTAATGCTTCATAGCATTCATGTAATCAAGTCTTGCTTCAAATTTAAAACACGAAACAGCAAGGAAAATGAAATTATAAAGACTAGCCATTCAAAACATTTACCAGAATACCTAGGCAAGGAATTTACCTGTATCAGACCTTTCACACGCCATACATTATGCTTTAAAACCACAATTTGCGAGTCATCAGGATGCCAAGAATGCATCTCCTGTCTGACAGACTCTATTGCTACATTATGCTCTGATGACAGCTGGATGGAAATAACCTCACCAGTTGCCTTGACATGCCTCCCAAGGACAGCTCGGGAATCACCAAGGTTGGCAATGTAGAGGATACCACCACAGATCACGCCCACCAGGCAGCAAGATCCAACAGCCGCAATTTGAGGCTTCATAGACCACTGCTTGGCAACAAGAGAAAAAAATCCCTCTTCAGTTGCTTGATATGCTTTCCGAATCACATCAACAGACATGGATTGTTGCTCGGAGGTTAATCCTTCAAGATTAAGCCCATCATAAGAAAGAAGATAAGACTCCCAACCTCAGCTAACACAATTAAAACATGAATACTAACAGCTACTGATTAATAAAGGCTTATATTTACCTTTAAGACATCAATTGAAATTCCAAAATAACATAACCAAACGTTAATCCAGTTTATATACTCAAGAGATTTTCCATGCCAAAAGATCACAGGGGTTAGGTTTTCTTACTCTTTAGATGCTGGAAGAGATAATCATTGATATAACGTGATGTCTCCGGCCCACCATGACCATCATATATTCCCACAAACGTGCCATAAGGACCAGACCCAAGAGAGCTCAATGGACCTGACTCAATCTGACTTTGATCCTCAAGTAAATTATTGGCCTGCACAACTGCCATAGAGAATTCACCATTCATATGCTGCCCTTTGTCTTTGTACCAAAGCAGCCCATCTTGCCGGCCTGCTGCTTCCAAACCAGTGTGGATGCAAGGGTCCGAGGACGGCAGCCAGCAGGCCCTCAAAAAGTTTATCAACCTTGATAACATCCCTCATCTCACCAGGGCCAGCCTCCAATTCCTCCACATCCAAATTGGATGCAATAACACTCCTTCCAATAAATCTCACCAGTCTCCAGCCTGCACACCGAACAATTCATGCAGCAAACTATAACAAGACCAAAAATTATAAGTAAAAACATATGCAGAACTAATACTGAAAATAAATCCTATCAAAACACGGATCAAAAGAATTCAACTTCCATCCTAAATTTCAAAATCAAGGTTTAGAATCAAAAACCTTCGTTCAGCTGTTCTTAAACAGCAAAAATACCTTGACCCTTATTCTAATAAGGGCCCAAAAAACCATATAACAACAGAAACAACATGAAGTTCAACCATGAAATGAAAAGGGTCAAATCTAATTCTACATTCCACACATTATAGTTAAACCTTTTCACAGATTTAGCTACATAGACAAACAAAATTAAGCAACTTTCAAGAACCCAACAAAGTAAAAGAATTAAGAAAAGAAAGAAAAAAGGTAATCAGTAACATGAACTACAAAGCAAACATAAAAATAAGTGCCAAAACAACAACAATAACAGTAAACTCACAGTAAAAATCTCTATACAGTATCTGGTCAGCTACTGAATTGAACAAGATGAAAAGGATGGAGATCTAAAGTAAACAAAACAATACATGTGGGTTAGATCTATAGATCCATCAAAACTACAAAGATAAACAAGAGGGGTCGCTCGTTTTTTCTACTGAAAACACTAAAGTTTCGATCTTCTTGAGTTCTTTTGTGAGAGAATTGAAAGTATCAGTAACAGAAAGGTGGTTTTCTTTTTTTCTTTTCCTCTTTCAATTTCAGTGACGGAAGATTGAATTTGAAAGAAGTGAAAAAAACTTCACTTTGTTTGGTCTTTTCTGAATAGGCAAAAGCCTCTCTATAAAAGTAAGAGAAAACCGAACAAATTGATTGCTATAAAAGCCATCAACGCATATGGGCAACCATGGGCTCCACATTATTATTAGAAAGAAATGAAGGGAGTATTTGTTTTTTTAGGTTGGAACATATTTTTTCTAAATTTTGAATTTTTTTAATTTTAATTTTTTAAAAATATAAATTAATTTAAAAAACAATTTTTATCATAATTTCAAATATACTTCTTTCATGCAACACTTTATATTGAATATTTCTTACAATTTAGTTTTAAAACTATGCTTTCGTGCATTTTTTTATGTCTAAATTAATTATCAATTTATCAAAAAAACATTAAGGAGGGTCATAATTGAGACATGGAGGACCAAAGTGTGAAAAAAAAAATTGGATGGTGGTTTCAAGAATTGGTTGAAAAGTTCACTTTAGTCCTCTTACTTTTTAAATAATAACATTTCAGTCTCTTAAATATTTCAAAAATTCAATTGTAATACAAAAATTTATTTTCCTTGATTTTCAATTCCTTATTTGAGTGAGAAGAGAGAAAGTGGTACGAATTTAATAGATAAGAGAGAAAATATTGGTTGACATCGATTTCAATCACAAAAATTATCGATTTTAGTGTCAATGGGTTCCATTTGATAATGAGAATTTATCCTAGAACTTCTTCCCCCCTCACCTTGCTTGGGATTATAGATCTAAGCTCGAGACATTTCTTAGTTTTTTGGTCAATTTCAGTTTTTTGGCTCTTTTTAGGGGTTATTTGAGGTCATTGATAGGTTTGTTATATAAGGTGTTTTCTAGCTGTTTTTAAGTCAAAATGGGTTGAAATTTAGTTTTTAAGGTTGCGGTTGCTTTTCAAAGTGCTTTTTACTTAGAAATGTATCAAATTAATATTTTTTTATTTTTTTAAAATCATGTTTTAAATCAACGCATCAAAATTATCTAAAAACACCAAAAAAATATTAATTTGAAGTAAAGAAAAAAATAAAATAAAAATTTATTTTTTTTGAAAAGCGCTTTTGAAACGCAAAAACAACAGGGTAAAAGAAATCCTTAAGCTCGATTTTCCATCAACTTTATGGTCACATGAAACTAGACTAGCAGACAATGTGTAGCCTGTTTATTTTTTGAAAAAAAAAGGGACGACTCCTTAATAAACAAAAAAAAAATCAACCCAAGTGTGTATGCCTAGACTAGTGCTCTGTTGTGGAGTGTGGTTGCGGTTTCTTTTCAAAGTATTTTTTACTCAAAAATATATCAAAATAATATTTTTTAAAAAAAATTATTTTTGACATCAGCGCATCAAAATGATCTAAAAACACAAAAAATATATTAATTTGAATCAAAGAAAAAAAATTCAATTTTTTTCAAAAGCACTTTTGAAACGCAAAAAAATGATGTGTATGGTGTTTTCTAGGTGTTTTAATATATGTGTTTATAATGATGTGTAGGGTGTTTTCTAGGTGTTTTAAATAAAAAAATATGTTGAAAATTAAGTTTTTCTATAAAATAAAAAACCTTCAGCCCGATTTTATAACGACTTTCTAGTCACTTGAAACTGGACCACCTAATGATCATTTGCATGCTTATTTTTTTAAAAGAAATATAAGGCAATCAACAAGTCATTCACCCCTTAATAAACAAAAGAAAAGTCACTCAGTCTAGGCCTATATTTTAGGGTTGACTTTTTTTTTCATTTGTTTTTTTTCTTGCAATTTCATCATTTATTGGCTTTTTTATTTTAATAAAATTTTAGCTAATTCTTATGATGTTTGTTTTTAATAAAACATGATTTAATTTTTACTTAATCTACAAATAAGATTTCAACATTTTTTTCTTATGCTATGATGCATTCTTTATATGTAGCCTTGTTTAAATTTTTTTCACTTTAATTTTTTTAAATTGCTTTCCTTCCTTCACATGTTTTGTTTTATTGTTGTTTTATTAAATAAAACATATATTCTAAGAAACAATTTTATTTAATAAAATCGAGTTTATGGCCGATGTTTCGAGAGCAGATATTTATATTCATATCTATCTCTCAACTTTCTAATTCGGTCTTTTGTTAAATATCAATAATGTTTACTTGGCTTTCACATAAAATTATAAAAAACATTTCCAAATATATACAACCTTGTATAATCATTTTTCTTTAATTTTAATCAATCATTTTCATGTGTATTTGTGTTTCTATCATTGTTTTATTGAATAAAAAAATTATTCTAAAAAATATATTTATTGAACATAAATGGGTACATGACTCGTGTTGTGATATCATATATCTTATCTACATTTATTTCTTGATTTTTCTAGTTTAGTGTTTAGTTATAATTACCAAAAAATTTTACATTTTATTGTCATGGATAATCATTAATTAACATTGATTCCAACAAATACAAAAAAAATCAATCATGGTGTCTACAAATTCTATTAAATAAGAAGAGTTTCATTAAGGTGTTCTTTTAGCCTTCATCTTACATGAGAAAAGTAAATATGGACTCGAGAAGTTTTTTTTATTTCAGTTTATTTTTTTATTTTCTAATCGATTTTTGGGTAATAAGCTCTCACATTTTACTATGGATTAAAGCACTGCTATTTTATTTTTTTGGTCATCAAATTTTTTTCTCTTCAATTCTATCTTTTTGTGGCCAAATTGATTCCTAGTTGCTTATAATTTGTTAAGGAATGACAACATTCAAAGATACAAGACCAAAGTTAACATGTTGGCGAGAAATGTAAACTTTGTTCCTTCTATTTTTCAAAAGATACATTTTAAGTCTTTTAAGTTTTTTAAAAATTCAATTTTGATCTAAAATTTTATTCTCTTTATTCTCAGGTCTCTATATTTGAAAAAGGAGAGAAAGTCGTCGATTTCTAGTATAAGAGAGAGAAAAACATCAGTTGACATTGATTATAGTCACAAAAAATATTGATCTTTGTATCAAAGGATTCCATTAGATTCAAGGAATTTTATTGGGATGTTCTTTGACCTTCATCTTGTCTAAGAAAATAGATTTAGGCTCAAGAAATTTTTTGAATTGATTGTTGGGTAATTTGAAACCATATATAGGTTTATTTAGGTCTCTAGAGATGTTTAAGGTGTTTAGGGGTTTAAAATAAGTTTTTGAATATAAAATACCTTTGCCCTAATTTTATGGTGAGCCTCTGATTGCCGGATTCAGGTTAGTAGATAATGTATAGTCTGTGTTGTTTTTTTTATATAAAAAAACCTCTAATTTACAAAAAAAAAAAAAGACTTGGTGCATGAAACAGCCTTTTCTTATTGGTCAAGTGCTCATGCCCACGCGTTTGGCCTGTTTTGTTTTTTTCCTACATTTTACATTTCAACCCATCAAATAGATTTGTTAAAAAATAATTTGAAAGATTTTTATTAGATATCACTTAGTTTTCAATTTTTTAATAAGATCCTAACCTTTTTTTTTTTTTTACTATATTAGTAAACGCTCTTGTTATACAACCCTTCATGTTTGTTTGTTTTTTTTAAAAAATATTATTCGATCACTCAATTTTAATGAGTATCATTTGATTAAATACCATTCAATTTTCTATTTATTTTTTATGAAAAACAAAAATTATTCAATCACTCAATTTTAATGAGTATCATTTGATTAAATACCATTCAATTTTTTGTTTATTTCTTAGAAAGTTTATAGCATTATGTTTTTATAAGCATTTTTTATTTTTTTACATCTCTTCACAATGGTTTTCTTTTCTTAAATCTTATTCGGTGGAGAAAGTCCAAAATCAGATGTTTAAGGACTCAATAAGATTTTTTTGAAAGATTAATTGACTTTATGAAGGGTTTGATTGCAAGAAAAATTGATTTGTAAGTCAATTTAGGCTTTAATTTGTAGAAATTAAATTTAGGAGTCAATTTGGTAAAAAATTTGAAGAATTCATAAGTTTGAGGACTTAATTAAACTTTGATTTAATTAATTAATGCAATCAAGGACTTAATTGAAGAAATATCAAAGTTTGAGGCTAATTTGGGTCAAAATTGCAAGAAATTAAAGTCGAAGGACCAAAGTAAAAAGGTGGTGATACATTAGGGAGCTTAATTGATTTTTTCAGGGGTAATTTTGAAAAAAATTAAAAGTTGAAGAGTCAATTAAGGATTGAATTGAATAATTAAGAAACCAGGGGTCCAATTGCAATTTATCCAGGGGCAAAATTAAAAAAAAAAGGGAGATTTTTCTTGAATAAGTGTCCAATCACAAAAGGTCAGAACTTTAGGGGGCAAATTAAAATTCATCATATCAGTTAAGGAACAAAACGACATCATTTCAAAAGACATTGTTCATCTTTTTCAGCAAACCAAACCAGGAAGAAGAAAAGTCGCCCTGCGCCCCACGATGCATCTCCATTACGATCGTAATGGTCCTGAGAGTCCGCTTCATATTGCTGGGCGAACGTATGGCATTCTCTGGCTTTATAAAAGCTAGAGAAAGGCCACGCATGAGAGGGTGAGAGAGACAAAAAAAAAAACAGTAAAGAGAGAAGAGAGGCGAATGAACCCAAATAAAAAACATGGAATACAAGAAAAAAAGAGAGAGAGAACGAACAAACCCAGAAGATAAATTTAACGATCTGAAATTTCCATGTAACTTTCATATTACTAATCATCATGTCTAAGTATGAAGGGGTAATTTTTTTTTTTTTTTTTTGCAATTTGTCTAACAATACATTCCATTATTGATTCTTTGGTTTACCAAATTTACAGTAGTGCTTTTCCCCTATAACTTATACATTTCCTCAGTTCTTTTCTTATTTTCTAGGTAACACAATATCAAATAACTCTATTACATACACGTAGTAACTCTCGACTACCCACCAGTTTAATTGTTTCTCCATTTGATTCTTTCACATTGTTTCTCACAATTTATCTTATATTCTTTTCATTTTTCATTTACTTAAAACATACGTGTGATAAATACACACTCACACATAACAAAAGAGATGCAATAGCCAAATGCTAGAAATACAATCATATCATTTAGTGCATTTCAAGGTGAAGTTATTAACCCAATTTTAAGTATTCATAGTACATAAAAATAAGTACCTAACAAAATTATAAATTATGAAACGACACAATTAGTGCTGGCCCATTTCGTGACATAGACCTGCAATATATATAGCATTATAAGAGTTATTAGTTGCTAAGAAGACTTATACTCATGATTTTTTATGAGGCAAAGGAATCATTATGTTTATTAGCATTTTTAACAATCTTGCTCAAAACATTCAACTTAAGTTCAATAATATCTCAACTCATATGACCATAATTTGAAACATTACCATATTGTATACTTTCTAGGTATCATAATCATTTGTTACATTATCATGCCATTAACATTTGCTTTGACTTAGTAGTACATAAAACGATATCATGTCTTAAGTTGCCAATCAACCCCCCTATCATATACATTTTTAAGCATAAGATAATGGTCTTACACAATGGTTTCCATTATACAACCGATGATAGTTTCAATGGTTTCCATTATTTGGAAACAATAACACAATGGTCTCCATTCAAAACAAGGACAACCACATGAATTCCCTTTTTGTTAGGGACAACTAGTGACACGATCAAAAGTTTGATGTCTTCTCCCAAGTGTAGGAGTGTCGAAGTAATAAATAACCCGGCAAGACCGGGGTCGAACCACAGGGAGTTTAACTGTATAAACTATAAATAAAGAAATAAATAATAATAGAAAAGGAGTTGAAGAGAGCTTTAAGATGTGATATTGATGTAAGGATTTAAACAAATATAAAACGATTGTCAAGGTTAGAGGATCCACTAATGGTATTTTAAATAAGTATAATATAAACTCCTTTTATTACTCAACTGGAAACCACACACAAAGGAGGTTCCAATCGGATTATAATTTATTAACATGATCGTATTAATTATCTTATTTAAGTAACACCAAACTTTTAAATATTGTTAGGAATTCATGATGCTAACTTATCTTAACAACAAATCAAGTTTCTTTCATAGCACATGTGTAGGTTATACCATACGGTTGGCTTGAAAGTGCCAAGCAATTGTTGTACCAAGTGTTGTTCAACACAAATTTAGATTAACCATTTAACAAGCAATGTATTAAGAGTGAGTAAGATAATAAATACAAAACATGTTAGTATCAAACATTAAAGTCCATGTTGAGTTTATATTATACTTATCCTAACACCATTAGTGAAACCTTTTCACCTTGACATAATAAACTTAGCTAAACATAATGAAGAAGAGAAACATAGATAAACAAGATACGAACATGATTATATAAGTATAGTAAAGGAAATGAAAAGCATAAACAAGAGATTAATGAAAATATAACATGGAATAAAACTTGAACATTACAAAAATATAAAGAAAAAAAGCAAGAACATGATCTTGATCTGAAAACCAAGATGCCTAAATGTATGGCAAATGCCTCCTTTTATAGGCCAAAATTCAAACTATTGATTTGATGAGTAATTGTTGAGTGGGTGGCCACCTCTTGACTTGGTAACAATCCTTATCTTTTTGTTTGCAGAACACGTCATTGCTAACATCATAATTTAAACATATAGTCTTCATGAACATTCTGGAAAATTGTCTCAGCTTTCCAACAAAACAAGAATAAGGTAATTTGGACTTCTAGAACTCGAGATATGAGCTGAACACTGAACAGTGTCTGGGTTGCATGACAGATTCTGACTTCTCTTTTGTTGCTACAATTTGAACTTGAAAACGGTCTGTTTGAATCTTGGACTCTTCATGAAAGTTTTAGGCCTATGTCTTAGCTTTCTATCCATATAAACCAGACCTAAATCCAAGTTCTACAGCTCCAGTTATGATCCAATAACCGAATAGTGTTCCAATTTGAATTCAACCAACATCTCTTTTCTAAGCTTAGCCCTCTCTTTGTCTTCTCAACTTCAATTGTCAAACAAATCAATCAATCCTTTGAATTTTGAAACAGACCTGCATTTGAAATGAACATTTACCATAAATTAAAGATATCTTATATTATCGTACTTGCTATTATAAAACATGCTTACGTTAGGGAATTTAATGATACTTTAAGTGCAATATGATGATATAAAACCTTAATAAAAATGCACTTTTAAGTACTAACCAACTAGGAAGTAACTTTTGTTTCCCATGATTTAATTTAAAGGACTTGTCAACTTAAATAGAAGCATAAGGAAATGAGAACCTACATCATCATCTTATAATTAACCAAATCGTACTTTGCTTCCTTGGTCATCGTTCTTTTAGGAAACTAAATATCAAAAGTTGTCATATTCATAGATATTGGTAATTAATCATCAACTACCAATTTATATTTTTTCCTTAGTCACTGAAATTGTGGTCATTAAGTATTGTTCCTTTCTTATCCTTAGTCACCGACACCACGACCACTAAGTATCATTCCTATCTCATCTTTAATCACTGATACTATGGCCACTAAGTATAATCCGGTCATCCCCTCGCAGATTCCAATAATTCTGGCAAACCCATTTGATTGCCAACAAATTCGGTTACTAATATCTTCCTACTGAGTTTATCTTTAATAGTTTACTCCACAATTTCATATAACCTTATGCTGCATTATTTTATCTAAGCTATGTTGAACAAACAACCGATGACATATATTATGGTTGAGGAATCTTTGTACATATAGAATTCTTCCATGCATAACTATTCATTCCTAACTATGATCAAATTCTGTATATGGTTCATTAAACATTAATTTTGATTGTGAATAACACATCATACTCTTTATTTCGTCGTATTACTAAACGCTTTCAAATGAGATGGTTCACGACACTCATTACTGCTAATCCTAGTATGGACTCCATTAACAGGAGTAAACCTCATCCTTTACTCCCGGCTATCCAATAGCGATATCATTAGCCAAAGCTAATCTTCAATGCTTATTACCGGCTATCCAATATGGATACCATTAGCCAAAACAAATCTCTTCATTCATTCTTGGCTATCCAACATGGATACCATTAGCTGAAATTAATCTCATCATTCATTCTCGGCTATCCAACAAGGATACCATTAGCCGAAACTAATCTCATCGTACATTCTTGACTATCCAACAAGGATACCATTAGCCGAAGCTAATCACATCGTTTAATCCCGATTATCCAATATGGATACCATTAGTCGAAGCTAATCACATCATTTAATCTCAATTATCCAATATGGATACCATTAGTCGAAGCTAATCACATCATTATTCATTGGATTTCATGAGTAATTTTAATTGATTGAAATCAGGTAGCAACATTATGTATAAATACTTCGAGGTTTCACAGTTATCCAATATCATTAGCCGAAGCTAATCTTATCAATGAATCATGTCTATCCAATATAGATACCATTAACCAAAGCTAATCACATCGTTTAATCCCAGTTATCCAACATGGATACCATTAGACGAAGCTAATCACATCATTATTCATTGCATTTCATGTGTAATTTTAATCGTGTAATGTTCCTAATTTTTCAAGAACAAATCACCACCAAACACTTAAGCAAATAGGGCAATGTTTTTTTTTTTATATACAATTTTCATATAAAAAGTCTATTGAAATTTCGGCAGAGTCTCCCCTATACCGGGAGGTCCTAAGTTATCGACATTTAACCTATTTACACTTCTAAAACCCCATATCTCATAGCTCAAATCATGACCCAATCATCCTGGGTCTCAAACTCATAAACATCATCATCATCATCACAACCACAATATTTATAATATACATTGATCATCAAATACCATTATAGAGGAATAAACGAGATAGACACGCATCCATAGAATATGATTATATGAAGGCCCCGTTTGTTTGCTGGAAAGTAGTTTCCTTTTGGAAAGTGAATTCCGGGAAAGTGAATTATTTTCTGATGTTTGGCAGTGTAATAGAAAATAAGTTGGAAAACATTTTCCAGTGTTTGGTTATGTCATGGAAAATGAGCTGGAAAATAACTTATTAATGTTTTATTTTTCTCAAGTTTATTAAAATAATGAGAAATAAATCTTACAAATTAAAAAGTTGAATGAGAATGAAATTGAAAAAAAATATAATTTCATAAATTATCTCAAATAAAATAAATAATAATCAAAATAATAGAGATCAAATCTAAAAAATTAAAAGATGAAGAAATTAAAATAATAATAGTTAACATTTCATAAATTATTTCAAATAAAATAAGTAACAATCAAAAGAATGAGGACCAAATTTGATACATAAAAAATTTCAATAAAAAAATGATAAGGGTAAAGTAAATAACAATTATAAAAATGAGAACAAAAGTTAATATAAAAATTAAATTTTAAGAGATGAAATTGAAAAATAAATATTCAAAACAAAATATATATATCAATCAAAAGTTTGAGGATCAAATTTGATATAATCAGCAAATAATATGATATTTCTAAATTTTTCACAAATTCTGGAAAGTGTTTTCCGTCCAAATATTCCAGAAAAACACTTTCCTGAAAACCAAGCCAAATTTTCCTTTGACTGGAAAGTGTTTTCCGTTGACCAACGTTTCTAATGGCAAACAAACACAGAAAAGTTTGGAAAGTGGTTTTCCGGAAAGTGAATTCCGGGAAACAAACACAGCCGAATATCAAAGTTAATTTCATCTATTCAAATTTAAACATTAATTATATAAAATAAGTTATATAATTGTTTTAATGTTACAAAATACAATGATATACTCCTTATAACTAAATACAAAAAGTAAACAAAAGCTACGATCTACTCCTGTCGTGCATGTGATGGTTCTGAAACAAAAACACATTATTGAGACATGGATATCATGACAAGTATAGTAACACAAAAATCCAACAATTTAGAAAGACATACATGTATTTATATTCTATTCACTTCTCCCTTTTTGTTTCCATTGGAACTCTATCTCATTCAGCTACTAAAAACTATTTCATCTTCCATTTTCAACTTTCGTTCAAAATTCCATAAAATCGACTAGCACCATTTCTGCCTAACACATTGCCAATACTAATTTCACCGGTATCATCATATCCTCGTAAGCGTCGATGCATGGCTATCCCCTTATCTGTGACCTCTAACATACACTAAATGTATGCTAGTCCATGCATGGTGACCCCCCTTACCTGTGATCCTAACATACACTAAATATATATTAGTCCATGCCTTATAGACATCAATGCAAGGTGATTCCTTTACCTAAGATCCTAACATATACTAAATGTATGTTAATCCATGCCCCATAACATATTTCTCATATTTTCTATGTTAGCAATACTTCCATCTTTTGGAAAGTCACATGCAAGACTATTCACTTGAACACATATACATTCGGGATACTATATGAAATAACAACATCTTTACACAAACTTTCATTCTTTCATATAATATTCAACATTCATCATTTCACATTTCACATCAATAACATATTAAATTATGTAGTTTAACTAGAAAGCATAGGTGCGGATCACCTACCTATAGTAGAAGCTTTACCCGTGCTCTCCTGCTGTTGTTGTTGCACCACGCCCATGATCCCTCCTGTAATCACAGGCATATCTCATAAATTATCCTCATTCAAGGATACATTTCATAATAACCACATTAACAACCAATATGAGTCTTTCTTTCAATTATTTCTTTATTTATATTTTATGTTTTTCTCATTTCATCCATTAATATCATCATTCTTTGTCCAACCATAATTATCATTAAAAGTTTCCATTTCGAACATGGCTCATTTATGCAACCATATTATTCAATAGTTTCACCCACATTTAACTAGTGTTTTACCTATGTTTTTTTTTTATATATATAAAATGCCTTGATATTCTTTGTTTTATGTTTTGAAGGCACTTTTGGATGAAAGATGAAAAAAGGAGTAAATTGGAGGTAATTAGTAGATTTGACCTTCAGTCGATGTTTTGTGCAGAGCGTGAGCTCTAGAGGTCGAAATGAAGTGATTCTAATGGAATTTGAAAGCTAACATCCATACCTTTCTACACATATATGGTAAGAAAAATAAAAAAAATAAAGAAAATAAAGAGCATGGAAATTGCAGCCTTCAAAGTCAAATCTCACATTCTGCCAATGTTGACCTTCGACCATTCCAACTTGAATATATTGAGTTACAGGAGTCCATTTGATGCAAACTCAATTTGGTTGGATTCTTGACTCAAAGACTTATCAACGTACCACATTTTAGCCACAAACCATCTCATATGAGGGAGATATGAGTTTTCAAAGATGACAAATGAATTCTGCCAGCAAACAGGTTTTGTGAAGAAACGAGTCTAAATTACGTCCCGAAGCATCCAAACCGACAAACAAGTTTTTATTTCAGAAATTTAGCTCCTCTAAGTCAAAACTTGACGATTTCATGCAAGGCTATTTCTTCTTTTTTAGGAAAATAGTTATTAAAATACTTAAATGTAAACTGTCTACTTAAGGGAGGAATATTTTGTAAAATAGAGACTAGGGTTTTCTAGGGTATAAAAAGAAAGAGAGAAGGAAAAGAAGAGAAGAGAGGAGAATGACCAAAAGAGAGAAAAATGACCCCTTCCTCTAAGAAACTTGAAATCATACATTCCAAATTCTTTTTTATTAGTTGTTCAATAGACATTTAAGGCTAAACTCTTTTTCTTGGTTGTAATGACACAGAAACCTTTGGATTTCAAGAACTGTGAAATCTATTTTACCTTTTCTTTTCAGTTTATATGATGAATGAATATGTTTGTTCTCCCATGCTTATTTCCTATGATTTTTTATTTTAATTGCTAGAGCGGACTCTAAGTTACTATTATGAACAATCCATTGCTAAGTTTGCTATCAAAACCGGAGTTGTGGTATATAAACTTATGAAGCAACTGAGATTAATAATTATGGCGGATCCAGATTAGTAATTGACATGACCAAAAGATTGATGTCTTCTCCCAAGTGTTGCAGTGTCGAAGTAATAAATAACCCGGCAAGACCAGGGTCGAACCACATGAAGGTTAACTATAATAATAATAATAATAATAATAATAATAATGAGGACTTTGAAATGTAAGATTGATTTAAGGATTAAACAGTGATAAAAACAATTGTCAAGGTTAGAGGATCCACTAATGGTATTTCAAACAAGTATAGTATAAACTCTTATTACTCAACTGGAAACCACACACAAAGGAGGTTCCAATCGGATTATAAATTGTTAACATGATTAAATTAGCTATCTTATTCGAATAAAGCTAATACTTGTAAATGTTGTCAGGTATTCATGATTATAACTTATGTTAACAACAAATCAAGTTCCTTTCATAGCACGGGTGTCGGTTATACCATACGGTTTGGGCTATGAAAGTGCCAAGTATTTGTTGTACCAAGGGTTATATAACATAAATATAGATTAACCATTTAACAAGCAAAGTATTAAGAGTGAATAAGATAACAAATACAAAACATGTTAGTATCAAACATTAAAGTCCATGTTGAGTTTATACTATACTTATTCTTACACCATTAGTGTAACCTTTTCACCTTGACATAATAAACTTAGCTAAACATAATGAAGAAGAGAAACATAAATAAACAAGAAAAGAACATAAATAAGATATAAGTTAACTAAGTAAAAGAAAGGAAATGAAAAGCATAAACAAGAGATTAATATAAATAAAATTTAAGCATTACAAATATAAAGAGAGAGCAAGAGCATGATCTTGATCTGAAAACCAAGATGCCTAAATGCATGGCAAATGCCTCCTTTTATAGGCTAAAATTTGGAACTATTGATTTGATGACTAATTGTTGAGTGGGTGGCTACATCTTGACTTGGTGACAATCCTTATCTTCTTGTCTGACCAAAACGTCATTGTTAACGTCATAATTTGAAAAGATTGTCCTCATGAAAGTTCTAGGAAATTGTCTCAGATTTCCAACAAAAAAAGAATCGGTGAATTTGGACTTCTAGAACTCGAGATATGGACTGAATACTATGTTCTCGACAATTATGTTGTCTAGATTAATCAACTCATCTAGTTCTTAAAGCTGCCATTGAATTAAATTACTAGTGCGGACACTGTGGTTATTTGATGGTTAGGATTAGTTATACAACGGATCTATTAACTAATCAACATAAGAAAAGATAGATATTCAGAGTATAAATTGACATCTCGTTTTTATGATCAGTTCTAATTTCCGTAGGTGGATCTTTGCTTGCGATCAAGGTTTGTTCTCTTGATAATTTTCTGATTTTATTTACTTTTGCTTGATAGTTTTATGTTTTCTTTTGCTTTAGCCTAGATAACCTCCAAACCCCCCCAAATTGCATATCATCTAGCATAAAAATCTAACTTGAACCTTCCTTGTGGGATTGACCCCTTGCTTGCTCTATACTATATTATGTGTTGTGTTTTAAGTTAGGGTAATTAATTTGTGCGACCGCGACATCGCAACAAATTTTAGCGTCGTTGCCGGGGAAGTGATTTTAGTTGATTCTTGTGCTATGATTTTTATTTGCTATGATTGTTATTTATTTGTTTGAAAAAAAGAAGAAGAGAGAAACAAATTTTTTCTTGTGACGATACTGTACAGTTACTATTCAAAACCGATTTTTTGGTGGAATTAGGTCTCGTCCTTTTGTTTTTTAAAGGGAAACGATGTTCTGAACAGGACTAGTGGCCTATGGCCACTTGCCTCACCCTATCAAGGCCAAATTCCATTGTTTTCTAGGGTTTTTAGGTAGTTTTTGTTTTCTAGCGCAGGATTTTCATTCAAGTTGTACTACTTTTAATCTTTTGTGTGGTTAGTTTCTTTTGAGTTTTCTTGACGATTTATGCCTATAACCCGTTCTACTAATCAGAGTTAAGAGAGGTAGATCTCGAAATGGAAAACACTTTACACAGGTTACGAAAGGAAGCTCGCGTCAACACCATGATTGTTACACGACAACAGACACTCAGGGAGCTTGCTGCTCCTAACGTGGAGAATCAACCATTGTGCATAAACTTCGATAACAATGCCAACTTCGAGCTCAAGTCTTGTTTTATACACTTGCTCCCAACATTCAATGGACTTGCTGGAGAAGATCTACATACTCATCTCAAGGAGTTTCAAATGGTTTGCGTTAGCATGGAACCGATATTCACGCTTAAACACCCCCATTCTAGCTGTCCTCCGAGATGCTAGATTCCAAAACTTCCAAGATTCTATTGAGTCTAGCCTTTGCAGCGATCCAGTTTCATTTGACTGCTATCCAAACTTAACTATATCTCTCAAAGACAAATATCTTGCAAAGTATGCTACTACAAATAAAGACCCATAATTACAATATGCTTGAAGGTTCAATCCATGTTGCTCTCATATTCAAAATCCACTACAAAGCCATGTTCTCAGCCTTTGCCAGTAAACACAAATTCCAATCCCAAAAAGAAGAAACACTCCTCTTACAAACAGATTTATCCGGCTCAAATACTGTTGTCCCAAAAGCAATCCAATGAAAAGATATATCCCTTCTAGAAGATTGGATCCTTGAAGGAGCAGCCCAACCAGAATTACCCCAACTACCATAACCCAATGTCCAAATAAAAAACATTACCCAATATACAGATGGCAAAGTCAAGTTGTCTTTCCATCGACACTCTACAAGTTCCAGATTCTCAGAAGACTCTTCCTCTTCCAGTACAATAGATCTGGGAAGAATTTCCAAAATCCCTTATGTCATTAATATCCCTTATCACACAAATCCTCCTAGAAAATCTACATCTGATATTCCTTCTACTAGTTTTCAAAATGCAAATTATACTACAACTATATCAAAACCTATTTATACAGATACTGAGCAACCATCTCCTCCAACATCCCCAACCTTTTCAATAGTTACTGAAAACATCCAAAATGAGCTGAATGTTTTGAGTTCAGAAAAGCATTTTGTTATAAACAAAACTCTTTTCAAAAGAGATTTTTATGATGACCATAATTCTGAAAAAAGAACTTGGTTTTTCAAAAACTTCTTCCAACAAAGAAATGATATCCAGAAACAATTTTATGCTTACATTGAGTCCCATAAGTACAAATTTTATTCTTTGATTGGTTTGAATTTCATTATGCACCAGCGCAACATATTACATATCCATTTACATCCATCAAACATGCATGTCTTATTACAACCCGTTCCAAAATTCCTATATGGAACCTCACCAATAGACCTTCAGTTGAGTCTAACCATCCACCTTTGTGGGTAAATTGGATATTTCGCAAAGGTGGATGGTCAGACTCAACTGAAGGTCCACTGGTGAAGGTCCATACAGGAATTTTGGAACGGGTTGTAATAGGACATGCATGTTTAAAGGATGCAAATGGATATGTAATATACTGCACTGGTTCATAATGAAATTCAAACCAATCAAAGAATAAAATTTGTATCTTATGGGACTTAATGTAAGCATAAAATTGTTTCTGGATATCATTTCTTTGTTGGAAGAAGTTTTTGAAAAACCAAGTTCTTTTTTCAGAATTATGGTCATCATAAAAATCTCTTTTGAAAAGAGTTTTGTTTATAACAAAATGCTTTTCTGAACTCAAAACATTCAGCTAATTTTGGATGTTTTTAGTAACTATTGAAAAGGTTGGGGATGTTGGAGGAGATGGTTGCTCAGTGTCTATATAAACAAGTTTTGGTATAGTTGTAGTATAATTTGCATTTTGAAAACTAGCAGAAGGGATATCAGATGTAGATTTTCTAGGAGGATTTGTGTGATAAAGGATATTAATGACATAAAGGATTTTGGAAATTCTTCCCAGATCTATTGTACTGGAAGAGGAAGAGTCTTCTGAGAATCTGGAACTTGTAGAGTGTCGATGGAAAGACAACTTAACTTTGCCATCTGTATATTGGGTAATGTTTTTTATTTGGACATTGGGTTGTGGTAGTTGGGGTAATTTTGGTTAGGTTGCTCCTTCAAGGATCCAATCTTCTAGAAGGGATATATCTTTCCATTGGATTGCTTTTAGGACAATAGTATTTAAGCGGGATAAATCTGTTTGTATGAGGAGTGTTTCTCCTTTTTGGGATTGGAATTTGTGTTTATTGGCAAAGGCTGAGAACATGTCTTTGTAGTGGATTTTGAATATGAGAGCAACATGGATTAATCCTTCAAGCATATCGTAATTATGAGTCTTTATTTGTAGTAGCATACTTTGCAAGATATTTTTGTCTTTGAGGGATATGGTTAAGTTTGGATAGCAGTCAAATGAAACTGGACCGCTGCAAAGGCTAGACTCAATAGAACTTAGGAGTGAGTCTTGGAAGTTTTGGAATCTAGCATCTCGGAGGACAGGTAGAATGGAGGTGTTTAAGCCTGAATATCTCTTTCTTCAGTTTTGATAGTAAAATCTGTTTTGAAAATATCATATTTGGACTTTTGGTAAATCTGTGTTTAAGAAATTTTTGGAATTTTCCAATCATCAATGTTTTTTGTAAAATCCTCAATTGTTATTTCTTCACTTTGTACAATCCTTCTACTTTCAGAAGTTTCAGAGGTAGAAGAAGCTGAAATAGAATTAGTCATGTAGAAAACAAAATCCATAATTTGAAAAGATAAACTAGAAAACAGACTGCAAGTTATATGGATTTACTGCCGTAATCACCTAACGGGACTTACACCATTCAGTAGCATTCACCTATTTGCTAATGGTCTCTTGTCCTACTAGGGTTCCTGTAACCTATGTCACTATTCCTACCTAGATCCTAGTAGGCTCTGATACCAGAATAATGCCTTACCAATGCTTTGGCATCCTGCTTTGGAGGTAAGGATAAGGGTGGACAAATGCGTCCAAAGTGACATAGATTTGCAAGCAAAACCCTAGCCTTTGTTTTCAACAACAACATTTCTCTTAAAACATTTTTCGTCGTTACAAAAGATATTAATCATACCATCATCCTTGGTACTCCATTCATCGACATGATCACACCATACAAAGCACATCATGACTGTATTTCTTCAAAGATCAATGGCATCAAACTCCATTTTCCATGTTTAGAAAAATCTAAAACTAGAAATTTAAATCTGATTAAAGCATGCTCTGTACATACCTATCATGTCAATGCTTTAATTCATGGCAAACAATACCATTTGCATGATTTAAAAAACACTGTTTCCTTTTACCGAATTGACAAACAATTACAAGATTCAATTTTACAAAAGAAAATTGCTGACTTTCAAAGTAAGATTGAACAAGAAATTTGTTCAGATGTACCCATTGCCTTCTGGAAAAGAAAACAACATGCTATTGATCTTTCTTATGAAGATACGTTTTCGGAAAAATAAATACATACCAAAGCTAGACCTATACAAATGAATGCTATTTCGAACAACATTGCCAACTAGAGATCCACGATCTCGAGTCCAAAGGTGTAATCCAAAAATCTAGATCACCATGGTCGTGTGCCGCCTTTTATGTAAACAAGAATTCTAAAATCGAGAGAGGCACACCAAGACTCGTGTTCAATTACAATCCTTTAAATTCTGCATTAAAATGGATCAGGTATCCAATTCCAAACAAAAAACATTTATTGCAAAAATTACATTATGCATTTATATTTTCCAAATTCAACATGAAATCTGGATTTTGGCAAATCCAGATTGATCCCAAGGATCATTACAAAACCGCATTCACAGTTCCTTTAGGCCAGTACGAATGGAACGTCATGCCTTTTGGCTTGAAAAATGCACCCTCTGAATTCCAACGCATCATGAATGACATTTTTCATGCACATTCTAAATTCTGCATTGTCTACATTGGTGATGTCTTTATTTTTTCTACATCCATAGATCAATATTTTAAACATTTACATATATTTTTCCATACTGCCAAACATAATGGTTTAGTCATTTCCAAAACCAAAATTTCTCTATTTCAAACTTGTATTCATTTCTTAGGCCATTATATATGCCAAGGCACTGTGACACCTATAGAGAGATCCTTATCCTTTACAAACAAATTCCCTGATAAGATTACTAATAAAATTCAGTTACAAAGATTTTTAGGTAGCCTTAATTATGTCCTCGATTATTACCCCAATATTAGTCGTATTGCAAAACCTTTACATGATAGGTTAAGAAAAAACCCGGTTCTTGGTCTGACCACCATACAAACCTTGTCAAACAGATCAAACAACAAACACAGACCATTCCTCTCCTCCATTTATCAAATCCTTTAGCTCCTAAGATCGTTGAAACAGACACCTCAGACTTAGGATACGGGAGAATTCTCAAACAAATACAAAACAACAAAGAACAATTTCTCCAGTTCACCTCTGCTCATTGGAACGACTGTAAAAAAAAACTACTCCATTGTAAAAAAGGAGATTCTTTCAATTGTTTTCTGTATTACAAAATTTCAAAGTGATCTTTTAAATCAAAAATTTCTTTTACGTGTTGGCAACAAATCTACAAAAGAAGTTCTCCAAAAAGATGTTCAAAATTTAGCTTCAAAACAGATTTTTGCCCGATGGCAAGCTATTTTAAGTATTTTTTACTTCGATATTGAATATATAAAAGGAGATACAAATTCTATTCCTGACTTTCTAACCCGAGAATTCCTTCAAAACAGGTTATAATGCCTCCAAAGTGGCATAGGTTACAGAAAGAAAGTTATATATATATATATATATATATATATATATATATATATATATATATATCTGGAAAAAAACAAAAAATGCTTTGTTTTCATGTATACGGCCAATACCTCAACATATTTTGAACATTCCTCTTAAAAAAAAACAAATATTCAAAGTTTAAAAGAAAATGTGTTTTAGCATGGATTTCTAAAACATAAAAATTATTTTCTTGCATTTTGAATTTTACAACATGTTTGTAAATTCCAAAGGGTGTTGGCCAATATTCCAAAAATATAAAAATCTTATTTTTAGAGAATTTTTCTATTATTCACTGTTAATATTTGGATAAAGAAACCTCAAGTGATTAATATCCAAAATAGTTTTCTAGGAATAATAAGTTATTATCCTTTAATAATATAAGGACAAAGAAACCTATGAAAGGTAAATGTCCAAAATATTATTGAGAGTAATACAACTTGTTCATTTTTAAAATAAGGGTAGATTTATACCCAAAATGTTATTTAGAATAATTTAATTACGCATCCTTGAAAGAAGCCTCAATTATAATTTGAGACATTTTAATTTTTTATTCCACAGTTTACGAGCCGTGAAAGTATGAAACACTGAGGCAAAAATAGGCTTTTAAAGCACTCTGAATTTTCTTAGACTTCTAATTTGGTTTTTTTCTTCTCTTTCTCCTTGCGATTTATAAGTCGAGAACACTTGAAATACCAATGGGAAAGTAAGCTTTTAAGTATATTGAATCTCCTTAGATTTCTATCTTAGTCGTTTATTAATTCACAGGTTGTAAGTTTAGTTTGAATCAAATACAGATTTCAAGAGATCTGCATTGGTTCTCCTTGGCACTCTATAAACATATCTAAAGGTATGATCCACATTGGTTAAGGGTTTTATCTTTTAGACTTTGAGCCCAAATTTATTCATCATAGTAAACCTATCCTAGAAAAACTGATGGGATTAGAGAACACCAATACCATAGAAATTACAAGGCAAACCAAACACCAAGCAGTTTACCTTAGGTAGGGGTACTAGGGGTGCTAAAACCTTCCCTTTACGCAACCAGTCCCTTTCCTTTGAATTTCTAAAAGACCAGTTAGGTTTCCTAGTGACCATAATACTAGGTGGTGACTTCCTTTTTCACAAAACAAAGACCCCGACATGAATCCTTGCTCCGGGAAGGGTCGTCGCGCTCTCGCGAGGGTGCGACAACCCCTATAAAATCAAGGCATGGGAGTAGTAATGACGAAAGAAAAAAGAGATAGTAAGATAGGATAAAGGAATTCCATGTGTGAAGGTTTAAGAGCCTAACACAAAGCTTGTAAGGGCAGCAGTCATTGTTAGAGCTTGTAAGGTATAAACAATTCTTCTAATTTAGCAGGTGATGTCCTTTAGGCACCCTTCTAGCTCTTCATTGCATGTTTCAATGATGTTTTTTTAACTTGTTTTTTGTGATACATTGTTTTGATCTTGTATTTTGATTAATGTATGAAATGTTGTTTTTATTTGTTTAATTTTGATCTAGGTTGTTTATTACTGTTTACTGGATGTTTAGGGAATGTTTTAATGTTTATTTTGTTGAAATAAAATGGTTTTTGTATTCTGCCAAATATGGCAATAGATGTGTCGCACGTCACCCGCGCGGCGTCGGTTTGGTGATTTTTTGTTTTTGTTGGTTTGATTTGTTCTTGGGAGTCGCCACCTAGTATTTTATTGAGGGTTACTAGGAAACCCAAATGCACTGGTCTTGTCAGAGATTCACGGGTAAGGGACTAGTTGTGGTTAGAGAAGGTATTAGCACCCCTAACGCACCCTACCTAAGGTAAGCTGTTTCGTGGCTTTGATGTGTTAAAGAAGTTTTAAAAACTTTATCTTTTCATCGGATATTAGAAATACGACTTACATGTAAGTTCATAATTCTTGACCATGAACAAATCAAAATATTAAATTCTTCTTTATTCTTTGCGATTTTATGATAAAAAAACATTCATAAAAAAAAACAACACATTCACTTTCATTATATTTTTCTTTTTTTCTTTTTTTTTTACATCCACACTACAAATTATAAAAAATTCAAAATAAATCAAATACATTTCAACAACATTACAAAATAAACCCAAAAAAATCTAAAGCCTTCTGGAATTTACAGGAACAGTGTTGAGGAAGGTTTCTGGGCGCGGGAACAGTGGTGGCACATCTTCTCCATGCGCCCCACCACTGGCGGCGCGTGGGTTCATGCGCCACTGCAAGAAACTCCACACGACGGGGCGATCTGGAAGGGCTTCCTCCCCTCTTCACTTTCCTGCCGACGGTGAGGACCACCGTTACCTGTAACAAAAGAAAAAAACACAAGCAATAGATTTTAGTTTTTAGATCTGTTCAAAGATCCCTGTTCTCTTTTCCTCTTGGTTCATTTTTCTTCTGCCGATGACTGATCTTGTTGCTGCTATCGTCTATGGCCATTGAAGTTGCGGTGGAGATGGGAGGTTTTTGCCCGGTCGGCGAGTTTGGTTGGAGGAAGGTGAGCAGCGGCTGGTTTCTGTGGGTGCCATCATATGGGGGCTGTTGCTGGAGGGTCTGACGGTGACAAAGGAGGAATGGCCGAGAAAGGGGAGGAGAGAATGGGGGTTGAGAGAGGCAGAAGAGAAAGGAAGGTGGTGATTATTTGGCTTTTGGTGGAGGAGATCGGGGGAACAGAGAAGGAGGCAAAAGTGAGATGAAGGACAGAGAAATGGGAGCTAAACAGAGATAAAAGGTGAAGGAGAATGTGGGCTCTCTTTGGCTTGTTGTCAAGAGGAAAGGGAAATGAGGGGGGTTGTCTAGGCTGGTTGTGTGGGTATGGTCAGTTGGCTGAGGGAACGGCTGAGAGGGGAAGATTTGTGGGAATGGGGCTGCTTCGGGTGTAGGGGAGAAGACGGAGAGCTGAAATGGTAGAGGGTCATTGGCTCTGTTTTGGGAGAGCAACAACCAAGAACCCCGGGGGACGACGGCTTTGTTTCTAAAAAAACCAATCAGCTGCTGGGGGCTGCGACTCATTTTTGTTTCAAGAGGGAGAACGGCCGCTGCCTTAGAGTGGGAGCTGGTAGGGTTAGGTTGTTTAGGGTTTTTTGTGTTGCCCCTTAAATTTTGGTACAAGATTGCCCCCCCTCCCTTTTGTGTGTGTTGAAGGCTACTATTTATAGGCAAAATATTGTTTGGTCACCAAACTTGGTCCCTCAACTTCTTTCTTTTTTTGTAAATTTGATTTTTTTTATGTTTTTGTAATTTTTTTAAAACGAGCAATATCAACGTCGACTCAATGCAGGAAAATCAATGATTTTAAAAATAACGCGTGAAAAGTCAAACGCGTTCAAAAGACCTTTGAAAAATTAAATTCTTTTAAGACGATGCCAAAAATGCTAAAAACAATACAAATATATTAAAAACATATTTTTTTTGGATTTTTGTTGTTTTTCACTATTTTTGGATTTTTCGAAAATTTTATCAAATAGGTGGGTCAAAAATTGGGTAACAACAGATGCCCCTCTTTACAATTCTTATGAAGCAAAACTCCTCAATGATTTGCATAGTAAGCTTTGTAAAGAAAAGAAAAGGAAAATGATCTCATTATCTTGGGCGACCTGCCCCTTTTGAAGATAAGTGGTCTATTTCACACTCACACTGGTCTATTTTCACGGGCGACCTGCCCACACAAACTCACACTGGTCTATTTTCATGGGCGACCTGCCCACACACATCACACTAGTCTATTTTCAGGGGCGACCGCCCACACACACTTACCCTGGTCTATTTTATGGGTGATCTGCCCAAGTGGAAAAAAAGAAGAGTGGTCTCATTGTAATGGGTGACCTACCCAGATAAAAAAACATGGAGAATTGGGCGCGTTGTAATGGTTGACCTACCCAGAAAAATGTTGGTCTCATGGAAAAAGGAAAGAGTGGTCTCATTATAATGGGCGACCTACCCAGGTGGAAGAATGACCTCATTGTAATGGGTGACCTACCCAGATAAAAAAACATGGAGAATTGGTCGCGTTGTAATGGGTGACCTACGCAGAAAAATGTTGGTCTCATTGTAATGGGTGACCTACTCAAGAAAAAAGGAAAGAGTGGTCTCATTATAATGGGTGACCTACCCAAGTGGAAGAATGACCTCATTGTAATGGGTGACCTACCCAGATAAAAAAAATGGAGAATTGGTCGCGTTGTAATGGGTGACCTACCCAGAAAAAATGGTTTCATTGTAATGGATGACCTACCCAAATGGAAAAAGGGAAGAGTGGTCTCATTGTAATGGGTGACCTACCCAATGGGAAGAATGACCTCATTGTAATGGGTGACCTACCCAGATAAAAAACATGGAGAATTGGTTGCGTTGTAATGGGTGACCTACCCAGAAAAATGTTGGTCTCATTGTAATGGGTGACCTACTCAAGAAAAAAGGAAAGAGTGGTCTCATTATAATAGGTGACCTACCCAAGTGAAAGAATGACCTCATTGTAATGGGTGACCTACCCAGATAAAAAACATGGAGAATTGGTTGCGTTGTAATGGGTGACCTACCCAGAAAAATGTTGGTCTCATTGTAATGGGTGACCTACTCAAGAAAAAAGGAAAGAGTGGTCTCATTATAATGGGTGACCTACCCAAGTGGAAGAATGACCTCATTGTAATGGGTGACCTACCCAGATAAAAAAAACATGGAGAATTGGTCGCGTTGTGATGGGTGACCTACTCAGAAAAATATTGGTCTCATTGTAATGGGTGACCTACCCAAGGAAAAAAGAAAGAGTGAGGGCTCAAAGGCACACTCGAAAGGAGGTAGGGTTAGAAAACACATTACCCAAGAGACGGTGGCTCAAAGGCGCACTCGAAATGAGGTAGGGTTAGAAAACACACACCTGAGAAGTGAGGGCTCAAAGGCGCACTAAAAAAGAAGTGAGGGCACAAAGGCGCACTCGAAATAAGGTGACGACACAAAGGCGCACTCGAAAGGTGGTAGGGTTAGAAAACGCACTACCTAATAAGTAAAGGCCGAAAGGCGCACTTGAAAAGAAGTGAGGGCACAAAGGCGCACTCGAAATGAGGTAGGGTTAGAAAATGCACTACCTGAGAAGTGAGGGCTCAAAGGCACACTCGAAAAGAAGTGAGGGCACAAAGGCGCACTCAAAATGAGGTAGGGTTAGAAAATGCACTACCTGAAAAGTGAGGGCTCAAAGGCGCACTCGAAGTGAGGTAGGGTTAGAAAACGCATTACCTGAAAAGTGAGGGCTCAAAAGCGCACTAAAAAAGAAGTGAGGGCACAAAGGCGCACTCGAAATGAGGTAGGGTTAGAAAACGCGCTACCTAAAAGTTGATGGTGTAACACCGATCTGACAATGTTGAAAGCAATGCATTATGATTGATATGCATGTATACTTCCCTGAGAAATATAGGTCCCCATTTCTTCATGGTGTCTTTCCTTTCAAAAGTTAGGGTATTGGTAGTAAACTTCAATGCCTTCTTCGCTCTTGCTTACTCGAGTCATATCTTGTGATCTTGACCTCTAGGAAGGACTTGATATCATCATACTTCTTTGTCCTCCGCCCCTTATCTCAAGGATTGCCAATTTTGCCCAACAGTTTTCTTAGACAGGGAATCATGGAGCCAGCCCTACCAGGAGTTTTTGATTGCCCCCCAGCTTGATCATTCTCCCAAGTATTCAATTCGGGTTTAGGGATGAGGCTATGTGAAGGAAGGTTTGGCAATGAGTTGTTTTCATGCAGAATTTGTGGAATTTCAAAGCTATTCCAGACACAGAAATCATTTTGACATCGATTCAAAGCAAACTCATTCTGAAGAAATTCAAGTGATTCCTATGGAGAGGTTTTCAGAAGTGATGAAACTTTTTGTTTTGATTTTGGTAAAAAATATGAAGTGACATTTGGTTGGTCAAAATGGTTCAAGATTCAATTTGAGGGTTACAGAGAACCGATTTTCAAAGCATTTATTTTATTTGCATGAATAATGATTTGGTTCGCATGAGAAAGCACTGCCTACCGATCCAGATTGCTTGTCTTTGATTAGAAAGGGCTTGATTAGGCACGTAATGTAGGCTTGGGCTCTTGGTTATAAAGAAAAGGATATTTGTAGGCTCAAAAGGTGTTTAAGGGATTTCAAGATTAAGGATCACTTATGCTTGTTTCCTGACCTTTTGTCTTTTGAATTGTCTTTCCAAAATGGTTTATCGTGCCCCCCGGTGTTGGGCTTGAGCTCTCTTTTTTTGTTTTTGTTTTCTTCATTTGGTTGAGCATCTAATTTGGTTTTTTTTTTTTTGCTCAAAAATTGTTTTTGGATCCTTTGGATTTTTCTTCATGCCCCCAGCTTTGTTTGGACACTTTTGATGATTGAGAATTTTTTTTATGCCCCCTAGTGTTGTTCGGGCACTTTCAATCATTGAGGTTTTTTTCTATATTTCTTGCACTTGCCTTTAGTGTGGAGTGTGATCCTAGCCAAGGTTATTTATCTCAAGAAAAGCATTAGGCTTGAAAGGGGACTGCAAATTATATATTTTAGCCTCGTGAAAGGATTATAAAAAATGGCCTTTCCTCATCTCAAACACATGCACTTTGAATCGGTAAACCTTGCTTTCATGTGAGTATGCAAAGTGATTTCTCATTATTCATTTAAATAAAACTCAGCCTTAGAGTCACCTCATGGTTTGTTTGTTTTTTTTTCCAGGTTTTCTAGGTGTATGGTTACCTTTCTAAGGAATCACTTGAATTTCCAGAACTTGTTTGTTTAGACAAACACCAATATGATTTCTGTCTCATACCAAAAACTTTGAATTCCTAAAAAATCTTTGTGAACATGTGAGATCATGTATAGTTTTGGAAGAAAAGGGAAACACACCAAAAGATTATTGGTGCAATGGTTTCATGTTTAAAGGTTATTCTCAATGTGTTATTTGCATGAAACAACAACAAAATAAAGGCATGTTATAAACACAGGAAAACACATGATCTTATTAACAAGAAAGGCTCATTTGACAGAGAAAATCTTATGGTATTAGGAGCTTACCAACAAGACTGAAACAAGTTCAAACAAAAAATCAAGAAGGTTTGAAGGCATGATCAAACAGAGGTAGTTATTTTTGGACAGAACAAGAACAAACTCCATTCTGCAACTGTGGTGCAATTCCCCTTCAGATCAGTCTTCCCATAAAAGCTTTTGAAAAAATGCTGGATTGTGTTGAGGCTCTTGACCATGTTTGCCCCCAATTTCTTCGGGTTGAGTCGTTGTTGGGGTTTGAACAAAGATGATAGGTCGGTTGGAAGGAACTTCCCCAAAGTTATTTTTCAGTTTTTGCTCGAGTAAGCTAGAGGTGAGTCACACTTGTCTTCAGAGACTCCAACTCTTCTTGAAAATGGACGTTACGACGAGCACACTCTTCATCTTCCATGTTTTTTGCTCCAAGTCGGGTGTTGTAGACTCGTAGGGGACCTACTTTTCATCCCGGTACATGCATGACAAATGTATGAACATGTAATCTATATGATGAACTCGCCCTTTGAGGGGTGACTTATGGTCATAACTCTTGCATGATGAAACAAGAATTTTTATTCTTGCTCAAACTCTACAATAGAAATTTCTTGAGTGATGACCATTATATCCCCTGTAAGTCCTGAATTCAAGATACTTCAAGAAGGGTTTGCTCAAATGCAAAACAATGCGTACGAAGCATGCATCCTAAAGGCAGGTTCTAATCTTTTTAAGTGAGATAAAGGGTAGGTTTACTACTTGGTCTCTAAAAAGGGTCTCTCGTTGTCCTAGTGATCAACCTCTTGAAGGCAATATGGGGGCCCAGTAGGTAATGGGTTGGCACGTGTACCAATCATTACCAGTCTAAGCACTCAACGAGGAGTTGGGGTTTACACAAACTTAAACCTTGACTAAAAGTCGTAAGGTAAGCTACTAGTCCCCCACCTAACCTGAAGCTTGTGTGTGCCTTTCAAAATTAAAACATGTGATGCATGAGACAATTCTATAAAATGCATGGAAACAACATTAACAAAAAGACAAAAATGCAAAAACTTAAACACATCAAATACACAAAGCTTAGTCCAATAATGTCGAAAACAGTACCTTCCCTAGTGGAGTCGTCATTCTATCGCACGTCACCCACGCGACGTCAGTTTGGAGATTTTTCATTTTCGTTGGTTTGATTTGTTCTTTGGAGTCGCCACCTAGTATTTTATTGAGGGTTACTAGGAAACCCGGATGCACTGGTCTTGTCAGAGATTCACGGGTAAGGGACTAGTTATGGTTAGGGAAGGTATTAGCACCCCTAACTCACCATACCTAAGGTAAGTTGTTTCGTGGCTTTGATGTGTTAAAGAAGTTTTAAAAATTTTATCTTTTCATCGGATATTAGAAATACGACTTACATGTAAGTTCATAATTCTTGACCGTGAACAAATCAAAATATTAAATTCTTCTTTATTCTTTGCGATTTTATGATAAAAAAACATTCATAAAAAAAAAACAAAACAACACATTCACTTTCACTATATTTTTCTTTTTTTTACATCCACACTACAAATTATAAAAAATTCAAAATAAATCAAATACATTTCAATAACATTACAAAATAAACCCTAAAAAATCCAAAGCCTTTTGGAATATGCAGGAATAGTATTGAGGAAGGTTTTTGGGCGCGGGAATAGTGGCGGCGCGTCTTCTCCACGCGCCACCGCCACTGGCGGCGCGTGGGTTCACGCGCCACTGCAAGAAACTCCACACAACGGGGTGATCTGGAACGACTTCCTCCCCTCTTCACTTTCCTACCGGCGGTGAGGACCACCGTTACCTGTAACAAAAGAAAAACACACAAGCAGTAGATTTTAGTTTTTAGATATGTTCAAAGATCCCTGTTCTCTTTTCCTCCTGGTTCGTTTTTTCTTCTATCGATGACTGATCTGGTCGTTGCTGTCGTCCATAGCCGTTGAAGTTGCGGTGGAGATGGGAGGTAGTTGCCCGGTCGGCGAGTTCGGTTGGAGGAAGGTGAGCAGCGGCTGGTTTCTGTGGGCGCCGCTGTATGGGGGTGTTGCTGGAGGGTCTGATTTGGGTATTGGCAAGCCAGCCGGTGACGATGAAGAAGGAGGAACGACCGAGAGAGGGGAGTAGAGGATGGGGGCTGAGAGAGGCAAAAGGGGAAGGAAGGTGGCGGCTGTTTGGCTTTTGGTGGAGGAGATCGAGGGAACAGAGAAGGAGGCAAAAGTGAGATGAAAGACAGAGAAATGGGAGCTAAACAGAGAAAAAAGGTGAAGGAGAATGTGGGCTCTCTTTGGCTTGTTGTCAAGAGGAAAGGGAAATGAGGGGGCTGTCTAGGCCGGTTGTGTGGGTATGGTCGGTTGGCTGAGGGAACGGCTGAGAGGGGAAGATTTGTGGGAATGGGGCTACTTCGGGTGCAGGGGAGAAGATGGAGAGCTAAAATGGCAGGGGGTCATTGGCTCTGTTTTGGGAGAGCAACAACCAAGGACCCCGGGGGACGACAACTTTATTTCCAAAAAAACCAATCAGCTTGCTAGGGGCTGAATCTCCTTTTTATTTCAAGAGGGAGAACGGTCGCTACCTTAGAGTGGGAGCTGGTAGGGTTAGGTTGTTTAGTGTTTTTGTGTTGCCCCTGAAATTTTGGTACAAGATTGCCCCCCCTCGTTTTTATGTGTGTTGAGGGCTACTATTTATAGGCAAAATATTGTTTGGTCCCCAAACTTGGTTCCTCAACTTCTTTCTTTTTTTATAAATTTGATTTTTTTTTTATTTTTTTGTAATTTTTTTAAAACGAGCAATATCAATGTCGACTCAATGCAGGAAAATCAATGATTTTAAAAATGACGCGTGAAAAGTCAAACGCGTTCAAAAGACCTTTGAAAAATTAAATTCTTTTGAGACGATGCCGAAAATGCTAAAAACGATACAAGTATATTAAAAAACATTTTTTTTTTGGATTTTTGGAATATTTTATCAAATAGGTAGGTCAAAAATTGGGTAACAACAAGATGTTTGATGTTTTTTTTGTTTATTAGTGCATTTTCTTGGTTCCTGAGCTTGATTTGGATATCAAGTTGTTTATAGAGTTAGTTTTGAGTTGAAATTTGATGTTGTTGTTGGCTGCCAATGGGGCTGCAATTATGAAGGTGGAATCTAATTCATGATTTTGATGATTTGATGTTTTTTTATTAGTTCTTTTTATTCAACTATGTTTGGTATTGGTAATGTGATTCATGAGGATCAAAAGCAGTGTGTTTAGAGGTTTAGAAGGTCATTTCTAGGGTTTAATAGTGTGCTGGGGTTTTCTGGGTTGCTATACAGTGTTCTTCGTGTTCTTGGGAAGAACATTGCCTTAGCTCTATGATTTGGACCAATTTTGGTCCATTTCTTTGCACTAAGCACATTGTGATATGTGACTAGTTAATAATCTAGGGTTTATTAGCATCAATAACAAGCTCTTAATGGGTTTAAATTCATGGGTTTTGGTTTAGAATTGAAACTCATTTGGACCAAATCATGATGATTCTTTAATAATCGAAGTGAATGGATGCTAAATCATTAATCATTATGTTGCGATTTCGTGGTCACACAAATTAATTATCCTAACTTAAATAAACAAGATAGTATAGAGCAAGTAAGGGGTCGATCCCACGAGAAAGGTTTAGTTTAGATTTTTATGTTATATGATATGCAATAGGGGGAATTGAGGTTATCTAGGCTATAGTAGAATTAAACAATCAAGCTAAATTAAATAAATCAGAAAGCTATCAAGAGAACAAACTTTGGTTTCAAGTAAACATCCACCTATGGAAAGCAGAACCAATCATTGAAACGAAACATCAATTTATGTTCTGAATCTTTATCTTTTCTTAGCATTGGTTAGTTAACAAATCCGTCGTGTAACTAACCCTAACCAACAAACAATAACAGTGTCCGCACTAGTAATTTAATTCAATGGCAACCTTAAGAACTAGATAAATTGATTAATCTAAACAACATAATTGTTTGCAATTCATGTTTGATTTGTTCAAATGTTCTCCCTAAGATTAATAACGTAGATCCACCATAATTATTAAACTCGGTAGCTTCATAAGTTTATATACCTCTACTCTGATTTTGATATCAAACTTAGCAATAGATTGTTCACAATAATAACTTAAAGTCCACTCTAAAAATTAAAATAAACAATCATAGGAAATAAGCATAGGAAAAAAAACATATTCATCATATAAACTGAAAAGAAAAGGTAAAACAAATCTCACAGTTCTTAAACTCCGAAGGTTTTTGTGTTCTTGCAATCAAGAAAAAGAGTTTAGCCTTGCATTTCTATTGAACAACTAATCAAGAAGAAAGAAGAATGCATGATTTCAAGTTTGTTTCTCTTCTATCCGCCCCTCTCTTCCTTTCTCTCTTTCTTTTTATTTAATAGGAAACCCTAATCCCTCTTTCCTACAAAATTGTTTTTACATAAGTAGACAATTTATATTTAAGTAGTTCAATAACTTTTTTTCCTAAAAAAGAAGAAACAACCTTGCATAAAATCCTCAAGCCTTGACTATGGACTTAGAAGAGTTAAATTGTCAAAATAAAGACTTTGATGTCGGTTTGGATGCTTTAGAAAGTAATTTGAACTTGTTTCTTCACAAAACCTATATACTGGCAGAATTCATGTGTCATCTTATAAAACTTATATCTCTCTCATATGGGATCTTTTTCTTTTGAGATTTGGTATGCTGATAGGTCTTTGAGTCAGGAATCCAACAAAATTAAGTTTGCATCAAATGGACTTCTCTATCTTAAGATACTCAAGTCGGAATGGCCGAAGGTCAATAGTGGGAAAATGCGATATTTATCTTTGAAGGTTGCGATTTCCATTCTCTTTTCTTCTTTTTTTTTTTTTTTATTTTTCTTGACATATATGTATAGATAGGTATGGATGTTAGCTTTCTAATGCCACTAGAATCACTTCGTTTCAACGTCTAGAGCTCAAGCTCTGCACAAAATATCGATCGGAGGTCAAATTTGTCAATTATCTCTAATTTACTTCTTTTTTAATCTTACATCCAAAAATGCCTTCAAAACATAAAACAAAGAATATCAAGGCATTTTATATATAAAATATAGGCAAAATACTAGGTAAATATGGGTAAAACTATCAAATTATATGGTTGCATCAAATACCCCCACAATTAGCTCTTGCTCGTCTTATAAAAAGGAGAGATGAAATCAAATTTAAATTAAATAAGTAAAAGGAATATAGGAGAATGAAAAAAATAAAGTAAAATGTGAAAAAAATAAATAAAAAAAAGAATGCAAATCTGATTTTTTTTGTTGGCTTGCCTCCCAATAAGCGATTTTGTTTTATGTCATTGGCTCAACACATCACATGTTCATGCTTCATAGATTGGTTCACTAACTCCACAAAAGCGATGAATTCTATCGTCCAACCTTCATAGAAATGTTTCAAGCAATGCCCATTGACCTTGAGCACTTTATTGGTTTCTAAACTTGTAATTTCAATTGCACCATAAGGAAAAACATTAGAAACAACAAAGGGTCCAATCCAACGAGAACGCAACTTTCCAGGAAAAAGTTTTAAATGTGAATGATAAAGAAAAACTTTGTCTCCAACATGAAACTCCTTTCTTGTAATCATTTGGTCATGAAGACTTTTAGTCTTTTCTTTGTAAATCCTTGCATTCTCATAGGCATCATTCTATATCTCTTCCAACTCTTGCAATTGCAACTTCCTTGCAATCCCAGCAGCATCATAATCCATGTTACATTGTTTGATGACCCAAAAAGCTTTGTGTTCAAGCTCCACCAGTAGATGACATGCTTTCCTGTAAATCATCCTATAAGGTGACATTCCTATAGGTGATTTGTATGCAGTTCGATAAGCCCAAAGTGCATCACCAAGTCGCAGACTCCAATCGCGCTGGTTAGGTTGCACTATTTTCTCCAAAATGAACTTGATTTCTCTATTTGAAATTTCAGCTTGGCCATTCGTTTGAGGGTGGTAGGCTGTGGAATTTCGATAAGTCACATGGTATTTGCGGAGTAATGCTTCCATTGAACAATTACAAAAATAAGTGTCACGATCACTAATTATACTTTAAAGATTTCAAACCTATCAAATATATGAGTCTTGACAAAATCTTAAACAACCTTAGCATCGTTAGTTCGTGTGGCTTTCGCCTTAATCCATTTGGGCACATAATCAACAACAAGAAGGATATAAAATTTACCAAAAGAAGAAGGAAATAGACCCATAAAATCACTTACAAGAATATTCGTTAAAGGCATTTAGTTCTTATGAGTAATATTACCTGTTCTTTGGCATTTTTCACATGATTTGCAAAAGTGATATGCATCCTTAAAAATAGAAGGCCAATAGAGACCACTTTCAAGTACTTTCTAGGTCGTTCTTTTTGCTCCAAAATGCCCACCACAAGAATGAGAATGACAAAAAGTTAGAATGGAATGAAATTCATGTGCTACACATCTCTTAACTATTTGATCCACACAAAATTTCCACATATAAGGAGTATCCTAAAAATAATATTTAGCATCAGTTTGTAACTTGTCTTTTTAGGATTTAGACAAACCTGAAGAGAATTCTTTGGTGACTATATAGTTCACCAAATCAGCATACCATGGTCTTGTAGAGGAATGTAACACATACAACTACTCATCGAGGAATGTCTCTCTTATTGTTTTGGTTTGTATATCCTTTGTCCTCAGTCGACTTAGGTGATCAGCCACATGGTTTTCGGCACCTTTTTTGTATTTGATCTCAAGATCAAATTCTTGTAAAAGCAAGATCCACCTAATCAATCTCGGTTTGGACTTTTTTCTTTAAAAGATACCTTAAAGTTGCATGGTCAGTAAAAACGACTTTTGTACCAAGTAAATATGACCTGAATTTTTCTAGAGCAAACACTACTGCAAAATGTTCATTTTTAGTTGTATTGTAATTGCATTGCGCTATGTCCAACATGCAGGAAGCATAGGCGATACAATGCAAATTCTTCCCTATTCTTTGTCCAAGTACAGCCCCTACTGCGTAGTCACTAGCATTGCACATTATCTCAAAAGGTTCATCCCAATTTGGTGATTGTATGATATGGGGCAGATGTGACACGCCTCTTAAGCTCATCATGGGCATCTTTACATGCTTGTTCAAATATAGGATTCACTTCTTTGGCTAATAATTTGCACAAGGGTGTTGTAATCCTTGAGAAATCTTTGATAAAGCGTCGATATAAACCTGCATGGCCAAGAAAAGAATGAACTTCCTTTACACATGAGGGGTAATGCAATGATGAAATAACATTTATTTTAGCTTTATCAACCTCTAATCCACATGAAGACATAACATGCCCAAGAACTATTCCTTGCTCTACCATAAAATAACACTTTTCATAGTTTAATGCAAGGTTAGTTTCAATGCATGTTTTCAAGAACAATGACACGACCAAAGAGTTGATGTCTTCTCCCAAGTGTAGGAGTATCGAAGTAATAAATAACCTAGCAAGACCGGGGTCGAACCACAGGGAGGTTAACTGTATAAACTATAAATAAAGAAATAGATAATAACAGAAAAGGAGTTGAAGAGAGCTTTGAGATGTAATATTGATATAAGGATTAAACAATGATAAAAACAAATGTCAAGGTTAGAGGATCCACTAATGGTATTTCAAACAAGTATAATATAAACTCTTATTATTCAACTGGAAACCACACACAAAGGAAGTTCCAATCAGAATATAAATTGTTAGCATGATTACATTAGTTATCTTATTCGAATAATGCTAATACTTGTAAATGTTGTCAGACATTCATGATTATAACTTATGTTAACAACAAATCAAGTTCCTTTCATAGCACAGGTGTCGGTTATACCATACGGTTGGGCTATGAAAGTGCCAAGTACTTATTGTACCAAGGGTTATACAACATAAATCTAGATTAACCATTTAACAAGCAAAGGATTAAAAATGAACAAGATAACAAATACAAAACATGTTAGTATCAAACATTAAAGTCCATGTTGAGTTTATACTATACTTATTCTTACACCATTAGTGTAACCTTTTCACCTTGACATAATAAACTTAGTTAAACATAATGAAAGAGATAAACATAAATAAACAAGATAAGAACATAAATAAGATATAAGTTAACTAAGTAAAGGAAATGAGATGAATAGCATAAACAAGAGATTAATATAAACAAAACTTAAGCATTACAAAAATATAAAGAGAGAGAGCAAGAGCATGATCTTGATCTGAAAACCAAGATGCCTAAATGCATGGCAAATGCCTCCTTTTATAGGCCAAAATTTGGAACTATTGATTTGATGACTAATTGTTGAGTGGGTAGCCACATCTTGACTTGGGGACAATCCTTATCTTCTTGTCTGAACAAAACGTCATTGCTAACATCCGAATTTGAATAGGAAATTGTCTCAGCTTTCCAACAAAAAACGAATCAGTGAATTTGGACTTCTAGAACTCGAGATATGGGCGGAACACTGAACAGTGTCTGGGCTGCAAGACAGATTCTGACTTCTCCGTTGTTGCTAAGATTTGGACTTCCAGACAGCAGAATTGAGTCTTGGACTCTTCATGAATGTTTTAGGCCTATGTCTTAGCTTTCTAGCCATATAAACCAAATTGAAATCCAAAATCTACATCTCCAGATATGACCCAATGACTTAACAGTGTTCCAGTTTGGACTGAACCAACATCTCTTTTCTAAGCTTAACCCTCTCTTTGTCTTCTCAATTTCAGTAGTTGAACTCATCATTCAATCCTTGGATTTATGTGATAGACCTGCATTAAGATGAACATTTACCATAAATTAAAGGTATCTTATATTATTAGACATGTTATTATAAAACATGCTCTAGTTAAGGAGTTATTGATACTTCAAGTGCAAAATGATGATATAAAACCTTGATAAAAATGCACTTTTAAGTACTAATCAACCAAAGATAAATTTTCTAAACACTTATCAAAATAATCACCATACACTATGAAATCATCCATGAAAACCTCAATTATTCTCTCAACATGGTTGAAAAAAATACTCATCATGCATCTTTGAAAAGTTGCAGGTGCATTATAGAGAACAAAGGGCATTCTCCTATATGTATATATACCAAATGGACATGTAAATGTAGTCTTTTATTTATCTTCAAGATTAATAACAATCTAATTATATCCACTATATACATCAAGAAAGCAATAAAAAGACTTACATGTCAGGCGTTCAAGCATTTGGTCCATGAATGGTAATGGGAAATGATCTTTGCGTGTAGAAAGATTAAGCTTTCTATAATCAACATACATTCTCCATCCACTCGAGATGCGAGTAGGAATGAGTTTATTATTTTTGTTCTTTAGCAACATGATTCCGGTCTTTTTAGGCACCACATGGATTGGTGCCACCCATTTACTATCAGTGATGGAGTAAATGACTCTTGCATCTAATAGTTTTAAAATTTCAGCTTTCACTACCTCCATCATAGGTGGGTTCAACCTCTTTTGCATTTTCCTTGTTGGTTTTGCATTGTCCTTCAATAGTATGTGATGCATACACATTGAGGGACTAATGCCCTTGATGTCGACTAAAGTCCATCCAATGGCTGTTTTGTGATCACACAACAACTTCACAAGTTTTTCCTCTTGAACACTTGTCAAACCTTTTGCTATGATAACGAGAAGTGTATTGTTGTCGCCAAGGAATACATACTTCAAATTATCGGGCAAAGCTTTCAATTCTAACTCGGGTGCCTGTAAAATAGATGGCAGAAACTTTTTATGTGAAAGCACTAAATCAATAAAGACATTACCATAGGGAATGGCTTGCAAAGCCAATGCTGATTTTTGCATGTTTTAGGGAACACATATGTTCCTTTCCATCTCTTCTATCTCAATAAAATCATAGTCATAGCTCAAAGCCACACTTAATCCGTCCTCATAATCAAAATCAAAACTTGTCGCATACACTTATCAACTTGGTTATAGCATGTGATAGAATAAACATTGTTGTAAGGATATTTCATTGCATCATAAAAATTAAATTCAATTTTTTCATCTCCTACCTCTATGGATAAAGTATCCTTACCACAATCAATTTTTATATTGGTAATTTTCAAGAATGGTCTCCCAAACAATATAAGAGTGTTGTTTGATAAATCACAAGAATCACATTCCATATCAAGATTATAAAAGTCGCATGAAATAACCAAACTATCAATCTTGACTAGGACATCTTCAATCACACCAAGTGGATAAATAAAACTACGATCCGCAAGTTGTATTACAATGTTAGTTTTAATCAAAGGCTCAAGACTAAGAGAATCATAAACATGTTTAGGCATAACATTAATGGATGCATCCAAATCATATAAGGCCCTTTTAAAACTAGCATTACCAATAACACATGAGATAGTAAACGCACCTAAGTCTTTTTGCTTCAAAGGCTGCTTATTTTGAACAACAGCAAATATAACTTCACCCATACTTACCGTTTCATAACCTTTTAGCTTGTAAGCTCTCTTGGTAGTACACAACTCCTTCATGAATTTGGTATATTTGGGAATTTGCTTAATAGCATCAATCAAAGGAATGTTGAGTTTCACTTTCTTAAAAACCTCTAAAATATCTTTTTTCTTTGTCCTCTTTCTTAAACCTAGAAGAACTCACAGGAAATGAGAGGATTTTCTTAAAATTGAAATTCATTGAGTTAGGTCTTACCTTTGGAGTATTGGTCGTTGTTTCAGTTGGTAAAGGAATGGGGTGTTTTTTCTTTATACTCAGTTTGGTTTATATCTCCTCTTCTTCCTCCATCTCAATTTGTTTCGACCTTCACTCTTCAAGTTCTTTCCCATTTCGCAACATGATCACACTAACATTTTCTTTTGGATTCAATGCTTGGGAGGGCAATTTTCCATTCATTTGTGCTTCCAATTTCCCTATACTTGAAGCCACTTGCCTCATTTGCTTCTCTAAGTTGTGAATACTTGACCTTGTTTCCTATTGAAAAGACATGATATTTTGTTGCAAGGTCACTATGTTAAAAGCCAAGGTTTTCATCATCTCACAAAGATCATCACTCGATAACCCCATAACATTAGAATTTGTGAATGCAGGGGGCTGTCTCGCTTGATAATTCTGTTGGGACTGAAATCCATGGGGATGGAATTGTCAATCTGGATTTGCCTTATTAAGGCGGGTTCCCATAGCATAAGTTCAAATGATCTCTCCATCCGAGATTATACGTGTTAGAAAAAGGATCATACTTACACTGGGGTTATCCATTGAATGCTCCATCAACTGCATTAGCTTGTTCAATGTAATCTTCTTGCATTGTTGGGCACATATCCAAAACATGTCCTTGTAACGAGCATATGCTACAAACTTTCACTTGTTGTACATTTTCACAAGCCAAAGAACGCACAAGAGAAGTAAGATTATTAACTTTATTCTCAAGGTTAGTAATACTTACCTCATTTACTTGTTTGCCTGGAAGGTCTCCACGCGTGCCAAATTGTTTCGAGTTGGCTTCCATATTTGAGATCAATTGGCGTGCAACCTCGGGTGTTTTATCCACCAATACCCCTCCACTTGCCACATCAATGATATTGCGGTCAGTAGGCATCAGTCCTTCATAGAAATATTGAATGAGCAGCAAATTGAGTATTTGATGATGAAGGCATTGAATGCATAATTTGCTCAAATCTTTCCCGATACTCGAAGAGTGTCTCCTCATGAGACTGCCGAATCCCACATATTTCTTTCCTTATGTTGGCAACTCGAGAGGCTAGGAAATACTTTCCAAGGAAAATCTTCTTCATGTCATTCCAAGTATAAATGGAACTTGGGAGAATAGAGAAAAGTCATGCCTTTGTTGCTTCTTTTAAAAAGAAAGGGAAAGCTTTTAACTTAACATGTTCTTTGTCAACTCTATAATGTTTCATGCCAACGCAAACCATGTGGAATTCCTTGAGATGAGTATGAGGATCTTTTCTGGCAAGTCCATTATATATTGGTAGTAAGTCTATAAAACCAAACTTGAGCTCGAAGTTGGCATTGTTATCAATGTTTATGCACAATGGTTGATTCTCCACGTTGGGAGCAGCGAGCTCCTTGAATGTCTGTTGTCGTGCAACAGCCATGGTATTGACTTGAGCTTCCTTTCATAACCTGGGTAAAGTGTTTTCTATTTGATTAGTAAAACGGGTTACAGACATAAATCGTCAAGAAAACTCAAAAGAAATCAACCACAAAAACTTAATGAAAATCCTACGCTAGAAAAAACTACCTAAAAACCCTAGAAAACAACGGAATTTGGCCACAAAAGGATGGGGCTAGTGGCCAATGGAAGACTTTCAGAACATCGTTTTCCTTCAGGAAACAAAAGGCTAAAGCCTAATTCCACCAAAAAACCTATTTTGAACAGTACTTGCATTGTAATTGCATAGTACCGCCGCAAGCAACACTGTTTTTGTTTCTTTTTTTTTTTAACAAAATAAATAACAATCATAGTGTAACAACCTCGATTTTTCTACATTCTTTTTTGCAATATATTGGAAATTTTCAGGTAAATTGTTTATATATATATATATATATATATATATATATATATATATATATACAGGTTCCACCAAAATTTTTACCAAAATTTTGGCAGAGTCTCCCCTATACTAGTAGGTCCCAAGTTATCGACATATACCCTGTTTACACTTCTAGTATCTCCCATCTCATAACTCAAAATCACGACCCAATCATCCTGGATCTCAACCCAACTCATTATCATCAACACAACACATCTTATTCAATAATATCATATAATGTAGTTCAAATGCAAGATTCAATTTCAACTATAAACATGCATGGTAAAATAGGTACTAAAAGTTTCACCCATTAGATTAAAGACATACATTCAAATTTACAGATTAATATTACATCTCAAGTTTTAGGAGATAAGTCTTCTAATTTACAAATAATTTACATGGTCAAAAGCAAAGGATAACTAAACTAGTATTACCCTTGACGCGACCCTGATAGACCTGAAAATAGAAATTAACATGTACACATAAATATAAAAGATAGTAACAAGCAATAACAATGGTAGACAATAATCTCTATGAAATTTCTTTTGATATATAAAATTAGGCATAAACCTCTTTTACAACATTATTTCCATCTATTACCAATATCCATCTAATATCCTATCTCATTTGCCAAGAATAATTCCATCTTGGAAATCTCAACACAACTCAACGGTTTGCGAACACCATCTCCTTATAAATCAATTCTCACTTGATACCAAGATTTTCCTCTCTTGGTATCATTAGCTTATCTCATTCTTTTGGAATAATTAATCAAAATTTTTCCTTTTCTGAATCTGTTGCTAGAAGGTAATTGCCGAAACTAATAAATCTCATTAGTATTATTAGTCTTCTAATATTGGGCTAGACTAATCAATTTAAGAAATACTGACACCGATGAAACCTCATCGATACCATTAGCAATCCAAACCTGGATAGCTAATCAATGCCATTTTATTCTTCCATTCATACCGAACCCCTTTCATTTTTCTTATTAACATCATATGCATTGTAACCACGGTTGCCAAGTATCATTTGCACACAATCTTAGTTATCGACACTACGGTCACTAAGCATCCTTCACATAACCTTGGTCACCCTCATCACAGTGTCAAGTATCAATTTATGCCCTTAGCCACCATCATTATGGTGTTAAGTTTCATTGTAATGTATCCTTAGCCACCAACATTATGGTAACCAATTATCTATTAATTCCCCTCCAATCTCCAAATCATTGTGTCTACCCAATAACCACATTAATTAATTTACTCAATATCTTAGTCATATATTAATTATTTTACTCATAACATTTAGAATTTACTACTTCTAACTTCAATCAATTAATTCACATAATCTTTTCAAAACTTAATTATCCGGCTAACTCATCTCGATTGCCAATAATTCTGGTAATTTTATATAATTACCCACACATTTGGTTAACCTTCCTCGGTTACCAGTACATTTGGTAATTCCATATGAAATACCCAGCCTCCAGCTAACTTCTTTTGTTAGTCAATCAATCCTGTAATTCCATACGAATTACCCCATATCCAGTTAACTTCTTTGTTAACCAATAAACCTGGTAATTCTCTTAATTACCCAAGAAATCTGGCTAACCCATCTTGGTTGCCAAAGTCAATCCGGTAATTCCATACGAATTACCTAGCATCCGACTAACCTCTTTTGTTAGCCAATAAACCCGGTAATTCTCTTAATTACCCAAGAAATCTGGCTAACCCATCTTGGTTGCCACAATCAATCTGGTAATTCCGTACGAATTACCCAGCACCTGGCTAACCTCTTTTGTTAGCCAAATAATTTCCGTAATTTCTCTTAAATTACCAATAATTTTCATTTGTAATAATCACTTAACTTATTCATTTGTTTCATTCTTTTAACATCAATTAAACACACAACACAGATATTTAAGAAAACTAATAATTACAAAATAAGGTGATGAATCACCTACCTAGAATAGGTGCACGTGCTGCCACTCCATGCAATTGTCCAGTCCCCACAGCTTCCCATGTACAACCAGGGATTCAATTTTTATCAACAATACAACTAACATCACATCTTCATTTAATTCTCATACAACTAGTATTCTCAAACCAATCACAAGGAATTTTCTTTAAGATCTCATACTCTTACTCATTTTCATATTTATATTCATTCTTTTAATTTTATTATCAAAACCATCACTCAACAGCAATTCCAAGCAAAGATTAAAAATTGTCTAATTCCTGATAAGGGGAAGGCGGTAGCAGTCTCTGAGCTAGGGTCGGTTGCCAGCTCCTTTGTGCCTCCTCCTTCCCCTGTTTGCCCAGGACCAGTTCGACCCTCCTATGGTACTCCTCCATTGGTGGCAAACTCATGTGCTGAAGAACCTCGAGATTCTCCTCCTTCTCGCCAAACCCTTTGGCTATTACTACTGATGATGGGAACATGGCTGACAAACCTGTGTCTACTCCTATTGTGGAGGTGTCGGTCAAGAGTCGGGTTCGACACCAAAATCAGAAGCAGTCAGGTCGTAGTGGAAGGACTTCCCCTTCCATTGAAAATTGTTAATCATCTTTCGCTGAACATCAAGGGTCTACTTCCTCGAAGAGACACGAGGAATATGTTGACTGGGTGTTGTGTGGTGCTGTTTTGTTCTTGCTGAAGGAGCCCTTTTTGTGAATTGCCGCTCTGCTAATGCATGGCTCATGCATTTTGGTTTCACGTGATCCAATTTACTGATGGGGCCCCCTGACGGTTTATGGGCTCTTGCTAATGGGTGTTGTGTGGTGCTATTTTGTTCTTGTTGAAGGAGCCCTTTTGCTAATGCATGGCTCATGCATTTTGGTTTCACGGGATCCAATTTGCTGATGGGGCCCCCTGATGGTTTATGGGCTCTTGCTGATGATGGCTGGCTGTTATTCTGTGCTGCTAGCTTGTGTAATTGTAATTGTATTGTAATTGCTTTTGTTCCCTTCGGTTATAAACGAAGGTTTGTTTGCTTAGGTTGTTCTTCTCTTGTGCTTGGTGGGAGGCTGTTCCCACAGGCTTGTTTTGTTTTTCCTTTTTCCTGGATATCTATGTCCATATGTACTGCTGGCTTCTAGCTTGTTTCGCAAGCTTGTCTTGCACCTTTTTGATCTATACAATTCTTACATTTGATAAAAAAAAAAAATTGTCTAATTCCAATCAATTTAACTTAATCAACCCAGAACACTATCTAGTGTTTTAATCATAACTAAAGCTATAAAACTCAGTTTTGGGCGTGATTTATCTCTATGAAAGGTTAAAACATGGAAATACAACTTTTATGAAGAAACCAACTCCAATTATTTTGTTTTAAGGGTTAAAATCAACAATCACAATAGTCCCTCCTTTATAGCTAAAATTTTGGACAACGAGGATTTTCATTCCTTGGAAATCCTTTTCAACTTCCAACTTATTTTCATGCAAAAACAACATCATCCAAGGTCATTTGGCATCATTAAATCACAAATTCAAACCAATTCTAAAGCAAAACATTCAAACAATTTCCCTACCTCTACAATATAGCAAGATTAGACCAAAATAAGAAAACTCATTTCTTTTGGGATTTCTCCTATTATTATTATTAATACAACAAAATGATGAACTATTCATTTTCTTTCGCTTTCTCCTCGTATGATTAAACATATGCGGCAAACCTTAACAATTAATATTCTTAGGTCATTATCACAACAACAATTTCACCCTACTAGTTGTAATCCATGACAATCTTCATTAACTAATCAATTTGCCAAAAATACTTTAAATATGTTTTATTTTCCAAATTTCTTTCATTTCAATTTCTTCATGGTTCCACCCCATTTATATCCACACAACCAACAAGTTAGCTTTGTATTTAATCAACTTGTTCATATAGCAATGTTCCTTACTATTCTTACACAATAATCATTCTTCCCCTCATATAAAGAATACACAATTAATCTATAATAATACTAATAACAAGAACATATTTTACCATTACATCTTCCATAAAACCTACACCCGCACAATTCTAATTTCATCAAAACATGTATTTAATCAAGCTTACTACATTTTGCCAAAACTAACAATAGATTCAAAAGGCAATAAGTCATCAACCTCTTATTATTATTTTAAACCCAACGGTCAAACTACATATCATAGAGTTGTGCATAATATATCTAACAATCATAATGATCCAACGGTTAGATCTTCCTAGATCTGCATAAAACCAAACTTACCTGAAAATGGACGAGCTACTGTTCAACATGCACGAAACCTTGCCCAAGAATGCATTTCTGATCACCACCATCCAGAATGAAGGCAACATCTAGGCACACCACATATCCAAGAATGAGCATGATCCAACGATGGAAAAGAGAAAAATTGGTCGGCTACCAAACTGCCCTACAGGTGCATTTCCTTTTTGTTTTTCAGGAACTTAAGCATTACAAAAATATAAAGAGAGAGAGCAAGAGCATGATCTTGATCTGAAAACCAAGATGCCTAAATGCATGGCAAATGCCTCCTTTTATAGGCCAAAATTTGGAACTATTGATATGATGACTAATTGTTGAGTGGGTGGCCACATCTTGACTTGGTGACAATCCTTATCTTCTTGTCTGAACAAAACGCCATTGCTAACGTCTGAATTTGAACAGATTGTCCTCATGAAAGTTCTAGGAAATTGTCTCAGCTTTCCAACAAAAAAATAATCGGTGTATTTGAACTTCTAGAACTCGAGATATGGGTTGAACACTGAACAGTGTCTGGGCTGCAGGACAGGTTCAGACTTCTCCGTTGTTGCTAAAATTTGGACTTGAAAGTAGCACAATTGAGTCTTTCACTCCCATGAATGTTTTAGGCCTATGTCTTAGCTTTCTAGCCATATAAACCAAATTGAAAATCCAAGATCTACAGCTCCAGATATGACCCAATGACCGAACAGTGTTCTAGTTTGGACTGAACCAGCATCTCTTTTCTAAGCTTCACCCTCTCTTTTTCCTTTCAATTTCAATACTTAAACTCATCAATCAATCCTTTGATTTATGTGATAGGCCTGCATTTAAGATGAACATTTGCCATAAATTAAAGGTATCTTATAGTATCAGACTTGTTATTATAAAACATGCTTTAGTTAAGGAGTTATTGATACTTCAAGTGCAAAATGATGATATAAAACCTTGATAAAAATGCACTTTTAAGTACTAATCACACCCCCAACCAGCTTATTACTAGTCCCTAGTCATCAAAGCGTTAAAATAGAAAAATCAATTTGCAAATTCCATAAAGCAAGGCATTCATCATTCAACTTCCATTAATCTATCCAGATAAAAAAACTCTCATTAAATTTATATATCTGCTCAATACCTCTTAAACAAGATATTAATAAACCTTCCTTTTGTGCTCAATATATCAACACATAGTTATGGGGCTTTACATGGAAGAAAACAAAATTTTTGTTCTAATGTTTAAGGTTAACTTTCTTGGGTTGGGATTATTATCTTTTTTTTTTCTTTTTTTTAATATATATACATATAACTTAAAACACAATGCATCTTTAACCCATGTAACGAGCTTTCGGCTAATGACTCCCAGACCAGTTGGTCTTAGGGCATTAGGTGTTGAGACACCCCTATGAGCTTAGTAACTCGGGTTGCAGATACTGATACGTAGATAGTGCAATGTTTGATTCCCTTAAGCTTTTCTCCTCAACCCATGTAACAAACGTTGGGCCAATAGCTCCCAAGTTAGTTGACCTTAGGGTATTAGGTGTTAAAACACCCCTTCGGGCTTAATTGCTTAGGTTAAGGAGACTACGAAACCAAACGTATCTATGTTTTTATTATCATCAATTTTTTTTTATTTTTTTTGTAATAATTTTTTTTTTGCAAATTATATATCATCCCTTTCCCTTAGTTGTTACCTTTAACAAAAGAACATAAATAATGTAATAATCCAATGTGCAACCCACAATCATATGTTAAATTGTGTGTGTAAAAATAAAGGTTTAAGAATACTTGTTAAATGAGTATATGAGCAGAATCAAGTGATAACAATGCGGGAGTTTGTAAACCTGAATATTTCAAGAGAAGTATGTGATAGACCTTGTTATGAATATTGCAAATAACCATTAGAAAATGTTTACTAAGATGCGTCTCAAGAGTCAATAAAATTCCCCCTTACTCTGCCATCCTAGTAATAACAATTTTGCCAAATGGTTTTATTAAAAACAAAAAAAGTTAGTTGGTTAGTTAGTTTTTTTTTAATGTCAACTACTACCCTCTCCCCCAACCAAAACGAGACATTGTCCTCAATGTCCTAAGGTAAAAAGATAGAGTATAGAAGACATCACCTGAAACAGCTGACACGATCAAAGAGTTGATGTATATTCCCAAGTGCAAGAGTGTCGAAGTAATAAATAACCTGGCAAGACCGGGGTCGAACCACAGGGAGGTGAACTATATAAATTATAAATAATAATAGTGATAATGATGATGATGATGATGATGATTTAAAGAGGACTTTGAGATGTGAAGACTAAACAATGATAAAAAAAGATGTCAAGGTTAGAGGATCCACTAATGGTATTTCAAATAAGTATCATAAACTCTTTTTATTACTCAACTGGAAACCACACACAAAGAAGGTTCCAATCGGATGATTTATCGTTAATGACTCATTATAAAGTATTAACAAGATCATATTAATCATCTTATCTAAGTAACACCATACTTGTAAATATTGTCAGGTATTCATGATGCTAACTTATGTTGACAACAAATCAAGTTCATATTATAATAACGATGTCGACCGAAGACTATGAAGGATCAAGCATTTATTGTACCAAGTGTTATACAACACAAATCTAGATTAACCATTTAACAAGCAAGGTATTAAGAATTAGTAAGATAAAAAGATAAAACATGTTAATAACAATCTTTCTTGGATATAAACATTAAAGTCCATGTTGAGTTTATATTGTACATATTCTAACACCACTAGTGAAACCTTTTCACCTTGACATAATTAACTTAGCTAAACATAATGAAGAAGAAGAACATAAATAAACTAGATAAGAACATAGTTATGATGAAAAGCATAAACAAGAGATTAATGAAAGCAAAACTTAAGCATTACAAAAATATAAAGAAAGAAAGCAAGAACATGATCTTCATCTGAAAACCAAGATGACTAAATACATGGCAAATGCCTCCTTTTATAGGCTAAAATTCAAAACTATTAATTGGTTGACTAAGAAAATAGTTGGTGGCCAACCATTGATTTGGTGGCTGGTTTTTGACATTTTTAGCTGCTGGTTATTGATGTTGTTGGCTGGCCAAAACGTCATTGCTAACATCAGAATTTGAGCCTTTTGTTCCATGAAAATTATGGGCAGTTATCTTAGCTTTTCAACAAAACAAAAAATAGAGCTCATTTGGACTTCTAGAACTCAAGATATGAGCTAAAAACCGAACAGTGTCTAAGCTGCAAAACAGATTCCAACTTCTCTGTTGTTGCTAAGATTTGAACTTGAAAACGGAAGAATTGAGTCTTAGACTCCTATAAAATTTTTAGGTCTATGTCTTAGCTTTCTATCCATATAAAGCAGACCTAAATCCAAGGTCTACAACTCCAGTTATGATCCAATAACCGAATGGTGTTCCAGTTTGGAATTGAACCAACATCTTTTCTCTTAGCTTAGTCCTCTTTTTGTCTCTTCACTTTCAATAGTTAATCACATCAATCAATCCTTTGAATTATGAGATATACCTGCATTCAAAATAAGCATTTACCATAAATTAAAGATATATTATATTATCAGACTTGTTATTATAAAACATGCTTTAGTTAGGGAATTTAATGATACTTTAGGTGCAATATGATGATATAAAGCCTTAATGAGAATGCACTTTTAAGTACTAATCACACTCCCCAACCAGCTTATTACTAGTCCCTAATAATCAAAGCGTTAAAATATAAAAACAATTTGCAAGTTCCATAAAGCAATGCATTCATCATTTAACTTCCATTAATCTATCCAAATAAACAAACTCTCATTAAATTTATATATATGCTTCATACTGTTGAAACAAGATATTAATAAACCTTCTTTTTATGTGCTTAATGTATGAAAACATAGATATGACGCTTTTCATGAAAGAAAACAAAATTTTGTTCCAATGTTTAAGGTTAACTTCCTTGGATTGGGATTATTATCTTTTATTTTTTAAAAAAGCAAGAATTTATAACACAATGTATCTTGAACCCATGTAACGAGCTTTCAACTAATGACTCCCAGACCAGTTGGTCTTAGGGCATCAGGTGTTGAGACACCCCTAAGAGCTTAGTAACTCGGGTTGCAGTTACTGATACGTAGATGGTGTAATGTTTGATTCCCTTAAGATTTTCTCCTCAACTCATGTAACAAGCACTAGGCCAATAGCTCCCAAGTCAGTTGACTTTAGGGTACTAGGTGTTAAACACCCCTTCGGGCTTAATTGCTCAAGTCAAGGAGGCTACGAAACCAAACTTATCTACTTTTTTATTTATTTAATTTGTTATTATTAATTTTTTTTTTGCATATTATATACTATCTATTTCCCTTAGTTGTTACCTTTAACAAAAGAACATGAATAATGTAATAATCTAATGTGCAACTCACAATCATATGTTAAAGTGTGTGTGTGAAAATGAAGGTTATATAAGGAATACTTGTTAAATGAGTATATCAGCAGAATCAAGTGCTAACAATGCGAGAGTTTGTAAACCTAAATATTTCAAGAAGTAATCTGATAGACCTTGTTAAGAATGTTTACTAAGATGCGTCTCAACAGTCATTAAAATTTCTCCTTTACTTTGTCATCCTAGTAACAACAGTTTTGCAAATGATTTTAATAATAGAAAACACAATCATATGTTAATTTTTTTTTTAAGATCAACTACTACCCTTTAATATCAACTACTACCCTCTCCCCTTAACCAAAACGAGACATTGTCCTCAATGTTCTAAGGCAGAAAGATAGAGTATAGAAGACATCACCTGAAATAGCAACTACTAACAAATCTGAAACACAGTTAAACAAATATAAGAAAGAATAAAACACAAATATTATGCTATTAATAAAACCAAAATACACAAATTTTTACAAGCTAAGGCTTAAATCATAGTTGTGATTGTGACTCACATCTTCCCTTGGTTTTACGTCTAAGAACGGCTTAAACGCCCTCTATGGGTCTGGGATAGGCTTCCCATCTAGTTTTCTTAAAAACTGGCAAACATGGTCTTTTTTAGTCAAATTCCCAAGATCATATCGATCATGTTCTTTATGAAAATGAGGCCATAAAACATGAATTGCACGATGCACATCTCCACTATGATGAAACTTAAGAGTCAATAGAAGATTAACTAAAGACTCTCCATGCTTTGAAATAAATCCCACCTTTTGACAATTTTCACAGGTTTTGCAGAATGCATATGGGTATTTGAACATAGTGGGCCAATAGAATCCACATTGTAAGATTTTTGCAGTCATCTTTTTTGACGAGAAATGATCTCCACATGACTCAGAGTGACAAAATTTAATGACACTACTTACCTCATTGTCGGGAATGCATCTTTGAAATATTTGATCAGGACAATATTTGAATAAGTAAGGGTCATCCCAATAAAAGTTTTGCACGTAGCTCAAAAACTTTCTTTTGTCTTGGGTGGTATCCATGTGAGCTGGCAAAAATCCTGATGCAAGAAAATTGTCAATATTAACAGACCAAGGTATCGAACTAAGAGAAAGTAAAGATTTATCAGGAAAGTAATCATCAATTGGTGTGATGTCAGATGTTGAATCTATTGTCAATTTTGACAAATGATCCGTGACAACATTTTCGGTGCCTTTTTTGTCCTCGATTTCTTCATGTTTGAAAGTTTTAAAGATTTCAGAATCGTGATTGACTTCCCTTTGTTTGGCCATGGCATGAGAAAATGGAAGTACTAGTGGGTAATCAGTCTGTTCTTTGCAATGTTCAGGTTTAACCCCTTCCTTACCCTTAGAGATTGACTCATCATCTTTCTCACAAGGTTCAAGAATGGGTTTTTCAATAACCTTATCACTGTGGAGTGTAATGACTGATTGGACTTGATCCATGTGTTGGCTTCCGGAACTGGTTGCACTTGAATTGTATTGCCCTTTAGGATTTTGCTGTGGTTGAGATGATAACTTACCTTTCTCCTAAAAACTTAGAGCAGATGTGAATTTTGCAAAAGTATCTTTAAAATCTGTCATGCTTTGAGCAAGTTGAGTGTTGATTGTCTCGTGCTTTTCAATGAATGCATGTAATGTTTCCTCAAGATTTCTTCTAGGAGGGGGAACATAAGGAGGTGCATATCCATGAGAATTTTGAAAATTATGATGCGCTTGAAATGGTGGCTGTGAAGTTTGTGCATTATTGTTACCATTCTTCCAACTCAAATTTGGGTGATTAAAAGAAGGCAAAGTTGGACAATCATTAGTTGAGTGTTCATTAGTTTCACAAATTTGACATATAATTTCTTGAACAGATTTTAATTGACCACTCTTTTTTAATTCTAGTGCCCTAAGGTTGTACATGCCTCCATTAAATGTATGAGGTTGAGTTTTACCTGGTGCCTCACACGTACCTGTGGTGTCCAAATTTTGAGCATTTTCAGCTAGCAAGTCTAGGTACTCCATTGCTTCATCAGGGTCTTTATCTTCAAAAGTTTCATTGCACATTAATTCCACCATTTGCCTATCTTTAGATGTTAACCCTTCATAAAATTGTGAGACCAATCTCCATGTTTCAAAACCATGATGAGGACAGGTATTAAGCAAGTCTTTATATCTATCCCAACTGACACGACCAAAAGATTAATGTCTTCTCCCAAGTGCAGGAGTGTCGAAGTAATAAATAACCCGGCAAGACCGGGGTCGAACCACAGGGAGGTTAATTGTGTAAATTATAATTAATAACAACAACAACAACAACAATAGTAATAATAAAGAGAGCTTTGAGATGTGATATTGATGGAAAGATTAAACAATGATAAAAACAATTGTCAAGGTTAGAGGATCCACTAATGGTATTTCAAACAAGTATAGTATAAACTCTTATTACTCAACTGGAAACCACACACAAAGGAGGTTCCAATCGGATTATAAATTGTTAACATGATTACATTAGTTATCTTATTTGAATAATGCTAATACTTGTAAATATTGTCAGGCATTCATGATTATAACTTATGTTAACAACAAATCAAGTTCCTTTCATAGCACAGGTGTCGGTTATACCATACGGTTGGGCTATGAAAGTGCCAAGTATTTGTTGTACCAAGGGTTATACAATATAAATCTAGATTAACCATTTAACAAGCAAAGTATTAAAAGTGAACAACATAACAAATACAAAACATGTTAGTATCAAACATTAAGGTCCATGTTGAGTTTATATTATACTTATTCTTACACCATTAATGTAACCTTTTCACCTTGACATGATAAACTTAGCTAAACATAATGAAAGAGAAAAGCATAAATAAACAAGGAAAGGAAATGAAAAGCATAAGCAAGAGATTAATATAAGCAAAACTTAAGCATTACAAAATATAAAGAGAGAGCAAGAGCATGATCTTGATCTGCAAACCAAGATGCCTAAATACATGACAAATGCCTCCTTTTATAGGCCAAAATTTGAAACTATTGATTTGTTGACTAATTATTGAGTGGATGGCCACATCTTGACTTGGTGACAATCCTTATCTTCTTGTCTGCCAAAAACGTCATTGATAACATCATAATTTGAACAGACTTAAATCATGAAAGTTCTAGGATATTGTCTCAGATTTCCAGGAAAATAAAAGTTGAGGTCATTTGGACTTCTAGAACTTGAGATATGGGCTAAACACTGAACATTGTCTGAGCTGTAGGACAGATTCAGACGTTTCTGTTGTTGCTACAATTTGGACTTGAAAACAGCCTTTTTAAACTTGGACTCCTTATAAAAGTTTTAGGCCTATGTCTTAGCTTTCCATTCATATACGGCAAACCTAAATCCAAGATCTACAACTCCAGATATGATCCAATGACCGAACAGTGTTCCAGTTTGGACTGAACCAGCATCTCTTTTCTAAGTTTGGCCCTTTCTTTGTCCTTTCAATTTTCGTACTTAAACTCATCAATCAATCCTTTTATTTATGTGAAAGGCCTGCATTTAAGATGAACATTTGCCATAAATTAAAGGTATCTTATGGTATCAGACTTGTTATTATAAAACATGCTTTAGTTAAGGAGTTATTGATACTTCAAGTGCAAAATGATGATATAAAACCTTGATGATAAAAATGCACTTTTAAATACTAATCACCCCCCCCAACCAGCTTATTACTAGTCCCTAGTTATCAAATCGTTAAAATAGAAAAATAATTTGCAAATTCCACAAAGCAAGGCATCCATCATTCAACTTCCATTAATCTATCGAGATAAACAAACTCTCATTAAATTTATATCTCTGCTCAATACCTCTTAAACAAAATATTAATAAACCTTCCTTTTTATGTGCTCAATGTATGAAAACATAGATGATGGGGCTTTTATTGGAAGAAAACAATATTTTGTTCTAATGTTTAAGGTTAACTTCTTTGGGTTGGGATTATTATCTTTTTTTTTCTTTTTAAATATATATACATATAACTTAAAACACAATGCATCTTTAACCCATGTAACAAGCTTTCGGCTAATGACTCCCAGACCAGTTGGTCTTAGGGCATTAGGTGTTGAGACACCCCTACGAGCTTAGTAACTCGGGTTGCAGATACTGATACGTAGATAGTGCAATGTTAGATTCCCTTAAGCTTTTCTCCTTAACCCATGTAACAAGCTTTGGGTCAATAGCTCCCAAGTCAGTTGACTTTAGGGTATTAGGTGTTAAAACACTCATCCGGGCTTAATTGCTTAGGTTATGGAGGCTACGAAACCAAACTTATCTATGTTTTTATTATCATCAATATTATCAATTTGTTGTTTTTTTTAAAAAAAAAATCATATATTATCCCTTTCCCTTAGTTGTTACCTTTAACAAAAGAACATAAATAATGTAATAATCCAATGTGCAACCCACAATCTTATGTCAGAGTGTGTGTGTGAAAATAAAGGTTTAAAAATACTTGTTAAATGAGTATATGAGCAGAATCAAGTGATAACAATGTGAGAGTTTGTAAACCTGAATATTTCAAGAAGTATTTTGATAAACCTTGTTATGAATATTGCAAATAACCATTAGAAAATGTTTACTAAGATGCATCTCAAGAGTCAATAAAATTCCCCCTTACTTTGTCATCCTAGTGATAACAGTTTTGCCAAATGGTTTAAAAAAACAAAAGTAGTTAGTTGGTTAGTTTTTTTTTTTTATCAACTACTAACCTCTCCCCCCAACCAAAACGAGACATTGTCCTCAATGTCCTAAGGTAGAAAGATAGAGTATAGAAGTTATCACCTGAAGCAGCGAACACTGAAACAAATATAAGAGATAACAAAACAGAAAAAAAATATTATGCTATTAATAAAACCAAAAGACATAAATTTTTACAAACTAAGACTCAAATCATAGTTGTGATTGTGGCTCACATCTTCCCTTGGTTTTACGTCCAAGAATGGCTTAAACACCCTCTATGGGTCAGGGATAGGCTTCCCATCCAGTTTTCTTAAAAACTGGCAAACAGGGTCTTTTTTAGTCAAATTCTCAAGACTAAGTCGAGCATGTTCTTTATGGAAATGGGGTCATAAGTCCTGAAATGCACAATGCACATCTCCACCAGGATATGTCTCAAAAGTCAATAGAAGATTATCTAAAGATTCCTTATGTTTTGAAATAAATCCTGACTTTTGACAATTTTCACAAGCTTTGCAGAACACATGTGTGTCTTTGAACATGGTGGGCCAATAAAATCCACATTGTAAGATTTTTACAGTCGTGTTTTTTGACAAGAAATGACTCTCACATGCCTCAGAATGACAAAGTTTAATGACACCACTTACCTCATTGTCAGGAATGCATCTTTGAAATATTTGATCAGGACAATTTTTGAATAAGTAAGGGTCATCCCAATAAAAGTTCTTCACTTCGTTCAAAAACTTTCCTTTGTCTTCGGTACTCCAGTGAGCTGACAAATCTCTTGTTGCAAGAAAATTGATATGATTAGCAAACCAAGGCATTGGACTAAGAGAAAGTAAGGATTCGTGAGGAAAGTAATCATCGATTAGTGTGATGTCTGTTGTCACTCTTGACAAAAGATCCACATCAACATTTTCGGTGCCTTTTTCATCCGTGATTTTTTCCTGAGAATAAATCATTTGCAAATCTTCAGATTCATTAAACTCAATTTTACTCAAAGTAGATTCAAGTTGATCATAAACTATTTCTTCAATAACATCTACTTCTTGTAAATCATTATCATCTCCAGGTTGCTTGCAAATGTTAAAAATATTCATCTCCAATGTCATGTTTTCAAATGATAGTTTCATCAGTCCATTCCTACAATTAATCAATGCATTAGAAGTTGCAAGAAACAAATGTCCTAAAATAACAGGAAATGAATTACATGCTTCAATAGGTTGTGTGTCCAAGACAATAAAATCCATAGGATAAATGAATTTATCAACTTGTACTAACATATCTTCAACTATTCCTCTAGGGATTTTTACAGATCTATCGGCAAGTAAAAGAGTTACAGAAGTTGGTTTTAACTCACCTAGATTGAGACTCTGAAAAACTGAATATGGAAGTAAATTCACACTAGCTCCAAGATCAAGTAAAGCTGTTTCAATTTTATGTTCTCCAATAAAGCATGAAATTGTAGGACAACCAAGGTCTTTATATTTCAAAGCATTATTGTTCTGAAGAATGGCACTTACTTGTTCGGTTAAAAATGCTTTCTTTTTCACATTCAGTTTTCTCTTCACAGTGCACAGATCTTTCAAAAATTTAGCATAAGAAGGAACCTGTTTAATATCATCTAATAAAGGTATATTGATCCTTACCTGCTTGAAAGTTTCAAAGATTTCAGAGTTGTGATTGAATTTCCTTTGTTTGGTCATGGCATGAGGAAATGGAAGTGTTGGCGGGGAATCAGTCTTTTCTTTGCAATGTTCAGATTCAACCCCTTCCTTACCCTCAGAGATTCACTCATCATCTTTCTCACAAGGTTCAAGAATGGGTTTTTCAATAACCTTACCACTGTGAAGAGTGATGACTGATTTGGCTTGATCCATATGTTGGCTTCCAGAACTACTTGCATTCACATTGTATTGCCCCTTGGGATTTTGTTGTGGTTGAGATGGAAACTTACCTTTCTCTTGAAAATTGAGAGCAGATGTTAATTTTGCAAGACTATCTTTAAAATCTGTCATGCTTTGAGCAAATTAAGTGTTGATTGTCTCCTGCTTTTCAATGAATGCATGCAATGTTTCCTCAAGATTTCTTCTAGGAGGTGGAGCATAAGGAGGTGCATATCCATGAGAATTTTGGAAATTATGGTGTGCTTGAAATGGTGGCTGTGAAGTTTGTGCATTATTGTTATCACTCTTCCAATTGAAATTTCGGTGATTTCTCCAACCAGGGTTGTATGTTTGCGAGTATGGGTTATGATTGGGCCTTTGGAAACTGTTTAAAGCATGGGCTTGTTCATGGAGACATTCCTTAAAAGAAGGCAAAGTTGGACAGTCATTGGTTGAATGTTCATTGGTTTCACAGATTTGACACACAATGTCTTGAACAGATTTTAGTTGACCACTCTATTTTAATTCTAGTGCCTCGACATTTCTAGCTAAAGATGCAAACTTGGCTTGGAGGTCATGATCTTCCTTAAGGTTGTACATACCTCTACTAGATGTATGAGGTTGGGTTTTACTTGGTGCCTCATAAGTGCCTGTAATGTCCTAATTTTGAGCATTTTCAGCTAGCAAGTCTAGGTACTCCATTGCTTCATTAGGGTCTTTATCCTCAAAAGTTCCATTGCACATCAATTCAACCATTTGCCTATCTCTAGGAGTTAACCCTTCATAAAAATGTGAAACCAATCTCCATGTTTCAAAACCATGATGAGGGCAAGTATTAAGCAAGTCTCGATACCTATCCCAATATTGGTAAAATGTTTCTCCTGGTTTTTGAGTGAAAGTGATGATTTGTCTTTTGAAAGAGTTTGTTCTGTGGAACGGAAAAAACTTCTTTAAAAATTGTTATTGCATTTCATCCCAAGCACGAATGGATCCAGGTCTCAAATTTTGTAACCATGTTTTAGCTTTATCTTTTAATGAAAAAGGAAAAAGCTTTAATCTAATGGTGTTTATGCTACAATTTGAGTCATTATAGGTGTTACAGACCTCCTCAAATTCCCTTAAATGCAAGTATGGATTTTCTAGATCTAAGCCATGAAAAGAAGGTAAAAGTTGAATAATGTCTGGCTTAAAATTAAAATGAGATGCATCAGGAGGAAAAACTATGCATGAGGGTGCACTTGTTCTTGTGGGATTCATGTGGTCTCTAAATGTTCTCACTCGATTATTCTCATTATTCTCATTATGAAGCGACTGATTATCTTCTTCGGCCATATTTTCTGAAAATGATGAGGATACCCTACAAAGTCTACCACTTAATGTACGTGACCAAACTCTCATGCACGTGTAGGAAGATAATAAAAGGAAGAAAGGAAAAGAAAAGGAAACAAAAGAAAAGAAAAGAAACAAAAGTTAGATAAAATGAAAGTGAAAAGAGAAAATAAAAGAAGTACTATAATTTATACAAGAATTTACCTCCCCGGCAACGGCGCCAAAAACTTGACACGACTAAAAGATTGATGTCTTCTCCCAACTGCAGGAGTGTCGAAGTAATAAATAACCCGGCAAGACCAGTGTCGAACCACAGGGAGGTTAATTGTGTAAATTATAAATAACAACAACAACAATAACAACAACAACAATAATAGTAATAATAAAAAGAGCTTTTAGATGTGATATTGATGTAAGGATTAAACAATGATAAAAATAATTGTCAAGGTTAGAGGATCCACTAATGGTATTTCAAACAAGTATAGTATAAACACTTATTCAACTGGAAACCACACACAAAGGAGGTTCTAATCGGATTATAAATTGTTAACATGATTACATTAGTTATCTTATTTGAATAATGCTAATACTTGTAAATGTTGTCAGGCATTCATGATTATAACTTATGTTAACAACAAATCAAGTTCCTTTCATAGCACAGGTATCGGTTATACCATACGGTTGGGCTATGAAAGTGCCAAGTATTTGTTGTACCAAGATTTATACAACATAAATCTAGATTAACCATTTAACAAGCAAAGTATTAAAAGTGAACAACATAACAAATACAAAACATGTTAGTATCAAACATTAAGGTCCATGTTGAGTTTATATTATACTTATTCTTACACCATTAGTGTAACATTTTCATCTTGACATGATAAACTTAGATAAACATAATGAAAGAGAAAAGCATAAATAAACAAGGAAAGGAAATGAAAAGCATAAGCAAGAGATTAATATAAGCAAAACTTAAGCATTACAAAATATAAAGAGAGAGCAAGAGCATGATCTTGATCTGCAAACCAAGATGCCTAAATACATGACAAATGCCTCCTTTTATAGGCCAAAATTCGGAACTATTGATTTGTTGACTAATTATTGAGTGGATGGTCACATCTTGACTTGGTGACAATCCTTATCTTCTTTTGTCTACCAAAAACATCATTGATAACGTCATAATTTGAACAGACTTAAATCATGAAAGTTCTAGGATATTGTCTCAGCTTTCCAGGAAAATAAAAGTTGAGGTCATTTAAACTTCTAGAACTTGAGATATGGGATGAACACTGAACAGTGTCTAAGCTGCAGGATAAATTCGGACTTCTCCGTTGTTGCTACAATTTGGACTTGAAAACAGCCTTTTTAAATCTTAGACTCCTCATGAAAGTTTTAGGCCTATGTCTTAGCTTTCCATCCATATAAGACAGACCTAAATCCAAGATCTACAGCTCCAGATATGACCCAATGACCGAACAGTGTTCCAGTTTGGACTGAACCAGCATCTCTTTTCTAAGTTTGGCCCTTTCTTTGTCCTTTCAATTTCCGTACTTAAACTCATCAATCAATCCTTTCATTTATGTGATAGGCTTGCATTTAAGATGAACATTTACCATAAATTAAAGGTATCTTATGGTATCAGACTTGTTATTATAAAACATGCTTTAGTTAAGGAGTTATTGATACTTCAAGTGCAAAATGATGATATAAAACCTTGATAAAAATGCACTTTTAAGTACTAATCACCAACACTTGTAAAATGTTTCTCCTGGTTTTTGAGTGAAAGTGGTGATTTGTCTTTTGAAAGAGTTTGTTCTATGAGAAGGGAAAAACTTCTTTAAAAATTGTTGTTGCATTTCATCCCAAGCACGAATGGATCCTGACCTAATATTTTGTAGCCATGTTTTAGCTTTATCTTTTAATGAAAAAGAAAAAAGCTTTAATCTGATGGTGTTCATGCTATATAATTTAAGTCATTATAGGTGTTACAAACTTCTTCAAATTCTCTTAAATACAAGTATGGATTTTTTAATTCTAAGCCATGAAAGTGGGTAAAAGTTGAATAATATCTGACTTAAAATTAAAATGAGATGCATCAGGAGGAAAAACAATACATGATGGTGCACTTGTTCTTATTGGATTCATGTGATCTTTAAGTGTTCTCACACGATTATTCTCATTATAAATTGACTGATTATCTTCTTTGGCCATGTTTTCTAAAAAAAATAAGCATTTCCTAGAAAGTCTACCACTTAATGTACGTGTCCAAACTCTCATGCAAGTGCAAAAAAAAAAGGAAAAACAAAAAAAAAACAAAAACAAAAATTAGAAAAACAAATAAAAGTAAAAACAAAAGAAAATAAAAGAAATATATAATTTATACAATACTTACCTCCCCGGCAACGGCGCAAAAAACTTGACACGATCAAAGAGTTGATGTCTTATCCCAAGTGCAGGAGTGTCGAAGTAATAAATAATCCGGCAAGACCGGGGTTGAACCACAGGGAGGTGAACTATATAAATTATAAATAATAATAGTAATAATAATGATGATGATGATGATGATGATTTAAAGAGGACTTTAAGATGTGAAGACTAAACAATGATAAAAAAAAGATGTCAAGGTTAGAGGATCCACTAATGGTATTTCAAATAAGTATAATAAACTCTTTTTATTACTCAACTGGAAACCACACACAAAGAAGGTTCCAATTGGATGATTTATCGTTAATGGCTCATTATAAAGTATTAACAAGATCATATTAATCATCTTATCTAAGTAACACCATACTTGTAAATATTGTCAGGTATTCATGATGCTAACTTATGTTGACAACAAATCAAGTTCATATTATAATAACGATGTCGACCGAAGACTATGAAGGATCAAGCATTTATTGTACCAAGTGTTATACAACACAAATCTAGATTAACCATTTAACAAGCAATGTATTAAGAATTAGTAAGATAAAAAGATAAAACATGTTAATAACAATCTTTCTTGGATATAAACATTAAAGTCCATGTTGAGTTTATATTGTACATATTCTAACACCACTAGTGAAACCTTTTCACCTTGACATAATTAACTTAGCTAAACATAATGAAGAAGAAGAACATAAATAAACTAGATGAGAACATAGTTATGATGAAAAGAATAAAGAGATTAATGAAAGCAAAACTTAAGCATTATAAAAATATAAAGAAAGAAAGCAAGAACATGATCTTCATCTGAAAACCAAGATGACTAAATACATGGCAAATGCCTCCTTTTATAGGCTAAAATTCAGAACTATTGATTGGTTGACTAAGAAAATAGTTGGTAGCCAACCATTGATTTGGTGGCTGGTTTTTGACATTGTTAGCTGCTGGTTATTGATATTGTTGGCTGGCTAAAACATCATTGCTAACATCAGAATTTGAGCCCTTTATTCCATGAAAGTTGTGGGCAGTTGTCTTAGCTTTCCAACAAAAAAAATAGAGGTCATTTGGACTTCTAGAACTCAAGATATGAGCTAAAAACTGAACAGTGTCTGAGCTGCAAGACAGATTCTGACTTCTCCGTTGTTGCTAAGATTTGAACTTGAAAACGGAAGAATTGAGTCTTGGACTCCCATAAAAGTTTTAGGTCTATGTCTTAGCTTTCCATCCATATAAAGCATACCTAAATCCAAGGTCTACAACTCCAGTTATGATCCAATAACCGAATGGTGTTTCAATTTGGAATTGAACCAGCATCTCTTCTCTTAGCTTAGTCCTCTTTTTGTCTCTTCACTTTCAATAGTTAATCACATCAATCAATCCTTTGAATTATGAGATATACCTGCATTCAAAATAAGCATTTACCATAAATTAAAGATATATTATATTATCAGACTTGTTATTATAAAACATGCTTTAGTTAGGGAATTTAATGATACTTTAGGTGCAATATGATGATATAAAGCCTTAATGAGAATGCACTTTTAAGTACTAATCAACAGCGAACATTGACAAACCTGAAACACACTTAAACAAATATAAGAAACAACAAAACACAAATATTATGCTATTAATAGAACCAAAAGACACAAGGATTCACAAACGAAGGCTCAAATCCAATCTACGTTTTTTACGGCTTTCCTTAGTTGACCAATTTATACGACTCATAGAGGGATCAATTACAATGATGAAAGATTGTAGTTGGTCAATCAATTGTTCAGCAGTTGCAGCAAAGATTATGATTTGTCGTGCCGAAGATGTTAGAAATTCCTATTCCACAGCTTGATCAAGAAAAGACAACAAATTGTCATAAAAACCATTAACGTTTGACAGACCTATGGGTTTATGGTAAATGTGCAGTTGGGCCCAAGAGGAAATATGAAAGATCTCTTCCAATGTGCCCAGACCACCTAGTAAAGCAATGAAGGCATCAGCATGGTTAAACATTGCATTCAGTCGATCAGACATTGTGGAGACTTGTAGTTCATCTCTAATTGTTCTTCCAATGATAGCCCCTTTTGCTAAAGCTTTGGGGACGACCCCCAAAACTTGACTACCTTCTAAAAATACAGCTATTGACACACCCCCCATTAGCCCAAGGCTGCCTCCCCCATACACTAAATGAATCTTCCAAAATAAGTACTATAATTTATACAAGAATTTACCTCCCCGGCAACGGCGTCAAAAACTTGACACGACTAAAAGATTGATGTTTTCTCCCAAGTGCAAGAGTGTCAAAGTAATAAATAACCCGGCAAGACCGGGGTCGAACCACAGGGAGGTTAATTGTATCAATTATAAATAATAATAGTAACAACAACAACAACAACAACAATAATAATAATAATAATAATAATAATTGTAATTGTAATTGTAATAGTAATAGTAATAATAATAATAATAATGAAGAAGAAGAAGAAGAAGAAGAAGAAGAAGTTGATGAGAACTTTGAGATGGAAGATCAATGTGATGATTAAACAAGGATAAAAACAAATGTCAAAGTTAGAGGATCCACTAATGATATTTCAAACAAGTATAGCATAAACTCTTATTATTCAACTGGAAACCACACACAAAGAAAGTTCCAATCGGATTATAAATTGTTAATATGATTACATTAGTTATCTTATTCGAATAATGCTAATACTTGTAAATGTTGTCAGGCATTCATGATTATAACTTGTGTTAACAACAAATCAAGTTCCTTTCATAGCACAGGTGTTGGTTATACCATACGGTTTGGGTTATGAAAGTTCCAAGTATTTGTTGTACCAAGGGTTATATAACATAAATCTAGATTAACCATTTAACAAGCAAAGTATTAAGAGTGAACAAGATAACAAATACAAAAGATGTTAGTATCAAACATTAAGGTCCATGTTGAGTTTATTCTATACTTATTCTTACGCCATTAGTGTAACCTTTTCAGCTTGACATAATAAACTTAGCTAAACATAATGAAAGAAAGAAACATAAATAAACAAGATAAGAACATAAATAAGATAAAGTTAACTAAGTAAAAGAAAGGAAATGAAAGGCATAAACAAGATATTAATGAAAGCAAAACTTAAGCATTACAAAAATACAAAGAAAGAAAGCAAGAGCATGATCTTGATCTGAAAACCAAGATGCCTAAATGCATGGCAAATGCCTCCTTTTATAGGCCAAAATTCGGAACTATTGATTTGATGACTAATTGTTGAGTGGGTGGCCACATCTTGACTTGGTGACAATCCTTACTTCTTGTTTGAACAAAACGTCATTGATAACGTCAGAATTTGAACAGACTCATGAAAGTTCTAGAAAATTGTCTCAGCTTTCCAACAAAAAAAAGAATCAGTGCATTTTGACTTCTAGAACTCGAGATATGGGCTGAACATTGAACAGTGTTTGGGCTACAGGACAGACTCGGACTTCTCCTTTGTTGCTAAGATTTGGACTTGAAAGCAGCAGAATTGAGTCTTTCACTCCACATGAATGTTTTAGGCTTATGTCTTAGCTTTCTAGCCATATGAACCAAATTGAAATCCAAGATCTACAGCTCCAGATATGACCCAATGACTGAACAGTGTTCCAGTTTGGACTGAACCAGCATCTCTTTTCTAAGCTTCACCCTCTCTTTGTCCTTTCAATTTCATTACTTAAACTCATAATCAATCCTTTCATTTATGTGATAGGCTTGCATTTAAGATGAACATTTACCATAAATTAAAGGTATCTTTTAGTATCAGACTTGTTATTATAAAACTAGCGGAATTTAATGGAATTCGCGACCCCAAGATCAATCTAATCAAAGTTTATTGAGATTTAAATAAGCTTATCATAATGGAAGACTTGCTCAAAGGCAACAAGACTATAAACTAACTCGATCATAACACCTACATCTGTAGACAAGCAAAGGAAGTATAAATTCACAACCAAAGTAACACTAGCAACATTAGTACAACTACCACTATCAATGATCATACTGCATACCTTATCGTTTATTAGGCATCTAATAAGGAAGTTGTTCTCCCTTTGTTGCCCCATATTATCCTCCTTAGTCTGAACATTAAGCGATTGTCTAATCACCAAAACTTTATCACCAACAGCATACTCTAAATCACTAGCATCTTCAAGTGGTGGCATGTCATCACAATCAGACTCCTCACTAGTGGACACAATCTCTCCATCATCCTTTAGAATCATAACTCGACGATTTGCACACTCTAATATATAGTGTCCCAATCCCTGACACTTGAAACACTTTATATCATGATTACACTTCGGTTGGACTTCTACCTTAAGTTTTTTATCATTAGCCGCAACCTGCTTCTTCATGGAGGTAGGTTCGGCATTTTTAGAAGTCACCAATGGCTTCGTTGGTGCACTACCCTCTCTCCTATAATTCATTCTCCAACTCGAAGAAGACCCCGTATAAGCTTCAGATCATGTATTACCCTTCCTTTTCAACTGTCCTTCAACCTTAATGGCTAAGTGTACTAACTCCTCCAAATCAACATATGATTGCAACTCCACAACATTAGCTATGTCTCTATTCAAGCCATTCAAAAACCAAGACATAGTCACTTTCTCATCTTCATTAACATTAGCCCTAATCATAGCTAGCTCTAATTCTTTATGATACTCCTCCACACTCTTATTACCACGTGTAATCATTTGTAAACGATTAAACAACTCCTGAAATAGTGTTTAGGAACATACCTCTTCTTCATTATTGTCTTCAACTCCTCCTATGTGCTAACTGGTCTTTCTCTATTCCTTCTTCTTTCTACCGCCAATCTCTCCCACCAAACCTTGGCATAGTCAGTAAATTTCACTACAGCTAACTTAACCTTCTTCTCTTTCGAGTACCTATGAATGTCAAAAATTATCTCTACCTTTCTCTCCCACTCTAAGTAAGCTTCAGGGTCAATTTTTCCCTTAAATGCTGGGATTTTCAACTTAATACTACCCAAATTTCTATATACATCACCCAAATCATCAAAATTCGTCCTATGCCCAGAATCCCTATCTGACCGAATTTTACCCCTCATTGGCCAAACCTCATACAAGTCATTCCTATGTGTACGGAACTCACTACAATGGTTAAAATCATCTTTGGCTCCTTCTCTAGAGTTTCCAGCAACACTCTCCTTCTTCCTAGCTTCTCTACCCTTTTTCCTAAGCCCACTTTCAACCTTAGTCTTCAATTTTTCAAACCTATCTTCAAACCTACTCATCATCTCTCCAAACATGAACTCCATCTATTTTTGCATTTTAGATAGCCCATCCTCTAGAACTCCTCTTTTTTTTTTGTGACACACTGCTAGAAGACATTTTCTCCTTTTTTTTCTTTCTTTTTCCTTTTCTTTTATACCTGCATGAAATTGTTAGCAAAAAAAATAAAAAATAAAAATAATACCTCGCACACTCATGTTTCACACATAAATATAGGCTTTTCACTCTAATATGCTCACCACGCCTTTTTTTTTTCACTCAAAATTGCCTTTCTTTAGTTATTAAGATCACTTAGCAACAATTTCAGAAAAACAACCAACTACACAGTGAATTTATAAACGCAATATAGACTCAAGAAGCAAAGAATTACGAAACTAACAAAACGAAACTCAATGACAAATTCATAAATAGCAATGCAAATTTGTACGAATAATATGACAATTTGAAGACACGAAATAAAAAAAAAATCAGAAAAGAGCTAAACAATTATGAATTATCAAGAACTAAGGATTTAATTCAAGAAAATTCCAGAAATTCAAGAAATCAACTAACTACCCAAATTTTCAAGAACACAATCAAAACTATTAAAAGATTCATGAATCAAGACTAACCAATTGCCTAATGATCAAGGTTTCTTCAAGCATGTATTCGGCCAAAACTCAAACAAAGTGATTTTTTTTCTTCTTTTCTTTTGTGCGGAAGCAATCAAGATTTCAAGATCAAGCCTCCTTTTATATATATAAATAGATTTTGATTTATATATATATATATAGGTGGCTGAATCTATCAAGAATCAAACAAGAAATAATAAAGACTCAAATTGAAGGATATAACCTGTGATTAGATCAGCTATGATACCAACTGATGCAAACCCTAGCGGAATTTAATGGAATTCGTGACCCCAAGATCAATCTAATCCAAGTTTGATGAGATTTGAATGAGCTTATCACAATGGAAGACTTGCTCCAAGGCAACAAGACTATAAACTAACTCGATCATAACGCCTACATCTGTAGACGAGCAAAGGAAGTATAAATTCACAACAAAGAATGGTCAGTTCTTTGAAGAGTTGAAAGTTCAATCAAGAGCCAAGATTGAGCAACCAAGAAGTCGGCTACAATGCTGAAAATATCATAAAAGTCTACCCTAAAATTATTTCTAAAGAGTATTTAAACTCCAAGTCAAAACCCTAGTTTCCCTAATGGGTCTCACATATGCCCAATTTAAATAATAATCAACCCAAGCTAAAACTAGTCCAAACTAATTAAAATAAACAAGTCTAAAACCCAAATAAAATGTATCCTCTCAAAATAAATAAAGTTTGATAGCCCAACTAATTAAATAAGACAAGCTCGTTGTTTCCGCATTCTGTCAGGCAGTAGCAAAAGCCCAACTTAAAACGGATGGTTCTCTCTCGTCTTAAGGAATTAAAAGACATGCCATATACCGTTGCAAAGGTATGGAAGTCTAGTTTCCATCCCAAGTGGAATCACATAAAACGTCGATTTCTAGCTTCAGTTATGACCAAAAGAGTAACTAAAGGTCAAACTGTTTGAATCTAGTCTTCTTCTCCCAATCCTTGTGTAATGGTCTTGGTTCCACCAACAAGCCCCTCTTGAACATGAATCAAATTAATCAAGGCTTGCTCTTTATTATTACAAATCCTCTTGAAGTCCACTTTAGCCCATGTCTCTTGAAGAAGTTCATTGAAAGCTTCTTTGAACTTCTTAGCCCTAATCCTAGTAACTGGACCAACTAGAACCTCCAATGGATTCTTTGATGGTTGGATCGCATCGTCCCCTCTTTCCTCAAAAGGATTCGACCTTGAATCATCATCTACATCAAACAAAGAAAGATCAAAAACATTGAATGTAGCACTAACACTATACTCACCTGGTAGATCCACTTTGTAGGCATTATCATTAATCTTTTATATGATCTGATAAGGACCATCTCCTCGAGGCATCAACTTTGATCTTCTTTGTTCAGGAAACATTTCCTTCCTCATATGCACCCAAACTCAATCACCTGGTTCATATCTCACCAATTTTCATCCCCTATTGGCTTTGGTTGCATATTGTTCATTCTTCTTTTCTATTTGTTGTCAAATCTTTGCATGAAGATCTTTCACCACCTGTGCTTTTTTATTACCATCAAGACTAACTCTTTCATCAACAGGTAAAGGAATCAAATCTAATGGTGTCAAAGGGTTAAAACCATACACAATCTCAAATGGTGAATAATCAATAGTAGAATGCACACTATGATTATATGCAAATTCAATGAATGGGAAACAATCTTCCCACTTTTTAAGATTCTTTTGAATGATAACCCTTAACAATTGAATCAAAGTTCGGTTAACAACTTCAGTTTGGTCATCTGTTTGTGGATGACAAGTAGTAGAATATAAAAGTTTAGTTCCTAACTTACCCCACAAAACCTTCCAAAAGTAACTCAAAAACTTAACGTCTCGATTGGATACAATGCTCTAAGGAAGACCATGTAGTCGAATGACCTCTCTAAAGAATAGGTCAGCTATATTTGTTGTATCATCGGTTTTATGGCAAGCAATAAAATGTGTCATCTTAGAAAATCTATCCACAACAACAAATATAGAATCTCTCCCTTTCCTAGGCCTAGGTAGACCCAAAATGAAATCCATAGAAGGCGTTTCATATACCGTTGCAAAGGTATGGAAGTCTAGTTTCCATCCTAAATGGAATCACATAAAACGTCGATTTCTAGCTTCAGTTATGACCAAAAGAGTAACGAAAGGTCAAACTGTCTGAATCTAGTCTTCTTCTCCTAATACTTGTGTAATGGTCTTGGTTCCACCAACAAACCCTTCTTGAACATGAATCAAATTAATCAAGGCTTGCTCTTTATTATTACAAATCCTCTTAAAGCCCATCTTAGCCCATGTCTCTTGAAGAAGTCCATTGAAAGCTTCTTTGAACTTATTACCCTAAGCCTAGTAACTGGACCAACTGGAACCTTCAATGGATCCTTTGATGGTTGGATCGCATCAGTTTTGGTTTTTTTTTTTTAAAATAGGTTTTTTCCAAACATGGCCTTAATAATAATAATAAGAATTTAATAATTTTTGCTTGTTGCATATGACCCAGTCTAATTGTAACAATTTTCATCTTAGGTTTCTTGGGTCCCATAACTATCATTAAAGGATTTCTCGCCTCTCTACATTTCGAATAAGCTTTGATAGATGCTCACCTTGACAAACTTCAACCCGAATTCCATTGCCTTTCAATTTGTCGGTCTCTTTTTCATAATATTCAAAGTGATTCACGTATAATTTATAAGAGGGATTTTGTTGGTTTTTTTATTATTACTAGTAAAGAGAAGATGTTTGGTGATAGAGAGGAGAGAGAGAGAGAGAAAAGAGAGATGATATAGGAAAGAAAGAAGAAGAAGAAGAAGAAGAAGAAGAAGAAGAAAAGGGAAAAAGGATAAAAGGTATACAAAAAATACTTGAGGGGTATTTTAGTCTTTTCATCAAAATTTGAATATGGTGTTGACCTGTTATGTAAACTCAAAAAGATGTATTTGTATTATTTGATAAAATATCTGAAAGAAAAGTTGTAAATTTGTAGTATTTCACTTATAAAGGTACTTTAGACATTAAATCAATTAAATTGGTATTTTATAATATTTTTGAATTTTGTCATTAACAGGGTTCTCAAGCATCTAACTCACTCATTATGTAATCAACTATATAAACAATATAAAGTAAAGTGTAATTTCTGAATCTACGAATGGAAAATGAAATGATGTTCAAACCTTAAAGATGGTTAGAGTTTTTTTTTTCCTCGATAAAATGCACTTCATTCTAGCTTTGAATGTTCACTAAAAACATTATAATCTCATGAACATACCAAGAGAAGGGAATATCTACAAATTAAAAACTAGAAAACTCACTTTAAAGGATTGAATAAAGAAGAAAAAAGCTAAATGGTCTAAGCATAAAACACTAAAAATTACCAGGATTGGGGATGAAGGATTTGGCCATGCAAATTGAGGCGAACATTAAGTTGTGAGGGGAACTATATATAGGCTATCAACAATGAAATGGCCATATGTTCTAGATTATTTGTTAATTTTAATTTACCAATTCTATTTGATATCTTCCTCACCCTTGATCCTTTAATTTTGTTGACTTTTTTGGATTAGTAAGAAGACACAAGATAAGAGATTATCTATCTTGTTAGTTCTCATCCTTCAGACTTTTTTTATGTTTTTTTAAGAAAAAAAATGGGATAGAAGAATACAAAAAACAAGAACTAAATGAAATATGGATAAGATAGAGATAAATTTATATTTGATAATAATATATATGACAAAGTAATTATTTATATATCCTATTAAGTTTATGATAAACAAAACAAAATAAAATATAAAAAACTCTCTTTTAATCTTATGTAATATTATTTTTATATTTTATAGATAAGAATTTTTTTGTTTCAATTATTTATTAATTCATTTTCCAAAAGTAACATTTTTTTCTTTCATACTACAAAAATTATTAGTCTATTAATAAATTATACTTTGCTTTGTTCAATTTATTTTCTTCATTTGATGGAAGGTAACAACTATTTTATGAAAAACAATATTGAAAAAGATCAAAAACAACCAAGTAAAAAAAAAATGATAAAGACTTGGGCTCAGATATAAGTAAGCTTGGAGCGAAAATGAAAAATGTGTACTTCACTTGGAGTCCTCGGGGAGGAAACTTTCTCCGAAACTATTAAATATGTACAAAAAGGATTTTAGTTTCCAGCTCCCCAGCTAAATTGCTTCCGTAACTAAATTATTTTTTGGCATTTTAGATGTTATTATATTGTGTTGTATTATGTTTGTTGTATTGTTTCTATTATGTTGTTTAATGAAATAAAAACAGTGTTAGTTAGTTATGCATATAGATATTTAAAGCTGCAAAATAATGTTTTGGTTAAATTCTATTGTTATTCTTTTTAAGTATACAATGATCAATAAAGATTGTAATATACTAAAAAAAATTATTTTATTTATATTAAATGATTAATAATTGCTTAAACTTACATAAGACATGTCCATATTTTTCAGAAGAGCAATTATTAGGTTTCAAAAACTAAAACAAAAGGTGTTGAATAGAATGTTTTATATATATATGATTTTGAATGACATAAAAATTAATTTTGAAGTAAGGTTACCTAAAATACTAGTATCTTTGACACATGTCATTTAAAAAAACAAACAATGGAGAAAATTGTCATTTTGGTTTGAAAAAAATAAAAAATAAAAAGATTCCACAATTTGTGGTTGAGCTTTTAGTTATTTGAATATATTTGATGTTCAATAACTAGTAGTTGTGTCATGTTTATAAATATTTAAAGTAGCTAAATAGTATTTTATAAAATTTTATTTTTATGTTTTTAAGATGTAAAACAACTAATAAGGAATGAAGAATGCTACAAATATTTTAATATATATTTTTTATTTATAATAAATTATCTATAATCTTTTAAACTTAATCACATATCTCCATATTATTTGAGTCATTCTTAAGCTCTAAAAACTTTTTAAAAAAAATTCAATAGGATGATAATATATATATATATATATATATATATATATATATATATATAGACACACACACACACACACACATTTCATTTCAATAAAATTGTATAAAAAAATAGAGCTATAAAAAAAACACTATTAATTTCGATATAGGTTGTAAATCCCCATTACAAAAATAGGTAAATCAGTGATAAATAGGGTAATCTTTTAAAAACAAAAAATTAAAGATTAAAATGGGAAATTGTCATAATGTGGGATGAAATTCCCTAGTAAATCAACTTAAATTTCAAATGAAATAAAATAATAAAATTGGTACGTGAAGTGGTAACTAGTGATAAACCACACAAACTTCCCAACCAGGTAAAATAATTATTTAAAAAGAATAATTTTTATAAATTAAGGTGAAAATTATTAGAAAATAATAATAATAATAATAATAATGAAGTGGAATTTTGAATAAAGTAATGTATAGTTTTACACGTGAATAATAATGACCCGTCAATATAAGCCCATTATACATTTGCTCCATTTAGACTAAAAGTGGTGAAAACTCTGAAGAAAATTTTTATTATGATTATGGATGAGATTCTCCAATGAATTATTTTTAAAATCGTGATGAATTAAGTAATGAAACGATAAGAAATTTTGGATTTTTTGCAAAAAAAATCTATTATCCAGTTTTATAATATCAAGTATAATTTTCAATCTGACTGTCGATCCATATAAAATCACTAGTAGCTAAGAGAAAATATAGTAAATAGCTTGTGGATAATAAGTAAAGATAAAATTGTAATTAACTCAGATATTCTATCTCCTTCTCCTTTAAAAAATGCTAGCTGCCATGAACAAAGAGCAAAGCTCTCCTCTTTTTTGTTTTCTCTAAATGGATTCTTAAAGTGTGTTAGATTAAGAGGAATAAACACAATATTTGGAGGCACTTTTTTAGTGAGGGAAAGTGTGTTAAATTGAGGAGGAAATGGGAAACTTGGAGAATTTTGGCAAGAAACTCATTCCATTAGGTGTTTTTGGTTGTGGTAAGAAGTTCTAACCAATTTATTTCTCGTGTTAATGGATTTATTTTTATGCTTGGGTTAAAATTTACTCAATTCTTGAAGTTAGGGTTTATAATGTGTGTATATTAGAATGTATATTTGAGTTTTTTATTATTATTATTGATGTTAGGTTATGAAAATAACCTGGGAAGGTTCCAATTTGGTTAATTGACATATAGGATTGAAAAGCTCCAAATCTTGAGCTTTAAGATTTATGGGATTTATTTTTTGGAATGTTTGTTTTGTCGAATTTATTCTAAAATTATGTGATGATAGTTAGTTTAAATGATAAAATTAAAAAAAAATGAATGAAAAGTAGGAGATTGTAGGGACATGTAGATGGCCAATTAAAGAGGTTTTTGAATGGAACTAAATTTCGTTGAAAAAAGGAGGAATTGGTTAGTGGAAGGCCAAATGCCATGATTGTAGAATTGTAAGTTTTGTATAAAGATACTTGTTATAATGGATATGTTGGAAAAGTTAATGATGAAATTTGAAATTTAATGTATTAAATGGTAGGCATAATGCATGCAAATTTTATTTTGGTAGTGAATTTAATGTATTTCATAATAAAGGTGGAAGAGGTAATAAATTATGTGTTTATGATAAAAGTTGGTTAAGTTGCTACTTAGGGATTTTTGAGAAATGGAGTAATGACAAAGAATATTGATGTAAATTAGTTAATTGTTGATTGATTGTAAGGTATATAGCATGTTTAATGATTCATACTTAAAAGTGCATTTTTATCAAGGTTTTATATCATCATTTTGCACTTGAAGTATCAATAACTCCTTAACTAAAGCATGTTTTATAATAACAAGTCTGATACCATAAGATACCTTTAATTTATGGTAAATATTCATCTTAAATGTAGGCCTATCACATAAATGAAAGGATTGATTGATTAGTTTAAGTACGGAAATTGAAAGGACAAAGAAAGGGCCAAACTTAGAAAAAAGATGTTGGTTCAGTCCAAACTGGAACACTGTTTGGTCATTGGGTCATATCTGGAGCTGTAGATCTTGGATTTAGGTCTGCCTTATATGGATGGAAAGCTAAAAGATAGGCCTAAAACTTGCAAGAGAAGTCCAACATTTAAAAAGGCCATTTTCAAGTCCAAATTGTAGCAACAACGGAGAAGTCTGAATCTGTCCTACAGCCCAGACACTGTTCAGTGTTCAGCCCATATCTCAAGTTATAGAAGTCCAAATGACCTCAATTATTTTTTCCTGGAAAGCTAAGACAATTGCCTAGAACTTTCATGATTTAAGTTTGTTCAAATTATGACGTTATCAATGATGTTTTTGGCAGACAAGAAGATAAGGATTGTCACCAAGTCAAGATGTGGCCACCCACTCAACAATTAGTCAACAAATCAATAGTTCCAAATTTTGGCCTATAAAAGGAGGCATTTGCCATGTATTTAGGTATCTTGGATTTCAGATCAAGATCATGTTGTTGCTCTCTCTTTATATTTTGTAATGCTTAAGTTTTACTTATATTAATCTTTTACTTATGCTTTTCATTTCCTTTCCTTGTTTATTTATGTTTCTCTCTTTCATTATGTTTAGCTAAGTTTATCATGTCAAGGTGAAAAGGTTACACTAATTGTGTAAGAATAAGTATAATATAAACTCAATATGGACCTTAATGTTTGATACTAACATGTTTTATATTTGTTATCTTGTTCACTTTTAATACTTTGCTTGTTAAATGGTTAATCTAGATTTATGTTGTATAACCATTAGTACAATAAATACTTGGCACTTGCATAGCCCATTGTAAGGTATAACTGACACTTGTGTTATGAAAGAACTTGATTTGTTGTTAACATAAGTTATAATCATGAATGCCTGACAACATTTACAAGTATTAGCATTATTCGAATAAGATAACTAATGTAATCATGTTAACAATTTATAATCTGATTGGAACCTTCTTTGTGTGTGGTTTGCAGTTGAGTAATAAAAAGAGTCTATACTATACTTGTTTGAAATACCAGTAGTGGATCCTCTAACCTTGATAATTATTTTATTCTTGTTTAATCCTTACATCAATATCACATCTCAAAGCTCTCTTTAACTTATTGTTGTTGTTGTTGTTGTTGTTATTTATAATTTATATAGTTAACCTCCATGTGGTTCGACCCTGGTCTTGCCGGGTTATTTATTACTTCGACACTCCTGCGCTTGAGAGAAGACATCAATCTTTTGGTCGTGTCAAGTTTTTGGCGCTGTTGCCGGGGATGTAAATTCTTGTGCAAATTATAATATTTATTTTATTTTCTCTTTTCACTTTTCATTTTATCTAACTTTTGTTTCTTTTCTTTTGTTTTGTTTTGTTTTCTTTTATTTTCTTCCTTTTATTCTCTTCCTACACGTGCATGAGAGTTTGGTCACGTACATTAAGTGGTAGACTTTGTAGGGTATCCTCATCATTTTCAGAAAATATGGCCGAAGAAGATAATCAGTCGCTTCATAATAAGAATAATGAGAATAACCGAGTTAGAACACTTAGAGACCACATGAATCCCACAAGAACAAGTGCACCCTCATGTATAGTTTTTTCTCCTGATGATTCTCATTTTAATTTTAAGCCAGGCATTATTCAACTTTTACCTTCTTTTCATGGCTTAGATTTAGAAAATCCATACTTGCATTTAAGGGGATTTGAGGAGGTCTATAACACCTATAATGACTCAAATTGTAGCATGAACACCATAAGATTAAAGCTTTTTCCTTTTTCATTAAAAGATAAAGCTAAAACATGGCTACAAAATTTGAGACCAGAATCCATTCGTGCTTGGGATGAAATGCAACAACAATTTTTAAAGTTTTTTCCATCTCACATAACAAACTCTTACAAAAGACAAATCATCACTTTCACTCAAAAACCAGAAGAAACATTTTACCAATGTTAGGATAGATATCGAGACTTGTTTAATACTTGCCCTCATCATGGTTTTGAAACATGGAGATTGGTTTCACATTTTTATGAAGGGTTAACTCCTAGAGATAGGCAAATGGTTGAATTGATGTGCAATGAAACTTTTGAGGATAAAGACCCTAATGAAGCAATGGAGTACTTAGACATACTAGTTGAAAATACTCAAAATTAGGACACTACAGGCACTTATGAGGCACCAAGTAAAACTCAACCTCATACATCTAGTGGAGGTATGTACAACCTTAGGGAAGATCATGACCTCCAAGCCAAGTTTGCATCTTTAGCTAGAAAAGTCGAAGCACTAGAATTAAAAAAGAGTGGTCAACTAAAATCTGTTCAAGACATTGTGTGTCAAATCTGTGAAACCAATGAACATTCAACCAATAACTGTCCAACTTTGCCTTCTTTTAAGGAATGTCTCCATAAACAAGCTCATGCTTTAAACAGTTTCCAAAGGCCCAATCATAACCCATACTCGCAAACATACAACCCTGGTTGGAGAAATCACCCAAATTTCAATTGAAGAGTGATAATAATAATGCACAAACTTCACAGCCACCGTTTCAAGCACACCATAATTTCTAAAATTCTCATGGATATGCACCTCCTTATGCTCCACCTCCTAGAAGAAATCTTGAGGAAACATTGCATGCATTCATTGAAAAGCAAGAGACAATCAACACTCAACTTGTTCAAAGCATGACAGATTTTAAAGATACTCTTGCAAAATTGACATCTGCTCTCAGTTTTCAAGAGAAAGGTAAGTTTCCATCTCAACCACAGCAAAATCCAAATGGGCAATACAATGTGAATGCAAGTAGTTCTAGAAGCCAACACATGGATGAAGCTAAATCAGTCATCACTCTTCGCAGTGGTAAGGTTATTGAAAAACCCATTCTTGAACCTTGTGAGAAAGATGATGAGTCAATCTCTGAGGGTAAGGAAGGGGTTGAATCTGAACATTGCAAAGAAAAGACTGATTTCCCGCCAGCACTTCCATATCCTCATGCCATGACCAAACAAAAAAAAGTAAATCACAACTCTAAAATCTATGAAACTTTCAAACAGGTAAGGATTAATATACCTTTGGTGGATGCTATTAAACAGGTACCTTCCTACGCTAAATTTTTGAAAGATCTGTGCACTGTGAAGGGAAAACTGAATGTGAAAAAGAAAGCCTTTTTAGCCGAACAAGTAAGTGTCATTCTTCAGAACAATAATGCTTTGAAATATGAAGACCCTGGTTGTCCTACAATTTCTTGCTTTATTAGAGAACATAAAATTGAAAGAGCTTTACTTGATCTTGGAGCTAGTGTGAATTTACTTCCATATTCAGTTTTTCAAAGTCTCAATCTAGGTGAGTTAAAACCAACTTCTGTAACTCTTTTACTTGCCGATAGATCTGTAAAAGTGCCTAGAGGAATAGTTGAGGATGTGTTAGTACAAGTAGATAAATTCATTTATCCTGTGGATTTTATTGTCTTGGACACATAACCTGTTGAAGCATGTAATTCATTTCCTGTTATTTTAGGACGTCCGTTTGTTGCAACTTATAATGCATTGATTAATTGTAGGAATGGACTGATGAAGCTATCATTTGGAAACATGACATTGGAGATGAATATTTTCAACATTTGCAAGCAACCTAGAGATGATAATGATTTACAGGAAGTGAATTATATTGAAAAATTAGTTTATGATCAATTTCAAACCACTTCCAGTGAAATTAAGATTGATGAATCTGAATTCTTACATTTGATCAAAAAAAAAAAAAAAAAAAAAGATTGATGAATCTGATCCTTGTGCCAGATGTGGCCTGTTTTGGGATGTTCGGCTGGTGTGCTGGATTGGTTCCTTCTGCTTGTTGTCCTGCCTGTCTGTTGGTCTGCTGCTGGAAATCTTCTTGTTCGGCTTAATGAGAGGATGTTCCCCTAAGCTTTTGAATTCTATTTTGCTCTGCATGAGGGCTGTTCATGCTTTTCTGTTTGTCGCTGTGGGAGCCTGGTTCCCAAGCTTTTTGGATGGTAGGTTGATTTTCTGGATCAGTGTATAGGGGATCCTAAATTTGTGGCTGGCTTGTGCTGGGGAGCATGTTCCCCAGCACTCGCCTCTTGTGTTTTGCTATGGTCAAGGGAGTTTGTTCCCTTTGCCGGTGTATGTACAGTTCTGCTGGTTTCCAGCTTGTATCGCAAGCTTGTCTTGCTCTTTTTGATCTATATACTTCTTACATTTGATCGGAAAAAAAAAAGATTGATGAATCTGATGATTTGCAAATGGTTTATTTTCAGGAAGAATCAAAGGCAAATAGTTGGAGACCAAAAATTGAGGAATTGCCACCACGATCAATTGAGTCCATACCTTCAAGTGTTCAACCACCAAAACCTGATTTGAAGTCGTTGCCATTCAATCTCAAATACTCATTTTTGGGAGAAAATGAAACTTTTCCAGTAATAATCTCTTCCAAACTTAATGCACATCAAGAAGGTAAGTTATTACAAACTCTGAAAAATGCACAAAAATGCATTAGGATGGACCATAGCTGACATAAAAGGAATTAGTCCTTTGATTTGCACACACAGGATCTATTTGGAGGAAAATGCTAAACCATATAGAGAAATGCAACGAAGGCTTAATCCTAATATGAAAGAAGTAGTGAAAAATGAAGTCATTAAGCTTCTAGATAATGGAATCATTTATCTTATTTCTGACAGCAAATGGGTAAGTCCTACCCAAGTTGTACCCAAGAAGTCTGGAGTCACTGTGATAACAAATGAGAAAAATGAGTTAATTCCAACTATGACTATTACTGGTTAGCACATGTGCATTGACTATAGGAAACTTAATTCAATAACTAGAAAAGATCATTTTCCTTTACCTTTCATGGATCAAATCCTAAAAAGAGTTACAGGTCATGAATTTTATTGTTTCCTAGATGGCTATTCAGGTTACAATCAAATTGAAATTGCATTAGAAGATCAAGAGAAGACTACTTTCACATGTCCATTTGGTGCTTTTGCATATCGAAGGATGCCTTTTGGATTATGTAATGCACCAGCCACATTTCAAAGATGCATGCATAGTATATTTAGTGATATGGTTGAACATTTTCTTGAAATTTTTATGGATGATTTTTCTGTTTTTGGTGATTCATTTGATGATTGTTTGACTAACTTAGAAAAGGTTTTGAGCAGGTGTGAAGAGAAGAATCATGTACTGAATTGGGAAAAATATCACTTTATGGTAACAAACGGCATTGTACTTGGTCACATTGTTTCATCGAAAGGATTTGAGGTTGACAAATCTAAAATCGAGTTAATTGCTAACTTGCCAACACCAAAATCTATTAAAGATGTTAGATCATTCTTAGGACATGTTGGTTTTTATAGAAGGTTCATCAAAGATTTTAGTGTAATATTTAAGCCCTTGAGTAACCTTCTAACAAAGGATAATATTTTTGAATGGACTGAACATTGTGAAGAAGCCTTTGTTAAACTTAAAAACTTGCTTACTTCTACTCATGTCATTCAACCTTCTGATTGGTCATTACCTTTTGAAATAATGTGTGACAATAGTGATTATGCCGTGGGTGCTGTCTTGGGACAAAGAAAAGATAAGAAACCTTATGTGATTTACTATGCAAGTAAAACTTTAAATAATGCTCAAATGAATTACACCACCAGAAAAAGAATTACTTGCAGTAGTATTTGCATGTGAAAAATCCAGGTCTTATCTTGTTGGCTCACCTGTTGTTGTTTTTAGTGATCATGCAGCATTGAAATATCTTCTTTCTAAGAAAGATTCTAAGGCTAGATTGGTGCGGTGGATTTTGTTACTTCAAGAATTTGATATCACAATCAAAGACAAGAAAGGCACCGAAAATGTTGTCGCAGATCATTTGTCAAGATTGACAACAAATTTGAGATCTGACATCACACCAATCAATGACTACTTTCCTGATGAATCTTTATTTTCTGTCTCTACAATGCCTTGGTTTGCTAATATTGTTAATTTTCTTGTTTCAGGACAATTGCCAGCTCATTGGAGTACCCAAGACAAAAGAAAGTTCTTGAATGAAGTGAAGAACTTTTATTGGGATGACCCTTATTTATTCAAATATTGTCCTAATCAAATATTTCGAAGATGCATTCCTGACAATGAGGTAAGTAGTGTCATTAAATTTTGTCATTCTGAGGCATGTGGGGGTCATTTCTCATCAAGAAAGACCACTACAAAAATCTTACAAAGTGGATTTTACTGGCCCACCATGTTCAAGGACTCACATGCATTCTGCAAGACTTGTGAAAATTGTCAAAAGTTGGGATCTATTTCAAAACGTCACATGATGCCTTTAAATCCTATTCTTGTCATTGAGATCTTCGACTGTTGGGGTATAGATTTCATGAGTCCATTTCCTCCATCATTTGGTTTCTTGTACATATTAGTCGCGGTAGATTATGTGTAACATCTCCCATTCCAGGATAAAAACAACACTCTCATGTCAACCGAAAACAGAGTAAATTTTTTTTTTCCTTATATATATTAAAATTTACCGAAATTTCGACGGAGTCCTCCCTATACCGGAAGGTCCCAAGTTATCGACATGTAACCTGTTTACACTTCTAATAACTCACATTTCATAACTTAATCCCGACCCAATCATCTTAGGTTTTAATTTCCACAATATTCTCACACCTATTACCCACAATATTTATGATATACATTATATAACAAAATATCATTATGGATAAAATAAAAAGTAAATACTTAGACATGAAAAATGGTTACATGAACTACAGAGATTAAGTTCATTCAATCAAGTTTAAACATTAATTATACAAATTAAGTTATACAAATATTTTCATGTTTACAAAATATAAGGGTATACCCCCTATAACCTAAATTACAAGAAAGGAACATAAGCTAGGATCTACTCTTGTCGTGCATGTTATGTTCCTGAAACAAAATACATATTATTGAAAGGTGACTATCATATAAAAAATAACAACACGAATATCAAACAATTTCAACAGGGTAACATGCATTCATATTTTGTTCACTTCTCCTTTCTAGTTTTCATTAGAATCTCTTCTGTATTCAAACTATTAATAATCGTTCCCTCTTTCACTATTAACCTCCATTCCAGACATTATAAGATCAAACATGATTATCTTCGTTTAACCCATTACCGATACCCCTTTCACTAGTATCATCATCATCATTTCATAAGAGCCGATGCAAGGTGATCCCCTTACCCGAGATCCTAACATACACTGAATGCATGATAGCCGAAACATGGTGATCCCCTTCCATAGGATCCTAACATACACTGCTAGTCCAAACATGGCGATCCCCTTACCCGGGATCCTAACATATACTCAATGTATGCTAGTTTACGTCTCAAATCACACTTCTCATATTTCATTTGTCAGTGATAATTTCATCACTTATCAATTCACACAACAACCTTTCCCCTTGAGTACACATACATTCGGTAATTCACATTTCACATCAGTAATATATATTAAAACATGGAATTTACCTAGAAGGTAAAGGTGTGATTCACCTACCTGCAATAGAAGCTCTACTCGTGCTCCCCTGCTGCTGATGTTGCACCACGCCTGTGGTCCCTCCTGGAAATCACAGGTTTATCTCATAAATTTTCCTCACTCAAGGATATGTTTTATAATAACCATATTAACAACCAATAAGTCTTTCTTTCAGTCATTTCTTAGTACTTTATGTTTTTCTCATTTCACTCATTATTATTGTCGTTCTTTATCCAATCCTAGTTATCATTCCTTTTTTTATATTTGCATTGTCACTGTCCAACTGTTACTGCCTCCTTTTTGAACTGTTACTGTCTGACCTCTCCTCATATGTTTAACTATATCTAGAGTTATAGAACTCCGATTCAAGCGAAATTAGTGTCGTTGGAAAGCTAAGACATGAGGCTACAAGTTCTATGATTTAAGGAGAACCCAGTTCTGCCTCTTAAATAGTCAAAATTGCTCGTTAACAAACACTTGGAGTGTTACTGTCCAACTGTTACTATCTCATTTTTGAACTGTTACTGTCTGACCTCTCCTCAGATTTTTAACTATATCTGGAGTTATAGAACTCCGATTCAAGCGAAATTTATGTCGTTGGAAAGCTAAGACATGAGGCTACAAGTTCTATATTTAAGGAGAACCCAGTTCTGCCTCTAAGATAGTAAAAATCGCTCATCAACAAACACTTGGAATGTTATTGTCCAACTGTTACTGTCTCGTTTTTGAACTGTTACTATCTGACCTCTCCTCAGATGTTTAACTATATCTGGAGTTATAGAACTCCGATTCAAGCGAAATTTATGTCGTTGGAAAGCTAAGACATGAGGCTACAAGTTCTATGATTTAAGGAGAACCCAGTTCTGCCTCTAAAATAGTAAAAATCGCTCCTCAACAAACACTTGGACTGTTACTATCCAACTGTTACTGTCTCGTTTTTGAACTGTTATTGTCTGACCTCTCCTCAGATTTTTAACTATATCTAGAGTTATAGAACTCCGATTCAAGGGAAATTTATGTCGTTGGAAAGCTAAGACATGAGGCTACAAGTTCTATGATTTAAGGAGAACCCAGTTCTGCCTCTAAAATAGTAAAAATCGCTCATCAACAAACACTTGGACTGTTACTGTCCAACTATTATTGTCTCGTTTTTGAATTGTTACTGTCTGACCTCTCCTCAAATTTTTAACTATATCTAGAGTTATAAAACTTCGATTCAAGTGAAATTTATGTCGTTGGAAAGATAAGACATGAGGCTACAAGTTCTATGATTTAAGGAGAACCTAGTTCTGCCTCTAAGATAGTCAAAATCGCTCATCAACAAACACTTGGACTGTTACTTTCCAACTGTTACTGTCTCGTTTTTTAACTGTTACTGTCTAACCTCTCCTTAGATTTTTAACTATATTTGGAGTTATTGAACTCTGATTCAAGCAAAATTTGTGTCGTTGGAAAGCTAAGACATGAGGCTACAAAATCTATGATTTAAGGAGAACCGAGTTCTGCCTCTAAAATAGTCAAAATCGCTCATCAACAAACACTTGGACTGTTACTGTCCAACTGTTACTGTCTCGTTTTTGAACTGTTACTGTCTTACCTCTCCTCAGATTTTTAACTATATCTGGAGTTATAGGACTCAAATCTATAATTTAACATCCAGGCATCAATTCATAATCGACTTTAAAACAACTCATAAGACCATGTTTAGAATATCTTACCCGATACGAATCAAGGTCTCGATCCCTTCTTTTCTTTCTAATGACAGCCGACCCTCCCCTCTTCTCTTCTTGTTCAATTTTTTCTGGTTAATCCATTGCATACCAATGTTTATTTTTACCTATAACCCTTAATCTTGGATGGGTTCTTGAAATTTGGTGTTTCTCTCTTGATCTGTAAAAATAGATAACAAAACTCCCTCTCTTCTTTCTTCACGATAGTTGCAGATTTGTTTTTTTGGTAAGAAGAGTAGTATTTATGCTCTATAATTATTCTTATTTGCATTTAGGCCCCATTTTCTTTAAATGTATTTGTTTTGCCCCCACTTCTTTTTAGTTTAGTTATTTTCTTTAATTTAATCCAGTCCTGATTATCTCGGGATTTACATTCTCCCTTTCTAATAATAAAATTTCATCCTCGAAATTCAAGTTACGTACCTATATCAGAGAATAAGTGCGGAAACTTCTCCTTCATCTCGGATTCTCTTTCCCATGTTTCTTTTTCTATTCGAGAGCTTCTCCATAATATTCTCACCAAGGGAACTCTCTTATTTCTCAACAACTTCTCATCTCGATTTAAGATCTTGACATGCTTAGTTTTCATGGTTAGATCCCTTTTAATCTTCAAAGGAACATGTGGCAATACCCGTGAGGGGTCTATCTTGGCCTTTCGCAACAATGACACATGGAACACATTGTGAATCTTATCCAAATATACAGGTAATTCTAATTGATAAGCAACGGGCCCGATTATTTCCTTAATCTCAAAAGGGCCAATATATCTCGGGGCTAATTTCCCTTTTACTCCAAATCGAATGATGCCTTTCCAAGGAGCCACCTTCAAAAATACTTTATCCCCCTCTTGGAATTCCAACGGCCTTCTTCGGCGATCTGCGTAATGTTTTTGTCTGTCCTGGGCTTCCTTCATCCTCTTTTTGATCACCCTCACCTTGTCAGTTGTCAGTTGCACCATTTCAGGTCCCAAAAGCCTCCTTTCTCCTACTTCCTCCCAACAAATTGGGGTACGACATTTCCTCCCATACAATGCTTCATATGGAGCCATACCAATAGTAGTTTGGTGGCTATTATTATAAGTAAACTCCACCAAGGGCAGAAGATCCTCCCAATTCCCTCCAAACTCCAGAACACAGGACCTTAGGAGATCCTCTAGAGTTTGAATGGTCCTTTCAGATTGACCATCCGTCTGAGGATGAAATGTTGTGCTCAGATTCAACTTTGTCCCCATTGCCTATTGTAAGCTAGACCACAACCTCGACGTGAAGCTTGGATCCCGATTTGATATAATTGAAACTGGCACTCCATGAAGTCTGATTACTTCATTTACATACAATTTTGCCAGTTTATCCACCGAATCAGTCATCTTCATAGGCAAAAACAAAGCAGATTTTGTTAGTCGATCCACGACCACCCATATGGCATCATTCCTCTTCTTTCCCCTGGGTAATCCCGTCACAAAATCCATAGAGATATCCTCCCATTTCCATTCCGGAATTGATAATGACTGTAATTCCCCTGCAGGTTTCTGGTGTTCTATCTTTACTTGTTGACAGATCCCACAGTTTGACACAAATTCTGCTATTTCCCTCTTCATATTTGGCCACCAATAGTATTTCTTTAAATCCCTATACATCTTTGTACTCCCAGGATGAGTAGCAAATCGATATTCATGCGCTTCTCTTAATACTTCATCTTTCAAAGTCTTATCCTCAGGCAAATAAATTCGTCTTCCCATAGCTATTAGCCCATCGGATAGCATTTGAAATGATGTCTCTATACCCTTGTTTACCTTCCATTTGATCTTTTTTACTTTCCCATCTGCTTGTTGAGCCACCAAGACCTTGTCTCGAAACACAGATCGGATCTTTAACTGAGCTAACAGTGACCCCTCGGGCCCTACACTTAGCTACAAGCCCATTTTTTTTAATTCCACTATACTTTCTTGTTCCTTCAGCTCCATATCATTCATCATTGTTTTTCCCTTCCTACTCAAGGCATCGGCTACTACATTAGCCTTACCAGGATGGTAGTCAATAATGCAATCAAAATCTTTTATTAACTCTACCCATCTTCTCTGCCACATGTTCAACTCCTTCTTTGACATCAAATACTTCAAACTTTTATGGTCTGTAAAGATTTGAACTTGTGTCCCATACAAGTAATGTCTCCATACTCTTAAGGCAAACACCACCGCTGCAAGTTCTAGGTTATAAACCGGGTAATTCACCTCATGCAACTTTAACTGTCTTGATGCATAAGCAATCACACGCCCATGTTGCATCAATACACATCCCAGGCCCCTTTTTGAGGCATCACTATATACCACAAACCTTTTTGTCCCCAATGGAAGGGCCAGCACAGGAGCAGAAGTGAGCCTCTCCTTCAATTCTCGAAAGCTTGCATCACACTCTTCCGACCAAACAAACCTGACTTCCTTGTGGGTCAGCTTAGTTAAAGGTGATGTTATGGTGGAGAACCCCTCAATAAACCTCCGGTAATATCCCGCAAGGCCCAAGAAGCTCCGGATTTCAGTCACATTAGTAGGCCTTTCCCATTATAATACAGCCTCAACCTTTCTTAGATCCACAAGTATTCCTTCTGCAGATATTACATGGCCTAAAAATAAGACTTCCTGAAGCCAAAACTCACATTATCCAGCTAGGCATATAATTGATTCTCCCTCAAGGTCTGTAGCACAACCCTTAGATGTTGTTCATGTTCCAATTGAGAGTTTGAATACACCAAGATATCATCAATAAATACAACCACATATTGGTCCAGGTAGGGTCGAAACACCCGATTCATCAAGTCCATAAACATGGTCGGAGCATTGGTTAACCCGAAAGGCATCACTAAAAACTCGTAATGCCCATAACGGGTTCGGAATGCAGTCTTTTGTATGTCTTGTTCCTTGATTCTCAACTGGTGGTATCCAGATCTCAGATCTATCTTAGAGAACACCCTAGCACCCTTCAACTGATCAAACAAGTCATCTATTCGTGGAAGTGGGTACATGTTCTTCACAATCACTTTATTCAATTGACGATAATCGATGCACAAACAAAAGGTGCCATCCTTCTTCTTTACAAACAATACCGGAGCTCCCCAGGGTGAGTTACTAGGCCGGATAAAGCCTTTATCTAACAATTCTTGAAGCTAGACCTTCAGTTTCGCCAATTCCATAGGAGCCATCCTATAAGGAGACTGGGATATAGGAGAAACTCCTGGAATAGTTTCTATGGAAACTTCAATTTCTCTAACTTGAGGTAATCCCGGCAACTCTTCTGGGAATACATCTCGAAAACTCTCTTACAACAGGAATACTAGTCAAATCTATGCTTCCCTTTTCCAGCTCTCTTACATGGGCTAACTAAGCACAACAACCCTTCCTCGGTAATTTTCTAGCCACCAAGATTGAGATTACACAACTTGGAATTATTTTTCTTTCCCCTTTAAACACTACTCTTTTATCACCTATTCCTTGGATTGTCACCGTCTTGGTGAAACAATCCACTTGTGCCTTATGTTTACTTAGCCAATCCATACCCAGAATTACATCAAAATCATATAGCTCTAACAGCATAAGATCTACCCTCAGTTCTAACCCCCCCAATATATAGTTTTACCCCTCTTAAATATCATCAATATGTATATTCTCCCCTAGAGGTGTACTAACGGTCACTCCTACACCCAAGTTACTAGATAACACATGCAAGTTATTCACAATTCTATAAGATACAAAGGAATGACTAGCTCCAGGGTCAATTAAAGCATAAACGTGCATTGTATCTAACTGTAAGGTACCTGCCACCACATCTGGTACAGCTCCCACATCCTCGTAGGTCATGTGGTATACCCGACCCTGAGTCCTCCCCTCCTGATTTCTGGGCCTCCCACGAGTAGCACTCATCCCTGACTGGGTAGGCCTGATAGGACAATTGACTGTCACCGATTGTTGTTGGCTCTGAACCTCAATCCTCTGACCATGGGCTCCCTCGGTAGTACGAGGACAATCCTTCTTCCTGTGACTCGTGTCCCCACAATAGTAACAGCCTCTTCCTACATGTGGGCACTCTTTCCATCAATGCCCCTCACCTCTACAAATATAACATCTCCCCGGCATCGCAGAGCAATCTCCAGGGTGTCGCTGCTCACCTCTGACAAAATAGATATACTGGTCCTTTTTGCTCTGTAGACCCTCCAGCAGTTTTGACTCCCTGTCTAGACTATCCTCCTCAAGCTCCTCTTCCACTGACCCGTCTAGATCCTCCTAAGCTCCCTCCTAGGATGAAACTCCCGCCCATTTTCTAGAACTGACTTGATGATTGCCCACTCTTCTCTTTCTTTAGGAGAGGAGGTCTCCTAGTTAAAAACTCAAAATCTCTCCTCTTAGCTCCAATTACCTGACTCTGCTCGACCACTGGTTTTAGGGTATCCCTTATTACCCTCTCCATACCCTGAGTTGCCCGTACCAATTCCCGCACAGACTGAAACTGCATGGCTATCAATATCATCCTCAGTTCCCGCCTTAGTCCATCACGGAACCTCTCAACCCTGTGGTGCTCTGTGGGAAGGTAGGTGGAGGCAAAAGCTGCTAAGTCCTGAAATCTCCTCTCATACTCCAGAACTGTCAAATCTCCCTGCCTCAAATCCAAGAACTCCTGTTCTTTCTCCTTCCTATGTTCCCAAGAATAGTACCTCTCCTCAAACTCTTCACGAAAGTCCCTCCATCTCAATACCTCCCCTGATCTCCTCTCTCTAATGGTCTCCCACCAAGAGTGGGCACTATCAACCAATAGCTGAGTCACACAATCCACTCGTAGCTCCTCTAGCACCTGCATCTGATTTATAACTCTTTCCACTTTCCTCAGCCAATGCCTAGCAACATCAGCATCCTCTTCACCACCGTAAGTCATACAACCCATCTCTCTCATACCCTTCACCCATTGCACTATAGTGACTACTCCCCCTGATCTAGGAGCTGTACCGGAGGCTCCCGCTACCATTCCTACTACTACAGCTCTGACTATATGTTCCATAAAAGCAGGATCTGAAAATGGGTTTGATACAGCTATCGGTTCCACTGGTGGGGGTATATTATCTCCCCCCCGTCTGTCTGATACCTCGGGCATGGACACATCTGCCTGATGGGACAACGAATCATCTTGAAGTCTCACTGACTCGCCAGCTTCAGAGTACACTGATGTTGCAGGTATATAAGAGGAGGTGTCTGCCAAGGGATCCCAGTCTGGATCACTTTCATTTCGAAAACTCTGGTCACTTCCCCGAACTGGGTATGGATCAATTATGGCTCCTTGCCTTGTTCTCACCATCCTGAAACACATTTCAAAATCATATAATCATTCTTGTACTCGGAATAGCAACCTGGGCTCTGATACCAAATGTAACATCCCCCATTCCGGGATAAAAACAACACTCTCATGTCAACCAAATACAGAGTAAATTTTTTTTTTCCTTATATATATATTCATGGTTTTCATATTAAAATTTACCGAAATTTCGACGGAGTCCCCCCTATACCGGAAGGTCCCAAGTTATCGACATGTAACCTGTTTACACTTCTAATAACTTGCATTTCATAACTTAATCCCGACCCAATCATCTTGGATTTCAATTTCCACAATATTCTCACACCTATTACCCACGATATTCATGATATACATTATATAACAAAATATCATTATGGATGAAATAAAAAGTAAATACTTAGACATGAAAAATGGTTACATGAACTACAGAGATTAAGTTCATTCAATCAAGTTTAAACATTAATTATACAAATTAAGTTATACAAACATTTTCATGTTTACAAAATATAAGGGTATACCCCCTATAACCTAAATTACAAGAAGGGAACATAAGCTAGGATCTACTCCTGTCGTGCATGTTATGTTCCTGAAACAAAATACATATTATTGAAAGGTGACTATCATATAAAAAATAACAACACGAATATCAAACAATTTCAACAGGGTAACATGCATTCATATTTTGTTCACTTCTCCTTTCTAGTTTTCATTAGAATCTCTTCCGTATTCAAACTATTAATAATCGTTCCCTCTTTCACTATTAACCTCCATTCCAGACTTTATAAGATCAAACATGATTATCTTCGTTTAACCCATTACCGATACCCCTTTCACTGGTATCATCATCACCATCCCATAGGAGCCGATGCAAGGTGATCCCCTTACCCGAAACATGGCGATCCCCTTACCCGGGATCCTAACATACACTGAATGCATGCTAGCCGAAACATGGCGATCCCCTTACCCGGGATCCTAACATACACTGAATGCATACTAGTCCAAATATGGCGATCCCCTTACCCGGGATCCTAACATACACTCAATGTATGCTAGTTTACGCCTCAAATCACACTTCTCATATTTCATTTGTCAGTGATAATTTCATCACTTAGCAATTCACACAACAACCTTTCCCCTTGAGTACACATACATTCGGTAATTCACATTTCACATCAGTAATATATATTAAAACATGGAATTTACCTAGAAGGTAAAGGTGTGATTCACCTACCTACAATAGAAGCTCTACTCGTGCTCCCCTGCTGCTGTTGTTGCACCACGTTTGTGGTCCCTCCTGCAAATCACAAGTTTATCTCATAAATTTTCCTCACTCAAGGATATGTTTTATAATAACCATATCAACAACCAATAAGTCTTTCTTTCAGTCATTTCTTAGTACTTTATGTTTTTCTCATTTCACTCATTATTATTGTTGTTCTTTGTTTAATTCTAGTTATCATTCCTTTCTTTATATTTGGACTGTCACTGTCCAATTGTTACTGCCTCGTTTTTGAACTGTTACTGTCTGACCTCTCCTCAGATTTTTAACTATATCTGGAGTTATAGAACTCTGATTCAAGCAAAATTAGTGACATGAGGCTACAAGTTCTATGATTTAAGGAGAATCCAGTTCTGCCTTTAAGATAGTCAAAATCGCTCATCAACAAACACTTGGACTGTTACTGTCCAACTGTTACTGTCTTGTTTTTGAACTGTTACTGTCTGACCCCTCCTCAGATTTTTAACTATATCTGGAGTTATAAAACTCTGATTCAAGCGAATTTTTTGTCATTGGAAAGCTAAGACATGAGGCTACAAGTTCTATGTTTAAGGAGAACCCATTTCTGCCTCTAAGATAGTCAAAATCGCTCATCAACAAACACTTGGACTGTTATTGTCCAATTGTTACTGTCTCGTTTTTGAATTGTTACTGTCTGACCTCTTCTTAGATTTTTAACTATATCTAGAGTTATAGAACTCTGATTCAAGCAAAATTTATGTCGTTGGAAAGCTAAGACATGAGGCTACAAGTTTTATGATTTAAGGAGAACCTAGTTCTACCTCTAAGATAGTCAAAATCGCTCATTAACAAACACTTGGACTGTTATTGTCCAACTGTTACTGTCTCGTTTTTGAATTGTTACTGTCTCACCTCTCCTCAGATGTTTAACTATATCTGGAGTTATAGGACTCAAATCTATAATTTAACATCCAGCCATCAATTCATAATCGACTTTAAAACAACTCATAAGACCATGTTTAGAATATCTTACCCGATACGAATCAAGGTCTCGATCCCTCCTTTTCTTTCTAATGACAGCCGACCCTCCCCTCTTCTCTTCTTGTTCAATTTTTTTCTTATTAATCCCTTGCCTACTAGTGTTTATTTTTACCTATAACCCTTAATCTTGGATGGGTTCTTGAAATTTGGTGTTTCTCTCTTGATCTGTAAAAATAGATACCAAAACTCCTTCTCTTCTTTCTTCACGATAGTTGCAAATTTGTTTTTTTGGTAAGAAGAGTAGTATTTATGCTCTATAATTATTCTTTTTTGCATTTAGGCCCCATTTTCTTTAAATGTATTCGTTTTGCCCCCACTTCTTTTTAGTTTAGTTTATTTTCTTTAATTTAATCCAGCCTTGATTATCTCGGGATTTACATTATGTTTCAAAATGGATAGAGGCAATTCCTAGTCGAAACAATGATCACAAAACAGTGATAAAGTTTTTGAAAGAAAATATTTTGAGTCGATTTGGAATCCCTCGAGCCATGATAAGTGATGGTGGAACACATTTGTGCAACAAGTCATTTGAGTCTTTAATGAAGAAATATGGAATCACACATAAAGTTGCCACCCCTTATCACCCTCAGACAAGTGGACAAGTAGAGCTTGCTAATAGAGAGATCAAACAGATCTTGGAGAAAACAGTGAACCCTAATAGAAAAGACTGGTCTTTAAGACTTAATGATGCACTTTGGGCTTATCGAACTGCTTATAAAACATCATTAGGTATGTCACCTTATAGATTAGTATATGGAAAACCTTTTCATTTGCCTGTGGAACTTGAACATAAAGCTTATTGAGCTATTAAAGCTTTCAATTCTAACCTTGATGATGTTAGTCAGCTGCGTAAGTTACAAATAAATAAGCTTGAGGAAATAAGAAATGATGCATATGAGAATTCAAAAATTCATAAAGCAAGAATCAAATAGTTTCCTGACAAGAGAATCTTGAGAAAAACATTTGATGTTGGTCAAAAAGTTATGTTTTATAATTCTCGACTCCATTTATTTCTTGGAAAGCTAAGATCAAGATGGAGCGGTCCTTTTATTGTGAAACATGTGTATCCATATAGGGCCTGTGATATCGAGAATCCAAAGAATGGTAATGTTTTCAAGGTAAATGGACATCGTTTGAAAGTTTACTTTGACAATTTTTCAGTTGAAAATGACTCTATTGAATTGAGTGATCCTGTATATAAAGATTGATTCTTTTTCTCACATTGTTTTGTGTTTCGTTTTGGTGTGAATTTTGTTTTACTAGTCTCTCTCACCCCGGTCAAATGGCGGATAACGGTACTCCGTGACTTAAGTCGGTTCTTTCAGTTTCCCATAATAACTGATATTTATATATATTTGTGCAATTCTTTGCTTTTTCTCCCTTCTTTGAATCTCTTCTCCAATTCTCATTTGAAAATGGACACCACTCTTGAAAAATTGAAAACGTACTTTCCCGCTTTGCCTCATAATGTGATTACAAAAATTTACCGTGCTAGGTGTGCAAGATTGAGGTTGTTAATGAATCATGGAATTCCTGAAGATATTCGCTAGCTAATTGAAGCAAAGGTCTGATTATCAGGTGAGTCCTCCAATTCTTTCATTTCATACATGCCTGGAACAGGTAAAAGCACTTTTGCAAAGAAACGTCGTGCAAAACGACTGAAAGTCTATCACCGATGTGCCAGATGGACTTGTAATGCAACATGTCGTTCTTTAAGAATGGTATCTATAAACCGTGAAGATAAAATACAATTCATTAAGGATGGCCTGAGTAAAGGGTCTTTAGATAATCTTTTATTGACCCTTGAGACGCATCCTAGTGGAGATGTGCATCGTGCAATTCATGATTTATGGCCATAATTCCATAAAGAACATGATCGACTTAGTCTTGGGAATCTGACTATAAAAGATCTTGTTTGCCAGTTTTTAAGAAAACTTGATGGGAAGCCTATCCCGACCCATAGATGGCGTTTAAGCCGTTCTTGGACGTAAAACCAAGGGAAGATGTGAGCCACAATCACAACTACCTGTACATACACATGTTTTTTCAAAATAAATAAATAAATAAATAAATAAAGAGAGAGAGAGTGTGTGAGATTCCAGCTGGCCTACATATAGGTGGTATGATTGCATTTTTAATTTCTCATCTATAAAATCTTCTCTTCCTTCCCTTCATTTCTACTCAACCCATACATTCAACAAATATAGAAGTGTGTAGAAATGGCAGGTTTCTCAAGTCATCACATAAAAAATATTTGTGTTTTCGGTGGATCCAATCCTAGGAAAGAAAAGGAGTTTTTAGAATCAGCAAATCATCTTGGTCAAGTACTAGCTGAGAGAAAGATTCATTTAGTGTTTGGAGGAGGCAGCTTTAGGTTAATGGGGGGGTGTGTCAATAGCTGCATTTTTAAGAGGTAGTCAAGTTTTGGGGGTCGTCCCCAAAGCTTTAGCAAAAGGGGACATCATTGGAAAAACAATTGGAGAGGAACTATAGGTCTCCACAATGTCTGATCGATTGAATGCAATGTTTAACCATGCTGATGCCTTCATTACCTTACCAGGTGGTCTGGGCACATTGGAAGAGATCTTTCATATATCCTCTTGGGCCCAACTACACATTCACCATAAACCTATAGGTCTGTTAAATGTTAATGATTTTTATGATAATTTGTTGTCTTTTCTTGATCAAGCTGTGGAACAGGAATTTCTAACATCTTCGGCATGAAAAATCATAATCTCTGCTGCTACTACTGAACAATTGATTGACCAACTACAATCTTTCATCCCTGTAATTGATCCCTCCATGAGTCGTATAAATTGGTCAACTAAGGAAAGCCGTAAAAAAGCTTAGATTGGATTTGAGCCTTCGTTTGTGAAACCTTATGTCTTTTGGTTTTATTAATAGCATAGTATTTTGTTTTGTTATTTCTTATATTTGTTTAAAGGTGTTTCAGGTTTGTCAGTGTTCGTTGTTTCAGGTGATGTCTTCTATACTCTATCTTTCTACCTTATGACATTGAGAACAATGTCTCGTTCTGGTTGGGGGGAGAGGGTAGTAATTGACATTAAAAAAAAAACCTAACTTACCAATTGTTTTTGCTATTATTAAAACCATTTGACAAAACCATTATTAGGATGGCAGAGTAAGGAGGAATTTTATTGACTCTTGAGGCGCATCTTAGTAAATAGTCTTATCAAGGTCTATCAGAATACTTCTTGAAATATTCAGGTTTACAAACTCTCGCATTGTTATCACTTGATTATACTCATATACTCATTTAACAAGTATTCTTAAACCTTCATTTTCACACACACACTCTAACATATGATTGTGGGTTGCACATTGGATTATTACATTATTTATGTTCTTTTGTTAAAGGTAACAACTAAGGGAAAGTGATAGTATATAATTTGTAAAAAAAAAAAACAACAAATTGATAATATTGATGATAATAAAAACGTAGATAAATTTGGTTTCATAGCCTCCCTAACCTAAGCAATTAAGCCCGAAGGGGTGTTTTAACACCTAATACCCTAAAGTTAACTGAATTGGGAGATATTGGCTCAAAGCTTGTTACATGGGTTAAGGAGAAAAGCTTAAGGGAATCAAACATTGCACTATCTACGTATCAGTATCTGCAACCCGAGTTACTAAGCTCGTAGAGGTGTCTCAACACCTAATGCCCTAAGACCAACTGGTCTGGGAGTGATTAGCCGAAAGCTTGTTACATGGGTTAAAGATGCATTGTGTTTTAAGTTATATGTATATATATTAAAAAAAAAAAGATAATAATCTCAACCCAAGGAAGTTAACCTTAAACATTAGAATAGAATATTGTTTTCTTCTAATAAAAGCCCCATCATCTATGTTTTCATACATTGAGCACATAAAAATGAAGGTTTATTAATATTTTGTTTAAGAGGTATTGAGCAGATATAGAAATTTAATTAGAGTTTGTTTATCTGGATATATTAATGGAAGTTGAATGATGAATGTCTTGCTTTGTGAAATTTACAAATTGTTTTTCTATTTTAACGCTTTGATTACTAGGGACTAGTAATAAACTGGTTAAGGGTGTGATTAGTACTTAAAAGTGCATTTTTATCAAGGTTTTATATCATCATTTTGCACTTGAAGTATCAATAACTCCTTAACTAAAGCATGTTTTATAATAACAAGTCTAATACCATAAGATACCTTTAATTTATTGTAAATGTTCATCTTAAATGCAGGCCTATCACATAAATGAAAGGATTGATTGATGAGTTTAAGTGCGGAAATTGAAAGGACAAAGAGAGGGCTAAACTTAGAAAAGAGATGTTGGTTCAGTCCAAACTGGAACACTGTTCGGTCATTGGGTCATATCTGGAGCTGTAGATCTTGGATTTAGGTCTGCATTATATGGATGGAAAGCTAAGACATAGGCCTAAAACTTTCATGAGGAGTCCAAGATTTAAAAAGGCCGTTTTCAAGTCCAAATTATAGACAACAACGGAGAAGTCCAAATATATCCTGCAGCCCAGACATTGTTCAGTGTTCAGCCTATATCTCGAGTTCTAGAAGTCCAAATGACCTCAACGTTTTTTTCCTGAAAAGCTGAGACAATTTCTTAGAACTTTCATAATTTAAGTCTGTTCAAATTATGACGTTATCAATGACGTTTTTGGCAGACAAGAAGATAAGGATTGTCACCAAGTCAAGATATGGCCACCCACTCAACATTTAGTCAACAAATCAATAGTTCTGAATTTTGGCCTATAAAAGGAGGCATTTGCCATGTATTTAGGCATCTTGGTTTTCAGATCAAGATCATGTTGTTACTCTCTCTTTATATTTTGTAATGCTTAAGTTTTACTTATATTAATCTCTTGCTTATGCTTTTCATTTCCTTTCCTTGTTTATTTATGTTTCTCTCTTTCATTATGTTTAGCTAAGTTTATCATGTCAATGTGAAAAGGTTACACTAATGGTGTAAGAATAAGTGTAATATAAACTCAACATGGACCTTAATGTTTGATACTAACATGTTTTATATTTGTTATCTTGTTCACTTTTAATACTTTGCTTGTTAAATGGTTAATCTAGATTTATATTGTATAACCCTTGGTACAACAAATACTTGGCACTTTCATAGCCCAACCGTATAGTATAACCGACACCTGTGCTATGAAAGGAACTTGATTTGTTGTTAACATAAGTTATAATCATGAATGCCTAACAACATTTACAAGTATTAGCATTATTCGAATAAGATAACTAATGTAATCATGTTAACAATTTATAATCCGATTGGAACCTTCTTTGTGTGTGGTTTCCAGTTGAGTAATAAAAAGAGTTTATACTATACTTATATGAAATACCATTAGTGGATCCTCTAACCTTGACAATTATTTTATCCTTGTTTAATCCTTACATCAATATCACATCTCAAAGCTCTCTTTAACTTATTATTGTTGTTGTTGTTGTTGTTGTTGTTATTTATAATTTATATAGTTAACCTCCCTGTGGTTCGACCCCGGTCTTGCCGGGTTATTTATTACTTCGACACTCCTGCACTTGAGAGAAGACATCAATCTTTTAGTCGTGTCAATTAAGGGTTGAGATGAAGAAATTGAAGAAACTTTGGGTTCCAAAAAATATTTAGAAGTGGTCAGCCATATATATAGAGTTTAGAGTTTGAGAGAATTTGGAATTTGTGTTGGTAGTACAAATTCTTGTGTTATACATGAATTTGTGAAAGGCTAATGATAAAGAAGGTAAAACTTAATGAATACTCGTACAACATGCATATGAACTAATTGTTGGGAAAGTATTAGAATGTGAAATCTAATAAATTGTTGGGAAAGTATTAGAATGTGAAATCTAATAAATTGTTGAAGTGCTTCATTTACTAAGATTGGGTTGAGTAATAATAAAGTGTATGTTGTATGTTATGATGAAAACTTGTATATTTAGAGTGGATAATGGTTGTTTCTAAGTATAGTATTGTGTGTTAAGCATTATTATGAACTTAGATAATTTTGGGTATGCTAAATGTTAAGAATGGGTAGTGTGGGTATTAAAGGCATGATTTGTTCATTATAACAAAAATATATATATAATGGTGAAGATAGAGAGAAAATTTAGAAACTTGAGTTTGATTTAGATTCTGTTTGAAATATAAATGAGTATTTATGTGTGTTATTTTTTTTATTAACGTAGATATCCGGGTCAGCTTGTGTGTACCTCAACTAATTCCACAGGCCTTGAAGTTAACGACCATGTAAGCCTCCAGTGGCCCTAAATTTGTGAGACTTGAACTGATGACCTCTAGGGAACAAACCTCGGGCCTGACTAGTTGAACTACACCCTTCAGGATTGTGTGTATGTGTATTAGTGTTATTAACATGGGATGTGTTTGGCAAAGTTTGAGAGTGGAAGAGACATGAAATGTGATTAGATTTAAAAGTGTTTTGTATGGATTTGTAAAGTATACAAGGGCTATTATTACAGTCATGTATACGTGAGAAACAAAGTTTATTACAGCAGCTCAAACATGTAAAAGAAAGACCGTTAGAATAGTCCAAATCTATGGAATAATAAGCTATCATGGCAACTTGGAATTATGAAAGTTTGGGTTATCATGACAGTCCAAACAATAGGAATTTAGAGTTGTTATAACAGCCTTAACACATGGAAAATGAAAGCTACCATAGTAGCCCTAGTGTATAAGAAACGAAGGTTGTTACAATAGCTCTAAAAGGCATGAATTGTAGGACTAATCTTATACATGTTTAAATGTCCAAAACAAATTAAGTTTGTGTGTGTGTGTTGTGTGTAGAGAGAGAGAGAGAGAGATTGAACATTTAAGTACTTGAGTTAAGTTGATTCTACATTAATGTGAGTTGACCAAATAGAAATATTGATTTGTTATTATTGGGATTGTAGATGGAACAATTTTTATGGGTTACATAATAATTTTATATTATAAATATAATTAGTTAGTGTCATAAATATAATTTTATATTACAAATCTAATATAAATACTTTTTGAGTTAACATTATAACTTTTCCATAATAATTTTAATTTGAATGAAATAAAGTTAATACTCTACAAATAAAAAAAATATTAAGATGATTATTATAAATTATGGTTTTGGTTTTTTATAAAAAAAAAAAATAGTTGTAATCTTAATGCATTTCATTTTTATTTTTTTTGCAAAAATTCGTTTCTGTTTTCAACAAATAAACACATTTCACTATTTTTTTTCATTGAAAAAGGAGAAAAGAAAAGGAAAATAAAAATTGTTTTTCTATTATTGAACTTACCTTTAAAGCCTGTTTGTGAGTGTGGTTACAGTTGTTTTTCAAAATGTTTTTCACTCGGAAATATATCAAAATAATTTTTTTATTTTTAAAAAATTATTTTTGATATCAGCGCATCAAAATGATCTAAAAACACTAAAAAATATTAATTTAAAGCAAAGAAAAAAATAAAAAAATTCAATTTTTTTTAAAAAACGTTTTTAAAACGCAAAAATAAACAAAGTTTTAGTCTCTTTCTATCTTTGTTATTGTTAAAATAAATAATTTTTTATAAGAAAAGCTTTTTATTTTATTTTTTCCATCAATTCTTAAGCGTAGCCAATGTACAAGTCCAACAAATATAAGGGTATAAACATGTTAAAAAGGACCAAAGGAGACATAAAAGCCCAGCAATAAGTGAAGATCAAACATCAAGGTGAATAAAAAAAAGCCTAAAAAAACTCTAAGAGATATAACTCAATTGATCAGAACCTAGATTTGCTTTCTAGAGATCATCAATTCGAGTATCACAAATCTCAGGGCCACTGGAGGCTTACATGGTCGTTAACTTCAGGGCTCGTAGGATTAGTCGAGGTGCATGCAAGCTAACCCGGACACTCACGTTAATAAATTAAAAAAAAAAAGCTAAAGAAGAAACATCAAGATGAACCAGAAAAAGCCTAAAAAAAAGGGAACTCGAAGGAGATTTTTAGATGGCAGATGTGATGCATGAGCTAGGTTTTCTTTTTCTAATTTTCTTTTTCTATTTTTATAAGAGCATCTCCAATGGAAAATGCTATATTAAAGAGCCAAATGGAGAAAATGGCTTTTTGAATACTATAAATATAGCTTTTTTGATTATATGCATTCCAATGGTAAAAAGCTATTTAGAAAAGCCAATTATATTTTAATATATTTCATGTTAAATTAATTTTAATATAATTATATAACTAATTTAGATATTTTATATATAGTATAATTATGATGTTTATAATTATATAATTAATATGAGTAATTTATAAAAGTAATATAAAATTAATGAAGTAATATGAAAGTTAAAAGATATAATTTAAAATTTATTTATATGAATATTTTTAATTTTAATTTTTATATGTTATTGTTAAAATTTTAATTTTTTAAAAGTAAATTCAAATTCAAACTCTGAAAAAAACCGCCAACATTTTAAATTTTAATTTTCAATTTTTTTTTAAAAAAATCAAGTTTTGAAAAAATGACCGCCAATATTTTAAATTTTAAAATTTCAAATTTTAAAAAAGTTACCGCCAACATTCTAAGATTTTACAATTTGAAAAAATAATTCATCTATAAATATTCTCATATACCTTAACATTTTTTCTCGTCATTTTCTTCTCTCCAATCTTTGTTATATTTCATTAAAATTCATCATGAATCATTCTAATTTTAATTTTTATGATGCTTTTGATTTTGATGATGACACTCCAGTGTTTGCTTTTCAAGTTGCTACCGTTGTGGTTGCTGAAGAAGAATCGAATAATCAAGGGCGGAGAACAGGGTGTCGTGGCTCTATTCTTGGTCACAATATTGTCAATCGTAATAGAAAGGAAGGTGAGTTAAGGTTATATAATGATTATTTTGCTGAAAATCCTAAATTCACTGAAAGTCAATTTCGAAAAAGATTTAGGATGAGTCGTCGTCTTTTTCTTCGGATCGCAAATACAGTGGAAGCTCATAATCCATATTTCAAACAAAGGACAGATGCTCTTGGTGTTCTTGGTTTATCTTGCCTTCAAAAGATAACTGCAGCTCACAGAATACTTGCATATGGTATTCCTACAGATCTTACTAATGAATATTTTAGAATTGGAGAAACCACTGCGATAGAAAGTCTTAGAGCTTTCGTCAAAGAAATCGTAGAAGTTTTTGGTGATTGGTATCTAAGGGCACCAAACGAGGCCGATATTTGTCGATTATTATCAATTAGAGAGCAGCGTGGATTTCCAGGGATGTTAGGGAGCATTGATTGTATGCATTGAAAATGGGAGAAATGCCCAATTGCATGGCATGAGATGTATACTGGTCATTGTCGTGAACCAACTATAATTCTAGAGGCGATGGCTTCACAAGATCTTTGTATATGGCATGCCTTTTTTGGAATGCCTGGATCATTAAATGATATTAATGTTCTTGATCGATCACCTATCTTCGCTGCACTTGCTGAAGGTCGTACTGCTCCTGTCAATTATACAATTAATGGGCATGAATATACAATGGGATACTATTTAGCAGATGAGATTTATCCTAATTGATCAACCTTTGTTAAGACAATCCCAATACCATTAGGAGCAAAGAGAAAATATTTTGCAAGCAAGCAAGAGTCTGCAAAGAAAAATGTGGAGCAAGCATTTGGGGTGCTCCAATCTCGTTTTGCAATTGTACGTGGACCTGTTCGATACTGGGATGAAGAAACGCTTGCATATATTATGAAAGCTTGCATAATATGATTATTGGGGATGAAGGAGCAATGAACCTTGGATTTGACCATGAGCATGAAGTCAATTCTTTTATATCAGTGTCACATGGTGAAATACCAGAACTACATGATTTTCTTCAAACTCATAATCGAATTAGGGATAGAGCAACTAGCTCTCAACTACAAGAAGATTTGATTGAGCATTTGTGGAAACAATATGGCAACGAGTAGAATCTTTAGATTTGAACTTCTTATATTATCATAATTTTCAAGTTTTTTATGTTTTTTTTTTCATTATGGTTGTTATCTTTTAAGTTAATTAATCCTACTTATTATTGTTAAGTGTTAGAGGAACTTCAAAAAAGTATTATGAATTGATATCAATTTCATAACAATATATTTAAAATAACCAAGAATTTTCTACATATTTAATTAAAAATACATTACATTACAATAAATCAATCAAAGTTAATTAAAAATTAAAAGCCCTCTTTTGCATAATTTCGAACTTTCTATTTTGAAAATACGCTGCAGAAATTGGATCCAAATTAGAAATATTCATTTTCATAATTTGTTCTTTTTTCTCAATCTTGTCCAATTCTTGTTTCTCTTGACTTTGTTGAATCATCATGGCTTGTTGCTCTAACATAATTTTCCTGTCTTGTTTCTTCTGATTCTCAATTTCAACTAGAGTATCCCTGAATTGTTGTAAGAAATTTCTTACAGTTACCTCCCCAACTTTATCTTTTCCTTGTCTACGTTTAAGTCGTTCCTTTGCAGCCTTCTGACCGATTGGTCTATCTTGATAAATCAATGGTTCACTATCTTCTCCTAAACTAACAGAATCAGGGGTAGATGGAGTTGATGAAGCCGGACTTGCATTGACATGACTTTTTTGTTTCTTGTTTGACCTTTGATGTTGACTTGCACGCTCAAATTGCCATTTGGGTTCTTTTCTTAAGATAACCCAACAATGTTCTAGTTGAAATCGTTTGCCAACGCAAAAAGCATACATTTGTCGAGCATCATTAATCTGGTAAAAAAATAAATGAATTAAATAATGTTAAAATATATGTTAAATAATTTAACATGGAAATGAATATTAAAATTACCCTTGATTCTTCGGTCATTCTACTTTGCTGACGATTTTCAATTTGAGTAACAAATCCAACAAATTTACCGACTTCTCTATTTATTTCTTGCCATCTACTTGAGATGCTTAGTTGGGAACGATTATTCAAGTTTCCTCCATTCTCTACAAAGTAAGCATGTACGCGAGCCCATAACTGTTTTGTTTGTTGTTCAACTCCTGTAATTAGATCCTTGCTTGTATTTAGCCATGCAGAGACAAGTAAACAATCTTCCTCTGGTGAGAAATTTTTACTTCTTTGTGATTTTTTTGCCGAATGGACATTTAAATTCGAGTATGTTAAGTCATCAATTAATTGATTAGAATCACTTGGTTAAGAGAGAATATCTTCTGACTCACTCATAAAAAAGTTGGTAAAAGAGTTTGGAAAATTTGAATCCATCTACATTAAAAAAAAAAAAAAAAACTCAAGTTAAAACCTTATAAGAGAGTGTAAAAGAAGCTCACATTCAATGTCTAGCAATTTTGTAGTTTCCATACATATGAATTAATAATAAGCATTGCCTCCTACTTGTTCTAACATAACAATTTGACCATTTTTTGGAACTAAAAGAGAATTGATTTACTGGTTTAATTGCATTTTCAACAAGACAAAATATAATTGACCTCAAATTAAAACAGACAATTAAAAATAAATTTTAAATATGTCACTCTATATTTTTATCAATATCAACTACCATTATTAATTCCTCTCAATTTTATCAAAGATAACAACATAAATAAAAATTATCTTCCTTAACCCATATTAAAAACATAAAATAACAAAGAAATAAAAATCATCATAAATATTAAATTAACAACAAAAGGTCTAAAAAATCAAGAGATATAAAAGAGAAAATAGAAAAAGTTTTTAAACAAGCATACCTTTTAATTTCAGCTAATTAACACAACCGATGTTATTAATTAACCGAAGAATAATTGATTCTTGTTTTTCTAAATTTGAGAGAAGGGTGAGGCATAATACAAAATTTTAAAATCTACAAGTTCTTTCCTCCTGCATTTAAAGAAAAAAAAAAAGAGTTGTTGGCCAACGGCTATAAAAATAACCGTTGGCCAACAGTCATTTGTTTTAGCTATTTCTATAGAAAAATGTAGAAATGACTCTTTATATAACAAATAGCTATTTGTTTGCCTCATGCGTTGGAATGAAGAAATAGAAAAACAAAAACTAAAAAAATAATTTTTCACATTTAGTTTTTTATTTAACTTTCCTGTTGGAGATGCTATAAAATATCTTACCAAGGAGCTAGGATTTGATTAGCATCATTGTTTCTTAAGAACAAAAAAATAAAAAATTCCAAATTCAAACTCAACTCTAATGAAATAATATGCTATAAAAATCATGTTATGCAATGAATCCTTCAACTTCTGGGGACGTGTTCGGGTAATAATATGGAACCTAACAAAAACTGTAGCAAGCCTTCATTTTGATGGTACATCAAATTTCTTAATATTTTAATAATAAAAAGAAAATGCTTGCTATCCATAGTTTAGTCCATTTTGTTAGGGATAAAAAAGAAATAATATAAGAAAAAACGTGATATAGCAAGGTAATTGGATATAAAAATTTTAAAGAGAGATAGCATGTATTTATTTTTGGCAAAGAGAAATGAGAATTAGATAAATGTAGCTAAGTGTCTAATTGCTTGTTTATAAATATATTAAAAATTATTTTTTAAAAGTATTTTTTTGTTTGAAAATATATTAAAATAATTTTTTTTATTTATAAAAAAATATTTTTAACATCATTACATCAAAACAATAAAAAAACATAAAACAATAATTTAAAATTAAATTTTTTTTTATGAAATTTTAAAAATATAATTGAATCATTACAATCTATTTATTTTTGGGCTTTTAAAAATATTTAAAAAAAATTAATTTTTTTTAATTATGTTTTTATATAATTATGTTTATAAATTTTTTAATATTTTAATGTATAGGTATTAAAAATAAATTTTAAAAAATAAAAAAATATTATTTTAATATATTTTTAAATAAAAAATACTATATATCAAACATGGCTATAAGAGACTCACGACTTGGAAGAATGACGAGATTTTTCTTAATTTTGAGATGAATCACTTGTTTAAATCTACAAAGAAGGGAAGCATCGGTAAAGAAAAGGAAGAGAAAGAAAGCATCCGGGCACACAAGTGAAAGCATGAACTAGCTATAAGCTAGTTGAGACTTGAGAGAGGGAGAGGGAGAGAGAGGGAGAGGCAACTGAACTGATCTGAACTGAGAGTGCAAGAAAATATACGGACAAAACTCCACATCGTGCCCAACACAACACACTTTTTTCCCATCTCCCAATTAACATTTTCAGTCCCGACTTTTCGAAAAATATCCTAAAAATCAAAACAGACTATTATCCTATCCACCTTTACCTACCCTCACTTTGTCTCTCTCTTAACTATTAACACTATACAGATCTCCTTTTTAGTGCACTGAATCTTCATTTCTTTGTAGATTCAGAATACCCTGATCATCAAAATGGGTAAAAATTCCAATCTATAACTAAATTCAGTAACTTTAATGATTAGTTTGATGTAAGCGAATCTGATTTTGATTTTTCTTGACGTGGGTTTTTTTTTTGACAGCGAATGAAAATCCTTTCAAGTCTATATTGAAGACACTAGAGAAACCTGGTGGTGAATTTGGCAAGTACTATAGCTTGCCTGCTCTCAATGACCCCAGAATTGGTTAGTGATTATTTTTTTCCTTCTAATTGTTGAGCTTAAGTTTGGTTACTGAGAAAGGAAAAAAATAGATAAAGTTTGAAGCTTTATGCGATTTATGTTTGTTGTTGACTTTGTCAAAGAATGAGAATCTTTTTATTCAGATAAAAGGATCGGACTTTTTTTTTATTCTTTGGCTAAAGTTTAATTTATTCTTTTTTTATTGAAAAGTTGATTTTTTGATGTGGGATTTTGGATATTTTGATGTTGAGTTTAGTGTTTTTTTTTAGATAGATTGCCATATTCGATTAAGATCCTTTTGGAATCGGCGATTAGAAACTGCGATGAGTTTCAGGTCAAGAGTAAGGATGTTGAGAAGATTATTGATTGGGAGAATACTTCTCCTAAACTAGTTGAAATTCCGTTCAAGCCTGCAAGAGTGCTTCTTCAGGTAACTGACATTGTTATTCAATCGGTGGACTTTTTGATAGAGAAAATATTTGTCATTGTTATTGACCATAGCTTTAATTATTATTGATGTTGTTATGATATTGTTCTCAGGATTTCACTGGTGTTCCTGCTGTTGTTGACCTTGCCTGCATGCGAGATGCGATGAGTAATCTGGGAGGTGATTCTAATAAGATCAACCCATTGGTGAGCTTATTTTCTTCTATGCATCTACAGAATAATTGCCATTTTCAATTTACATAATTTGATATTTCTGAGTTGTTTGTTAATCGGATCTGCTTCAACATGTGCAAGGCATTTTGATTGCTATGTTTTTTTTTTTTCAGGGACTTAACCTTTGAAATTTGTGTGCACAGGTTCCAGTTGATCTTGTTATTGATCACTCAGTTCAGGTTGATGTGTCAAGATCAGAAAACGCAGTGCAGGCAAATATGGAGTTTGAGTTCCATAGAAACAAAGAAAGATTTGCTTTCCTTAAATGGGGTTCAAATGCTTTCCAAAACATGCTTGTTGTTCCGCCTGGGTCTGGTATAGTTCACCAGGTGAGGCATCTTTTTCATCAGAGTGTTAACACAGTTGGCATTTCATGTTTTGCTATGTTTCCCAAAAAAAAAATGTTGATTGCTTGGCTGCAATCAAGGCAAATGAGCTATGCCAGTTTCAAAAATGCAAATTTCTTTTCTGTGGTGTATATATGTATTCTATGCAGATGTTTGAAGTTCAATAATTTGATTGCCAGGTCAACTTGGAATACCTTGGGAGAGTGGTGTTCAACACAAATGGTTTACTTTATCCTGATAGTGTTGTTGGAACAGACTCGCACACTACCATGATAGATGGATTAGGTGTTGCTGGCTGGGGAGTTGGCGGGATAGAAGCTGAGGCTGCAATGCTTGGCCAGGTAAAATATTTGTTGTCATATTTACATCATATGTGTACAATTTGGAACAAGTTCCTAATTGACATAAATTCTTCGCAATCCCCTGACTGATTCCTGGGACAGTTATACTACCTGCATTCAATTAGCTAATGAAAACTTTTATAATTGCAAGTTAGTCTATCTCATGCTTATAATCTTTCTTGTCGATAATTTATCCAATGTGTCTTCATTTCCATGTAGCCCATGAGCATGGTCCTGCCTGGTGTGGTTGGTTTTAAGTTATCAGGAAAACTTAGAGATGGTGTTACAGCCACCGATTTGGTATTGACAGTAACTCAAATGCTGAGAAAGCATGGGGTTGTTGGCAAGTTTGTGGAGTTCTACGGTACACCCTTTTATACTTGGCTTGCATTATTTTGTGTTTTGATCACTGTGTAATATATTTCTTTCTCACATTGGATTTCGGCTTTTGCTAATGTCTGCAGGTGAGGGAATGAGTGAATTGTCACTAGCAGACCGCGCTACTATTGCCAATATGTCTCCTGAGTATGGTGCAACGATGGGTTTCTTTCCTGTGGATCATGTCACGCTGCAATATCTGAAACTGACAGGCAGAAGCGATGGAACTGTAAGTTATAAAACGATATTTTATTTCATTTCATTTCATATGGCCATTGTATATACTGATTCGGGAACCTAAGAAATGCAGGTCTCTATGATAGAATCCTATTTAAGAGCTAACAAGATGTTTGTGGACTACAGTGAGGTAAACAATAAATGCTTTATTCATCACGTGTTCATTCAATGTATTTTATCGTGTCATTGTGAAAACATTCTCTTTTATCTAAAAATAATTACGTCGTTTTAAAAATGATTATGTCGTTTTGAATGTTTTTGTCTGACCTCAGCCCCAGATTGACAGAGTGTACTCTTCTTATATAGCATTGAACCTTCGGGACGTGGAACCTTGTATATCAGGACCTAAGAGGTGATGCTGATAAATATTTTTAAATTTCCTTTTTTCTTTGCCTGAATGTTTTATTCCAATATTTCTTGGTCAACCCTTTAATCATATTATTGCAGGCCACATGATCGAGTTCCTTTGAGAGAAATGAAAGCTGATTGGCATGCATGCTTAGACAACAAGGTTGGATTTAAGGTGAGAATTGTATCAACCTAAACAAGGCCACATAAAAAGACATCATTTTCATGGAGGCTACTTGGAAGGTCATCAAAGGAAAGATGGCAGAAACCAAAATTGAGGAAGCTCTGCAATTTTGGCTCTAGTCAAAGAAGAATGGTAGATTTTTTTTGTAACATAAGAAGTCAGAAATCAAGGGGTGGTCCTTTTGCATTTTCTCTTTTGCATAACCTTACAAGTGACTCAAAGTACATTGAAGAAAAAACTGGAATTTTTTTCCAAAATAAACCAACAAACCAGGCATTCATTTCTTTCCAAAGGATATTATTTTCTGGTTGTAAAATAGTTTAATATCTGTGGTATGTCAATTTTCTGTCCTGAACCAAACACCCATTCGATCTATCTCTTACCTTTCTTGCATGTCATTACAGGGATTTGCTATACCAAAAGAATCTCAAAGCAAGGTTGCTGAGTTCAATTTTCACGGGACTCCAGCCCAACTGAGACATGGTGATGTTGTTATAGCTGCTATTACTAGTTGCACAAATACCTCAAACCCTAGTGTCATGCTTGGATCTGCTTTGGTTGCAAAGAAAGCTTGTGAACTAGGATTGGAGGTTGGATGTCTCTCCTTTTAAATTCCTTTTTCTCTCCTTTCAGCTTAGCTACCCTGATTATAACAATATCCAACTGAATAAAAGGTTACAATTGCAAGATCAGATGGGAATAGTAATCCCTAGAGTTAAGTATAACAATATTGACAAGCCTAACACAGATGAAGTGCATTATATATTACCTACTCCAGAGCTAATTATCAAGGAATTGTTATCTGATTTGCATTGTTGCCTCGATTATGAATGTTGTATCTGATCTGTAATACAGTGTGATTTGACGAATAATATTGGTGTAGCTTCCCTTGTTTGTTTCTTTGTTATGTTTTCAAAAGTCAAATTTGTGAATGTAATAAATTCTGAACATCTGTTATGTTCATGGGATTCCAAAAGCGTCAGGATGCTAGACTCCAATGTAATGCTGGTTTAAACTGTTAGCTTAAAAAAACTTAAAGGATTATGCTAGTATCCTGCATGCTTTTCCTCCAGCTGAATACTGGTAACGTTAGAGAGGCTTAACTTTATCCATTAGCTTTTTTAGATTTTCCAGATTAATGACACGTGAAGCTTGAATTGGAAAATTCCCTGGCTGATTTTCTAAGTATATGATCATGGTAGAAGATCATATCACATCAATTTGATGAGTTAATGGAATGTGATTGGATTTATAAGTTCATTCTCTTATCAGGTGAAACCATGGATTAAGACAAGTCTTGCTCCAGGTTCTGGGGTTGTAACCAAATACATGGAAAAGAGGTATCAATTAAAACTATGATCTCATGTCTTGAAAACTTCATGCAGCTATGGCAATACATTTCTGATTTTGGCACTTCCTCTGCAGTGGCTTGCAGAAATATCTGAATCAGCTAGGGTTTCATATTGTTGGTTATGGATGCACCACTTGCATTGGGAATTCTGGAGATATAGATGAAGCTGTGGCATCAGCTATCACTGAAAATGGTAATTCTTTCTAAACGCAATTCTTTTCCTGATATTCCTCCTAAGAATCTTTTGAGCTGATGATTTTGATTTTGTACTCATATACAGATGTAGTGGCTGCTGCTGTGTTGTCTGGGAATAGGAATTTTGAGGGTCGTGTCCATCCTTTAACAAGAGCTAATTATCTTGCTTCGCCTCCACTTGTGGTAGCCTATGCACTTGCTGGAACGGTACTCAACTTATATACTATATGTTCTTAAAATCATTTTGGACCCATTATTTTCCATTGTATAGCTTCTCTTCCTCGTACTGTGTGGGTACCACATTCCTTTTCTGGTTGTTGATTTACGTACTCTGGACAATGTCTCTCGTGAGGGGACAATACTGCAGGTGGATATTGATTTTGAAACAGAGCCAATTGGTGTAGGAAAAGATGGAAAGAAGATATTTTTCAGGGATATCTGGCCTTCTAATGACGAAGTTGCTCAAGTAAGCAGCAGCTTCCTATAGTTTGATTTTGAATTGTCTGATTAGACTATAGACCAGATAACTCATTGTTTCCTATGCTTGAATGACCTGCAGGTTGTCCATTCAAGTGTGCTACCTGATATGTTTAAGGCTACATATCAGGCAATCACCAAGGGAAATCCCATGTGGAATCAATTATCCATTCCTTCGGGCACTCTGTATGATTGGGACCCCAAATCAACTTACATACATGAGCCACCATATTTCAAAAGCATGACTATGTCTCCTCCAGGACCACATGGTGTGAAGGATGCTTACTGCTTACTCAACTTTGGGGACAGTATTACAACTGATCACATTTCACCAGCTGGCAGCATCCACAAGGACAGTCCTGCTGCTAGATACCTCATGGAACGAGGGGTTGATAGAAGGGACTTCAATTCGTATGGAAGTCGTCGTGGTAATGATGACGTGATGGCAAGGGGCACATTTGCTAACATTCGAATTGTCAACAAACTATTGGGAGGAGAAGTTGGGCCTAAAACAATTCATTTTCCCACTAGAGAGAAACTATCTGTGTTTGATGTTGCCATGGTAATTGCTTTCAAGTTACTTCATAGACTTCATGTACTATGAAGTCAAGTCCTGCCTTAAGTTTTGACTGAAAAAAGCCGGGAGGAAAAATATCCTAGGTTATGCATTAACCTAAGGCTTTATTGGTGGTTAAGGCCATAAGAATAGAAGGCTGTAATTAGCAAAACAAATAAGTTAAACTATAATAGGTAGCCACAGTTTAAAACAGTAATGTTCTGGGTTAAGTTTACACTCTACTGTGGTATTAACAGTATATCCATAAATTTTAATCAGATAGATGTCTTCAGTTGCTAGTTTCATATTGCTTGGATGTAGTGCTTTAGAGTTTGGGGTTCTTAAGTACTGAAACAAATTTATAAAGAATTCATGAACAAGCATCACGTTTCTTGTGTTCGTCCCATAATGATACTGTTGCTGGTTTCATTGCATTTGTCAACAGAGGTACAAGAGTGAGGGACATGATACAGTTATTTTGGCTGGTGCTGAGTATGGGAGTGGAAGTTCTCGTGATTGGGCTGCCAAGGGTCCAATGCTACTGGTGAGTCTCTGCCAGCATCTGAAACCCGTCTAATTTTCCAGATGTCTTTTAAGCTAATCCTTTTAATTGTTATGGGACCAGGGTGTGAAAGCAGTGATGGCCAAGAGCTTTGAGCGAATTCATCGCAGTAATTTGGTGGGAATGGGTATCATTCCACTTTGTTTCAAGTCCGGGGAGGATGCTGAGACACTTGGCTTAACTGGGCATGAGCGCTACAGCCTTGATCTTCCTAGCAACGTGAGTGAGATTAGACCAGGTCAAGATGTTACAGTGGTGACAGACAATGGCAAGCAATTTACATGTACCTTGCGTTATGATACAGAGGTAGGTGATGATGATGGAAACTCGACCTGGCTTTTCACCCCAAAACAAAATTTTCTTATTTCATGAATGCTTTAATTCCTTGGTATGCTAGTGCCCCTAAGTTTAGCCACTTGCGTGCGTGCGTGCAGGTGGAACTGGCTTATTTTGATCATGGAGGCATTCTGCAATATGCCATCAGAAACCTGATTCACACCAAACATTGAATCAGCTGCAAACAAACCAGTAATAAAAGTTTGTGGCAGCGCAGGATATAATATCAGTTCTAGTGCTGAGCCGGTTTTATCATTAATAAGTCAGAACCGAGTAGTATTTTTCCTGTGCTGTTTCAAGTGTACGCCGCTTGTTTTGGTTTTCACAGTATCCTTTTGTTGCCCTCAAGGATGCATTAAATTTGGCCGGCATGGGAGGCCACAACGTGCTCTGTATCTCAGTGGCCTTTGACCCTGGAGAAACCAACCAAAGCTCGAGTCCCAGGGTTAAAAGGTATTATTATACTCAACATTTTGATAAAACTTGTTATCCCTGAAGAAATCCAAAATGATCTTAGCCACGGAAGGATGTCTACTGGTTAGAAAGTGTTTAGACAATTATGATCATATGAATACAAACAAATCCCTGATACTTGATGCATTTCCATGCTTGTCGTTTTAAAAAAAAATTGTGGAAGCTCTTAACAAATCCCAGTTACGTGAGTGCTGGATCGATCAAGTCAAGACATTCTGGTTTAAATCAGAGATTGTCAAATAACGGCGAGATGCACATGCTCCACAGAACTTTACAAGGAATCGAATAATGAATGCATCTCTTTCGGTTCAAATAAATTAGGGCACGTGTCTCTCTAACAGCAACTGAAAAAGTGAAGGAACCTCGCTCTGCTAGAACAGTGAAAAATTTCGGACTAATTTTATCAGACTCCTGAGAGCATGGGGTGCCATGCCCCAACAGTGGAAATCATCAAAATTTACGGCCAGAAAGTGTTGGTTGTATACAAAGATTGCATATTCAATTAAAAACCGTCAGCGGCGCTTGAGCCTCGATATTGGGATGCGCAAATTACAGGAATACGATGTGGTCACCTGCACGAAGGAGAAGTGGTAATGTTAGGGAGAAAATAACGATTTCATCGTGCATGGGCAAATTGTTTTGTTCCAAGATGCTTTTAGAATGAGTCCAACACCAAAAGAGGCCCTTTGTTTTAGTCGCATGTTATTTATTACACGACATATGCTGAACCGGGCTAAGATTGTGGCAGGAAATTTTGAGCTTAACAAGAATAATTTGTGAGCTGATCACATGCCACCCAGCCACCACCCAAAAAGAAAAGGAAACGCACAGAAGCTTCACTGTGTAGATCAACAAACTGTTTTCAGTATTTAAATAATAGTCTGTAAATAAATGCCAATGCCACCGGAGGATATTATTACCAACCAAAACAAGAGCAACCGTTAACAACCAATACCAGTCACTAAGGAATATCTTCACAAATGACATTGTTAATAGTCTCTTTTGGTTATAGTTAATTACCTTCATGATAGTATTTCAGGCCTTGTACTCATTCACACGCATCCATTTGGTTGATGACCACTTATTACCTCGAATCACAGGGCAACCACCTGCATGGAAGAACAATCCAACACATGAATTATTTAAAGATTGATATCATTAAAACCTGCAAAATCAAATTATAACCACATGTAGGTATGCCCCCTTGAAATAATGAGGTACTGTCAGCTTGGTTATACTAAAACCTGAACTACACATGTTCAAGGCGATTAGCTGGTTGAGAGTAACTAACCATGCAAACTTGATGGATCTAGAGAGGCATCAGGTTTCATACTCCAGAACAGCAATGCATCACCCATCTTTGGTTTAACAGAGAGGCCCCCCTTTCCACATTCAGATAACTCGTTCCACCAAGGCACTGAACTAATGTTCCCCTTGGCAGAAGGAAACACAGTCTCACCCCCTTCTTCAACATCTGAGCTGTGTAGAATAGTGAAAGAGAAGTATTACAAAAGAACAAATGCAGGATGCGCTGGAATTCAAAGAAATTCTACTACCAGATAGGATCTCACTTACAGGTACATGAGAACAGTGGCTATGCGTTGACCCCCATTTTCGGTGTTATAATCATCCATAAAGTAGTCAAAGTGAGGCTCATACTTCTGCCCAACTTCGTAGTGGAGAATTTGAAGCCCTTCGCCATGCTCTGCACACCATGTCAGCTTGGTAACAGGTGATGAATCAAACTGAAAGGCAAGTTACTAGGTGGTGTTTCCTTTGAACACTAACAGATCTCTTCTTTCCAAAATTGTATAATTTTCTTTTTCCTTAAAAGATGCATTAGGGTGAAGTTAACCATGATGGACCCAAGAATTTGGATTAAACCTAGTTAGCTTTGGTTAACTTAAATTTGTAAAGTACAATTTTTTTGTTATCCAATGACTTTTCTTGATTTTGTGATGCTTGATGTGGTGGAGGTGCTACAAAACTAGTCCCAAATAACTAATAACTACTATCTCTGACACCAAATAAGAAAAGTGGAGGTGCTTAGTGGGAACTGGTGATGCTTTGGCTGATTGCACATTGTGGTAGTCAAGTGGATTTATAGAGGTGGTAGTATAACAAAGTTGATATAGATTCCACTACAGAAGCACCAGAAACAATGTATCAGCCGGTCATGGTTCACTTCTGCAAATACATGAATGAATAACAAAGATGTGAAGGCAATGAAGTAATGCAATAGTTAGTTATAGGGATGCGTTAGGATATGAAGTTCGAAATTATGGAAACCTGTGCTTATGGTGGCAACCTAGCCTTCAAAGTAAATTAAATTTCCAGTCGTCTATTTGATATTAAAAAAATTAACAGAAAACAAAACAAAATTTCACTGATGCTGATATTCTATCTCATTCTTTCGGTGGACCTTCCAAATAAATGAAGCTCAAACAACATACCTGAAGGAATAAAGCTAAAATCAGCAATTCTTTTCTCAATATCTCTAATGATTTTGTCACGACCTCTCGGTAGAAATGTTCCAGAACTCGTACGCACTCTAAATATCAAAAAGCATCATTAATTCCAATTAATATCAACAAAGTATACAAGCAAACTAATTGAAAGAAGAGCAACAAGAACATCCATCCACAAAATTCAAGAACAAGAGTGTACAATTTAAAGAAAGAAAAACCCACCTACTATCTTTACTCTTCCCAGATGAACTGTCAACAACCATCGACTTTTGCATATGTGGCTTTGCAAGATTGATTAAGTAATCACATTCCGCTTTGGTCTGTCCAAACAAGCAACAAACTAATTGGTTAATTATTCAATCAAAGCAAAATTTCTTACGCGAAAAATGCTACTAATCAATAGCATTCCATCACCAAGAAACAAACCATTAAATAAGAAAATATGAAAAATTAAACATCAAATAAGGGAGCAAAATCCTAAAAAACACTATCACAAATAAATGTTACAGAGATCACATTGCATTATTAATTAAATCTTTTTTTAATCACTAAATACAAAACTAAGATAAATTAAATAATAATTCAAAATTAAAAAAGAAATCCCCAAAGAGCATCAAAGTAAATACAATCAATTATTATTTTAGTAATTACAATTAAAATAACACTTAATTCAGTTAAACAAATATAAACATCAAATTAAATCCAGTCCAAAATCTCTATAAAAAAACTGACCAAAAAATTATGATAAATAAAAGCACGAGGCTCCCACGAGATAGCCTCTACCCATTGCTCTGCTTTGCCTTCATCATCTCCACTCCTACAAAAACAATGAAACCAATCAAGATAATTACGACCATGCCATCCAATCTCAAACCAAACACTAATCAACAAAAACACGAAAATCAATCTCACTCATGAATTTTGCTATTATGAGCGATGGAGCTGAGATCGTTAGCTTTACGCGACGAATCAGAAGAAGAAGTGCTCGGAATCGAGAGAATTCCGAGAGCGAGAAGAATTAAAATCACGAAAGTGAACGTTAAGTGATTTTCGTATAAGTGTCGATGACGGTGATTTTCGTGTTGAAATTCGTGAGTATCTCGCTTTCGCCATTTTCGTAAAAAGTCGGAATCGGGAAAGAGATCGGTGAGAGAAATGACAGCAGTCTAATTTAATATTTGATAGACTTTTCTGATCTTTTCTTTTCTTTTTTTAATTTTTAATAAGAGAAGAGACGCGGTTTGGAGAGACGCGACTCTCTTCTGTTTGTTGTATACACTTTATACTTAGTTTACTTACGCTCCTTGATTTAAAAAAAATGCTTAAATATTTGAAAATTAAAAGAAAAATCTTTAAAGTATCTTTTGGTTACGTTAAGGATAAAAATAATAAAAACAAAAACATATTTAATTAAATAAAAATAAAAATAAAAATAAATAATTTTAGAATAAATTTTTATATTTAAAAAATAAAAAATACGGTATTTATTATTTATTATTTAAGTGTGCAAATTGGAAGAGAAAATGGAGAATTCTTAGAATTGGTTGAAAAAGCTCACAAAATTGGATCAATTGGTTATGATAATAGGTTCTTTTTTCAATTAATTGTTATATAAACTTTAATGAAAATATCAAATTGTGTAGATTTATAGCAAATTGGAGTTGTGAAGACATGAATAAAGATTGAATGGGAGAAATTGAAAACTAGTTTTTAGAAAATTAAAACCTTAAATGGTCAACAGGTAATTCGGGGGAGTTTGGAAATTTGATTAAATTGTATTGGTTTTAGTATTTTAATGATATTGGAAATGTTTAAGATTGATTATGAATGATGAAATTTAGATTGCTAAAATTTACTTACTATGTTTTTATGTTGGAATGATGATTCAGGTGTGTTTGAGATTGTGGTAGTGGTGGCGGTTCAAAGTACTTTTCGCTTAGAAATGCATCGAAATGAAGTTTTTTTATTTTTTAAAAATCATTTTTGACATCAAAACATCAAAATAATCTGAAACCATAAAAAATCATTTTAAGCAAAAAACAAAATTCAAAATTTGAGGAAACGCGGTTTACACCGCGTTCCCAAACACACTCGGAGTGTGGGAGATTAAATTGAATTGATTTTAATGTTTTAATGATGTTGAGGATATTGAAATTGGTTGTGAATATTATAATAAGGATTGCCAAGAATTTAGTTGAAAAGGGAATGTGAGGTCAAGAAAAGTAAAAATTCATGTTAGGATAATGGTGAAAGAATACCATGTGAAAGAATACCATTAGATTCGACTAATTCTAAATCAATAACTAAACTAGTTGAAAATGGAGGTAAAACTTGAGGAGTGAAGAACATAAGTGTGAGTGATGATCATTGTGTGGAACAATTAAGGAAATAATTGAATCTTTATGCAAGAGAGGGTGAGTTCAAATCTGCATTTTATTTTATACTAACAAGCCAATGATTTTACTTATGTATAAGGAGGCTTGCTTTAATGCTAACTTTCTTGATCATGTTGTTCCTAGTGTGGCTGTTTTTTATTGTAGGAGTTTGATGATGTATTTTCTGAAAATATTCCTAGCGATTTACCACTATTGATAGGAATAGAACATCAGATTGACATTGTACCCGGAGCTGCGATTCCTAACCGACCAACTTATAGAAGTAATCTCGAGTAGACAAATAAGCTTCAAAGAAAAGTTGATAAGCTGATGAAGAAAGGGTACATCCGTTAGAATATGAGACCTTGTGTTGTGCTATTGTTACTTATGCCTAGAAAAGATGAAACATAAAAGATGTGTGTTGATTCCTGAGCCATCAACAACATAACGATAAAGTATAAACATCATATCCTAGGCTTGATGACATGCTAGATGAGTTACAAAGATCATGTATTTTTTCTAAAATTGATTTGAAAAGTGGCTAATGAATAGAAAACTACATTTAAGACTAAGCATGGTTTGTATTAATGGTTAGTCATATCATTTGGACTTACAAATGCACCTAATATGTTTATGAGGTTAATGAATCATATATTGTGTGCATTTATAGGTAAATTTATGGTGTATTTTAATGACATCTTGATCTATAGAAAGAGTCTAAATGAACATCTTGATCATTTTATAGTGTACTTAGTATATTACATTATGAGAAATTGTATGTTAGTCTTAAGAAGTGTACCTTTTGCATGGAGAAAATTATGTTTATTGGATATATTGTAACTGTACAGGGTATTGAGATGAATGAGCTTCACAACTCATAAGAAGTTTTCATGGTTTGGTTAATTTTTATAGGAGGTTTGTTGATGATTTTAGCACACTAGTTGCACCACTCACTAAGTCGTCAAAAAATCAAATGGTTTTAAATGGGGTATTGAATAAGATAAAGCAATTAACTTGTTAGGAAAAAAAAAACTTTGTTCAACACCTTTATTAGCTTTATCTAACTTTACAAAAGCTTGTGAAATTAATTATGATGCCTCAGGAATATGTATTGGAGTTGTTTTAATGCAGGATAAACATATTATTTTTTATTTTAGTAAAAAGCTTAATAGTGCAGCGTTGAACTACCCTACTTATGATAAGGAGCTTTATGCTTAGGTGAGAACTTTGAAGACGTGACAGCATTACTTGTAGCCAAAATAATTCGTGATTCATTCGAATCATAAATCATTAAAGCATTTAAAGTGACAACGTAAGCTGAATTAGTGGCATGTAAAATGGATGGAATTCATTGAAACATTCCCATATATGATCAGATACAAGCAAAGTAAGGAAAATATAGTGGTTGATACATTATCGCGAGGGTATGCTCTTTTATCTACCTTGAAAGCTAAGTTGTTAGGATTTGAGTATGTGAAGGAATTGGATGTGAATGATGGTGATTTTGCTAATGTATTTCATGCATATGAAAATTCAGCTTTTGAAAAGTTTTATAGACTTCCTGAATATTTGTTTAAAGAAAATAGACTTTGTGTGCCTATTAGTTCTATACGTGAATTATTTATTCATGAAGCTCATGAGGGCAATTTAATGGGTCATTTTGTTTCGCTAAGACTTTGGATGTATTGTATAAATATTTTTACTAGCCTAAAATGAAACATGATGTGCAAAGAGTGCGTGATAAATGCATTAAGTCTAAGGTCTTACCACATGGTTTGTATATTCCTTTACTTGTACCTAAAGAACCTTGAGTAGATATTTTCTTGGAATTTGTTTTAGGTTTACCTAGATAAAATAAAAAAAGAAGGGACTCTATCTTTGTGGTTGTTGATAAGTTTTCTAAGATGATGCATTTCATAGTATGTCATAAAATTGGTAATGCAACCAACATTGTTGAATTATTCTTTAAAGAGATAGTACGACTTCATAGGGTTTCTAAGAGCATAATTTCATATCATGATGTAAAGTTTCTTAGCTATTTTTGGAAGGTTTTATGAGGAAAATTGGGAGCTAAGTTGTTTTTGGACCGCTTGTCATCCACAAACTAATAGTCAAACAATAGTAGTCAATAGGATTTTAACTACACTTTTACATACAAAAGAACCTTAAGAATTGGAGAGATTGCTTATCATTCATCGAAGCTTACTCATAATCGTAGTGTGCATTCTACTATTGATTTTTCACCATTTGAAATTGTTTATGGCTTTACCCATTAACTCTATTAGATTAGATTCATTTACCTGTTGATGAAAGGGTTAGTCTTGATAGTAATAGAAATGCACAAATAGTGTAGGCACTTCATGAAAGTGTAAGGCATCATATCGAAAAGAAGAATGACTAACATACATCCAAGACAAATAAGGGGCATAAACGCGTTATTTTCCAACCAGATGATTAGGTTTGGGTGCATATACGCAATGAGAGGTTTCTGGCCTATAGAAAATTAAAATTGCAACCGTAAAGAGATGGGCCTTTCCAAATACTTGAGAAGATTAATGACAATGTCTACAAAGTAGATCTACCAGGTGAGTATTGTGTTGGCGCTACTTTCAATGTTTTTTTTTTTTTTCTCTCTCTCTCTCTCTTTGATTGATATAGGTGACGATTTGAGGTTGAATCATTTTGAGGAGAGAAGGGATGATACAGACCAACCGATTAACACAAAGGATGGTGAGAATTAACAAGTATTACCAAATGATCCTCTAAAAGAAAAAAGTTACCGGAGTCTTTACTTGATCCAGGATGTGTGATGTATATGTTATTCCGAAGTGATGTATGAATCGACTAATAATTCGTTTAATGGCAGTTTCATCTATCACTTTATTGTGAATGAAGAGATTGACCCGTTCTGCTATAAATACCTCCATATTCTGATGAATAGGGCTCAACAATAGATTTGAGTTAATGCTTGGAAAACTTTCTTTCGCGTAGAAATTTAGGAATTATAGTCCTAGTTGCACCAAAGAGATTTGAATTCAGACCAATGTCATAAAATCACTTAGTTTAGATATCTATGATTAGATATAGGTGTTTGACAATCTAAGTTAGTTATTAGAAACTTTCTGCTATATGGGTAGTTTATTTTGATATTATGATTGTTGGATGGGAAAATAAAAAGAGTTAAACTAAGAAATTGCTGGAATATTAGCATCCATGTGAAATTGTCGAAGCATTGACATCCACGAGGGATTGCTGAAGTCATAAGAATTTATGTGAGATTGCTATAGTGTTGGAATTCGTGTGAGATTGCTGGAGTTATAAGCATCAATATGGAATTGCTGAAATTGGAGTCATCCATTTAATGTGACCAGATTTATAAATGACCGCAAGGTTAAATGGGTGATTTGACAATCATAATGATTAGCTGGAGTTTTATCAACTATGTGAATAATTGAGATAGTTTACAATTATTGAGATAGACTAAAATGCGAAGAATATCCAAGAGAGTTAAATGAATCAATATATTAGATTATTGTGTTTTTTTAATGTTTATATTTATAGAATTATCTTTATTATTTTCTTATCTAATTTCATGATCCTTACGATCAAGCAGAGTGGTAGGACTAATATATTATCTTTTGTTATCTTGAAACAATGAAAGGATGTAATAGTGTAATGTTGTAAGTACTTTAAGACTTACCTAGACTATAAATGTAAAACTCGATGTCATATAATAAGGTATCCTATTTTGAGATGTTTGCTAATATATGTATTTGACTTAAGTATTAGTTAAGTTATGCCTTGATTATAAAATTGATAAGGAATATAAGTGTTGTGCTGAGAATAAATGAGAAATGTTTTTTTGTGGTGAGATTGTGATCTAGGGTAATTGGATCATATTTGTGTTGATTGATGTCTGTTTAATGCACTTGAAGGAATTATGGATTGTCCCTTTTTAAGAAGAAATTCTGCTGAAATTTTAATAAAAATAAATATAAATATTTCAAGATAAGAATCAATCTTTAAAAGAATTATGATAGATAAAAGTGCAAGATATAGAAGTCTTACAAAAATAAATACAATAAATTTTTAAACTATGAATAAATGTATTCTTTGGTTAAGTATTGAAATTTGGGGTTGTTAGAACCTTATTTGAAAAAAAAAGTTAAATTTAAACAGTATGTAATAGAATAAAATCCTAAATATAATTTCAATTATATTATTATATTTATTTAAATTAAAATTAAAATAATAATAAAAATAAATAGTTATTTAAAAAAAGCTTATTCACCTACGTCTAGTTGGGTCAATGTAACTACATCAATAAAAAAAAAGTGGGACACAAGTAGATTTGTATATTAGGTTTGCATGCTTGACCTTAAATCAACTTTTAAATTCATATACCACAATAAGTCTATTTCTAGTTTTGATTTTAAATCGGTTAAAAAACCAAAAATAAACTCATATTAAAAAATATTCTCAATGCTTGACTTACTTTTTTCCAGCAAAATAAAAGTTCAAAAAATACCAAAATAAAACTTTTCTTGCCAAATAAATCCTATTAATACTAAGATCGGTTCTTTTGCTTGTCAAAATGTGAATAATTATCAATTTTCTTTCTCCTCAATTATGACAACTATCTCTCTTTCTTATCTCAAACACAAAGTTTGTAATGTGAACAAAATAAATGTGGACCAAAAAGATAAAGTTTTAAACTAAAGGGACTAACAATGAAAATAATATTTTGAAAGTTAAAATTTGTATAAGGATGCTTTATGAATAGTGTTAAAAAAAGGCTGTAATTTTTATTTACCATCAAATTTGGTTCGTTTCATTTTTTGGAGCAATAATTTAGATTTAATTTTATAAAATTAAGTATCAATCCAATATTAATTTTTTTTAACACTATAATAATTTTATTAAAAAAATCTCAAAAAGAATTAACATAATACCAAACAACCAATTTATTTTTTTTAAAAAGTCAATAAAAAACTCCAAGGAAAAAGAAAACAGTGGATTTTTCACAATGCACACTAAAATCAACACACCAATTAATCGTTTTCTTAAAACTCATCATGTCATGGTGCACTAGTAGAGAGAAGTGGAGACAATGAATCTTGAAAACAGAGAAAAAATATTTATTCAAGATTCTCAAAGTAGAATTATGCTCTTTCACATTAGATCAACCCAATAACAATAACAAAATCTTTATCTGGTAAGATATCTTTTGTTTTTACATTTTAAAAAAGTTTTTGAAAAAAATTAAAATTTTTTATTTATTTTTTGCTTTACTTCAAAATAATATTTTTTTGGGTGTTTTTAGATTATTTTGATGCGCTGATGTTAAAAATAAATTTGTTTTTAAAAAAATATTATTTTGATACATTTTTGGGTGAAAAACACTTTGAAAAGCAACCATACCCATACTCCCAAACACGTTCAATGCATTATTATACATTTAAGCAGTGACTCGAGAATCATAACACAAAAACATATTGGATAATAAATGTTATAGACATAAATTATTCGTGTTAATTTAGATATCTTTCCAAGCCACATGACTTAAAATTTATATTCTGAAATATGTGTTAATCACTATGGTATTCAACAACATTGTTACTTATAATGTCCTTGATTAGCAAAACATATATAGAGATAATCAAATTTGATTTGGTTTTATATTTTAGACCAATTTTCAAGAAGCAAAACACAACTAATTTTAAAATATGATTGACAATTAACAATTAATCTATTCATTTTAAATTTTATGGTGTTAAATGCTAACCACATGTTAGCAAGATAATTTATTTACACAACTCAATTTAACATATTTATTATAGTTTAATCCATTCATTAATCTCTCAAGGTTAAACTTTGAGCTACTTTATTATAATAAATTTAATTTTTTTTAATTAATATAAATATTCGAATAGTTTGCGCACACCTATGAAATAATAAAGTTAATTTACCTAGACGGTTTGTTGGTCTGAACTTCGGCATACCAAAAGACGATTTTCTTTTTGAATAAGGTTTTGGCTTCATTTATCCTATAAAAATCCTATGATCTTTTTAGCTAGCTGTCTACACACACAGACCCCACCAACCCTGTTGCTTACGTGTTCATCCCCACAAACACCTCTCACTCAGAGCTCTAGAGAGAGAGAGAGCAAAACTCACTGTGAACTACATTATAGTCCTTGTAGATTCAGATATATTCTATTCTAGCCTTATAGTTCTCATTTTTCTAAATTTAACCTTAAAGTCCTGTAAATAATTTATAATGGCATAAACTGACTCAAGTTTATAATTTGAATAAACAAGGATACCATCAAGAACCAACATATACGTATTAATAATTTCAAGATTGTGAATAAGGGAGTTTTTCTGACCAGTAAAAATCATTTTCTTTTCATTTGATTATTATATCCCACAAAAGCTTTAAGATATCTAAAAACAAAAACTCTAATAAAAATAAAAATTCAAAAAACAAGAAAACAATACGCTTACCATAAGTTTTCATCAACTATTTTATAAACCATGCTATTCCAAATTCAATATTAGTATTTGTTTTTTTTAAAAATTCATTTAAATAATGGGACCCACTCTTGATTGTGGTCGATTTTGCAAATTAAAAAAAAAACAACTATTCATTAATTTGGAAACTATATTTTATAAAAAAACTTTATTCACTCGGAGTGATGTTATTAAATTGTTTTTTTTTCAAAATGAGTATTCCATCAATCCCCAATTAATTATTCAAATAATATCAATTATTAAATAGATGAACTCAAATTGACAGTCTCATTACAGATATTATTAGAAAACTCAATTATATTGGATATTTCGGAATAAAGATTCTAATTTCATGTTTTCATAAATACCGAAGTGTAACATGTGCTAAAATCTAGTTATCCGGAAAAAAAAAACATTTATAGTTAGAGACGAACAAAGAAAAAACTGTAATAGAAAGAAAGAAAGTACAATACACACAAAAAAGGAAATTCGCTCTCTTTGTGGCTTGGTTCATCGAAGCTTTCACCTCCAGCAGAATATCCGCCGTGTGCGACCGGGGTCGTGTTGGCATGGCGGTTGAAGAAGAAGAAGACGTAGAGAGCTGTGGAAGCAGAGCAGTGGAGTCGTACTCTGCAATAGCGAATCCACCATCACGACACCATCACCAAAGGCAAAAGCTAGAAGTTTATAACGAAGTTTTGAAGCGAATTCAAGACTCGAATTTCGAAGAAACGAATCTTCCTGGATTTGATGATAACCTTTGGCTTCATTTCAATCGCTTACCTGCTCGGTAATTTACTTAATTCAGCGCTAATTACAAATCTTGAAGGTAGCAGCGAAATAGAGAAGGAAATGTTGGATTTTTCTTCTTTTTTCATTCTGGCTTTTTGCGGTTAAGCCTGCGAATTTATTTCTCTATTCGCATGTGTTGTGTAAATCGTAAATAAAACAAGGATCTTAAATTCTAATAGTCTGAAGTCCTGTTAGGCTTCTCTTGTTTTCTTTTTGTGTAATTTTTTATTTTTTATTTTAGTGATCAATAATGTAGATATGCGCTGGATGTGAATGTGGAGAGAGCTGAAGATGTGCTTATGCACAAGAGATTACTTCAGTTGGCTGAAGATCCTGCAAATCGACCGGCTTTTGAAGTTCATCTCGTGCAGGTGCAGGTTAATAATAGTAGTAAATGCTACTTTTTTTTTTTTTTTTAGCGAAGAAATTCTGTACTAAATACCACCTACCATTTGCTTGTTACCCACTCATTCATTCAACGGCAAGACAATGTTATTTGTCTTAATATAAAGTGTTTATAATGTTGATAGGGTTAAAGCAGATCATTTGCGTAGTCTGATTGGTGGCTTCTTTGTGTTACAGGTGTATCCTGCCTTGAATGGAAATTCTTATGCTTCTGTGCATTTGGATCCGGCAATGAAAGAAGATGCACAAACTTCTTATTTTTCAAACAAGCAGGGGTACGCCATTATATTTTTGTGCAATATAACTTGTTGTTTTTTGTTGATTCATGTTTTTCTCTCTCTGATCTGCAGAATGCATCCACCACCTACATTTGGCTCATCACCTAATCTTGAAGCATTTCAAGATATCATGTTGAAGATGGAGATGGTGCTGCAAATTCTACGCCATGTCTTTCTCAGTAAGAGCTTTTATGGACTGTGAATGGTTATACTTTTCCCTGGACATTGTTTGGTGTCAATGTGTAAAAAGTGGAGAACTTTCTGATGTTAGCCTTATTGTGATGTCAACTTCAATTCATGTTTACATATAGGATTATCCATTTGACTATATTGTAGGTCTTTGCACGAGATCACCTTTTCAACTGTTGATAGGCCAAAACTTCTTAGTCAGGTTGGTGACTAGTCCTATTATCATCCGTGTAGAATATTTTGTATGTATTGGGAACAATTTGGGATTGATAGTGCCATGCTACATATGTTTTTCAGGACAAATATGGTGAAAATTTTTCAGATTATCTCGGGCTTTCAGCTAGTAGAGATACAGCTATAATATATTCTCTAAATAGTAATGGCAACACACACGGGCACACACTCCCATGTGGAAACATTCATACACTGCCGCGTGCCTAAGATTGCATTTGACTGTATCAAGAAAAAATAAAGAAGAGCGCAATTGTATCTAAAACATCATTTGGAACATTTAACTTTAATTTATACTCTCTGTCTCATGTGCTTGCTCACATGCACCAGATAATAGATATTGGTAAATAATTTTCCAGTTGACTTCCCTGCTTGCGGAGATTGGATTGAACATCCAAGAAGCTCATGCCTTTTCCACTGTTGATGGGTTTTCTCTGGATGTTTTTGTTGTTGATGGTTGGCTTCGTGAGGTATGGTCCTATTCTTTTCACCAGTTAGAAAAATCAAGTGTTAGTTATTTTGTGGTATCAGCCTGCTATAGTCATGATTTTATTCAATGTTTTTTTTTTTTCTTGATTGCTTAAAAATAAAGAAAAAAAATGAGGGCAACATTAAACTAGTCTAAAGTAAAAGATGCACATCTCATGTAAATTTTATTCCTTGCTCATGTGGATTTTAAATGTTATTATTTTATCTAGCACTCTTGGTTTATGAAATTCTCTTTTTAATACTGAGATAATTGCCAGACTGACATTGTTTGCTCACTTTACTGCTTGGTCATGTGCGTGGGAACCTTAGGAGACCGAGGAGCTTAGAAATGCTCTAGAAAAGGAAATCTTAAAGTCTAAGGTAATTTTTCTTCATACTGCACTTTTATTCATAATTGCAGTTTTGCATATCTCTAAAATAAATCTTTTTATGAATGCTTGCTGCTAGAACACCCTTTGTTTTAATTAATATGTGTATCAGCCATCTCTAGGGTGTAGGATGTATGAATTGTTGATAGTTATGTTTGTAAAGTGATTACTTAACTTTTTTTTCATCACATTCTCAAAAATCATTTAAAGTTAAACTAACCTCATGGAGGTTATGGTTCTATCCTCATTCCTTTGCCAGTGTATGTGGAAAGCCTGTTAACTTGTTGCTGCTGAAATGATCTTTGGGGGAAAGAGTTGACCAAATTTTAAAGGGAACCGTGATGTATATCTAGGTTTACAGTCTTGCTATGGTGTGTTAGTAGTTGTTGGCTATATCTGTGATTTACATCTTCTGCTTGATATGCTACATGATGATTAAGCAACTAGTTCTTAAAGGAAGTCCTTAGTAATGTTAGCGGGCAGAACCAAATACTGTCTACGTTCTTCAACTTGAAACAATATTTTTTTTTAAAATTTATTTATTTATTTATTTTCTTGCAGTTTGTGATCATAGCCATTCAGTTAGGGTATACAGCAACTCAAATGCTTCAGTAGACTTGATATTGGTAGCATGTTCTCTGAATAGTTAACCATTCCAGTCAGAGTTCAAATCCAATACCTCTGGACAATTCCCCATACTGGAAATGATAAAATGCCTGAAAAAGAAGGTTTAACTTTGTGTCTTCTCTTTGTTCTTGTTTTTGAAAAAAAAGAAGGCACTCCAAATTCATTAGATTCAAAAACACCAGTATTCATTAGGATATCTAGATTAAGGAAATTGTAACAGGATGGCTCATCTTCATTATATGAACTAATTTTCATAGGGTATGCAACCATGAAGGTGGGCAATATTAAGTACCAACTACTAACTTGTGTACATTAGAATAGTTGAATGGAATTCTTTTCCTGTATCAGCCACTCATATTTTAATTTTGAAATGCTGTATGATTGATCAACCTGGAGCGGTAATAGCTGGCCTATATTTGATAGTTTGCAATACTCCACAGGAGCAGTGCTTTTCAAAACAGCTTTCTGTTTCTCTTGTTGGTGAGCAGAATAAAACAGGGGTTGAATCTCTTCCAGATTGTGTTGAAATACCTAGTGATGGAACTGATGTCTGGGAAATTGACACAAGTCTATTGAAAGTTGAAAACAAAGTTGCATCTGGATCATATGGTGATTTGTAAGTTCTGTCATTTGAAATATATGTTACTCTGCTGATTGCAAGTTACTCAGTTGATTGTTCATTTAACCACTTCAGGTACCGAGGCACATATTGTAGTCAGGAAGTGGCCATCAAAGTGCTCAAGCCTGAGCGTGTCAGTGGAGAAATGCTTAGGGAGTTCTCCCGGGAAGTTTATATAATGAGGTCTGTAAGAATATATGCCTGAAAGATCTCCAGCCACCATTTCTAAAATGTTTTGTTTGTATACTCCTTAATTAGATATTTCTTTTTTCTTTAATCATTTTAAACAGAATAAGCAAGTGAAAAAGTCTATTTCTAGTTGATCTGGAACAATTAGGATATTTGCTAGAAGAAATATGGGGTAGGTATTGGTGGAGCTTGCATAATGTAGTTGTAGTTAGATAAACCTAAAGGGATCAAAGAATTACATAAAAATGTACGAAAGAACTTAATTGTATGAACAAAAAACTCAACATTTCTAATTCAAGAATTGAAAACCCTTACATGCAAATATTTGTGATATTCTTTCTTCAAAATAATATTTTATTAAAATAAGAAAGTCTCCTATTATTATCAAGATAGGGGAATAAGAATTTACTGATAAAAAAATCAATACCTGGCCACTTCTCCATGGTACTAGTTGTTGCTTCATTGAATTTGCGGACTTGGAAACTGCCTATTTTCCAATAGAAATGCTAGCCTACATACTTATCTAGCTAGATATACAAGATCGTAAATACAAAATATAAAACTAAAGAACTTATACCTTTCTACTCAGGAGTATCTGCAATGCCTTTTCAAGTAGAAAGCTTTTACATGCACATTGAAGTTACTTCTGTTGAGAATGGTGTTAATGCTTAATTTGTAATTTCCATAAACCTTTATATAAAATGATGGTGCTCCATCCCTCTCTCATCCTTGTAAACCTTAATAACTTTTTACATGCAATTGTCCACCTTTTCTGAAGCTTCTCTCTTGTATACAATCTTTTACATGCATCGATCCACCTTCTTCACTAGGCTGTGGTGGGGTAACCCTCAGTATCTCTTGATATTTGTGAAAATTGTAACCTTTTGCAATTGTTGGTTTGCAGGAAAGTTCGGCATAAGAACGTTGTGCAATTCATAGGTGCATGCGACCGGTCTCCAAACTTGTGCATTGTGACTGGTACATCCTAGTAAATCTTTCACATCTTTGCTCAATGGAATTCTTATCTTAAGAGTTGATGTTTCATGAATTTGATATTGATGTCCTGCCCCTCTGACCCCCTTTATTAGATATGATCTATTTTGCTAATAGATGGAATGGTACTGCATAGTTGTATGTTAAGTGGAAAAATGTGAGTTTGACAAAACTTACCAATCATGCATCTAATTCTGCTCTGCCTTTTCATTTGCTTCACCGATATTCACCTTTTGGAGTAATATTTTTGCTTTATCAGAGTTTATGGCTAAAGGAAGTTTATACAACTTTCTGCATAAACAGAAGGGTGTATTTAAGCTTCCATGCTTAATCAAAGTGGCAATTGATGTCTCAAAGGGAATGAATTATCTCCACCAAAATAACATAATTCACAGGGACCTGAAAACTGCCAATCTTCTGATGGATGAAAATGAAGTAAGAGCATTTCCTGAACTTGCATAAACCTGTTTATACTCATCCATGTTTACATGAATTTTGAATTCAAGAACTGTTCTCTTTTTCACTATTGTCTTTATATTTCTTTTTAAAAACTTTCTTGCCACGCATGTTGTAGCCCACTGTTTGGGTTTGGTGTTCATCCTTGTAGTGTCAGATGTATTAATATGTATTTTTGGAATATTTTTTTCAAAGGATTTGCTTGTTCTAAAATCTACACCCTTCTTTCACAGGTTGTAAAAGTTGCTGATTTTGGGGTTGCCAGAGTACAGACTCAATCTGGGGTAATGACAGCTGAAACAGGAACATACCGCTGGATGGCTCCTGAGGTACATTTTACTTGTATGTGAATTTTAAGTTTCTTGTTCATGTTGTTTTACATGGTCATACCTTGGAATGTTATTGGGACATATGATCTTGCATACCATGATGTTATGTTTTGATTGTGTCTTTGTTTGTTTCTCCTATCTAATTGAAAAAGGAGCTTTTTTTATTTTTTATTAACACACACACACACACACACTTACAGTTGTTTTAACTACATGAAGGTGATTGAACACAAACCATATGATCACAAGGCTGATGTTTTCAGTTTTGGAATCGTTGCATGGGAGCTTCTAACTGGAGAAGTAAGCACAGCAGTTTTTAGGAGGAAAAAAAAAGTTCTATTTTTCAATTTTATTTTATTACTTACTAGTTATAATTGTAAAAATTTCACCACTTATTCGTTATATTTTATGACCAAAATCACAGCTTCCGTACTCATACTTGACCCCATTGCAAGCAGCAGTAGGTGTGGTGCGAAAGGTATATCCATTTTGTTCTTCATATTAACGTAAAACTAATGCATTTTTCTCATTTTTAAATGGCACTTTCACTTTTTAACCAACATTCCTGTAGGGTCTACGGCCCACAATCCCCAAGCACACTCATCCAAAACTTGCAGAACTGCTTGAGACTTGCTGGCAGCAAGACCCAAATCAAAGACCCAATTTTTCTCAGATAATAGATATCCTTCAGCAAATAGTCAAGGAGGTAAGGGAATTACCTATCATCATGCATCAGTTCCATTGAACAATTATAACTTTCTTTATTGAAATAGGTTGGAGATGAGAGAGAAGATCGCTGCAAGGATAAATCATCCGGTAGCTTTTTCTCAGCACTGATCAAGGGTCACCATTAACTGACAAGGAGCATATGCTGTTAATAAAGTTTGCAAATTTAGCCAGTTCCCATCATACATTCTTCCTTTTCTCTTTCCTCTCTAACATCATTTTCATTTCCTTTTTATAGTGCTTACTCGATAACTGTACAGCGCTTTGCCCTAGCTCAGTTATAGCTTTGTCTTTTTTTTCCCATAATTAAAAGTTCCAGGTTCCTAATGTTTTCTTTTGTTCCAATTTCTTCTCTCCCTTGTTTTTTCACACCTTAATTTTCTATGCTAATTGGCATGTAAATGTTTGCATTATGTATGCACAATGAACAATTGCTAGGTTGGGAAACGAACCTTGTGTTAATTGGTGATTAGTAGACAGTTGTGGGTATAGTTTGGACAACTCTTTACCATGAATATGATTCATAGATAGACCCGCAAGTCAAATAGAAGGTACGAGTAATAATTAAACTAGTTGCAGATGCTACACAAATTCGACTATTTCTGCTAAGAAATTTGTCAACATGGGAGATTACTGTGTTAATGTTGCATGGGGTATGGAATTTTAGAGCACTCTCCTTGAATTGTATAGTGATATGAGTTTAGACCTTAGATATGAAGATGTCCTGCCTTGCTCAAACCTGTACCTGCAACCGGACGAGCGCTTGACGCTTGCAATTTCACCAGGCTCTGGAGTGCTTGAAATGCCCGTCTTGCCTGTCAGTATTTCAACCACAAAACTCAGGAAAATATTATCACGGTACTGAACAAAATTGCTGTGGATTATACTTGCTTACATACATGATACAAGGTGACCCCTGAAATTTGCTTGAATTGTGATTGCTGCTGTACCTTCTATGGTGAGTTCTCTCTTTGAAGGTGGTGAAGCTATGCTAATTAAGGTCTTGAGCAAGCATTGGAATTGAGAATGATGTTTGTATGAGATGACCGGAGAAAGTTTCTGCGAACTTCGTCTAACCAGTTCCGAGATGCCCTTTCTTGCCATATCCTGGTTCTCTCTTTTGTTGACAAGAGTTTGCAGCACCAAATCTAATGTCTTGTTCGCTCAATGCCTTTTAACAAGAGGTAGCTAAAAGGTAGGAGATGTGCGCTCCATGTTTGCTTAATTTTGGGGGGCTGTTTACTTTGCTAAGCGTCTGTCAGGAACGAAGAACGTGGCTGGATGAATATCTGTTGACAGTTCTGTGTGGGTTCGAAGCATTAAAGCCTTGAGAAAAAACAAATGAAATTTAAATAATGGCGACGAATCTTGTTGATACAGTTTTGATCTTGGCTATTTTCTGGTGGATGTGGGGCTAAGGAGGATCTTACTGAATAGTGAACCTGCCTAACAACCCATTCCCTTGAGAGATATACACCAGATTCTTGTTTCGTGTTATTACGCCGGATCACATTAATTTTTTTTTAATGTGATCAACATATTAAAAAACATATACCTATGATTTTGCAAGAACTCTTCAAAAGTATCATAACCACAAAAAAAAAAAAATTCAAAAAAAAAATATTTTTGATGCCTACATGTTCCATTTCGTATTTTTTTTATTTCTTTCTTTGATATCTTCTTAAAAAAAGTCAAAATAAAAAATAGAAAAGAAAGGGTATAAAAGAAAAATCTAATCACCACTAGGAGGTGAAATTATATAAAAAAAATAGAAAGAAAGAAATAGAAAAATAACCAAAAAAACCTTTTCCACACATAAAACAGAAGCAACCACCTGGAAAAGAGGAAGAAAAGTCTCGGTGGAAAAAGAAAAAGAGAGAGAAATGATTGAAACTTCTTGTGGTTTGTTTTCTCACCTCAGATGATGGTGGTCAACACAATCAACATAGAAGGGACAAGGGAAGGGTGGTGCTTTTTATATGTTAGGTGGCTCGTGGGTCCATGCATTGGCAGCAATAGTGGCACGTGGGTCCACATGTCAATAGTATCCTCTCAATTCCAGTAGCATCTTTACCATATTCCACCCGTTTTCGGTCCACCTTAATTTCTCTAGAAGGTTGATTTCGAACCCCATATATGTTTTGAATAATTATCCTAGTTTATTGTTGATTTTGATGTGTGTTGTGATGAGATTTTTTGGATTGAATATATTTTAATGCATTATTGTGAATGATTGAAGAATTAGAAGTGTGGGCCCATATTGAAATTGCGTGTTATTTTGATGAATTGCGGTTTTGTTTTTTGAAAAAAATATTTTGTTAAACATGAATATGAATCAATAAGTTGAAGGGTGCTTTTGGTGATACCTTATTGATTTACTTTTACATCATATAGTAAAATATTATCATATAGCGGGTCACCCTTAAAGTAACAACAAATGATTTTAAAAAAATAAAAAATATCATGTTCTTTTATCATCTTTATTTGTAAGTATAGTTTTGATGATTTTTGTGTGTTACAATATATTATCTATATTGTTGCAAGTGGACCTAAGTTGGGTCATAGTGACACACCATATAGGTCTAAAGAGTACGAGTGGCGCCATTTGGGCTCATTCTAGACATATTCAAAGAGTTGGGGCAAAACTCAATTTTTACCACCCATATGGGTCCAATGCCCATTTCACAAACAACCAAACTGACGAGTCTACTATTCTTAGAGATAGACGTTGAATTTTCACAAATGGCCAAGTCCACGAGTCTCCTATTTAGAGACTGACATCAAATTTTTATGAGTAGCAAATTGAGGAGTCTTTTTAACACAGATGAAAGCACAAACAATAGGACAATAGCAAGACAAAACATATTTATGATCGAAATACAATACACCACAAGAAATCTAATTCATAGTTTTATCACGAAAGAGAAAGCTCTATTATGATATCTTTTTAAGAGGTTTACAACTCTTTAAATAAACTCAGAAATCATAAGAAACCCAAAAATAAAGAAAAAGTAATAAAAATACTGAACAAACTAGGAAAATAAAATTATCAATCTCAATACTTGATTCTCTAAACCAAATAGGAAAAAATAAAATCACCATAAAAGAAATTTTTCCTAAATTAAATAGGAAATAATAATAACTAAGTCAAATATTTTTTTTTTCCTAAAAATCCTCCTACATCAATCTTCTCAATTGGAGAGAATTCACCCTCGAGGTTTGATCTTCATATTATTGTTGTTGTTGATCATTTTAAATGGTGTTGTGCTCTTGCACTCTCTTAACTTGTTTCCTTTTATACCCTTGCTTTTAACAACCACCTCCCCACTATTAGGCACTAATATTATACATTTCCCTTTTATATGAAGGGTATATGTATTATGTCGTCCGTAATTTATAACATTTCTATCATATTGTCATGACCTAACCAATAATAAATGACACATTATAGACACCATATCACACTAATTACTATCAAAATATCTCTTGCCTATAAACAACGAAACGAGACAACGCCAATCCATAATTACCTAGGTGTCTTTATTCAACCAAGTTAACTTGTAAGGCTTAGAATGACTCTTGATTTTTAGTTAGATCTTCTTTATTGCCTCAACGGACTCCATATTCTCACAACTACTACTATATTATTAAGTTGCAGACCTTATCTTTATAGTGCATGTCAAGTGAAAGATGCTAGTATGTTGCCGATATTCTTTTGAATCACTTTTGGGAGTCAACAGACTCTTTCAGATGACTAGGTTAGCACCACCATCTTCACATAGAATCTCTCCACTATTATTCGAGTCATCATAAATAGAATTAGCCACATCACATGTAGGCTCTTCTATCATTAGATTCTTACCTGATTGACTTTCTGGTTTACTACATATCAATCCGATGCCCTAATTTGCTATATTTGTAACAACAAATTCAAAAAGTTGAACTAGAACCCTGACCTATACTCTAACATGTTTATTGAGTTTGTTGAGTAGGTTTGACTTGAATGGTGGTTGACCTTTAATTATTGTTAGGTCCTCCTTTATTATATTGATATGCTTAGAAACTCTTGCTAATTTCCCTAGTAGCCTATTATTTCTCAACCGTAAAATTCCTTTGATATACCTCCAAAACTATTCATAAATATGCAAGCATAACATGTCCTGAATGGATTGTGATAAACCACTTAGATATCTCACCACGAGTTGTTCTTCCATTTTGCCAAGTCATTCCTAGCCATTAATTGATAGAACTTATCAATGTAATAATAGATAGATTTACCTCTTTATCTTAACATGTAGATCCATTGGTATAGGGTTTGGTCATAGCTAAAAGAAAAAAAAAATGCTCCTTCATCTTCTTTTTTATCCTGACCTAGTTATTGATTCTTGGTTTCCATTGCCTCTCTTGTGACCTCTTTAACTGTTCATACTAGGAATAATCTTGACCCTTCAATTTGATCACAATCAGTTTTACCCCTATCTATTATGGAACCTCCTTATACTAAAAAAGTCATTCAACTTTATTTGACTAATGGATGAATTTCTTTGCTTGTAAAGTTTCTGCAAAATCAGTAAGTTTGATTTAAAACCAAAATCTTCATGATGTTCTTCCCTATTAAGAGGTTGCCTTATATGCATCTTCCTCTGAAAAGGGTTTTGTGTACTAATAAGAGACCCTTAGTGAGTTTTTTTTATTAGAGCCTTTTTGTTAAACGTAAGGTAAGCTTTGCAATCTAGTTCTATAAAACATCTACCATAAGCTCCTACACATCCCTCTCCCTATGGGGAACCTCTTCATCCTATATTGTCTAAACACGCCCTACTCCATGACCTCTTCCTACCATTGTTTTTCTACAGCACATAACAAAACAAAAATAACTTGAGAATACAACACACAACAAGCAATAACCTGAGATCTTTGGGCTCTAATTACAACTGATGTAGGCAAAAACATAAACAACAGAACAATAGAAATTGAAAACAGATTAATAATCAAAATAGTGTAGAACACAACAACCCTAATTTATATTTTTATTGTTGAAAAAATAACTTTATTATGGCTTACCTCTTTAAGAGGCTTACAACTCCTTAAACAAGCCTAGAAACCATCCTAAACAAACTAAGAAACCCGGAAATAAAGGAAAAGTAATAAAAGTCCTAAACAAAGTAAGAAAACAAAATTACCAATATCAATACTTGATTTTCTAAACTAAATAGAAAAAAATAATCATAAAAGAAAATAATTGTCTAAATTAATTAGGCAATAATAATAACTAAAAAAATATTTTTTTCATAAAAATCATCCTGCATCACTCCTACTGTTAGGGAAAGATATTGGACTTTTATAGGTGGCTTAATCGATGAGTCTTCTATCTTTGGGTTTGACGTCAAATTTTCATGAATAACCTAATCAACGAGTCTCATGTTTTTTAGGCGAACATCAAGTTGTTTTTTTGAATTTCCTAATCTGTCTTTTTTCATGTTCTTGAGAGTTCTAGTAAGTCAACACAAGCGTATTGAGGCTGATTTGATTTAGTTTAAGGCTTGCTTATGAGACTTAGCTTTTTTATGGGTTTAAGGCACATTTTGGGTTTTTTTGGGTTCTTGATTTGAATGTTCATAGCTATAGATTTTTTTATATATATAAATTGTTATTTTAGCTCGATATATGTATTTAGATCGAAGTCTAAACTTATATGTTATTGTTCTTTGCCTTTTTCTTATCCATTAACTGCTTAGTTTGGGCAAATCAATCCTTGAAAGTTTAAATATAAGAGTTTATATTCTTGGTTGATGAGTTTGATTTCAAGTTATGCTTCATTTGTTTTTCGACCTTTTTGGTGGTTTGATCTTCAACCATTAAAGATTGTTATGAATGAAACTTGGAAAAATCTAGATGAGAAAGCATGGGTGGAGAAATATTTAGCATTACCACGAAGCAACTTCTAGTGGAAAGCACTTTGGATGAATAATACATCATGCATCATTTATTGTGGTAGTAAAATATAGGCCCCTTCGATTGGGATCATAAGTTACATTGGTTATGCTCTCGCACTAGTAATGAGACAACTTGGTGGGATACAATACATGTCAAGAACCTTAGGTTTAGCCGATTTCACGGGATCTTTTAGGAATCAGTCATCATTGAAAGAGCTCAAGGTTATTAAATAAGACTGGGAAAAACTTTTTATGGTATAGAAGGATGAAGGAAATGAGTTCGAACCATCATTCAACCAAAATTATATCATTAAGAGAAATAACTAGCTTTTTAGAATGATTGCTAGAAACCATAAATACAGTAGCCATAAGTAACTAGAGAAAGATTAAAAAGAAAAAGGATTGACAACAAGGAAGAATTGAGAAAGTAGTTAGAAAAGTTTATAATTGACCTTTGCAACATCAAAGAGCAACAATAACTCCTAGAAAAATAATTGGAAGAAGAAGATAAAATGATAAGTTTCTTGAACTAACATCTAAAAGGAAAGGATGAACAATTAGCAACCTTAGCAAAAGATCTCAAGGAGGAAAAAGAACGAAAAAAAGGGTTGAGGTAACTAAAGAAGTAGCTAAAGAGATCTTAAAGGAGTTGGGAATTCAAATAGCCAAGCACGATGAATTAGTTAACAAATATGTGAAAATAGAAAAAGAAAGGGTTAAAATCAAGAAATCAGTTAAAAGCATGATGAGTGTGGATAAAGAAATAATAGATTCCTTGAAGAAGGAAAAGGACAACCTTAGAAAAAAATTTAGACGATGACAAAAAGAAGAATTGATTAATTGAAATTGTTATTAAAAAGAAAGAAGGATACGAGCCCAATATATAACACAATCATAAGAAGAAAGAAGTGCAAGGAAAGCAGTTGAATCTGACATGAGAGACTACAAGAAAAGGGCACAGTATTCAAAAGAACAACTCATGGTATTGTAATTCGAGCTAAGAGTTTGAGAGGAAGATCTAAGGGAGCTAAAAGGCCAATACTTCCAAATAGAAAAAGAACTAAACATGTCAAAGCAAGAGCGTCATGAATGTCAAGATTACATCGATAGTTAAGCTTGAAATTAGAAGAGAAGAGTTGCGATGAGAAATGGCTGAAGTAACCTATCTGGAAAACAAATTACGAATGCTTGAAAGAAACAATGAGGTTTTGGCTTCTAGTAATGGTTTTCTAATCGCTTACAACACTTTATTCCATGACAAGATAAGATAAATGACAACGTAGTTTGAGCAACCAGCATGTCAAGCCGAGAGATTACAACAGCAGGCTAGTCAGGTAGAGAATAATGCTATGAATTACCGAGAGCACTTGGATACAACCACTGCTCTTATTAGGAATATAGGCAATGCTTTTTGTGAGTAGTGATGTATAGGTGTTTTTGGCTTTTATAATGAAAGGGATGCGACTCAGTTTCTTTCTTATATAATGTGTTTGAAATTCAATCATTGTAAGAACTTGGTAAAATACTCCTTGCAACAATCAGCCAAAATTAGAAATCTTGCCTAAAATCAACGAAACGAAAGTCATGAATCAAGTTCAAAGAAGCTTATCCATGTCCAAGTGGTCCAGGACGAGAAATTACTTATCCATTTTTTTCAAGATAGCCTCAGTGATGCTACATTAGCTTAGTACATGAGGCTTAACAATACTAACATCCGAGGGTGGAAAGACTTGGTAGGAGCATTTATGAAACAATACAAATTCAATATGGACATAACTCTAAATAGATCTAGTCTTTTAATGATATTGAGAAGGGAAAAAAAAAAACCCTATTCGGGAGTGCGCCTAGAGATGGAGAGATAAGTTCACTCAGATCGAACCCTTTTTATTGAAAAAAAAATGATCAATTTGTTTTCCAATATGTTCAAAGAACCTTTCTTTGACCATCTAGTAGGTGCCATTGCCCAACATTTTATAGATATTATGATAGTGACAGAACAAATAGAGCAAGCCATTAGAGCTGGAAAAATAGTGAATCCAACTAAAAATAAAGGATTCACTGGGAAGAAAAAGAACACAAATTTAAACAACCTTGAAAAAAGGAGCTATCACAATTCCTACCAAGAACCCTTTTTTATATCCAATGTAAACTTTTTCAACCCCAAACAACCAACAAAATACTCCAACTGAAAGAACCTTTCACCCCAAAAATGATTTTTATTGAAACAATGAACAACTTCCCCCACTTCCTATATTACTTGGAGAAATGTATTAGCATCGGCTAAATAGCACCTAACCCTACCTCGCTTTCTTTATTGGTATAAACCAGACATTAAATGTACCCACTTTCTATATTACTTGGAGAAATGAATTAGCATCTCCTTAGCATGAGTTAAATAACATCTATCCCTACCTCGCTTTTTTTATTGGTATAAACTAGACATTAAATGTGAATATCATGACGATGCTTCTGAGCATAGCATTGAGATGAGAATAATATTGAGACATGCCACGCTTTCAAAACTATTAAACTAGTATCGAATGACAGTAGAAAAAATATTAAAGGTCCTCTCTTTCTTGTTATAAAATCCAAAGAACCATATTCGATTAAGAAATATAAGAGATATCATGACATATTTTTGTCAGATAATAAAACATCCTTGCACATTTTTGTCCAGGTTTATTATTATTATTATTATGACTGGAAGACAATGTAGCTGGGTGCTTTGTTTCCTAGGGACCAAAAAAATTGGCAACTAGATACAAATCCTAGCCAATTATATACTCTTCTGGGTAAACAAGAGACTAGTACTTCATTTTTGATTAATTCAAGTTTAGACTCTTCCAATGATAGGTCAATAAAAGTTCTAAAACAGGAAAGATTGCTCACTAACAATACAGACACAGCCTAAAATTACTTGATGAATATAACTTAGACTACAATGCTAAGTTTTCACATCATTAATTACAAAGTCATGCAAAAACCTGCTGATTTTACAATATCAAGCAGGGTGGAGAAGCCATGTTCTTGTTCATTTCGCACAGTTGTTTGGCATTGTTTATCTGCATCCATCCAATTTCTCCATTCTACAATGTATAAATCATATACACGAGGGAGCTTGAAATTATAGATTCTCACTGCCAGAGCAATGATTTTCCAGTGAATCTGGATATTAGGAAGATATAAAGTGGCTCCATTAAGGCAGTTAGGAAGCTGAAGCATTATAAGGGTTTTTGGCCAAAGTTGATTTCTTCGCAAACTGCTTAAACAGCTTGATAAGCTCACAAGTCCTTGTGTCTCTGCCAGAATAGAGGCAGAGATCGAGTGCTGTTAAGCCATCCTGAGACAAACGAATAATTTCGATGCATTATTAACTTGAAGATGGAGGTAAATAAAAGTAATTTATGATGACATTGTGACAAAAAAAAGGGTGCGGAAACTACTGGTACTTTCCAAAAATGCCCAACTATTAAGCTTTTTCTTGTTTTGTATCCCCAAGTATTAGCTTAAGAAAGCACAAAAGGATGCCTGTCTATCCAGCACCTTAAACAAGACCAGTTCAAGAAATCCTTTGTGCTAATACATTGCATCATGTTCATTTATTGATCATGGATCCTCCACATAAAGAGGTCTGCTGATCCTTATTGACAGTTTGGTTAGGTTTCAAACTGCAAGCAATTTTGTCAGTATCTTCTTGTACGTTACCAGTTGTGACAGTATGCAACCAAGCTTTACTATCATCTAAATGACGTAAACAATAGTATGAAAAACCTACACATACAAGCAGCAGTCTAACATCTTGGATGAATATACATACAATGCAATGGTATGAGAGATCCCTCGAATCGTTAGATATTTACCAGGTTTTTAATTGTACTATCTGCTCTTTTTATTAATAAAAGCTTCACTATATCCGTTCTTCGGGCTTGAACAGCAAGATGTAATGGTGTCCATCCATCCTAAAAGGGTAATAAATGAGAGTGCTCACCAATACAGCATCAAAACTGAAACAGAAAACATAAAAGAAAAAAAAAAGTAGGGATATATCATCCTCACATTGTCCTGAAGGTTTATATCGACGTTATATAACAGAAGAACTTTGATAGCTGGAGCAGATGCTGTTTGAACTGCATAATGCATCAAGGTGGCACCCTCCTGTCATCAGCAAGAAATGAGCAAGGTAAAGATGGTATGAATCACAAGAGAAAATGGCTGCATAAAGGAAGATGAAAGTTTTTAAGTTAAACATGGTGAAATTAGAAGATAAAAAAATATAATGATTATATCGAAAGCAAATAAACTCAAGAAATAGTCATTGTGTCAATACTCACTGCATCATGTACAAAAGGATCTGCTGATTCTCTCAACAGATAGCTGATTATAGCTTGCTTTTTGCATATTATTGCTCTGTGAAGTGCAGTCCAACCATTCTGGAGAAAATATAATGATCCAAAGTTCAAAATTGAGCAATTCCAAGCATTTTTGCATCCAATATGAAATATAGGGAGGGAAGTGTATAAAACTTGATGAGACTGGCAGAATCCAATAATTCAGCACATGGTCATTCCACCTACCACATCCACAGCATTGATATCAACATTATGCTTCAACAACGCATCCATAAGGTAGAATTCTCCTGATGCAGCAAGTGTGTGGACAGGCAGCCATTTTCTCTGCAAAGAATCCAATAAAAATAAAAAACTATAAACGATTTGCTGGTTTGCATGATGTATTTTATCCAAAAATAAAAATAAAAATGCACCATATAGCCTTCATGATTTCTTCAAAGAAGAAAGAAATATACATGGCTGAAAAATGCAGGGGGAAATATTGTCTTTGTGACTGTAAAAGCTATTCATTTGGTTCTGTAATCAGATTGAAACATCTGCTGGCAGTTGGATAACTAAGAAATGAGAAAGCAGCAACAAATGATTATACAGCAATAAATCTACATCAAAATCAAATACACTGACTAGAGTGTTTGAAACAGAAAGTGAACTCACAGAGGTAGCAACTGCTAGATCAGGTACCCGCTTATTTAACAAAACCTTTTCCTCTTTCGTAAACAACTTGCGCTTACCTATTTATTCAAACACACAAAAAAGAAAAAAAAACACTATGAACGGCAAGATCTTGAAGCTCGCATGCAAAAACATAGAACAAAACAATGTAACATCAGCTTCCACCGACTTCTCAATACTTTTATGTAACATACAGCGAAACAGCATTAAGTGAGAAATTGAGAGAATTGACATCACATATTCTTCACAACTTACACCAAATTACAACTAAAATTTACTAGTTTTGTATCAATCAAACCAATAAAACCAAATTCAATTACTCAATCAATAAACAAATAAACCATAATATCAACAAGAAAATAACAAACACTACGAAACCCAATTTTAAAACTTGAAATAGAAAAGCAATTACCTTCAGATTTCTGTTCACCAGGCTCATAACCCTCACCGTTAAAAAACTCTCTAACATCATCTAAACCTCTCCCATAGACCGCCCATCTAGGATTCTTCCCTTTCACTCTCTCACTAACAATCTCCCTCACTTCATCCTCCTCCTCCTCCTCCTCCTCCTCTTTAATACTCTGTGGATAATCAAGCACAAGTGGCTTCAACTGTGCCAATTTAGCTTCTCTAAAAGCCTGATACTCCTCTAAATTCACATTCCTAATAGGAACCAACCCTTTCCTTTTCCTTTCAAATTTTTTATTATATTCCAATTCTTGAGCAATCTTTCTCCTTTCTTTTTTACCAATATTAATCTCTGCTTGCACTTCTCTCCAATTCTCTGGCACCAAATTCTCTTCTTCAATTTTAGGAACAACCCTTTTTATCTTTTTCTGAACAGACCTCAACTTTGAATCCTCAATGGCATTTGAATTGTTTTCCAAATAAGGGTCTTCAAAAATGCCTTCTTCAAAGACTATACAGTCACCAATGGCATGGTCTTGGTCTTCAAAACTGTCATTTCGTATAGGGAATTGGGATTGTAAAGAAGGTGAGGAGGAGTGGATTTTTGTTGGGATTTTTAGAGTTTTGAAAGATGGAAACTTGAGAGATAGAGGAACGTGTAGTTTTGGGGTTTGTGGGTTTAGCAGAGTTGGCAGGGACATGTCTGTCTGATTCCGGAGATATGAAGTGGAGGAGATTTCGGCTGTGTATGTCTTTTAGAACATGGGTTATTATAGTCCAGAACAATTTGCTGATGCTGTGAGACTAAATAAGTTTCAGTTAATATTTTCTTTTCTTTTTTTTTTCTTGGCCAGCCACTATACTGAATATTAATGTTGTTCAATCTAGAATTTCACTATACAGGTTACATGCGCAATGATGTTCACAGGTAAAGTTTTTTTTTAACATGAAAAAATTATTCAGACGACGCTAATATTTTCAAAGAAAGATAAAATATTTGATATTCAAATTATTAATTTAACTAAATTTAATAGATTTAGTTAATTTAATAATAAAATTAAAAAATATATGCGAACAAATTTTTTTGATAATAATTAGCTATAAAAAATGAGTTGCTAATACCATTCTTTAGAGAAGAAGAAAGAAAATTTTGTTATGTTCTTTTGTGGACACCTCCCCACTACTAAAAAGAGTTCATTGAGATGATTCTAACACTATTATTACAGGCTACACAATCACACCAAAAGAGGTTGCACGTGACATCAAAGCAATGACTCAAAAAACAAACTAAACAAAATATTATGAAGCGAGCATCTTATACTTATAAGTAATCAATTATTTTTTTAATTCAAAAAAAAAATTTCTTTTAAAAAAACTAAATTTAACAAAGAACGACAAATAAAAAGACTCGAGGTAATCCGAGTTATTTTTAAAATTAGTGGAAAACACTACAGAAAGAAAAAAAATAGTGAAGCCTAATCTCTAATTAAATAATGTTAAAGGATGAAATTGAAAAAACATGTGTTTTAAAAAAGTAAAAAAAAAAAAAACCAAACATACCCAGACAATTCTCCTAAACTTGCAACTTGTGGAATCCTAAACCCGGACTCAATCAAGAAACTTAGTTTTCATCCAATTTAATGTTTGAATGATGAAATCAGAAAAAAAAATTCAATTTAAAAATTTTGTCAAGGTAAAAGAAAATAGCAATCAAAAGAATGAGAATCAAATCTACTAAGAAAAAGAATTGGACGATCAAATCATAAAAAAATCAATTTTAAAAATTATCTCAAATAAAACAAATAACAATCAAGAGAATGATGATCAAATATGATAAATAAATAAAATTAAAGGAGGATAAAATTAAAAGAAATTTTAATTTTATAAATTATTTCAAATAAAACAAATAATAATCAAAAGAAAAAAGAAACAAGTCTAAAGGAAAAACAAATTAAAGGGTTGCATTGGAAATTTGGAGGGTTCGATGCAAAAATCAAGGAGGAGAGAGAAAATAATGGAAAAAAAAGGTTGTTGTCATCAAACTAGAGGTCAACCAGCTGCACGCATCATATAGGGATGGAAGGGTCATCACGACGATTCTAATGCCGCCTTAGAAGCCACTGTTTGGCAGCCAAACATCCCCTCACGCACACTTGAATAATGCCAACACATCCCACGTATTAGCGCATGCAATGCACTTGCTAAAAAAATTTGTTTTTTAAATAATATTATATATTTATTAAAATACCAAATTGTCACTCATTTAACATGAATATAGCAAAAAAAATGAAAATATAAAATAACCTCTAGAGCTAAAGAAATTTTGTTTTTAAAGGCAATTTAGTTATTTTGCTGTTCTTTAAAAAGTGAAAATTTAAAAAAGCCACTAGACACCGGTTACATAAATTTTGCTTTTAAAAGTAATTTAGTCATTTTATTATCATATAAAAATCTAAAAAGATCAAGATGTCCCCGATCAATTTGATAATGACCAATGTATTATGCAGAAAAGACCATATTACCCCCTAATAACAAGTTCATTGATTTTTTTAGAAGGGCAAAAATCAAACTAAAAAATATTATGAAGTGAGTATCTTATACTTATAAGAAATCAATTATTTTTTTAATTCAAAAATAAAATTTCTTTTAAAAAAGCTAAATTTAACAAAGAAAGAAAAAATACCCAAACAAATCTCATAAACTTGCAACTTGTGAAATCCTAAACCCGGACTCAATGAAGAAGCTTAGTTCTTATCTAATTTAATGTTGAATGATGAAATAAGAAGAAAAAAAATTCAATTTAAAAATTTTGTCAAGGTAAAAAAAAAAATAGCAATCAAAAGAATGAGAATCAAATCTAATAAGGAAAAGAATTGGAGGATCAAATCATAAAAAAAATCAATTTTAAAAATTATCTCAAATAAAACAAATAGCAATCAAGAGAATGAGGATCAAATTTGATAAATAAATAAAATTAAAGGAGGATGAAATTAAAAAAAAAATTAATTTATAAATTATTTCAAATAAAACAAATAGTAATCAAAAGAAAAGGGAAGAAGTCTAAAGGAAAAACAAATTGAAGGGTTGCGTTGGAAATTTGGAGGGTTGGATGCAAAAATCAAGGAGGAGAGAGAAAAGAATGGGAAAAAAAGGTTGTCGTCATCAAACTAGAGGTCAACTAGCTACACGCGTCATCTAGGGATGGAAGGGTCATCACAACGATTCAAATGCCGCCTTAAAAGCCACTATTTGGCAACCAAACATCCCTTCACGCATCGCCTGAATAGCGTGAACACATCCCGTGTAATCACCCAACAAAAAAGAAAAGGGTAAAGCAAAAAACGACTTCACTATCGCTGTTGATTTTTGAATCAGCAGCGACACAGTCTTCGTTGATGATTTGTGAGTCAACAGGAGTTGTGTGCGCTGACGAATCCATGCGTCAGCTGTGGAATCAGTTACGTTGATGATTTCTGAGTTGACAGCAACTCAGCTTTCGTTGACAATTTCTGAGTCAACGGTGGCTGGGTGCACTGATAAATCCATGCGTTTTGTGAAACTTGACAAATCTTGTCTTTGGCCGAACCATACTAGGAAGAATTAAGCGGTGAAAAACCGACCAACTTTGAAGAAAAAAATGTAAATTCTAACGAAAACTTGAACAAAAGGCCAACCAACACTAAACAAATTAAGAGGACCAAACCGGTTTACTCTTGAGAGGCCTTGGGAAGGGGGAAAAAATCATTCTGGGATAACTTAATAAGGAACAAAGATAAGGTAGAACAACCCCCAAACACCCCAACACAAATAGGGGCTATAAATACAAGGAGAGAGAATAGGTGACCCTTCCTCTTCCCAAAGACCAGCTGTATGCTTTTGCTCCTCTACCTCTTCTCCATAAAAAACCGGATCCAATCCAGCAGCATGTCCCCTTCATTGATTGTGTGAGTAAAAGAAGAGCGAGAGAGTGAGGTTAATGGCTGAATCAAGGAAGGAGAGGGGGTGTAACTGGCTAGCTGGACAACAGGTGAGAGAGGGAAGAAACTAGACTGAAAGAGAAGAATAGACCACCAAACCCCTTCATAAAGTTGTTGAGAACCATGAGGTATGAACCATAACTCTTCTCTAACGTTCTTGTGATTTTGAGACCAAACAGGAAGATGAAAACCCCAACTAAATGACCTAGGATTTTCCTGCAGCTGCTAAGGAAAATTAGAATTGGAAGAGGGATGAAAATGGGGCTGGATAAAGGATTTATATCCAGAACATACAACAAGGGAGATGGATAATTTTGAATGTACAAACCTAGTTAGATGGTCGGCCATAATGAATGCTAGATAGACCATGAACTTAGGTGAGTAAATACTTGAAGGATGACCTTATCAAGACCTTAGAGTCATACTTGAACCAGAAAACAAAATCATTGTCATTATCAAGACCTTAGAGTCATACTTGAACCAGAAAACAAATCATTGTCATTGACAAAATTATGTGGAAATGTGTTAAAATGTTGTTAAAATGCAATTGTGTAGTTGGTAAACCTTGAAAGAGCATGGTGCAACTGAAATGGGACCACCTCTAGTTAATGCCTTGGTTTTATTGATGTGTTGAATGGACATGTGTGTTTATGAATCAATAAAGTAAGCATGTGTTTGTGAATTGTAGTTTTGAGTATGGTTATTATAAAATGTTATGAATTGCATGTACAAGTTCGGGAGAAATGGACAGGGATGTTTTGGTTGAAGGAAAGAAGTAGAACCAGAAATGACTCCATCGTTGCTGATGATTTTTGAATCAGTAAAGACATGGATCGCACTAACAATTCAATATCAGCTGTGAAATTGTGTTGCATTGATGATTTCTGAGTCGACACTGACTCAGTTTTCATCAAAGATTTCTGAGTCAGTTGTGGACCATATGCGCTGATGATGTCAGCGTCAGTTGTGAAATTGTGTTGCATTGATGATTTTTGAGTCGGCATTGACTCAGTTTTTGTCAACGATTTCTAAGTTAGTTGTGGACCATTTAGCTGCAAAACTGTGTTGGGTTGATGATTTCTAAGTCGGCAGCGACTCAGCTTTCATCAACGATGTCTGCGTTAGCAATGACCCGCGTTGGAGATTTTTGCCGAATTATGTATTCCAATGAATCAGTTCGTTGGCGAGTTTTTATCACCAGCGAACCAGTTTCGCTGACAATTGTGTGTGCCAGTGAATTAGTTCGCTGACGAGTTTGCATCACCAACGAACCAGTTTCGCTAACGATTCTGTGTTCCAGGAATCAATTTGCTGACGAGTTTGTGTCACCAGCAAACCAACTTCGCTGACAATTCTGTGTTCCAACTAATTAGTTTGCTGACAAATTTGCGTCACCAGCGAACCCACTTTCTTGATGAATTTCTAAGGCAGATTATATATCAGAACTGGTTCAATGATTAAAATGATTGCATTGTATGATTGTAATATATGAACGCTAGAATGTGAACATATGTATTCTTGAAACTTTATGGTGACGAGTTGTGTGATTACCAGATGCAAATGTACTAATTTGTGACCATTGATGTGTTAAGTGGTGCGACTGGAACCAGATCCGCGACTAGAGAAGGACTTTCCATGGGAGGAGCAGGTAGATGGTTTCCACCTTTTTCTTGTATAATGTTAATGTTCTGAAATGAGTTGTTGAGGATGATATATTATTGTGTTGTAATGAATGTTAAATCGACTATGAAATGTGATTGAATTATTGATGAAATTGGTTTGTTGATGAATGTTAAACCGATTATGGAATGTTGATTAAGTTATTGATTAACTTCGGTTAGTGACATCCGAAATGGACGACCGGGTTGTGATCGTTGATTAGCTTCAGCTAATTGCATCCGAGATGGATAATCGGGTTGTGTTTGATGGTTAGCTTTGGCTAATGACATCCGAGATGGATGACCGGGTTGTGAAGGAAGCTAATGGCATCCGAGATGGATGACCGTGTTGATTACGATGATTGGCTTCAGCTAATGGTATTCGTAGAAATGACGGGTTTGATTTCGTGATTAGTTTTGGTTAATGGCATCCAAGATGAATGACCGAGTTTAAATGTTGCAATTAGCTATGACTAAAAGTATCTAAGGTGGATGACCAGGTTAAGGTGAAGTAATTAACACGGACTGATATTAAACTTCTGCCCCACAACTCCTATAGAGAGGTTGGGGTATGTTAGGGAGAAAAGTACACTTACCAAAAGAATAAGAGATGTACAATATATAAGAAGTAAAAGAAGAAATCTACCTATTCTAAGTTAATAACGTAAAGTAACAATAATGTACCTCTAATTGTTTATTATTATATTAAATTATTTATAATTCTTGTATCCATGTTGTTTTTGCAACAGGGACATCACACAATCAAGGTGCGTAGGAAAGTCCGTTCCACGGGTTCACATATTTTGAAAGGTGCCATGTAATAGTATGTCTTAGGTGTTATGTTGAATATTTGTCATTTGACACTTTTGTAAAGACTTGTAATGAAAACTATAATGGAACAGGAATGTGGATGTGCGGACATGTAGATACGGTGTTATGAATATATTTATGTGGTATTCTCTTTTATAAGGATGTTGTGTTGTTAAATCACATGAGGATCGTATGATTGAAAATACTAGTTGTGTAAAATTATTGTTCGACACTCGTGTTGATAACGAGATTAGAACAGGAATGCAAACTTATGAGTATGTCAATATGATGTAATGTAAACGTATGAATATGAAAATATAATATTATGGACAAGTGTATTGAGTATCCATCTTATGAGAATGATTATTTACGAAGACTATATCCCTATGATGCCATGACAAGAAAGGGAACCTAATTACTAATTCACAGAATGTCATTGTGAGAAGTATCGAGAACCTAAATAAATTAAAACAAATACAGATTTTGGCTTTGAAAAAGCAAGGTTGTTACAATTGGTATCAGAATACCTGGTTAGAATCTTGAGGATTGATGATAATAAAGTTGTTGTGATCTATTTCAGGATGATGCGCACTCAACAAGGGGCACGAACCCAACCACCCTCCATGAAAAGGAGTAAAGGTCAAAATGCCCAAGATTGGCAGGATGAGGATCCATTGGATGATACTTCTTCCTACGCTCCAACAAGAGTGTCTGAGTCCTTGCAGGAAAGAATCACAGAAGTGAAAGAAAAACAAGTACAGTATCAGATGGAAGAAGTACCCCCAATAAGGGTGGGAACAACAAGAAAGAACGGAGACACACCCCTCGATCGTCCCCACAAGGGTGCCCCCGCCTTATAATGATCCAAGACTTTTGGTTCAAATAGTCAAGGCAGTAATGGAATGCATGGCTGGCTTTACAGCTCAGAGAACTCCAATTACACAAGTCACACGGTCAACCCTAGGAATTGTTGCGACCACGGATAACGTGGTGTTACTTGTACGGTTGTTAAAAAGTATGAGGGAAATGGGTTGCCAACCCTATATAGGGGAGCAAGATGCTGAGAGAGCAGGGAGGTGGATCAAGAAAGTGGAGAAGACTATGATCCATATTAATATACCCAAGGACTTGCAGGTAAATTATACCACTTAGTTGTTGTTTGATCAGGCTATGACATGGTGGGAAACCGTTCAACTGAGGTGTGCATTTGAAACACTAACCTGAAATGAATTCAAATCCAAGTTTGAAAATAAGTTCTATTTCAGATACCATCGCAAGGTGAAAGAACAAGAATTCTTGACATTAAGGCACGGTGATACGTCGATATTGGAATATGAAAGGAGATTCCATGACTTCTTACTATTTGCTTCGCACTACGTTCCCACTGAAGAACATATGATTGAGAAGCTGAGAGATGGGCTTCGACATGAATTGAGGCAAGGGTTGATTGTCGTACAGTTCAAGTTAGTAAGAGAATTGATCAAGGCGGCACAAGCTCTGGAAGCTTGTATCGGAGATGGCCATCAGGGGCATCACGAAGTAGGTAAAAAGAAAGATGGGGATGATTTTACCAGCAGACCACCGCTTCCAAACAAGAGAAAAAGTGGAGTGTTTGAGGCATCCAAGAAAAGAGGGATAGTAGCAGTATTGCGCCGGTGATTTCTGTTGAATTCTATGTTCCAGTGAATCAGTTCGCTAATGAGTTTGTGTCACCAGCGAACCGTTTCGCTGACGATTCTGTGTTCCAGCGAATTAGTTCCCTGACGAGTTTATGTCACCAGTGAACTAGTTTCGCTGACGATTCTGTGTGCCAGAGAATGAGTTCGCTGATGAATTTGCATCACCAGCGTACCCATTCAACTGACAATTATGTGTTCCAATGAATCAATTCGCTGACAAGTGTGCATCACTAGTGAACCAGCTTCGCTTTCAATTTCGTGTTCTAGCGAATCAGTTCGCTGACGAGTCTATATCACTAGCGAACCAGCTTCACTGATGAATTTCTGCTAATTAAAATGATTGCATTGTATGATTGTAATATATGAACGGTAGAATGTGATCACGTGTATTCTTGAAAATGTATGGTGATGAGTTGTGTGATTACCAGATGCAAATGTACTAATTTGTGACCATTGATGTGTTAGGTGGTGCGACCGATACCGGATCCACATCTAGATAAGGACATCCCATGGGAGGAGCAGGTAGGTGGTTTCCACCTTTTTTCTTATATAATGTTAATGTTCTGAAATGGGTTGTTTGAGGATGATATATTATTGCATTGTGATGAATATTAAACCGACTATGAAATGTGATTGAATAATTGATGAAATTGGATTGTTGACGAATGTTAAACCGATTATGGAATGTTGATTCAGTTATTGATTAGCTTCGGCTAATGACATCTGAAATGGATGACCGGGTTGTGATTGTTGATTAGCTTCGGCTAATGGCATCCGAGATGGATGACCGGGTTGTGCTTGATAATTTGCTTCAACTAATGGCATGACATCCGAGATGGATGACCAGGTTGTGTTTGATGATTAGTTTTGGCTAATGACATGGCATCCAAGATAGATGACCGGGTTGTGATTGATGATTAGCTTCAACTAATGGCATCCGAGATAGATGACCGGGTTGTGAAACTTCGGTTAATGGCATCCGAGATGCATGATCGGGTTGTGTTTGATGATTAGCTTTGGCTAATGACATCCAAGATGCATGATCGGGTTGTGTTTGATGATTAGCTTCGGCTAATGACATCTGAGATGGATGGTCGAGTTGATTATGATGATTGGCTTCGGCTAACGGTATTCGTAGAAATGACGGGTTTGATTTTGTGATTAGTTATGGTTAATGGCATCCGAGACGGATGACCGAGTTTAATGTTGCAATTAGTTATGGCTAAAAGTATCAAAGGTGGATGACCGTGTTAAGGTGAACTAATTAACCCCGACCGATGTTAAACTTTGGCCCCAAAACTCTTATGGAGAGGTTGGGGTGTGTGCGTGAGAAAAGTACACTTAGCAAAATAATAAGAGATGTACAATATATATAAGAAGTAAAAGAAGGAATCTACCTATTCCAAGTTAATAACGAAAAGTAACGATAATGTACTTCTAGTTGTTTATTATTATATTAGATTATGTACAATTCTTGTATCCATGTTGTTTTTGCAACAGGGACATCACACAATCAAGGTGCGTAGGAAAGCCCATTCCACGGGTTCATATATTTTGATAGGTGATATGTAATAGTATGTCTTATGTGTTATGTTGAATATTTGTCATTTGGCACTTTTGTAAGGACTTGTAATGGAACACGGATATGGATGTGCGAGCATATATATGTGTGTGTGTGTGTGTGTGTGTGTGTGTGTGTGGTATTCTCTTTTATGAGGATGTTGTGTTGTGAAATCACATGAGGATCGTATGAAAGAAAGTACTAGTTGTGCAAAATTATCGTTCGACACTCATGTAGAAACTCATGTTGATAACCAGACTAGAACAAGAATGCAAACTCATGAGAATGTCAATATGATGTAATGTAAATGTATGAATATGAAAATATAATATTATGGGCATGTGTATTGAGTATCCATCTTGTGAGAATGTTGATTTACAAAGACTATATCTCTATAATGCCATGATAAGGAAGGGAATCTAATTACTAATTCACGTGATGTCATTGTGAGAAGTATTGAGAACCTAAATAAATAAAATAGCATCTAGACCCAAGCTAAATAAATTTTTCTTTTAAAAGCAATTAAGTTATTTTACTATTCTTTAAAAAGTGGAAATTTAAAAATGCCACTAGACACCAGTTATATAAATTTTGCTTTTAAGGGTAATTTAGTCATTTTACTATCATGTAAAAATCTAAAAAGACTAAGATGTCCCCGATCAATTTGATAATGACCTATGGATCATGAAGAAAAGACCATAATACCCCCCAATAAGTTCATTGGTTTTTTTTTAGAAGGGCAAAAAACAAACCAAAAAATATTATGAAGTGAGTATCTTATACTTATAAGTAATCAATTGTTTTTTTAATTCAATTTTTTTTTTAAAAAAACGCTAAATTTAACAAAGAATGACAAATAAAAAGACTCGAGGTAACCAAGTTATTTTCAAAATTAGTGGAAAACACTATAGAAAGAAAAAAAAAAGTGAAGCCTAATCTCCAATTAAATAAATATTAAATGCTAAAACTGGAAAAACATGAGTTTAGAAAAAGTAAAAAAAAAAAACACCAAACATACCCAAACAAATCTCCTAAACTTGCAACTTGTGAAATTCTAGACCCGGACTCAATCAAGAAACTTAGTTTCCATCCAATTTAATGTTGAATGATGAAATCAGAAAGAAAAAATTCAATTTAAAAATTTTGTCAATGTAAAAAAAAATAACAATAAAAAGAATGCGAATGAAATCTAATAAGGAAAAGAATTGGGGGATCAAATCATAAAAAAATCAATTTTAAAAATTATCTCAAATAAAACAAATAGCAATCAAGAGAGAACCAAATCTAATAAATAAATAAAATTAAAGGAGGATGAAATTAATTTTTTTTTAATTTTATAAATTATTTCAAATAAAACAAATAGTAATAAAAAGAAAACGAACCAAGTCTAAAGGAAAAACAAATTGAAGGGTTGCATTAGAAATTTGGAGGGTTTGATGCAAAAATCAAGGATGAGAGAGAAAAGAATGGAGAAAAAAAAAGGTTGTCAGCATTAAACTAGAGGTGAACAAGCTACACACGTTGCCTAGGGATGGAGGGGTTTTCGTGACGATTTGAATGTTGCCTTAGAAGCCACTGTTTGACAACTGAACGTCCCCTCGCGCATCACCTGAATAGCGCGAACACATCCCACGTGCTAGTGCATGCAATGCACTTGTCAAAAAAACTTGTTCTTTAAATAATATTATATATTCATTAAAATACCAAATTGTCACTCATTTAACATGATTATAATTGAAAAAAATATATAAAATAACCTCTAGACCCAAGTTAAAGAAATTTTGCTTTTAAACGCAATTTAGTCATTTTACTGTTTTTTAAAAAGTGAAAATTTAAAAAAGCCACTAGACACCAGTTACATAAATTTTACTTTTAAGGGTAATTTAGTCATTTTACTATCATGTAAAAATAAAAAAGCCCAAGATGTTCCCGATTAATTTGATAATGACTAATAGATCATGTAGAAAATACAATATTACCCCCCAATAACAAGTTCATTGATTTTTTTTAGAAGGGCAAATTACACTTCTATAAAATTGATAAACACCAACTGAATATTTTATCACCGTTTAAGCTGTATTCTATCAAAATTTAAATTACTGATAGATTTGCTAATTAAAACTTATCATCAAAAAGTTTGTCATCAAGAATTTTAATTCCATCAGTAATCCACTAAGTAAAGTAACTTACCAATGAAAACACTGACAGAATATTAACGTAAAAAAAATATATTTGCCGACCATTTTTCTGTTGGACAATTTATCGATATATATTACTGATGGACTAACCATCGACAATTGATCGTCTATCATCGACATAAACATTTTCTCAATGATTCTATTGGTAATATAAAAAAAATTCACAACTCTTGGTAATTCTCCAACAAAAATTCATCAATATCACCGATGGAATCATTGACATAAGTTATATATCTGTCTGCAATTCTGTTGGTATTTTAGTAATTTTCTTTTTTAATACATGCTTATTTAGATTAAACAAGTTGATATTAAACAATATTAAACAACTGAATTAATTGATTATTAAGCTTATAACTCTTTGTAATTCTCCAACAAAAGTACATTGATATAACCAATGAAATCACTGACAAAAGTTTTATGTCTGTCTGCAATTCTGTTGGTATTTTAGTAATTTTCTTTTTTAATACATGCTTATTTGGATTAAACAAGTTGATATTAAACAACTAAATTAAATTGAAGAATATATTTTATATTATTAATTTAATCATAAAATCAATTATAAATATCGTAATACATTAGAAATAAGTTGGAGGTGAAGGTGGAGGGAGAGGCAGAAAAATTACCTAGAGGTCCATGAGTTGAAGGATAATTAGTCGATAGGTATGTCATCATCTGCTCTCATTAGTTCATACTTTGTTGTTCTTACTCCACCTCTAGTTCGACCTTCAGATCAACCTTCGTAGCAACAACTTATTCTTGAACCAACTTTTGAATGACCAGTGATGGCTGCCTTAGGGTTGATTATGGGGTGCCTATGATCAAGGCACTACAACTCACTCTCATATCTCAGGCTATAGTCATAGAGATACTGTAAATTTGATTCCTATTGAGTTTATTAGTAGCTCCAGCCTCCAATCGTAACTCTAGATCGTATTCCATATAGGTTGAAGGGTCCTCTTTGTGTTTGGCACACATTTTGGTGTTATTTGTTTCCTACATAAAAAAACAAGTCAAAGTTATTGACAAAAAAAATTATTCCAAAAATTATTCAAAAGATTTCAAAGTTTACTTACAAAAAATGTCTTGGCTCGGCTGTCCGTGAATTACTACATCCTTTTCTGTCTATCTTCCTTTTATATATGTGTTTCCATAAATAACTTCATCTGAGATGGATCAAGCCCATGTTGTGTAAAATTACCTGTCAACAATTTTGTTGGCCATTCATTAATTTCTTCTTTAAATCTTTGTAATTATTTAACCATTTTAACATTCAACACCAATTCCATTGGTAATACCATAATTTTAAATTACCACGAGATATTTTTTATTTTTTTAATTATTTTTAATTTTTTTCGGTGATTCTATCTTTTTTTTTCTTTTTCATCTATTTATTATAATCTCCTATCCAACCTAATTATACAACAACAACACTAATCATATTCAACAACTTATTAAAACCACAACATAACAATAAATCATTGATAAATGTAAAAAATATAATGCATTATGCTTCATAAAGCGAAAACAAATATCTTTATTACATAATATCAATTTTATTACATAATTGTAACAGCCGGGCTTTTCAAGCCCCAAACAACAGTAAATTGTTTTTTATACACGACACACATCGTGTCGGTAATCGGCGAACCTGTTTCCTCACATCATCAAGATACAATCCATACATCAACAACAATCAACATTTCATTTAAAAGTGAATCTTACATAAGCACATAATATTATGTTTGCATGATTAGAAGTTCACATTAAAAATATATATACATAGACACATGAGTTTGCATTCCTATCCTACTAATAGTCATCACGAATTTAAACTAAAGGATCCAATAAAAGTTATACGTTTAGTACATTGATTCATACAAAATACATCGTGATTTAAAATGCAACTACATGATTTCTTGCAAAAGTAGGTTCCCGTGTATTGGGTTTCCTAGGCATCTCGTTGTTCTGACGTCCCTGTTGCAGTGCAAAACATTTAAGAAAATACAGTTACTTAATAATAATAATGATAATTAAACGGTCTGGCAGTTTAATGAAGCATTAACACTATCCCATGTTTGATGCATGATATTTATAGTTTCTTCATGTACTTGGTATAAACAACTTGTAGTACATATAGATACACCAATTCTTGCAATCAACCATAATCTTAAACCTGGCTATCCTCTTAAGGCATCATTTGCTGAGGTTAACCGTTCACTCACCCCGGTCATCCACTTCGGATGCCATCGACCAAAGTTAATCAACCGTTGTCCCGGTCATCCAATCGGATGCCATTAGCCGAAGCTAATCAATCGTTTATCCTGGTCATCTATTCGGATGCCATTAGCCAAGGCTAATCGTTCGTTTGTCCCGGCCATCCCTTCGGATGCCATTAGCCGAGGCTAATCGTGCCGAGGCTAATCAATCGTTTGTCCCGGTCATCCCTTTGGATGCCATTAGCCGAGGCTAATCAATTGTTTGTCCCGGTCATCCATTCGGATGCCATTAGCCGAAGCTAATCATTCCTTTGTCCCGGTCATCCCTTCGGATGCCATTAGCCAAAGTTAATCAACCATTTGTCAACATTTAAACATTTGACAAATCTGATATATATTCTAACACAATATGGTAACATTTATGATAAAGTATCTCATTATTTAACGTATGAAAAAGGAAGGTGAAAGTCACCTACCTGCTCCATCTGTGGGTTGTTCTTGTCTTGACGATGGTCCAATCCCGACCGCACCACCTAAGACATCAATGGTCACAAATCAGTACATTTGTATTTTTGAATCACATTTGTCACCATACTTATTTCAAGAGTTCATATGTTCACATTCAAGTGTTCCACATTTTACACCATCATACCATGAAATTGTTACTAGCATTTAAGTCATTTCTTCCTAGGAGGCTTATTGTAGAAATCGGCAGCGAGAACTGGTTCACTGTAGGCTGCCCAATTCGACAACGAGAATTGGTTCACTGCAGGCTGCCCAATTCGGCAGCGAGAATTGGTTCACTGCAGGCTGCCCAATTCGGCAGCGAAAACTGTTTCGCTACAGGCAACCAATTCGGCAATGAAAACTGTTTCGCTACTAGCGCCGCAATTTCGGTAGCAAATGCTAACTCGTAGCAGACAACTCAGTTTCGGCAGCGAATCACAATTTCGCTGCAGCCAACTCAACTTCGGCAGCGATTCGCTGCAGACAACTCCACTTTGGTAGCGAATCACAAGTTCGCTGCAGAACACGCCACTCGGCAGCGAATGTTAATTCGCTGCAGGCGACATAGTTTTGACAGCGAATCACAAAATCGCTGCAGAACACACAATTCGGCAGGGAATGCTAATTCGCTGTAGAAGACTCAGTTTCGGCAGTGAATCACAAATTCGCTGCAGAACACACAATTCGGCAACGAATGCTAATTCGCTGCAGAAGACTCAGTTTTGGCAGCGAATCACAAATTCGCTGCAAACAACTCAGTTTCGACAGCGAATGCTAATTCGCTGCAGAAGACTCAGTTTCGGTAGCGAATCACAAATTCGCTGCCGACAACTCAACTTCGGCAGTGAATGCTAATTCGCTGCAACAGACCCAGTTTCGGCAGTGAATCACAATTTCGCTGCACAACACACATTTTGGCATGAAGACACACCATACATGCTGTAACAACCCCAACATATAAACTGTCACTAAGTTCCAGCAGAACACACACATTGAAACCATCAATTTCAGCACATAATCCTTCAACAAATCCCAACAGAACACACACATTGAAAACCATCAATTACAGCATGTAATCTTTCAATAAATTCCAGCAGAACACACACATTGAAACCATCAATTTCAGCACATAATCCTTTAATAAATCCCAGCATAACACACACATGCATGCTGGCCAACCCCATAGTTAAAGCCAACCCTCTACCACAATTTGTTATTTCCATTTTATTCATTTTTCTTTGTTAGATGTTCTGAAATTGGCCTCATTTCGTTTCTGTTTCCTTGTCCTCCTAGTTAATTTCAGTTTCCTTCACAGCTAGCTTAGGTCATAGGTCAATTTTCTTAGGGTCTTCTTCTTCATTTCCGGTTCTGGGTCATAAGGAGAAGAGGAAGGGAGTTTCATGACCCATACCTTTCGAATCTAACTAAGTTTGAGGAAGGTTTGACAGTATTCTTTCTCCTCTCCCGTTGGTTATCCTCCTCCTTCTTCCTCTCACGTTTTCTAGCCCTCTTTTCCTTTCCCTCTAGGCAGCTGTTCGATCTTCTCTCAAGGTCTCATCTCTCCCTCACACGTTCACAAGGCACTCTCTACTGGTTTGGTTTAGGTTTCTGTTGGGAAAGAGAAAGGCAAAAGCAACATGCAACTGAACATACAGCAGCAGCAGACAACTTTGGGAAGAGAAAGGGTCACCTTCTCTCTCCTCCTTATATTTATACTCCCCATTAAATGCGGTGGGGTGTTCGGGGTTGGTTTAGATGTGTTCTTATCCTTGTTTTGGTCTATCCAAAACCGGTTTTACCCTTCCTTCCCAGCTCTTTAAGACAATAAAAAAAAATTACGTCGTTGCTGATTCAGAAATCGACAGCGATGGTGGAGTCATCAATTCTCTCTCTCTCTCTCTCTCTCTCTCTCTCTCTCTCTCTTTATATATATATTTTTTCTTTTGGGCGTTTACATAATGATGTTTTACATCTAAAATTAATTCAAATCCTCCTCATCTTTATTTTCATCATCATCATGTCCATCATCCTCTTCTTTTTTTAATTGAAGTTGGTCGATCTCTTTAATTTCATTAACTTTTTTTAAAATCTCCATAGAAAAGCACCTCTCTTGAACAATCTCTCTCTTCTCTCTGTCTCTCTTTCTACTTGTGCAACCACCACAACGAGAAAAAGATGATGGGTGGGTGTCCATCGGTACTTAATATATCATTTAACTCATCAACATGGATATAAGTATTCTCAGCAACATAAAAATAAAAATTTCACCCTATAATATCAGCGGTGTAACATCCCATTAGCTATACATTTCAAGAAGTTCTTTGTGTTATTTTTTGTATCGATGATGACTTAGACCTCTAGTGGCAATAAAAAAAAGCTTTGCCACCATTCATTAAGTTGAAGGCATTATTATTTTCTATACAGTATGGACAAAATAGTTTTCTGTATATGCTCCATTTCAAAACCTTCTCATACACAGGAAAATCATTTATAGTCCACATTAAAGTTGCTTCATTTAAAAATTTTATTTTCTTGAGACATCATGGGTCAATACCACAAATGACCATAGCTGACTCAACTCATCAATTAATGATTGAAGACAAACATCTATTTCCTACCTGAATTGTAAGAATTGGGTATGACCGTAGATAAAAACATGAATCCTAGCCTCAAACACATCTTCAGGGGCAGGTGGTAAATTGTTAGTAAGACCGGCTAACAAGAATAGGATGTAGCAAAGAACCCAAATAGATGAAACCCATATATACACAAACCAAAACATGCATTTCGTGGTTTAATTGAAAACTGAGGATGTATCCTATTAAACTGTTTTTAAGTTTCATAATTGAAAGGGTGCACCATAGCATATGAATGGTGTCATGTCATTTGCTCAACAGTTTTTAGAGACATAAATAACCTTTGCAACCTAGGAGTTATTGGAAAGTATCTCAGTTTTTTGTATGTGATAAGTGTCCTTTCTTTACTAGTATTGAGTTTATATTGAGCATGCCCGCAGGTTTTGTACTTAGTAAAATTTTCATCTTCATCGTAGTACAACATGCAAAAATTTAGGCACATATCAACTTTTTGATATCCTAAGCCAAGGGGTTTCATAATAGCTTTTGCAGTATATAAGTTCTCTTTCAGCCTATTTCCTTTAAGTAAAATGATTTTCACTCATTTGATGATACAATCATAACTAGCCTTACTCAACCCATAATCTAACTTGATGGTAAATACTCATGAAATGACCGATAATTTATTATGATTTGTGCACCCATCTCATTACGGTTCATCGAAATCTTTCAAAAGTTCAGAAAACCTAGCTACATCTACATTTGGTTCTTCATCGACATATGGACTTTCACCTAAATAACCCTGATTCATTCACATAGCAACCATCACTATACTCACATAACGATTATTATTATTATCATCTATAACTCCATGTATGTTGCTAGAACTAGAAGTTGAGCAAACTATCATTTCTAACATGGTCTCGTACAAAACATAAGGTTATCCGTGTGCATACCAACACAAGTATTTTCTCTATAAACCCTTTTTTAAAAAAGTTGCATCATCATAACATCCAATTGGTGAAACTTTTTATTTTTACATTTCACACATGAACATCTAATTCCGCCTCCACTAATATTATTCAGATTGAAAGGTATAAAATAAATAAAACCTCAACCTCTTTATAATAATCTTCTATATATAATAACCCTAGGGGTGAATCTCGATACATCCAAGAACAATCATCTATTACTTATGAAACTTATATAGAATATTGATGATAATATTTATTAATAATATAACCATTAATTCAAAATTCAACTTTGGTAATTAAAAATGAATTCTCAATCTAATAACTAATTATTATTTCTATAAAAATTGAATGTTGCGTCAAAATATGAACTAAACAATAAATCAAATTAACAAGTATTCGGTACCCAACTAATTATTTATCATTTTTTCAATTCAAACTTATTCAATCTAAATTAATATCATTTAATTATTATCAATTCCATAAAAAATTAATTTTTTCTAAATTTCCAACTTAACAATAAAATTGATAAAATACGATTGGAAGTCATTAAATAACTCATCATTTCTTTTAATATAACACATCTAAATTACAAAATCAAACTCAATTTCATTAAATGACAAACAAATTCAATTTCCTCCAAATCCCAAACAAATACTAACATACATATAATACTTTAATACAATAAAATTCTCTAGGAAAAGGTTGTAAAACATTTAAATGTACAAGTAAATTACAAATACTACACAAAAATATCAATAAATTAACCTAAAACATAAATGGATAGGTTTGTTTACTTAGGGTAGAGAATATTTAGAAAAAATTAAACCAAGACAGTGATGCTACTAACACTACTAAGTGTTGGGGTGACCAAATTTGTAAGGATGAGACCTAAATTTTTGCACATGTTATAATTGTAGTTCTAGAATAATCAAGTACGGACTTGATTAATTAAATTTCTAAAATTATCCTTACATAATATGTGGATATTATTTAAGGGAAAAATAAATATTTTTATTTATTTATAGGGTTTTTAGGATTCCCTATAAATATAAAATTATACCTCTTATTTTTTTTTTGAGTTTGTCTTTTAGATAAAAAAACTATGTAAGTCATAGAATAAAGAACTAACACTTAAGGCATAGTAATCCATCTTTTTTAAATATGGATTTAAGAAATTTCTCACTAGTAGTTCGTGTAGATTATCGTTGGAGACCAGACAATTGAACGACTTGTGGTTTTCAACAACCCAACTTGTAAGGAATTATTTAAAGTCGGAGAAGATTAGATCTTGAGATAATAAATTCCTAAATAACTTTAAATTTATCTAACAAGATTCTAGGAACTTCTAAATAATTTTATTTTATTATTTTGACTTCGAGTATAGAACTCAACACTTTGAGTAATGCTAAATATATTTGGCCTTGGGTCACCAATCCACTATGCTTCCTTCTCTCGTTTCCCAGTAGTCTATCTATATTAGCTAGAGCCTAGAGGACCTCCGGACATCAGGCCTTGCTACTTATTCCTAATGCACCCATGTTCCTCGGATGGGTCTCTTGATTGTTGAGAGGATTCCCCAGAAGCAAGCAGTATATAAAGCATATCCAGTAGAACTTACAAGTATAGATATAGAGATGGGCCTACGATTTCTATTTCAATTATTATATAATAAGCAAACAAAAATAAGAATTTCCATACCACAATGGATCTATGATCGTAACAAATAAGGCGTAAAAGAAAGGAGTCTTGGTATTCGTTTTGACTTTCGCTAGCACAGAAAGAATATATGGATTTGAATAGGGCGAGCGTAGTTTACCGTTCGAGTGGAAAGATTTAAGAGAGCTAACATCAACTCTTCCCTCTCTCCTTTATTAGGCGAGAAAAAGTCCGAGCCCTGTGGAATAGCCAGATCATAGAGAATTAGAAGAACTGACTTTCTCCCATCAAAGAATGCCGAGATGCTAATTTACATGGATCATTTTTAAAGGAAAAAATGTCCATCGAGGCACCTGCAAGGCTGCAACCATCAGACATTTACATGATGCGAAGGATCATTCGCCCAAAGAGACATGAACAACTAGACAAAACCCGACATCCTAACTACGGTAAGGTCAAGCATGAAAATTAAAACATGCCTTTTCATAGCAGACCAAAATTTAAAAAAAGCAAAGAAAAAAAGTAGAACAGACCAAGAACAACCCAAAAAAAAAGAGGTTGAAAACAACGCCTTCTTAGACGATAGATGAGCAAATGCACGCAGTCCCGAAAGGATGGACTTGGATGATATAAAGAGTTCACTAACAGTTTCTTCGCAGAATGTCAAACATAAACAACAAAACATAGCAATGATGACAACCCGAGTTCCCTCTAAGAAATCCAAAAAGATGCAAACAGATCAAGCAAAGACCAATCTAAGATTGAAATCCCCTTTTAAACGCAAAATCATAGCCAAAAATTGCAAACAACTAAACATATCATAAAAACGACCTCCTCATTTCAACCCCAAGACCAATAATCGACCGTGCAGGCAAGCAAAAAAAGGCAAAGAACGCCAACCAAGTGGATGCTAGCAGCACTCCCAAGGATGATCAGTGCAACATACATTGATGTATATTGATGGTTGTTGAATCCTAAAGCGGAATGGAGACCCGCTACTGTCAATCAAGACAGGTCATGAGATCCCTAAAGTATTACCGCCACCAACAATCCTCGTTGATCTAGCATGGTCACACAGCAACCACAAAAACCCTAACCTAGCCTCAAGCCGAGTCAATTGATCGAGAGCCCACCACATGGCAGATGCCACCCACCCAGCTATAGTTGAATCACGGGAAGGAACCAACCATGCACATTGATTCATCCTCCTCCCAAACAGTTTCACGCACAACTTCGACCCAACCGCATCCACCAATGCCACCCAGCATCAAATACCTTTTGTCGCAACTCTCCCCCAACACATACGAAGGCAAATCCACATTGTTTCTAAGTCTGCTTCCACACTAGAATGAACAGTAGGGAACCCCCCCTTCTAATGAAATGTAATTGTACTTATAATTGTAATCATACCCTTTTTTTTTCTAATGAAATGTAATTGTAATTATAATTGTAATCATACATGCATACATACATATATTTATTAACTAAAGCAAGGATTACAATATCGGTCCTTGTAGAAACTCATATGTACAGTCTACATACAGTCTTGAACCTTTGTCAAACCACTAATCACAGTAGTACATCACCAGATAATCATTGGAGGCTTTGAGCAAAACCCACTGGTTGCTCCTAGCTTGATCGGTAAACAGTGAGAGCTTGGTGAGTCGAAAAAAAGGTGAGCGTAGAAATGTGATTAGTCCATTTTTTAAATGGTACATGGGAAATCAAGCGTGTAGAACTTGCTATCTGCAGTTTTGTTAACTTTCTCCAATCTGAGTGCAATTTATAAACCGGGCATGCTAACCACATCTCACCTGGTCACACTTTGCACAATGACATGACATCACAAACTTAGAGCTTCCCCAAGGCATGAATTTGAATTAAAAATACAAAACACCTAGCAACACATCTCCAATTCACCAAATTGAGAAACCCAGAAACATGCTGCACATTTTCTTCGTAAGAACATGAGAAGGGATGGGGATTATGTCGTTAGCGCATCAGGAATTGTGGTAGAATGAGCTCCAAGTACCTTGCCACCAACATCTGGGAAATTCTCTGATCCAGGAAGGGGACCTACCTTCCCATCAGCATCTACCTTCAAAGGATACTTGAGAAGATGTCCTTTCAACAGTTTGAAGTTCGGATCTGTGAATTTCTTCCAGTTTTCCTCAGCAGTGTGATTTACTCTCTTCACACAAAGCAAATTATCAGGTTCCATGAACAGTTCATCTACCTCACCAAGATGCTCCCGCCATAGTGACATTCTATATCCATAAACCTGCAAAGCACATTTGGTCATGCTGACCACCTCCTAAGCAACAGCTAAAAGAGGCCAGAAATAAAAATTTTGCTACAGCATTAAGAATACCAAACAAACCTGTCCACGTGGATGTTTCTTCTTTGTAACCCATGTATGATGGGGTTGATATGAACCCATAGCTATCTCAGTGTCTTTAGATCCAGCCATGGATCTCTGGTTAATATTTGCAGATCCCACTATCACATACTCATCATCCACTATCATTCCCTTTGCATGGACATAAATCATGAACCGCTGAAATTTAAAAGCCTCGGAGATCTGATTGAAATGTAATAATCATGAACATTATTAGGAGTTCAGTGTAGAAAAAAAAAACCCTCAACTATCACACTTCAAAGATAGCCAACACTACTGCTACAAGATTGAAAGCAGTGTTAAATATCTACCACAAAGCATTTAAAGAAGCAAGGAACCAAAATGAATCTCATGAGGTCAATTTTTAAGGGTATATTAGTAGAGGACAACTTTGTTTTTAGCGAAATAAAGTTTAACAGCGCCTTGGAGAAGCAGGTTATGGAAGATCTGCCTTGCCATTTTCAGAAACAGAAACAATGAAAATTCTCCTATCATTTAGGCCACAAGAAAATATTAAAAACCAAGATAGATATGAAAGGGAAAATAGCCTTATAAATCTATGTCCAGAAACTTAAAATCTCAGCAGTCTGTGCAGCCCGGATAATCCAGAATTTGCCAGAGTACGAGGCAGACAGGAGCACAGATACCTATCCATATGCACTTCCAAGCGAAGGAAAAAGTGTATGAGCTATAACGAAATCTCAAAGGGAAAATCATCCATTTAATAGCTTCATTGTGTGGACATTTTATTATGACAATTAAAATTGGGAAATGGAACTGGGCTTTATTTAAACAAAAGTTCAAAGTTTCAATGGCCATAAATATTAGTTCCTATAAGCAACTATTGGGTTATAGCCAATATAATACCCCGTACACCAATTTATAGGTGTAAACTTGAAGGCAAGTGCAGGGGCGGCTATAACCATAATAGACGTCACATGCCAGCCTACCATCTATTTTATCTATACAGAGAAAGAAAACAGGTGATACAATTCAAAAACCATGAAAGGATTAAATAATTACCAATCCACCATTATCACTTGACAATTCTTGGGGAATTTCTTCCCGTTTACCAATGCAATAGAAATTGAGGTAGTCTTGAGGATGTGAATCTACAAGATCCATTGATTTAAGTTCCTGCGCAATTTTTTCATACATTGCTTGCATTGTCTGGCTCTGCAAAGTATAAACTTTCGAAAGTTAGAGAGAAAAAATGCTTTGTATTGTTGCAATATTTCAACAGAAATTCCTTGGCATCTCACAACAATCAAATCCAACTGGCTGACAAAATTGCTAAAAGAAAACAACTCACAATTCAAGGCAATAACCACCCAATCAATTTGCACTTATATTAAGAACTTCGTAACAAAGCTGCTTTCAGATGCAGCAAGAAATTGAGTAACAGTTCTTTTTATTAATGTAAAGAATAAAAAGGAATGAAATATGAAAATTACTATGTTATGTATTTAAAACCATGGTCATGTCAATGTGAAGGATAATAACAGTATAGGCAGCAGCATAGCCATTCTCAGCTGCAATTCCCTTAACATCTTATCATGAACAATTGCCAATTGAAGGTATAGAAATGGAACCGAAAATTAAATACTTCTTGTGTTTAAAGACTGCAACTAGATACTTATTCTGGCTCCAAGATTGTCAACTAGATACTTATTCTGGCTCCAAGATTGTTTAAGGTGCATCTATCCCCATTTCATTGAGGCAAAGTGTATAAGAGGTGCACAAGGACTGGCATGATTCAGGAATAATAAAAATGTTAGTGGCTTCCAAATATACTGCCCGTTTCATTCTCGATGTTTGTACAAATGAATTGATCTTTCAAGTCATCATAGTTAATTAATACACTACCTGCCAAAAGAGAATTTCTTGCACGGTGTTAGTCTTGGGATCACCCTCCGGCCACAATGGTATAACAACATATACTGCGAATCTCTCCTTGGCTCTAATTTTACTAGCAATCTTTAACGCCAACTCCATTGGAATTAGATTATCAGCTCCTGTACATCATAAAAATGGAAACAACTTGAGAACAACTGTGTAAAATGAAGGCATGTAGTTATAGCCATGATTGTTGTCTATAGAAATCGCAAAAAGTTACATTCAAAAGAGCTTGACAATGACATAAGAAGCGATGGTGAGCAAAACAGCAGTCATGATGACAGTGGCTAATGAAGTTGCGAGACATTAACTGTTCCTGAATTTTGGAATTGCAATATTGAATTTGAACTTCAAAAATTATACATATATAAGTTATATCATTTCACAACTTTGATGACTGGTAGAATATAAACAGTTAAGTTGTCGAGGTAAAGAGACCAACATGTCATAGGTAGTGGTAAAAGATATGTCATGAATTTGGGGAGGTCCAAAATTCAAATCTTATCAAGCTGAAGAACCTCTCCCAAGATATATTCCTAAAATGCAAATATCCACGAAATTTTGTACATACAGACGCTGCATCACCATGGGTCTCAAAAAAGGAATCATCAAACAAACAAAAACAAATGGATACGGTATAATGAAATAAAGTAATCCTGACCTGCATCGTTATATGATGGCCACGCATATGAAGATCCAAGAAAATACTGATTCTCAATATATATGAAATGCTGAGCAGATCTGATGGCTTGTATGTATGCTGTTTGAATGCTTTTATCTACAACCAGATCCTTTGCAACAACTAGGTTCTGGAACACAAAGAATAAAGTTATGCTAACTTTAGCTTATATGAAAAGAAAAACAGAAAATAAAATGTTCAACTTGCTGTAAACCTTAGCCTGACACTCATCAATAGTTTTGGGAAATCCTTTCAATGATCCTGAGTCAATGGACCTAAAAATCTGCAAAAACAAAATATGTAAAAACATGAGTCAATGAGATAATAATGATAATGATGATAATAAGGTAGGGTTGTTAACTAAACAAAAGGTTAGAGAAACGTGATGAACCTGGACATGCCAGTGCTCAGGGTCTTCTTCGCTGGAAACAAAAGCCGTGGGATCGTCCCCTGGAACTATAGTGGTTCCAGCCTTTGTTTTAGAAAGGGGAGGACTTAGAATCCAAGAAATCCTTTCTATCTTTATTAATGAATCATCACTCCAATGAGATGTTCTTTTGAAATGTAGTCCCAATTCTGTCCACTTTGTTGCCTTCCTCCAACGCTGCTCAAAGTTTATGAGAACATCATATGCAGCAGGCCCATCAATTTTACAATGCAAGTCATGCCAGGGTTGCCTTGGGGCCTTGGTTCCAGCCTTTCATACACAAAAAAGGAGAGATAAGGCAACAGAAGTGAAAAGGGAAAGGATAAAAAAAAAACACCATGACAGTAGCAAAAGAATCAGGTATAAGAATATCAAAAGCAAAATAAACAGGAATTTGGAAAGAAAAAGAAAATATCACTTGTAAGTGATGGATTGAGTTCATTGCAACCTAAACATCAAGTCACATTGAAATTATAGGTACATTGTATGGATAAGAAAAAAGTAATGCATGTTGCCATGGAAAACAAACTGAAACAGCACCATTTGTGCACTGTTGATATGAATAGAAATAGCAGATACCAAAAGGCAACCGAAACTAAAAACTAGTCGTTTGATTCATTTATCGCTTACAGAAAATGTTGGATTGTGGAAATCATCCTTGAAGACAGTGTTGAGATCATGAAACAATCGATGCTCTGGGGTATCGTACCGTCCATCACAGAGATCAATGCCTCCTATAAATGCAGTTATCTTCCTGTTATTACCATATGCTTGTGTGTCCACAAGAACGCATTTCTGATGGTGCGTAAAGATTGTTCCAACAGTCTGGAAAAAACATTGCACATCAATATACTGTTCAGAGAAAGTAAAAAAATGACCTCTCCAATCAAACAGAGTTTGAGCAACCAAATTCGTTCCACCAACCAAAACTTTCCAAACAATAATTATTTGTACGTATAAAGAGATGTAAAATAAGAACCCATTTAATGAAAGGATGTGCATTCATAAAACGATCAACACACCTAGCTGCATGTGTTTCTTATAAGACAACAATGAAATCAAGCTTGCCTGTTGTTTGAGAAAACTGAGCTTACTGCTGGCATATCGAGGTGCCAACACACAAGTGACAGATGAATGCTTGAAAAACCTCCTGGTTTCTTCATCATGTGTTGCCATAACTCCTGCCTGTATCCGAAATAGCCTTCACGTTATGAAACTATTGCAGATAGCTTTCATTATCAAATATCACTACTCTAAAAACAAAAAAAAAGAAAAAGAAATATACAATTACCAATAGAAGTGCCATGTGTACCCTACCATCACAGAACAAATTGGCATTAAATTTTAAAGCTTTCTGACAAAATCTGACCTTAACTTTCCACTAAAAGGAAGTGGCAACAATCACCTAAATTAAACAATTATCACTTAATTATTTGACCATTGATAGCTAAATTAACTAAACAAAACAAACATTATACATAATAGCAAAAACAACCAAACAAACCCACATAATAATATAACTTAAATAGTACCAATTAAAATAAAATCCTCACTTACAGTTTCAATCCCAAATTTATCATGAGAAGTCCTATCATCCCAAACCAACAACAAAACCCTCACACCTTCCTCACTCTTATACCTCAACAACTCCCCAAGTGTCAAATCCCCACCTCTTGGCAATGGCCTGGTTGGCTCTCTAACCAACTTAATCTTACAAAAAACAGACCAACCAACAATATAAATCATATGATGAGCTTCGGATATTGCATAACAAATATCCTCCCAACAATTCTCTTGCTTATAAACCTTCCCACCATCAATCTCAATCTCAGGCAAGTCATGATCCTTTCCATGAGCATCTTGATACAGTGTCACATGACAACCTTTTCGGACCGGAAAATAAGTATGTCTCACCCCTTTTACTTCAGGATCGCCTCCAAATCCATTCCGGTATAAAGGGTTTTTCTCAAAAGGTGTGAATTTCATTTCCAAATAAAGAGCTGTGTCAGGCTTTGGTGGTTTCCCTGATGGAGCAATTATAGGAAACCATCCCTTAATATCCTCCCCCAACGCCACAGTTGATGCAGGTATATTCGCAGTCCCTATCAACTCTGCACCGAACAAATCATTGTCTTTGACGTGAAATTCAATATCTTTAACAGGATGAGCTAATGGGATATTGAACCTTTGCTCCCAAATGGGGCTTGTTGCATTCTTCAACACGCGCGTGCGGGCGAGTGTCACCTGAGGCACTGTCACTGTCACGTATGCATCACTTGTGATTATGTGACGGTGGTTGCGGATTTTCTTGGCGGCATCACTGGGGTGGTGGTGCGGGTGGCCGATGGATTTGGTGGTGGTGGTGGTGGTGGTGACGGTGGTGGAAGAAGGAGTGCAAACACCGAAGCATTGGCGGATGTTTTTGGAGATAACATCCATGTTTGGTAAAGATCTGGCTTGTACTATGAACAAGTCCAGGTCACCGTGAAGGTAGATGTGCTGCTTGTGACTGGAGTTTTCAGCCATTAATTATTATTTTGATGGGGTTTTTCAGAGATTGTGAAAAAGGGTAGAACTGAACATGGAGGATTTTATGCTTTTATAGTAAGAGAAGGGCGAAGAAGGAGGAGAGAAAGGAAGGAAATTTTGAGGGAGGAGACAACAAGAAGTCTAAGCTAGCTTGTAACATGAGAGGTGACACCTCGTGACTGTTTGGGTGTCTTTTTAGTAATTAATTTTAATTTTAATGCCTGGCTTTTTTTGGGTTGAGAACTGAAAAGGTTTAGCGTTAAACTTTCTACTTGTAATAATTTAATTTTAGGACTGGCCTGGCTTTCTCCAATAAAATTTTATTTTCCATGAGATTTCAAGGAGGAGGTATTTTTCTTTTAAATTTGAATCGGGTAGTCGGAGGATAAAGACATGCCGAGAGAGACAAGAGTGAGCGTAATGCCTGAATGGAACAAGAATTATATCCCGGCCGTCGTCCGTGTTAGGGCCTGCTGTGTTTAAGAATAGTTTTTTATTAAAATAATACTTTTTTATTACCAGCATATTTAAAAAAGTATTATTTTATTAGTAGTCGGCATTTGCATAAGGCCTTTCAGCTTCTCAAGATAACATTAGGGAGTGTCATAAAACGCAGTTCCACTTCCATCCCGGATTTCCTGATTTGGGCAGCAAATCCCTTTTGCTTCTCACTTCGTCATTATTTCTTGGTTTTGAAAGTTAGGACATGGATGGTATATCAAGATTCGATCACCCAAGGACTTGATTTAATACGTGAAACGTGATTCAAAGATGATTTTTTAGAACCGAAAGAAAATAAAAAATAAATTGATGATGAATAGTGGTCTAGATGTAACGATTGAACCATGATTCAATCGGGGGGGGGGGGGGGGGGGGGGGGGGGAAGACTCCGAATATCTAAAAAACTCGGTTTTTGCTTGGTTGTAGGAAGAAATTAAATTGCTGACGGGGATGATAAATATTGCTACACACAGGTTGGATCAATGGACGATGAGGTAAAGATTTTAGAACAAGTAACATCATGGACACAGATTGGTCTCCCTGCCACAGAAAGAAAATGAAAAGTGGGAGTAAAGTAGAGGCATAAAATCTTGCAAATGCCAAATTAGGAAGTGTAATGGAAGCCCGCCCGTGTGGTATATACTCCAAAGCTTTTCTTTTCTTTTCTTTGACATGCCTAACGTCATTTTGTCTCTTTATCTTGTGGGCATGATCCATGCAATTCTTGGCATTGCTTCTGTCAAACTGTTTTTATCAGGCAGCCATGTTGTCCTCTAGCCTAAGCACGTGAATAAATTAAAACAATCCGAGTTTTACTATGTAAATAAACAATCTGCTGTTATATATATATATAAAAGCACACCGGTATAAATATATAATTTTATTAAATATATGACCGGGTATAATCTCTATGTAATATATTCGTTTAAAAAAATATGACAATCCTCTTATTCTTTCCTTGGATTTGATGTATAGTACTGACTTGATTTATTTGAGAAATCAAGTCAAGATTTGTGCTTTGCAAGAATGTGAATTTGAGCGTGTATTGCGAAACGAGATATGGTGATTTGATGCTTTGAAGAGTACCTTTGACTTGTCTTCAAAGTGTTGTTGAAGAACTCTTATGGGGTGTTTTGGCTTGATTTAATAGAGTTTTGTTCTTTGATGACTTCAAGCATGGATGAATGAGGCTTGAGAACTTTTGAGAGAGTTTCCTTACTTGAAGAGCTTGTCTTGAAGGAAATTTGTATCTCTAAGAATTCCTTCTCTTCTCTAAATTGAGGCCCTCTATTTATAGAGACCTGTAAGGGTTCTCAAGTTCTTTTTCAATGTCACATGATATAATTTTATTGATTGATATTTATTGACGGGATCTTGTATTTATGACAAGATATCTTGAATATCTCATCCCAAGTATAATTTTTTTTATTGGCCAAGAAATATATGAAGGCTCATTTATTTTCCATGTCATATATTTCAATTTTATTTTATTTTTTAAAAAATAAAAATAAAATAACACGTGGCGAAATTTGATTGGTAGAAAAAATTGTGTTTCTATAGATGCTCCCTCGAAACAAGTTCACTTACTCTCGAAAACAAGTGAGCATGTCTTGAAAAATATAATTGAGAGGGTTTTATATTTTTAACTAAAATTTGATTTGATTATATTAGATTTTCATAATAAATGAATAAATTTTATTGTGAAAATAAAATATAATAGTCAATATTAGAAATTTATGGATCACTCTTGATTGAAATTTATGGAATCAAATGATAGAATATCCAAGTCTAATACCTCACTTTAAACTGTTGCATATTCAGGACCAAATAAAATTTATTTTTATACTCGAATAGCAACCAACACTTTGACCAGACGGCGGGAATTCTTTTCACTAGAAATGGTCACTGTAACATCTTGTTTTAGAGATCTCATTGTGCTGAATACAACGACGCAATCCGTTCATGATTCCGAGTAAAGGTTAGTAAGTTATGAGCTATGAAAGTTGCAACTCCCTTTCTCATTGCCTCGGGAACCGTGCCCTCCATCCTTTGTTAATTTCAATATTTTCCTGAAAGCATTTCCAGGGGGCAAGATCACTTCTTCACGTAAACTATTTTGCTTAATTGACTTTCTTTCCTGAATTAACTGCTTAGAGTAAACAAAAGATCGATCCTCTACTACTGGTAGCCTGACTTAGCCATCCAACATGAATGACTTGTTACGAAAGAGAACAAAACAATTTCCTGTACTGGAAGCCGACTTCGCTCTCACAGAATAAGAAAGATTTTTAGATTAAGAAACAATCACTGACATTGCTCTTTTCCTGTTACCAGCCACGCAGCCCTTCCTGTTGCTCTTTTATTAACCGTGCAGCATCAACATAGCAACCAAACGTCTCACTTCAAAATCAATATCAAACTTTTTGGCTGCTTTGTGAAGATTGTCAAGTGTCGGTCAGTATCTACGAGTAGAATTGGTCCGCCAAAGGTCAAGCAAAACAATGTCGCGTCAGGTGACTGCTTGGTGATATCATTAAACCAAGTGTGGTACTGCTCAAGTTTGAATTTAATTAACGGTGCAGCCTCAACCAAGCAATACTTCTGTTTCTTCACTAACGCCCCCATTCCTCCTTTTGTTTTATTACAACTGCACCTTTTTTTTTTTTTTTGTATGTATGCAGGATATAATTATGAGTTGTAGACAGATTCAAAAGCCCATAGAATTGGATGTATTTGTCTGTTGTAGACAGATTCCACATTATTTATATGCAGAACCTCATCAAAGATTGAAGTTTGGATGCGATATTTATTGTAGACAGATTCCACTTAATCATTCTTCTTACTGTTGTCAGCATTGCAAAACCTTAACTTGGATGTCAATTATGCTTACAAACCAATCGTAGCAGAATTTCAACTTTGCTGTTTCAGTCTGTGAACTGGTATCATTCGCGTAGTTCCTCAAGTTTTATGTGTGAATATAGATGATCTTCGAACCAGTGGTCCAGAATTGCAAATTCCTTGTTCATCAGGCATATTCATGGTTGAAGTTGCTGCAAGGGATTCAGCATCCTTGTTACCAGTGCTCCCTAATCACTGATGCCATAAATTATGATATATTCTCGGCCCTGAATTGATAGGTCATCACTACCAGAAAATCAGTGAAAACCAACGGAATTATCGACGGAATTTTTTCGTCGATAATTTTTACTGACGGAAATAATTTCGTCTCTAATTTTGTCAGTATATACCAACAGACCATTTTCGTCGGCAATACGGTCGGTATATACCGACGAACGTATTTCATCGGCATATACCGACCGTATTGCTGACGGATTATATAGATTTTTGAAAAGTTGCAACGGTGTGATGACGTGGATTTTTTTCAAACGATTTTGCCGACGGAATAACTGAGGGATTCAAACCGGGATCTCCGTACAGTGACGTGGCACAGTCACCGGTGGACTTACCGACGAAACGTTTTCGTCGGTAAAAGCCAATATATACCCACTCTGCCGACTCTCTCTTCCTCTATTTCTCCTTCTTCTTCCCTTTCTTCTTCCCCATCCCAACTCTCCCCTCCCAAACTGCAGCCAACCACCCATCCCAACTCTCCCCCTCTTCTCAACACACGTACTCAAGTTTCTTATACTTTTGTACTCGGTCACAACATCCGTTCTCCGAGCAATTTATTGTGGATTTTATCATTTTTTGTAAGTAAATCTATCCTTTTTAGTTTTAACATTTAAATGTCAATTTTATTATTTATTATTTTTTTTAGTATATGTATTTTGTTAACGTATGTACTTGTTTAATTGTTATTTGTCAAAGAAACTTGTAGTATGAATGTATAATTTTGTAGTTGTTATAGTTTGTTTTAGATTTTGTCAAATTGTATTTGTTTGTAAATTGTGAAACTTTGTTTGAATTACACCGAATTAGATGTGTTGTGATGAAATAAATAATAGCTTGTTTAACGGGTCCGTTTTAATTTTTATCAATTCTATTGCGAAGTTGTGATTTCCGTAAATTTATAAATGTATAAATTTGTATGGACATTGATAATATAAATGTATAAATTTGTATGGACGTTGATAATTGATAATTGATAATGAAAATTTAACATAAGTGTTTTTTTAGTTTGTTGGATAATGTTGGGGCAAACCAATATTTTTGCAAATTTATTTACGTAACATAGTTAATTAATACATGTTGTTGTCATAATTTTATAGAGGTTCGATAGAAGTCATGGATGATCTTTCATGGATGTATCGGGACTCACCCCAAGATCACGGGTTAAGTGAGGCCGGTTATGACAAGATTATCGAATGGGCGAGAAGCATTTTACTTGAAGGGAACAGGCTGAAAGAAAACTTCTATGCTGCAAAGTCCATGATGAAACCCCTTGGTTTAGGATACCAGAAAATTGACATGTGCCCTAACTTCTGCATGTTATACTACCTTGAAAATGATGAGCTGACCAAGTGCATGACATGTGGGCATTCCCGTTACAAACCCAGAACTGACAGGGGAAAGACTCTCGTGGCATATAAAAAACTTAGATACTTCCCAATCACACCTAAACTGCAGAGGTTATTCATGTCACCAAGGATTGCTGAGCACATGACATGGCACCAATCACATCATGCAGTTGATGGAGTGATAATGCATCCTTCTAACGGCGAAGCATGGAAACACTTTAACAGTGTGCATCTTCACTTTTCAACTGAATCAATGAACGTTCATCTTGGGTTCTGTATATGCAGATTCAACCCGTTCGGGTAATTTGCTACTCCTTATTCTTATTGGCCGGTCATATTGACGGTTTATAACTTGTCACCGAGGATATGTATGATGTCAAAGTTCATGTTTTTATCTATGGTCATACCAAGTCCGAGTAGTCCGGGGCAGAATATAGATGTTTGTCTTCGACCGTTGATTGATGAGTTGACACAGTTGTGGTCCTCTAGAGCTTTGACTTATGATATCTCGAGGAAACAAAATTTTGTTATGAGAACGGCTTTGATGTGGACTATCAATGATTTCCCAGCTTATGGAATGGTTTTTGGTTGGAGCACACATGGAAAACTAGCATGTCCATACTGTATGGAAAACAACAAGGCATTCACGCTAACAAACATGGGTAAAGCTTCTTTTTTTTACTGTCACCATCATTTCTTGCCACCGAATCACAGGTACAGAAAACAAAAATGATTTCTTTGTTGGCAGAGTTGAAAAGGATGTTGCACCCCCGTGTTTTTCTGGTGAAGAATTGCATGATGTTGTATCAGAGTATGGTGACATTGTGTTTGGTCTCCAATCAAGTAAGTGGAAGTTTCCTGGTTTTGGTTTGACCCATAATTGGATAAAGCGAAGTATCTTTTGGGAGCTTTCTTATTGAAAGACCAATATTCTCCGCCATAACCTTGACATCATGCACATTGAAAAGAACGTGTTTGAGAATATTTTCAACGCCGTCATGGATGTGAAGGGGAAGACAAAGGACAACATCAAGGCTAGATTGGATTTAGTGTTGTTCTGTAACCGTAAAAATATGGAGTTGGTTTGTGATGGATCACGGGTTGCAAAACCAAGAGCAAGCTTCGTGTTAGAGAAAAACGCACAACTACTAGTCTACAAATGGCTTAAGAGTCTGTGTTTTCCTGATGGACATGCCTTGAACATATCAAGGCTGGTTAATACGGAGGAATGCAGATTATATGGAATGAAGAGTGATGACTGCCATGTGTTTATGAAAACACTTATCCTATTAGCTTTTCGTGATTTGTTGCCAAAGGGGATATGGGATGCACTCACGGAGATCAATCATTTCTTCAGAGATATATGCTCCAACAAGTTGAATGTTGATCACATTGAAAGGCTTGAAATGAATATCGTCGAGACAATATGCAAACTTTAGATGATATTCCCTCCATCATTTCTTGACTCAATGGAGCATCTACTGGTACATTTACCATTTGAGGTAAAAGTTGAAGGACCGGTCCAGTATAGATGGATGTATTCATTCGAGAGGTTAGATATTACAGTTGCAATGTAATTCATAATTAAATGTTTTTTCATTTTTTTAATTGATAATTTTTGTTTAATTCTATATATGCAGGTACTTGTTCAATCTTAAAAAAAAAAAATTAAGAACAAGGCGCATGTTAAGGCGTCAATATGTGAGGCCTATATTGTTAAGGAGATCTCAACATTTATCTCTTACTATTTCGAACCTCATTTGAGAATGAGGATCAACCGTGTTCCACGGTATGATGATGGTGGTGAAGTGCCTTCAAGTGGGAACTTGTCAATATTCTCCAATCCTGGATGATCCACACCTAAAAATGCCCTAAGGGGAAGATATTTGTCTAAAATAGAGTTCAGACAAGCACACAATTATGTCATATTTAACTGTGATGAGCTGAGACCTTTTATTAAGTAAGTAGATGTTCTACTTAAACTTTGTCAAGAGTGTACTATTTATATATTGTGATATCATAAACTCATATAATTTGAAACAACCTTGCAGGCAACATCGACGATATTTACTGTCTAATAACTCACAACTAACAGAATACGAGCATGGAAGAAAGACATACAACAGCAGTGTTTGTATTAAGGGATCAACTTCTAGTGAGTTTGAAGTTGACTACTATGGTAGATTAGAAGAGGTCATCGAACTGCAATATCATAGCGAACAGAATAGAGTGTTTTTATTCAAATGCTATTGGTATGACACAACTGACAGAGGAATTAGAGTAGATCCTCACTATGGTCTCGTTGAAATCAACTCAAAAACTAGACTCTGCAACATAAACGATATCTTTGTTTTCGCAAAGCAATGCCAACAAGTTTATACATATATACCCCTTCCTTTAGAAAGGACCGATCAAGAGTTGATTGGTTATCCGTTTTAAAAACCAAACCCAGGGGTCGTGTCTAGGTTATTCAGGATGAGAACGAAGAAACAAGTGTGATAGATGAAGTCTTTCAAACTAGTGAGTTGGTTAAACCATACTGAGTTGCTCATTCGATTGACTTAGAAGAAAATTTAAATTTTCGTGTTTTCGATGATAGTCTTGTTGATATTGACGTAGAGGAGTTGAATGTTATTTTAAGCTCTAGTGGACTAGAGAATGTTGATGAAGAAGATGATAGCCACATTGAAGAGTGCGATGAAGCTGATAACAATTCAATTGAGGACGAAGATGAAAATTATAACTAAATATGTTGTAAAGCCTTTTTTTTATAATGTAATATTATGGATGATATTTTGGAACATGAAATATGTATTTTATAATTGTTTGCTCTTGTTATTGTGTTGTGTGTGCTGTAAGTTTGCAATTTAAGCGTTTGTGCAAGAGAATAGACATGCAATACAACAAAACATGCAAAAGCTTGAGACAAACACCGACGGATTATGTCCCGTCGGTATTTTACCAAGAGTTGCAAAAAAATCACAGCATTGTGCCACAATCACCGACGAATATACCGACAGATTGTGTCCCGTCGGTATTTTACCGAGAGTTGCAAAAAAATTACAGCATGGTGCCACAATCACTGACGGCTATACCCGACGGAATATGTCATGTCAGTATTTTACTGAGAGTTGCAAAAAAATTATAGCCCCTATCATAATCACCGACGCATTTCTCGTCGTATAAATTTGTGTAGATGCGTAGAATGAAATCAATAGGACATCGTCAGCAGACAGTTGTAGCTAGTTCTTCTAGGAGCGAGGATGACTTATCCTTAGGTGCTGATCACGAAGAGGCACCTGTGCCAACTTGTGATGCTGCCTCTTCTAGGGCGGTTTCACAGCGCAGAGGCGGTGTGTCTTCACAGCGAGGTTAATTCACCCGCAAGTTCCAGGTACAATAGAAGGATGACCTTTCAATGTCAGTTTGTTTAGGTTTTAGTTTTTTTTTTTTTTACTTATAACATAATTTATGAACAACTAATAAATATTTTATTAATTTTATTTAATTTCTGGTTCACAAACATTGAGGCTGCCCGAACAATAACATCAACGTTTAAATCATCAATGAAGATTCCATTATTTCAATGGAGTCAGGTTTCCAGACATCCTGAATGGAGACCTAATATCGATGCATGGTTTCGACGATTTCAAGTAGGTGTTAACTTCTAATTTCTAGCTTATTTTTAATAAATTATTTTTATAATTTTATATATTGTACTATTTTTATTTTAAATGAATTATTTATACACAGCACAAATTTGAGTGGGATAGCGCGAACAACAATGTTGTGAGGAGGGTATGAGAGAATCACGCGGAAATTAGGTAACAATGAAAATAATATAATTTTATGTTCTAAATTCTAATTTGTTACTATGGAAGTAGGTTGCGTGATTTTTGGTATGACACACAAAAAAAAAGCAAAAAGATATGCGAGAGATAATGGTCTAGAAGGCTGGAATGAGGTGGCGGTTTGGCAGGAATTCAAACCGCCATTCATCTTGGGGGATATATGACCGCAATATATTGAGCACGTGACATTTGAGCGGTTTGCACGACACTCACAGTCTGGTGCCGACAACCGGAACCGATAAATTCATGGTTCGGTGACCACGCACACCGGCGACTCTGTCCCATTCAATGCACATGTGAAGCAAATGGTAAGATTAATTTAAATGAAATATATCATTAATTAATTTGTTGTTGCTTATAAGTATATTTAATTTGCAACCTTTTTTTTCCTTACAGGCTACGTCTCTTGGACGTGAGCCAAGCCCAATGAAGCTGTTTGTAGAGACGCATGTGCGGAGTCAAGACCACTAAAAGGGGGTGCAATAGTTCATGGATAACCGTGCTAAACACTTCGTGGTATGTTCGTTCAATCATTTTATTTCGTAAGTTATTATTTTCTTGAATTGAATATGATGATTTTTTTTTTAATTTTCAGGAGACCTATAATAGCCGGTTGAGGGAGAGATATGGGGACGATCCTTCGACCCATCTGAATTTTGATTCGGATTTGTTGATGGAGGTAGGATCGTCTGGTGGACCCGATAAAAATCAGGTCTACGGGCTCTCCAATACTACGGCCGAAAACTTGCGGGCGGCCGGTAGTGTCTCAACCGTTGAGAGCTCTCTATCAGTATCGAGCACTCAGTCTGATGAGTTCATGGCCTTGAAACAACAATGTGAACGACTCTCGACGGATTATGATCAGCTCCATCAAATGGTCATGGACATTAGATCAAGGATGGGTGATGATACATGTGCAGCCCTTTTTTGGCCGTACGGTCCTGGGAACAACCAACCTCCTCCTCCTCTAGCTCCGTCGTTAATCTAGTTTAATTTTGTTTTTGAAACACATTAAATTTGTAATGAATATTTGGATGAATATTATTTAACATTATTTTTATATTTTTAATGTTTAATGCAATTTTATTTGGTTAATTAGTTTTTTTTACTATTAATAAATAATTTTTTTAAAAAATATTTTAAATCAATACCGACGGCCTTACAGACGGAACCGAGCCGTCGGTATTTTACCGAGAGTTGCAAAAAAATTACCACCCATGCCACAATCACCGACGGATATATTCCACAGGTGTTTACCGTTGATATTACCGACACCTTGGTCTAGATGCAATGATCTTGTGATCTCGACAGCTGTGTTCTCGATTCTTTGTCGAAAATATACTTTGTGAGGGTCATTTGAGAAGTTTAAAATCTGGGCATACTCTTCAATGGTAGGGGTCAAGTTAACATCTCCAAAGGTGAAACATTAATAACTTGAATTCCATAAATGTATTAAGGCCTTGACTGCTGAAATCTGAACGAGATCCTTATTAGGTGGGCAATTCTCCCATACTTTCTCTCAAAAAAAGTTTCATCCACATACCCCAAGACTGAAACAAGCTTTTTCATATTGTCCAAGGAGTAATGTACTTTGTTCATGTGCGGTAGTTCCCCAACCTCAGTCTTTGGGCAATCCTCTTCAACGAATAGCATCATCTTGGATCTTTTCCCATACACAGAAAAAAGTCATGGAAGTCATGGTCTTAACTCAAAAAACCCTGCAGAATTTAGGATTTTAATCAGGTTTTTCCTAATACAAAATGAATTATTAAGGAGTTTGTACCCTAAATGCAGGTTCTAGGTTATTATATAAGGGGTAAATTCACTACTTGGTCTCGAAAGGGTTTATGATCTGCCTAGTGACCACGTTTTATGAAAGCAGTATAGGGGTTTACAAGGAATTGTTGGGGCATAGTGTAACCATCATTACCGGATAAACGCTCAGCTCATAGTTGGATGTTTCACGAATCTAAACCCTGACTAAAAGTCATGAAGCAGACCGTTACTCCCTACCTAACCTAGAATTCGGTTTATTTGAAAATTAAGATGCATGAAAGTATTAATCCATACCCGATATACTTATGCATGAGCAGTATATAAAAATGCATGCTAAAGCAGTAAAAAGAAAAATATGCCTAAATTTAATTAAACAGAACAACAAAATAAACAATTAAACAATCAAACAAGCAAAGCTCAGTCCAATCAGACAAGTCCCCAGTGGAGTCGACATCTTGTCGTGACGTGCACGGCATCGCATGACAGAGTTGCCTCCTAAAATTGAAGGGGTTTTGGGTTTAGTCATAAAGTTATTATTATAGGGTTTTGGAGTTGCCACCTAATGTTATGGTCACTAAGAAACCTAATGGTCTGTGAAAGTCCGAGTAAAGGGACTAACTGTGCAAGGGAAAAATGCATCATCCCCAGTACACCCTACCTAATGTAAGTTGCATTGTTGATTAATTGTTTTTCTAGATCATGTTTCTATTTGTTGGTCTCATCTAAGATTCAAAGCAAATCTCCTTTCGTGAGGAAGTCTCTATCTTATTGGGTTAAATCCTGACCATTATAAGACCTAGATTTAGCACCGCATTTATTTTCTATTTTGTATCTTTAATACTTGAGAGTATACTTTACAATGTAATTTTATACTCTCAAAATATTAAAGTCTTATAGCTAAATCCTAACAATCCAAATAAGAAATTAATTGTTGTGGGATTTTTGGTATTCTGACCAAACCTTAATGGATAATCATAAACCAGTTACGATATTCATTTAGCATTTTTAAAACATGATAAAAATGTGATTTTATTCTTTTTAGAAAATATGCATGAAAAACCTTTAGGATATGGTCGTTACACAAAAACAAAACATTTTTTTGTTTTTGAAATGAAAGCTTTTTTTTAGATTTTTGGATTTTTCTTTTTTAAAAAAAAATTCAAAGAAACGTCGGATGTTTTTTATACCAGGTCCATATTTTACAATGTAAGTGTATGACCCGATATTAGACAAAACTATTGAAAAAACACGTGATGGACCTACAAATAATTTTAAAATGGTCCTTGAAATTTTTGAGTTTTCTTTTCTTTTTTGGATGGGTTACTTGGGCCCAATGCCCAAACCTGGCCCGATCGAGTTGGATTGGGCTAATAGATAGCCCAACAATATTTTCTATTTTTTAAAATGGGCTAGATCCAGGCTAGCCGTGCGGGTTGGGCTCAGGGTCCAACCCACTTTACCTTACTACTAGCAAATGCTAGTGGTAACAAGACATGAATTAATCCACGTCTGGATGATGCCAATGAGAAGAAAGGAGATTAACTATTAAATTTTTAATTTGCTTCAATTTCACCCCTGTTTTAAACCAAATTGAGTCTTCGAAGTTTAATGTCTTTTTTCAAAAAGGTTCTTGGTTTGAATTTCTTCAATTTAACTTTTAATTGACAATAAACTTTGAATTTTGTTTTGCATTTTTGTCTCTGATTTCAATCAATTGACTTCATAAAAATTGAGTTTGGTACTCTAAAATTCCAATGTTCTCGATTAAGTTCAAATTGGGCTCCTAAACTTAATTTTTCAATTAAGTTACTAATAAAATTAATTTGACCCATTAAAAGTATAATTAAGGCCTTACACCTAATTAAATCAATTTTTAATTTGGCTCATGATTAAATCAAATTGGCCTATCAAAAATCTAATTATGTCCCCGGATTTAATTTTTATATAAATTTTTCCAATAATCATTTAATTTGACTTTGAATCTATATTGTTTCTTCAATCTTGGGTTCAATGAAATATGATTAGACTCACAATTTCATTCAAAACTCCAGCTTGATTCTTTTACATATTTGATACCTTCCTCAACCTGTTTTTATCAAGTTATCAGTCTTTTTGTTATTATTAATTTTATTTTTTATTTTTATTTTTATTTTTATTTTTTTAAAAGAAAAGGGGTAATTTTAGTGGGGGAAGAACCCAAAAAAAAAAATTATGATAATGGCATGGGTTTGTAGGTGGAAAGGCGGCTGGACTTGTTGAAGAAAGGTTAAAGATGGGCTCTTGTTTTCTATTTTGTTCTTGAAGGAACAATGAAGGAAAAGACAACTGAAAACGAGAGGCTTTATTGCTATTGATGGTTGGAAATACTGGCAATAGTGGTATGGTGCAAGCTGGACCGTGAGATGGAGGTTTGCACAATGAGGGGCTTTTTTTGTTTTTTTTTTGTTTTGTAGTGGCTAGTTGTTGTAAAGATCGGGGCTAGGAGTTTTTTTGTGTGGGAGAGTATCTCTTACTTTCTTTGTAGTTTTTTCTTTTTAGGTTTCCTTAGCTTCCCCTCTTTGTGTGAGATTCCTTCACAATTTTATACGCAAAATTCTTTGTCTCTTCTCTTGCAATTACTTGCTGACCAAGCAAATCAAATTCACATTAGTCCTCATTTTTTCCTTGCACTTTTTTTTCCCTTGTCCATATATTTTTATTTTTTATTTTTTTGTATTTTTATGTTTAAAAAAAAACAATATCAACATCAATTTAATGAGAAGAATTGATCAATGATTTTGAAATGTGTGCATTAATAGTTGAACGCATTAAAAATAAATTTTTAAATTTTGAATTCATTTGAAAAGACGATAAAAATGATGCAAATACGTCAACAACATATTTTTTTAATTTTTTTTGTATTTTGAAAATATTTAGAAAAACATGTGGTTAAAATTTGAGTTATGACAGAGCTGTTGAAGGAAAAGGAAGAAATGGGAGAGAGAGGGGGAGGTCGCTCACCAGGTCATAACTTAAATATTACTGATGAGTTTACAGATGGATTTTACCGATAAATTTATTTTATTGGTAATTCTATCTGTATAAATGACATGTTATTGTAACTTTTGATTTTTTTCTCTTCCTACTATAATTTCTTTGGGTATATAATGAGAGAATATTTTTGTTGGTTTGTATCGATGGACATAGTAGGGAACTATTCTGTCGTTAAAATTCACTGCAATTTATTAACATAAACTTTTTCTCGGTATTTCTATTTGTATTTTATATTTTTTTGTGTTAGTGACTATTAGAATGCAACTCTTTATTAACACTGCACTTCCCAATCTATCAGTTTGAGTCAACAACTAAATTGAACGACCCTTCATCAATAATCTGATTTAGAATGCATAAGCTGCTGACGATATCTAGGGAGCCCTAATTCCAGTTTCTTAGTGAAGTGAAGAACATTGATCCCTTTGGTTTTGCAGATTCATGGCTTAAAGATGAAATAGAATTGAAGGACTAGAGTCAAATAGTATGACATTATTCTACCCAGTGAGCACCAAAATCATTAGTCTACTGCTGATAGCCTCATCAAGGCTTGTCAAAATTAAGTCCATGACCATATAAACGTCCATTCCATAAACTGTCAAGAAGGCCCGTAAAATATCATCATCATCAATTTTATTTTTATTTTTTTGTCAACTTCTAATTATACAGTCTTGAAGCTAAATGGTTGAGGAGCCCGAAGGCAAGCTGAAATGCCACAATATATATTAAAAAATAAAAAACCAAAAGAGCTCAGCAATCTAATTCAGTGTGATTGCAATAGTTTTTTTTTCTTTCCAATTTATTTCTTTGATGTTGTATTAATTTGAATTTAAAATTACTAATTTATTTTTATTCTTTTTATATAGTTATTAATTTCTTGGGAAGCAACCCATCATCGGTTGGTGTTCAGTTTCAAAAAAATAGATTCAATTAGTTTTTTTGCAAGGAACTAAAAGTGAGGGGAGGGAAAAGAAAATTAGTTTTCCTTTGAGTTTTATGAAAAAAAAATGTTAATTTTGGCTATTTTTTCCGCCCTTCAATCATGGATTATTTTTTCTTTTCAATTGGATCCTTTTAATTTTAGGTTGATTAGGATTTAGAGTTGATAATTTATTTTGGTCTATTTTTTATATGATTATATCAATCACAAAAACCTGTCTCACCATTTTCCCGGCCTCAATTCCACAAAAAATAATCCAATTTTATTGTCTAAGAAAGATTAAAAATGAGAGGACTAAAATTATATTAGAGAAATATTTGAAGGTCCTTAAAAAAAACTATTAGCACCTCTATGCCTTTTGGTTTTGTCAAAAATCATTTTTGGTCCCTTTATTTTTTAAATTACATGGTTGGGTCGAAAACTTCATTTTTCTTTCATTTGAGTTCTTGAGTTTGAGAAAAGAAGGGAGATAGTTGACAAACACTCATTTTTCATCGATGAAACTCATTATTCTTAGCGTTGATGAGTTTTATTTGCTAAGAAGAGTTTCATTTAGATCTTTTTTTTCCATTTTTCTTGTTGAAAAAAGTAAATCGAGCTTCAAAGTTTTATTTTGATTCAAGTTGATTTTTCCATTTTTAACCAATTAAATGGAGATTTAATATCAAAAATGAGTTTTTTAAGATTTCTAGAGTGTTTTTTAGGTATTTGGGGCTAGAAAAAGAGGTCATAAGGGGTTAATTTTACTCTTAAGCAATGGTTGCCCAATTTTAGTTGCGAATGAAATCCTTGATAGTAAGCGACGTGCTACCTATTATTTTTTTAACCAAGTAGTGCCCTTAAAAAGAAAAAATAATAATGGGCCTACATGCATGGGTTGCATCAGGCCCGCTCACTTGGGCTTCTATTAGGCCCAATCATGCTAGGCTAACTAGGGCAGCGTTGCTGAACTTCTTTTTTTTCATTTGATTTTTTTTACCTTATTTATTTTTCTTGGTGATATTTACTCAATTTGATCGTTTAATATTTTATTTGTTTTGAATTGGCCTACATAATTTGTTTTGGTTTGATATTTGTGAATTTATCATTATTTTAAACAAACACCTTAAAACTTCTATTTTTTTGGTATAATTAAACAAAAAATAGTTTTAGAAATAACTAAGTTATTAAACCAAATTGATATCATTACCTAGCTCATGTATTATATCATTAAATAAAAAATAATCTAAAAAAACATGTTGAGATCCATAACTCAGGTCACGAGTTTGACGAGTTAGGTTGCAAAATATGGGTCAATCCAATATATTATCGTCTTAGTATTTAAAAAAGAATCATGTTATTTTTGGATTTTGGTTATTTTTAGTTCAAAATTTTTTTGTTGTGGAATAAACAATCCTTTTCTTCAAAACTTTCTTGATAGGGTAGGTATCAATTTAATATATTATTATCTTAATATTTTTTAAAAAATTATCAACTTCATTTTTGTTGAGTTCAAAATAAGTGTGCTGCTGGTGAGCACTTGCTTTTCTCCTAAGAAGTTTTGACGTGGGAGGCCATGAAATCCAGCTCAACATTCTTTTTTGAGTTAAAAAAAAATGGTGCCTCTTGTGGCCTTGGCCTAGTACAGGCCGTGTATCTGGTAATGGTATATCTAGTGTATCTATCTAGTATGTGTGTGTGTAACGAAAAACACGAGACGGCACTGTAAGAAAAGAATTCGAAATCTTCGACGGCACACTCCAGGGATTCAACCTATCAAATTTTAATACTGTTCTTGATATTAAGGTTTGTAATAAGAATAAATCCTTTTAGGATTTTATATGAATTATTTATATCTGAATTAATATATGTATTAGAAACTACTTATTCAGGAAATAATAATGTGAGGAAAAGTTCATTTACTATCTAGTCAATCATTATAGGTTCTTAATAAAAATAAAAAAAAATAAAAAAACTTTAGATTTTAGAATGAAGAAATAAATAGTTAGGTGCCTTGGGCTATTGAATTTTATTGTGCAGAAAGGTATGTTGGACCGGCTGGTGCGTAGAGAGTAGAGACCAACAAACTTTCTTCTGAGGTTCAAATTCAAGACCTGAAATGTAGGGGAAAAAAAGATTTGATCATGTAAAGAAAGTAGTTAAAACCCTTGACTTTTCTTTGTGTTGAAAACATAATGGTCCAAGCTCCAAAGAGATTATTAAGGAGGATGAGGGCTAGAAAATAAAAATAAAAATAAAAATCAATAATAAATCATAAATTTTGTTCACTGCAGTGGTAATGCTTTGGTGTTTGGTATTGTAGTTTAATTATAATTTTGATGTATTTTTAATTAAAAAAAAGTGGGGAGAAGCAAAAACAAATACATATGAATCGTTTCCTTGGAAAAATGGTGTTCTCAAGACTCGATAGCACACACAATAAAATAAACACATAACCAAGTAAGATTCAAATTATTAAACACAAATGATGAATTCTTGATTTTTATCACCTTTTTAACTCCAGGAGATATGCCAAACCTAATGGAATCAGGCACGGACTATATAAAGTATCATCATCATCGACCAACCATCTCTCTCGAATATATATATATATATATATATATATATATATATATATATATATATATATATATATATATAGCATGCAACACATTATCACATAAGAAATTACATATATGACAACATGATAAAGAAAAATGTTTTTTAAGTGGTCAATCAATAACAAACCGCTAAAGGTGAATCAACACAAGATTTAAAAGGGAAAAATTGTTAAATGAATTGCTTTCGGGTGAACTGGTAAGAAAACATAAGTTTTTAAAGGATTAGTTAAAAACAAACTGTTTTTGGGTGAACTGATCAGAAAATTAGGTTTAGAAACCAATTGGTCAAAACAAATTGCTCGTGGGAGGACTAATTAAACACAAGATTTTTGAAAAAAAATCGGTTAAAAACAAACCGCTCATGGGTGAACCAATAAAAAAAACATAGGTTTTGAAATCTACTGCTCAAAATAAATTGCTCTTAGGTAATCCTAAAAAATCAAGTTACAATCTTATCCTCTCATTTTCATCACGGACCATTGATATAATATTTACCTCAAGTTACAATCTTATCCTCTCATTTTCATCACGGACCATTGATGTAATACTTACCTCTTCTTATAATTACATGGGATTTCAAACCCCTTATGTTTGGCGTGTTGCACACACTTCATTCAACTATATATTTACAAATACATATGCACGTATAATTATTTTTAATCACAAATACATGTAAGAAAAATAAAATAAAAATAAAATTTAGATGGCCAAATGAAATTATTGTTTTGCCCTAGTCAATATTATGAAATTATGGTTTGGCCCCTAACAGTGCACCTACATTATTCACTCAGTATATATGCATCATATGTCACTGTTGTCGATGATCCTAACGAGGTTTCAACATGCCAATCTATTCACTAGGGGGATCTCGATCTCGTTATAGGGAGGGAGATTATCAATTATAAAGACTTAGGTTTTCCCTTCTGTTTCTTAGCCTTTTATATTGTTATCAATGACGTTGACAATAGGGTTTGGTTGGGCTTTGGCTAGATAGAGGAGGAGTTACTTTCTATGGTGATCTTAAGGAGAATGATGATCAGATGACATGGAAATAACATTATAAATTACGGGTAATCCTAGATGAAATTTTTAAACCAAAGGTTGGGATTCAGTAGATTTTTGGAATTGACATTATGATTTGTTTGGGTTTTGATCGGGTATGGGTGAGATCAGATTAGATCCTTGAATCAATTTATGAGGTTCATTGGGTATTTACGTTTAACAACCAGATTTCTTTTCTTTTTATCAATAACTTAGATTCGTTTTTTTTTTTTTAAAGATAGATTTCTTTTTTAGGATGATGAAAAAGTAAAAAACAAGAGGAAGGAGTCATCTATTTGTAAAGCTTTTAACATTCAAAGCTTTTAATCCTTTAAAAGAAACTAACCTCAAATGGTGCATTGGCTATTTATAGCTAGTATATCATTTGAGTAATGGGATGTGATTAATCAGATCTCATCGCACCGCCCAATCACGTGGGCTATAACCATTCATATGTGTGTGTGTGTGTGTGTTAAAAATCAAGTATTTTCCCACATTAGTATAGTGGGAAAACTTATTTCTTGAACTAGCATAGTTGGGAAAATAATTCCCATTCTAGCACACAAACAGTGGTTGCGCATATACTAAATTCACAACCTATAGGTTGTGCATGTAGCAAATATGCGGCCACCCGGTTAATTAATTTCAAGACAATTTCTATTTCTTTTCTTCTCCCTTACTTCTTTCTATCTTCCACTAGTTCTTCATCCTCTTGGCATCGCTCTTAACTCAAGCAACCTGATTTTTCTCTTCACCATAAAAAAATCCTTATCTTATCCTCATGACAAACCTCATATTTCTCTCTCTTTCAGCCGTTAGTTCTTTCTCTACCCATCCACCTGCAGCAACTAGCGATTTCTCCCACCGTTTCTATCACCACCACCACACATAAACGCCCTATTTAACTAATTTAAAGTATATTCACCTTCCACTCTATTAATTTGTTATTTTACTTGATTAATTTGTGAATTTCTTATGATAAAAATTTTAGGGTTTAAGTTAAGGTTTTTGTTGATTTTGCCTAATTGAAGATTAATTAGATATAAAATTAGTTAAGTAAGTGTATATTATCTTATTCAGTAAGAAGAATCAATGAGTTATGCTGTGTTGATTATGTTAGTGTTAGGGTTTAGTTTATGATTTTTGTTAATTTTGGATTTTTTAATGTAACTTGAATAATTTGTTATATTGACAAATTAACTTTGTGCTTTATTGTGATTTTTATAAAGCATGTCTTCTATAGTGGGAATTTTATGTTATTATGGTGGTAAAATCATCGATAATGATAACGATATTATTTACCGTGGAGGAAGTACCGAGTTATGTAGCTTGAGATTAGACAGTTCATTTGACAAATTTAAAAATTTAATATGTTGAGGAATTGGGTGGAAATTGGCAGAATTTGATGTTGATATTACTTGAAGGATGTTAGGTGGGTGTCATTTGAATTGTTATATTGTTGTGCCCATTACCAGTAATACGAGTTTTAATGCAATGGTTGGATTGATCACCGCAAACGGGTTGCAAATATTAGAGCTTTACTTAAGTAGAAAATTTAAAGTAGGAAACTCTTCGAGTTTGGAGTTAACTTGGGTGTCAAGTCACAGTCAAAAGACCATAAAATCATCATATGTTGCAAGTCCATCTAGGACAATTAATGTTACAATGAACTTAATATTAGTTCAAGAAATGATGCATATGAAACCTCAGTTAGGTATGATAACAACTTCATATTGTTATAAAGAATTTGAACTGAGTGACGAGGAAGATGATTATCATGTTAATGATGTAGTTAAGGAAGTTAAGCAATGTAAGCCAATAAACCAAATAATGAGACCCGATGTTCCTGAATTTGAAGATGTTAGTGGATCTACTTACAAGATGAGCTTTTTAATTGGGCTTTGGGTCATAGGAATTCAGACTTAAGTATTAAGTCAGAGGTTGGAAAAATATTCTGAACCAAGACTGATTTAATTAATGCATATAAGCGGTGACATGTAAAAAATTCATTTCAATACAAAGTGTAACATTCAACCACAACATATATGCAGTTACAGTGTAAGCATGAACCATCATGTCAATAGTATTTGCATGGGGAATATCACAAGAATTCTGATTCATTTGATATTTCAAAATTGAAAGAGTCCCACACATATTATAATCCAATAGTTATGCAAGCTCACCATCAAATTGGCTCTGATTTTGTTACCAATATGATGTTGAACATTGTCAAAGTTGAAATAAGTATTATAATTGCAACCATTCAAGCAACTATCCATAGAGATTTTTGTACGATATATTGTATAAAAAAGCTTGGTTGGCTAAACAAAAAATATTGGAGAGGTTGTTTGGATTATATGAGGAATATTTTCTAATGCTTCCTAGGATGTTGTTAGCTCTAAAAGAATCAAATCTTAGTATAGTTGCTGAGTAGGATCATAAGATGGATGATGGTGATATAGTAGTATTTGGAAGAGAATTGTGGGCATGTAGAACTTCAATTCAGAGGTTTCAATATACTTGTCCACTAATAAGTATTGACAACAATATTACAATGTCACGGTCACACAAATTAATTAAGATAGTATAGAGCAAGTAAGGGATCGATCCCACGACGAAGGTTTAGTTCAGATTTTTATGCTAGATGATATGCAATTTGGAGGGGTTTTAAGGTTATCTAAGCTATAGCAGAATAAAACAATCAAACTATATTAAATAATTCAGAAAACTATCAAGATAACAAATCTTGGTTTTAAGTAGACATCCAGCTACAGAAATTAAAACCAATCATTAAAACAATACATCAATTTATATTCTGAATATTTATTTTTTTCTTAACGTTAGTTAGTTAACCGATCCGTAGTGTAACTAACCCTAACCATCAAACAACCATAGTGTCCGTACTAGTAATTTAATTGAATGACAACCTTAAGAACTATATAAGTTGATTAATCTAGACGCATAAATGTCTACAATACATGTTTAATTTGATCAAATATTTTTCCTAAGATTAATAATATAGAACTGCTACGATTATTAAACTCAGTTGCTTCACAAGTTTATATACCACAACTCCAGTTTTGATAGCAAACTTAGCAATAAATTATTTACAATAATAACTTAGAGTCCGCTCTAGTAATTAAAATAAACAATCATAGAAAATAAACATAGAAAAATAAACATATTCATCACATAAACTGAAAAGAAAAGGTAAAATAAATCTCACAGATCTTGAAATCCGAAGGTTTATGTGTCCTTGTAACCAAGAAAAGAGCTTAGCATTGCATGTCTATTAAACAACTAATCAAAAGGAAAGAAGAATGCATGGTTTCGGGTTTTTGAAGGAAAGGGTGTGTTTTTCTTCTCTTTCTAGCTGCCCCTCCTTTCCTTTCTCTCTATCTTTTTATTTGATAAGAAGCCCCAATCCCCCTTTCCTATAAAATAGTCCTTTCCTAAGTAGATAATTTACATTTAAGTATTTCAATAACTATTTTTCTAAAAAAAAATAGTCTTGCATAAAATCTTCAAGTTTTGACTTTGGACTTGGAGGAGCTAAATTACCGAAATAAAGACTTGGATGTCGGTTTAGATGCTTTGGAAAGTATTTTGGACTTATTTCTTCATAAAACCTGTCTACTAGCAGAATTCATGTGTCATCTTAAAAATCTTATATCTCTTTTATATAAGCTTTTTTTCTGTTTAAAGTTGGTAAGTTGATAGGCCTTCGAGTCAGGAATCCATCAAAATTTATTTTGCATCTAATAGATTTCTCTAGCTCAAGATATTTAAGTCGGAATGGCCGAAAGTCAACACTGATAGAATGCGAGATTTGCCTTTGAAGGCTGCAATTTCCATGCTCTTTCTCTTTTTATTTTTCTTCCTGTATATGTATAGAAAGGTATGAATGTTAGCTTAATAATGCCACTGGAATCACTTCATTTCAACCTATAGAGCTCAAGCTCTACACAAAATATCGATCGGAGGTCAAATCTGTCAATTATCTCCAATTTACTTCTTTATGAATCTTACATCCAAAAGTGCGTTCAAAACATAAAACAAAGAATATCAAGACATTATATATATATATATATAGAACATAGGCAAAATACTAGGTAAATATGGGTAAAACTATCGAATAATATGATTGCATCAAACATTTACTTATATGGAAAATAAAAAGCAAAATCTTGATTGCAGTTGCTTATGACACAAATAATATGGCTTTTCTGCTGTGTTATGCTTTGGTCAAAGAAGAAATGAATAGTAACTGAACATGGTTTTTAGATTTGATTCTCCAACATGTCACAGGTAGATGTATTGGATTGTGTATAATTTTAGATAGACATGCAGAAATTAAGAATGTGATGTCATAAATATGGATCGAGCCAAATGGATATCATCGTTATTGTTCTTGCCATTTTGTGAGTAACTTTAATAAAAGATTCAAACATGTGGCATTGAAAAAACTATTAGATAAGATGTGTCAAGAGCCTTCAAGATGGGGATTTAATACTATGTATGATGATATGTTTGATAGGAATGATCAAATCAAAAAATGGCTTGAGATTGAATCGAAAAAGAGACGAGCACTCTCATATGATGGTGATTATCATTATGGAAATGTGACCACAAATTTGTCAAAGATTTTCAATAATGTCTTGAAAAGTGTTTGTGGTTTGCTTATTGAAAAGTCGTTGTGTATTGTGGCCTCCACAAGTGTTTGCTGAACTTCTTGTTGATGCATCAAAATCAAGATCACATAATCCGAGTATATTATCCTAGATGGTATTTTTCAAGTTGAAACCCCCCAGTAACTGGTAGTTGAAGAGAGGTTCAATGAATAATTCGATTTAATCATAGAATATGTATGTATGGTAAATGATAATTGTATCATCGATCATATTCACAACTTATTGCATGTTGTACATTGCGACATGTTAACTTTGAATAATTTGTTGACCTTTTATTTTCTAACACCAGTTACATAAATTCATATGATTTTTATTTTGAATGCTTACCTGATATTCCATCATGACCTATTATACTAAACCAGTAGTTGAAGGATGTCCAACTAGATGGAGAGTTGAAGAAGGTTGACGTAGATCCACTCGTCTGCATAACGAGATGTATGTTAGAGAGGGGCATACACAAAATAAATATGGGTTATGCAGTGTAACTGGTCATATAGAAAAACATGTCAAAGTAGACAATGTAAGTGAAAATTTTTGTTTTAAATTAAGACTTTTATTTCATATCTCTATGTTAAGTTGTTTTTTTTTTCCTTCAACACTGTTTATACTTGTACATGTCATGGTATGAACTAGGGGAGGTGGATCTATGAACGGATGTCGTGGCATGCGAAAGAACGAGTCCTCATTATTTTCAGGTCCTGATGATTTATTAGTCTTGTGATTGTAGTACATGCATCAATCTGAGGATATTTGGGCTTGATGAGTAAATAGATATTTTTATATAACATGATCACCTGATAAATTATAAATGTTGTTAATAATTATGTTCATATTTTTTTGATGAAAATATCATGGTGGTTTGGTTAAACTTGTCATCATGCCTCGATGGACTTAGATGACCATTTTCGTCCTTATTTCATCGAGGCTAGATTTTTGGAGATTAGTCACCTAAAAGGCATAAGTATCGATCATGGTTTAATTACAACATTAGTTGAGTAGTGGAGCTGAGAGACTCTCATACTCTATTTTTTTTTGTTGGAGAGATGACAAACATTATAATATGTTGTCATGCTAGTCAACCTTTTAATAGATGGAATTCCTGTTACAGGCCCCACAAATTGCAACAAAGATAATTTATGACTTCATATATTGGAAAGAGTGCCTCATTTTAAGGGATATAAATAGGATTATATTAGGTTGATATGATTGAATGAGAGTTTTGAGATCCCACTAGAGGGTGTTATAGAGATTGTATTGCATTATTATGCTAGAGCATATATAATGCACATGTTTAAAGCCATGATCTTCACCGGTTTGACATGTAATGCAATTCCATGTTACTTTCTCCACTGTTGGAAAACTTTGTTGTCATTCGTAACTATAGTTGAGGCTCGACGGTGTTTGCATATATGTACCGTCAGCTTTGCCACACATGTATGTCAGATGAGAAACAAATAGGTGGATGTTTATTGTTTCTACAAGTATAATTTGATATTATATTCTATTAAATATAGTTAATGTAAATATTTACTAAATTTTTTTTATTGTGAATATGAAGTTATGGTTGTAAGAGCATCTTTACATCGATCGTCTTGATGTTTGGAGAAATCAGATGTTCAACACGGTTACAGGAAGACAACTCTCAGTTAGAGCTCGGTAATAATTATTATAAACATTATTAAATTTAAATTTTCTATAAAAAATTGTCTAACTTAACTGTCTTGAATATGTTAGTTGGGTTGGGGAGAGATTTAGGTGTTTTAAACAAAATCCTACTCATGTCCATGAGTTCTATCAAGACGAGTTGGATTCACATGAGCCTCATTAGGTATGCGTGAAGTTAAGTATTCATTTTCTTATTTAACTTTATTTCTTGGTGTGAAAGTTTTTAATATATATGTTTTATGGTTTTATAGGTGATAAACACCATACACTAGCGATTTGATTGTAATAACATCTTCATTATGCACGGAGGAAAGTGATTTATGACTATCAGTGATCCCTATACATTGTTTTATCATAGTTGAGATGCATTATCCTGATTGGGTAATGCGTCAATTTGGAGTGTATCAACATACCTGATAATGTTGACACACTTGATGACCTACATGCTATTAATCATCGAGGTAAAGAGAAAGATGATTGGTTGGTGGTTCATGCACAATATGTTAATTTATGGCATGTGAGAAGAGATTGCATATTTACATATATGTATTCGCCTATTGAATTAGATCTCTATATATTTTAGTACATGAACATAATAAGGCGATTTATAACTCCATTATGGGAGCGTGTTACGAAACATCCATGTGACACTCTGCATCAGTCAACATGTAATTCAAATAATTATGAGTCTCGTGCACCAAGATATAATAGATTGGTATGTATGAACTAGTTTTCTTAACATGTAATAATTTATATATATAGCATTGTCAATAGCATCACGTACTGTAGTAACAGCTCTCTGACCCTCGTGTATTAAAAAATTATCTTAAAAATGATAATATGATGTCTTTTAATATATTAGGTGAATTTTTTAATACACGAGGGTCAGAGAGCTGTTACTACAGTACGTGATGCTATTGACAATGCTATATATATATATAGCATTGTCAATAGCATCACGTACTGTAGTAACAGCTCTCTGACCCTCGTGTATTAAAAAATTCACCTAATATATTAAAAGACATCATATTATCATTTTTAAGATAATTTTTTAATACAAGCATTGTCAATAGCATCACGTACTGTAGTAACAGCTCTCTGACCCTCGTGTATTAAAAAATTCACCTAATATATTAAAAGACATCATATTATCATTTTTAAGATAATTTTTTAATACACGAGGGTCAGAGAGCTGTTACTACAGTGCGTGATGCTATTGACAATGCTATATATATATATATATATATATATATATATATATATATATATATATATGATGTCTTTTAATATATTAGGTGATACTTTCAATACTTGGTTCTCGTCACGCCATTCTTCACTTGACGAGGTTGGGGGGGCTCAATGTTTGGACGATGCAATAGAAAAGGATGACTGTATTTATCATGCACGACAATGACATGACAGTGGTTCTGATAATGCAGGCTCATCAACAAGTTAATTTGTTAGATGTTTAACTATGCAATTTAATTAATTTATAATTGAATTGGTATTTTTTATTCTAATGAATTATTTTTGTGTTGAGATTAACTTTTTTTAACTATAAATTTACCTACCATGGAACTAAGTGATTCTATTGGCTGTTGGTTATTGTTGTTGTTTTTATGATTTTGTGAAATGTTGGCTTGAACTATTGTTGTTGTTTTGGAGATAGTGAAATTGGGTTTTGTTGGGCAGGGAGTTGAAATGATTGAGACCGAGAGCGACTAGTATTTTAATAGGTGACACATTTAGTACATGCATAATCATTATTTATGTGCTAGAGTGAGAATTATTTTTCCGATTGTGCTAGTTTGAAAAATAAGTTTTTCTACTGTGCTAATGTAGAAAACAATAATTAAAAATTAGTGTAAGAAACCATTTCGACCACTGGAAAACCAATTTTGACCATTGAAAATTTTTTTATTATAAAAAATACTTTAATGAATTTGAACCGTGTAAATTATTTTTTACAAGTTTTAACGTTTTGACTGCAAAATGATTGTTTTGGCCAATTTTAACTATAAAATGACATATTTGATCTTGATATATTGATTTTGACTAATTTTAATGTGATGATGACAATAAAATGATGGTGTTGGCTAATTTTGACGAGAAATCCAATTTTGACCTTGATAAACTAATTTTGATGCGATGAACTTGGTTTTGATCGTAAATTTATGGTTTTAGCTATTTTTTATGAGAAGCTTGATTTTTAATGTGATAGTTCAATTTTTCTTTTAAAATCCTATTTTGGTGAGGAACATCATTTTCAATTTTCTTTTAAGCGAAGAGGCCGAAATAAATTATAACAATTACCATAAAAAGGGTTTCCATATCTATCATCACATTGAACAGGAAAACCTTAATTAAAAAAGAAAAGAAAAAAAAACACAACTTATACAAAGAGTCTTAGGATTAATTAAAATATCGTTTGATATCATGGTAGATTCTATTTTATACTCAATCATAGAGAAAAAATCATTTAGTTAGTCATATTATTTCTGTTTTTATATTGAGTCTCACGTATAATTACATTTTAAATCTTGAGTTTGTAAAAGTTAATTATGTTTTTTATTTATGAAAATCTACTTTTATTTTACTTTGTATGCAAAAATTGAGAAGAATTTTAACTAATTATATATTTATATATTTTTTTTTTAATAATAACTAATAATATTTTTTTAAATCCATTTATTTGAAATCATAGTCACAATAGCACCACTCCTCGCAAACAAACTTTCCTTTAAGTCACATTTAGGTATAAATACTAACGAAACAGTAGCTTAAAATAATTTTTCAGCAGCATCGGCTAATCATCTTTCAACTATAAAGCTTCTTCAATAAGAATACAAAATAAAATAAAAATAAAACAACAGCTACTACTACTAATACCCATCTTCATTTATTTTCTTAAATATTTTCACCTCTTTTTCTCTCAGTCTTCTTCTACTTACATTTCTCTCAAAATCGTTCATTTTTCAAGATAGCCATCACATTCCCTTCTCAATTAAAACACTCTCTCTTCTTTGTTTTGCTTAGCAGAATTATTTTTAGTACTTTTTCTTTATTTTTTTTCTCAATTAATGATTTTTTTGCTTCCATGTCAATTTTCAATTTCTGCTACCGTATTGTCCCCTGCCTTGCCGATCCAGGTGACTTTCTGCTAGAAAATCAGAAATGAAATAATGGGTTTCTTTTGTTTTTGTAATTAATGTTGTTGTTTTGTTTGTGTAGCAAGGAGATCTTCATTGGGGTTGAAAGCAGCATTAGTGGTGTTGCATATTGTATATGCAGGGACTCTCTTTCTTTTTTATAGTGATTTGATAGAGAAAACCAAAGAAGAGCCATGGTATGTTTGTTTCTTTTTTTCTTTTCTGGTTGGTTGATGAAAGCTTGGAAATTTGAGAGTAATTATTTGAGTTATTGAGTGAAAGTTTTTACTCTGTGGTTTTGATTGGTTGAAGTTGGAGTGGAACTTAAAATGCCCTTATTGAATTATTGAAATATAGCTGAAGGCGGCTTGTGATTGGTTAGTCATGATCATATTGGTGATGTTGGAATTGGAATTTGATTGATTGAATGAGTTTGATTAATTGAGTTGTTGAATTAAAATGAGTTAATTAATTTTAGTCAATAACTTAAGACGTGGTAGAAATGGCTGATTACTGTTTCATCCCGATAATTTGCAAGTCTGAACAAAATAATGAAAATATAAAATGGGTTGTGAAGTGTTAAGGGGAAATGCCTTTTTTCTTTTGACAATAAGAGTAAGTTTAGGAGTCTTATGATTCTTAATTATTCTCTGTGGATGTGTTGACAAACCTTTGATGTTTATTTATGTTATCAATTATCATATTAATCAAGGGTGTTTTTTATGGTTACTTTGTGATTGGAATCTTAGGTAAAAATTATGGTAAGTAGAGTGCATAATTATGTGATTGTTAGTGGACATTAAGGAATCTATGTGAGGATGGTGTTACTAGTGTTTTTTAAAACATTTTAAAAATCTTTGGTATGGTTTTTTATTTTTGCTTTTAACTTGAGTGTACAGTATACCATAACGTTCAAGAATTTAGTCGCAACTTTTTTCCTTCTTTCAGGTACACTGCAATATATCTGTTGCTGTTTGTTGCAGCATTGATTCAATACTTTGTTACATCGTGTTCTTCTCCCGGGTAAATTTTGTTGCAGTTGTAATGCCTCTTGATGAATCTGCATTGTGGTTACAACACATAATTTCTGTAATATAAGTTTCTTTGATTGATTTCACTACTTGCCTAATATCATTTCTTCCTCTTCTGGTTTCTAATCTTGCCCATTTTTTAACAATTTCAGCTATGTCCTTGATGCAATGAGGGATCTGAATGAGAAAAATTCATTATATAGAAGGTCATCAATGTTGTCAAAGTAAGAACTAAACTTGAACTTTCTTTTAATAGGTCAATCATTGCAAATAACACAGATTAAAATGAACTGGAGTTCAGTTGCATTTAAGTCAATCTCACTAACTATCAATTGTTATAATGTTTAAGAAAAGACAGCCTGCTTCAAGCAAAAGTGGAAGCTTTGTTATCACTGTGGAAGGAAGTCAGTCTGAAAGAAATATTCCAGGAAGTAATGTTACATCGTGGACAAAGCTAGTTCTAGACATGTATCCCCCTGGAACATCTATTAGGTATGCAATGCTGGGTACACTCAGGAATCCCTTCCTTTGCCCTGTTGGTCTTTTATGTGACAAGTTGATGGGCTGCCTAGTTTATGGTAATAGGATTGTTATTGGCTTGACCAAAAGCATTCATCGTGTTTTCTTGCATCTGGTGAATGAAAAGTCAATGGTGACTATAAGAGACAGCTATACAACTCCTAAAAAGTACTTGTAGTTTGCTCAAAAGGTGCCAATGCCTTGACTAAGCCTTAATTGCACCCAGAGCCTTGAAATTAGAATATGATGTGTTGGAAAAGGTCTGGACCATAAGGTCTTGAAAAGGGAAGATGATAAAGTTTGCACGGTCCCTGTTTACAATTTCAGTTGTTTTCTTACATTTGATAATGTGATGTTCAACAAAATCATAGCAGAGGTATAAATCAGGAAATTGAATAGATAGTGGTGCCACTGAGATAATTTCTTTATAATTTCATGCGATAATTACAAAGGGGGAAAGAAAATGCAGCTATTCTATATCTTTTAAAAAACTAGCAATCTGCCACTAACTGCTTTGCCTTGGTCTTTGCAGAAATTTGAAATGTTCATATTGTAATGTTGAACAGGTATTTGTTATCTCATGTTTACGTCCTAGTTTGTGTGATACACCTGGTTGCATCAATATAAATCTCATTCCAACTCTAGAATGCTTATATCTACAACTACCTGCTTCCATACTGTTATGTTTGTTGTATAAGAAAGAAGGTTGTCTTGTTTAGGGTGAGTATAGCATCTAAAAGTGCCTAAATGAATTTTCTTCCCAAGTCTCATGGAGGCAATTACTGAATTGTGAGCTCATTGAAAAGTTCTGGATGGAGAATTTGGTCAGTGTACCCCTCAGCATTTTTTCCCTGAATTGATTGGTTTCCGAGACTTGAACATACACCCTTGCGATTGCAAGCCCAAGACTTGCTGTCATGTTCCCACAAGCATGGAATTATGACATAAATTACTGTTTTTTTCTCAATACATGATAGAGCAGATTAAGTGGTCATCTCATCAATGTACTTATACATTTGCAGGAAAATTGTCAGAGATCATGCGAAGTACTTACCCATCACTAACCTTTCAAAATTCACTGTAACTCCTCCATGGTCAACTTTTCCTTCTTTTGTAATGAATGAAAAATACACACGCACACACACATACACATACAAAGATTGCAGGAAATTTGTGCATAAAAAGTAACTACACACATATGCTGGTTGCAATAATTTTGATAGAAAACATTAGGTTGCAGAGTAATGATCTGGCTTCTAATTGGCATTGCTTTAAACATCTGAGAAACTTAACCATTTTCCAGACTTGCTGCTTTTCCTGCTCTACAATCTCATTTTTCATGATGGTGGCATTTTAATAGTCTTTTGATTGCATACATTACCAAGTACTGGTGAAGTTGTGTTGATTATTCAACATGCTTTCTGGCTTTGTTTTTTATAATGAATTCTATTTCACCCTTAAGTTAATATTTGGTTGTTATTTATTTTTCTTTGCCATAATTGCAGCCTCCACGAGCAAAGCATTGCCATGATTGTGACAAATGTGTTCTTCAGTTTGACCATCATTGTGTTTGGCTTGGGACGTGCATTGGCCGGGGAAATCATTGTCGATTTTGGTGAGTTTTTTATCCTTCTAAAGTTCTCTATGCCAAAATTGTGATGGATGACTTGTAAACAAAATGTTGCCTTCAAATTCCATAAGGATGGTTGTATGGTCATCATAAACTTAAGCTGCAGCTGTTTATGATTGATTTTTTCTTTCTCTTCAGTATTGATTGAGTTCAATATCTATCATTTGCAATTATCATTTCTGATCTCATGTTCACCACGTGATAGTATTAGCATGTTTATTTGATGAAGAGAGACAAGCATTTTGTTATAATTTTCCCATTTTCATAGTCATTTTGCATTCAGATAATCAGATTTCTGATTTCACATGCATTGGATAAAATGATTTACAACATGGAATTTTGTTTGCTGCAAATTTAGTTGCAGTGGACCAGTTCATATGGATTGAAGTTATTGGTTGGTGTTCCCAACATTGCATGTAGGGCTATATGGTTCATGACACCTATCAGTTGAAACATGTAGGATTTGCCTCATACTTTTAATGTACTTCCGTTACTTTTGTGTTTTTCTTAGGTGGTACATTTTTGAAGAAACAGCGCTATGCCTTTGGACTGGCATCTTGTACATCACATGCTTGAAGGCTAACATCTCAAGAGTTTGGTACAGTATCTTTTTGAAGTCTTTTCTGTTTTTCTCTGAAGCTTCTGTTTTTCTTGTTGAAACACTCTGATGCCTTGCTAAAATCATTACCTTCAAAGAAAGGAGAAAAGGCAATGATTAGTCATCAAGTTTATTATCTTGCTGGTGCCAGTGGTTTTGATGATGAAATTTTAAGTTAGCTGCACATGGATCAACTTTTAGTTCTCCTGCATCTTTAAATTTGATCCTAAATTATGCCGTTTCTGTCAGGTGGAAGGATGCAATTATGATCCTGCTATTGGTTACTTTGTCAATTGCCTTGATTTTTCTCCTGCTGCTCCTCATTTTCCATAGGCAAGTGTTTTCATTCACTCAATACTTTGTTTCCTGCATGATACATGGTTTCAGACGCAGCTCCTTTCACTTTTATGCTAGCCATAAAAGCCATAGAGTATTGACACATAGCTAGAATATGCCATTTGTTGTTTTCGGTGCTTCTAGTGAGCTGACTTAGTTATCCTTATGTCATCTTGGTTCTATAGTTCTCTAATGATATCATTTGTATGGAATGGGCATGTTTTGATCAGAAAAGTAGGAGCATGGAATTAAGTTTTCCATTTTAAGAATGAATCTGAATTCCACTTGACAAGGACCATTAGAATGGCCAGGTCTCAAATATGATTAGTTGACGCTAGGGGTGTTTAAAAAAACCGACCAATCAATTAAACTGTAAAAACCGGAAAAAAAATAACTGAAAACACCGAACCGAGAGAAAAAACTGCTCAAACCGATTTAAAAATCATAAAACTCACTCGGGCCGGTTCGGTTTCGGTTTTAGAAGTTGAAACTGGGTAACCAGACCGGACCCAATATAACCTTAAACCCGCTAAAAAAAGGGGTATAAATAGAAAACTAACCTAGCCTAAGTTTGCTAACCCTAAAAATTCCCCCTTTCCCAGTGAAAACAGCCGCTAGTTGTTCCATCTCTCCCGTTTCCATCTCTCTCTCTGTCTTTATTATTATCTCCCGTGTTGAGACTTGAGAGGTTGTTACAGATTGCCTCCTCTTCCATTCCCCCCCCCCCCCTCTCGTTCTCCCCCTCTTGATACAGCAAATTGGATACAGACTTATAGTAGCTGCACATCCCCACTAACAATTTTGAGTAAATGGCTGAATGTCCTCTTCACGAGGATCCTTTTTATTAAATAAGAGTTGTTGTACAATCTATTTTGGTAAGAAAATATAAACAACTAATACACAAACCGCTAATATTCTATTTTAGGTAGGAATATATATACAGTTTAATGCACTAATTATGGTAAAATAAATCTCATAATTGCAGCCATAATTTCTATAATTCTGATCCATAATTTCTGCCATTGATACCCCCCCTCAAATTGATGCTGTATGATCAAGAAGCATTAATTTGTCAACAAGAAAGTGATGCCGGTGCTTGGAGAGAGCCTTAGTGAACACATCGGCAGTCTGGAGAGTAGTGGAGATATGCGGGAGAGAGATAACACGAGTATCATGTGCTTCACGAATAGAATGACAATCCACTTCAATGTGCTTAGTACGCTCATGAAATACCGGGTTAGCAGCAATCTGAATGGCACTAGTATTATCTGCATGAAGTGGAGTAGGCTCAACTTGAGGAAATCTAAGCTTACCTAAGAGTCCCCGAAGCCAAATAATTTCAGAACAGGCAGAGGACATAGCACGATATTCAGACTCAGTGGAGGACTTAGACAACCGATCTTGCTTCTTACTTTTCGAAGAAACAAGAGAGTTACCAAGAAACACGCACCACCCAGTAATTGAACGGTGAGTGTCAGAACAACCAGCCCAATCAGCATCACTATATGCAACCAAACAAATAGGAGAATCCACAGGGAAGAAAAGTCCTCGAGCAGAAGTGCCATGCAAATAGCGAACAATGTGACGAACAGTAGCCAGATGAAGGTGTGTAGGTGCTTGCATAAATTGGCTAACTTGTTGAACAACGAAGGAAATATCAGGCCGAGTGATAGTGAGATAGTTTAGACTCCCTACCAGTTGCCTATATAAAGAGGGATTAGATAGAAAATCGCCCTCATCACGATGATATTTAACATTCACTTCCAAGGGAGTATCAACTGAACGACTTTCTTGAAGACCAGCCAAAGCAATTAACTCTTGGATGTATTTATGCTGATGTAGAAAAATACCAGTAGTAGTAGAATGCACCTCAAGGCCTAAAACATACTGTAGAGGACCTAAGTCCTTCATATGAAAAGAAGACTGAAGACGTTCTTGAAGCTGAAAAATCAATGCAGTGTCAGTCCCTGTAATAACGATATCATCAACATATACCAAGAGCAAGACGATTCCTTTAGTAGTCTTGCAAAGGAACAAAGAGGAATCATATTGACTCTGGACAAAGGAGAAGCCAAGAAGCGTGGAGTGAAACTTATCAAATCAAGCACGCGGGGCTTGTTTCAGACCATAGAGAGATCGTTTTAGCTTGCAAACACAGCAGATGCTGTAGAAAAGAACCCTGGTGGTGGAGTCATATATATCTCTTCCTGAAGATCTCTATGCAAAAAAGCATTCTTAACATCCATCTGTCGCGATGACCAGCCCTTAGAAGCAGCAATGGCTATAATAAGTAGCACGGTTGTCATTTTTGCCACAGGTGCAAAGGTTTCTTCATAGTTTATGCCATACTCCTGACGGTTACCGAGTGCCACCAACCTTGCTTTATATCTGTCAAGTGAGCCATCAGACCGCAACTTAATGGAATATATCCATTTACAACCAATGGGCTTGACACCAGTAGGACATGGAACAATATCCCAAGTATGATTCTCCTCAAGAGCTTGAAGTTCTTCTTGCATAGCTTTTTTCCAACATGCATGTTTAGTTGCCTGAGAATAAGGGGTAGGAACTGTAGTATCATTTAAAATAGCAGAGAAACTATACCGATCAGGAGGACGACAAATGCGAGAAGATTGCCGAAGAGCAACTGGGGCAGGAACTGGATCAGGAAGGATTTGTGATGTCGGGGGCTATCTTTGCGAATAAACAAAACTGGGTTGATACCGTAGAATTGGTGGTGAGATATCATCAAAGGTAGGAAGTAGAACACCATTGGAACAAGGTACGTGTTGCTGAAAATAGTACTCATGTTCAAAGAAAATCACATTTATGGACATGCGCAGACGATTAGTAACAACATCATAACATAAAAAAACCTTTTTGACCAGCGCTATAACCCATAAAAGCACACCTTGCTGACTGAGCTGTAAGCTTGTGACGCTCATGAGAAGGCAAGTGAACAAAGCAAACACAACTAAATGTATGTAAATTGTGGTAGTCAGGATGCATGCCGAAAAGACGATAGTAAGGAGAATCAAAATTCAATTGTTGAGAGGGCAGACGATTAATCAAATAAACTGTAGTGGATAAAGCTTCCACCCAAAATTTAGGTGGAACTGAAGACTCTAAAAGCAATGTACGAACCATATCCAGCAAGTGACGATTTTTACGTTCAGCCACCCCATTCTGTTGAGGGGTATAAGGACATGATCGTTGCGAAATAATATATTTCTGTTGCAGGAGAGCCTGAAATTCATGTGAAATATATTCACCACCATTATCAGACCGGAACACCTTAATGCAGGTTGAGAATTGTGTCTCAATATAAGCTAGAAAGGTTTGGAAAGCAGTGAAAACCTCAGCTTTGGTGCGCAAAAAATAGATCCAAGTAAAACGACTATAATCATCAATGAAGGTCACACAATATTTATACTGTGCATGTGAAATAACAGGAGCAATGCCCCAAACATCAGAGTGTATAATCTCAAAACAGGTATTAGCACGATTGCTAAAAGCAGGGAAAGGTAAAGTTTTACTTTTCCCTAGTTTGCAAGTAGAGCAATCAAAAGACAAGCTATGAGTAGAACCCTTATCTTTGTGACCAAGAAAACCACGCTTCATTAAATTAGATAAAATAACATTATTTCGTTTATGCCAATCTGCTACCTTATTTCAACAATAACAGAAGCTAAAGACAAAGCTCTAGGAATAGTAAATTGCAACAGAAATAATCTTCCCACTTTAGGCCCCCTTGCGATCACCTTCCCGGATAAATCCTGCACAAGACAACCATTACGAGAGAGATGCACATCCCAGTTATTATCCACCATTTGTCCAACATAAATTAAATTAGCAGACAGCCCAGGAGAAACAAATACACGAGGAAAAGAAGGTCCTATATCATCAATAGCTGTAATCGGGTGATTACTACCATTAGCAACTGAATATTTTGTGTGCCACTATACTCCCGAAGATTACATAACAAATCAGATGAGCCAGTCATATGATTGGATGCTCCAGAATCAACAATCCAAGAAGAAGAGACAATATTACCTTGACCCTGAAGTCCAAGCGTAGAGAATGCAGTGATAATCATTTGCTGTACCATTTCTGGAGTGACAGTGGTTGTGGAAGTAGAACCAGGAATCTGATGGTTTACAACAGCAGCTTGAAAAGCTTGTGCTCTCCGATTTTCTGGACGTGTAGGGCATTCTTTAATAATGTGTCCATTTCGCTTACAGTAACTGCAGAATTTCTTGCCACAATTACGGGCAATATGCCCATACTCCTTGCAGCTGTAGCACTGTATGGTTCCTTTGTCTCGATTCTTCCCTGGAGCAGCATAAGCAACATTGACAACCTTATGTCTCCTTGGATTCACCTATTACAGATTGTGTAGCCATTCTTTGTTCTTCACGCAATAATTCACCTAGACAGACATCCAAAGAAGGAACTGGATCTCTATTAAGCAACCCAGCTCGGGCAATCTCAAATTCTGGTTTTAGTTTCATCAAAAACTGATCTCACTTACTAACTTTATGAACCGCTTGAAGACTGGGTAAGGCCTCTTTAGACACCTTAGAATAGATAATACCATAATATTCGCTCCATAGATTAACAAAACCAGAATAATATTGCTCAATCGAGAGATTACCTTGATTGAAATTGCTGATCTCGAGTTCAAGTTGAAAGCGTCTTGTAGTATTATCTTGATGATATATACGCTTTAGATAATCCCACATCTCTCTAGCTGTACCAAAAGAGCGTAAATTGTTCACCATATGACCTTCAATAGATGCTAAAATCCAAGAAATAATTCGAGCATCCTTTGTCTCCCATTGACTAAATTCTGCATCATTTGCAGGAGCAGGAGAAGTCCCGTCAATAAGCCTCCAAAGCTCCTTCCCTTTCAAAAACATCCTGAACTGAAATTCCCATGCCGCATAGTTCTTGCCTGTAAATTTGATACTCAAAGTTTCTGTAGACATTCTAAAAAAAATCAAAACTAGAAATCTTAAAGCAAGACTGTCAGCCAAAAGTAAAACAAAGTTGTTGATTAAAAAATTAATCAACCCAAAACAAAAGACAGATAAGAAGGGTACAGAACCTTGCTCTGATACCATAACAATTTTGAGTAAATGGCTGAATGTCCTCTTCACGAGGATCCTTTCTATTAAATAAGAGTTGCTGTACAATCTATTTTGGTAAGAAAATATAAACAGCTAATACACTAACTGCTAATATTCTAATATAGGTAGGAATATATATACAGTTTAATGCACTAATTATGGTAAAATAAATCTCATAACGCAGCCATAATTTCTATAATTCTAATCCATAATTTCTGCCACTGATACCCACATCTCATTATGCCGTCTCCCCCTGCCTTCTCTTTCTTGTTCCTTCTTTTCATTGAAGACCCACTCTTATCTATATAATTAGTTTGTGTGGTATTGATTTGGTAGAAGCAAATCCATTGGCTTCATTGCATGTTACTGGTTTTCCATTTCCACTGCTGGTTTTGTTGTTTTCCTTTTTTCTTTATGGATTCTTGGCTTCGTCCTTAGTCACTTGTTTATGCATTTACAGAGAAGACCAGATCTTTGCTGGACAAAAGGAAAATGGTTGCTTATTTATTTCATAGATGATTTTCCAGTTTCAATCCAAAAAAACAACTTTGACCGAACCGAACCGGTTTGGTTCGGGTCATTTTCTTATGAAATTTCATATCCCGGTTCAGTTGGAATTTTGGGCCCAAACTGAACCGAACTTGACTGTGACACTCCTAGTTAACACATTGTGTTTTTTACAACAGTGCTTGTCCAGTTTGCTAATACCGACCAGGAAACAATCCATTGTTTACTAGGTTCTGGAGGCAGGAAAAGAAAATCTTTCCTTGGCCTTGGTAACAATTCCCCTTTGGTTTCTTTGTGCTGATGGCCTATCTATGTATGTTAATGGGTGGAAATAGATCAAGAATAGTTACTCATGCTGTAAAGATCATGCAAATGCTGACAAGGAATTGGAAATGATACCTGGTTACAGTTTGCCAGTACAAAAAGGAACTACAAGCAGATTAGGGTGTGCGCTTGTTTTTTACTACTAAAGTTTCCATGACTATTGTTAAAAAACACTTCCTTTCACCCAAAAAATCAGATGCATATCATAAAAAAATGTCTACACTCATGAAATATGTCTGGCGTGCTTTAGCAGGATTATACTAATTTAATGGGTTTTGATGCAGCTATCTTATTCTGACATATCAAACTACCTATGAACTCGTAAGACGTAGACGCATTCCATATCTAAGGTTTGCTAGCAGTCCTGTAATCTTCTTTTATTTTACATCATTCATTTAGAGTTGGATTTCTGTTTAATGACCAATGAAATCTATCGAAATCAAACCATATGCTGGGTTCATTCATGGCCAATCACTGTTGCATTAGTTGGTGCCAGCGTTCAATTGGATGTTGTTGCTATGGGCACCATATTTTACTAGCAAAAGCAAATATGATTTGACCATTATTTATATTCTGATTTCTTTGTCCTCTAACTTTCTTTGATCTGCAGAGGAATTCCTGAACGAGTGTATCCATTCAGTAAAGGAGTCTGCAGAAATTTGTATGACTTTTGTTTTGCTCGAAGCAGCATATATAGTTTGGAAAGATTACCCACAGCAATGGAACTTGAAGAAAAGTCAAGGCCTTACACATGCTTAGATTTTTTGACCGGCCGTTGTTGCTGAGGTTGTAAGGGCATATTGTAACATTAATGACAACAACTTCTATCCCCTAATTTGTTCTCTGATATCCATGTGAATGTGTGTGCCTGTGCATCCAGTTGTTTTAGCTACAGGATATGGCAGTGCAGATGGTTAAGTTGGAGCTTGTTGTGGGCTTTTAGATTTTTGTAGTCGGTAGGAACTGGTTCTGTTGTTTTTTCTGCCTGGAAAATTTCAGAATGTTTTGTGTACGGATTTTTCATGCCCAGATGAAATCTAAGATTTATCTTTTTGCGAATTCAAATTGCCAAGTAAAATAATAATAATTAGGATTCCAAGTGCGTCTGATTGCAGCCATACCATGCTCTCTAGGTTACGAAGTAGTTCGTCAAATAAAAATGTCTGCTGGTGGATTTCACTGTTTGGATCATGAATCTGGTCATCCAATCAAAGCCAGTCAGGAGTGGTGTGCTTGCATTTGTACCAAACTGATATTCCACGATCCTCATGTTGTGAACAAGGAATCTAAGAGTTGTAGTAAGTTTTGCAGTTGATTGAGTGGGAAAACCAAAAAAGTTCTGGTACATTGAGGGATATACCAAAACAACATCTTTGGTTTCTTCATCTTGAGCCACAGGAAGCATGGGCAGAGCCTTCCCTCCTACCATACCAGCAGCTGTTGCTAAAATCGGAGTTACCACAGCTGCGAAGAAGTTAACATCCAAAGAAAGTATACTCGGAGCCACCATGGCATGGCTTGTTCTTCTTCCTAGTGTAGAAAGACTCTTGAAGTCATCGAAACCTGGCTTGTCATAGATTTGGAACGAGCTTCCTGAGTTGATTACAAGAAGCCAGCTTGTAAGCCATAGCACAAATTGTGAGACATCATGGGAACAGAACAAGTACAGAGCAGCTAACATCTCTTTATCTGTAAAGAAAGGCAATGGCTTATTTAGCTTGCATTTATGAAAGAGAAGCACCCTGTTCTACTACGGTGTTTTTTACCTTCTGTCCATAAGCTCAGTATCCACCAATCACAAGGGAAAATAGGCACATAGCTGCAACCTTTACTCCTTTCCACATTGGCACTCGTGATGGATGCTTCTCCATAGACGGCGTGGTTCCCTGCAAAACATGGTGTTCCCGGTTAATGCGAGCCATTAATGATGGAAAAACAGGGTAAAAAGAAAATAGTGCTAAATCCGAAATGTTTGGTTGTTTCTTTGACCTTGCCATTGCAGTGTGCATGTTGACTTTATTTAGGTGATAGATAAATTTTATTTATACACACATTATTCATCTTTAATATTTATTTAAATTTAATTAATAAATCTAAGATAAAGACAAAGTCATTAAAATAAAAATATTTTGCAAAAATAATTATAATTATGAGGATTTTTATTGTATTAAATTTTTATTTTTAAATATTTCTAGTCAAATTGCTCACATCTTTTTAAAGGGTGAGACTAATCCCGTTCGGGGTTCGTGACTGCTCCTCCCAATAAGTTCGCTTCCTGGGGATCGAACTTGTGTTCTCACCCTTGCAGAGATATAACATTATCTTAACCGGTAGACCAACACTTCATTGGTTAGAGATTAGATAATCAAATGGATTTAATATAGAGTAATGTAGCATATGTATTAACCATAGAAAGGAAAAGGAGAGATAGAGTTGAACTAAAGATATATGCCTTGTTTGTTTCCAGGAAAACAAATTCCTGGAATTCATTTTCCTCATTTTTCCATGTTTGGTAACAATACGGAAAGCTAGTCAAAGAAAAGTTAATTCCAGTCAAAAGAAAAAAGTAACTTTAATAAGAGGAAAGTGTTTTCCTTTTGATAAGGAAAGGAAAACACTTTCCTTTCTTTACATTAAACACATCTTCTCAAATCACTGTCTCTCTCTGTCTCTTTTCGAAAACAATTCAAGCAGGAACAATTGAAGCATATCTCTCTGGAACAATTGAAGCATATTCCTCTTATTTCAGGTATTTTTTTCCTTTATTATTTCCTTTATGTTTTTATCTTCTTCGTTTAGATCTGTAAGAATTATGGCATAAATCCTTTGATCTTCTTGTTTAATTTGCTATGTTTGTTCCGAACAAAATTGTGTTTCTCTGTGTTTTTTTCCATGCTGTTCAAACAAACCATGATAAATCTGCTATCTGTCACATTTTTTCCATAACCCAGTTTTCTTCTTCATCTTACCTCGTCACATTCGGCTAGTTCACAGAAACTAAACAAACCAAATTCATCAAGCAAGCCATAAAAAGCACATTTTTTCCATGACATAGTTTTCTTCTTCATCACTCACATTCGGCAGCTCATGTTTGTAACCAAATAAACCAAAAAAACTCACAGATAACAAAATCCCCAAACTTCCCCATCAAAAAGCAGTCCCTACCCTGTTTCCCCGTCCCCGGATCCAGCCACCATATCCACTCTCCTCTAAAAAAAAGACTATTGTTTCCATAACATAACCAAAGGATTATGCCCGGGTGGAAGCACAAAGAGAGAGAGGCAAAGTAAAAAGGGGGGGGGGGATCAGTGAATGTGTTGAAAATCAACCCTTGCTCTTTTTTTTTTCAAGTCCCAGCGTTATCAATACAAGTAGCCAGGGGAGAGAGGGAGGAGAACTGGGAAGGAGGAGCAGGTCTTTGAGGTCTAGCCCTCTTGCCCCTTGAATCTTTGATCTTTGTCCTGCTTCTTTGTGCACAGAGAGAGGAAGTTAAGGAATTAGAGAAAGAACAAGGGAATGGCGAGAGAGAACAGGGGAATTAGAGAAACCGAGAGGGAACAGGGGAACTAGAGAATTAGAGAACCTGTTATTAGAGGGGAACTGACCGAGACCGAGAGGAAGTTTAATAAGGGGAATTAGATAACAGAACCTAAACATAAAAACATGGATAACACCTCCACCATAGAAAAAGCGTGATTTTTGCCACAATTATTGCTTTATTTTGCTATATTTATAAATGTATATATGTGCTTGTTTTATTTTGCTTTGATTAATTCATGATTAGTGTTTGATTATATTTGTTATATATGGATCAATTTGTGGGACCATGCCTGTAATTATATGGATTTCATTGCACAATGTCTATTGATCGTTGTGAAGTTATGAATTGTATAATTTTCAAAACGGTTTTATCATCGAGAAATTGAATTTTATGGTTTTAAATAATATATTTTAAGACCTTGTTTGTTTAGGGAATTAGATATCATTGCCATAACTATTATACATTGTCAGCTTCTTTGAGCATAATTTATTGTATTGATTGTGTAAGTATTTTATATGCTTTTTTTAATATTTATTTCCCTAAATTTTTAGGTTTTGTTATCAGAAAACTTCACTTTCATGTTATGGATAGTAAGATAATTCATGCAGCATGTATGAGAGCAGCTGTAACTGTGATAGCTACAGGGGTAGCTATTATTGAACAAGAAAGAAATAGAATTTATATACCAAGAGAACCACGTATAAATGCAATTGCTCAACGAGAATTCTATATTGACAACATTTTGAATCGAGGTGATAGACATTGCGTTGAACAAATTCGTATAAAACCTATTGTCTTATATAGATTGTGTGATGTTCTCACAAGTTGTGACCTATTACGATCAACTCAAAATGTGTCTATTAGGGAGCAAGTAATTGTGTTCTTACAAATTGTAGGCCAAAACCAAAGATTTTGTTTTATTAGTGGTATATACTATAGGTCTGTTGAAACTATCCATCGTTATTTTAGAATTGTTTTAAAAGCAGTTCTTAAGTTATATAAACACCTTATTAAAGATCTAGAGGATATAGTTTTAGCAGAGATAATGAATAATCGAAGATTCTATCCTTATTTTAAGGTATGAGAACAATACCAATATTTTTATACATTAATTAATTACATCTAGAAGAAAAGGTTATAAATTATTTTTTCATGTTTATATAGGATTGTGTGGGAGCAATTGATAGTACCCATGTTCCTGCAAATGTTCCTGCAAATGTTCCTGTTGAGATTCAAGGAAAGTTTCGAGGTCGAAAAGAAGGAATAACACAAAATGTTTTAGTAGTTATAACTTTTGATTTGAAATTTATATATGTTTTAGCTGGCTGAGAAGGAAGTGCATATGATTCACGGGTTTTAGGTGATGCATTATCAAGACCTAGTGGTCTGAAAATTCCAGAAGGTATATAATAAAGTATGTATTATATGCAATAAACATATAAAATGTCTTATTTGATAAAGATAGTAATAGGTTTTTTTTTTTAATTTGTAGGGAAATATTCTCTTGGTGATGTTGGTTACGGTATTCAAAAATGAATCATTTCTCCTTTTCGTGGAGTTCGATATCACTTGAATGAGTTTACAGAACGTTCACCAGAAAATGAAAAGGAGCTATTTAATCTTCGACACTCTTCATTGAGAACCGCTATTGAGCGAGGGTTTGGTATTTTGAAGAGTCATTTTAGATCAATTGATGGAAAATCTTTTTGGTCTTATGAAACACAAGTAGATGTTGTACTTGCATGTTGTATTATTCATAATCACATAATGGGAGTTGATCCTTATGACTTTCTTATGGAAGAAATATGTTCGGAAAGTGAACCAATTAGACAAACAATCAACTTAAATCAACGAGAGGAAAGAGAAGAGAATAGGTAGTGGATAACAAAAAGAGAAATGATTGCATCAACCATGTGGAATGATTATAACACTCACAGAAACTAGTAATTGAGTGTTAATTATATGTGTTTGTTTTTATTATGTCTTGCTTGAGTTTGTATTATCTTTGTTATGTATTTGGAGTAGATGTTGACTTTATTATAATTTCTTATGTATTTTATGTATTCTCTTTTAAATATTAATTGCAGTTTTTATATGAAATTTATTAAATCTAAATATTCTATGATTTTATTTTTATAAATTTTTAATTTCTTTTTTGTAGAAATGAGTTCCACACAGAATGAAAAATGCAAGGGCAAGCACTTCACATGGTCTAAGCCTATGTCTCACATGTTACTTGAGATATTAGCTGAGGAGGCACTTAAATGAAGCAAACTTCCACCTTTAAAACATAATCTTTTGTTAAGGTGGCTACAGAAATTAGTTGAAAGTTCAACATGCAATGCGAGCCTAAGCATGTGGACAATCATCTCCAGACTGTGAAAAAAGAATGGGGAATAATAACCAAACTTAAAAATAAAAGTGGCTTTGGCTGGGATGATTGTTTGAAGATGATTACAGTTTCAAAAGATGTATATGATGAAGAAGTAAAGGTATGATAAATATTTATACTCTTTGTAATTTTTATATTTACTTTTGTTTCTAAAATGTTATACAAGGAACTAAAAAATTGCATATTCTAAACTTTATGAACAGGCACATCCATCATGACAAGTATCTCAATAAAAAACTTGATATGTATGAGGCAATGATAATTGTTGTTGGAAAAGACATGGCAACCAGAAATTATACCAAATCATATGCTGATGTCAACTTGAAAGAGAACATTGAAGATCAATCAATTTCAATTGAAAATGAAGGGGAATATGAAGAAACTTCTAAGGGAAAAGAGACATCTTCCTCTAGTACACAAAAGAGGCAACATAGGAAGAGAAATCGTATATATGAAGATGATGATGTTGAAAAGTTGTCTAAACAGATTGGAGATGTAGCATTTGCAATTCAAAGCCTCAGCAAAAATCAACTTAATGTTAATGCGCTGTATACAGAGGTAATGAAAATTGAAGGCTTTGATGAGATCACTCTTGAGGATGCATTTGATCACTTGGTCCAAAATGAAATGTTGGCAAAAGCATTTATGACAAAAAATGCTAATTTGAGGAAAATTTGGGTTCAGAATTTTGTGAACCAACACTACTACAGGCCTGCTTGCTAAGATGATTTGACTATGATAAAAAAGTATATGTTTGTTATTTGACAAGTATGTTTACTTGTTTAATTCGGTCTAGTATGTTTATGCTTGTTAATTTGAACTAATATGTATGTATATGACATCGAAACTTAATATTTATGCATGACTATGTTTGATGTTAGATATTTATATTTATTTCTTGATGCTTATTTGATATATATTAAAGGGATATTAAAGGGATAATTGCCTATACCCGTAAAAAAAAAAATCTTTATCCAAAAAACCCATCAAAATATTTTAGTATTTATTTATCTTTTAAAAAAATCTTCATACAAAAAAAAACCCAAATATCTAACTCTTACCATAAACTAATTTGGCTCTCTTCATATGAAAAAAAAACTTATTTTAAGCTTTTAAAATTGAAAAAAATATATTATAGGTTTTACATAAGAAATATTTGACAAGGTTATTTATCTATAATATGATATGACATATATAGTTATATTTTATAAAATAAGCTATATATGAATATATGATATAATAAAAAAAATTCATCATTATACTTTTTAGATTTCATTCTTTTATTGTAAGTGATTAAATATTTATATTAAATATTTTATATATATTAGATAAACTTGAAAAAAAATTAATTCATTAATAAATTATTTTCTAGTTCATTTTCCATAACATAACCAAACATCGGAAAATGTTTTCCAGTTTATTTTTCATAACACTACCAAACATCGAAAAATAATTCACTTTCCAAGGAAACCACTTTGCAAAAGAAAATAACTTTCCAGCAAACAAACGGAGCCATAATAAATTTTACATCCTAAAAGAGTTTAAGAGATTTATAAAATGTTAATTATTGTTAGAGATGAGATAATTAAATGGCTTGTAGTTTGCATTAGCCTTGAAGAGTTAATCAGATCCTTAAAAAAAAAGAATTAATCTTCAAATAATATTTGTTAAAACTTTAAATAACCCAAAGTTATCCAACAGTACCATGAACTCCTAAAAAAAAATAAAAATAATTACTGTTTGCGTTCATGTTCTTTCAGGAAAACCCAAAAATATTAATGGCCTTTAGCTTCTGGTTATACGATTTTTATTTCCTCCGCCTTCGAAGAATTCAAAAAACCAGCTTTGCATAAGATCCTCGAGGAAGTGTTGGGAGACTGGAAGCTTAGTGCTCATTTGAGAATCATTAATTTGGTTGTCACTGTGATTTTATTTATTTTTTAAATTGTGAATGTGATTTTATTTATTTGATAATATTTTAAGAATTAATATTATAACTCCTTTCATATGTTATTTTCAGAAGTTACAATTTGTAGCTTCTTAAAAGCCATAACCACAGCCACAACTAAAACCCACAAGACAACCATAGCTAAAACCATAACTTTCCCAGACGAAAAGTTCTATCTTTCAATTATTTTGCTATGAATATTAACTAGATGGAACTATAACACATACCAGAATTTCAAGATGAGATTATTATCTCTCAAACCTCATTTTAAAAACATTTTTCACTCAAAAATATTTGCATCGTTGACTCGAATAATATAATAATAATTTTGTCTTTCTATCCAAAAAAATTAACACTTTTTTTAATGGCATTGAAGTCTTTTCACATACTTATTAGTCATTACAAAATTAACCAGGGATAAATAATCTTTTTTTATTTTAATTATACCATTATAAGCAAAAAATTTAAAACTAGCGTCAATGAATATTTTTCTATTTTCACAAATATTTTTTTCGTTATTATAATGCCAATTGAGGGAAAATTTGGTATTTGATAAAATAAAAAAATAAAAAAAATTAAAAGTAGTGAAACTATCAAAATACTCGTAAAAGCGAGAAATAAAATAAAATTGGTGTCAAGGGGTAGGATATGTTGCTATATTCTCTTCCAAGTGGAGCAACGCGAGTTGGAGGAAGTGGTCCAGTTTGTAGCCGGTGGACCTTTCTTTGTTTTTTTGTTTTTTTAATTTTCTCTCTCTTCCTCTAAGAATTACTTTTTGATCCTCTTTGTTGTTAGTATTTCTACTTCGTCCTTATTCTTTTGATTTCTAATTTTTATTCTTGACCTTTTTATAGAAGTTTTATTTGTTATCAATTTCATCATTCCTTCCTAATTTGCTATATATTATTTTTGCCAATTTGGTCCTCATTCTTTTGATTATTTTTTAGGTCTTTTGTTGAATTGATTTTTCTTTTCAATTTCACCCTTCAATAAAAAATAAATTTTATTTTGATCCCTATTCTTTTAATTGTTATTTTTTTGTTTTGATATCTTTTTCTAATTTTATCCTTCAACATTTATTTGTTGCAATTTCTTTGGATAAACCAAAAAAATGAGTTCAGTAGTAGGCTTACCAGCTTGATAAGTGAAGGCCGAAGGGAGGATAAGAGCTTGGACTCCAATACGTGTGGAAGGCAGCACAGTATTTGTTGCAATTTCTTGATTCAGTAAGAGGTAACCAAGCATCCTGAGGATCAAACTTTGTTCAGCGAAGAGCTTTCTCCTCACAGGACTACCCAAAGGAGTAATAAGCCTTGGAGTATGAGAGACTAGTGCGGTTCTTGGGCTTTTCTTTGTTTTAGGTGCTGTACAAAAATATTAGCAAATAATAATTAAAACAAGAGCGTATATGTAACAACAGCAAGATCATGCATGTCTAGTTTATAATCATGTAATTTATAAGATTATAGTAAATTTGTTATCAGACTAGCATGCTCCTAGTTATATATATATAATCACAATATGCATATTAATATACAAAATTAAATAAAAACAAAAAAGTACTTGTTGAAGTACTTTATAAAATAATTTTTACTAAAGATCAATTTTTTGTTCTTCAAATTTTATTCACTTAGTGCAATATGACTTCTTTTAATAAGCCTCACAAGATTCAACACCATCATATTATTTTGATGTTTTTATAAACAAGATACAACGAACCAATAAAATATTGTTTAATTATCCCTCTATAAAAACTAGACCTAAGCTCTAGATTATTTGAAATAATTCTTAATGGATAAAGCTCAAATTTAAGTTTTAGTTTATAAAAAATAATTTTTTATGGGCTAAAAAATTATTTTACAATGAACCCAAATCTAATCTCGGCTTGAATGAATTTAAACTTAAAACCCATTTTATTTAGGATCTCTTTCCTCTAAAATCTTGGGTACCCTTTGGATTCAATTTTAATAAATAATAAAAAAAAGTTAGTTTTCTTTTTTAAGTGGGATAGAAGCTTTTAGATGAGTTTTTACTTTTGAGTTTCATCACAACATATCAAATAAAGATTATTTGATATCAATTTCTCATTCACTTATAATTTATATAAATTATATTAATATTTCATAATTTATTTTGAAGATTCAATTCCAATAAAATTTTAATTCAAAAGGCGAGTTTCATCACAACATATCAAATAAAGATTATTTGAGATCAATTTCTCACTTATGATTTATATAAATTATATTAATATTTCATAATTTATTTTGAAGATTCAATTCCAATAAAATTTTAATTCAAAAGGCAAGTGGATGGCAATTTTAATTTGATGTTAAATGTGAATATTAACCATGTTATTAAACACATTTTCCAGCGTTAGATTCCTTTGAAGGTTCATGATTTATATTGAGGGGGTGGACAAGATTTGTGGTGCATTGGTTAGCCAATCATGGGAGCTGCACTTCATCTCTTTGAAGCGCTCAACAGAACCCTCTTGGGGTAAGGGCAATTCTATGAAAAAGACCCAATATGGAAACTCTGGGAAGGAAGGACCCTACTAAGCATTCAAGGTGGGGGGCAAACTGCAGGTTACCTGACAATTTTGACATCTCATACATAAACATTACCCTGACTGAAGAAAAGGGCAGCTTATTTTAGTTTTATTCTGCTCTTACATTAGAATCTCTGTCCTTTGTGCTAACAACAGGAGTGTTGAATGATATTATTGCTGAATGCCATCCTCGAAAAAAAGGCTCCGTGTTTTCCTGTTGCGTATCCTTTAATTTTGAGTAGTAATCCCTGGTGTTTATTCCTCTGGCCCACTTTCCATTGCTCTTTAGGATGCTCACCATTCCTGGATTACCCTAGCTCCATCTTTCCCCAATCACAACTTAGGACAATATCAAGTGTGCTCGTGTTCATGCCATGCAATACACAAATAATATGAAGAGTGCTCATGCTAAACATAGTTGTATGTATGTGTAGTATTAGTATCTGTGGTATACGAAATAAACAAATCCCAAGGGTGCTGCTCACGCTTTTACATGCTCAATGTATGATTTAGTTTTTAGGATGTGATGAAATTGAAATTACACACAAAAATCAATGACCCTGATGATTTCCTATCGTAAATATTACAGAAAACGAATATATGTAGTATATAGTATTTATTATCTAGAGTATACGGCATAGGACTCGTAAAAGAAAACAAAACTACAGTGACTCTGGACTCCAGGTTTATGACTTGCGATATTTTAGAGCTTCAAAACGGGCAGCAAGTTCATCATAATCGGGTAATTTCGGGTGAACTCGGGCAACAGGGTCCAGATTAACATGAGATGAAGGCACTGGCGGTGGACAGCGTTCAGGTGGTGGACAAACACCAGCAGGTGGTTCTTCTGTTTCAATCTCTTCATCACAGTCTGATTCATCGAACTTAATATCTGAATGTGGAGAACTAGAATTGTAGCTCTGTCTCCTGGAAATGTTCTCACCATCCATCTGCATTGGCCTCACCTCATTGTAACTGTGTCTCCGGGAGACATTTTGACCATCCATCTGCTTTGGCATCGTCTCATTGTAGCTGTGTCTCCTCCTATTGACATGTTTGCTGTCTGTCTGGATTGGTCTTGTTCCTTCATTGCCTGGATAGTGAGATCTATCAAAATTCTGGGACTCATACGTTCTCCCTGGACCATCAGAATAATGATCCATCCTCTGATAGTTGATCTGGGAATGATTTGGCATGGAAAGGCCTGTTGAATTGCCAGAAAGCACTCCTAATCCATGATTGATGTTAGAAGTATTCAACTTGTGATCCAAACCAGACACTGAAGAGACCTGATTCAAGCCATTGTTGGCTAGATAAGCAGCAGCTTGGGCGGCTGCAATTGCTTGCTTCGCAGATTCTGCTGCTGCTTGAGCAGCGGACACAGTGTCTTCAAAATGCATGTTGCCCGTTTCTCCCTCATTGGTTGACCTGGGTAAACCAGAACAACCATTATAATTCTTCAACATCTAAATCATTAATAGAATTGGAGGAAACAAATTAAAGACCTACCTAGCAATTGGTTGATTTGGCTCAACAGATTGGAATGGAGCTCTCCTTATGGGTAAACTGGAGGCACTAACAAAAGTGTGTGGTCCCTCCTGATGAAAAAGACAGTATTCAGATTTTTATAAGAAACATCAAGTTGAGCTTCTTGTGTGTGTGTGTGTGTGTGAGAGAGAGAGAGAGAGAGAGAGAGGAACTCACAATCATCTCCTCTGGAGCCTTGAGAAGCTCCTTCTCAGATTCTTCAGTATCCCATTCAATCTGATGTTCTTTGGCAATTTCCTTCATGACTTTCAGCTTCACTTCACCAGTTGGAGTTCTAACAGAAAGCTTGTCGATTAACTAACACGAAAGAAGTCACTTAATTAAGATTTTCTTTAATATCAATTTGGGAAGTTCCAAAGAACGTAAACCTTAAAAATAATATAAAAGATCCAGTAGTTCTATGCCACACATATAAGCTAATCGGTGAAAAAAAATGATAATGCCTACGCAGCAATTAACTAGTAATGATCAATTGAATTTCAACTTGTAAAAGGACAGATATAAAACAAATTTTCAGATGAAATGACTGCGATAACAGCAAGAGAGAGTGCTTACCATGCGATTTACACCACTGTTAGGTCGCAGATCAGTAGCTGCGGACACAAAATCCTTCCCATACTTCTTCTCAAAAATCTTCCTGAGTGCTACCAATTCTGGAATTTCAGAGCACCTTGGAGATGCAAATATTAAACTAGCAATCCCTTCTTTCAGGTCAGCTGGGCATTCCCTGAATATGTCGAAGAAACATCAGAACTTGTACTTCATCCATGACATGCAATCACAGTATTCTATATTTGCTCTCACCTTCGCTTTGCAATGATTGAAAGTCTAGAAACAACCAACTCACAGAAGAGCTCAATGAACTCATTTGCAGCCAAAACATTCTGCTCTCTTATAACATGCTCAACCTACCAAACCATGAACACAGAAACTTATTTACGAGTTATCTTAATATATAATCATATTGCAAGGAATCTAATACCCTGGAAAACTTTGTCAATACCTATGTTCAAATCCCATATTGGATCACAGAATCAATGAATAAAGATATAAAAAGGAAAGACGGTTTCAAGCCTAGAATAACATGAAAATGTAGACATCAACTTTTGGAAACCATTCTACCATCAAGAAAGTTCTGATTACAGGTCTCCTAAAACAAGAATAAGCTCAATGTTATTTGCAAATCAATTTGATTCATCCATGCTCTTAATTACAAATCAAACTACTGTCAGATTGGATTCAAATGGATAGAAATTGTAATCCAAGCCTATCAAACAGAATTTTCTTTTGCATGATTTCTACTTCAGAAACAGTTACATCAAGAACAAATACTATAAACATTTGCAACTAGTAATTGAAACTCCAAGCTAGACTTTGCTAAAAGGAACGGTTTTTTATTAGATATTACATGGAAACTGAAACTAGACAGGCCCTGATAGCTTCAATTTACTCCGCACAATTTACTCCGCACCCATAGCTTCATAATAGCAACCGCAAAAAAAGTGATGGTTTTGGATTATGAGCCAGTTGAAACCAGAATATAAATATTTTACAAAACACATTATGCTCCATATTCAAATCTCATTTCAAAAAAACATTGATTCACCCCTTGAATTCAACCCCCCATCATCACAAGTTACAAAGAATAAACAGGAAAACACAGACTTGTACTATAGAAACCCAGTATATGATAAAGAAACAAACAAAGGCAGCATTTTTTAAATACCCGGATACGAGCAGTAGCATCTTGACCAGATTGTAAAAGCAAGGCGATGTCTCTCCTCATTTGCCTCATCACTGCCTCTCTCTTATTCCTCAACAACTTTATCCTGGCCACTGCCATTTTAGCCGCTGTTTTACTGTTACAACCCCCACCATTCCAAATTTTCCAAAAAGCCCACATAACAAAATAAGCATCTAGGTTCATAACAAAAGCACCAAAAACTAAACACAAACCTATCAAAGAATCTAACTTTTAAAAATATCAAAAAAATTTCTTGGCAACCACACAAAAAGGGTTTTCAGTTTATTTCAAAATGCTCCATGTTTTACTCGAACACCACAAAGTAAACAAGAAATTGGTATCTGGGTTCATCACAAAATGACCAGAAGAAAATAAATAACATAAAAAATTCAAACTTGAGTGTAATAACATTATTTTTCTTGGGAAATAAACAAAGGGGTTGTAAGTGTATAACGAATATTCCATTTTGTACACAAACTAGCATCTGGATTCATAACAAAAACTCCAGTGAACAAAAAAATAAATCATAAAAATTCCCACTGTAAATAGCAACACTTCTCGTTTCTTGAAAAATAAATAAAGGGCTTTCAAGAAGAAATATACCATTTTGAAGAGTTGAAGCGTGGACAAAAGATTGAGATAGTGAGCTTCATGAATTTCTTGGTGTGAGAAGTGACTACACTGCTAGCAGTCATGGCTCTCTCTCTCTCTGTCTTGTGATGATTCCTCAGAAGAGAAAGCAAAGACAATTAAAGACAGGATTTTTTTCTAAAGGGAAAGTAACGGTCTGTTTGATTTTAGAAATATTTTTGTTTATTTTATGGGTCTTGATCATGATCAAATGACTCAGATACTTGAAAGACTGGTGTGTGGTGGGTTACGATGGAAAACTAGCCGTTATGGTAAGTGAAAACGTGGCAATTTCAAGGGTCCCACTTTGAGGAATCCCAAGTAACGTTTGATTCGTCTCTCCATTGTATTTTGAAGAATTTCTATCATTTTAAACTTATAATGTTTTCTTGTATAATATTTTTATTTTTTATTTTTAAAATATTCATCAAAAAAAAATTTAATTTCAAAATTATCTAAAATATGTAAAAATAAAATTAATTATTATAGTTTAAAAACTGAGTCGAAACATAGAAAGGACATAAATTGGAAGGGTAAAACCAATATTTATTTTTAAAAAATCAGAATAATATTGTTTTTTTTAAATCAATAAGTTTTTTTTTTGTAATTTTGATCGAGTTTTACCTGAATTAAATACATTACAAATCAAATATTTGTCTTGTGTTGATTTTAGCCCTCAATTTTTTTTTTCAAGTAATGAAACTTTATTTAAAAAAAAAACAAATTGAGCATCAACTCAGTCAATTTCATAACTTTTTTTTAATATCATAATAATTATATAGAAAATAAATTAAAATAAATTGTCAAGCTAATTTCTAGTTAAAATATATAAAATAATAAGATAAAAAAAATTAATTAATGAAGTAGATAAAACTTAAAGAATAAAAATAAGAAGAAATATTGTTTTAACCTTTAGTGTTTTTTTCCCCTCTTTGAATGTATAGTAAAAATGCCTTCTCTTAGGTTCGTGGTAGCTATTGTGGTTATGTTTGAAAAAAATTATTTTATAAAAAGTATTTTTAGTTGAGGTTAGTTTGGAAAAATATATATTTGGTTAAAATTGTAGTTGAACAAAAAGTAGTTTAATGTGTTTGGTTAAAAATGCTTTTTAAATTGAGATTATAAAATAACTAAAAAATATATATATTAATATTGATGATTTTTAATTAAAATATTGTACGTTTAACTACTGTTATTACATCATGAAATAAACAAACTTTATATAAATTATTTTTTATTGTTCCATTAAACTATTTGCAATTTCATCACGTACGAAATCCATCCGACAAGGATTATAGTTTTCATGGCTTCCTAAGCGTGAAACAACATCAGGTAAAATATCATCAGGAACAAAATTGGGACTGCGATCAAATTCTGCAAATGCTACGTCATCATGCGATCTCTTTCTAATATAATTATAGTGTCATTGAATAATATTAAACACTAGTTTTTCAAATAAAACACAATATCTAAGAAATTGTTTTGGATTTTTTTTTATTTCACTAGGACAGACCCATACACCCGGCATTTAAGTTTGAGTCAAACCCGGTCTAACCTTGAACAATGGATATACTATCCACTGTTCACGTGAACAATGGAAAGTGAATTATATTGTGGATCTGGGTTTCGAAATTTTTGGCAAGAGGCCCTATATGAAGAAAAGTCACAGTAATATGTTTGTTATGTTACAAATGAATAACCCATTGATTTCTTGTCAATGCAGCCTGGTGATTCAGATAAATCTTTAGACTTTGGATACCATCTTGCGAGGTAATTTTCCACAATCCTAAATTAGGTCCCGAGCGTACGCTGCACTCGCTGTCTTCTACTTGGAATTTTTTTTTTTTGACAGGATCTACTTGGATTTTCCTCGTTTTACCTCTCCTGATTTCTTCGTTTTACCTCTCCTGATTTTCTTCATTGCTTTTGATAAGAGATCCAGTAATATTAGCAAGTGATCAGCATTCAATGAACTTGGGGCTGCTCTTCTTTTTCAAAGAAAGCTTGCTCTTTTCCTTTCTGGTTTACTACAGTTTTCCTTTATTCTCCACTGTTTATGTGAACAGTGGAGGAGCTACTGTTTGCAAAGCACATAAATTGTGCTTTTGTTAAACTTGTGGCACAACCACAATTTATAGTAGGTCTTATTAAAATAAAATTGTATTTTTTGTTTAACCAAATAGCAATATCTGTGGTTGTGGGTGAACTCCATCAAAGTTGATCGTGGAGTTCATCTGGAAAATTTTTCACTTGTCTTCCTCCCTGATCTATTTTTTCTTGCTAAATTTTTTCTGCTTAATAACGCGTGAAGTGTGAATTCTTTGAAATTACATAACCTCCCAAAAAATGCCACCTGATTTGTCAGCTCACATGGCACTAGTTTCTGAGGCTCCACAATTTTACTTGAATTGCTTCAATTTTGTTTTGTTTTATTTTATTTTATATTTTCTTACTACCAAGGGACTCTTGTCTAGTGAGTGACTAACAATGAATCCATGCATATTCATGTATACCCACAAAACATGTTTTCTGTGTTACGCTATGGGATAAGTAAGTTTCTGGCTTGAGATTTCGAAACTAGAAAAGAAAGGTCATGAGCAACTATTTGGCAATGGTATCAAACACGGTTTATCAGTTTAATATTAAAATCTCTTTATTTAGTTTAAATTTTAAATTAAATTGTGTCCGAATTATTCTACAACGATTTAATCATCTTGATAATTTTAAAAACAATCCAAACAAATAGTTAAGATATAATTTGATTTATAAAAATATTCAAGACAACATCTTTTCTTTTAAAACAATTAGACAACGGCTTATTAGATTAACTCAAATCATCATGACTTAACTAGTCAAACCTGTGATCAGAATCATAGACTACAATAAGTTTAATAACTTTTTTTTGTGAAACTATTTTTTTTAATTATATGATAAAAAATAGACGCTAGCAAAATCAAGCACTAATCCAATGCTATAATATTTGTTTAAAATTATGATAATTCTATAGAAAGTAAAACAAAACAAATTATAAAGCTCAATTCCCAATTAACCCAATATTAGAGGATGAAATTGAAAAAAAATCAAATTTTAAAAAAATTAACTCGGTTTGATCTGTCAAACCCGCGACCCGAGTAATGAACTCTACTAGGTTTAATAACTTTAGTTAACTCATCCATCTGCAATCCTGATTATGGACTCAACTAGGTTTATTAATTTTTTATTTTTTAAAACTATTTTTTATTTAATAATATGATAAAAAAAAATAAACACTTACAAAACCAAAAATCAACCCAATGTTGAGATATTTTGTAATTGCAAGCACTGTTTAATACTAAATAAAGATTCATTATGGTTTTAAAACCAAATTTAAAATAAAAATATTAAAAAAAGCCTTAGTATTTTGTACATTATGAAAGAAAAAAAATTAATAATGAATATCATAAAATTATATTATGAATATCATAAAACATAAATTTTATGTTAGTTGAATATTCATCAAATTTGTTTTTAAAAAATATTAAAATAAATAATAATTGAGATATAGTGTCGTAGCACATATGCGAGGCCTTGGGATGAAGAAAATAAGCTTCCTTTTAGCTCTCTTTAATGGCACATGGGACCTTGTAAGAAGTTTATAAACACTCTAAAACTGACATTGTGTTGTTTAAAAAAATATGACCTGAAATAAAATTTATTTCACTCTTCAACGATCTAATTTTTTATTTTAGTTTGTTTTTCAATTTTTTTTTAATATTAAATTGTTTTAGAAATTGTTTTTTTGTAGTTTTTTTTTTCTATTAGATTATATATCAATTTTATAGATTTAATTTTTTTTCTCGATTTCAAACTTCAATATTAAATCAGTTGGAAGTAAAACTTTATTTTTTATTTGCTTTTTATAATTTATTATGATCTCATGACTTAAATCGCAAGTTTAACAGGTTGATTTAGATATTTTTTATGTCTTTTCTAATTGTTTATTTTTCGATTTCATCCTTCAATTTTGAGTTGTTTGGAAATTAGGTTTCATAATTTTTCTGGATTTGTATTCTATGAGATTATCTCGATATCATGATCTGGGACATGAGTTTGGTAGGTTAACCCTGCTTATTTTTTTGTCCTTTTATAATTGGATATTTTTTTAATTGGGCTTTAATTTTTTTTAATTGTTTTCTATAGGGTTATCCAAATCTCATGATTCGAATAACAAGTTTGGCAGGTTGACTTAAGTTAACTCAGTTTATTATTTTTTTCAATTTCACCCTTCAAAAACTCAATATTTTTTTTTATTTTTTTTTTCAATTTCATCCTTCAATATATATGAAGTTATCTCAATCTCATGATTCAGGTCACGAGTTTAACAACTTAGTCTGAGTTGACTTGAGTTATCTTTTATCTTTTTTTTAATTAATATTTTTTATTACATCCTTCAACATTAAGTTTGTTCGAAACTAGGTTTCATAATTTCTTCTTTTTTTATTTGTTTTCTATACGGTTATTCCAATTTCATGATCTTGGTTGCGGGTTTGATAAGTTAACTCAAGTTGTTTTTTTATCCTTTTTTACTTTAATATTTTTTTTTCAATTTATCTTTCAACATTAGGTTGATTATGAATTGATTTTTGTAATTTTATTTCTTTCTATAAGGTTATTACAGTCTTATAATCTGGGTTGCAAATTTTACACGTTAACTTGGATTGATTCAATATATCACCAACTTAATATTTAAAAATATATAATATTAAATATATTATCATATCAATATTTTTAAAAATATATACATCATATTTTTTAAGGTTAACTAAACAAGTTAGCAGTATTTAAATATTTCTTCTATATTTTAAAAATAATTGATTTGACTCACAAGGACAAAACAATTATCTAGTTTTATCTTAAACCTAAATTTACATTTTTTCCCCGGAACAATCAGGGGCCTGGCAAGAAACCAAAAGGTGGTGATATAGAATTGAGATAACTAATATATTGGCTAGTGTTTCGCAACATGTTAATATTATTTTTTTAATATATAAAAAAATATTAAAAATATAAAGAATATTTTAAGCATCTTAGGATTGGTGGTTATGCAAGACCCAAGCGCCTTGGATCTGACAGCAATACCAGACCTATGAGCCTTGGCTCTAGCGGCATGCCAGAACCAAGTTTGAGCATATGATAATTTAAATGTTGAAACTTATATATATTTTTTATTTTTTATAAGAAAAAACATTTAAATTATCCTTAAAGTATCTTAAACAGAAATCTAAGTTCTGAAATTATTTATAAACAACAAATCATCACAAAAATCTAATTTAACGTTTTAGATCTAAAAATTCAAATCATATATTTCTATTGAAATAGATTATTTTTTATGTTTATAATTTTTTTATTACTTTAATAGAAATTCTATCTTCTCTATTTTTTTCTCTTTTCTTTTTTTTTCCTCTTTTTTTTTTAACTATATCACTACCAGAAATTCGCTTAATACGAACGGAATACTTCTGTCGGTAATTTGCGGTCATACTTACCGACATAATATTTTCCGTCTGTAATTTCGTCGGTATATACCGGCGAACTAATCTGGTCGGTATATACCGACGGAATTACAGACGGAATATTCAGAATTTTAAAAAAAGGACGGTGCGCTGACGTTGAAGTTTTTGCGGGTGATTTTACCAACAAAATCACCGAGGGATTCAAACCGGCAGCTCTGTATGGTGACGTGACCGATTCACCGTCAGAATTGCCAACGGAATCACCTAGGGATTTAAACCGGGATCTCCGTACAGTGACGTGACCGATTCACTGTCAGAATGGCCGACGGAATCACCGACAGAAGTAGTCCGTCGGTGATTCCATTACAAAAGTTAATATATGACCACTCTACTTAACCTCTCCTCCCCTATTTCTCATTCTTCTTCCCCATCCCAACTCTCCCCTACTGCAAACAACCAGCCCGCCCCCCCCCAAAAAAAAACAAAAAAATCTCCCTCTTCTCAGCACAAGTCATATTTATTTAAGTTTTTTGGTCACAACATCCGTGTTCTGATTTACCGACGGATTTTTATCAGTTTTTGTAAGTAATTCTATATTTTAAAATTTTAACATTTAAATGTCAATTTTATTGTTTTTTTAGTATATGTATTTTGTTAGTATATGTACACATTTTATTGTTTTTGTAGTATATGAATGCATAATTTTGTACTTGTTATGGTTTGTTTTAGATTTTGTAAAATTATATTTGTTTGTAAATTGTTGAAACTTTATTGAATTACTGAATTACATGTGTTGTTTTGAAATAATTAATAGCTTGTTTAACGGGTCCGTTTTAATTTTTATCAATGGTATTGCGGAGTTGTAATTTTTGTAAATTTATATGTATTAATTTGTATGGACGTTGATAATTGATAATGAATATTTAATATTTATGAGAAGTTGTAATTAGTTTGTTGGATAATCTCGAGGTAAACCAATATTTTTGCAATACAAATTTATTTACCTAATATAGTTAATTAATACATGTTGTCATCATAATTTTATAGAGGTTCGATAGAAGTTGTCATAATCCAATTTTTGACTCCTTCTATTTTATTAAAAAAAAAATGTGTGAAAGGATAAAAATGAGGAATAAATTGAAATTTGGGCCAAGACAACATAATTTAGAAGTTTGGGTACTTAATTGGACTTGGAATTATTTAATGGAATCAGGGACCTAATTAATAAATGGCAGAAGTTCAGGGACCAAGGTGAAAAATAGTCATTCCCAAGAACACAAACGGCGCCGTTTTGAAGAGCTGTTCATTATCCCTTTCATTTCGCACGGAGAAAGCCTATTCAACAGGGAAAACTGCAGCAATTCGATCCGATCATGGACCACATCTTTTGCCCACGATCCCGCTCGTGGATTGATTAACAGTCCTGTAAATGCAGGACTGTAACAGGGACTGGTTTTGGCAAGCTCTCTGGCTCTATAAAAGGCAGAGCAGAGCAGAGCAGCAAGGGGGGATGGGAAAAAAAAGCCACGAACGGCAGAGAACAGAAAAAACACAGGGACGAAAAAAGAGCAAAAAACAGAGAAACAGAGGAGGAAGAAGCTCAGGAGACCGAAAACACAAAAAAGAAAAAAAAAGAAACAGAGAAACAGAGGAGGAAGCAGCAGCAATCGGGCAACCCTCCATCACCATCGTCATCGTCTTCGCCTTCACCCCGCAGCCCCAACAGCTCTTTCACACCGCAGCTCCAGAGCTCCATCTTCAGCAGCAACTGCACCAGAAACGGAGCATTCCAAGAGAAGATCACAGTAGAAACAAAGACGAAAGAAAAAGAGGAAGAAGCTCAGGAGACCGAGAACGAAAACACGAAGAAAGAACGAAAACAGAGAGAGAAAGACATACATTACAGAGAAAGAGAGACAGACACAAAAACGAAGAAAAACAAAGACAGAAAGAAAGGCAAGGGAAGACAAAGAGGAAAAGAAGAAGAAGCAGAGGAGAGAGTGCCCGTTCGACCATCAACGTCACGTCTTCATCGCCATCGTCTTCGTCTCCAACAGTTACAGGTAAGTTTCATACATTCCCCAGCTTACAATTTTAATTCACCAACACTGTGCATTAGAGATTTAATTGCATGGTGATAGCAAGCGTGCGTGAACAATTCACGCACGCCTGCGGGTAAAAACTGCCAGGTCACTGGCTTGGGCCAGTGACCGGGCTGGGCTGGGTGGGTCTAGCCCAGCCCACATGGACTGAGCTGGACCTATCCCCAAAAAAATAAAAAAAATAAAAAATAACAAATATGTGCTTTCATAAAAAAATATAAATTTATTTTATTGGTTTATTCACTGACGCAGAGTCAGGAATAAAAATACTGATTTAAATTTATATGTGTACGCGTAAGAATAAATTTATTTTATTTGTTTATTCACTAAAGCTAGAGTCAGGAATAAAAAATACTGATTTAAATTTATTTTGTTTTTATAGCTACGTAATATTTACTAATACCAGAGTTGAAAGTATTTGTAGTTGAATATTCATTGGCACCAGAATCAGGAATATTATACGCAAACTATCATAGTATAAACCAACATATTTTTAACAATTTAAGACAAAATTAACAATGCAGCTTACCTAAGGTAAGGTGCGCTAGGGATGCTAATACATTCTCTAGCCACAACTATTCCCGTACCATAGAATCTCTGCTGACCAGTCAGGGTTTCTAGTGACTGTCAGGAATAAAAAATACTGATTTAAATTTATTTTGTTTTTATAGCTGCGTAATATTTACTAATACCAGAGTTGGAAGTATTCGTAGTTGAATATTCATTGGCGCTAGAGTCAGGAATATTACACGCAAACCATCATAGTATAAACCAATAGATTTTTAGCAATATAAGACAAAATCAACAATGCAGCTTACCTAAGGTAAGGTGCGCCAGGGGTGCTAATACCTTCTCTAGCCACAACTAGTCCCGTACCATAGAATCTCTGCTGACCAGTCAGGGTTCCTAGTGACCATAATACTAGGTGGCGACTCCTGAAACAAGACCATTCCCCATCAAAGAATAGGATGCCAGAAATCCGTTCTTTTCCATAAAAATTTTTTAAGGTCGCCACGATGTCGGGTGCGACAGAATGACGACTCCACTGGGGACTTTTAGGACTAAGCTTTGATTTATGTCTTATTATTGCTAACTTGTTTGTTTTGTTTATTTGTTTATTTTTCTTGCATTTATTGCTTTAGCATGTATCCTTATTTATATTGTCATGCATCACGTTAAGAGCACACACCTTAAAATCTAGGATAGGTGGGGAAGTAACGGTACCCCAACGACTTTAGCCTAGGTAAGACTCGTGAAACCATCCAACTCTCACTTGATTGTTTACTTGGAAGTGGTTGATATGCCAAACTGATATTACTCAAGGCCTTTATCTTCACACTACTTGTAAGCCTCATATCGACCTTTCAAGGACGATCACTGAGCATGCGAGAGACCCTTTAAAACTAGATAATGACCAACCCCTCGATGCACTCAATAATTAAGATCTTCCTACTAGACTATCACCCCGTGAAGGGCGAGTCCGCATTTCATACGTATTTTTAATTGAATCAACATTTTTTGCATAATTGCATGATTTACATTTAGCAGGTTGAAATATAGGTTCTCCATTGAAACCCACCTATAACAATCATTCAAGAAAAAGGAAAATGGAAAACGAAGAAAGAGCATAGTTGGAAGCTCAACACCAAAAAGAGGTGGACAATCTTAGAGAAGAAGTCGCAAGGCTTACTAGTCTACTCGAACAGGCCTTGAGAGACAAATCCAGAAAAGTAACACATATAGCTCAGCCTGAACCTATGCCCATAAATCCATTCAATCCATAGAATTTGGGGGCAAATAGGTTGTCATTTGATTTTCAACAAGCCATGCATTTCCAACCAGCATACCCTATGAGAATGTCATTTACCATTGATTTTACAAAGAAGGAATCTCAAAAGAGCAAGATGGAAAAAGAAGATGGTCTGAACAAATTAATTGCTCTAGAGCAAAGAATGAGGGCATTTGAGGGAATTCGCCTATATGATTCTATAAAGGCTGCTGAGATGTGTTTGGGGCCCAACATGGTCATTCCCAAAAAGTTTAGAGTGCTAGAATTTGTCAAACATACGGGAACTCAATGCTCTATAACTCATCTCAAAGCATACTGCAACAAAATGGCTGAGGTGGTTGATGATGAGAAACTGCCGATTCATTTCTTTGAAGACAACTTGAGTGATGTTGCCCTCACTTGGTATATGCAGTTGGACAATACCAAGGTTAAAAAATGGAAGGATTTAGTTAATGCCTTCATGAGGCAATATAAGTTCAATATAGACGTGGGCCCTGATCGGTTAAGCTTGCAAGCTATGGAGAAGGACAACAAGGAGTCCATAAGGGAATATGCCCGAAGATGGAGTGAGGTAGCTGCACAAGTTAACCCTCCCATGTTGGAAAAAGAGATGATCAGTTTATTTTCCAACACCTTTAAAGCTCCGTACTTTGAATACTTGGTTAGAAGCTCTGCACAACATTTCACTGACCTGATAGTTATAGCTGAGAGGATTGAACAAGCCATTGGGTTAGGTAAGATTACTGACCCGACTAAGAAGAATGGTTTCACTGAAAAAGGAAAGGACATTGAAGGTGGTTGCTAAGGCACTTATCGTTCCTATAAATAATTTCTTCACACCGACTCCCAGAAATCAACTATCTTGAAGATAAAACTATGGTGATATTAGGTCAAGAATGGTCTACATATGACTTCAATTAACTGTTGAAAAGATGCCCTTGTCGAGGAGAATGAATGACTGAAAGATTCCAGAAATTCCAATCAATGATCGCTAAATGTTTAGCCCCTTTATGTGTTATCATGCCAATGTTCATAGCTCAAGATATTGGCATAAGATCTTTATTGTTAAACCTTTTTTTTCAAAGTTTCAATGAAATAATGAGTTTGTCCTTCAATTGTGTTTACGACCAAGCATTATTCATTTTCCTGAGAGAGTTTCCCTTTAAGAACTCACAAATACACCTTTGCAGCCTTGCATGATCTTATAGATCCAATTCATTTCTTTTACCAAAATCTTTTCTGCTATAATGAATTTTGAAAAATTGAACTTGCTTTTGGTTTCAAAAACAATTTGATGTTCATTTAAAAATAACATGAACCAAACAACTCTTTCATCTAGGTGACCAAATTCTAAAACCAGAGAATATGAGTGAATCATCACTCTCACACCATAACTCTTTAGCCAAGTATTTTAAATGTATGAATAATAATACGTAATGAATTCGTTGTTTATGGACTCATGAAATGCATCTCTTTGCAAAGTCCAAACCATCACACCGGATGAGGTCAAAGTTTATTGATCATAGCTGCTTGCGCTTGAAATGAGAAAAGACCATCTTTGTTATTCCTTTCACATTATAAAATAAGTACATCCCTTGCGGTTCTATTTTGAGCTTGAATAATTTTTCTTTCATAAAAAAATCCTGACTAGGATCACACCCCACACTGGGGGGCAAGCGAAAATTTCAATGAGAAAGGATGAAAAGCCGTGAGAAAGTCAAAAAGGCATAAGAGCCCAAGAAACTCAAATGCTAGGGGGCATGCCCAAATCACTAGAAAAGGTAACATCCAAGATAAAGTGAGTATACCCTAGCAAAGCAATAAAAAGAAAAGAAGAAGAACCCGCAAATCAAAGAAGAACGACGAAAGAAAAGATGAATAACATCAAGAGTCGAACTGTTAATAGTGGTCCTCAGTCTTTGAAACCCTGAAACACCTTTTGAGCCTTATGATTCCTTTTCTTTCGTAGCCAAAAACCACAGCCTACATTACGTGCCTTTAGAAGTCCTTTCTAATCAAGCAAGCAAGCAACCTGGAACAATAAACAATGCTCTCAAAATGCAAAGAATAATTTTTCATAAGATTCATGACATCAAGAACAAACTACTCATAATTATTCATGCTGATAAAAATGAGTGTTAAAAAAAGACAAGTTTTTCTCAAACAAAACCTCGAGCTTTTTCTCGAGCCTTTCACTTTGAAAACCTATAAAAACAAAAGGTCACCTCATGATGTATTTTCACCGAAGACCTCATTGCCAAACACAAGAGCAAATAATCTCTTTTTCAAGAAAGAAAATAACCAAGGAGTTGCAAGAATTCAAAAGCAAATTGTTTTAGGCTCACATCGAAACAATTTTTGTTTTCAAAATGCAAGATCAAGATTTCAAGCTTTATTCTTGACCCATATTCCTTCACTAAAATGAAAAGAAGAGAAATGAGAGATTGGTCTCTTAAAACCATTATTTGTCTAAGTCGCTGACAGAGCACACTTGAGGGCAATGACCAATACAAGGGGGCAACATTGTGTTTAGAAGGAAAAATTCTAGAAAAAAAGATGGTAATTTCCTTCAACAAGACAAGGGGGCATTTTGGTTTACAAAAGACAACTTAGTCCTTTCAGCAAGTGACCCCGAATGTTTTTAGCAGTGAAACGAGAAGTAATGAGTGATCCTCTCAAATTATTTTACGAGACAGAAAATCGTTAGCAAACAAGTGGGTCACGATGGGCACCACAAAGGCTGAGTTGTGTAAACAAATCTGGGAAAAGATTTACATGAGCCAACTCAAGTGGATTAGAAGCCGAGTGACAAAGAGGACTCAAATAAAAAATAACTAAACTTTATAGAGTGAGAAGAAATGGGGACCTATATTTCAAATCAGGTAAAGATGCATGCATATCATCTAAGCTTTGAAACATTGAATAATGCATTTTTGCAAATTTCATAAAAGCGATCCTCGATGGGATCCATCACAAGGAAGACCACCTCAAAAAGGGCCAAAATTGAAAATGCTTTTGAAAATTTTCCACTTTTGAGAAATTTTTGACCTGGGCAGGCCGCCCACGAGAATTAGGCCACCTGAAAAATCTCTGTATTTTTCCCCATCCTTTTGAGTGCGTCTTTGAGCCCTCATCTTCTTCGAGTGCGCTTTCAAGTCCTCGACCATTAAAGGTAGTGCTTTTCCTAACCCTACCTCCTTTTGAGTGTGCCTTCGAGCCCTCACCTCTTTTGAGTGCGCCTTCGAGCCCTCGACCATTCAAGATAGTGCACCTTCGAGCCCTCGACCATTCAAGGTAGTGTGTTTCCTAACCCCATCTCCTTTTGAGTGCGCCTTCGAGCCCTCACCTCTTTCGAGTGCGCCTTCGAGCCCTCACCTCTTCGAGCCCTCGACCAATCAAGGTAGTGCGTTTCCTAACCCTACCTCCTTTTAAGTGCGCCCTCGAGCCCTCATTTCCTTTCGAGCGCGTCTATGAGCCCTCATTTCGTTTGAGCTTCCATCTCTTGAATAGTGCGCCTTCGAGCCCTATCATGTCATCCCTTGAAAAGTTTTTATATTTTGGTAACCCATTACAATGTGACCATCCTGAAAAATCCTTATATTTTTCCACTAGGCAGGTAACCCATTACAATGTGACATTCCTGAAAAATCCTCGTATTTTTCCACTGGTCGTATTTTTTCACTGGGCAGGTAACCCATTACAATGTGACCAATCTAAAAAATCCTCGTATTTTTCCACTGGGCAGGTAACATTACAATGTGACCTTCCTGAAAAATCCTCGTATTTTTCCACTAGGCAGGTAACCCATTACAATGTGACCATCCTGAAAAATCCTCGTATTTTTCCACTAGGCAGGTAACCCATTACAATGAGACCACTTTTGAAAAATCCTTGTATTTTTCAACATCAGGCAGGTCGTCTGGAACAATTTGACCACTTGCGAGTTTCCTCGCATTTTATCATCGGACGAGTCGCTCGGAACAATGAGACCATTACAAAAAAAAAACTTTTTTTTTCTCTCGACAATGTAGGGAGCCTTTCAAATGACTAATTTCTTGATTTCAACATCTCTTTGTGATGGTCGTCTATCAATCTACTATAGTCACAGTTTTCAAGACTCTCAGAAAAGCAAAAGTTCTTTTTGTGTCTACTTTTCTTTATAAATTTACTATGCAAAGCCAAAAGAAAACAAAAGTTTCCAATGTTTTTGTATCGTAAATATCATAAAGAGGGGGCAACTGTCATAATCCAATTTTTGACTCCTTCTAAAGTCTGAAACCGATTGAACAGAACCGGTTCAACCAGCCAACACTTTCTAACCCTAAAATCACGTTTAGCCATCAGCCGCCCCTTCCCTCCCTTTAGCCCCCCTTCCTCTTCTCTGCATATCCCTCCCTCCCTTTAGCCCCCCCTTTCCCCTTCTCTGCATATCCCTTTTAGCCCCCCCTTCTCTGCATATCCCTCTCCCTTCCCTTTACTCTCCTTTGCTTTGATTTTTCTCTCCTCCCTTTACTCTTTGTAAACCTAAAGTTATAGGCTTTATGGGGTGCATGCATGATGTGGGTAACTGCCAAGTTGTGGATTTTTTTCCCTTTCATTCCCCCCTTTTTTTCCCTGTTATCTTTGCTGGCTTGTGTGGCTGCTGGTTTGGACAATTTGTTCATACAAGTTTCAGCAAACAAACATGACATCTTTTCTTTATGATGCGTAACAGAAGCTTTGGATTTGGAGGCTCTTGTTTTAATTGTGGGCGGTCGGGGCATTGAGCATCAAAATGCCCAAATAAGGAAGATTTTTAGTTGCCTTCTTCGACGTAGGGATTAGGGATTTTTTTTGGACTGTGAACAAGTTGGAATAATTTCGGTTTGAGCCGGTTTGGAAGGGAAAAAACCGAACCGAACCGAAATTAATCGGTTTGAACCGGTTTTCGGTTCGGTTCGGTTCAAAAAATTAAAAAAAAAATAAATCGGTTTGGTTGTTTATTTTGGTTTAAAACCGGACCGAACCGGAAATGCTCAGCCCTTGTTACAGGTAAGTTTCATACATTCCCCTGCTTACAATTTTAATTCACCAACATTGTGCTTTAGAGATTTAATTGCATGGTGACTGTAGCAAGCGTGCGTGAACAATTCACGCGTGCCTGCAGGTAAGAACTGCCTGGCTGGGTCTAGCCCAGCCCACATGGGCTGAGCTGACCCAACCCCAAAAAAATAAAAAAAATAAAAAATAACTAATATGTGCTCTCATAAAAAATATAAATTTATTTTATTGGTTTATTCACTGACGCAGAGTCAGGAATAAAAATACTGATTTAAATTTATATGTGTATGCGTAAGAATAAATTTATTTTATTTGTTTATTCACTGAAGCTAGAGTTAGGAATAAAAAATACTGATTTAAATTTATTTTATTTTTATAGCTACGTAATATTTACTAATACCAGAGTTGGAAGTATTCGTAGTTGAATATTCATTGACGCCAGAGTCAGAAATATTACACGCAAACCATCATAGTATAAACCAACAGATTTTTAGCAATTTAAGACAAAACCAACAATGCAGCTTACCTAAGGTAATATGTGCTAGGGGTGCTAATACCTTCTCTAGTCACAACCAGTCCCGTACCATAGAATCTCTGCTGACTAGTCAGGGTTCCTAGTGACCATAATACTAGGTGGCGACTCCTGAAACAAGACTATTCCCTATCAAAGAATAGGATGCCAGAAATCCGTTCTTTTCTATAAAAGTTTTTTTAAGGCCGCCGCGATGTCGGGTGCGACAGAAGTCATGGATGATCGTTCATGGATGTATCGAGATTCACCCCAAGGATTGCGGAGGATGGATTATTATAACGGGGTTAAGGGTTTTATTAATTTCGCAACATCTATTCCTAGAAATTTTACTGGAGGCGGTATTAGGTGTCCATACAGGAAGTGTCAAAATAAAAAGTATTTGCATCCAGATGTTGTAATGATGCATCTTCTACACAAAGGGTTTTTGGAGGAATTATCGGTGTTGGTATGTACACGGAGAAGTATTTGTTCGTAATAAGAGAATGGGAGAAAGGGTGGTTGGGTCAACTTTTAGAGCTAACAACCTATATTAAGCAGCAAATGACAACACTAATCCTTACAGGAATATGGTTATGGATGCAATGAGAATGAATCAAGGTAATGTTAGTCAATCTCCAATCGTAGAAGAAGAACCTAATGCAGATGCAACTAGGTTTTTTGATTTGTTGAAAGATTATGATGAACCATTATGGGATGGCTGCACGAACCACAATATATTATCAGCCGTAGCACAGGTGTTCACCATCAAGTCAGATCACGGGTTGAGTGAGGCCGGTTATGACAAGATTATTGAATGGGCGAGAAGCATTTTACCTGAAGGGAACAGGCTGAAAGAGAACTTCTATGCTGCGAAGTCCATGATGAAACCCCTCGGTTTAGGATACCAGAAAATTGACATGTGCCCTAACTTCTGCATGTTATACTACCTTGAAAACGCTGAGCTAACCGAGTACATGACATGCAGGCATTCCTGTTACAAACCCATAACTTGCAGGGGAAAGACTCTAGTGGCATATAAAAAACTTAGATACTTCCCAATCACACCTAGACTGCAGAGGTTATTCATGTCACTAAAGACTGCTGAGCATATGACATGGCACCAATGATGCGGTTGATGGAGTGATGGTGCATCCTTTTGACGGCGAAGCGTGGAAACACTTTAACAGTGTGCATCCTCACTTTTCAGTTGAATCAAGGAATGTGCGTCTTGGGTTGTGTATAAATGGATTCAACCCATTCGGGTCATTTGCTGCTTCTTATTCTTGTTGGCCGGTCATACTCACGGTTTATAACTTGCCATCGGGACATGAGGCCGAAGTTCATGTTTTTATCTACTGTCATACCCGGTCCGAGCAGCCCAGGCCGGAATATAGATGTTTGTCTTCGACCGTTGATTGATGAGTTGATGCAGTTGTGGTCCTCCGGAGCTTTGACTTATGATATATCAAGGAAACAAAATTTTGTTATGAGGGCAGCTTTGATGTGGATTATCAATGATTTTCCAACTTATAGAATGCTTTCTGGATGGAGTACGCATGGAAAACTAGCATGTCCATACTGCATGGAAAACAACAAGGCATTCACGCTAACAAACGGAGGTAAAGCTTCTGTTTTTTACTGTCACCGTTGTTTCTTGCCACCGAATCACAAGTACAGAAAGAACAGAAAAGATTTCTTTGTTGGCAAAGTTGAAAAGGATGTTGCATCCCCGTGTCTTTCTGGTGAAGAATTGCATGATGTTGTATTAGAGTACGATGACATTGTGTTTGGTCTTCAATCAGGTAAGCAGAAGTTTCCTGGTTTTGGTTTGACCCATAATTGAATAAAGCGAAGCATCTTTTAGGAGCTTCCTTATTGGAAGAACAATCTGCTCCGTCATAACCTTGACGTCATGCACATTGAAAAGAATGTGTTTGAGAACATTTTCAACACCGTCATGGATGTGAAGGGGAAGACAAAGGACAACATCAATGCTAGATTGGATATAGCTTTCTTCTGTAACCGTAAAAATATGGAGTTGGTTTGTGATGGGTCACGGGTCGCAAAACCAAGAGCAAGCTTCATGTTAGAGAAAAACGCACAATTACTAGTCTACAAATGGCTTAAGAATATGCGTTTTCCCGATGGACATCTCTCGAACATATCAAGGATGGTTAATACAGAGTAATGCAGATTGTATGGAATGAAGAATCATGACTGCCACGTGTTTATGCAAACACTCATCCCATTAGTTTTTCGTGATTTGTTGCCAAAGGGGACGTGGGATGCACTCACGGAGATCAGTCATTTCTTTAGAGATATATGTTCCAGCAAGTTGAATGTTGATCACATTGAAAGGCTTGAAACGAATATCATTGAGACACTATGCAAACTTGAGATGATATTCCCTCCATCATTTTTTGACTAAATGGAGCATCTCCACATACATCTACCGTTCAAGGAAAAAGTTAGAGGACCGGTCTAGTATAGATGGATGTACCCATTCGAATGGTTAGATATTATAGTTGCAATGTAATTCATATATAAAAGTATTTTCTTTGTTTTTCGTAATTTAAAAAATTTGATTAATTCAATGCAGGTACTTGTTCAATCTCAAGAAAAAAGGTTAAGAACAAGGCGCATGTTGAAGCTTCGATATGCGAGGCCTATATTGTTGAGGAGATCTCAACATTTATCTCGTACTATTTTGAACCTCATCTGAGAACGAGAATCAATCACGTTCTATGACATGATGATGGCGGTGAAGTGCCTTCCAGTGGGAACTTGTCAATATTCTCCAATCCTGGACGACCCATACCTAAAAATATCATAAGAGGAAGATATTTGTCGGAAATAGAGTTCAGACAAGCACACAATTATATTTTATTTAATTGTGATGAGTTGAGACCTTTCATTCAGTAAGTATATATATGTGTACTACTAATTAAACATTGTTAATAATACACTGTTTATATATTGTAATATCATACACTCATTATCACTTGCAGGCAACATCGACGACAATATTTGTTGCCCAATAACTCACAGCTGACTGAATCCCAAATCTTTCAATTACAAGATGAATAATTTGTCACTTGGTTCAGAACACATGTAAGTACTATCACAAACTCATTATTACTTGCAAAATTACTGTATGCATGTCATTACGAGATTCTTGTTTACTGTTCATTGATGTACATTACATACTAGGTTTATCAAATGGGAATGAGTGCTGCTAAGTCATTGTCTTCACTAAGCCTGGGCCTTGAAAGAAACGTTAAGTGCTACAACGAGTATTTTTTCAATGGATATGTGTTCCATACTGAAGAATACGGACATGGAAGAAAGACATACAACAACGGTGTGTTAAGGGATCGACTAGTAGTGAGTTAGAAGTTTACTACTATGGTAGATTAGAAGAGGTCGTCGAACTGTAATATCATAGCGAGCAGAATATAGTGTTTTTATTCAAATGCTACCGGTATGACACGACTGACAGAGGAATCAGAGTTGATCCGCACTATGGTCTGGTCAAAATCAACTCAAAAGCTAGACTCCGCAACGTAAACGATATCTTTGCTTTCGCAAAGCAATGTCAACAAGTTTATTACACATACACCCCTTCCTTTAGAAAGGATCAATCAAGAGTTGATTGGTTATCCGTTTTAAAAACAAAACCCAGGGGTCGTGTCGAGGTTGTTCAGGATGAGAACGAAGACACAAGTGTGCGAGATGAAGTCTTTCAAGTTAGTGAGTTGGTTGAACCATATCGAGTTACTCCTTCGATTGACTTGGAAGAAAATTCAAATTTTCATGTATTAGATGATAGTCTTGTTAATGTTGACGCAGAGGAGTTGAATGTTGTTTTGAGCTCTAGCAGACAAGCAAATGTTGATGAAGATGATGATATCCATATTGAAGATTGCGATGAAGGTGATGACTATTCAATTGACGACGAAGAAGAAAAAAATTCTGACTAACTATCAGAATGAAGCCATGTGTAAGACATTTTTTTTCATGTAATATATATATTATGGATGATATATTTTGTAACATGAAATATTTATTTTATAAGTTTGTTTTGTTTAAGCACTGTTGTTATTGTTTTGTGCGATAGACAGTTTATCATTTAAGTGTTTGCAAGAAGGTAAATAGGCAATACAAGCATCATCTTTCTTGTACAATGCACTATCACCGACGTCCATACCGACGGACTCACGTCCGTCGGTATTTCACTAAGAGTTGAAAAATATTTACTGGAAATGCCACAATCACCGACGACTTTGCAAACGGACTACCATCCGTCGGCATTTCACAGAGAGTTGAAAAAATATTGCTGGAAATGCCACAATCACCGACGATGTTGCGGACGGATTCCAGTCTGTCGGTATGTTTTCAGTGGGTCAAAATTACCGACAAAATCACCGACGAATGGACGAATTCCAAAGGACGGGGCATTAAATGCATCTCTGACCGCGTCAGTTTGCCGACGGAATTACCGACGGACTGCGAAAAATATGGAGGGTAATTAAAAATGATGGTGTGAAATTCAAAAGTTACCGACGGATTTTTGAAACATCACCGATGAAATAATTTAAAATAATATTTTTTTACTGCCCGTCGGTGATTCCGTCGGGAAAACTGCGCTATAAATCGTAGCGACCGCCCCTTCAGTTCATTTTTTCATCTACTCCGTTATTCCCCTTTCATTTTTGATTTTTTTCCTCTCATTTCCTTCAAGAGTTTTGTTTGTTTTGCTTGTAATCTCTACTTGAATCTTCAGCAAATTAAAAGGTATGTGATTCCTCTACTTCATTTACTTCAAGAATTTTTTTTTCTTTGTTTTAGCTATTGTTATTTTTGTTATATTTTTTGTTTTGGTGTATTTTTATAATGTATAAAGTCTTGAAATAAACACATTATTAAGGTAAGCATAATTCATTCCTAAAGTCTATAGTTTTTTTTTTAATTTATTGAATATATTTTATTGTTTGTATTGCCATAATAATTGAATAATTTGTTGAATTGTAATTGTTAATGTTGAATTTACCTTGTAATTAGTAATTGAATATGTTGGAATAAATTTAATTATTTTCTCTCAATTTTACTTTATTATTGCATGATTTGTGTTTAATTATTTCCATTAATTTTAATTGTTAGTCTAGATTTGTTTTTAATTTATTGGCCATATTTTATTGTTTGTATTGCCATAATAATTGAATAATTTGTTGAATTGTAATTATTAATGTTGAATTTACCTTGTAATTAGTAATTGAATATGTTGGAATAAATTTAATTATTTTCTCTCAATTTTACTCTATTATTGCATGATTTGTGTTTAATTATTTCCATTAATTTTAATTGTTAGTCTAAAGTTTTTTTTTTGAATTTTTTGAATATATTTTATTGTTTGTATTTCCATAATAATTGAATAATTTGTAGAATTTTAATTGTTATTGTTGAATTTACCTTGTAATTAGTATGGATGTTATTTGTATAGATGTTATGTTATATACAAGATTAGTATAGATGGGGTCAATTGGTTGTGACTATTGTCAATATTTGCAGGTTTGATCACGTTTGGGTAGTCTCCAGTAAAGGGGAGGTGCTGCCGAATTTTTTTTAACATTCGAATTTAATTATATAATTATTCGTATAAAATTATGTAGATGCATAGAACGAAATCCACAGCTCGTCGCTCACGTATGGTCGCAGCTAGTTCTTCTAGCAGCGAGGATGACATATCCTTAGGTGCCTGTCAAGAAGAGGCACCTACGTCGTCAACCGATGCTGCCTCTTCCAGAGCGGTTTCACAGCGCAGAGGCCGCGTGCCTTCGCAGCAGAATCAATTCACCCGCAAGTACGAGCCATAGTGGAAGGACGACCTTTCAATGTAAGTTTGTTAACGTTTTTTTTAATTATAACATAATTTATGAACAACTAATCAATATTTCATTAATTTAATTTATTTTCAGGTTCACAAACGTTGAGGTCGCCCGAGTAATATCATCAGCATTTAAATCATCGATGGAGATTCCATTATTTCAATGGAGTCAGGTATCCAGACATCCTGAATAGATACCTCAAATCGATGCATGGTTTGACAAATTTGAGGTTGGTGTTAATTTCTAATTTTCAGCTTATTTCTAATAAATTATTAATATAATTGTAAATAAATTATTATTTTTATTTAAAATTAATTATTTATACATAGGACAAATTCGAATGGAACAGTGCGCATGACACTGTTGTGAGGAGGGTGTGAGAAAATCACGCGACAACTAGGTAACATCGAAAACAATACAAGATTTTTTTATGTTTCAAAATCTAATTTCTCGCTATGGAAGTAGGTTGCGTGATTTTTTGTATGAAGCACAAAAAAAGACAAAAAAAACATGAGAGATAAGGGTCTCCAAGGCTGGAACGACGTGGCGGTTTGGAGGGATTTCAAACCGATATACATCCCGGTAGATATATGGCCGCAATATCTTGAGCACGTGATGTTTGAGCAGTTCACACAACGCTCACAGTTCGATGCTGGCAACCGGAACCAGCCAATTCATGGCTCGGTGACAACGCACACCGGCGGCTCCATTCCATTTGATGCATATGCAAAACGAATGCTAAGATTAATTTAAATGAAATATATCGTTAAATAATTTGTTGTTACTTAATTAATTTTTTTCATTACAGGCTACGTCTCTTGGACATGAGCCGAGCCCAATGAAGCTGTTTGTTGAGACGCACGTGCGGAGTCAAGACCGCCAAAAGGGGGCGCAACAGTTCGTTGACAACCGCGCTCAACATTTTGTGGTATGTTTGTTCGACCATTTTATCTCGTCAGTTATTATTTTTATTGAATTGAATATGATGATTTTTTTTCAGGAGACCTATAATAGCCGGTTGAGGGAGAGATATGGGGACGATCCTTCGACCCATCTGAATTTCGATCCGGATTTGTGGATGGAGGTAGGATCGTCTAGTGGGCCTGATCCTACGGCCAATAACTTGCGGGCGGCCTGTAGTGTCTCAACCGTTGGGAGCTCCCAATCAGTATTGAGCACCCAATCTAAGGAGTTTGTGGCCTTGCAGCAACACACGACTCAGCTCACCGAAAAATACGAGCAACTCTCGGCGAATTATGAACAGCTTCGCCAAATGGTCATGAACATGGCATCACAGAGTGGTGATACATGTGCGCCTCTTTTTTGGCTGTATAACAACCAGCCTCCTCCTCCAGCTCCACCATTATGTTAATTTGTAATGAATATTATTTAACTTTAATAGTTAATTTAATATTTTTTTTTGAAACACATTCCATTTGTAATGAATATTATTTAACTTTATTTTTTTGTTTTTGATGTTTAATAAAAATTTTATTTGCATAATTGGTTTTTTTAATACTAATTTATATAATTTTATATTATTTATTCTAAATAATGTTTTTAAAAAATATTTAAAAATCATTACCGAGGGATTTATCGATGGACACTATCCGTCGGCATTTGACAGAGAGCGGGAAATGCCAATCGTATCGATGAATTTACAGACAGAGTGTTTCCGTCGGCCTTTCACAGTAGCTTGGTGCAAATGCCACAATCACCGATGCATTTACAGACGGATAAATTATGTCGGTATTTCACACACTCACCGACAACTTTACTGAGGGATATAGTCCACTGGCATTTGATCGGGATCTGGATAATATTTACTGGATATGCCACTATCACCGACGGAATCAATCCGTCGGTATATTTCAAGCGCGAATTTTTTTTTTTGGCGCACAATTTTCGTCTGTAAAACCATCGGCAATTGTTTTTTTTTTCCGACCGACTTAGCGATGGAATTAGGTATTACCGATGAAAGGAAAGCTGACGAACGTTTTTTGTCGGTAAAAAAATTACCGATGAACTCTAAATCACAAACCAACAGAATATTTCCGTCGGTAAAACTGTGTAATCTTGTAGTGTATGTTTTTTTCAAGTCAATGCCTGGGTCTAGCATGACCCAAACGCCTGGACCTAACAACCATGCCAGACCCAAACGAATTTGATATGAGCAGATGATAATTAAAATGTTGAGACTCCTAATTTATTTTTTATTTTATAAGAAAAAACATTTAAATTGTTCTTGAAGTATCTTAAACAGAAATTCATGTTCAAAAATTATTTATAAACAACAAATCATCACAAAAATCTAATTTAACGTTTTAGATCTAAAAATTCAAATCATATCTTCCTATTAAAATAATTCATTTTTTGTGTTTATAAATTTGTTATTCCTTCAATATAAATTATACCTTCTCTCTCTTTTTTTTTAACTATATTTTTTATAATTCAATGCCTAGGTCTGACATGACCTAAGCGTCTAGCAACTATGCCAGACCTAAACGACTTGGGTATGAGCAGGTGATAATTAAAATGTTGAAACTTATAATTTTTTTTGTTTTTTATATAAAAAAAATTTAAACTATACTTGAAGTAACCTAAATAAAAATTCAAGTTCAGAAATTATTTATAAATAATAAATTATCACAAAAATCTAATTTAACATTTTAGATCTAAAAATTCAAATTACATCTTCCTATTAAAATAATTTATTTTTTATGTTTATGAATTTGTTATTCATTCAATAGAAATTATATCTTCTCTCTTTTTTTTTCTCTTTTTTTTTCTTTTTTAACTATATTTTTTTTAACTCAATGCCTAGATCTGGCATGACCCAAGTGCCTAGGCCTGACAACCATGCCAGGCCCAAGCGACTTGGGTCTGAGCAGGTGATAATTAAAATGTTGAGACTTATATTTTTTTTATTCTTTATTAAAAAATATTTAAATTATCCTTGAAGTATTATAAATAAAAATCTAAGTTCAAAAATTATTTATAAATAACAAATCATCACAAAAATATTATTTAATGTTTTTGATTTAAAAATTCAAATCATATCTTTCTATTAAAATGATTTATTTTTTATGTTTATTTATTTGTTGTTCCTTCAATAGAAATTCTATCTTCTCTTTTTTAAAAAAGATTTTTTTTATATTTTTTATATTTTTTAATCGAACTCAATGCATAAAAAATGTTTATTTAATGGGTGGTCCTTTGTGATTTTTCACTAAAAAAAAATTATTTTATATTTTTTTTAACAATACTAGACTATATGTGTTTAGTTTCCTTATACATATTTTTCATCCACAATGCACACACAAAAAAAAAATTTATTTTTGAAGACTTGAAATAAATCATTTAAAACTCAATATTTTTTTTTTCCATTCTTTCATCTTCTAATATAACAAATTTATAAAATAAGTTGCACAAATAAAAAAGAGTTTGCTGTTAAGTTCTACTGCATATGAATGAAAAATCCTGCTTGAATGAGGCGGTGTTTGTTTTTGTAGTCCAATCATGGTTGCCAGACCCAAATATGGTTGTTAGACTCAAGACGCTTGGGCCTAACGTGGTTGCTAGATTCATGATGCTTGTGGATCTGGCATTTTTGCCAAGCCCAAGTCGTGATTATGGAAATCAAGCCAGATTCAAGGTGCTAAAATGGCAGAGAAAAAGCAATAAATAAGAAGAAAAAAAAAACCAAAAAACAATTTGTGCAAAAAATGATAAATTAAAAGTAAAAATATCTCCAATAATTTTTCCAGGTGATTTAGCTTTTATTATAAGTGATTTAGCTTTTATTATAATGGTTAGTAGCTGGTAGAAGCCTCTAAAAATTTGCAATGCTGGGTCGGCGCAAACCTATGGCTTAGGATAAGACAACACCTCCATTTAATTTTGGAATTAAATAGCACAAATCCTAATAATAAGGGCTGAATTGTTAGACCTACCCATGTCTTTGTTAGGAAATCGCCATTTTGTGGCAAGACCCCACTTCCACTTAGTGGAAGCTTAATTAGTGCCACCATTAGTGCCACCATTTGTGCTATGTCTCATGGCTTTTGTCCACCATTAGTGCCATGATTTATGACCTCTTGTCTGCCATTGTTGCCTATAAATAGAGGCATTATTTGAGAGTAAAATGAGAGAGAGTTAGAGAGTGTGAGAGAGAGAAGAGAGAAGTGTTGCAATGGCAGCAGCTATAAGTGTAGCAATGAGATATGGGAGTTGAGTAGAGTGGATGTAATCCCCCTCATCCATGTATTTGTATTGTATCCTTTTTCTATCTCTAATTATATGGAACTCTCCCGTGGATGTAGGCGATTTGCCGAACCACGTTAAATATTGTGTCTCAGTGTGCTAAGCCTCCAATGGGAAACTATCAAAACATCACCGGTCAGAATCCCCAACAATTGGTATCAGAGCATATGGTTTAAAGTGGTGTTTGATTTTTTCCCAAAAATAAAAGTTGTCAAAATGGTGTTTTGACAATACCTTATCTAACGACGTCGAAATCGGACGTTAGATAAGGCCGCACGCGCCGATAAGGTGGTTGTCCACGCGCGCCAACGCGCCCCATGCGTCTTTTTCGCCCGAATGGGCTGACTTGACCCGAATACCAGTTGACCCGACCCACGTGACCGACCCGGATAAGGATGATGTCAACATGACATAATTATGACATCAGCATGTACAGTTGGCATGCCATGTCAGCGCCCAGTCAACTGACACGTAGGCACAGTGGGACCCACCGACCACATCATCAGTCGTGAGCCGAGCCAAGCCGAGTGGAGGCAAGCTGAGTTAAAGCCGAGCCGCGAGCCGAGGGATAGGATCCAATGTAGCTGATCTTGCGTGCAACCGGATCTGAGATTGAATCTGGGCCGTTCATCAGGCTAGAATTGTTTTAATCAAAGCTTAGCCGTCTGAAATGCGATTTGGATGATTTCAGACTTGTTTCCAGCTAATTTGATCATTGCGGATGCAATGGTAGAATCCGATCATTGAGATTAAGAAGGAAAATGGTGGTGGTGAATTATTAAAGAGAGATTGCCCGGTCATGAGGCATCTGAAGGTTATCATGGTGGTCGATGGAGATGATGAAGAAGAAGGTGCACATGTTTACCCAATTACATGTGTTGAACTGCTAAGTGAGGAGATTTTTTAATTGCCTTGAAGGAAGGCAAAAATTGGGATACTCTGGACACCCGATCATGTGGACGATTTGAGGTGGAGAGTGAAAATTGAAGAAGACCAATCTTGATGAATCTAAGCACTGGTAGTCTCGCTAGATGTTGAGAAATCAGGTATAAAACTAGGATACTGCAGATCACTTATAAAGGAAAGCCGCAACAAAGCTAGCAAATGGTTGTATATATGAAAAGACAATACGATAGATAGATATGGCCTAAGAAGTTCTGTCTAGGAGATTGGGTTTTAAGCGAGACCAGTGTGACCCCTCCAAATATTTCCTGGGAACTTGCTTAGTTGAAGTATTATCCATACGGTACTATTTTCGTATATATAGCAGTTTGTAATGAAATGATTGAAGACTAGCAAGATGACGACACAAAGGAACAGTTGGGTTCCGTATGTTCAAGGATCTAATGGAGTGGTGATTTCTCCAAAGAAGTTAGATTTGGTGACTGTGATTTCTCGAGGAAAGAATTGATGAAGACCCTGATAATGGAAGAGAAATACAGCAAAGGGATAAAGACTGGCACCCTATTTTGACTTGGACAAGTGTTGTGACAGGATGAGCTGCTGTCAAACATAAGCAAAGAATAGGGAGAAATCTGGAGAACAAAAATTGCACGAGGGCACACGGAGTTTGTGCAGAAGTACTCGTAGGATCCAACGAGGTACTATAATGAGACAACAAGTGCAAGGAGAAGAAGTGTTTCCAGATGAAGCTCAGAGCATAGACTGTGTAGAAGTTGTACAACAGGAAGTCTCTTGTGCTCTTGATGAAGACAACAAGCGAAGACCTTTCCAATGCATGCAAGGATGGAAAGATGAGTTGTTGTAGAGGCACCTAATTGAGGGGGTGCGAACGCCTGTGATAAGAGGCGACCGCCTATGAAAGGCGAAGACACCAAAAAGAGTTGGTGTAGGTGGAGCTGTCAAACAGAAAGACGTAGAAGCTCCAAACATAGAAATCAAGATGGAGGATTATGAGGAGTATACCATAACTCTCTCTTTCTATATGATTAGTGGCAGTGATCTCTCCCAAGTCCACATGGTGGTAGAGAATTTTGGAGCCACTTTGAAGCATCTCAGCTGAAGGAGGATGTGACCGCCTATAAAAGATGAAGACACCTTAGAGAGAAGGTGTGAGTGCCACGATATGAGCCTAAGTTCAGAACGCCCCACAACCGATGTGATGGCTAGATATGAGTGGACAAGTGTATAGCCAATGAAGTGACTATGATGAGTATGGAGACAAATGCAGGATTGACTTTCATGGATATTGCCCCTATGTTAAAGATCAATGTGCTAGAAGATATTTGCCTTGGACAATAAGTGAGTGACTTGTGGACCATTAAGACGCGACTGCTAGGAATGAGCAGAGGGCATGCGCAGGTTCCTGGAACAAGTTGACTCTTATCAAGGTGGTGAGCTCGGTGAAGGCATTGTAATACTCAGAGTATCAAGACAGATATGGATCAACCTTTAATGGGATGCCCCCATAGGTAAAGGTGGAGAGCTATCTGGACTCTTAGGACTAAGAGCGAGAGACTCACAGAGAAGTAAGGCGTGGTTCCTAGCGTGGAACAGAGGGCAGACGCAACTCCTGGATGAGTAGACTCTTGGAAGATTGGTGAGCTCGTGATCATATTGAGATACTTAGATAATGACTGTCGCACTTGGAAATGGAAATTTCCTTTTGATGGGGGTTGTAAGCCTTGATGTGAGGCTTCAAAAATTCATTCCGGACTGAGCATGGTTGATACGCTCGAAGGCGAATGTTGTGTCCCAGAGACAAGCGTTAACACTCTTCAGATGTGATGTGGGAGACCATCTGGTTGAAGTTATCCTTTGGTGTCAGCAAGGGTGTGCTTTGGTGACTCTGGTGATTGAAAGGTTTGACAAGTACCTGTAAACTTGGCCGAAGACGCTATCATAATGGTAAGCTTGGAAAAGCTGTAGGATGCAAGCTTATGCTGAAGAAGCAAGAGGATAATTGCCCACACAAATGGCAAAGGGGGTGATTGTTAGGAAATTGCCATTTTGTGGCAAGACCCCACTTCCACTTAGTGGAAGCTTAATTAGTGCCACCATTTGTGCTATGTCTCATGACTTTTGTTCACCATTAGTGCCATGATTTATGGCCTCTTGTCTGTCATTGTTGCCTATAAATAGAGGCATTATCTGAGAGCAAAATGAGAGAAAGTTAGAGAGTATGAGAGAGAGAAAAGAGAAGGGCTGCAATGGCAGCAACCTTGCTACCATTGCAGCAGCTGCAAGTGCAGCAATGAGAGATGGGAGTTGAGAAGAGTGGATGTAATCCCCCTCCTCCATGTATTTGTATTGTATCCTTTCTCTATCTCTAATAATATGGAACTCTCCCGTGGATGTAGGTGATTGCCGAACCACGTTAAATATTGTGTCTCAGTGTGCTAAGCCTCTAATTGGCAACTATCAGAACACCACCGGTCTGCACAGGGGGGTCGGAATCCCCAACAGTCTTGTCCTCTCTTAGTTTTTTCTACAAGATCACTTGAGGGGTTGGCCTAGAACAATTAAGCTTAAATCAAGAAAAAACTGCTACAAATTAAATTTTGGAAGAGAATCAACGAGAAAAAAATAATATTGGGGGAGAAAATGCTTGATTATTATGAAAACAAATCTCAACATCAGGAGTCCAATCTAATTTGATTGTTCAAACATTTGTGCTCCTTTAATGTAAATTATAAGTGAAAAAAAAGAAATAGTTATTTGTTATAGAGAAAAACTATGTAAACACAAAACTAGAGTTAACATTTTAGGCATAACAATCTCTCTCTTTTAAATATAGATATCTATAAGATTTTTCATGGGTGATTCATGTAAATTATCGTTGGAGACCAGACAATTGAACAACTTGTTGTTTGCGACAACTTAACCTTTAAGAAATTATTTAAATTAAGCCGAAAAAAAATCAGATTTTCAGGTAATAAATTTCTAAACAACTCTAAATTTATTCAACATGATCCTAAAAACTTCTAAATAATTTTATTTTATAGTTTCATTTCATATATAATATTTGAAAAACCCAACAAATATGCCTAGACGGATTCACTTGGGTAGCTGCATTCCAGGGAAAGACTCTGGACACCGCAAACATTTTATGAGAATTTCCAACCAGAAAAAATAGAGTCACTTAATTTACTAGCAACTAATGATAACAAGGAAACAGGAACAACTATAAAATTTCTTACATTCATTAAAGTGTGGAATGCACTAGGGCCCATTAAAAGAAGGAAATTTCATGGAAAGACTTGGCAACTTCCTCTACGTACGTGTTGAGTTGAGCTCCTTAAATGGAAGTATAAACCACAGAATTGGGGGACTGCTGAAGGGTGGAAGCAAGCGACACATTACTTCATTCCCCATAAATCGTACACATTGGCAAGGATAAGTGCATTGCTCGCGGTGTCAACACCTGTAAGTAACACTGATAATACTTAACAGTATGGTATTCACTGCTATATATAGTGTGGCTGTTGGGGGCAACTGCTGCTCTAACATGCACAAGGTGATGAGGTAGCTTGTGGAGGAAGGACAAGGCTGAGTTGATGGTCTTAACAGGAATTTACGTGCTATCGCATCTATATTATTAGCCTTCCATTAAACTTTGCATGAGCTGATATAACTCCACAAAATAAAAATTTCAATGAATTGGCCAAGTTTCCGCAAGGAAGCTTGACCTATTCTTGAGAAGCAGCATCCATGTGATAATAATGTAGCCAGGTGCACTGCTTTTTCTGATTCTAATATAGTTATTTTATCGAACAATCTGCAACAACTAATGTATATTTAATCATATGGTCGAAGATAAAATTTTAAGATATGCAGGCTACAGGGCATCTTTGCAATGTGTCTCCTTGCCTCCCCTAGCATTCCCAGCACCACTCTGCCAAAATTGATCCCTATCCATTCAATAGCTACGCGTTTGTTATACCTTATTAGACTCTGATGTTGCACCAGAAATTAAAAAATAAATTGATTGTCCATTTGGGCCAAGCCCAAACTAATAGAATTTCTATTCGTTCTTGGACATAATTTTGTCCGTTCTCTGACAAGACCAGCCTAACTGGACTGGTCTTCTGCTTTTTTCTTCCTTGGACTTTTACCCCTGCAATCAGCCCAAACAAACTATCCCTGTCTCAATCCAACCTCAAAAACATATTTTATCCACCACAATAATCAATGTGGAACATCAAGCTCTCAATCAATGACATATCAACTAACATTTTATCCACCGATAACACAGTAAGACATTGCAACCAGTTTTAATCACCAACTTCTTCACCAATAACACATCAATCAATAACTCACCATGAAATACATATAGCTTCATGCATAACAAGTTACCTGCAACTTCAATTTTTATGAGGTACTATAACACCACTCTCTACAATTTACTTACAACACCATTCTTCATGAGATAAATATGATTAAAATTTATAAATATCTTAAATCACGAAGTAAACATTTAAATCATTTAAAAGCTTCACACAAGTTCACACACTTTACATTTTTTATTCTTTTCTCTTTCTTATACATTACTCCTATATTTACTGATTTAAGCACCGAGGGTCCCCTAGTCAAATAAAGGATTGATTTTTTTTTATATATATAAAAACAACCAAACACAAAGAAAAAACCCATAACTTTAGATCAAGATGCAACCAAGAAAAGCCCAATCCAATTATAAAGTTTTCATGACTTTATTAGTAGCTCTGTCTGTAGTAACTTGAACAAAATCTATTCATTCCAGTTTCACACCTCAAAAATTCTTTTTTATTGTTTACGACTTAGAGACTCTAGACCATTAGAGAGTAACTAACCTCCCCATCATAAATACTCTAACTATTCTAGATCTCCACCAACTTTCCTGTTAGGTGAAAATGCTCAATGATGCTATTCTAGATTTACAATAACAATTTCATACTTTTCCACTCCCTTAATAGAAAGCATGTTTCATAGCCCTGCTGAATGCACAAAGACAACTCCAACAAAACAACATGCAATTAGATCTCCTTCATTGTTTTATTCTTAATAAAAAAAAAGGAAAAATCCAAGAGCAACTAAGAGATTTTTTGAACAAGCTACATCTACAGTCTCCAACTATCATTAATATTACCATTCGGTCCTTCAACTACCAAAAGTTGTAATTGAGTCAATGTTTTGATGGTTGGATTTTAATCGGGTTAGGCCAAATCAATCAAGTTAACCTGAGTTTTTATTCGAGTCCATTAAGTTTTTTCTTTTAACTTTTTTTTCAACCCGGATCAATCTAGATCTCAGATTGACCAGGTTCTAAAATGATCCATCAAGCTCCAAGTTGATTTCTCGAGCCATTCCAAGTTTTAAAACAGTACATACGAGAAAGTTTTAAAATAGTGGGAGAAAGATTTAATATTAATATAGGAAAATTGATCTTAAAATATTTTTAATTGTGAAACCAAAAAGTAATAATAAAAAAAAGTATTGTTATAATTTCATAAAAAAAATAGTTAAAAAGATAGATTATAAGAAAAATTGTGAACCATCCAATTAGGCAATCAATAATATGATAGTTACGGGTAAGTTCCACCAATCTAATAGCTTAAAAGTTTTTTTTTTAATTCTATTTGTTTTTTTCTTATGAAAAGTATTATTGGAAAACGATTATAGAAGGAATTCTACAGAAAAATAGTCTTCAGTGAATGATAAAAAGGTACAATGAATAAAATAAAAGAAATTTTAAATCTTAGTAATGATCACCAATTAATTAATACTTGTACAAATATGGGTTTTTTGTACATGGAAGTATCCTTTAAAACGTGGATGCCATGACAAGTTTGATGTACAAAAGAATATCTCTCAAGTACTAACAAGATTAAGAAGGGACATTCTATTTTGAATTAAACATCTGAACATGCGATCTAATTTTGCATCAAAACAATTGATGCAAGCATCAAGAGTCTCAAATCTCCTTTGCACTTCTTGCACATCAACCTTGGCATCATTTTTCCTAATTTGTCCTTGAATGGAACATAGAGCTATGTCAACATTCTCAACTTCATTGAAAATCTTCTGACTTCTGTCGGAAGCTAGCAACCCTGAAAGCATCAGTTTCGATATAATCGACCATCCACCAGTGTTCTTCTTCATTTCTGGCATAGATAGGAATAGAAGTAGAGATCGGGAGATCGAAATCGTGATAGCCCTTGCTTCTCTTATGACTTCAATCACATATGATAGGTGATTATCTACATCCCTGCCGAGACGGTAGGATCCATTAACATTGATTTCCGTTCTTTTCAATATTCTAATGGACTTGGTAATTTCCTTCTTTGTCTTCTTTCTGAAGCTAATGTAAGCGTGAACATTGCTTCCCATGCTTGAATCTCTAGCCCCACGCCTACGTATCACGGACTGCAGCTCCTGGACATGTTCTTTCATTGTCAAGAACAAGTCTCTTACCCTGCTAAGCACGTCTAACAGGGCAACCGAACCCTCAAGTGCCTCTTCCACTTGACTCAAATGTTGATGGTGAAAGGCTTGTTGAGTGAGTGGTGAGTGAATGAGTTCCTGAATGCAATTAAACAACTCTGCTAGCTTAGTCAAACTCATTTGAATAGTGTCAGCTGATAAAGGATTTGTAGATGATTCCCAAGCTCTTAGCTTGGTTAGCTGAGCTTCAATTTTGAGAGAATTTGGATGTGACCTAGAAGGCAAGCTAATGGACCTAACAGGGATAGATTTAATGGGAGACAAGCTAGCCATCTTTACTTACTATGCAAATGCTGAATATCACTCGGATAGTCACAAATGAATGCCTTGAATGGAGACTATGCCCTACGTACCCTAATATTTATACGAACACAACGATGAGGAATTTGTTTGTTAATTCAATGCCTAAGGAGTAGGCTCATGTGATGGCAATGTGGATGCAAGATTCTTGTATCCATTTTAGCCAGCAACCTACAAACCCTAAATTGTTTCTTAAATCTTGAGGTCTGGAAATGGGCAACAATAACAGATAGGGCTTGGTTTTATATTATTTGTAATCACCATGAAAGTTTGTGAGCCATAACGCCTCCCCTAATCATTGATCGTACCTGTAACACTGACAAAAGTTTTCAATTATATCCCTTGCAAGCAGGTCGTGAACATGAAAGGCTGGCAAATTACATGATTATTTAATCTCAAAATTAAGAACCCAGAATTAATTCATCAAGCTAATCATTTGACGAGAAAGATAACGACAAAAAGAGACACAATTCTGCATAAAGAAAGGATCTTTCAGAATCTAAGGTATTGTCATAACCGGCAATGCATGCTTCATAATTTATAAAGAGGAGGTTCCAATTTCATTATACTATTATATCCATGGGCGCTGAATTCCGTAGTAATGTGTACCATATGGGATCAAGGTTTGCACCATGTACTGTCAATCATTCTTGGGAGACAAGGAGACAGTATCGTGCTCTATATATGTTTTTTGTTTTTTTTGTTTATTTATGTTTCTTTGGCAAATCTTGTAGCACGCACCTATGTGTGATATGTATGGAAGGGGTTATTGGCATAATATTTGCTTCTTTTTTTTTAACATGCTTCTTAAAAATAAAAAAATATAAAATTGATTTTTTAATTAATGATTTTGAATGATTTTGATGTGTTGATATAAAAAAATTTATTTTAATATATTTTTATATAAAAAATTATTTTAAAAAACACACTACACTACTATCTCAAATACCAAAATCTTTTCAAGATGAGTGCATAAGGTTTTGTATAGCAAAAGACAAAGGACTGCCCACAGGTCACATGAGCATCTCATGTAAAGTTGTTAAAATCGCGAGTTAACTCGTAAAATATTATGATTTTACGAGTCAACATGTATCTAACGTGCTATATTGGACTAAAAACTCGAAACCAGTAAAATTGGACTTAACTCATGTAAAATCGGTAAACTCGGTCCGATTTTACGAGTTTACTAAATTTGTGATATGAACCAAGTCAGGTCCAAATTTGATCTTAAAATGTCTGCTGACCAGTTTTGCGAGATTGAGCATATCATTCAAACCGTAAATTGGATAAAGCTGAAATTTTACAGGGAAATATTAGATACATGAAAATATATTGTGGTAAATTTTCAGGTCAAATAGAGTTAGGGAACATAATATTTCAGAGGGTCAAAGTTAGTAAACTAATAATGTCAAATATATTAAATAAGACCTTCGTGTACTGTTGGGGACATATCTAGAGCTATCGATGAAATTTTGCTAGCTTCGATTAAAGTTGGGATAGAAATTAGACATCTGAAACTTTTCAACTATATATCGTAGGCTCAATAATTCATTCAAACGAGAGAGAACGACATGTTTGAAATCAGGACTCAAATCTGCCAAGAATATGCAAAAATTGGAGATTCAGACTATATGGAGAAATTTTAATATGAAGATTTTTTTTATTATTCTATTTTTTATTATTTATTTAATTTTAAATAATTATTTTTAATTTAAATTTTTTCTAGCACATTAGACATTGTTTAGGAGTTTATTTCATTATTGAATTTATGTTAATTAATTACTAATTTAAACTCATTAGCTTGTAACCTAGAAGGGGTCTATCAAAACTTATTGCGATAAGAACAACCAGGTTATCACTAGATTTATGTGTGCTTCCTACCTTTCAGTGATTCCCCTGTATTGAGAAATTTTGTTCCGAGACTTTTTATTTCTCCATGTTATTAATTTATTGATTCATACTCTCTATCTCTCTCATTTTATTTAGATCACTCATTGATTATAATATTGTTGACTCATTTTATCAGATTTTAATATAAATTAATTAATTTATTAGCTAGAATTATCAATATATAATTATTTTAAAAAAATTATTTATAATTTTATGATTCAAGTTTATATTATATTTTTTTTATATCATATCAAAAAAATATTTTTAACAATCTTGATCTCATATTCTATTTACACAAAGCACAAGGAGATCGTTCTATATCTCTTTGGGCCTGTCCATATGGAATTCATACCTTTTGTAGCCCATTGAGGTCCAAAATTTATGCGCATGCTATCACTAATCCTAAAACATTGTGTTCGACAGTCAAAAAGTGAAGCTCATTCCTGCCCAACACAACTGGTTTTTGCATTTCTATTCAACTTTGCATTTGGATATGTCCAAGCGCAATGCCAAATTTACCACTAGAGATTTCTCGAGATTATTACTGCAATTCAGATCATAAACACAATACATATAACAAATTCACAATATTGCACTCGCTTCTCGATGCATTTTTGGGTATTTTTTTCAAGAAAGTTGAGCCCTATCCCTATATGTTTTCACTAAAATTAAGACATGAATCTGCAAGAAGATATGCTGCCGAACCTCTGACTGAAGAACATGCACCATTTTATTTAATATATATATTTTTTTGAAGTTGGGTCAATATCCCAGACTGCCGCACACAGGACAAAATTTTAAGAGAGTTAAAGAATGCTAGGTGTGCATGTATAATATCCAAATTCAAGGCTGTCGTATCTTTTGCCTACCTTAGCGACCACTGGCCAGTAGCTTTAGATATGAGAAACTTGGTCTAGGGGGATGCAAGGGCTGTAAAAAGATATTCACAAGAAATAATCAACACCGAAAAGAAAAGAAAAGAAAAGAAAAGAATCAAATTGCAACAATCACTGGCATATTGAAGATAGGATAAATTAGGTAATTAGCATATAATTGTTTTTTTTAATAAAATCAAATTAACATGGCAGTACAAAACTTTCACGAAATAACACACTTTTAGATGTCGCAGTTTTAAACCACAATATTTAATTAAATATCTATGTAATTTGTATGAGATAAATCCTCATCTAATTATGACAAAATTATATATTATTTTAATATATTTTTAAGCGAAAAATATTTTAAAAAATAATTATTATTGCACTCTAAAAACCTTCTAAAATGTTGAGGAAAAAAGGTCGACATTAAATAAAGATCCCTTATAATCTCATAAGCAGCAAAAGGATGCAAAATCATGATTATGTTTTAGTCTTCTGATGGATTATGTTTTAGTCTTCTGATGGCACAAAGGTGGAGGAGGAAGAAAACAAACTGAATCCAAAATTTTAAAGATAATTAGCAATTCATGGAAAAATGACAGGAAATTCAAATTCAAATTCAAATTCAAATTCAAATTCAAATTAAAGCAGCGGAATTAGATGACTAAACACACGGGAGAACCAAGAACTAAGGTCAGACCAAGGACTTGATCCACAACAAGAGAAAATGACTAATAAGAAAGAGCCATGGTATAATTGTTCTGTGTGACATGCAGACAAAATGACAGTCAAGCACTAAACAGAGAAAGCACAGTCTTACTTATTGGGATCCTCTCTTCGGATTTATTTACTTGTAGTTTCCCGGTCATTAGAAATTCGATCAAAAACTTGAAAATACCCTCTCTTTCTGTCGGCATAATATTGCTTCATCTTTAAAAAATTTCTTCCTTTAGTTATTGACATGTAGAAAACCATATCAAAATGGTGTCAATGTTTTTCTTCTCAATTCTCAGGGCCAACAAGAATGAATATTTTCAAGCTAAAGCAGCCCAAGTAACAAGTTTGACAGAGTTATGACCAACTGAAATGTAACTGCGCATTTCAGCAACCAAAAAAAAAAAGGGATTAAATTGTTAGCCTGAGATGCATTAATTACCATGATACAAGAAGGGCAGAGAGAAAAAGAATAGCTAAGCAAACAGAATTATTAATGCAGTAGACACTGATAAGGATAAAGCTCAGTATAATGATAAGGATAAATCTCAGCACGCTGAGCCTGCCGAAAGACACTAAGATCGAGTTCCATTGTGTTTAAACTTCTGTTTCTCTGTTTATCCTTAGGTTCCCTTCTGTATGTAAACTCTTGTAAAGATAAATGTTCAGTAACAAACTTTGGATATATATATATATATATATGACAGAGAGAACACAAGCCCTCTCAAGCAATTGCAAAAATATTTTAATTCTTTTATGGTATCAGAGCATCCCGTAGCTAACGCTTCTAACGATTCTATGGCTGCTGCAACAAATTCTTCATTGTCTCCCGCTGCATTTCATCTTCCAGCTTAAGTGATTTCCATCAAACTTGATGGAACTAACTTTTTTGCCTGGTCTGCTCAATTGCTTCCTCTGTTTCGGAACTATGGACTCATGGGAATTGTTGATGGTTCTGATTTTTGTCCTCAATTTTCCTGCGAAGAACACAAGGCTCAAGGGATTCTTAATTCTGCTTATCTAGCTTGGCAGTATAAGGACCAAACAATACTTGGCTGGATTATTTCTTCATTGTCTCCCACGGTGGTCTCTACTATTTATGGCTTTGAGACTTCTCGTCTTGCTTGGCAAGCCCTTGGTGCATGTTCTGCTGCGCCCTCAACTTCTCGCATTTCTCTTATCAAGAGAAAGTTACAGTCTTTACAACAACGTTCCTTATCCTGTCAGAATTTTTTGGATGAAGTTAAAACTCTTGCTGATGAATTCTCTTCTGTTGGGAAACCAATTGCTGATTCTGATTTAATCTTATCTGTTCTCAATGGTCTCAATTCTTCATTTCATTCCTTTGTCACTATGCATATGCTTCTTTTTTGAGAGAGATCTATGCCATTTTCAGATTTCCATGCAGAACTGTTGAACTATGACCTTATGCAACAATTTCATAGCCACTCTATTCAACCTGAGGTTGGTTCCTATGCTCTTTACTCGCATAAACCTGGCTCCAAAATAGGTTCTCGCCATAACAATGCTAAATCTCACTTCTTAAGGATGCCTAAAGGCTCGGGTGGTGCTTCTTCCCAGTTTAGGCAGCCATTACCTCACTTACCTCGCACATCTTCCGTGGCTTCTTCTGAAACTCGCTCTCGCTCTCGCTCCCCATGCCAAATCTGTAAGCGTGAGGGGCATCAGGCCTTGGATTGTTTTAATCGAATGAATTACTCATTTCAGGGACGTCATCCTCCTACTGAATTAGCCGTCATGGTTGCGGAGGCTAATACCACTTATCTAAATCAACATCAACGGTATGCGGATAGTGGTGCTAATCTTCATGTTACCTCTGATATTACTAATCTTGCAACCTCTCAACATATGAAGGGGATTCTGTTGGGGTAGGCAACGAAATAGGTTTGCCCATATCTCGCATTGGCAATGCTTCTATTAAAACCTTGTCTTCTACTCCTGCTTTAAATAATATTGCCTATTGTCCTTAAGCCTTTGCTTATCTTCTCTCTATCAATAAATTTTGTAACGATAATAATGTTCTATTTGAACTTATTGGTTCTGATTTCTATGTGAAGGACATTCGGACGGTGGACACGCTCCTAACGGGGCCAAATGACAATGGATTGTATCCGATCAATCTTCGTCAACTTTCTTCCTCACTATATCGTGCTCTCATAATGACTGTTGGCGTCAAGGCTTCTACCTCCACCTGGCATTGTCGTTTGGGTCATCCTTCCACGGATATTCTTCATTGTGTCATTTCCAATTTTTCCTTTCTAGTTAGTGATTCAATCAATAAAAAGTCTGTATGTGTGTCTTGTTAACTAGGCAAGTCTAGACAATTGCCATTGTCTGATTCTTCAAGAGAATCTACCGCTCCTCTTGAAATAATCCATTCTGATGTTTGGTCTACTTCCACTTTGTCTATGAGTGGTTGTCACTATTATGTTATTTTTAATGATGATTTTACTCATTTTTGTTGGATGTTTCCTATTTCAAATAAATCCGATGTTTATTCTACCTTTGTTAAATTCAAGCTTTTAGTGGAAAAACAATTTAACTCCACCATAAGACAATTTCAAAGTGATAATGGTGGTGAATATTGTTCTACCCTCTTTAAACAGTTTTTTAGTGACAATGGTATTTTTCATCGACTGTCATGTCCACATACATCTCAACAAAATGGTCTCGCTGAGAGGAAACATCGTCATATTATGGATATGGGGCTTACTCTTCTTGCTCAATCTGGCTTATCTAAAAAATTTTGGGTTGATACTTTCTGAACTGCTATTTTCATAATTAATCGATTACCTAACAAAGTTCTTGATTATTTATCACCCTATGAACGTCTTTTTTACCATCCACCTGACTTCACCTATTTTCGAGCCTTTCGATGTCAATGTTTTCCATGTCTTCGCCTTTACACAAATGATAAATTATCATATCGTAGCACACCTTATATTTTCATTGGGTATAGTTCTAATCACAAAGGATTTCGTTGTTTAGATCCTTCCTCCAGACGTGTCTACATATCTCGAAATGTGATTTTTGACGAAGAGAAATTTCCAGCACAATCCATTCTCACAGATTCTGTCAGTTGCGTCCCCTCCTCAGGTAAGACTCCAGGTTTGTCCTTCACTCTTCCCTTCCATATTTCCTGCTCATCCTTTGATTTTTCTCCTCCCCGTGAATCTTCTTTACCACAATCATCTCCTGCCTGTGACTCACCCAACACTCATAATACTCCATAATTTATCTCTCCTGCTAACCATCTCCATTCTTTTGTCCAATCTCTTGCTTCTGTTCACCCCGAGCCCTCTGTCTCCTTCTCACCTGTGTCAGTTCTTAATCCTTCTGCTCCCCAGGAGAGTGCACAGCTTAACCTCCAAGCTGGAGTTCTCTCTCCTCCTGTGTCTTTCTCTCATATTATCACCAGATCACAGACTGGTAATCTTAAGCCTCGTAGGTTTCCTGATTTTCATTTATATTATACTCGTCACCCCCTCCAAGCATTGCATGCATGTCTGGTTTTTCCTGATCCACGAACCTACACACAAGCGGCATCAATACCCAAGTGGCATGCAACAATGGACAATGAATTTCAGTCCTTATTAAAGAATGATACTTGGTCACTATGTTCTCTTCCTCCTGACAAGAATATGGTTCCTTGTAAATGAGTTTTTAAACTCAAACGGCGACTTGATGGCAGTGTTGAACGTCACAAGGCTAGACTGGTAGCTGTCGATTATCTACAGAGGAGTGGGGTTGATTTTCTTGAAACATTCAGCCCATTCATCAAACCTTCTACTATCCGCATGGTTCTTGCTCTTGCCATTTCTTTCCACTAGGACATTCGGCAGCTTGATGTTTCTAATGCCTTCCTTCATGGTTTGTTAGAAGAGGAAGTTTATATGTCCCAGCCAAAGGGTTTTGTGGATCCAGTACACCCCCACTTTATGTGTAAGCTTCATAAATCTATCTACAGGTTAAAACAAGTCCTCGCACGTGGTTTAATCGTCTGTCCACTGCTCTGTTGGCTCTCGGTTTTCACATTTCCCAAGTTGATCCTTCATTATTTACCTATCAACTAGAGAACATCCATGCATTTCTGTTAGTTTATGTGGATGGTATTCTTGTTACCTCGAATGATCAGAATTTTGTTAGCTCTCTTATTTCTCAACTCCAAATTTAGTTTGCTCCGAAGGATCTCGCTTAGTTGAGATATTTTCTAGGCATTGAGGCCACACGCAATTCTACCGGCTTACATCTTCGCCAAACAAGGTATATCATAGATCTTTTGGATCGTGTGCATCTAATTGGTATTCATCCATATCATGCTCCCTGTGTGTCAGGCTCTAAGCTGTCCAAATTTGATGGCGAAATTCTACCAGACCCCTCTGAATATAGGCACACGATGGGTGCTTTACAATATCTCACTTTCACACGCCCCGACATCGCATACTCCGTGAATCAACTCTGTCAACATCTGCAAGCACCAACCTCTGCTCATTGGACAACAGCCAAACATGTGCTTCAATATTTAAAACATACACTTGATTATGGACTCTTCTACAAACCTGGTTCCTTTGCCATTAATGCCTAATGTGATTCTGATTAGGCCGGTGATCCTAATGACAGACGTTCCACTTGTGGTTATGCTGTTTTTATTGGACCCAATCTTATCTCCTGGTCGGCTAAGAAACAACCTATAGTGTCCAAGTCCAGTACTGAAGCTGAATATAGGTGTTTGGCTCTCGTTACCGCTGAGGTATATTGGTTGCGAATGCTATTGCATGAGCTGCAGGTTTCTCTTGCTTCTACTCCAGTCGCGTGGTGTGATAACATTAATGCCTTAGCTCTTACCTCAAATCTAATTTTTCATGCACGATCCAAACACATTAAAGTGAATTACCACTTTGTCCGAGAAAAGGTGGCCAAAAAAGATATCATTCTTCAATATATCCCCACCTCTTTACAACCTGCAGATATATTTACTAAGGGACATACAGCTGATCGATTCTACTTTCTCCAGGATAAACTTTCTGTAACAGATCTCCCTGCCAGTTTACAGGGGAATGATAAGGATAAAGCTCAGTATAATGATAAGGATAAAGTTGAGCATGATAAGGATAAACCTCAACATGCTGAGCCTGCCGAAAGACACTGAGATCTAGTCCCATTGTGTTTAAACTTCTGTTTCTCTATTTATCCTTAGGTTCCCTTCTGTATGTAAACTCTTGTAAAGATAAATGTTCTGTAACAAACTTTGGGTGTGTATATATTTATGGCAGAGAGAACACAGGCCCTCTGAAGCAATTGCAGAAATATTTTAATTCTTTCAGACAACACACCATCTTTACAGCAAGGCCTTGCTCTCTGGCTTTCTTCAACCACTTCAGCGTACTCTCCATTATAGTATAAGCAGCAACATCAGTTAAACTCTTACTCTCTACTTCTTATTTAAACACCTCATAAGCTTCCGCAACTCTACCTTCCCTGCAAAGAGCCATCACAAACATAGCATGAGAAGCTGCCTCGAGCTTCATGCTATCCTTTTTCATCACCCCATATAATTCAATTTCAACGTGTTATACATAACAAGATCAGGCAACACTCCTTCCTCTTTCATTTGCTTATAAATCCTTACAGCCTCAATCCCTTTACTTAACATACAATAACCTTTCATAATTGTATTGTACATGAAAGCATCAGGCTTTAGCCCACATTCCTTTAACACAACTACCAATCTATCAGCCTCACAAATATTTTTTGCATTACAAACATTATCAATCAATATAGTACAAGTAACAAGATCAGGCTTTATATTAAAAATATTCTTCATTTCATTAATAAAACTATAAACACTATTCAAAATCCTACTCTTACATAAAGACTTAACAAGAAAATTATAGGTAAAAATATCAGGCTTTGAATGCTTCAAAGAAAATTCCTTTACCAATAAAACAACATAATCTACTCTCCCAATAGAACACAATGACCTAATTGCAACATCAACAGTAACTTGATTAGGCTTAAACTCGTTATTAACCATCAAGTTCAAAACCTTTTGATAAGAAGATAGTGAAGAATCAGATTCTCTGCAAGACTATGAAAGCAAAACACCGTAAGTTGATCGATTAGGGGATAAAGAAGGGAGGGTCTTGATCATGTGATCAAGGAGAGAAATGGAATCATCAAGGTTGGGAATCGAAGTGTAGGATTGAAGGAAAGAGTTGTGTAAATGAAGGTTGTCTAGTTGTAACACAATATCAAGTTTATTGCAAAACCATCATTGTAAAAACAACATAGGTGCATAGCATATAACTATAAAACGTATCAAAAAATCTCTCATTTCGATCAGAGGGCCAAGCTTTGATGAAGAGGATTAATCTTTGATTGAATTCTACCTTGAAACCTTATAAATACCCCTAAAAAATAAAAGTTGAGTAGCAGCAGCGAGGAGAGAAAGAAGAGAGAGGAAGATAGAATAAAGGAATTCCAAGAGTTTAGGTTTAAGAGCCTATCATAAAGATTTCCTTAACTTTAAGAGAAAGTTGCAAGCTTGGAAAAGATAAGGTAGCAACCATTGTTAGAGATTGGAAATTAAAAAAAAAAAACACTTTTAATCTAGTAGGTGATATCGATGAAGCACACCTCTAGTGTAACATCCCCTATTCCGGGATAAAACGACAATCTCATGCCAGTCAAAAACAGAGTAATTAATTTTTTTTTGTATATATATATTCATGGTCTTCGTATTAAAATCTACCGAAATTTTGACGGAGTCCCCCCTATACTGGAAGGTCTCAAGTTATTGACATGGAATCTGTTTACACTTCTAATAGCTCGCATCTCATAACTTAATTCCCGACCCAATCATCCTGGGTTTCAATTCCACACTTATACTCACCCCTATCAACCACAATATTTATGATATGCATTATATAACAATATCATTATGGATGGATAAAAATAAATAAATATAAATACATAGACATGAAATATGGTTATATGAACTACAGGGTTAAATTCATTCAATCAAGTTTAAACATTAATTATACAAATTAAGTTATACAAACATTTTTATGTTTACAAAATACAAGGGTATACTCCCTAGGACCTAAATTACAAGAAGGGAACATAAGCTAGGGTCTACTCCTGTCGTGCATGCGATGATCCTGAAACAAAATACATATTATTGAAGCGTGAATATTACAATAAATATAACAACATGAATATCTAACAATTTCAACAGGGTAAAATACATTCATAGTTCATTCGCTTCTCCCTTCTCGTTTTTATTAGAATCTCTTTCTTATTCAACTATTAATAACTGTTCCCTCTGCCACTTTCAACCTTCATTCCAGACTTTATGAGATCAACCATGATTATTCTTGCTTATCACATTACCGATACCAATTTCACTGGTATCATCATCATCACCCCATAGGAGTCGATGCAAGGTGATCCCCTTACCCGGGATCCTAACATACACTAAATGTATGCTAGTCCATACATGGCAATCCCCTTACCCGGGATCCTAACATACACTAAATGTATGCAGGTTTATGCCTTAAATCGCACTTCTCATATTTCTTTTGTCAATGATAATTTCATCATTTGGCAATTCACATAACAAGTTTTCACCTTGAATACACATACATTCAGTAATTGACATTTCACATTAGTAATATAAATAAATCATGGAATTAACTAGGAAGTATAGGTGTGATTCACCTACCTGCAATAGAAGCTCTACTCGTGCTCCCTTGCTGCTGCTGCACCACGCCTGTGGTCCCTCCTGCAATTCACAAGTTTATCTCATAAATTTTCCTCACCCAATGATATGTTTTATTATAACCATATCAACAACCAATAAGTCTTTCTTTCAGTCATTTCTTAATATTTTACGTTTTTCTCATTTCACCAATTAATATTGTCATTCTTTGACCAACCACAGTTATCATTCCTTTATATATATATATATATATATATATATATATATATATATATATATAAATCCCAAACTGTTACTGTCTCATTTTTGAACTGTTACTGTCTAGACATTGAACTGTTACTCTCCGTCCTCTCCTCAGATTTTTAACTATATCTAGAGTTATAAAACTCCGATTCAAGCGGGATTAGTCTTGTTGGAAAGCTAAGACATGAGATTACAAGTTTTTTGAAGGAAGGAGAACCCAGTTCTACCTCTAAGACAGTTAAAATTTCTCATCAACGAACCAGACCTACTACCTTATAGGGTCTATCATGACCCAGTCTCGGTTGGTGACCCATAGCTGAAGTTTTATAACTCCAAATTGAGCAAGAACAATTTCATTGATTAGCCAACATCCAAACCTACAATTTCTATGAGGAACCTGATCCTAATTCCTTCATCCTCCTACCTGAAATCTCTGTGAAAGTCAAGAGACGAAACTGTCCAGATTCGTCAATCTTTCCATTTACATACAACACATGAAGTTCTTTAATGTAGCAACTCATACTTTTTCCTCAATTCAAGTCTAAGAACTCAAATCTATAAATTAACATCCAGGCATCAATTCATAATCGACTTGAAATGACTCATAAGAGCAGGTTTAGAATACCTTACCCGGTACGAATCAAGGTTTCGATCCCTCCTTTTCTTTCTAATGACAACCGGCCCTCCCCTCTTCTCTTCTTGTTCAATTTCTCTTGTTAATCCCTTTCCCACTAGTGTTTATTCTACCTATAATCCTTAATCTTGGATGGGTTTTTGAAATTTTGGTGTTTCTCTCTTGATTTGTAAAAATGAATATAAAAACTCCCTCTTTTCTTTCTTTACGTTATCTGCAGATCTGTTTTTGGTGAGAAGAGGAGTATTTATGCTCTATAATTATTTTTATTTGCATTTAGGCCCCATTTTCTTTAAGTGTATTCGTTTTGCCCCCAATTCTTTTTAGTTTAGTTTATTTCCTTTAATTTAATCCAGCCTTTTTTTTCTCTCGGGATTTACATCTAGCTCTCCATTGCATGCTTCAATGATGGTTTGAAGTTGTTTTTGGTGATACATTGTATTGAACTTGTATTTTGATAAATGCATGAAATGTTATTTTTCTTTGCTTAATTTTGATTTGAGTTGTTTGTTACTGTTTACTAGATGTTTAGAAAATATTTTGATGTTTATTTTGTTGAAATAAAATGGTTTTTATATTCTATCAAATATGGTTATAGGTGTTTGATGCTTTTTTTTTTGTTTATTAGTATAATTTTTGGTTCCTGATTTTTATTTGGGTCCCAAGGTGTTTAGAGAGTTGGTTTTGAGTTGAAATTTGATGTTGTTATTGGCTGGCATTGGGGCTAAAGTTTTGAAGGTGAAATCTAATGCATGATTTTGATGATTTGATTTTTTTTATTAGTTCTTTTGATTTAAATATGTTTGATATTAGTAATGTGGTTCGTGAGGACCAAAAGCAGTGTGGTGCCATTTCAGGGGTTTAATAGTGTGCTTGGTTTTTCTAGGTTACTAGGCAATATTCTTCGTGTTCTTAAGAAGAACATTGCCTTAACTTTATGGTTTGGATCTGTTTTGGTTAATTTGTTTGTACTAAACACTTTGTGATACTTGATTAGTTAATAATCTAAGGTTTATTGATATAAATAACAAGTTTTTAATGGGTTTTAATCTTAAGGTTTCAGTGTAGAATTGAAACCCATTTGAACCAAATCGTGTTGATTCCTTGATAATCAAAGTGAATGGATGATAGATTAGTGAAAGGATAATCGAAGTGAATGTCTTTGGTTCGGTTTATGGTCGAAACAAAGATTTCAGGTCGACTCAGTCGGGTCAACCCAGTTGGGTCAAAATTGAGTCAATGGTTAAGACCCTGTTTGGTTGACAATGTTTTTGCTAAAGGTGTTTTTGATTTAAGGGTGTGTTTGCCAAACACCTCTTAGGTCTATTTTGATAGTTTTGATTTTAACAAAAATAAGTTTTTGCATTAAAAAAAACCAAAAAATGATTTTGCTTGTTGCATACGGCTCAATCCTTATAAAAAATTACATTTTATTTATAAAGAGGGGAAAATGTTTTTTTAGCATTGTTTTTAGAAACTTTTTGTGCATTTTTTTTAATTTAAAATAAGTTTGTAAATTTCCTTAAGAATTTGACTAATATCTCAATAACCCTAAAAATTATAATTCCTGAAAATTAATGGTCAACATTTTATTATAAATACCGGACCTATCAGTAGGTTGGTATTTAAGTACTAAGAGATGACTAGAAAATTCTCAGAATTATTTTGGATATTTATCAATTTTAATTGAGAGTATTTTGCACCACAATATACGAGTTGTGAAAAAGACTTTCGCCTTTTAGGATAGGTGAACCCTGTCAAGGCACCTAAATGGATTCTTCCTATAAGAATTTACTTGGACATACAAGCCCGTAATAAATTTAAAATGCTAGATTTATTCATGAGCGTAAAGTTTTGTTCTAAGCCATAGACGTACCACCAATTAGGAACTCATCAACACCTTTAAACCATATCCAGACCATACAATGCAGGTTACCTCAGGTAAAGTTTGCTAGGGGTGCTAATACCTTTTCTAGCCATAACTAGTCCCTTATACTAGAATTTAAGATAAGACTAGTCCACTCGGGTCTCCTAGTGAATCTAAACCAAACAACTAGGTGGAACTCCTTAATCCTGGCGCCGTTACGCCGTGCGGGCTTATGTACGATAGAATAATGACTCCAATAGAGACATTCTATTTTTTACAATATTGGACTAGGCTTTGTGTGTTTTATATAGTTTATATGATTTGATGTGTTTAAATTTTTGCATTTGGTTTTTTTTTTATACTTATTTATGCTTTTGCATGTTTTATCATGCTCATGCATGTACGTTGGATATGAATAAATGTCTTCATGCATCACTAGTCTATTTATGATATATCATTTTGGAATGCACACATATGAAAACTTCAGGTTAGGTGGGGGAGTAGTGGCTTACCCTATGACTTTCTGTCAAGATTTAAGTTCGTGAAACCATCTGACTCTTTATTGACTGCTTGGACTGGTTGATATTGGTATGCATACCATCCCATTACATACTTAGCTCCCGTATAACCTTTAGGTAATCATTGGGACAATAAGAGACCTTTTTTAGACTAAATTATGCTTACCTCAATGTCGTACATAAAAACACATATAACCTACCTGTAGGATGTATGTTCCATAATTAAACATTATTGGATTAAGACATGCTCAACCCTAAAAACCATATTGAAATGTAGGATTTAAGGCTGATAAAGAGATGATCTTTGTTGAATACGGGTTGGATTCTGAATCCCTATAATTGTTATAAGGGGATTGCCTAAGACTAGATAATAGTAAATTACCACCAATAAAAAATATAAGTTGCCCCAGAAAAGACTGTAGAAGCTCATCTTACACATGAAAAGCATCCGCGAGGATGAGTTTTTGAAGAAATATGGGAGGATAGTGGAAATCACAATGGTGTCCGTGTATAATTTAGCAATTAAAGCCTTGATGCATTTTTAGGACCCCAAGTACCAATGCTTTATTTTTAGGAATGTAGACATGTGCTCCACTTTTGAAGAGTATGGTTTACTGACCAAATTTCCTTAAAATCTATACAAAGTCTACTTCCACCAAAGGCATGACCAAGTGCTAACTGAATTCGCCAAATTGATTAAAGTTCCAGATCTCCTTAAAATATTGGAGAAAAGTGCTAGCGGCCTGAAGTGGAAGATGATCAAAGAGGTATTCGAAAAGAGGAAGAATGGATTTATATTTATTAAAGAAAAAGCCAAAATATTTGCTTTAGAAATCTTCAAGTTGGTGTCATTTCCAAACCTCACTAGAATAATCAGTTTAAAGGCGGCTACAATATTTGTTACACATGAAAACGACTTAATAAATCCTATTGTGGCAATATTAACAAAAACTATTTTAACACTCAACCATTGTAGGAGGGTTGACAAAGGATCAATGAGATGTTGTGAACAGTTGTTGTACATATGGCTGATTAGCCATATAGAAACTAAGAAGTTGATATTTAACAACTTCTGATGATGTAGTAAAAATCCTTTGAAGATAGTTAAAGAAGAGGAGTGGAAGGACTTGAGCAAGGAAAACTGGAAAATAAAATTACAAGGAATCCTACAGGGAGAAGTGAAGTGGAAAGCCTCGTGGATGAGAGCAACATATTGCTTAATGAGTTATGGGCAAAGACGATGGGTGCCTCTAATTAGAGTGACTGGATATGTCAGCTACGCGCTCACTTTGGCTGTAAAGAAACTTGGGGGTGTACAACATGTGCCAAGGATGATCGAGTTATCTCAATTTTCTAGATTATTTAAGGACCAATCTACTTTAGAAGTTACGGAGAACATTAAGCAAGACTAAAAACTTCTGGTATTGGTCAAGAAGAAATCAAATGGTTTAAGAGATCCAATTACTAGTGAAAAATATCCAAAGTGAAGAAATCTATCATTAGTCAACATCCCCATGACTCTTGGATTTGAAGTCAGGACTTCGCAAGCTGTTGAACCATTTAAAAGAAAAAGGATTAGTAACGAGAAAGAGTTGAGAGAATATCTGGAAAAGCTTCACTTCAAATAGAGGTGGGCACCAGTAAAGCCGTTAGGATATCTCTCAAGGAGTAACTCCTCACTAAAGAAAAACTGAGAAAGTTTATAAGCAACAATTGAAGAAAAAAGACAAGAAAATCATGTCCTTAGAGAAGCAATTAAAAGAAGAAAAGATGGTTAGAAACCAAGCTGAGGAAGAGCTAGGAGAATTGGGAACACATTGGATGCAAACCAGTACTGAGCTAAAGACTTTGAAAACTAATTTCAACAATTGTCAAGAAAGGACTAATTTGTCTTCAAGGACCAAAACTGAGTTAGAAAGTTGGATTGAGCAGTATGAAAGGCTATACAAGAAGCATGTGATGCTAGAAAGTGAGCTCGCTAACGTGAAAGCCAAAGGAAAAGTTGTCGGTGTCTTTTAAACTGATTTGGATAATAAGAGAAATAAGATCAACTTGCTAGAGAAGAAGCTTGACAAAGAAAATGCCAAGAAAAGATGATTAGTACTTAAAAATGCATTTTTATCAAGGTTTTATATCATCGTTTTGCACTTGAAGTATCAATAATTCCTTAACTAGAGCATCTTTTATAATAACATGTCTGATACTATAAGATACCTTTAATTTATGGTAAATGTTCATCTAAAATGCAGGCCTATCACATAAATCAAAGGATTGATTGATGAGTTTAACTACTGAAATTGAGAAGATAGAGAGGGTTAAACTTAGAAAAGAGATGCTGGTTCAGTCCAAACTGGAACACTTTTCAGTCATTGGGTCATATTTGGAGCTGTAGATCTTGGATTTCAATTTGGTTTATATGGCTAAAAAGCTAAGACATAGGCCTAAAACATTCATGAGGAATACAAGACTCAATTCTGCTGTTTGGAAGTCCAAATCTTAGCAACAATGAAGAAGTCAGAATCTATCCTGCAGCCCAGACACTGTTTAGTGTTCAACCCATATCTCGAGTTTCAGAAGTCCAAATGCACCGATTCGTTTTTTGTTGGAAAGCTGAGACAATTTCATAGAACTTTCATGACTAAAACCTATTCAAATTCTGACGTTAGCAATGGCATTTTAGGCAGACAAGAAGATAAGGATTGTCACCAAGTCAAGATGTGGCCACCCACTCAACAATTAGTCATCAAATCAATAGTTCTATATTTTGGCCTATAAAAGGAGGCATTTGCCATGCATTGAGGCATCTTGGTTTTTAGATCAAGATCATGTTCTTGCTCTCTCTTTATATTTGTAATGCTGAAGTTTTGTTTATATTAATCTCTTGTTTATGCTTTTCATTTCCCTTCCTTTACTTAGTTAACTTATATCTTATTTATGTTCTTATCTTGTTTATTTATGTTTCTCTTCTTCATTATGTTTAGCTAAGTTTATTATGTCAATGTGAAAAGGTTACACTAATGGTGTAAGAATAAGTATAGTATAAACTCAACATGGACTTTAATGTTTGATACTAACATGTTTTGTATTTATTATCTTATTCACTCTTAATACTTTGCTTGTTAAATGGTTAATCTAGATTAAAGTTGTATAACCTTGGTATAACAAATACTTGGTACTTTCATAGCCCAAACTGTATGGTATAACTGACACCTGTGCTATGAAAGGAACTTGATTTGTTGTTAACATAAGTTATAATCATGAATACTTGACAATATTTACAAGTATTAGCATTATTTGAATAAGATAACTAATGTAATCATGTTAACAATTTATAATCCGATTGGAACCTCCTTTGTGTGTGGTTTCCAGTTGAGTAATAAGAGTTTATACTATACTTGTTTGAAATACCATTAGTGGATCCTCTAACCTTGACAATTGTTTTTATCATTGTTTAATCCTTATATTAATATCACATCTCAAAGCTCTTTAACTTATTATTATTATTTATAATTTATATAGTTAACCTCCCTGTGGTTCGACCCCGGTCTTGCCAGGTTATTTATTACTTTGACACTCCTACATTTGGGAGAAGACATCAATTTTTTGATCGTGTCAAAAGACATTTGGAAGAAAAGAACGAACTGCTAAAGCACCATAACTAGATGATTGATACTAACAACAATCAACTAGATATGAACAATATGATACTTTTAGAGAAGATAAGAAACACGGATGATTAGACTAATGAAGACTTTATCTATGCCCGAAGTATTCGCCACAATTCCTGGCAAGTTGGAAGGGATGTCCATCGATATCAAAAAAGCATGATTGAGACTAATGTTTTTCTTAAGGACATAAAAAACAAAAGCTTTGCCTTTCTCCCTATAAATAATGATAATAAGTATATTAGCTTTCAAATGTAAAAGTTTTCATCAACTATTAATGAAAAGGGCTTAGACCCAACCTTTTAAGTAATATCTCTTTGTGACGAGTGTACTTTTATTAAGCATTGGCTCATATTAAATTGTCTCGACAACTATGAAAGGATAACAACCCTACCCGTTTATACAGGAATGGTGGCCATATATTAGCCCGAGGTATAGCTAATCCATATCTAATATACATCATCATGTATATACATCCATATGAAATTATGTTTATGAATTATGGGATGTATATGGAAGGTACTCGAAATATAGGTCCCCCTTCCAGAGTATACAATACTAGGCTTCGCAAAAGGATGAATAATGAAGAGAGGGCTCAACTTAAGGCCCACTACCAAAGAGAGCTGAAAGATGTTAAGAATAATATGGCTTAGATGGCTAGCTTACTCGATAGCCTTACTCGAGTAACTATTGCAAGCGTAGTTTGGGGAAAGGACATCTAGTTAACAACCAACCATGTTACTGCTGTCAATAGCTTTGGTTATCCTTAACTTATAAAACTTGGGGTAAAATCTCGCTACTAGACCATAAGAAACAACAAGCATTTTGATGATTCGCCAGATTACGCCTACTCAAGTGCTAGCTATAATAGTTCTAACAATGGAGGAATCCCACGAGGTTAAATCCTTTGATCATCATGAATAAGATTAGTGGGTTGTCTAAGAGGAAAATTAGGGGTTGTTGAGGGATTTGACATCTATGACCCAGTTGAAGCAGTTGAGATATGCTTGGTGCCAAATGTAGTGGCGCCTAAGAAGTTTAGTGTGCCAAAATTTGTTAAGTATATGGGAATGGAATGCCCTAATACACACTTGAGGTCATACTACAATAAAATGGTAGAAGTCATACGCTATGAGAAGTTGTTAATCCATTTCTTTCAAGATAGCTTGACCAATTCTGCGTTAAGTTGATACATGACCTTGGATAACACAAGGGTTAAGAAATGGAGTGATTTTGCTGATGCTTTCTTGAAACAATACAAGTTCAATATTGACAGCACTACGGACTAGAAAAACTTGATGGTGATGAAGAAGAGCAACAAGGAAATTATAAAAGAGTATGTTCATAGGTGGAAAAACAAAGCAATGCATATTATAAGCATTTGATAGGTAGCTCCACCCAATATTTTTATGATGTTATTATTACTAGGAGAATAGAACAAAGGATAAAAGGTGGTAGAATATCAAAACCTACCGAGAAGAAAGGGTTTAGTAGGGGAAACGAATGTTGATGTGAGTAATGTGGAAAGAAGATAAATAAGGGTAAAAAGAATTACCAAAGCTACCAGGCCCCATCTTCCCAATTATCCAATATTAACTTTCTAAGCCTCTTTCGGTAAACCAGCCCACCAACCCGCTAGAAAACCAAGCCGAAAATAATCCAAGGAGAGTTTATCAAATAAACCTAGAACAACTCCCGCTTTTACCTATACCCTTAAAAGAAATCTATGCAAAATAGTTAAACATAGGTCATGTGGCCCCTCTTTTATTTTCACCACTAAAGCCTCTCTTACCAAATTGGTACAAACCAGATCTAACCTGTGAGTACCATGCCGAAAACCCTGGCCATAATATTAATACTTTCTTAGCATTCAAGAGGAAGCTCTTGCAATTATTCAAAGCAGAATGGATAACCTTTAAAGATACCCCCAACATTAATTCCACCCGCTGCCTAATCATGCTTCTAATAGTGAGGGAGTAAATGTTGTGGAGTTTGGAAGAAAGAAAGAAAAGGTTTTAAGGGTAAATATGGATATGTTATATGACATGCTAGTGTAAGCTGAGTGTTTTCCAACAAAAAATGAATTAGGTTCAAGAAAGAGTGATGATTTTTGTAGGTTCCATGAAGCAATGAAATATAACATTGATGAATGTGAAGAGTTTTACTAGAAGGTGATACAAATAATGACTTGTGGTCTGTTACAAATAAGAAATGAGGAAAATGATGATATCATAGGCATGATAAGTTTCTAAAGGAAGAAAGTAGAGATGTGTAGGCTTCAACATACCGAGAATGGTCCATCGAATCTTGTCCCGACAAGGCCTGTCGTTACCTATAATATGAACTATAATGCATTGCCTTATAATTATAGAAATTCTCTCAATATAGAGGGTCCTGCTCCTATGTTTCAAACCGAAATTGATGGATTAACTCGAAGTGGCAGGTGTTTTACATATGAAGAACTAGAAAGGAAATGAAAAGTCAAATGCAAAGAGGTTGTAGATGCCATCAAAGATATAGAAACAAACAAACCTTGAATGAGGAAGAAGCTGTTGAATTTTTAAAGTTGATGAAGCACAATAAGTATAGTGTGATAGAGCAACTAAAAAAACCCCTACAAGGATACCCCTGATGCCTCTTATCCTGAGTTCTAAGTCACACCATAATGCGTAGCAAAAAGTGTTAAACGAGGCATGTATGCCCCAAGACATGACCCAAAGGACTATGAAGCATCTGGTCAGAAGAATTCATGTGAAAAATTACCTATATTCACTAAAAACAAGCTCGATGCTAGAGGAACGAGTTATAATAAGCCTCTATACATCATTGTAAGGTGCAAGGATTGCACCATTGGAAACGTATTGGTGGATAACGATCCAGCTTTAATTGTACTCCCAAAACATGTGCTGGATGAAATGCTAGTTTATTCAACGCATATGCTATCAAGCATCATGACAACTAGGGCTTATGATGGTTCCCCAAGGGTGGGGACCATTGAAATAGAGTTATTCATTGGCCCACAGGTGTTTTTAGTAACCATGCAAGTGATGAACACCCACCTGTCATACAACATATTATTAGGAAGTCCTTAAATACACGCCGCTAGCGTCATGGCATCATCCTTGCATCAATGTATGAAGTATATTGTGAATGGGACATTGGTGATAATTGAGGCCAAAAAGAACTTGGCAATGGTGCAGAATGTGGTCGTTCTCTACATAAAAGCAGGAGGAAATTGGTGCTAGAAAACACAGTATTAAGATAATCGATAATTTATGAAGCCACAAGAATGGCGGCCAAATATTTCTTAAAGCATAAACTTCATTTCTAGTATAATCCTATCTCTAGGAATCCTGAGAGGATAAGTCCGATAAGGTTAAAGACTGAAAATCATAGATTTGGGCTTGGCTTTAAGCCTAGAACAAAAAATTATAAAAGAGCTATTGATATTCAAACGAGAAAAAATATTGGCCAGGCTGAAAGCAAGGGAACCAGAAAAGGAAGAAATTGTCATCCCTCTGATCGAGAAGGTATCATTCTTAAGGATGTTTATGTAATGCATTATGAAGATATGACGGATGTCCCTACCAAATACTTAGTTGTTATGGGCATCAACATATTGGAACAATATGACAACAAAGTCAAGAGCTGCAATGAGAAAGGAAAGGTTGTGGAATAAGAAGAGTTTCTATCATAACTATATGTCCATACCGTGTAAGAAACATTTGCAAAGATTTTAGTGCAAAAACTAGCAAGTAGTGAAAGATTTCAAAATTAAATGATCCAAGAGACTTTTATAGTCCTCAAAAAGTAATTTTTTCTTTTCATTTTTGTTTAAGGACCTTCATTGTACACATGAACATGAAGGTCCGTAAAGAAATCCAGTTTTGTTTTTAGATTTGTAAGGTAAATATCAGACCTTACGGAGAATAATACTTTATTTTTCTCAAGAAATATCAAGTAATTTATTAGCTAAGTTTTTAAGCAATCTCAAATAATTTTTTTTGCATATTTGAGATGTTGGTTAATTTAGATTATAAGTAACTTCGTTCGCAGCAGACTTCAATTCAAGTAGATGGGACTTTATATTATTGGTTTTTGTACTCGTACCAGTTTGCCGCGCGATAACTAAAGAAAAAATTATCGTAGTTGTGTGAATACTATCATGATTATACTTGATCATAAAAAAAAACATTGTTTTTTATCTTCACATACTTGCCTTTTGTAACAAGTTAGTTGCATGAATATGTTTCTTCTGTCGAACCAGTTATATATCTTATAGAAATTAACAGCATATATGAAACCCAGCTGTGTTCTTAGAGAAGAAAGAAAGAGTGATAGAAAACAACTTCAAAGACGCCAATTGGTATTAATTAACTATTAAAAACAGCCGATGAAACACAAATCAATACAATATGTATCAATGGAAGCCAGATGGGAAAGACTCATTTCAGTCTTGGTCATAATTAAATGCATGATTAGAAGGTGGAGCAATGTTGGACTAATTTTTTATGTCCATTTTTCAAAGTTTATCTTATCTGATTGCTTGTATATATCTTCACTGTTTCTTCGATGAGTGGGGGTTTGTAGATCCTTAATTCATAATCTCTGAAGAAAGATCACTTTGGTGAAATATTGCAGGTTCAAGCTTACCCAAGTGTATCCGTTGTTGGCAGCAATAAGCAACAATAGCTATGTAACCATAGGAATATAAAAATTATATACTTAACTATTTATTGCCTCTGAAAGTACCGAAAGGAAACATTTGAAACATCATGCTCAGATTACTTAATATGAAAAGCCAAAATGTAGTGGAGGCAGCTCATGTATGCAATATAGCTTTAATATTGTTAGCCTGCCTGCATATGTTTCCACATTCTCAACTTTCCTTCTTTGCAGTTGTAGGATTGATTTCTCCTTTTATGATTGATATCTATGCAAATCAGAGAACAGTCACTGTAAATTAATCATTTTTTGCTTCAGATATTGATGTCAAAATACGTTCTCTTATGTCATTCGATTGATGAAACTTTTTTTCTTTTTGTTTAATTAGAGATCTAATAGTTCTTGTGTTATATAATGCTCTGACTTGAATTGAGAATTTTTCGAGTGATCTGAGATCAAATGTCATTCAAAAGAGTTTTCACTTTTTACAACCCAACTATTGAATGAAAAAAATATTTTTGAGGCATTGGCTTGCACCTCAACAGGCACTACTTTTTGTTCTTCATCCCAATTGGATTCGTCAAGACTTTAGCAGAAAAGTAAATTAGAAAAAAAAAAGATCGAGCTTCCTTAATCAATCTGTTTGTTTGTACAATCAGCAATAATATCAATGTCACTGAATACAACAAACCTATCTCTTTTTTGGTTTCTTGCATGTATTGCTTTGTTGATAATGACCATTATCTCTACTGATACCCCATTACCAGCCGCCCCAATAGCTACTTTCTCATCTCAAGCCTTGCTGAATATCACCGTAAATCCTTCAGTTGAGGCAGGATCATTCACATCCCATTCACCAAGTTTTTGTAGAGGCCGACTGTTATGATCTTCTGATGCCATACATAATAGAAGATATCCATAATCTTAAAAAAAGGAGCAGAAAACTTTTGTGTGTCAATAATAATTTACAAAGTTTGACTCTTGAGTAACTGACAATTTTGATGATATTGAAGGCACTTAATGACGAGAAGATTTAATGATGTTTTCACTCGTCTAGAACACGGGGGTTACTATGGTTTGTTATAGGGTTTTGCCGTGTTATGTGAGGTTCACATGATGGCGTGCAAAATTCGTTGCCTTATTTGACGTATAAATATTCTAGGCAGGGATGTCTACAAGATCACATGAGATTAATTCTGTCAGAAGAAAAAGTTAGCAATTCAGCTAAATTTAGTCAGTCCTTCACCGTGAATTATGTGCCAAAATGTGATGTCTTCTAGAAATATATATATTTCCAACGCGGGTTTGATTTTATTTTATTTTTGGTGAATTTATAAAGATATAGATTTTTTCAAACACTGGAGCGGTGTGGTGATGTTCCTAGAATTGGAGAAGAAGAAGAAGAAGAAAGTTTGTGACTTTCTGTGAATGTAAGATCTTCGTATTCCGTCCCATGACAATTAAACATATATATACCATTCACTTTGAGACCGAAGAACTTGTGAAAATTTATTTGGTATGAGAGGAAATGGGTAGAACGTTAATCTCTTATAATTTCTCATCTCATTCGTCTTTATTTGGTAGACAAAATTTGGAAGAAAGAAAAATTATGAAGGATGAGGTTAAGCGTTACACTCCATGACCAATGGGTTAAAAAGTTGTGAAGGGGAAATTCCTTTTATATTTTGTGCTTTCCCTCTCAATTTTGAATTTAACCTATTTGTCTTACACCTTGCATATATGAATCCACCAATATATATATATATATATATATATATATATATATATATATATATGAAAAACATGTTTTTTTATTCATCACAAATTCTCTCTTTCTTAGTCAAGTTACCTTATTGCTCTCTCCCCCAATCTTTTTGAAGTGCTCATTGACATCAGCGCTGTCTCATACCAATCACTTAACAAGCAAAATCTTGAAATAGGGATAAGTAAATAGAATTAATGGACCTTGGCGCAACTAGTATTGAATCCTCTTCCATGCTCTGTACAGTCACATGATCTTAATCTCACTAATATGGTACAATTTTTAAAAAGAGAAACAATAGTCTCCTGCAACATTGTATATTTCAAAATCTTGAGATACATTAACAAATCTTCAAACAAAAGAATAAAAATTGAAATATCATAAAATAAGAACTTTAAAAAAGAAGTGATGATGTCCCAAAAATTCAAGAAGCTTGAGAACAAAACTTATATATCCGATAATTAGTTAATCTCTTGATTATAGCGATCTTTTCTTCTCTCCCTATGTGGCTGGTAGTCAATACCTGATACCTGGTAGGGCAAGGTTGCAATGAGTGGTACCTAAATAAGATCTTTTTTTATGGAAACAAAAGAGGACAACGGTCCATTAGACTGAGCCCCAAAACTAAAAGAGGTGAAGCCCTAACATCCACTTTTGGTAGTGGGAGAGTTGCTTTACTTATATGGGAAGTACTTCTCCTGCCGCTAATAGTAAACCTCATAAGAGAGGAAGACTGCCTTAGGCTCTTAAGGATAATGCTCTTAGCACTCTAGGTATGGAGGACATTGATTTCGTTAATGTTCGACAGACAAGAAAGTACACAACTCAAATGCCTATTGAGGCTAAGCGTATCAACCAATTAACCTTGGGCTCTGCTTGGGGCATTTGGAAATTACATTCACCTTCTACATATATGCTTTGGGGTACACCTTTCCTCTTTAAGGATTTATGAGGGGATTTTTAGATATTACCCAGGCCAGCTACACCCCAACAAGTGGATAATTTTTAGGACCTATTACCATCTAGCTACTGGCATCAATGGTGGCAATGACATGCGTTGATTTTTTTTCCCCTTCACCAACAGGCCTGTATGAGTCATAAAGGGAGCCTTGTAGGGAAAACTTGCTCATGTCAGAAAATAGAGAATGAGGTGGCTAATATTTAGGTAGTCAGCCCTAAAGATAAGATGCAATAGATTTGGGGTTACTCCCACTATTGGTGGGTACCTCCCTCTAAAGTTTTCAATATACCTCATCTGAGCTTGAATGAGAAGAAGACATATGTTGTATTGGCATCGGCCTCAACCGAGTACGAAGTCAATAAGATGGCCCGAGGGAATTACCATGCTCTATTGTAAAATGTGTAGTTTCCTTACCCTTTTTGTTTTTATTACATCTAAGTTAACTACTACCTTTATTTTTGTATAGGATTGACAATTAAAGGAGAACGAGAAACTTCAGCAAGGTTTGTAGAGGAAAGTTCACTAAGAGGATCTTTGTCTCTTATCTTGAGTATAAGCAAGACTAAAGAATAGATGGAGGGCAACCTCATCATCATCAATGAACTCCCTATCCTAGAGGATGCAATGGTGGGAGCCAAAACTCTTATAAAAATGAAAGCTAAGGGTAGTCACTCTCTCTTTTTAGGGAGTCAAAAATATTTGACCTTTTGAAGTGTTTGCGGACGTTGTGGCCTACTTTAAGAGAAGAAGAGTCTTCACCCTTGTAGAGACTAGTGTTTTAGCCTCGAGGCTCTCGACCATAGAGGCTCTTATGATGGCATTTCCTCTACCTCGACTTCCAACCTTGTCTGCAGAGGTTGTAGTAGTTAGGCTCTCTACTTAGGCTTTTCTCGAGGAAACTAATTTTAAGGATGTTTTTGCTGCCTCGCTCTTTATTAAGCTCCCTTCAGTTTCCCCACCTTAACTAATGAGGAGAGATAGCTTATGAAGGTTATTATTGGTGGAAGGTCAAGCCTTGGGAGACTAGCCTCAAGGTGTGAGATTGCAAGAGAGGATCCCTGACCATTCCCTCAAACCTCTCAATGATGTCTGATGAGAGCTATTATCACCATTTGGCCTTAACTTGACAAATGACCTTTAATGTAAAGAAATTTCTCATTTGTTGTAGTTTTGTTTTATAACCATTGTTCATAACACTTAGATTCGATAGACTTTCATAATGTGTGTCATTCCAAGAGGCGCTAGATGGCAAAGAGGAACCATGTAAGGGAGGCCATTTCTAAAAATATAGGAAAATAGGTTTTCTTTGAGTGTCTAAAAGAGGAGAAGGCTATTGTGGGGCCAAATTGAGGAACCTTAAGGTGGCCTATTCATCATTGAAAGAACATATATAAGGTGTTGTTCTTCAATTGGGCTACAATGATAAATTATTTGAGGCCACTTATAATCAAGTGGATATCATGAAATGAGAGATTCTTGAGGCAAAAATCACCCAAGATGGTCTAAAAGTTAAGCTTCTTACTATCAGGGAAGAAGCCTAAAGCTCTCGGGCTCAACTAAAGGCTTTGAGGAACTCTCCTGGAGAGTTTTAGGAATTTTTTAGGGGTCTACAACTTTGTTCGAGATTGTTAGAGATAAGATATTTCTTGTCATATCCAGCCTATATTTCTTCAATCAATCATGGGGAGTGTAGATGGACTTCAGTGCTGCTTTCCAACCAGTCCCGATACCTGACTTTGCAGATGTGTTCCCTGTTAGAGTAGTTGTTGCCCAACATTGGGAATATCTAGTTGAAGAGCCCGAGCTAGATATATGACCCTCGTTCCCCCATCCCTTTACTTATTATATACACAACCCCAGTCTTGTAGGGTTAATTCATGTAACATATATTTAGTTTTATTTTATGAATTTGATTATTTTCATTTCTTTGTTGACTTGTGTTGTCTATATGGATCTAACTCTCGTAGTAAAAATTCCACGCGAGGTTTGAGGCCTTTAAGAAAAGTTTTGAAAACCTATATCGGTTTAACACCCATACTTAGAAAAATATTGAGGGAATTCTCTAGCCAATCTACATGGGTCTAACGCCCATAATAAAAATTCTATGCAAGGTTTAAAAGGCCTTAAGAAATTATTGAAAATCTGTATCGGTCCAACACCTATACCTAGGAAAATCAAATTTTGGTAGGAATAGAGCTTTGAATCTTGCCTTTCTACACATATATGGCAAGAAAAATAAAAAAAGAAAGATCATGGAAATCACAGCTTTCAAATTCAAATCTCGCATTCTACTAGTGTTGACATTCGACCATTCCAACTTGAATATCTTGAACTACAAAAGTTCAATTGATGCAAACTCAATTTTTTTGTATTCCTGACTTGAAGACCTATTAGCCTAACAATTGTTAGCAGAAAAAGAGTTCATATGAGAGAGAGATGATTTTTCTAAGATGACACATTAATTCTGCCAGCAGACAAGTTTTGTGAAGAAACAAGTCTAAAGTACTTCTCAAAGCATCCAAACCATCATCCAAGTCTTTATTTCAACAATTTAGCTCCTCTAAGTTAAAAGTCAAAGCTTGAAGATTTTATGAAAGGCTATTTCTCCTTTTTTTAGGAAAATAGTTGTTAAAAAGCTTAAATGTAAATTGTCTACTTAGAAAATGACTATTTTGTAGAAAAGGGATTAGGGTTTCCTAGGATATAAAAAGAAAAGGAGAAAGGAAAAGAGAGGACGGCTAGCCAAGAGAGATAAAACGCACATTCCTCCAACAAAACCTGAAATCATGTTTTCTCATTCTTTTTGATTAAGTATTCAGTAGACATGCAAGGCTAAACTCTTTTTCTTGGTTGCAAGGACATGGAAACCTTCAGATTTCAAGAACTGTAAAATTTATTTTACCTTTTCTTTTCAGTTTATATGATGAATATGTTTGTTCTCCTTTGCTTATTTTTCATATGATTGTTTATTTTAATTGTTACAGCAGACTCTAAGTTATTATTATAGACAATCTATTGCTAAGTTCTATATCAAAATCGGAGTTGTGGTATATGAACTTGTGAAGCAACTGAATTTAATAATTATGGCGGATGTATGTTATTAACCTTAGGGAGAACATTCGAATGATCAAATAAAACATGGACTATGGACAATTATGTTGTCTAGATTAATCAACTCATCTAGTTCTTAAGGCTACTATTGAATTGAATTACTAGTGTGGACATTGTGGTTGTTTGATGGTTAGGATTAGTTATACAGCGGATCTGTTAACTAATCAACATAAGAAAATATAAATATTCAGAGTATAAATTGACGTTTCGTTTTCATGATCAGTTCTGATTTCTGTAGGTAGACGTTTATTTGCGAACAATGTTTGTTTTTCTTGATAAATTTTGGTTTTCTTTGATTTAACATTGATTGCTTCTTTCTGTTTACTTTTGTTTTAGCCTAGATAACCTCCAAACCCCTTCTTAATTGCATATCATCTAGCATAAAAATATGACTTGAACCTTCCTCATGGGATCGACCCCTTGCTTGCTCTATACTATCTTGTGTGTTGTGTTTTAAGCTAGGGTAATTAATTTATGTGATCGAGACATCGCAACAGTTTTACAGTTTCAACCAACATTTCATTTGTACTTGTTGAAAGCTTTTCAAAATCTCGAGGCTCCAACTACATTCGTGAAGTTGGCAAACACATAACCTAAATTTTCTCATCTCATTAAGTTCGTGGGCAAGTAGAAGAAATCATACTCTGACTTAGAGTGAACAAATTACTACCCAACCTTTTCTACTTAATGAAGAGTTGTTGGAACTCTAATGGAGCAAATGTGCCAATAACTGTAGGGAGATTTGTGACACATCCCATTCAAGGAGTGTTTTGATCATTTGCCTTTTATAGTGATTAGGGATATTAATAACTAGTTCATAAAGAACATTTGATGGCTTTTTAATCTTTGCTCACTAACAACGTCAATTGATGATCTTCTAAAAATCCAAGTAGTTTGAGAACAAGGCATATGTATCGGATAATTGTTAACCTTTTGATTCAAGAAATGTTTTCTTCTCTGGTAGCTATTACCTGATGCCTGGTAGGCCAAGGGAGCTATGTCTGGTACCTAAAAAAAATGTTATTTTAGTTGATTTTGGCACTCTTCAATGTTTAAATAAGAATAATTTTTAGTATTTTAGAGAGATTCTCTGAAAATATGTATTTAGTCGAGAATATAGATTGTGAATCTTGAAGCTTTATAATCCATGAAGCTTATCTTTTTATAGAGAGGGAGGGCTTAAAGGTCATTTTTCATTTATAGCATTTCATGAAGTATAAATATCTCTTTCACATCATTAATGAGGAATAAAATAACAGGTCATTTTAAAATCTTTTATAAACCTATAGATATAGAGGATTGAGTATCTTTCACCTTAACTATTTATGTTAAGGGTATTTACCAAAAATTAACAGGGTCTTGTGACCTAATAGAAAGCCTAGAAAGATCATTAGTTTTACATCCATCTAGACTCAACGAGATGCTGAGACTAGAGATGTTAGGTCTAGCAACCTACCAGACCAACATGTACATGTGCTTAATGCTTAGCTGAGCCTAGAAATGTTGGGTTTGTTGGCTAACCAAACCCGTATATATTTGGACTTAGATCATAGCTCAGTTCAAGGATGTTAGATCATCACCCTACTTTTGATCTTTTTATTGAACATGAATACTAGAAAAAAATAATTTAAAATATATTGATAAGTAATAGTAATATAATAATCCTAATTAAGAGAGGGTAAATCTAACCTAATTAAGGAAGGAAATGTGAGTCGATTGAAAACTTCTTACTATATATCAACCATTAGATGCACACAGTCCTTGGTCAACCAAGCATGACCTAGTAAAAATGAAGAATGACACGACATAATGGGGTGACCACAAAGCTAGAGTCGTGCTGAACTTGTCATTGCCTCAATAGTCAAGGAGCATTTTTTTTTTCCAAATAAAAAGGCGGTTATGGGCTGACTCATGACGCAATAGGCATTATCTCTGTATTTACAAGCGTTCACTTCTTTCAAATTCAAGGAATATCCCCTGAGAGACGTAAGAAATGGAGGGACTAGTTCTTTGCCCTGCAAATTACGTGCCTTTGTCACCAATAAGTTTCCTAGAGAGAGCAGCTACTGTTTACGGAGATAGAACATCAATTGTGTATGGCAGTTATGTTAGATTTTCATGGAAAGATACATTTGCGAGATGTCTCAAGGTCGCTTCTGCTTTGGTCCAGTTGAAGATTTTCCCTGGAGATGTTGTAAGTTTGGCTCTCCACACTTTGTTATATATATGCATTCTTGTCGAAAATATTTCTTATTAAATGAGCTATTTTCGAGTCCCACAGTCAAACCAAAAGAATTACGTGATGCAAGTGAATTTGAGAAGCCATTGAACTTTTTTAGTCTTCCCATATTGTGTGTTTGTGTTCTTTTTTCTTTCTTAATTCTTCCTTTCAAATTCTCGGATTAAATGATAAATTCAGTTTTTGTTGCTATGTATTTTATTTCTTCCTGAATTCATTAATAATGTTTCTTCTTTTTAATTTGTATAACTAATATTAAAAAAATTGATCTAATCAATTCCTTCAGTTCCAGGGAGTGATTCAGCTCCGTTGAATATGAAGCCAACTGTATTTTCTGTCCTTATTAATTCTATATTGTTATTGACAAACTATTATGGTTCATTAATAGGAATGATAATATTTTAACGCAAATCAAATAGATTAAATAATTTTTTATATATTTATTTTGCTTGATAAATAATTGATCGGATATATAAACTGGACTTGAAAGTAGCTAAACCTAACTCAATATATATAGTCAATCTCATATGATTTAAAAAATTTTACTACAAAATTTAACACTCCTTTTCTTGTCGTTATCCTTGAGCCTTAAACTTAGAAAAATATGGTAAATTTTTTATTTTTTCTTATATATTAGTATCATGTTTCCAACTTTCATATCATTTAAGGCTCTATTAAAATTTCAATAGAGTGTATTTCCAAGTCATCGACTCCTGCATACACATTTATTTCTCCAACTCAACACTATCCAAGTTCTCTGGATCTTAACCAGTTACATCATCAGTCAAGAATAGAATCATATATCCTTCCATATTCTTCATTTCATACTTCATATACAATTTTAAAATATGAATATTATGAACTAAATACATACAATAATAATTTCATAGAACTAGAGTAGGTTTAAATGTCATATTTCAAACCCAATGAAAGAAGTTTATAATTAAGTTATGAACATCCTTAGTATTGATATTATTTATATACAAGTTATTCTCAAAATTACATTACAAAAGATAGTCAACGTATTTAAAATTACATAATCATCACCTAACTAAAAGAAATGTTAGGCACGATCTATTATTCTGTTCGAGTCAGTGATAATTCTAAAAATAGTTTATTTTTTATAACATTAGAATATATTATATAATAAATACATGTTAAACACAAGCGCGCGCGCACATGATATAAGCAAAACCAATTCAGCTAGTGTTTTGGTAAATACATCAACCTATGCCAAATTCCAATTTAGTACATTTCTTTGAATCCTTGATAAACTTTTATTTCATCATAGTGCTTATAAAACTAACGCAATCACATTAAGGAAGTTTTTATTCACAACACATTTAATCCGTGCCACAATTTGTTTCTTCAAACACATCTACTTGATACGATTATGTGTGTGTGTATCACAACCATATCTGGTTCACACTATTATTTAAATTTACAATACATTATGTCATACAATAATAATTATGAACTAAATACATACAATAATAATTTCATAGAACAAGAGTAGGTTTAAATGTCATATTTCAAACCCAATGAAAGAAGTTTAATAATTAAGTTATGAACATCCTTAGTATTGATATTATTTATATACAAGTTATTCTCAAAACTACCTTACAATGTATTTAAAATTATATCATCATCACCTAACTAAAAGAAATGTTAGGCACGATCTATTATTCTGTTCGAATCAGTGATAATTCTAAAAATAGTTTATTTTTTATAACATTAGAATATATTATAATAAATACATGTTAAACACACACACACACACATGATATAAGCAAAACCAATTCAGCTAATGTTTTGGTAAATACATCAACCCATGCCAAATTCCAATTTAGTACATTTCTTTGAATCCTTGATAAACTTTTATTTCATCATAGTGCTTATAAAACTAACGCAATCCTCGATTTATTATTCTAAATGAAAACTTTCCTAACTTAATGAGATTTCGATAGAGTTTCTCTTATTCAAAAACTCTATCTAAATATTGTCCTGTCATTTCCTATATAAAACTTTTCATAAAATTCCAATATCATTATCACACAAGTAATTTTTGTTAAAATAATCCAAATTAACAAAAAAATAAATGCAAACATAAGAGAGAAAGATTGGGGTGTTCATTAATCACAATATTCTGAAGTGTAGCTTTAACCTAAATACAAAGAGATTACTATAAGCTAAACTGAAAATATTACTCTACCCTTAATAAATAAAACAAAATAAATATATATATTTCTTAACATCTCCCTTTAAACTCATGATACGACAGTTACAAGCATCCAGAGTTTGCCAACTAGAAAACAAAAACGAGAAATGGAATGTGACTTAGTAAAGAAGTCTGCAATCTGCAAAGAAAAAGAAACAAAAGGCAGAGTAATGGTGTCGTGCTTGAGATGATGACGAGTAAGATGACAATCAATCTCAATGTGCTTAGTTCATTCATGAAAAACCGAGTTGTGAGCAATCTGAATAGAACTATAGTTGTCACAATACATAGGAGTAGGATGAGAAAGAAAAACTCTCACATCAGTAAGTAACCAATATAACCAAACAATCTCTTTGGTAGTAGATGTCATAGCACAATATTCTACTTCGATTGAAGATTGAGAAACAATATATTGTTTCTTGCTTTTCCAAGAAATAAAAGAATCACCTAGAAAGATACAGAAACCAGTAACAGACTTGCGATATGTGGGATCACTGTCATGATCAACATTAGAGTATGCACACAGCTATAAGGAAGAGGTGGATGAGAGTAAGAGATTCTGAAAGACCGTACCACGAAAACATCGCATAATATGAAGAACAGTTGCCTAGTGAACTGTAGTAGGAGAAGCAACAAATTGACTAACAACATATGCAATATCTGGACGAGTAATAGTGAGATATACCAAGCTCCCAACAATAGTATGGTATAAGGTAGGATCTGTCAAAGGTAGACCATCAGAACAAGAATACATTGCGTTAATCTTAATGGGAGTATCTACAGTTTTGTTATCAGTAAATCTAGTCCGCCGAAGAATATTTACAATATATTTTGACTGAGAAAGAAGGTAACCTCTAGGTGAGTAACCTACCTCAATACCCAGGAAATATCAAAGATAACCTAAATCCTTCATTTCAAACTGTTTAGCCAATTTTATCTTCAAAAATGAAATACCATCAATGTCATCACTAGTAATAATCATATCATCAACATATAAGACAGAATAATATGATCTGCATCAGTGCACTTAATAAAAAGAGCATAATCATGACCACTAGAAACAAATTCAAGAGACGAGATCACAACATAAAATTTTTCAAACCAAGTATGAGGTGCTTGTTTGAGACCATATAACATTTTCTTGAGCTTACAAACATACCCAAAGTCATGTAAAACACTAGGAGGGGGCATCATATAAACATCTTCTTGAAGATCTCCATTCAAGAAGGCATTTTTAACATCAAGTTAGGAGATATGCCACTGATGAACCGAACCTACAACAATAAGAGTACAAATAGTAGTTATTTTTGCAACTAGGGCAAATGTCTCCTCATAATCCATACCATAATATCCCAACGACAACTAACAACACTCTTACCAAGAGGTAGAGGAACCAAATTTCAAGTATCTATCTTATGCAACGCAGAAAGTTCCTCATCCATAACTTGCTGCCAAAGAGGATGATAAACTAGGAACCTGAGATGATAAACTATCAGAATCCTCAGAAAAGGGATCTATACGAATAATATCAAGTCTAGTCAAGCTATGAGTAGTGGATGGAATAGAAAAGAAATGTATATGCTCGAGAAAGACAACATGACGAGACATATAAAGTTTCTGAGTTATTGGATCAAAACAACGATACCCCTTTTTACCTTCACCATAACCTAGAAAGACACAAATAACAAATCGAGTGGACAACTTACTGCGTTCTATATGAGGATAAAGAAAAAAACAAGTATAACCAAAAACTCTAAAGGAGGAGTAACCAGGGATATACCCATATAACTTTTCAAAAGGAGAAAAACCTGAACTATGAGAAGATGAGATTGTATTAATTAAACTTACAACAGTAAGGACAACTTCTCCCAAAAACTCACTAGGAACAGAAGCAGACAACAAGAAAGAACAAGCAGTTTCGACAATGTGCCTATATTTTCTTTCAACCACACCATTTTGCTCAGGAGTATCTGTACACGAATAATATAATTTACAATATCTTTTTTCATTCAATACTCGTTCCATATAATATAATCTAAGTTGATTTCTCTAAACTTGATCATCATTTACAATTTAACATGTATTGAAATCTCTTTACAACTCCTTATTCAACCTATATTCTTGATCTAATTAACAAGAGAAACTTCCTACAATTCCTACACACACACATGTATACTCTAGGTATACTCAAGTTTCGTTTTTATAATTTCTATCATTCAAGTTTTACTTTAAGAACACTATTTCTTAATTTAATCATAACCAAAGTTTTAGATTTTGGTTTTGGACATGGATTTTCTCTTTATAAATTTAAGATACTAGGCTATAATTTTTGAGAGGGAAGGAAACCTAGTTTTGCCCTTTTTGTGACATTCATAATTTATCTAGCAAGATTCAATATGAACCTTCTTTAATTTTTAACCCATATCTAAAGTTCTACAACTCCAAATTAAATGAGGTCAGTCCCATTTAAAATTTAATATCTTTAACTACATCTTTCATGAGAAATATATTTCAAATTCTATCATTTACCAATTCAAACTTCAGCGACAAGTTAATTGATAAAACTATCCAGCAAAAATCCAGCATGACCTTTCTTTAGTTTTTAATCCATATCCGGAGTTCTATAACTAAAAATTAAATGATATTAATCCCATTTGAAAGTTAACATTTTTAACTACAACTTTCATGAAAAAAAATATTTTAAATTCCATCATTTATTATTTCAAACTTTAACTGGAAGTCAATCAATAAAATTATCCAGAAAGGTTCTAGTTATTAGCTGGATGCATAATCATATACTTTTATGAAATTTTCCCCATTCAAGGCAACCATATTTATGCAATGTTCTTTAACATCAACACAACTTTACATAATGTCACAAGTCAATTAAACCAACAATTCTAAGCCCTTTAAGTAGAGTTGGTTGAAACCTTTATCCATGGTAAGGTAAGGATGTATTTCCTTTTCAATATGTGTACAATTAATTTATCATCAACTTTTTAAATGTTCACTTCATACATTCAAACATAAATTCTTCATTAATTGAGACAATTACAACTACTTCATGTGAACAAGACTTGATAGACACACGATGGGTTCTTCCCTTTTTAATTAGTAATGTTTACATTGTTTCATCTATTAACTACCCATACCAACACAATTTTATGCAATCTTAATAACAATTTCATCAAAATCCCAACTCCCCTTGATTTCCCTTTTTGGTCGAAACTCATACCATGGTGGGGGATGGAATTTTGTTCTTCAATTCTTTCAATTAAACCATTACCAAATCATTTATCATGCTTATAAATATTATTCAGACACAATTTCATCAATAAACACTACACCATTAAACAGTTTTACCGACGGACTAATTCCGTCGGTGACAGGAATGAACTCCGTCAGTGAAATAATTACCGATGGCCTCACCGACGGAACACGTCCGTCGGTAACTCCCATTTCCATCGCTAAGTCTGTCGCAAATAAAAAAAAACACCCACCGACGGAACACCGACGGTCTTACAAACGGATACGCGCGCACCAAAAAAAAAGTTTCCCGCGGGAACATTACCGATGGAATAAATCCGTCTACAATTTCAACGGTAATTACCGACGGAATATACGTCGGTAATTATGGCATCGGTAGTAATTGTTTGCCAACCCTCTGTGAAATACCGACGGATACTATCCGTCGATAAATCCTTCTGTATGTAATCACCGACGGAATATATCCGTCGGTAATTATAGCATGGCTGGTAATTGTTTGGCAACTCTCTGTGAAATACCAACGAATATTATCTGTCGGTATATCCGTCAGTATGTATTTTGAAATATATAAAAATAATAATTTATTAATAGTAAAAAACCTTAATAAACAAATAAAAATGGATTAAACATTAAAAATATAAAAGTAATGTTAAATAATATTCATTACAAATTTAATGTGTTTAAAAAACAAAATTAAACTAGAATAGCGGCGGAGCTGGAGGAGGAGGAGGAGGAGGAGGCTGGTTGTTCCCGGGACCATACGACCAAAAAGAAGTTGCATAAGTATCGTCACCCATCTTTGATCTCATCTCCATGACTATTTGACGGAGCTCATCATAATTCGTCGAGAGTTGTTGATATTGTTGTTTCAACGCAATGAACTCCTCAGACTGGGTGTTCGATACTGATGGAGAGGTTCCAACGGTTGAGACACTACGAGCCGAACGCAAGTTTTCAGCCGTAGTGTTGGAGAGCCCGTAGACCCGATTTTTATCGGGTCCACCAAACGATCCCACCTCCATCCACAAATCTGGATGGGTCGATGGATTGTCCACATATCTCTCCCTCAACCGGCTATTATAGGTCTCCTGAAAATTCCGTCGGTAAAAAAATCATCAAATGCAATTCAAGATGCAATTCAAGAAAATAATAACTTACAAAATAAAATGAATGAACGAACATACCACGAAATGCTGAGCACGGTTGTCCACGAACTGTTGCACCCCCTTTTGACGGTCTTGACTCCGCACATGCGTCTCTACAAACAGCTTCATTAGACTTGGCTCACGTCGAAGAGACGCAGCCTGTAAGGAAAAAATAGGTTGAAAGTTAAATATATTATAAGGAACAACAAATTAATTAACGATATATTTCATTAAAATTAATCTTACCATCCGCTTTGCATGTGAGCTGAATGGGACGGATCTGCTAGTGTGCGTGGTCACCGAACCATGAATTTGCCGGTTCCGGTTGTCGGCGCCGGACTGTGAGCGCCGTGAGAACCGCTCTGAGGTCACGTGCTCAATATATGTCGTCCATATTTCCCCCAAGATGAATGGCGGTATGAATTTCTGCCAAACCGCCACCTCATTCCATCCTTCAAGACTGTTATCCCTCGCATGTCTTTTTTATTTTTTTTGGGTGTCATACCAAAACTCACGCAACATACTTTCATAGTAACAAATTAGAATTTAAAACATAAAATTATAAAACAAAAAAAAATATTATTTTCGATGTTACCTAGTTGCCACGTGATTCTCCCATACCCTCCTCACAACATTGTTGTCTGCCCTATCCCACTCAAATTTGTTCTGTGTATATAAATAATTCATATAAAATAAAAATAGTACAAGATATAAAATTATAAAAATCATTTATTAAAAATAAGCTGGAAATTAAAAATTAACACCGACCTGAAATCGCTTAAACCATGCATTGATATTAGGTTTCCACTCAGGATGTCTGGAAACCTGGCTCCATTGAAACAATAGAATCTCCATTGACGATTTAAACGCCAATGTTATAGTCCTTGCAGCCTCAATGTTTGTGAACCTGAAATTAAATAAAAGTAGTAATTTTAATTAGCTGTTCATAAATTATGTTATAAGTATATATATAAAAAAACTAAAACCTAAACAAACTTACATTGAGAGGTCATCCTTCCATTGTGCCTGGTACTTGCAGGTGAATTGACCCCGCTGTGAAGGCACACCGCTTCTGCGCTGTGAAACCACGCTAGAAGAGGCAGCATCACAAGTTGGCGTAGATTCCTCGCCGTGATCAGCACCTAAGGATACGTCCTCCTCGCTGCTAGAAGAACTAGCTGCAATCGTCTTCTGACGACGTGCTGTAGATTTCATTATACGCATCTACACAAATTTATACAAATAATTACATAATTAACTTCGATTATTTTAAAAAAAAATTGACAGAGTCTCCCCTATATTGGGGGGTCCCAAGTTATCAACAAAATCATATTACACTTCCAATTTTATTTCACATCCCGATCCAATCATCCTGGATCTCAACCCAACTCATCATCATCAACACAACATTTTATTCAATAACATCATATAATGATATTCAAGTAAAAGAATCAATTTCAACAACATTGAATTGTTATCATCAACTTCATCGCACTCTTCAATTTCGTTATCATCTTCTTCAACAACATTCTTTTTTCCACTAGTAGAGCTCAAAACAACATTCAACTCCTCTGCGTCAACATTAACAAGACAATCGTTGAAAACACGAAAATTTAAATTTTCTTCTAAGTCAATCGACGGAGCAACTCGGTATGGTTCAACCAACTCACTAGCTTGAAAGACTTCATCTATCACACTTGTGTCTTCGTTCTCATCCTGAACAACCTCGACACGACCCTTGGGTTTTGTTTTTAAAATGGATAACCAATCAACTCTTGATCAGTCCTTTCTAAAGGAAGGGGTGTACGTGTAATAAACTTGTTGGCATTGTTTTGCGAAAACAAAGACGTCGTTTACGTTGCGGTGTCTAGCTTTTAAGTTGATTTCAACGAGACCATAGTGAGGATCTACTCTGATTCCTCTGTTAGTTGTGTCATACCAATAGCATTTGAATAAAAACACTCTATTTTGCTCGCTATGATATTGCAGTTCGATGACCTCTTCCAATCTACCGTAGTAGTCAACTTCAAACTCACTAGAAGTCGATCCCTTAATACAAACACCGTTGTTGTATGTCTTTCTTCCATGCCCGTATTCTTCAGTATGAAAGACATATCCATTGAAAAAATACCCGTTATAGCACTTGACTTTTCTTTCAGGGCCCAGACATAGCAAAGACAGTGAAATAGCAGCACTATCTCCCATTTGATAAACCTAGCTTGTAAATTAAATACAACAATAATCAATAAACGGATATTATGTAACATTGACTACAATTAATTACATTGCAAGAGATAATGAGTTTATGATAGGACTTACATGTGTTCTAAACCATGTGGCAAATTGTTCATCTTGTAATTGAAAGATCTAGGATTCGGTCCGCTGTGAGTTATTGGACAGTAAGTATCGTCGATGTTGCCTGCAAGGTTGTTCCAAATTATATGAGTGTATGGTATCACAAAACATAAATAGTACACTCTTGACAAAGTTTAAGTCGAACATCTACTTACTTAATAAAAGGTCTCAGCTCATCACAGTTAAATAGGATATAATTGTGTGCTTATCTGAACTCTATTTCAGACAAATATCTTCCCCTCACGGCAATTTTAGGTGTGGGTCGTCCAGGATTGGAGAATATTGACAAGTTCCCACTTAAAGGCACTTCACCACCATCATCATGTCGTGGAACACGGTTTATCCTCGTTCTCAAATGAGGTTCAAAATAGTATGAGATAAATGTTAAGATCTCCTCAACAATATAGGCCTCACATATTGACGCCTCAACATGCGCCTAGTTCTTAACCTTTTTTTTAAGATTGAACAAGTACCTGCATATATATATATATATATTAATAATAAATTATCAATTAAAAACATTTAAATAAAAATAAAAAAATTTAATTATAAATTACATAGCTCATGTAATATCTAACCTCTCGAATGGATACATCCATCTGTACTGGACCAGTCCTCCGACTTTTACCTCAAACGGTAAATGTACGGGTAAATGCTCCATTGAGTCAAAAAAATGATGGAGGGAATATCATCTCAAGTTTGCATACTGTATCGACGATATTCTTTTCAAGCCTTTCAATGTGATCAACATTCAACTTGCTGGAGCATATATCTCTGAAGAAATGACTGATCTCCGTTAGTGCATCCCATATCCCCTTAGGCAACAAATCATGAAAAGCTAATGGGATGAGTGTTTGCATAAACACATGGCAGTCATGACTCTTCATTCCATATAATCTGCATTCCTCTATATTAGCCAGACTTGATATGTTCGAGGCATGTCCATCGGGGAAACGCAGACTCTTAAGCCATTTGTAGACTAGTAGTTGTGCGTTTTTCTCTAGCACGAAACTTGCTCTTGGTTTTGCCACCCGTGACCCATGACAAACCAACTCCATATTTTTACGGTTACAGAACAGCGCTACATCCAATCTAGCCTTGATGTTGTCCTTTGTCTTCCCATTAACATCCATGACGGTGTTGAAAATGTTCTCAAACACGTTCTTTGCAATGTGCATGACGTCAAGGTTATGGCGGAGAAGATTGGTCTTCCAATAAGAAAGCTCTCAAAAGATACTTCGCTTCACCCAATTATGGGTCAAACCAAAACCAGGAAACTTCTGCTTACCTGATTGGAGACCAAACACAATTTCACCGTACTCTGACACAACATCAAACAATTCTTCACCAGAAAGACGCGGGGGTGCAACATCATTTTCAACTCTGCCAACAAAGAAATCATTTCTGTTCTTTTTGTACCTGTGGTTATGTGGCAAGAAACGACGGTGACAGTAAAAAAAGAAGCTTTACCCCAGTTTGTTAGCGTGAATGCCTTGTTGTTCTCCATACAGTATGGACATGCTAGCTTTCCATGCGTGCTCCAACCAGAAACCATTCCATAAGCTGAGAAATCATTGATAGTCCACATCAAAGCTGCTCTCATAACAAAATTATGTTTCTTTGAGATATCATAAGTCAGAGCTCCGGAGGACCACAATTGCGTCAATTCATCAATCAACGGACGAAGACAAACATCTATATTCCGCCCCGGACTGCTCGGACCTGGTATGATCATAGATAAAAACATGAACTCCGGCCTCATACACATCCTCAATGGCAAGTTATAAACCGTCAATATGACCGGCCAACAAGAATAAGGAGCAGCAAATGACCCGAATGGGTTGAATCCGTCTGTACACAACCCAAGACGCACATTCCTTGATTCAGCTGAAAAGGTGAGGATGCATATTGTTAAAGTGTTTCCAGGCTTCACCGTTAGAAGGATGAACCATTACTCCATCAACCGCATGGTATGATTGGTGCCATGTCATGTGCTCAGCAGTCCTTGATGACATGAATAACCTCTGCAGTCTAGGTGTGATTGGGAAGTATCTAAGTTTTTCATATGCCACGAGAGTCTTCCCTCTACCAGTTCTGGGTTTGTAACGGGAATGCCCGCATGTCATGCACTCGGTCATCTCAGCATTTTCAAGGTAGTATAACATGCAGAAGTTAGGGCATATATCAATTTTCTGGTATCCTAAACCGAGGGGTTTCATCATGGACTTGGCAGCATAGAAGTTCTCTTTCAGCCTGTTCCCTTCAGGTAAAATGTTTCTCGCTCATTCAATAATCTTGTCATAACCAGCCTCACTCAACCCGTGATCTGACTTGATGGTGAACACCTGTGCTACGACTAATAATTTACTGTGGTTCGTGCAGCCATCCCATAATGGTTCGTCAGAATCTCTCAACAGATCAAAAAACCTTGCTGCATCTGCATTAGGTTCTTCTTCTATGATTGGACATTCCCTGACATTACCTTCACTCATTCTCATTGCATCCATAACCATATTCCTCTAAGGATTACTGTTCTCATTTCCAACTTCATGCATGTTGCTAGCATTAGAAGTTGACCCAACCACCTGTTCTTCCATGCTCTCATCAGGAAAAAATAGTTCTCCGTGAGCATACCAACACAGGTAATCCTCCATGAACCTTTTGGTTAGAAGATGCATCGTTACAACATCTTGATGCAGAAATTTTAAATTTTTACACTTCCTGCATGGACACCTAATACCGCCATCAGTAAAATTCCTTGAAATAGATGTTGCGAAATTAATAAAACCCTGGACACCGTTACAATAATCCATCCTCCGCAATCCTTGGGGTGAGTCCCGATACATCCATGAACGATCATCCATGACATCTATTGAACCTCTATAAAACATAACAAAAATATTGGTTTTCCCCGACATTATCCAACAAACTAAAACAACACTTATGTTAAATATTCATTATCAACTATCAACTATCAACGTTCATACATACAAATTTATACATATATAAATTTACAGAAATCACAACTTCAAAATAGAATTGATAACAATTAAACAAGACTCGTTAAACAAGCTATTAATTATTTATTTCATCACAACGACACATTTAATTCAGTGTAATTCAAACAAAATTTCAACAATTTACAAACAAATATAATTTGACAAAATCTAAAACAATTAACTTACAAAAAAAACAATTAAACAATCAAAAATTCATACTACAAGTTTCTTTGACAAATAACAATTAAACAAGTACAAACGTTAACAAAATACATATACTACAACAATAAAATTCACAATTAAATATTAAAATTTAAAATGATAGATTTACTTACAAAAAAATGATAAAATCTACAAGAAACGGATATTGTGACCACGTACAAGATATAAGAAATTAACTTGAGTGCTCGTGTTGAGAATAGTGGAGAGTTGGGATGGGTGGTTGGCTGCAGTTTGGGAGGGGAGAGGTGGGATGGGAAAGAAGAAGAAGGAGAAACAGAGGAAGAGAGTGTCGGCAGATGGGTGGGTATATAATGGTTTTTTCCGATGGAATCACCGACGGAATGAATCTGTCGGTGATTCCATCGGTGATAGTGCCACGTCACTGTACGGCTATCTCAGTTTGAATCCCTCGGTCATTCCATCGGTAAAATCGTCTGACGTCACCACGCCGTTGTATATTTCCAGACAAACTGTATACCCCGTTGGCGAAACGGTCAGTAGATACCGACAGATTATTTTTGTCGGTATATACCGACCGTTTCGCCGACATATCTAGGCCGTCGGTATATACCGATAGATTTTGAGACGGAATTATTTCCGTCGGTAATTCCGTTGGTTTTCTCCGGTTTTCTGGTAGTGAAACAATCATTCAATCATCAAATTTAGATCATGCATTTTTCAACTAAAATGTATCATTTCACAAGATAAACTCAAACCAAGATTGAATCAAAATTTCTCACCTCTTAAACACAAGAAATTTGAAGGAAAAAGATGTTCAAAACAAGTTTTTTCTTCCTCTAATTGTTTCCTCCCAACCCGTCACTTTATACTCTCCAAAACTTCAAGAAGTCTTCAATTATTAGTTCAAATTCCTTTAAAACTCTCTTTTGATCCTTTACTCACTCTTATTTAGTGTTTAAAAGGATGAATTAGGTGGAAATCAAGTAAAAATCAACAAAACTTTGCCCTTTTTTCTTAAACAAAGTGGCTGACCATGAATGGTTTCTAGGAGAAGCCATTCACAATTTAAATGCTCTCACTTTATTTATTATAGTCTTGCCCAAACTTTCCATAATTACAACTTGGCCCCAACTTAAACTTCCATTGTTTTATGCACTAACCACTGAAATTTGATCTTTATTACCTTCCCAAGCTCTAATTGTCTTGAAATTGTAACCTAAGATAAACCAATATGTCTAACTACCCCTCGTAAAATTACAGTTCGATCCAACATTCAGATTGAGAGATACGCTCAACATTGTAAAACTAAACAGTCGATATTTTTTCACCAAAAATCTGAATTTTGCATACTGTATAATTTACTTAAATCATTGTGTGTCTTAGACTAATTCGTTGTAGATTCCTATTTATAATTATCATAATTGTTTTCTTAGAGTCTTTACCACTTTTAGTTCCCTTCGCACTTTTGTGCGTGAGTTTATTCCGGAGATCAACATTTCTCACGCAAAAGAGACCTACATTAATTTATTCGAAACTTCCTTCTATTTTCTAAATAATATCACTTAAATTTACAAGATTTTCTCTTTCAAATAATTATTTTAGCCGATCGAGAAACTTACACAATTTATCACTATTTAATATTTCATGTACTAATTTATTTCTTTTTCTCATCTGAAATTTTATTTAATCACCTGAAAATGTTTATTTTGATACACAACTTTTATCTCTAATCTATCATTTCTCAATAAAAATTTTACCATTTGTTGCATTAATTTACTAGTTTGAAGCAAGGTGTTTATAGAAAATATGATAACAATTTTTGAATATTTTTTATGTTAAAAAAATTAATTTAACCCAAGGTATAGCGGCTAACAATGTTGTAGTAATAATAATAATATGTCTACTAGGAGGATGGTGGTTCCATTGACTCATGACACAAAGTCCGCTTGTGACTTCCAACAATTGAAATTGCATTGAAATTGCATCGCATCTAATCTTTTGTTACCTTAACAGATGCCAACCCAATCATGATAGCTATTAAAAACAAAAGTTGGACTGTATATTAAGTCATTTATGAATTCACTATCTGCTTGCTTAGTGCATGTATTTTAGATTCAATTAACCCATTCCAACAGAAATCCGAAAGGCATATTCTATACAGTTAGAATATATAGAAGAAGCAAAAGCTACCATCTACCAAGAACAATGTCGCACCCCTTTTCCTATATAATTACATTGATTAATTATGGTTAATTGGTTCCAACCTGCCCTGATCCTTTGACCAACAAAAACGTAGTCTCTAACCGCTGAAATTTTTTATTTTGATCCTTGTACTTTTATTTTTATTTTTGAAGTGTCAACTCTCTGTCAAGGTTTCATCCATTTTAACAAACTCAAATGCATGAAATAGCTACTTGAGCTGCCCTTTTAAGTCAAACGTCATGTTTTTTTTAGTAGATGCATGTAAGATTCCATATTGTCAAGGAACTGGTGGCCTAACGTATGGAGGGGTGACTTTCCAAGTAAAAAAAAACTAGTTTAACGGATCACTGGATCTTACATGTTGCCACAATGATATTGAAATCTTGCCATTTCTAATAGTTGTCTTCCATGGCCAGGTTGTAGCTTTGGCTCCTAATGTTCCAGCACTTTACGAGCTGCATTTTGGTGTTCCAATGGCTGGGGCAGTTCTTTCTGCGCTTAATACCAGGTTAGATGCATCCACATTGGCATTGACATTAGAGCAATTGAACGCCAAACTCATTTTTGTGGATTACCAGTTCAATGATGTTGCACTCAAGGCACTGGACCTACTCTCTCTAAAAAGTGTCAAGCCACCCCACCTCGTGGGAATCCCCGAGTGTGACAAATCAACTTCTTCAATGGACTGCAAAAACATATCATGTGACCTGGATTACAATGGTCTTCTAGAAATGGGGAGAGATGATTTTACAATAATTCGACCGAACAAAGAATGTGATCCAATTTCAGTAAATTATACTTCAGGTTCCACCGGGAAACCTAAAGGAGTGATATACAGTCATAGAGCTGCCTACCTCAATTCTTTGGCAGAGATATTCAGATTTGACATGAGACAAATGCCAGTGTTTCTATGGACAGTGGACATGTTTCGATGCAATGGATGGTGCCTTACTTGGGCAATGGCTGCTCTTGGTGCTACAAACATCTGCCTTAGAAATGTCTCAGCAGAAGTCATATTTGATTCAATATCACTTCACAAGGTAACTCACTTCTGCGGTCCACCAGCTATTTTGAACACCATTGCAAATGCACCAGCTGGTAACCAAAATCCACTTCCATTCAATGTCAATGTTATCATAGCCGGTCCATTCCCATATTCAGAGATTCTCACCAAGGTTGAAGGATTGGGATTTAATGTGTATCATGGTTACGGCATGACGGAAGCCCTCGGTCCAGCAATCGTGAGGCCATGGAAACCTGAATTGGATTCTACATTCGAAAATGAACAAGAAAAAATTAGAAACCGCGAGGGACTGCACAACCTCTTAATTGAAGGGGTTGATGTAAAGGATCCAAACACCATGAAGAGCGTACCAAGGGATGGGAAAACCATTGGTGAAGTCATGTTTAGAAGCAACATTTTGATGTCAGGGTACCTCAAGAATTCAGAAGTTACTCAAGAAGCTTTTAGGGGTGGATGGTATCACACAGGGGACCTTGGAGTTAGGCATCAGAATGGTTACATACAAATGAAGGACCGAGGTAAGGATATTATCATTTCAGGGGGAGAGGCTATAAGCACATTGGAGGTGGAGGCAGTGCTGTTAAGTCATCCAAAGGTTTCAGAGGCTGCTGTTGTTGGACAACCTGATGCTATTTTGAATGAGGTGCCGTGTGCATTTGTTAAAGTGAAGGAAGGTTTTGGTGCTAGTGCTGAAGAGATTACTAACTTCTGTGGTAATCGATTGCCAGACCATATGATTCCAAAGTCTATTGTTTTTGGGGATTTACCAGTCAATTTCTCTGGAAAGGTGCAAAAATTTGCTATAAGGGAGAAGGTCATTTGCAGCACCAGCCTTTCCAATTGTTGAAAGTAGTTTGTTGGCATGACAGGAGCAGCAAATTAAATTCGGTAGCATATATCAACAGCATATTTTTATATTTAGTATTTGTACTTTTTAGTATGCTTGTGCGCCAGTTAAAATATATTTTTATTTAATCTTATAACAAGTGAAATAAATATTCATTTAAAAACTTCAATGATTTAAATTTTTAAAAAAATATATTTCTTTTATCGAAATTCTCTTTTATTATTTATATGCTTTTTATTAACAACATTTTTTAAAATAAATACTTAAGACAATTAAAATAAATATTCATAAAAATTCTAATTATTTTAATCCACTCAAACGTTTTTTCGTTATTCATTCATTTCTTTTCTATTTTGACAAAAATATATCTTTTTTTAATAGCAGCACATTTTTTAAATAAATAATCATCGTATTCTAAAAAACAAGTTTTAATAAAAAACCAAAAACCATGTCTTGATAATTTTAATGTTATTGTAAACACCAAAAATAAAAAAGAGGGTAAAGCTAGAAATTGACCCCACCATCACTGCCGATTTCTAAATCACACAATTTGCAGCGAGTTAGTTTTCATTATCGGATTGTGTTGTCAGCAGAGAATTATTTTTCGCTGCCGAATTGTGTTATCTACAGCGAGTCAGTTCTCGCTGCGTTGCCAAATTATGGTGTTTGCAGCGAGTCAATTTTCGTTGCCGAATTGTGTTCTCCACAGCGAATTAGTTTTCGTTGCTAAAATTATGTTGTCCACAGCGACTTAGTTTTCGCTGCCAAATTGTGTTGTCTGCAGCGAGGCAGTTCTCACAGCGTTGTCGAATAGTGGTGTTTGCAGCAACTCAATTTTCGCTGCCGAATTGTATTGTCTGCAGTGACTCGGTTTTCACTGTCGAATTGTGTTATCTGTAGCGACTCAGTTTTCACTGTCGAATTGTGTTGTCTACAGCAAATCAGTCTCCACTACTGAATTGTGGTGTTAATAGTGAATCAATTCGCTGACGATTCTGTGCTCCAGGGAATCAGTCTGTTGACGAATCTACATCACTAGCGAACTAGTTTTTCGTTAACTAATTTCTACAGCAGATTTATGTATCTGTATTGGTCCAGTGGTTAAAATGATTGCTTGGTGTGATTGTACTGTGTGGAACACTTGAATATGAACTTGTGTATGCTTGAAAGATGCATGGTGATGAGTTGAGTGATTACTGAATACGAATGTACTGATTTATGGCCATTGATGTTTTAGGTGGTGCGACCCAAATCAGACCTTCGTTAGGAAAAGGACACCCCACGGGTGGAACATGTAGGTGATTTCCACCCCCTTCTAGCGTAACATGAATTTCTGAAGTGAATTTATTATGAATGATCTATTGTGGTGCTATATGGAATGCTAAACTGTCATGAATGTTCGTATGAGTATTACAAAGGATCTATTGGTGTATTGTACTGAACATTAACTATCACGAATAGTTGTATGAGTACTATGAAGGATCTATTGTTATATTATACTGAATGTAAATTGTCACGAATGTTTATATGAATATTGTGAAGGAGTTATTGTTGTGTTATATAAAATGCTAAATTGTTACGAATATTTGTATTAGTATTATAAAGGATCATCGTTATATTGTACTGAACATTAACTATCACGAATAGTCATATAAGTATTACAAAGGATATATCGTTATATTATACTGAATATTAATTGTCACGAATATTTGTATGAGTATTGCGAATGATTTAATGTTGTGTTATGCAGAATGGTAAATTGTTACAGAATGCTTATTTGAGTATTACAAGGGATCTATTGTTGTGTTATACTGAACGCTAAACTATTATAGAATGTATGTACGAGTATTACGAAGGGTTTACTATTATGTTATAGTGAATGTCAAATTGTTATGAATCGTTTCAATGAGCATTACAAAAGATATATTATCATGTTATAGTGATTTCATAAACTGTCTTTGGAATGTTTGATTGGTTACTGATTAGCTTCGGCTAATGGCATCCTAAGAGGATGACCATGATGAATAAATAATTAGCTTCGGCTAATGGCATCCTCAGAGGATGACCGAGATGAATAAATGATATAAATGATTAGCTTCGGCTAATAGAATCCTCAGAGGATGACCGGGATGAATAAATGATATAAATGATTAGCTTTGGCTAATGACATCCTAAGTGGATGACCGGGGTGAATAAATGATATAAATGATTAGCTTTGGCTAATGGCATCCTTAGAGGATGACTGGGATGAATAAATGATATAAATGATTAGCTTCAGCTAATGGCATCCTAATTGGATGACCGGAATGAATAAATGATATAAATGATTAGCTTCAGCTAATGGCATCCTAAGTGGATGACCGGGGTGAATAAATGATTAGCTTCGGCTAATAGCATCTTAAGGGGATGACCAAGATGGACAAATGATTAGCTTCGGCTAATGGCATCATAAGTGGATGACCGAGATGAATGAATGACTGGCTTCGGCTAATGGTGTTCTAAGGGGATAACCGGATTTGGGAGTTATAAGTTATGATGCAACCATATTATTTAATAGTTTTACCAACATTTACCTAGAATTTTGCCTATGTTTTATATATAAAATTCATTGATATTCTTTGTTATATGTTTTGAAGGCACTTTTGAATGTAAGATTCAAAAGAAGTAAATTGGAGATAATTGACATATTTGACCTCCGATCGATGTTTTGTGCAGAACTTAAGCTCTGGAGGTCGAAAGGAAGTGATTCTAGTGGAATTAGAAAGTTAACATCCATATCTTTCTGTAAATATATGACAAGGAAACTAAAAAGAGAAAGAGCATGGAGATCGCAGCCTTCAAAGACAAATCTTGTATTCTGCCAATGTTAACCTTTGGTCATTCCAACTTGAATATCTTGAGCTAGAGAAGTCCATTTGATACAAACTTACTTTTTTTGGATTCCTGACTCGAAGACCTATCATCATACCACATTTCAGTAGAAAAGAAGCTTATATGAGAGAGATATGATTTTTCTAAGATGTCACATGAATTCTGCTAGCAAACAGGTTTTGTGAAGAAACAAGTTCAAATTACTTCCCAAACATCCAAACCGACATTCAAGTCTTTATTTTGGAAATTTAACTCTTATAAGTCCAAAGTCAAAGTTTGAGGATTTTGTGCAAGGCTATTTCTTTTTTTTTTAGGAAAATAGTTATTGAACTACTTAAATGTAAATTGTCTACTTAGGTAAGGACTATTTAGTAGAAAAAAAGATATTAGGGTTTCTTATCAAATAAAAAGAAAGAGATAAAGGAAGAGGGGGCAGTCAGCCAAGAGAGAAAAAATTCACCTTCCTCTAAAAAACCTGAAATCATGCATTCTTCTTTCTTGTTGATTAGTTGTTCAATAGACATACAATGCTAAACTCTTTTTCTTGATTACAAGGACATGGAAACCTTCGGATTTCAAGAATTGTGAGATTTATTTTACCTTTTCTTTTTATTTTATATGATGAATTAATATGTTTGTTTTCCTATACTTATTTCTTAGGATTGTTTATTTTAATTGCTAGAGCGGATGTTGCGACGTCGCGGTCGCACAAATTAATTACCCTAGCTTCAAACACAACACACAAAATAGTATAGAGCAAGCAAGGGGTCGATCCCACGGGGAAGATTCAAGTCAGATTTTTATGCTAGATGATATGCAATATGGGGGGTTTGGATGTTATCTAGGCTAAAGCTAAAGAAAACAGAAAACTATCAAACGAAATTTAATAAAATCAGAAAATTATCAAGAGAACAAACCTTGGTCACAAGCACACATCCACCTATAGAAATCAGAACTGATCATGGAAACGAAACATCAATTTATATTCTGAATATTTATCTCTTCTTAACATTGGTTAATTAACGGATCCGCCGTATAACTAACCCTAACCATCAAACAACCACAGTGTCCGCACTAGTAATTTAATTCAATGGAAGCCTTAAGAACTAGATAAGTTGATTAATCAAGAAAACATAACTGTTCGCAGTCTATGTTTGATTTGATTGAATGTTCTCCCTAAGATTAATAACGTAGATCCGCCACAATTATTAAACTCAGTTGCTTCACAAGTTCATATACCACAACTCCAGTTTTGATATCAAACTTAGCAATAGATTGTCTACAATAATAACTTAGAGTCCGCTCTAGCAATTAAAATAAACAATCATACGAAAAATAAGCATAGGAGAACAAACATATTCATCATATAAACTGAAAAGAAAAGGTAAAATAAATCTCACAGTTCTTGAAATCCGAAGGTTTCCGTGTCCTTGCAACCAAGAAAAAGTGTTTAGCCTTGCATGTTTGTTGAACAACTAATCAAAAAGAAGGAAGAATGCATGATTTAGGGTTTCTTAGAGGAAGGGGGCGTTTTTCTCTTCTTGGCTGGCTGCCCCCCTTCTCTTCTCTCATTCTTTTTATATCCTAGGAAACCCTAGGTCTCTATTTTACAAAATAGTCCTCCATTAAGTAGACTGTTTACATTTAAGTACTTCAATAACTATTTTCCTAAAAAAGGAGAAATAGCCTTGCATGAAATCTTCAAGCTTTGACTTAGAGGAGCTAAATTGCTGAAATAAAAACTTGGATATCGGTTTAGATGCTTCGGAACGTAATTTGGACTCGTTTCTTCACGAAACCTGTTTGCTGGCAGAATTCAGATGTCATCTTTGAAAAATCATATCTCCCTCATATGACATCTTTTTTGGCTGAAATTTAGAGCTTTTATAGACCTTTGAGTCATGACTCCAAAAAATTTGAGTTTTCATAAATTGGACTTCTATAGCTCCAGATATTCAAGTTCAACACTGGCAGATTGCGAGATTTGACTTTGAAGGCTGCGATTTCCATGCTCTTCCTTATTTTATTTTCTTGCCTTAGATGTCCAGAAAGGTATGGATGTTAGCTTTTTAATGCCACTTGAATCACTTCATTTCAACCTCTAGAGCTCACGCTCTACACAAAACATCGACTGAAGGTCAAATCTGCCAATTATCTCTAATTTACTCTTTTTTGCATCTTTCATCCAAAAGTGCCTTCAAAACATAAAACAAAGAATATCAAGGTATTTTATATATAAAACATAGGCAAAACACTAGTTAAATGTGGGTGAAACTATCGAATAATATGGTTGCATCAAATACCCCCACACTTAGCTCTTGCTCGTCCTCGAGAAAGGATAGGTAAAATCAAATTGAAGTTAAATTAAATTAAATCACTATGACTAATCTTCTAATCTCCCATCAATATCCAAGAATACATGCATTTTAAACAAGAACACAATTAAGAAGGATAAAGAGTATAAATTTTCATGAATTTATTTACATGCAAACTTCAAAATTCAATTAATCGTCGGGATTTAAATCAAATCTATGTCATGCTAAAGTGATAGGTCCTCTCATTGATATACACTCCAACACTCACATGTTTAAGGTTTATGTGTTTAAATCTCTCAAATTCAATCAATGAATATGTTCTACCATAAGCTTGCTCTTCAATCTCATCTCCATTACTAACATATTACAAACAATGCATGAATCAAAAGGTCTTATTTTCTGGTTGTAATGGGGCTAAGGTTAAGGTGGGGTAAAAGAGAGTAAAAGAAAAGGTTCAAACCAAAGAAAGTAGAGCATTCTGAAAAATGATATTTCAAACAAGATATTCCATCAAAGCACATAAATGTTTCATCTTTAATCACAAATGCTTAACTTCTTTTGATTTCAAGCTTTTTCAACATAAAATCTTAAGAACATAAAGGAACACTTTTTTCTCTTTTTTTTCTTTTTCTTTTCCTTTTCCTTTTCTTTTTCTTTTTTTTTTTTTACCTTTGTCAACTTTGCCCATCTTTTCATCAAGCATCACTTCTTCTTTCTTTTCACATAATTTCCAACCATAATTCCATGAGATATCATAAGTATATGCTCTACTAATCCTTGGCCAGGGGAAAAGGAAAACATATAAAAAGTTAAGGCTTATACATGGATAAAGCAAAGAAAAGATAAACAAGCTCAAAAGGGGCTCACTAAGGATAATATGCTTTAGGTTGACTTTTTGGCTCAAATGGTTAAAATTCCTAATGCCTTTATCATCTTCATGTATATATGTAATGTGAATGTAATCTCAACAAGATATGAAGCAAGTTCTAGAGATACATATCATTGAAAGAAGGCAGAATAAAAGAATATAATGTTGAAGGCTCAAAAGCTTGCATTGGTATAACACTATAAAGTCAACATGGCATATTCTCAAAGTCAATCCCTAAACCAATTAAACCTTAAAACTTGCATGCACACTCCTTCATTCGATTCATATCTCCATCTATCTCAATTAATTCTTATATGTAATACTCACATTCTTATAAACCAATAGGAGTTTAAAAGATCAAACATAGAAATTTTTTTTTTTTGGAACAACAAAGAAAATCAAAATAAGAAAACCAACATTCTCCCAATACCCCCACACTTAAAACACGACCTTGTCCTCAATGTTGAAATAAAAGAAAAGGAATATAGGAGAATGACAAAAATAAAGTAAAATGCGAAAAATAAAAGATTAAGGAAAAAGAAAGCAAATGTGTTTTTTTTTCTTTTTTGTGCTGGGTTGCCTCCCAGTAAGTGCTTTTGTTTTATGTCATTGGCTCAACATGTTGCATGCTCATTCTTCATAGATTGGTTCAGCTAACTCCGCAGAAGCGGTGAGTTCTGTCGTCCAACCTTCATAGAAAGGTTTCAAGCGATGCCCATTGACCTTGAGTACTTTGTTGGTTTCTAAACTTGTAATTTCAACTGCACCATAAGGAAAAATTTTAGAAACAACAAAGGGTCCAATCCAACGAGAGCGCAACTTTTCAGGAAAAAATTTCAAACGCAAATGATAAAGAAGGACTTTGTCTCCAACATTAAACTCTTTTCTTGTAATCATTCGGTCATGGAGACTCTTAGTCTTTTCTTTGTAAATCCTTGCATTCTCATAAGCATCATTTTGTATTTCTTCCAACATAATTCCAATCTTTTTAGGCACCAAAAGAATAGGCGCCACCCATTCACTGTCCATGATGGGGTGAATGACTCATGTATCATGGGGAACAATTTGCAAAGCTTGCAAAGCCAATGATGATTCATGCACGTTTTAGGAAACACATATATGCCTCTCCATCTCTTCTATCTTGGTAAAATCATAGCCATAGCTCAAAGCTACGCTTAATCCATCCTCACTATCAAAATCACGAACTTGCTGCGCACACTTATCAACTTGGTCATAACATGTGATAGAATAAACATTGCTACAAGGTTATGTCATTGCATCATGAAAATTAAATTCAATTTTTTCATCTCCTACCTCTATAGACAAAGTATCCTTACCACAATCAATTTTTGTATTGGCAATTTTCAAGAATGGTCTCCCAAACAATATAGGAGTGTTGTTTGATGAATCACAAGAATCATGTTCCATATCAAGAATATAAAAGTCGCATGGAATGACCAAACTATCAATCTTGACTAGGACATCTTCTATCACACCAAGTGGGTAAACAAAACTACGATCCGCAAGTTGTATTATAATGCTAGTTTTATTCAAAGGCTCAAGACTAAAAGAATCATAAACATGTTTAGGCATAACACTAATGGATGCACCTAAATCGCACAAAGCCCTTTTGAAACCAGCATTACCAATAACACATGGGATAGTAAACGCACCTGGGTCTTTTTGCTTCAAAGGCATATTCTTTTGAACAATAGCAGATATAACTTCACCCATACTTACTATTTCATGACCTTTTAGTTTGAAAGCTCTCTTGGTAGTACACAACTCCTTCAAGAATTTGGCATACTTGGGAATTTGCTTGATAGCATCAAGCAAAGGAATGTTGAGTTCTACTTTCTTGAAAACCTCTAAAATCTCTTTTTCTTTGTCCTCTTTCTTTGACCTAGAAGAACTCATAGGAAAATGTGGAATTTTTTTAAAACTGGAATTCATTGAGTGAGGAGTTACCTTTGGAGTGTCGGTCGATGTTTCAGTTTGTGGAGGAGGAGGATGTTCCTTCTTTGTACTCAATTTGGTTTCTATCTCTTCTTCTTCCTCCATCTCAATTTGTTTTGACCTTTTCTCTTCAAATTCTTTCCCACTTCGCAGCATGATCACACTAACATTCTCTATTGGATTCAATGCTTGGGAGGGTAATTTTTCATTCATTTGTGCTTCCAATTTCCCCACACTTGAAGCTACTTGCCCCATTTGCTTCTCCAAGTTGTGAATACTTGACCTTGTTTCCTGTTGAAAAGACATGACATTTTGTTGCAAGGTCATAGTGTTAGAAGCCAAAGTTTTCATCATCTCACGAAGATCATCACTGGATGACGACCCCATAACATTGGAGTTTGTGAATGGAGGGGGTTATCTTGCTTGATAATTCTGTTGGGGCTGAAATCCATGGGGATGGAACTGTCGGCCTTGATTGCCTTGTTGAGGTGGGTTCCCATAACATAAGTTTGGATGATCTCTCCATCCGGGATTGTACGTGTTGGAAAAGGGATCATATTTATGTTGGGACTGTCCGTTGAATCCTCTATCAACTGCATGAACCTGTTCAATGTAATTTTCTTGCATTGTTGGGCACATATCTGAGGTATGTCCTTGTAAGGAACATATGCTACAAACTTTCACCTACTGTACATTTCCACAAGCCAAAGAACGCACAAGAGAAGTAAGATCATTAACTTTATTTTCAAGGTTAGAAATACTTACCTCATTTACTCGTTTGTTTACGAAGTCTCCACGCGTGCCAAATTGTTTCGAGTTGGCTGCCATGTTTGAGATTAATTGGCGTGCAGCCTCGGGTGTCTTATCTACCAATGCCCCTCCACTTGCAGCATCAATGATACTACGATCAGTAGGCATCAATCCTTTATAGAAATATTGAATGAGCAGCTGATCGGGTATTTGATGATGAGGGCATTGAATGCACAGTTGCTTAAATCTTTCCCAATACTCGGAAAGTGTCTCTCTATGAGATTGTCGAATCCCACATATTTCTTTCCTTATGTTGGCAACTTGAGATGCTGGGAAATACTTTTCAAGAAAAATCTTCTTCATGGCATTCCACGTTCCAATGGAACCTGGGAGAATAGAGAAAAACCATGTCTTTGTTGCCCCTTTCAAAGAGAAAGGGAAAGCTTTCAACTTAACTTGTTCTTCATCAACTCCATTCGGTTTCATGCCAACACAAACCATATGGAACTCCTTGAGATGAGTATGAGGATCTTCTCCTGCAAGACCATTGAATGTTGGTAACAAATGTATAAAACCAGATTTGAGCTCAAAGTTTACATTATTGTCAATGTTTATGCACAATGGTTGATTTTCCACGTTAGGAGCAGCAAGCTCCTTGAGTGTTTGTTGTCGTACAACCGCCATGATGTTGAGGCGAGCTTCCTTTCTTAACCTGCATAAAGTGCTTTATATTTCAAGATCAACTTGCACTTGAATTTGATTAGTAGAACAGGTCACAGGCATAAATCGCTAAGAAAACTCAAAAGAAAGCAACTCACACAAGAGATAAAAAAAAAAAAAAAAACAATGCAAATTATATGAAAATCCTACGCTAGAAAACTAAAACTGCCTAAAAACCTTAGAAAACAGTGGACTTTGGCCTCGATAGGGTGGGGCTAGTGGTTACCACTAGTCCTGTTCAGAACGTCGTTTCCCTTAAGGAAAGAAAAGGTCGAAACCTAATTCCACCAAAAATTCTGTTTTGAACAGTATCGCTGCCGCAAGTGAACAGTACCGCCGCAAGAGAAAATATTGTTTCTCTTTTTTTTTTTTTGAATCACAACAAATAAAAATAACAGTACAAGCACAAGAATCAACTAAAATTACCTCCCCGGCAACGGCGCAAAAATTTGTTGCGATGTCGCGGTCGCACAAATTAATTACCCTAGCTTCAAACACAACACACAAAATAGTATAGAGCAAGCAAGGGGTCGATCCCACGGGGAAGATTCAAGTCAGATTTTTATGCTAGATGATATGCAATATGGGGGGTTTGGATGTTATCTAGGCTAAAGCTAAAGAAAACAGAAAACTATCAAACGAAATTTAATAAAATCAGAAAATTATCAAGAGAACAAACCTTGGTCACAAGCACACATCCACCTATAGAAATCAGAACTGATCATGGAAACGAAACATCAATTTATATTCTGAATATTTATCTCTTCTTAACATTGGTTAATTAACGGATCCGCCGTATAACTAACCCTAACCATTAAACAATCACAGTGTCCGCACTAGTAATTTAATTCAATAGAAGCCTTAAGAACTAGATAAGTTGATTAATCAAGAAAACATAACTGTTCGCAGTCTATGTTTGATTTGATTGAATGTTCTCCCTAAGATTAATAACGTAGATCCGCCACAATTATTAAACTCAGTTGCTTCACAAGTTCATATACCACAACTCCAGTTTTGATATCAAACTTAGCAATAGATTGTCTACAATAATAACTTAGAGTCCGCTCTAGCAATTAAAATAAACAATCATACGAAAAATAAGCATAGGAGAACAAACATATTCATCATATAAACTGAAAAGAAAAGGTAAAATAAATCTCACAGTTCTTGAAATCCGAAGGTTTCCGTGTCCTTGCAACCAAGAAAAAGTGTTTAGCCTTGCATGTTTGTTGAACAACTAATCAAAAAGAAGGAAGAATGCATGATTTAGGGTTTCTTAGAGGAAGGGGGCGTTTTTCTCTTCTTGGCTGGCTGCCCCCCTTCTCTTCTCTCATTCTTTTTATATCCTAGGAAACCCTAGGTCTCTATTTTACAAAATAGTCCTCCATTAAGTAGACTGTTTACATTTAAGTACTTCAATAACTATTTTCCTAAAAAAGGAGAAATAGCCTTGCATGAAATCTTCAAGCTTTGACTTAGAGGAGCTAAATTGCTGAAATAAAAACTTGGATATCGGTTTAGATGCTTCGGAACGTAATTTGGACTCGTTTCTTCACGAAACCTGTTTGCTGGCAGAATTCAGATGTCATCTTTGAAAAATCATATCTCCCTCATATGACATCTTTTTTGGCTGAAATTTAGAGCTTTTATAGACCTTTGAGTCATGACTCCAAAACATTTGAGTTTTTATAAATTGGACTTCTGTAGCTCTAGATATTCAAGTTGGAATGGCCGAAGGGCAACACTGGCAGATTGCGAGATTTGACTTTGAAGGCTGCAATTTCCATGCTCTTCCTTATTTTATTTTCTTGCCTTAGATGTCCAGAAAGGTATGGATGTTAGATTTTTAATGCCACTTGAATCACTTCATTTCAACCTCTAGAGCTCACGCTCTACACAAAACATCGACTGAAGGTCAAATCTGCCAATTATCTCTAATTTACTCCTTTTTGCATCTTTCATCCAAAAGTGCCTTCAAAACATAAAACAAAGAATATCAAGGTATTTTATATATAAAACATAGGCAAAACACTAGTTAAATGTGGGTGAAACTATCGAATAATATGGTTGCATCAGCGGACTCTAAGTTATTATTGTGAACAATCTATTGCTAAGTTTGCTATCAAAACTGGAGTTGTGATATATGAACTTGTGAAGCAACTAAGTTTAATCATCGTAGCAGATCTATGTTATTAATCTTAGGGAAAACATTCAATCAAGTCAAACATGAACTGCGAACAGTTATGTTGTCTAGATTAATCAACTTATCTAATTCTTAAGGCTGCCATTGAATTTTAATTACTAGTGCAGACACTGTGATTATTTGATGGTTAGGGTTAGTTATACGGCGGATTTGTTAACTAACTAATGTTAAGAAAAGATAAGGATTCAGAATATAAATTGATGTTTCGTTTCATTGATTAGTTCTAATTTCCATAGGTGGATATTTACTTGAAACCAAGGTTTGTTCTCTTGACAGTTTTCTAATTTATTTAATTTAGCTTGATTGTTTAATTCTGCTATAGTCTAGATAATCTCAAAATCCCTTCCAATTGCATATTGTATAGCATAAAAATCTGAACTAAAACTTCCTCGTGGGATCGGCTCCTTGCTTGCTCTATACTATCTTGTTTATTTAAGCTAGGGTAATTAATTTGTGCGACCGTGACATCGCAATAAGTTACTTTCAAGAATTGATGTGTTTATGTGTACTATGTTTTGTATATACCAAGTATATGAAAGAATTATGATTGTTATGTGACACGATCATTAAGTTGATGTCTTATCCCAAGTGCAAGAGTGTCGAAGTAATAAATAACCCGACAAGACCGGGGTCGAATCATAGGGAGGTGAACTATATAAAATTATAAACAATAAATGAAAAGGAGTTGAAGAGAACTTTTGATATGTGATATTGATGTAAGGATTAAACAAGGATAAAATAATTGTCATGGTTAGAGGATCCACTAATGGTATTTCAAACAAGTATAGTATAAACTCTTTTTATTACTTAACTGGAAACCACACACAAAGGAGGTTCCAATTTGATTATAAATTGTTAACATGATTACATTAATTATCTTATTCAAGTAATGCCAATACTTGTAAATATTATCAGGTATTCATGGTGATAACTTATGTTAACAACAAAGCAAGTTCCTTTCATAGCTCAGGTGTCAGTTATACCATACCATTGGCTATAAAAGTGTCAAGTATTTGTTGTACCAAGAGTTGTACAAAACAATCTAGATTAACCATTTAACAAGCAAGGTATTAAAAGTGAGTAAGATAACAAATACATAACATGTTAGTATCAAACATTAAAGTTCATGTTGAGTTTATATTATATTTATTCTTACACCATTAGTGTACCCTTTTCACCTTGACAAAATAAACTTGGCTGAATATTATGAATAAGAGAAACATAGATAAACAAGATAAGAACATAATTATATAAGTATAGTAAAGGAAATGAAAAGCATAAACAAGAGATTAAGGAAAATATAACATGGAATAAAACTTGAACATTACAAAATACAAAGAAAGAGAGCAAGAGCAAGATCTTGATCTAAAAACCAAGATGCCTAAATGCATGGCAAATGCCTCCTTTTATAGGCCAAATTCGGACTATTGATTTGATGACTAATTGTTGAGTGGGTGGCCACCTCTTGACATGGTAACAATCCTTATCTTTTTGTCTGCAGAAAACATCATTGCTAACATCAGAATGTGAACAGATAGTCTTCATGAAAGTTCTGGAAAATTGTCTCAGCTTTCCAACAAAACAAGAATGAGGTCATTTGGGCTTCTAGAACTTGAGATATGGGTTGAACGCTGAACAGTGTCTGGGCTGCAGGACATATCTGACTTCTCTGTTATTGCTACAATGTGAACTTGAAAACGGTCGTTTTGAATCTTGGACTCCTCATAAAAGTTTTAGGCCTATGTCTTAGCTTTTTATCCATATAGACCAGACCTAAATCTAAGTTCTACAGCTTCAGTTATGATCCAATAACCAAATAGTGTTCCACTTTGAATTCAACCAGCATCTCTTTTCTAAGCTTAACCCTCTCTTTGTCTTCTCAATTTCAATAGTTAAACTCATCAATCAATTCTTTGATTTATGTGATAGGCCTGCATTTAAAATGAACATTTACCATAAATTAAAGGTATCTTATATTATCATACTTGTTATTATAAAACATGTTCTAGTTAAGGAGTTATTGATACTTCAAGTACAAAATGATGAAATAAAACCTTGATAAAAATGCACTTTTAAGTACTAATCACACCACCCGACCAGCTTATTACTAGTCCCTAGTAATCAAAGTGTTAAAACAATTTGCAAGTTCCACAAAGCAAGACATTCATCATTCAACTTCCACTAATCTATCAAAATAAACAAACTCTCATTAAATTTATAAATCTGCTTCATACTGTTGAAACAAGATATTAATAAACCTTCTTTTTATGTGCTCAATGTATGAAAACATAGATGATGGGGCTTTTATTGGAAGAAAACAATATTCTATTCTAATATTATTTTAAAGTTAACTCATTTGGGTTGGGATTATTATTATCTTTTTTTTATTAGTTTTTTTTTTTTAATAAAACACAATACGTCCTTAACCCATATAGGGAGCTTTAGGCTAATGACTCCCAGATCAATTGGTTTTAAAGCATTGGGTGTTGAGACACCCATTCGAGCTTAGTAACTCGGGTTGCAGATACTAATATGTAGATAGTGCAATGTTTGATTCCCTTAAGCTTTTCTCCTTAACCCATGTAACAAGCATTGGGCCAATAGCTCCCAAGTCAGTTGACTTTAGGGTACTAGGTGTTAAAACACCCCTTTAGGCGTAATTGCTTAAGTCAATAAGGCTACGAAACCAAACTTATCTATTTTTTTATTTTTTTTCAATTTTTGTTTTTTTTTATTATTATTATTATTATGTTTTTTTTTTGTTTTTTTTTTTTGCAAATTATATACTATCCATTTCCCTTAGTTGTTACATTTAACAAAAGAACATAAATAATGTAATAATCCAATATGCAACCCACAATCATATGTTAAAGTGTGTATGTGAAAATAAAGGTTTAAGAATACTTGTTAAATGAGTATATGAGCAGAATCAAGTGATAACAATGCAAGAGTTTGTAAACCTGAATATTTCAAGAAGTATTCTGATAGACCTTGATAAGAATATTTACTAAGATGCATCTCAAGAGTCAATAAAATTCCTCCTTACTCTGCCATCTTAATAACAATTTTGTCAAATGGTTTTAATAATAGTAGTAAGTTAGTTTTTTTTTAATGTCAACTACTACCATCTTCCCCCAACCAAAACGAGACATTGTCCTCAATGTCCTAAGATAAAAAGATAGAATATAAAAGACATCACCTGAAACAGCAAACACTGAAAAACCTGAAACACATTTAAACAAATATAAGAAATAACAAAATAAAATAATATGTTATTAGTAAAACCAAAAGACACAAGGTTTTTAAGGTTTCACAAACGAAGGCTCAAATCTAATCTAAGCTTTTTAAGGCTTTCCATAGTTGACCAATTTATACGACTCATTGAGGGATCAATTACAGGGATGAAAGATTGTAGTTGGTCAATCAATTGTTCAGTAGTATCAGCAGAGATTATGATTTGTCGTGCAAGTTATAATCATTTTCTCACATCATCGCATAATTTAGCATTTCACATAAATGCTCACAAGAATTTCTAAATGTACTTGTCTTATATAATAAATTTCAGCATACATTTTGCATGTAAAATGATCAAGCACCTAGTTCTTTCAACATTTAAGAAACAAAGATCAAATTGGAGAAGCCCCCCCCCCCCCCACCCCACCCCCCCCTTTATCCTTGTTTTTTGGCCGAAACTTACATGGCCTTGGAACCCAATTATTATCATCAATTTCTCATAATTTCCAACATATTATATGTCAAATGGACCTTTATTTCTCATCCCTATTCAGAATTTTTATTTCCCCCAAATTATGTGTGAACCCTAGAAGTTAAAATTTGGGGTTCTTCCAAATTACTCACCAAAATCAACATAATAAAGGAAAAGGTTAAAGAATATGTCTCAATCAAGCTTAATCAATCAAGCTTCTTCTTCTTCTTCCATAACCCACACTTAATCAATCAAGCTCCTTTCCTCTAAACAAGTTTTCCCTTCATAAATTTCAGCACCAACACTTTTCTCCTTTAAAATCACTCATATAACTCTAACTCACTCTTTAGGAAGGTGTTTGTAAGCTCTTAAATGAAGAATTTCAGAAATGGTTCTCTCTCTCCCTTTATTTGTACTGTTCAGCGTGAAGAGTATAGAGGAATAATGAAATTCTATCAATTTACAAAAATACCCTTAATGTGTCCATGTGTAAATTTCTGTATTTTTTATCTTAGCACCATCAGTATTGCAATACCTTTTTGAGCTCTGAATGCTCTAACATTTTAACCCAAGATAAAACAGTAAGTCTAGAAATTCTCCACAAAATTTCAGCCCGATCCAACAGTCGGATTGGAAGATATGATTGATACCGTAAAACTAGACAGTTGATGTCTTTTACTTCTAAACCCGAATTTCATGCTTTAATTTATTCAATTAGAACATCATGAAATTTTTCCAAAATTTTTATTCATTAAATTCAATATTATCCTATCCATCACTGATTTATCAAAATAATTCTTTTATCCATTAAGACTTTTCTCTGGTTTCACTAACGTTATGAATTTTAATCCAAAATTCATAACCCTCATTTCGACTTCCACCATACCTTTAAATTTATATATGGAGATCATTCTCTCCCTTACATGTCACATTTATTATTATTTCTACTATTTATTAATTTCTTTTCATATTGAGTCTCTATTACTCATCGAGGTCTTCTTACTTCGATTTTACATTTATGCGAGGGTTTACATAACCGAACTACCTCTCTAAAGAATAACTGTTATATTTGTTGCATCATCAGTTTTATGAAAAAATATGAAATGTGTCATTAGTTTTATAAAATCTATCTACAACAATAAATATGGAGTCTCTTCCTTTCCTTGACTTAGCTAAACCCAACATAAAGTCTATAGAAATACCAACCCAAGATTCCTTATGAACAGGTAAAGATGTATATAACCCATGAAGCATTACTTTAGACTTAACTTGTTTACATGTTATGCATCTATCACAAATTATTTACACATCTCTTTTCATGTTAGGCTAATAAAAATATTCATGTAGAAATTCTAAAGTCTTAATAATCCCAAAGTGTCTCATTAATCCGCCATCATAAGCTGCTCTTATAAGCAATTCATGCATTGAACAATTAGACATACATAAAAATACATCATGCCTAAAAAATCCATTAGTTGCCACAAGTTCATATTGGAAATAAATCTCACCAAAGTTAGTATCATCAAAATAAAGTTCTTTTACATACTGAAATTCTAAAAGCCTAGTATTCAAATTATTAAAAAGAACATACCTTCGTGATAATACATTTACAACTATATTTTTCTTATCTTGCTTGTATTTGATAATATATAGGAATGTCTCAATAAATTCCATCCACTATGCATGTCTACGATCCAACTTACCTTGACTTTTCAAGTGTCTCAAAGATTGGTGAACGATATGAATTACAAATTCTTTAGGCCAAAGGTAATGTTGCCAAGTCTTCAACGTCCTCACTAATGCATACAACTTTTTATCATATGTTGGGTAGTTTGAAGTTGCACCATTAAGCTTTTCACTTAAATAGGTTATGGGTCTTTTATCCTACATTAAATAACCTTCAATACATATACTTGAAACATCACATTCAATCTCAAAAGTTTTTGTAAAGTTAGGTAAAGCAAGTAAAGGGGCCAAAATAAGCTTTTCTTATAACAAATTAAAAGTTTTATCTTGTTAGATTTCCCATTTAAAACTTACTATCTTCTTTACAATTTCAGTTAATGGAAAAGCAATTATACTAAAATCTTTAACAAATCTTCTATAGAAACTAGCTAATTCATGAAACCTTCTTACCTCACTTACCATCTTAGATATAGGCCACTCTTTTATAGCCTTGACTTTAGCCTGATCCATCTCAATATCATTTGCACTAACAACTTATCCAAGAAAAAACAACCTTTTCTAAGCAAAAGTCACACTTCTTTATATTAGCATACAAACTTTCCTTTCTAAGCACATCATGTACCTATCTTTAATGATCTATATGCTCATCTAATCCTTTACTATAAATTAATATATCATCAAAATAAATAACTATGAACCTACCAATGAATGCACACAATATATGGTTCATTAATCTCATAAAAGTACTAGGCAAATTAGTAAGTCCAGAAAACATGACTAACCACCCATACAAATCATATTTAACTTTAAAAGTAGTTTTCCATTCATTACCTTCAATTATTAAAAATTGATGTTATCCACTTCTAAGATCAATTTTAAATAACAGACAAGATCCATGCAACTCATGAAGCATATCATTTAATCTAGGGACAAGATGTTTATACTTTACTGTTATGTTATTGATTGTTCTATAATCAATACACATTCACCAAGTACCATCTTTTTTAGATACTAAAAGTACATAAATAGCATATGGACTTATGCTCTCTTGAATGTGCCCCTTCAATATTAACTCATTTACTTGCCTTCGAAGCTCCTTTGTTTCCTCATGATTACTTATATAGGTTGGCCTATTAGGAATGGTTGAACTTGGTACTAGGTCAATATAATGTATATTCCTCTTATAGGTGACAATCCACTTGGAATTTCATCGAGAAATACATCTTCAAGTTCCTTATTTTCACTCAGCCTCACATTTTCACCATTATTTTGTAGTAAGGCATGTTCGATTTATTTTGTATTCTTTAGCTTCAACTGATCTTCATACACTTTTCTAGGTGATAATAGTGCAAGCATGTATGTTTTCTCCTCCTTTTCTAGTGAATACCTATTTTTAAAATCATCATTCTTGGCTTTCCTATCAAATTATCAAGTTTTGTCTAATAATAGGTGTACGTAGAAATATCATACAAAACCTCATCTTTATATCTCCCTACTTAAAATGAGATTAAAACCTATTTAGTCACCCTAACTTCTCCACATTCATTAAGTCATTAAAGCTTATACAATGTAGCATGCTTAATGGTAGTTAAGTTCAACTGTCTAACTAAAGTTGTGTTAGCAACATTAGTACAAATACTATTATAAATAATCATATTGCATAGCTTTTTTTTATGTGGCATCTATTATGAAATATATTCTTCCTTTTTGCGCAATATCTTCTCTATTGACAAGAACATTCAAAGATCTCTTTATAACCAAGGACTCACCATTAACAGCATATTCAACATCATTAGCATCTTCAAATGTTGGCATGCTTTCACATTCAGATTCATCACTAGGTGACTCCACTTCTCTATCATATCTCAAAATCATAATCCTTTTATGTGGATTCTCTATTGCATAATTCCCAAGTCCTTGACCTAAAACACTTAATATCTCGTTTATGCTTCTACTAAACATTATTTCTTCCTTTTTTTCCTTTATTGTCGCAACATGTTTTTTAACATATAAGGGTTCGACAACCTTAGGTATCTGCTATTAGCTTTGTTTGTGCATTACCCTCTCTCCTGAAGTTCAACTTCTAACCCTGAGATGATCTCAAATAACTGTATGGTCTTACACTACCTTTTCTTTTCAACTGTTTTTCTACCTTTATAGCCATGTGCACCATATCTTTAATTTCTATTTAATGGTGCAATTCAACCACTTTAGCAATATTTCTATTTAAACCATTTAAAAATCTAGTCATTTTGGCTTCCCTATCTTCAAAAACATTAGCTCTAGTCATTGCTATTTTCATTTCCTTAAAATACTCATCAACATTTTTAGAACCTGGAGAAAAAAATTGCAATCTATTATATACTTGCATATAGTAATGATTAGAGACAAATTTCTTTCTCACATGATTACTTTAATCTCCTCCCATGTATCAATGGGTCTTTCTCCATTACGCCTTTTCCTTGTACCAAGTTGATCCCACTAAATAATAGCATAATTAGTGAATTTAACTACAGCTAGTTTTACCTTTTTGACCTCTGAATATTGATGGCAATCAAATAAATATTCCATCTTTTTTTTCCAATTCAAATAAGCCTCTAGATCATTCTTTCCCTGAAATGTTGGAATTTTAAGTTTTATGCTACCCAAATTACGATCTAAATCATCTTGATCATCAAAATTCCTCTCTTAGCCAAAATCTACCACCAAACTCTCTTATTGGCCATGTTTTATATAAGGGATTTTGGTGTGTATGGGACTTCCTTCCATGATTTACTACAGCATCCTCCTCATCATTAAAGTTTTCAGCTACACTTTCATCTGGAGAAGAAAGTGCTTGTCTAGTAGGCCTTTTAACCTCTTTTTCTTTACTACTAGGAACATCATGTCTATTAATCATCTCAGTACTCAATTTATCCATCTTTCCCATCAAAGCCTCCATCATTACCACCAACCTATCTTTTCTTTCTACATGATCCTTTGTTTTTTATCGTGTCATGGTGAATACATGTAATAAAGGTTAGTGGCAAAGAAAGATTCCCTCACACACTCCCTTATGAGTTTACACTCGATTTAATGTCATTACACTCGTGCTTCATTCAATTCAATTAGGCTTTTCACTCTAATAATCTCACTATGACCTTAACCCCATTACTCCCTTACTTAGGTTCTAGGTAACTTAGCAAGTTCTCAAATAATCAATCAAAACAATGTAATGACTTTATAATAATAAAGACTCAAGTGTCAAGGAATATATGAAACTAATCAAAACAAAACTTGAGGATAAATTTACGAATAACAATCTAAATTCGTGCAAAATATAATGACGAAAAGAAGTCATGAAATAAAAGCAATGGAGTTATGTTAAGGATTCAAAGAAAACTAACTAATTCAAGAAGTAAAAATTCAACTTCAAGAATCTCAAGAAAACAATTAAAATAAAGCAAGAAAGATCTATACTAACTAAATTTTAATGAAACAAGGCAAGATAACCCAAGAAAAACAAGAATTCAATTTGGCAATACCAAGATTTGGTATGTATCTATTCGAAAAAAATCAAGAAAATATTCAAGAAACTTTTGGGTAACCCTAAAATTCAAGGGCTTGTATTCGGTTATGCTCTAACTTGTCAATTCAATCAATTCTTGCAATTCTTCCTTCTTTTTTTATCCTTGTAATTCAGCAAAAACGGGATTTCTTTTTAATTTTTTTTCTCTAGGCCAAAATCAAGAAAGATAAAAGATCAAGATCAAGAACACAATTTTTCTTTGTTATGTTCGTCAAAATCAAGAATCTAAGCAAGATGATTTTTTTTAATAGAGGGTTTGACACAAACTTTGAGATAATAAGAGAAGAATAGACTTTTTTTATATATATAAACAATACCCTATCCAAAACTGGAAAGAAAGAAAATCAAGAAACAACACGAACTATAGATTAAAGGAATACAACCTATAATAGCACAAGTCTGATACCACCTGATGCGAACACCTTCCAAGATAAGCTAAATAAAATTTGAATGGTTTGCAACTTGACCCAACAAACCTGCCTCGAAACACCAAAGTTACATGCAATAATCACTCTCACCTTATGTCTATAAAGAGACGTGAACAAGTACTATAAAATCATTCTGAATTTGATCAATTCTTTAAAGACCCTGTTATTTCAATCAAGAATTCAGTATGAGAATCTCTTAACCATATAAAACATAACATGAATGCTGATTTCTTTATTAAAAAAATAGTCTTACCTCAAAAAGACTTTACAAAAGAGTTTTTATACTAAAAAGAATTATAAATATAATAGTGTATCCCTAATAAATATGGATAAACCTAATAAATAATAATATTCCAACTAACCAAAATTTAAATAAAGACCCTAAATATATCTAAAAATTCTAATAATAACTAAAAGATAAATAAAACAACAACCCAACTAATTTAAATATGATTAAAGTTGTTTTTGTAATCTAGTGACAAAATCAAAGGCCACCATTTAATGCATGGTTCTCTCTCGTATTAATAAATTAGAAGGTGTAACATGTGTCACTAGAAATCTATAGATATCTATTATTCAACGCAACTAGAATCGCATTAAATTTCCTTTTGTAGCTCTAGTTATGACCAAAACAGTAGCTAAAGGTTAAAATTAGCATATTTGAATCTTTTTATTCCAATCTTTTTATAATGTCTGAATGCTTACCTACAAGTCATTCTTGAATATGAATTAAATTAATCAAGGCTTATACTTTAATATCTTCTTGAAGTTAGCCCATGTGTCTTGAAAAAAGTCCATTGAAAACCTCTTTGAACCTCTTAGCCCTAAGTCTTGTCATTGGACCAACTAGAACCTCTAATGGGTCTCTTGGTGTTGCTTGGATCACATTAAATAGGCTTTTGCAATTGATTCTAAGATGACTCTCACAAATTTTTATTTTCTTTTTTAGTCTCAAAAAACTCTAGCAAATCTCTCAAAATTGAGTCTCAAAGGACTTTCAAAAATATTTCTTCATTCTTACGTCCGAGAGGACCCTTGCAAATCTTTCTTTACTTTTTGTCTTAAAAGACTCACAAATATTTCTTTACATTTGAATCCCAAAGGACTCTCGCAAATTTTTCCATGCGTTTTAAGTCTTAGATGACTCTCACAAATCTTTCTTTATTCTTGAGTCTCAAAGGACTCTTTCAAATCTTTCTTGCGATTGAGTCTCAAAGGAATCTCGCAAATTTTGCTTTAATTTTAAGTTTTAAAGGACTGTTGCAATCTTTCTTTACTTTTTGAATCTTAAAGGACTATTGCAAACTTTTCTTTATTTTGAAGTCTCGAATGACTCTTGTAAATTTTTCATCGTTATTGTCTGAGAGGACTCTTGTAGATTTCTATTTATTTTTTTAGTCTCAGATGACTATTGCAAACTTAATTCCAAAACATTACTTTTTTGAATTCGAATCCCAGGTTATTCTTTCAAATTTTAATTCTTAAAAATAGTTACCTCTCGATTTGACCACCTTTCAAAAAATCTCCATGTATTTTATGTTTTCTTTACAAGCTTTCTAAACAAAATCTATTAAAAAAGCTTCTTTTTTTTGTAGACTTAATACCGTAAGTATTTTAAAGAGGGGTCATAACTTAGTTTTTTGCCCCTTAAATATCCACACACAAAATTTAAAAATAAAACAAATATATATAAGGAATGAAATTGAGATGTATTGAGAAAAGTGTTGAAATTGGCTAAATAATTGAAAAGCTAATGAATGAATTAAGAAAAGTAGAAATAATAAGGGACTATTTTAATGCAATAAATGAAATTGAATTAAATACTAAGAACCAAGTTGAATTTGAGAGAGAGAGAGAGAGAGAGAGAGAGAGAGATTTACTCAAAAGAGAAGGGAAAGAGATAGAGAAAGAAAAGAGGAAATAATGTTTGGGAGTGTGGTAGCGGTTGCTTTTCAAAGTGTTTTTCACTTGAAAATGAATCAAAATAATATTTTTTTTATTTTAAAAAAATTATTTTTGACATCAGCACATCAAAATAATCTGAAAACAACTAAAAAAATATTAATTTAAGTAAAAAAAATTATTTTTTTCAAAAATACTTTTGAAACGCAAAAACAAATAGGCCCGAAGATATGGTTTGTCGTAATGTGTTGACAACAATGGGTTTATAGAGTAGAAAGAGGATAATATAAATTGGACATAATTATTATGCCAACACATAAAACCAATTTACGAGGCTCGCACTCACTCAAATGTTTAACCTTCAAATCAATAGATTTTATAATCTTTAAAGCAGATCTGTCTGATAAGAAATGGATTAAGGTGAATAGCATAGGCACACATACCATTATTTTTAAATTAATAGAAACTAAATCGTATGAGGATTTCATTGTAGCTCTACACACAGATTACTGTGAATTGATACAGTAAAATTACTTTTTTACCCTTGAGTAGCTTAAATTTAAGCCTTTGATTTAGGGGTGTTTTGGTCTTTTCCTCTAGCTCAGTGATCATTAAAAGATTGTTTGGGGTGTGTGCGTCTTTTCAAATTTTTTAACATGGTGAAAATACTTTTTTACCTCTAAAGTCAACAAAATTTAGAACTGTTGACCAAGGGCTTTCTTGACTTTTCATAATATTCGTAACAGTAAAAATATATTTTTGCCCCCATGATAAAAAAAAAAGGCTCCTGGACAAGGGTATTTCAGGTTTTTCCAATTTTCATGTACAGTAAAATAACGTTTTTATCATTAAAAAAGACTAAAAAGAAGCTTTGTCTTTTGGGGATATTTTGGTATTTTCACTTGGGTATTTTGTGTTATTAAGAGGACCATGAGGGGTGTTTTGGTATTTTCACGTTTTATTTTTATTTTTTAATTGAAAAGTTATTGGCTTGTGTTCCACACGCACCAGCGAGTGGTCGGTGTCCGTGCCATTCAAGTGGCACGTGTGACGCCGCCTGGTGGCCAAATTTGATCATTCGTCGTCTCCCTGGTTATACAGTCATGCCCTCTTCCACATGTTGTGGCACATGTAAGCTTATAATAGTTGGATTGCCGCGAGTGATCGATTTTTTTTTCTTTCTTTTCTCTCTCCTGATAACTAAAGTGCACAATTATCCTCTTCGTTTGTTGTCATTCAATTTTAGTCCTCATTCTTTGAATTTCTCATTTCATCCTTATTCCTTTTATAAAAGTTTTGTTTTTTTTTTTTTAATTTTGTCCTTCAATCATAATTTCTTATATGTTTTGTTTTTCATTTCAGTCCTCATTCTTTTAATTTCTTATTTTATTCCTTTTATAGTTTTAGTCCTCCTAAATCCGTCCTATTTTTTGTTGGTGTTTCATAATCCATCCTCTTTGTTTTGATTTTTTATTTTGGACTTTTTCTCTTTTATTTGAGTTTTATTTGTTTACAATTTAACCCTTTAATTCTAATTTGTGTATATTATGTTTTTCAATTTGGTCCTTCTACTTTTGATTTCTTATTTTTTTCTCTTGACTCTTTTTTCAAAGTTCTTATAGTTTTTAATTTTACCCTTCAAATCAAATTTATGATTTTTTTTAATAGTAATAATATTTTTTCCAAATTTATTATTATTATTATTATAGTATAGTAATAGTTAATAATAATTGTGATTGTGATAGTAGTAGTAGTAGTTATTGTAGTTATAACAGTAGTAGTAGTAGTAATAATAATAATAGTAGTAGTAATAGTAGTAATAAGAATAAAAATAATGATAATATTAATTACAGTGGCGGTGATAATAATTATAACAATAGTATAAACAATAATAATAATAGCAATGATAATAACAACGATAATAATGATAATAATAGTGATCATGATAATAATACTAATTATAATTATGATATTACTTATTGATAATAGTAGTAATGGTGGTAGCTATAATGATAGTGACAATATTAGTAATGATAATAATAACGATGAGAATAGTAATTGTTATAATAATAATTGTGATAATTCAGCATTCGATGTTATATTTGTTGGGAATTGAGTTTCTTTGTTTTTTCATTGATGATATTTTTTATCTAATATCCTAAATTACTAGTTCGAAAAGTTTACATGGCTTGATAATTATTTTTATTTTATTTTATTTTTTTATTTTATCGTTCAAGATTAGTTTTTAAAAATATAAAAAGATCATTCAAATTTTTTTTAAACCTGTTAAATAAACTAAAATAAACCAATTCATACCAAATTAGCTCTTAAAAACTTATTGTTTTGCTTGAATTTATAGCTCTTAAAAAAAATTTGTGCTATTAATAACTAAAAACATGGTTCGGCCCACAATGAAATACGGGAAATGAACTAGTAGAAATTATAACGTGTATTGCTCAGCTACAGAACCTGAAATTCGGAGCAGCTCTTATCTACTTACACGGGTGCATGTTATAGAAGACTTCATAGTTTCAACCTGGAAAACAAATAAATTTTAGCTCATTTGCCCTGTCCTATCGTACCAAAGATCTTCGTTGTAGCAGGGTGATGTTGCCAAATTGCAACATGTTCTACGGTTTACTTATTTACTACTGGTTCCACTAATAAGTTTTTCTTGATACAATTTATGTTAGTTTGCCTTTAATTTGCAAGTGTTTTCAGAGTGGATTCTGGAACAGTTTTTACATAAATTCAATTGGAAGACTGATTTAAAGTTTATGAAAAGAATTGACAATTTCGATTTAATCATTTTTAGTCTCTCAAGTCATCTGCTAAGCTAAATGCCCTCTTAAAGAAAGGTCCCAAGAGCAAATCCTGAGTTAAATATTTCAAAAGAATACAAGCATAAAACAAAACGATTTTCTGACATTACAAAATCATGCACTCCCTCTGGGCACCAAGACACCCTATCCTGGCATAAACAAGCTAAACATTCAGCATTGGAATGGCTCCCATAATTATGTCTTATAAAATTTAGAGGAGGGTTAGTTGGAGTTTTGGCCGATTTGGTTTCGGTTCTAAAACCTCCAAGTGAATTTTCACCGCCTGCAGGATACTGTATGAAACACTACCATCCATCTTCCTAATCTTCTGCTGCTGCTCATCTACAAACCATTCCCCACCCCCTTTATCACCTCTCATTGTCAGGTATACTGGCCCTTCTATACCAAACCTGCAGAAAACATATGTTAAATCCTATGCAATGCGCATATAAATAACCTCTGCTCCTCCACAAAGTGAAGGACCATCATGCATCGAACAAAGACTAAGGAAAGATTCAAGGAATCTAGATTTATGAACTAAGTTTGATGCAGGGTGTATTTGGTTTATTTTGGTATGTTCAATTTGAGGAAAACCAATGGCATAATAGACTGTCACATATATATCATGTCTTTGATAAGCAAAGTGTGATTGTTCTAGACATGGCATGAGCACACAGCTCATACTAGTCCTTGAATTGCTTTAGCATTGGAATTTATGCAGCTAGTGAACTTCTTGAGAAGCCGTGATTGTGCATTATGTTTCCAAGTGTGAACTCGTGAATGCAACTGCCTAGACTTTATGCTTCCACTCAGCAAATTATATACTCCATAATATCTGCACTTCCTGATCTTTCAGACCCAAACAAATCACAGTTAGATCAACTATCACACAATTGCTTTCGGCCCCAGAAATCCTTCACCTAATTACTTAAATTCCAGCTTCCACATACCCACCAAATTTGCTACTAAATGCTAAATTTAATTCTCTTCCAAATAAAACCCTGAATAGCAATTTTCCCAAAAATAAAGACCACCAGATTCATTTCTCTGGCACAATATTGGGCACGATAGTAGAAGAGTTCCTCTTTTCTTTTTCCTTGTTTGTATTCTAATTCCCATATCTTGGGTTCCTTGAGGGGACTGGGTGTGCTATACAGGGCAAACCGTAATTGAGAGAGACATTTAAATAAGAAAAGAGAAAAAGAGTAAGCTTATCCATTAAAAGGTCAAATAGGGAAATACATACTTGGGAACAAATACAATAAAACCATTTGATCTCATCTTTACTATTCTGGCCTCTGTGTCTGTCGGCCTACAACAAGAAAAAAGTTATGATAAATAGATTAGCATGTATTTATGTGCATGCAGGTTGGGGTCAGCAGGGGAATTGGGAGAGATCACACAAATTACCGGTTTCTGAAGTATATGAGAGTATGGAGCTCTACTGAGCCTCGGCTTGCCATCTGAGCATTCCTATGCCGATAATTCAAATCTGCAGGAAATTTACAGTAAGGAATGTTCTTATCATTCAGCATGACATGGTTGATATGAATTAATAGTAGCCCCATCAAACACACAGAATGCATTGCATGCCAAACTAATTAATTAAATCTATAATAGAAAAAATGTGGTTAGGTTCAATAGAGGAAACATATCAATTGGAGGACCTAATATTGGAGAGTATGAACATATTGTGAAAGGGAAGGGAAATCAAATCAGAACTTGCAGTTAAACCATGGCATATTTTTAACTGGAAAGTTCATTGTTGCTTACTATCAGCAATACTAGTGAGCTGGGGCCTGTCTCGGAATATAGTTGGAAGTTTGTATATTCCTATGGATGCAGCAAGCAACCTATGTACAATCACGTCTGCAAGAAAGTAAAATCAAAACTCAAATTCAGGTATCGTGTTCATCAGTAAAAAGTAAAACTGAACAAGATAAAACCTCTTACTAACCAGAATATCTCCTGATAGGTGATGTGAAATGAGTATAAAGAGGTGCTGCAAGCCCATAATGAAGAAATTCTGGAGGGCTGAGTTCTCCACTACAGAAATATACTGCCTGATCAAAGTTCAAGCAAAAAATAAATAAATAAAAATTAGAAATTCCATATACAAAGTACTCCTGAAAATCAACAATTTAAGTAATATTACCTGTGTCATACATCTAGTTGCCATTATACGGATCAGCTTGTTAAAGTATGGATCGTCACCCTGGAAAACATAATTTTGCAAGAAATGAAACAAGAGAAAAGAAAGCAAGCTATGAACACATGGTGATCAGGCTAAATCATGACTGATTTTAAATTTTATATTTTTTTGGAAACAGTGTCAAGTAAAAAACAACTCACCACAGCACGGTCAAGTGAATCGGCTAGTGCTTTTGAAGATGTGACATCCAAGTTCAAACCAACAGCAGCAGCTGTACGAAGCAAAGGTCCAAGCATCTCTTTTGTCGGAGTAGGATGACGCCTGAAAAGAGAGCACATGTCCACAGGAAACACAATTGAGATAGTTCAGTAATGGAAAACTGGAAAATCTTTGGCATATAAAAGAGAGTCTTTTGCTTTTCTTATAACAGAACAGTAGTTCAAAATAATACTACACCATAGCACTTTTAAAGAATCCAAGAGAAGTTTATTTCCTCTCTGAAGAATTCAATAGAAAATAACACGTCAGAAAAGATTCTTCAAACTTCAAAACAAATTATGGATAAAAAAGAAAAGGTTTTTCAATAGGTTAAAAGGGCCTTGCAACAGTTTGAATATCTCGTTAAAATAACATGCTGCAATACAATTGCCCATAAAAGAAAATCCAAAGAAACTCAAGTCTTGGCAAGTTAAAAGCAATTTCAAGCTTAAAAATACACTTTTTAACATGTATATCAAAAGATCTCTCTGCAATTCTCAAACATCTGACAATTATGCTTATGAATACTATTCCAGAATAATGTTTTCAACAAATATAACACAAATCAGTTACTAAACACAATCTTACTCAAGAACTTCCAACATGAAACAAAAATTGATATTACATCACAATTCTCTCACAACAATGTTTAGGCTATTAATGCATTGTCAAGTTAAATATTATCCCATAATTCAATTTTCAAGAGGCTTGGCAACAATAGACCTGACTAATGGACAAGAGATAATTATTTTTTGTTTAAAACTTATTCTTCGATTACTTATTAGGCAATGACCACTTGTATTGTTGATAAGGCTTAAAAGGTGACAAAAATGAAATTCCAAAAAAAAAAAAAAACATTATACAGTTACTTTACCTCAATAGTGAACACTCCGGAAATTCTTTAAGAATTTTTTCAGCTACAGAAACATTTGCAGCAAGCATAAACTCCTCAACCATTTGGTTTGCTTCTCGAATCTGATACATACCTGCAGAAACAAGGAGACCATTAGACATGATATTTTCACTACTATAAACAGAAAAAACTCAAAAAATGTAAACAATGCTGCAACCTTTATAAACCCAAATACATGCTTAATATAAAAGAAGGTTGAAGCATTCTGTAAGAAATTTATTAAACAATAAAAAGCAAATCTTTCCAGTGTCTTTTTTGAAAATCAAAGTCAAAAAAAATTCTTGTGGCTGGACACTACACCAACAGCTCTATAAAATTCACCAATTTACACATACATGATCCATTCCAGCACTCCATGCACTTCCTCTTTTTGTCGTATAGCAAGGGCACAAAAACACCCACCCTAAGCCCAGAAAAAAAAAACTCGTTGTTTGGGAAACATACCAATATCAAGAGGATCATGCGTCTCGGTATCAATCTGAAATTTGACTTCAGCAGAAGCAAGTGTTAGTGCTCCTCTATGAATTCGCCTCTGCCTCATTATCTGCAGAATAGTATATAAAGCAACTTCTGAGTGCATTTTTCATAGTGGCCAGTGAACAAAATAATTTAATCATGCTCCAAGATGCATACCTTTGCCAGAGCATTCATATTTCTCAAATCTTTAGTTACTGGATCAACTAATCGACTGAAAATAAGATTACATTGATTAGGACCCCATCAGCCAACTATGCATAAGAGACTTTCAAAGATGAGCCAGAAAGCAAAAACACTAATGCCACAAATTCAACAAACTGATATGGCCATATGTGACAGCGGAAGCAAGGAAAAGGATAGAGAGTTCTATCAAGATTTTCACAAATCACTGGTGCTAGCTTGGCCAAAACACTACCAGCTCGTTTATATAATACCACTCAGAGCTTGAGCACCTTTTTTAGCACCTGAGGACTTGAGCAAGCCACCACAGGACCAATTACTTGGTTTCTTTTTTGATTTATTAGTGCTACCGGTTTCCTCAAATCCATCCTGGAATAATTACGACATTCTTGAAGATTAATACTAAAAGTCACTTTTCATATTAAAATATTCTATCAAGACTTATCCCAACATGACATGAATCGGCAACATGAAGATCCATGTCTGCTTCGAAATCCCGAAACTCAATAAGCATATTCAACTAACCCAATCCACATGTTCTTAAAAGAAATCCGTTGGTCTTTTCTGTGTGATTGAAATCATTTGTTCTGATATGAGCATAACATCTTCATTTCTGCATATCTTCACTAAGAATCTAAGATCATATTAATTATAGATACATCTGATGGATATATGAGAGCAGTCTTCTGTATAAAACTAACTCTGTCCATGTCATCATTTCACAAGTTAAATCAGGCATGCCATAAATGTAAAAGGATGAAAAAAACCTAATATACATGTCAATGCGGCAAAACAAACAGAAGTCACTAGGAGAAGCTTATTCTCACTTCTTACAGAGAGAAGCACACATGGTTATTATCATTATAGAAGAAACACCTAGAATCTCAGGAATTACATAGGGGCCAGGACCAAATATAAAACATTTTCATTCATCAACTAATGGTTGAGTCAAAACATTACCTATCATCCATCCTAGCCTGAGCTTCAACATAAGATAATGCTGCACGTGATTTGATGACACTTTTTGTGTATTTTGTAGAAATAATCTCTGCTTCAGGGGTCATTTCCTGTATAATTGGTCATTAGAATTCAAAATATATTGTTTTTAATTATCACTGCATATGCTTAAACAATCATAAATTAAAGCAAGGAGTAGTTTGGAGGAAGTCCCTCATCAAGACAAGTAGAGAGCAGAGAGTGATACAGTGGAGAACCCCATCAAAGGAAAAAAAAAATGACAGAAAATGCTAGCCTAAAGATTAAAAATGGAAGCACATACCCAAATAACAGAAAAGGCTAGCCTTTCCACATCAGCTCGAAGAGAACATATATCTACAACATAAAACTCATTTTAATGACCTTAGGTTCACAAAATATATATATATATACACACACACAAAATACCATGAATTCTGACAGATTGATACACATCAAATAGAAAATCTACCTTCTGTTAAAGGTTTTGGAAGCATGTCTATACGACGCTCAACAAGGTAGACAGATGTACCCCTTTGTGTAGCCTCATCATCAAGTGGGGTGCCAGGGTGAACAAAATTCGTTACATCAGCAATGTCTTAATTTATATCAATAAAAGAAACCACTGAAGACTGTTATTTGCTCTTATAACAACTAAATAGAATGGTACCGCATTAAGAGAACTAAAAAAGCTAAAAGAGAGAATAAATCTAGTACAGGGGAACATTGACAGAAAAAACATGACAAAATAGGGAACACTACCTAAAGAAAATTAAAATCATTAAGTTCAAACAACAAGCAGTCTAGTGTATGTGTGTGCGCACGTGCACAAAACCATATTGATAGCCTACATAACCCTTAATTTTGTTAAAATAATTAAGAAAAAATATTATATTAAGCTCAGCATAGCAGAGGATACGGACTCCAACTTCAAAATTTCCAGTTGGAAGCATAGTACAGTGTAGTGCATCATCAATATCCTTGCATCCTGCAAGTAACATAAACTAAGAAGACGAGAAATTATAAAAAATAGTAGAAATGAACAACATGAAAATGGATCATGAACCTGGAGGATCAACACTAAAGACACACAAATGTCGTAAGTCAACTCTATTTGATTCGTTCAAATCTTTAGAGGAAACCGACCATGGTAGTGGTGGCAAGCATGCCAAAACTTGGGCAGAAAACGGTCTTGCATCAATATCATTCTCTATCAAGACCAACTGCAATTCACAAGATCAAAATACATTGTCAAAGAACCAAGTTTAAGTTATTGGGTAAGGCTCCAAGATATGATTTATATTACTCTCAACGCACCCCCTCAAGTAAAAGTTTTTAGGGCTTGAAACTTGTACAGACTCATCACTACCTTATGCTTAATTTTATCAAATAGAATAGGGGCTGACCACTTAGTCATTAAGGACCTGATATCATGTCAAAAAATCATTTCAACTCAAAAGCTTAAACTGTTAGGTGGGGCTACAAGATATGATTTATATTATTCTCCAACATATAACAACTCCATCTAAGCATCTAAAGCTTGAGGAACAATGGTAAAGGTCTATAGTAAAGGTTATAGTATCTAAAGCTTGAGGAACAATGGTAAAGGTCTATAGTATCTGAAGGAGCAGTTTTCAAATAATAAAAATTCCTCCACACACAAGTATGCACTCATAACTTATAAAATGATTACCAACCTCAGTTTCGGTATCTCTATCGCCTATCTGTCCTATACTGCGTATATAATGGCCAGAAGGATGTCGTGATTGACGGTCCCAGGAATCAACTGCTACAATAATTCTTTTGTCCAAAAGATTGTCAAGCTGCCGAGTTTGAATCCGAATCTTAGGAATTCTACGGTCTTTGGAGACAAATAAAGCATATACAAGACCACCACTTCCTGCAGGCATTGGCATGGGCTCTAAAGATCCACAGTAACTGCACAAGATCATTTAATAAAAAACTAAATCCATAACACAAACAATGCAACAAAAAAATACAATTTTTATTAAAAGTTAAAAATAATATTTCATGACTAGTCAGATTACAAGGAATATCCCATTTGCACAAAAAGAAGACTAAAAGAAAGTACATTACGTTAAAAGAGGGAATTAAAATAAGAAAGCTATGTTCCACAAGCAAAATAAGAAAGCTATGTTCCACAAGCAAAGCATTTGGAGCAATTGCATTATGGAGCACATAAGGTAGACATGCATCTATCTCCAGCATGATACTACATGGATGCAATGATAAGACTAACATCATTATCACAGGTTCATTCAAACCATATCCAACAAAATAACCAAAGTCAATATGCATATGTTCATGCAGAAATCAATCAGTATTAACATCAAGATGACTTACGAATGCCAATTCCGCTTTATAATACCAACAACAAGACCAGATGGGCGAGATGAGACAGGATTTGTGTCAAAAGTTGAACTTGATACTGGAATTGAAGTCCTGGGAGCATCATCTGAACTACCTGGGACTAGATGAACATCTTCTTCTTCATCCTCTGCAAGGGAAAATGAAATTGTTGAGAGAACATAGACAAAATGCAACCACACTGCTCTGACACCCCAAACCCAAACACACGTGCACACAAAGAGATCCATCTACTCATTAAGTAGAAAGGAGAAATATTTTCTGCACTTCCATTTTGCTTTTAGTATAAATCATAAGCTGCAATGAAAAAAGCAACTCTTGAGACTTGCAAAAAAGATAGTGACAAAGTGCATTACTGTCTTATGGCATAAGAACTGAATATGAAGACAAGAATGTAACCCATTTTTCCTTATTGTAGGTCATCAACCCAAAACCTTACACATAACCAAAGCAAAGTGGGCTAGAGCTCGTATATCTAAAGACAATGTTAAGGTGAAAAGGACAATTGATGTATCTACCTGTTTAGAAATTCATAAGCAAGTGATGCATTTTGCACACATGCACCTTCTAGGAGGCCCAAAAAAGCATGACAGAAAACATACCTTCATCTACTATAGATAACGATTTCTCCTCGTGCCATTGGTCTTGTGGAAGAAGTTCCACTGCCACAACATCACCATCAAAAGCCCTATTCATATTTCCACGCCCATAAATGACTATTTCATCACCAATGCTCTCACTTCCAACATATGCTTCAAATGGATTGTAACGGTTCACACGAAGTTTTCCTTGATGGTATATTCCTTTGGTCAAACCAGAAGTAATCTCTGACATGGGCTTATGCTGAACAAAGAACAAAGTGCAAGGAATTTTTTTTTTTTAACCCATCATGTCGTATTTTCTTGCAAGCTAAACAAATTAGAAACCATGAAGTTAGCAGACACTAAAGCAATACCTCAGGATAAACAACTTTCCTCTTTGAAGGTCTCATATCTTCGACTTCTTCCATGATTACATCTTCAGAAGCTGGCTGAACAAGCAAGTCAAGTAAAGCTGGTTGCCCCAATGATTTCACATATGATTCAACTGCAAGAAACAGCAGTTCAGAAGTCAGCTCTAAGCAAGCATATTTCCACAAAAAGTGTCACACTAACAAGGTACCAATAATTAAATCTTGCAGATGATGATATAATACATACTTGTCTCAGCAGAAACACCCTCTTCAGTAGCCTTCCTCTTATTTTCTCTATCATTAGTAATAAGTAGAACCTTCACCGCTTCACCAAGATGACTCTGATACCACCTTGCAGCAACCCTAATGGCTGGATAAAAAATTCTTCAATGTCAAATTTACAAATTTAGGAACACATGCCAAACAACAACAACAACAAAAAAAAGCACATAGCTACATAGCAGAGATGCCGCAACATAAAAAATCCCAATGACATGATAAAAATCTGACAAATACACAACACATTGTATCAAGAAGGATCCAGAATTATCAACAGTAAAGGGTCAAACTAACCTCTGTCGTTTCTATCATTCGGACTTTCTCCTGCCATGATCTGCACATAAGTATCCCTAACCAACAAGTAAAACATCATCAATTCACACTCAAAAGTGAGCTAGGAAATCAAATGACAGTGAAAAAAGAACCAACAAAACCCGCAAAAAACAAATAATTACCTGTGGAATTCATTAGAGAAAACAACGAATCTCCTAGCAGGACTATCAATAAGATTCCTAATTCTTCCATAAACAGCCGAATTTTTATTCTTCACCTCTTGTAAAACCACAGATAGCAAAACCACATCTTCTACAGCCGGATTCTCAAGCAAATCAATCTTAGAAAAAAAACCCACAAAATGATTAAAGCTCAAATTATTTATAAGCAAAATCAAGCACTTAAAACCCCTACAAATACATTTAAAGATTACCTGATTAAGAACAACATTAGTGTCAAGAATGAGAATAGTAGACGCAGTAGCGGTCAGCCGAGCTTTCGATTTATCTTCACAAGATTTGCAAAACAAAGCTCCACAGTAAATATCATCTCTCAAATACACTTCTCTTACAAGCTTTTGAATTCTTCCACCTCTGGTTTTCTTGTTAAAAGTTTTACTGTGTAACATGGTTCAAATAGACAAACTAAGTGTCCGTTTTTCTCTATTAGTTGGTTTTATGGAGTGAGGTTTAGGGCTTCTGTGTGGGCGTGTTTTGCTGGTTTCTGGGTATTAGCAGGGTTCTGGCTTATGGCGGACGAGCAAGAGTTTTGGTTCGGAGCAAGTTCAGGGTACTAGGACCAACTTTTTTCTTCGTTTTGTTTGGACAAACTCATATTAGTCCCTAATATATCATAACCATCTGTCTTTTATTCAATTAGGTTCCAATCCTATCATAAATCTTTAATAAAGTCCTTCCTTCTAATATCGGTGTCCATATTTTACAGAAAATATTATGTTCTCTTATAAAAACGATTTTATTGCATAAGATAAGATGCTTTAGATCAATACATTAATGGTTTTGGATTTTGTAGCCTAATTAAGAAATTTTTCAAATCAATAAGGACCAGTATTTACCGACGCTAAACCGGAGGCCTATTGATCACATGTATCTCTACATCATCAAAGGTCAATCGAGATAATTCAAATCATGTTGTGAAAAGCAATGTTTGGTTATTGAAAAGCATTGCATACACCACCTCTTTACTAGCGTTTACAATGAGTTATTAAGTTTTTTAATAATATTTAATATTTAGTAAAATATAAAAAAAAATCCCTAAATCAACTTGACAATAATAATATTAAAAAAAAAACATGATGAAAGGATTAAAAAGCTCTTGTAAGATAGTTTAGTAGATTTTGCTTTTAAGGATAATTAAATCTTAACAATGCTAAAAATTTGAAAAGACTAAAAAGCCCCTCTCTAAATGTAAGTTTAATTTATTTTTTATGGGTAATTAAGTCGTTTGACTGTGAAAAAAAATTAAAAATACTAATATATCCCTACATGATTTGAAAATGATAATTGTACACTAGTTAAAAGATCGATTTACCCCTATGCATAGTTCAAAAGTTTTATCATGAAAGGACAAATTTATCATTATATTATTTTAATAAATAGTAATTTTTTAATAGATGCACCATAATTTCACAAGGAGTTTTAGGTTTTTTATAATAATAATAATAATAATAATCTTCATTTTGTTCATGAAAACTCTAGAATTGTTTAAAAATAATCTCAAAATACCAATAATATTAAAATCTAAAAATAATAACATTTAAATCAAAGTTCATCAAATTATTAACTTGGCTCTTTTATATATATATATATATATATATATATATATATATATATTGTATGGTATCATGTTACGTTTTACTTCTTTGGATAAAATTACCCACAAAAATTGTATTTTTTAAAAAATTATTGCTAAGTAAAAAAAAAAAGACTCATTAAAATATAGGTTCAAATTCTTTTTATTTATACCTATATTTTTATGTTCCTTTTGCATTATATATAATTAAAAATAACTCTTTCAAATAAAAATTACTTTTAATACCATATCATTATACTAAAAGGTTTGTAGGGCCCTGAATAAAACTTGCACTCATATAATAAAAGTTATATGTTTAAATAGATTTTTATTTAAATAAGTGGCTTTTTTGAAAAAATAATTTAAAAAGATTATAACGATGATAGTAGTTAATCATGGTAAAAATAATACATAGTAATTCCATACTATTAAAGTTGAAATATTTCTCAAATTGATATTTACTAATATATGTGATCGAAATCAAACTTTGAAAATAATATTAAATTACTTAGGGAAAATTATGTTAAATATTCTAACATCTTGTATTTCTTTCCCTTTTCCTTTTCCTCCTTTACTTTTCCTTTACTTTTTTTTCCTTTACTTTTCCTTTCCCTTTTCCTTTTCCTCCTTGTATTTCTTTCTCTTCTCCCTCTTTCTTGGTCAAATCTAACATCTTTTCTTTCTTTTTAAAACTCAGGAATTTTCTAGATAATCACTTGGTGATTCTCCATCTCTCAGATAGTTTGAATCATAGTTTTAAAACTCGGACCGGCCCGGCGGGTCGACCTGGGACCCGGCCGACCCGGGCCTGGGACCGGTCCGGGTAGAGGCAAAAACTCGCTTGGGAATTGGCCCGGCAAAACCCGGTCAACCCGGCGGGTCGACTCGGGACCCGATCAAACCCGGGTGAGACCCGGTCAAGTAGCTATAGTGAGAGAGAGACGAGGAGAGATGGCTTGAGAGAGAGACGACGAGAGAGAGATGAGGAGAGATGGCTTTGATGGATAAAATTAAAGATTCAGGGAGGAGGTAGTTGAACGCAGCGTGACAGAAGCAATGGTTACTCTTAGACGACCAAGAATCCCTACCCAGATAGAAAACTGCAACCAATAGTACCGAAGATGCCAAGAAACCAAATAGATTACCCCTTAGGAAGCTCTTCTATGAGGACCGTGAAACCTTTTTGTGTTCTTCATCGGAAGCTGATGATATTGACAGCCTAGAGCCTGGAACTTAATGTGTGTGGACGCCAAAAAAGAAGGAGGGGTCTCCAGGGAGCTGCAAGAAGAGCAGCTCTACAGGGTCTAATTCAAAGAGATGGAAGTTCAAAAATTTTATTCATCGGAGTAATAGTAATGACTAGTATTTACCGACACTAAACCGGATATCCATTAGCCACATGCGTCTCTGCATCATGAAAGGTCCACCAAGATAATTCAAATCATGCAGCGTTTGGTTATTGGAAAGCATTGCATATACCACCTCCTTACTAGCGCTTACTTTGCACGAGTCATTAAGTTTTTTAGTAATATTTAATATTTAGTAAAATACAAAAAAAGTCTCTAAATCAACTTGATAATAATAATATAAAAAAAAAACATGAAGAAAGGATGAAAAAGCACTTGGAAGATAGTTTAGTAGATTTTGCTTTTAAGGATAATTAAATCTTAACAATGCTAAAAATTTGAAAAGACTAAAAAGCTCCTCTCTAAATGTAAGTTTAATTTTTTTTATTTGATGGGTAATTAAGTCGTTTTACTGTGAAAAAAATTAAAAATACTAATATATCCCTACATGATTTGAAAATGATAATTGTACACTAGTTAAAAGACCAATTTACCCCAATGCATAGTTCAAAAGTTTTATCACATAAGGATAAATTCATAATTATATTATTTTAATGAATAGTAATTTATTAATAGGTGCACAATAATTTAACAAGGAGTTTTAGTTCTTTTATAATAATAATAAAAATAATATAATTAGCATTTCATTTTGCCCATGAAAACTCTAGAATTGTTTAAAAATAATCTCAAAATACCAATAATATTAAAATCTAAAAATAATAACATTTAAATCAAAGTTCATCAAATTATTAAATTGGGTCTTTTATATATATATATTCTTATGGTATCATGTTACGTTTTACTTCTTTGGATAAAATTATCCACAAAAATTGTATTTTTAAAAAAATTATTGCTATGTAAAAAAAAAAAAACTCATTAAAATATAGGTTCAAATTCTTTTTATTCATACCTATATTTTTATGTTCCATTCGCATTATATATAATTAAAAATAACTCTTTCAAATAAAAAATTACTTTTAATACCATATCATTATACTAAAAGTTTGTAGGGCCCTGAATAAAACTTGCACTCATATAATAAAAGTTACATGTTTAAATAGATTTTATTTAAATAAGTGACTTTTTTTGACAAAATAATTTAAAAAGATTATAACTCATGGTAAAAATAATACATAGCAATTTCATACTATTAAAGTTTAAATATTTCTCAAATTGATATTTACTAATATATGTGATCGAAATCAAACTTTGAAAATAATATTAAATTACTTAGGGAAAATTATGTTAAATATTCTAACATCTTGTATTTCTTTCCCTTTTCCTTTTCCTCCTTTCCCTTTTTCTTTTCCTTTACTTTTCCTTTTCCTCCTTGTATTTCTTTCTCTTCTCCCTCTTTCTTGGTCAAATCTAACATCTTTTCTTTCTTTTTAAAACTAAGAGTGTGTTTGGTATTGCGGTAGCTGTTGTGGTTGTGGTTTGAAAAAAGTTGTTTTATAAAAAGTACTTTTAGTTGAGGTTGGTTTGCAAAAATAGGTGTTTGGTTAAAACTGTGGTTGAAATTGAGGTTGAAGAAAAAGTAGTTTAATGTGTTTGGTTAAGAATGCTTTTGAAATTGAGATTATAAAATAATTTTAAAATATATATATTAATATTGATAGTTTTTAATTTAAATATTGTAGATTTAACTTTTGTTATTACATCATGAAATAAATAATACTTTATATAAAATATTTTTATTGTTCCATTAAAATATCTACAATTCCATCACGTATGAAATACATCCGACAAGGACTACAGTTTTTTTAGTTGTTTAAGCGCGGAATAACATCAGGTAAAATATAATCAAGAACGAAATTAGGATTGCGATCAAATTCTGCAAATGCTACTTTATCAAGCGATCTCTGTCTAATTTATGTAGTGTCATTAAATAATGTTAAACACTAGTTTTTCGAATAAAAAACAATTAAAAAATTAAAAATAATTTTTATTTTACTGGGTTGAACCTGATTCAATGTATTTTAAGCTTTGAACCGGAACTGATTTGGCCGGAACCGGTCCAACCGGAACTGTATGCATGTTACACTGTTCATGCGAATTAATTAGCATGAACAGTGTAACTTGCATACACTGTACACTATATGCAAGTTACACTGTGCATGCTAATTAATTAGCATGCACAGTGCATAAATATGAGTTAAATTGTTTATTGTTGAAACAAAAGCAGCCTCCTGCTGCTTCGCGATTAGTGCGTTTGTAAAGCTGTAAAAGGTGGGATCCATGAATAGCAAACAATGTTTTTTTCTGTAACCAAACAAATATTTGTTGCGTTTTATTTTAACCGCAACCGTAGCCGCGTAGATAAACGGATTCTAAGGAATTTTCTAGATGATCACTTGGTGATTTTCCATCTCCCGAATATTTTGAATCAATATTAAGGGCGAGAGGGTAGATGGTGTGGGACTAATAGAGTGGTTAATGTTGTAAGTGGCTAATAACGTGGATTTTGTTATAATTTATTTTTGAATTATTTTCTAAAATTTATTTTTTTATTTTAAAGTAATAAATAAATAATAATAGCAAAAAGACTTACATTTTGACAAAAGTAAGTTGGGAAGATTTCAAATATACATAAAAATCAAACTGTAATTTTGGATAAAACTTGGAGTTTAATTGTACTTTATTATATCCAAGACTAGAGAGACAATACAGTTTCAATGTCAAATTAAATAATTATTAGACGAATCTGCATGAAAAATAAGCTTAAGGACATAATTAGATTTTTAATAGGCCAATTTGATTTAATCATGGGCCAAATTAAAGTTTAATTATATTTAAGAATTAATTTGGGTCAAATTAAATGATTTAATTAAGTGCAAGATTTAATTATACTTTAAATGAGTCAAATTAATTTTATTAAGGACTTAAATGGTGAAAAATTAAGTTTGGAAGCTCAATTTGGCCTTAATTGAGATGATTAGAATTTTAGAGGACTAAATTTAATTTTTACAAAGTCAATTGGTTTAAATCAGGGGAAAAATCACAAGAAAATCAAAATTTTATGGTAAATTAGAGGTCAAATTAAAGAAATTCATAGCCAAGGATCTTTTAGAAAAAAGCACCGAACTCTGCGGACTAAATTGATCGAAATCATGGGTGAAATTGAAGAGATTTGAAAGTTTAATAGTCAATTGAGGGTCAATTTGTTTAAATCCAAGACCAATGACCAAAATGAAAAAGGCATTGAAATTAATGGTTGATGTTGAAATTCGACAGGGGTAAAATTGCATTAAATCAAAAGTTTGGAGTCAATTAGAAGAGTAATTAAAAGCCGAATAACTAAATTGAACTTTGGCTAAATCTCTAAATTAAAACCCTGAAAGCCAAAACAATATCATTTCATTTAAATAAAATGTCATGTTTTGACCAAAACAACACCGTTTTAACCGAACAGTACAAAAAAAAGAGAACATGGTCGTTTGGTTACTGTTCATCATCTTTTTTTTTTTTTTTCCTGAAAAAGCTGTTTGAGTGACTATTTTTCAGGGGCATTTAATGCTTCATCTCTTCATCAAACTTGACAAAACATACACTACCATGATAGTCTGACATTTGACTATACCTTGGTATTGTTTTTTCTGGCCGATTGACACCACGGCGGCCTTGGTGTCACCCCAAAGTAGCCAACTCATGCAACTTTTAGCTGCCAACTTTTTCAAGTCATGGTTGCAACTTTGAATCAACAGTTAAGATCCTTTTAATTCAAATCAAAGGCCAAGATTGGTCCCTAAAAGAGACAAAATATCTCTCTTCTACCCCCTATAAATAGAGGTGAATTCCAAGCATTTGACATCAAGAAATTTGAGACTAAAGTTGAGAAAAAAATCATCTTTTTTCCGGGTCTTTTCCCCTTACGACCACCTATTTGGCTTCTTCCTTCACTGCGCCTTCATCTCCGTTAACGCCACCAGCCACACGGGGGACTTCCTTGCATAACTAGGAACACCTCTAGCCTCTCTTCTCCTATAACCAGGCAAGTTTTCCTCTCATTTTTCTTCTCCAAACCCCCTTCATAACCATTTGTATGCAAAATACATTATGCATGTAAAATACATTATGCATGCAAATGGTAAAATGTCACTAATATGGGTCGGGCTGGCCCTAACCTGAGGCTAGACCCGTTCCAGCTTAGCCTAAACGGTTGGGCAAAGTCTAGCCCAATATATATTTACTAATAAAATAATATAATAATGTTAAAAGAAAAATGAAAAAAATTTAAAATTTTCAAAGGAAATTTTAAAAATATTTATGGGTCCCTCGCATGTTTTTTCAATTTATCTTACATAATATTATGCTGTAAATATACACTGTAAAATACAAATTTAATATTAAAAATACTCAATTTCTTTTTTTTATTATTATTAACCCTAGATTATCTAGTTTTTTTTAAAAAATTTCACTTTTGTCTAGATGTAGATTTTTCTGTTTTTCTGTTTTAACTCGAACCAATCTAAACTCTAAATTAATTAGATGCAAGATTGATTTGTTGGGTAAATCTAGGTTTTAAAATGATATTGATGAAATTATTATTTTTTTCTAAAGAAAAAAGAAAAGAAAAGGATACGGGCTCAAGCCATGCTTGACACCTAGGCAGATAATAATGTTATGGCGATCAGTTTAGACATAAAAAATTTAACTTTTCAAGCAATTAAGAAGTGCCGATTTATGGATTCTTTTTTTTTTGGTAACCCGAGGTGTCCGGACCAGCTTATGCGCATCACAACTAATCCCTGGACCCACTGAACACTCTGCAAGCCAAGTAGGCAGGTAAGACACCGCGGGGGTGACATACGTGCACGCTGAGACTCGAACCCAGGTGACAGAGGCAAGGAAACCTTGTCTCTGCCGCTGGGCCACAAGCCTAGATGCCCGATTTATGGATTCTTGTAATGACTTGTTGTGCTGTGTTATGTTATGTTATTCAGTATTGTGCTATGAGATAAGGGCCATGCACAAACTTATGGACATAGATTTATTGGCCATCTTTAATTAATATATTGATTTATTGACCATCCCTCGCCTTTGCCATATAAAAAATGGTAAAAAAGAAAAAACTAAGACCAAAAGGGGTTTACATAGCTTAGACTCATGTGTTCAGGTTTTTTAAATTTTTAGTACAATGAAATTACTAACTTATTATTAAAAAAAATATATTTAACTGATGTGTACGAGCTGCTTAGGCTTTTTCATCACTAAAAGCATGGTAACATTACTAAAACATTTGATAATGTTTTTTAAATTGATAATTTTTTTTGGTTTTATTCTTTAATAATAAATTATTTGGGAATTGATTTTCTTAATTAAACTTGAATTTTAGATTTAAATAGTTGCGAGTTTGAGAGATTAACTTAAGTTTAAGAGATTTTTTTGGGTTTTTTATTTTTTTTTTCTCAGCTAATGTTTTTTCAGTTTTATCATTCAATATTTATTTAATTGAAAATTTGACTTCATTATTTTTTCCCTTTCTATAGGATCTCTTACTGTTTTTGAAAATGACCCGGGTTATCTCAAGTTTTTTTAATTGTTATTTTTTGTTAAATTTAGTTTTTTTTAGAGAATTTCCTTTTTTTTTTAAATTAAATAATTAAATATAAGTAGGAGAAGCTCACTTCATGATATTTTGCTTGATTTGCTTTTTAGGTGGTTTCTTCGACATGTTCTATTTCGGTGTCATTGTGTAGCCTTTCACAGTCTTTTGCGATCTTTTTTGGCGTGAGCTTGTTTTGATAGTGGGGCGGTGTCCATGACAGAGTAATGATCGATCTTAAACTGGTTTTTCTTTTTTCTCCTCCCGAGAGTGATATTGACAATTTATTTTTTATAGTTAGTTGATAACAATTTTTTTTTGTTCGCTTTGTCGATTCTTAATCATATTATTAAATTAATTAAATTTATTAAACTTACCGATTTTTCTTGTATTTTTTAAAAAAGTTTGAATCTATAGAATATATTTTTTTTATGTTAGAAAATATTCATATATGCACGGGCACCTGCAATAGTATTTTTTCTAAATAGGATGAATTAATTCAAATCGGCAACTTTCAAACAATTATTCTATCATTTTATTTTCTAATAGGGTTCATATATGGAGTCGAAATTCTGTCAAAATTGATCTCTTAACCGAAAATTATCTTTCTTGATATTATTTTAAGATGTGAAACCCACCCGCTTCGACAGCAAAAAGGAAGCTTCCTTGGATCATCTGATGGACGGACATGGATGATGTTACATATTGGAGATGGACTCATTTGACTTCAATCATAAAATATATAGGGTTCAGTTGACGGAAACGTTTACACAGGGCTAAATTGGTGGATTGAAGATAAAACAAGAATGAAAACAAAACAAAAAAAAAAACAGGAAAAAAGAAGAAGAAGAAGGAAGTAAACAAACGTAAGCAAAGCAAAGCCGGTATAGCAAGACAAGAGCAAGTCCAAAAGACAAACAACCGAGTCTTGTCTTGGTAAGGAACACCATGGACTCGGTTTCGGAGATCCTAAAATTGCAGGGTCGGAAACAGAGGCATAACTTTCCACCTCTATCTTCCCTTTGATTCCATCTTTCCTTCCTTCCTTCCAATTCCCTTAATCATAATCTTATTATTATCATTCTTCAAAATCCATCACAAAACCCTCCCTCCCTCTCTCTCTCTTTCTCAAAAATCCAATTAAAAAGAAAATGAAGATGTTTTCTGCTCGTTTTTTCTGTTTATTATTGATTTTAATTTATATGTTTTCAAGTTCAATTGGAGATGTTTTGGATTCGGAGAGAGCAGGGATTGTTTTGACTTCTGGTCTTGATTTCACCGAGTCAACTCGAGCTGGTGGAAGATCTCTCAAATCATTCTCGTGAGTTACTTTGACTGCTCTAAGTACTCTCTCTCTCTCTCTCTTTCCTGTTCGATTTAGTTTCTTGATAGTTTGAAGGTTTTTTTTTTTTTTTTTCTGGAGGGAGGGTGGGGGCGAGGGGGGGGGGGGTTGTTATAATGTTTTTTGTTTAACCCTTGTCATTGATTGTGTTTATTTTTGTCTTCTTTGGATACATTTGCATAATGGGTTCTCGTGTAATGAAATGAATGTTAGAGTAGGATTTTTGGCGTAACATGGTTGAATTAAGAATAATGCTTAGTGGAGTCTCTCACATATACGTGAATCCACGCAGAGGGCTCATTGCATCATGATCTCACCTCCATTTTGGATTAGTGCTAAGTACAGTAGCTTTCATTGTTGACAATAGAAGCGCATGCTACTTTTCATCATCAATTTAGACTTGTTTGTATGATTATGTCTTCGGTGATTGGGTGGGGGAGGTGGAATGGTACACATAGAAAGATTAAAATTTGGTTTGAAATGGTTAAAATGGATAATGGTAGCAATGTGATGGAACATCGGAATGTGGATAGCTGTAAATATTTGGTGTTGTGCGAAGAAGAAGAGATGGGATTTAACGGTTTAGATCTGAAGAAGAGTTATTTGAGTTGCTCTCGTAGTATGCTTATTGTGTTAGAATTGCAATTAGTTTTGTGGAAGATGAGGAGAGCCATGGATTTGAATGGGTAAGAATTTTGACAGGTGTGAGAGAAAAGAGGATGGGTTATTTGAGCCAGAAGGTTTATATCTGGGGGATATAGCGTGGGTGAAGTCTGGGAAACAAATCCATTTTTTCCAGCCGGTGCTATTGATCCAATGACACAAGTGGCCGAACTGGTTTTGAGGTCACGAATGGCTGATGCAGTTTGTGAGATGGTTTTTTTGTCTTGGAATGGTGGGACCCACGACATGATGATATTCCCAACCAGATCTTGACAGCTACTCATTTGAAACACCATCATGTTTTCAGGAGCTTTTTCAGTCTTTTATATTTGTGAGGTCCCAATCCGTGATACTTGGTTTACAGTGTCTGCTGTTCCATGAAATTTACCTTGATTTTGGCTGTTTTGTGAAATTTACCTTGGTTTTGGCTGTTTCTTGATATCTATTTGCTGTCCTGTGGTTTGTGGTTATCTAATTCTGTTACTCCTGCTCTGCCTTTTTGTTTATACAGACAATATGAAGATTCTACAGAATTAGTTGCTCTATTAAATGGAACGATTTATTTTAAAGATAAAATTTCTGGGAAAATTCTTTGGTCATTTTCGTCTGGAGGGCCAACATATTCTTCATATCAAGCACCAGCCAAACATGACAGTGATAAAGAAAAAGGCCCGGGAGGACTTACAGGGTTCTTTTTAGATTATGGGGATGACTGGCAGTTGTATGCACATTACAAATACTCAGGTGGAATGGTATGGCACTATGGCTAAGAAGTTCATTTTTGTATAGAATAATGATGTCTATTTTCAAAAGATTATGCATTAGGTTTCTTTTGTTGATTATAAACATTCAAAGCATTCATCCTCTTGTTATGATTGCTTGCACATTTTAATCATTGATGTACACTGTTGATCTGACAGAAACTTCCAATGAATATTGAAGACTTTATTAAAATTACACCACACATGTCAGAGGATGGAGCTGTTATGCTTGGGTCTAAGAAAACTACTGTGTTTGTAGTCGAGGCTAAAACTGGAAGACTTATCCGCACTTTTAAGTCCCCTGATTCTCCATCTTCGTTGCAGAGTTTTGAAGAAGGGAGTGGTTTACATGATGACCTTAACAATAATAAGGATCTGCTAAAGTCTGGTTCATCAAATACCGCTCAGGTAATATACATCTTAAGGACAGATTATGCACTGCAAACGTTTGGTCCAAATTCAGACAAAGTTTCATGGAGTACAAAAGTGGCCACAATCGGGGCCACTTTTCTTTGTAAAGATGTCGAGAATCCATCAGAAGTATTTAACTTGAGCTTTGAGCTTGATTCTGATACACCGTTATCATGTCAATCTAGAAGGATTGTTGTCCAACGACAGGACAAGTCACAGTATTCCTCTGGGGATATTCATGGTGAAGATAAGCTCCCATTGTCTGCTCCAAATCTAATGCTTACCACACAGCCTGGGGTTGAGAAATCATTAGATGATCATCATGCAAGAATGTTGCTTGCAGCTCCCAGTGAACATGGTAAAGAAATGCTTGCTTTGCCTTCTGCTTCTGCAGCAGGTGAAGTCCATTATAGGTTTGGAATGCTCCTCATGTGGTCAACAACACAGTCCTTCATTTTGTTTGTTGGTATCCTGTTATTGTGCTTTGTTTTGTACCTGAGTAAAGAAAGTTTTACCTTGGAGGGACAGTTGAGTGGTACTGGATTAAAAGCTTCATCTTCCAAAAAGAAGAAAGCTAAAAAACCAGGAAAGAACAATGTAAGTGTTGAAAACGGGAATGGAATTGCACCGGGAGAGGGTGTTAACAAAACATTATCAGACCTTAATAAACTTGTTGATGGAGGCGCCAATGGACGCAGAATTGGTAAGCTATTTGTATCAAATACAGAAATTGCTAAGGGAAGCAATGGTACTGTTGTTCTTGAGGGTGTATATGAAGGTCGACTAGTTGCTGTGAAACGCCTTGTCCAAACTCATCATGATGTCGCTTGGAAAGAAATTCAGAATCTCATTGCATCAGACAGACATCCAAATATTGTTCGATGGTATGGGGTGGAGTATGATGAGGATTTTGTGTACCTATCTCTGGAGCGTTGTACATGCAGCTTAGATGACTTGATTCAAATATACTCCGATTCCTCTTTAAACCCTGTCTATGGCAAGGACCGAACTTCAAGAGCTGCAATAGAGCATAAACTTCGGTTGGACTCAGTGAAAGGAGTTATGCAGGATCTCAATTTATGGAAAGCAACAGGCCACCCTTCACCTCTATTACTAACTTTGATGAGGTAAGTGAAAAACTCTTTTCAATGCTTCAGGGCTTGATGCAGAAAAAATTACTGCCCTCCTTTAAATGTTTATGTTTGGATTCTTTTCATTTTCAATCCAATACAGGGATATGGTTTCTGGGCTTGTGCATTTGCACGAACTGGGAATAATTCATCGAGACTTGAAGCCTCAGAATGTGTTGATAATTAAGGAAAGATCTTTATGTGCTAAGCTCTCTGACATGGGTATCAGCAAGCGCCTCCTTGGAGATATGTCCTCATTAGCTTATCATGCTACTGGTAAGTATTTCTCATCTGAAACCATATCCATTCAAGCTCAGTGGTCTCCATTACATGGTCAGTGTTAATAGCTCGTTATTCTGGCTTTAGGAATATTATTTCTCATCTGAGCTGTGATTTTTTTTCCAATTAGATTATCCAAGTGAACATATCCTAACATATATATAACTGATTGAATGGCTGTTTTACCAAGATATTGGATGATGTCATTGCAGGTTCTGGCAGTTCTGGTTGGCAAGCACCTGAACAGCTTCATCATAGACGCGAAACACGTGCAGTTGATTTATTTAGTTTGGGTTGTGTCCTCTTTTACTGCATCACTGGCGGCAGACATCCATTTGGTGATCATCTTGAACGTGATGTCAATATTGTGAAAAACCAAAAGGACCTGTTCTTGGTGGAGTATATTCCAGAAGCTGAGGATCTTATTTCCCGCTTATTAAATCCTGACCCTGAATTGAGGTATGCTTTATTTCAAAATATCCCCGGATTTTTATCCTAGCATACAGATAATTTCATTTTTAATCATATTCTAGCATGGAAATTAGGATCTTTAACTCTTGTTTTGATTTTTTTTTCCCAAACAACTAAATGCTTTTGTTCATGACATACCTTTGATATGCTGTTAGGCCCAAGGCATTGGAAGTGCTGCACCATCCTATGTTTTGGAATTCAGAGCTGAGATTGTCATTTCTTCGCGACACAAGTGACAGAGTAGAATTGGAAGATAGGGTCTCTGACTCAGATATTCTGAAAGCATTGGAGGGTATTGCACCAACAGCACTGGGTGGTGGAAAATGGAATGAAAAGATGGAACCTGCATTCATCACTGACATTGGTCGTCATAGGCGTTATAAGTTTGATGGCATTCGGGACTTGTTGCGAGTCATTCGAAACAAGTTGAATCATTATAGAGAACTTCCCAATGAAATTCAGGTTTATTTCTCAGACAAACTATTTATTACATTACAAATGCTGTCATCAGTTTATTGTCATTTAATATTGTGTTCTAGTTTATCTTCTCGTTATTGGGGGAGGGGGAGGGAGCTAGGGGAAGAAAAATTGAATGGCTGACTTAATGCCCTGCTTCTCTTGGAGGTGAACCATTTTTAATACTCTGCTGAGTGCGACTTTCTCACTGTTTTGAGCGTCAGAAATCCAATATGAACTGCCCCCTCTGAGACAAATCAACGTGTTATCCTTCATTTTAGAACAGTCTATAATAGTATGCAAACATCAAACATATGTTTGTATATTGTTATATTAATGTCTCAATCTGTATCTGCGTCGGATACGTTTCCTTTGAACTTGTGACGTGTACTGGGATGATTGTGCCTTGCATGACTTCTCTTTACAAGCCAGTTCTTTGAATTTGTTTACGCAAATAGCTGATTTCAGTTTTGATTTGCGTTGATGCTTCAGGAACTTGTAGGACCAGTCCCAGAAGGTTATGATAACTATTTTGCGAGTCGCTTCCCGAAGCTCCTGATTGAAGTATACAAAGTTGTGCGCAAATATTGTAGGGAAGAAGAATGGTTTCAGAAGTACATTAAAAGCAATGTTTAGATCCTTGGTTCCTTTTCAATCCCTGAAGACTGATGAATACTATTGGTGTGTATAATAATTGTGAATGAAGTTGTAATCTTAGTGTACGAGACCCCATTTAATAAAACATATTATTCTCTTGAAGATTACTCATGAATTTGTTACTTATTTTGTTGATTAACATGTTCTGATATAAGTTTAGCATCACAGGTCAGGGAACACATTTAAACAAATCGAAACTGCATTTATCTTTTACTATTAACAAAAAAGTAAAAGAGATGAGGGTTATAATCAATGTGGATTATGTGATCTTTCACTATGGATTTAAATAGTGATTTCGATTTCAATTTCTCACCTTGCTTTTTATTATAGATTTAGTTTCTCATCCTGCGCTCCCTTTTTTTTTATTTATAAATTACTGTGTGTGATTTCTCCTTTTTCTAGACCAGACTGAGTAGATTTCTAGTAGCTAAATCAATCTGTTTTAGAGCAACGATTAGTTCGTTTGCTAATTTTGGTAAATTTGTTTTTGAGCAACGGTTAGCTTGTTTAATAATTCTATTTGTTTTTGTATTTTAAAAGTGTTTTTAATAAAAAAATTAAATTAATTTTTGGTATATAATGGACCATGTATATATTAATCCATATTTTCAAAGACATGCATGCATCACAACTATCACCCCAGCATCGCCCTTTTGCACAATATCAGCATCACAATCTTCTCCCCTCCTGACATAAAAAAAAATGAGGTAAACAAAGATTCACAATTAGTAAGTAGATTCACAAATAAAGTTCACAGAAACCAAGAGCACCAATCCACACATAAATATTGCATCATCAAGGATTAAAAGCACAAGTTCAAAGTGGAATAAAAGTAAGCTAGAGCCAAAGGATCAGCAAGATCACTCCAAGCTGGCTCGGTTGGATGCCCCTCTTCATCGTCACTTTTTTCTTCTTATATTTTCAAACCTACTCCTCCTAGTAGAAAATCCTAAACAACAGATCTTAATTAGGTGGAAACGAAATGCCTGTGCCTATAATTTCCAATTTTGTTCTTGCTGCCCTCTGACCACATCTGTAAGATCATCAATCCATTGGTTAAGGAGGTTTTACTTGACCAAAGATCTAGAAAGGTGTGTGGTTTCTTTGTAGATAAACCATTAGTACCATTAATTACCCCACTTGAACAAATGTTTGAGAAAGAAAATATGGTTGATATACAAGAAGAGGGTTTCAAAAGAGGGTCATTGAACATCAAACTGATTTACAATGAAAATCATTATTGTAAGTAAATAACCATAGATAAGAGGTGATTTTCCTTCGAGTCTCCAAGTTAGTCATAACCCAAATTATAAGTCCATCAACTTCATTGTTTGGGCAAAATAACCTATGGTATGGATTAATTTAAAGAGAACGCTCAAATGGCCGGCCGGCCGATTGAGAACCTGTAAACATTGCTTTGTTGTTATGACCAAAAAGTATCTCATATGCTCATTGGGTGGAAAAGTCATATCCACATGACCTTCTTTGAACACATATTTCCCATGAAAAGGAAGCATTTGGTAGAGGGAAGAAGGGAGCCCTACTTAAACATTGATATTCTTGTGGCATGATTTTTTTTATTCGTAGGTGATTAAACCTCAAATAAAGAGTCCAAACTCTAATACCAATTGAAAGATTAAAATAGCATAAGAGAGGTGAATTAGAGCTAAATTGAAATTTACAATCTTTAATAAAATCACCACCTTAAATTTTTGGCAACAATAATATACAATGCAGAAATACAATGAGACAAGTAATGAAAGAGAGACACTGATGCATCGATTTTTATAGTGATTATGAGAATCATCTACTTCACTTGTTGAATTCTTTGTTGAAGTACATCGCGCTAGCCAATTGGTTTGCTCTTTGCAATCTTTTCCCTGCTACATTCTAATCCTACTAACTGACATCTTTTTCTATGCATCAACGCTGTTACGGAGCAAAGCAGCTATCAGGAAGAGGTAGACCGAGCAGAAGAGCACCCACCAGCAGCTCCAATCCTTGATAAGTCATCCTTGCCAGCGAAGAAGCTGAGTTCTTCATCACCCGACCATGCAGAGGCACTGTTCTTGATAAATTCCCTCTTCGCCAAATTTTTATATAGGGAAGCATTGCTTTTTCTTGGTTATGCATCCTCTTAGATTATGCGTATTGTTCTCAAGGAAATGACATCTTTTTTTTTTTTTTTTTCCAAATCCTTTTCTCAGTCCCGCACGTTCTTTCCCTTAATTTAAACACATGTACACCAACAGGGACGAGTTTTTCTACCTCCTTATCGGGACCACGCTTTGTTTCCTTGACGATTAACTTGAGCAGTACTGCTTCTTTTCCCTTTAAAGAGACACGGTTTCTTTGCTGTTGCTGTTTTTTCAGTACATGTTTCATCACCCTTTGTTTCATTTGTTCATCGAATCAACTCCAATGTTTTTTTTCTTCCCCGTTATCCCAAGCATCACATCTGTTTGTTTTGCGCTGCTGCTATTGCAGAACTACCCAGCTAATTAAAGAGATGCACATGTCTGTCTTCTATAACCATACCACCTGCGCCTTTTTCCTTCTTTGACAGATTATCTTAGGCTGTGTACACTCCTTTTGATCTAAGTTTATTTCTACTTTAATGTTGTGTTCCTAATATTATACACGTAGTGAATAAAATAAAATAAAATTATTAAAGAGTTTTTAGAATTCTATTAGACAGATCTAGAGTTATTTAGAAATTTATTATTTGAAGATCTGATCTTCTTTGACTTTGAATAATTTTTTAAAGGTTGGATTGTCGTAAACTACAAGTCGTTCAATTGTTCGGTCTCCAACAGTAATTCACACGAACCACAAGTGAAAAATCTATTAAATCCCTATTTAGAAAAGAGATTGTTATGCTTATAGTGCTAGCTTTCTATATATTATGTAACTTATGTAGTGTTTGTGTATAATAAACAATGAATCCTAAATAAGAGGCATAACTTACTATCTATAGGAAAATATGAAAAACTGTATACATGAGCAAAATATCAATTTGCTCCCTGAATAATATCTATATATTAATTCAAGATAATTTTAGAAATTAACTCAATCAAGTCCTTACTTGATTTTTCAAGGTCTAGAAACATAATCATTGTATTAATTATATATTAGTTCTTAATTTCTAAATTATATTTTAATCAAGTCATACTTAATTAAATTATCACAGTTTAATTTTTGACTAATAATTCTTAATATGTGTAACCCATTAAGTTCCTAATATGTTGACCCAAATATAAATTATAATTTTAGTTAAATAGAATTAAATGAATTAAACAATTTAATTTATTATCAATTTAAAAATTGATTAACTTATATTTGAAGATCATGTACATCATCTAGTAATGTGTCATGATCCCCCAAATATTAAAAAAGTCATTAGTGGTTTAACTTAACCTTTAGTGACCGATTTCTTAGTATAATTAATATCCTTTTATCAATAATTCAATTTAATATTAAAACATAAAGTATGTTTGCCATGTTAAATCATGTTTGTTCTCTACGTAATAGTCATTGATCGTTTGAATAAGATTTGGAATTCTTTTTAAATCTCATTCCACCTTGTCCAAGGATCTCAATCAATACTGTTTGAAAACATATAAAACATTTTTCATAATTCATCTAAGGTGATGAATCCTTTATTAATCACTTAAGTATCTTCATATAGTTCATGTTATACATAATGTTTGCCCCTTCGTTACCTTGATTAAGATAACATGTAACATGATCAAAGTATAACATTCTCTATATAAGATAACTTAGTGATATCAAGTTTAATGATTACTTACACAATTGTCACGTGAGTCTTTCCATAGATATATGTGATCTCTCCATATGAAATTCTCATGCGGGTCAGTTAAGTATATATGTCTTATAACAAACAATTACATATTAGTTTTAGGTATCTCTTATACCTCAGTTTATGAGAATAATTATTTTCTTTTATAAAGAAAAGAATATAATATGTATCAATCTCTACGTCTCTAACAAATTTTTAGTATTTAAGAGAGTATCGACCAAGAATATTTTAGGAACAATGTCTTGATGCAATAGAAATTCTATAATTATAACAACTTTATAATTTTCTTTGAAGTTTTTTTGTCCCATGAATTTTATATTTACTTTATATTCATAAATCAAATATTAGAATCATTAATTTAATATTATATAAATATTAAAAATAAATTAAACTTTTAATAATAATAAATATATATTTACATAATATAATAATATCATATATAACCACCTTCCATTTAATTGTGTTGTGCTGCTATGTTGTTACCGTTGATGTTGTTTCTCTGCTAACTAAGGATTGCCGTTTTAACCTTTCTCTCTGGGGCTGTGCGCCGTGTGAATATGGTTCTCGCGCCCATGTTGTGTGGCCAAAGATTACTAATCTAATTTTGAATCTAAATTGGTTGCTCTTGAGCATGTGCTGACCTTTTACAGTCTTTATGTGCTGAAACAGCAAGTTCCCTTTTTTTTTTTGCTGTCATTTACCATGCTTTTATCTGCATTTAACAGCTCTCTCTCCAGCTGATTTCACTCACATTCTTTCTTCGTTCGATCATTTAACATGCCGTTATTGAAACGCAGGGTGACTGGCTGTCTGGAAGATCCCACTAGGTTTTAAGAGGTGTCTGGCAGCTTCATACCCCAATAAACGAATAAATAAATTCATCGTAAACACACACTCAGAAGGCTCCTTTTTGTTGTCCCTTGCTAACCTGCTCTATCCAGCTCCATTTTAGCACCTTCTCTGTTATAAAGCACTGCTGGCAGCTTCTTCTTCTTCTTTTTATTGCCATTTCATGTTTGGACTTGCCAAAGCATTGCTGATGCTTATTTGCTGCCACCGTTGCTTCTTCGGGTCACTATAGCCATATTTTCTCTGCTTGGTGTTTAAACAGACTCGGAACTATGCTATTGCGCTTTTTTGTTACAATGATTTTGTTTCCTTTCAACTTCATCTATGCACAATGCTTTTCTCATTCTCCACTTCAAGCGTCACTTGATTCAGACGAGTATAATATATATATAACAGAATGGATGCCCACGGTGTAGCGCGGGCAACGTATCAAAGTAAGAACTAAAAGTTGCTGCCAGTAATTCTCTTTTATGTTGCCTGCATATCCCTTTAGGCGGTTGCAATTGCAGGCCATCAAGAATCAACTGAAAAGAGATGAACTAGCCCTGAAAGGAAACTCCACCGTGTAACAATACGTTGATGATGGATCATTAGGCTTCGGTACTAGCATGAGGACTTTCATCTGGAAGCTATTCAATGTCTCGTCCCTGGGAACTGTAACTGTCCATGGATTCATTTCGATTAGAGGCCATTTCCAGTTGCCTTCTCTTGGAGCGGCTTTTCACTTCCTGTTCCTTTTCATCAGCAAATGAAAGAAATGTTTGAAGACGTGTAGACGTTGAGCTTCGACCAGAAGAAGCTAACTCCAATGAGCTGTACTGCCTGAACTGCCGCACCATCTTCAAAAAATATATGAAGAGAGCAAGCACCTGAATTCCATTTTTTAACAGGAGCTACTACAACTAGCCCAGACTGGACATATGGCTGTGTAAAGTCAGCCATCCTTGTTCTAGTAGCGATGATTGCAATATCACCTCTTGCTGCATCATAGACCTATATGAAAGATGAAACTGAATAAACAATAAAGAACCATTGCACTTTTGAAAATCTGCAAAGTTTTTGTTTTAGGACACTCACACCCACTGTGATCAAACGTAGAAGCTCAGTTCAACTTGGATTACTAAGATCCTGTTTGTTTGCTGGAAAGTAGTTTTTTTTTGAAAAATGAATTCCGGAAAAAGTGAATTCCGGGAAAGTATTTTCCGATGTTTGGTAGTGTAATGGAAAATAAGTTGGAAAACATTTTCCAGTGTTTGGTTATGTTATGGAAAATGAGCTGGAAAATAACTTATTAATGTTATATTTTTTTCAAGTTTATTAAAATAATGAGGAACAAATCTTACAAATTAAAAAGTTGAATGAGAATGAAATTGAAAAAAAATATAATTTCATAAATTATCTCAGATAAAATAAATAATAATCAAAATAATAGAGATCAAATAAAAAATAAAAAAATTGAAAGATGAAGAAATTAAAATAATAATAATTAACATTTCATAAATTATTTCAAATAAAATAAGTAACAATCAGAAGAATGAGGACCAAATTTGATAGATAAAAAATTTCAATAAAAAAATGATAAGGAAAAAGCAAATAGCAATTATAAAAATAAGGACCAAAGTTAATATAAAATTAAATTTTAAGAGATGAAGTTAAAAAATAAATATTCAAAACAAAATATATATAGCAATCAAAAGTTTGAGGATCAAATTTGATATAATCAGCAAATAATGACATTTCTAAATTTTTCACAACTTCCGGAAAGTGTTTTCCGCCTAAATTTTTCAGGAAAACACTTTCCTGAAAACCAAGCCAAATTTTCCTTTGACTGGAAAGTGTTTTCCGTTGACCAACTTTCCTAATGACAAACAAACATATGAAAGTTTGGAAAGTGGTTTCCCGGAAACCACTTTCCGGAAAACAAACACAGCCAAAAGTGAAAACACTTTCCTGAAAACCAAGTCAAATTTTCATTTGACTGAAAAGTGTTTTTCATTGACCGGAAAGTGTTTTTCTTTTACTGGAAAATATTTTCCGTTGACCGGAAAGTATTTTTCGTTGACCACCTTTTCTTATGACAAACAAACACAGGAAAGTTTAGAAAATAATTTCCCGAAAACTACTTTCTAGAAAACAAACATGGCCTAACTCCATCTCCATATGGCTCCATCTCCATGTGGAACAGCATATGGCAACAAGTTGATAGCTGCAGTGAAAACATCAATGCAGTGCCCAGCAAACATATCTGTGCCTGGTACACGAGAGACAAATTCACAATAACCAACACGATTTGGAACTCTAATTCTCAAATGCCTTCCATTGTTTGGGAAAACCCATGCATCCACTGGGCTTCTGTGCCGTTTGGCCAGGCCATATAACACCGTGTAATTTCTGACTAGAGCTGGAACGATTACGAGGCCTTGAGTAAAGAGTTTCAGGAGGCACAACTGATAAACCAGAATAATTAGACCAATAATTAACCAATCTTTCACATTGATAACGTCATAAGCAGGACGAATGAGGTTCCCATCAGGATTGAACTTGACTTTGCCTGTCACGCCAGTTATATTAACCTGCAAAATGTTTTGATGTAACAGATTTCCTCCATTGAAAATATTCATAGCATCAAGATGCAAACTCCCTCCTTGTAGCGCAGCTAGTCTTGAATCATTGGAAATTGAAATGTTCCCTCCTTGATCAAAAAATGCATTGATTGCATGAGCAAGTAACCATGCTGTGTCATAGGCATATAGACTGTAAGCACTCAGCCCCATGGGATATGCTGTTGTCCCACTAGTCAAGGTGCTCCACCTTGATTCAAACTCCCTTTTGAGCTCTGAATCTGGTGTTTACATACGCAGTGTAGGAAAGCTTCACCTCAATTTACAGCATATTTGTTGTTGTTGATATTGTTATTGATTCATTCTTCTTTCGTCGAGATGTATGACTACTTAACAAAAATTCATTAATTTTGAACCAGAGCGTATGTAAATAACTCATTATAATATTTTTTAACAAAATTCTTAGAGTATCTATTCGGGGTTTACATCACAAAACCAGGCTTGGTTCCCAGTTGTCCTTTCATTGAAGGCTTTTTGAATAGTCCCTCCTAACTGGTATTCTCTTTTTGTGTGACTAATTTGACCAAGAAGGTATATATTGTTGATTGTTGATGTAACAGGCAATTTAGAGAAGACGACAAAGAAGATGAATCAGATTAAAAGAGAGGAGGCATAGCCAAAAACCATTGATGAGAGATGAGCAGATTAAATGGAAAGCAAAACACCAGCAAGAAAAAAATTAAATGGAAATAGAAATATTTTCAGTGATATTCTTATTAATTAAAAGATGATAAATGAGGTACCTTATAAGGGGTAAATCCGACCACAATCAGGGTCCAATTTAAAATCTGTTTGGGAGTGTGGTTGTGATTTCTTTTCATGCCGAAATACATCAAAATGATGTTTTTCTATTTTTTAAAAATTATTTTTGAGATCAGCGCATCAAAGCAATCCAAAATCTAAAAACAATTATTAATTTTTAACAAAAAAAAAATTTGAAAACACGGGTTGGCCCACGTTTCCAAATGCTCTCTTACACAATTATGACTCATAACTGTCATATCTAGTTTTCTGCACATTAATAAAAACTAATTGGTGTGAGAAAAATATTATTCACTAGGAAAGAATTTATTGTTTGTTGAAATAATGTAATGATTATTTTATCATTTTTAAAAAAGTTTATAAACTGGTTATTGAGGGTAATACAATTTTTTTGCAAGGTCTATTAATCATTATTAGATTGATTAAGGATAATTATATATTTTTCACATTTTTAAAGCACAAAAATGACTAAATTATCCTTAAAAACAAAAACTTGTTTAACTAGCATCTTGGGACATTTTCATATTTTCTTGTTGGTTTTTCAGTTATAATCAAGTTGACTTAAGACCAATTTGGTATTTTAATAAAAATAAAATATAATTTAAAAATCAAAATTGATTGACGCGTGCAACACACACACTAGTGGGTGAGAGGAGCCCGCGGTCTTCTAGCGTTGCATGCAGCTTCTCCCAGCTTCCAAACAATAGCTTTATGATGGTGTTAGAAGCGTTAAGTCATCTCTTTATGCGTGAGGTGACGTGTGTCATTGTTTATGCGATGTTGTGTTGCCAGTGACATCTTCTTTCTTCTTTTTCTTATTTCTCTCCACCCCTCAAAATTCACGCTTTTTATTCAAAATTTCATATTATTTACTGATATTTCAACTTTGGTCCTCATTATTTTTATTTCTAATTTTTGTTGGGTTTTTTTTGTCAAATTTTGATTTGTTTTCAATTTCATCATTGAATCCATAATTATGATTTGTTATTTTTTTTCAAATATATTCCTCATTCTTTTGATTTTGATTGGATCCTTTTATGAATTTGATTTTTCTTTTTAATTTTTCCCTCGAATTCAAAATTCTAAGTTGTCCTCTCATTTATTTTTTATTTCAAATTTGGTCCTCATTCTTTTAATTATTATTTTATGTTGTGAATCATTTTGTATAATTTATTTTTTCATTTCATCATTCGACATTTGATTTATCGAGAATTGGGCTTTATGGTTATTTATATGAGATGCTTCTAGTTTAGTAACTCGGGTCATGAGTTTGAAAAGTCAATACAGGTTGATATCATTTTTTTTCTTTGAAATTATCTTATTATTTCATCTTTCAATGTTGTTTATTTTGAAAAATAGGCTTTGTGATTCTCTTTGGTTTCCTTCAATTAGGTTATCTTGATTTCATGACCTAGATATGACTGGTTGATCTGTGTATTTTTTTGGTCACCTATTTTATATCTTTTTTTTGTTTCATCCTTTAAAATTGATTTTTTTTAATTAAGATTCATCATCCCACATTGCCTTCTATTAGATTATTCCATTCGTATGATTTGACTCACTAGGTTTGATGAGCTTGGGTTTGCAAGTGTTATATTTTTTTGGGCTTCTTTTTGTTGACTTATTTTTCTTTTTAATTTTATCCTTCTACATTTGAATTGTTGGGGATTGATTGATCATCTTTATATTTTTCAATTTGCTTCCTAAGAGGTTGGCCCAACCTCACGACCTAAGTTGTGAGTTTGTTAAGACATTTTATTTTATTGTTTTTTTTAATTTTATTACTTAATATTGAGTTATCTTTAAATTCAATATTGTAATTTTTTTCTATTTGACAAACATTCTTTTTCTTCTAGTCATCATTATCATATTTTCTTTTAAAACTCGGTTCACTCATTGTTGTTGCCATTTCTAACATATATTTAAACAAAATCATTTTATTGGATCCATTAAGTATTACTCTAAAAAGGCGTGGTTTTTTCACTGTGCAAGACTCCACTATTCATCCTTTCACACATTACTGTGGATAGACTGTGCAAAATTTTATGTTTTTTTAATCTGGTCCTCAAACATTTTTTTAGTGATTTAGTCCTAATTGAAGACCAATTGATTTTGATTTCTTATAAAGGTGAGATTGAAAGAAAAGGGACCAAAATAAAAATGAAACCAAACACAGGTGACATGTCATAAGTTTCACAAAAGATGCACTTTGTTTATTGAACTTTAAAAAATAATTTTAGTACCTAAATATTTTTCCAATTCAATTTTAGTACAAAAATTTATTTTTGTTATTTTTTAATCCCTAGTTGACAGATGAGAGAGAGAGGTCGTTGGATTTCAGTGGTAGAGAGAAAAAAGTGTTGTTAACACTAATTTAAACCACCAAAACGAACAATATTTGTGTCAAATGATTCAATTTGATGAGGCGAGTTCATATTAGGTGTTTTTTTACCTTTAAAGTTCGTGAAAAAACATATATGAGCTTGGTTTGATTTTTGAATTTGGGTTGATTTCGGTTTTTAGAGGGTTTTTTTAAGGCCATAAATAGGTTTATCATGGTTCTTACGATGTTTTATAAGTGTTTTGGATAAAAAAAAATATGTTAAAAAACAGGGTTTTGGGTCCAAATGGGTTTTTGAGTAGAAAAACTTAATCTTTAATTTTTCAACCACCACATTGGTCGGAATTTAGGCAAATCAAACGACGCGTTGTTTGATTTTTTATTCAAAAAAATGTTGTAACCTAGTTGCAAAAAAAAAAAATTAAAGGCCTAATCAAGATTAAATATCTTGATCTACATCAGTTTTTTAATTTTTCAAGTTTTATTTTTAGGTATAAGATTTTTTATTTGAACTCAAATTTTTTAAACTACAGAAATATATTGAAAAAAAATTATATATATAATATTTTTATAAAAAATAAAAATATTTAACTTAGAAAAAACACAAATCAGATAACTAGTTAAAATATATCACTAGTTTTTTGTTTTTTCATTCTTTAAAATCGTCTAGGAATACCTTAACATCGTTTTTTTATATTATATATATAAAAAATCAACTTTGCCCATGACGAAGCATTTTTCACCTAGCCAGCACCTACCAAATCCTCTAATAACGAAGCTATCTAGCATCTAGATTTTTAGTTACAACTAATAATTTCGTAGAGCCGGCAAAAATGAACGACATTAATGCCAATCTCATGGTTAAATCAAAGACACGGAGAACCATGAAACCAAAACAACATCCTATGTCCATTCCGTCATTCTTGTAATAACACGTGTCAGTAGCCCATCTTCTTTTCAAGTTTCAACTCCCTATAATGGCTACCGTAAAAGGCTGGAATCCCTCAGTTACTCCACCACAAAAATGTAAACTCTCTCTCTTTCCTCTTAATGGCCTTCCCTTCCCTACTTTCATGTGCGTCATCTCTTGTTTTTCTCCTGCCATGTCTTATGGGTTGTGCAATTTCTCTAGTGTTTGAATTCTTGTTCTTTATGGACTAATTTCTTATCTGGGTTTTCTGTTGGTCTTGATCTTTGTTGTAAAAGTTTCAGGAAATGTGTTTAGTTCCTTCAAGAATTCAAGAATTTGAGAGGGGTAATTTTTTACTGGTAGCGAAAGAAATGGTTTACCTTAGCTAGCATTCGATTCTTGGATCCAGTGCTTTGCTTTGAATCAGCTGGTGGACAGCTAGTTTTTGCTGTCTGGGGGATTTTCTTAGGATATATCTAAATATGGCTTGTCCATGGTCTAAGGGTCTGTCCAGCTAAGTACAATTGTTCTATATTTTTTGCTTCTTTCAAATTTTTTTTTTTTTTTTTGTGGTATTGAAAATTGAGAATGGAGTAGACTTGGAGAATGGCTCAGGAAACTAATGCTTCACTTCAGATAGAAAGATTGGATGGAGGGTGTAGTGGTACTTGTAAGGGCAGTGTGTCCGCCATGGAAGATGAAAAGGATGAGAATTTGGACAATTCGAACCAATTGACTACTGGTAAACCTCCAAGAAACGTCAAAATGGTCAGGCATTGTAGCAGCTCTGCATTTTTTACAGATTTTGTGAGTTAATTTCTCTTCTTATCCAACCTTCTTCTATCATTCTGTTATAGTTGAATGAGATTCTAATACAAGATAATATTGTTTCCTATCCATGGTATTTTAAACCTTGTTCTTTATGGATTGAGATCCATGCATTCAATCAAGTGATTGCAAGAGATTGTTTGATGTGGTTTGATTTAGTTGAAAAGAAATTGTCGTATTATTTTAGCCTGCACAATTGAACTTTGTTTGATAGTTAAACGCTTAATTATTTTTGCAAAATTGCGTAAGGGCGAAACAAAAGTTAGAAAACACTTCCTCAAATTAGGATGTTAGGAACGTTTTCTTGATATTAGGAAATTAATCCATACAGGTCTTTTCGAGGTCCTACTGTAGTCAAGTAATAGCATTTTGTTCAGAATAAGCTGCAAAACATGCAAAAGAGCAGAGTTCTATTTGAAAACTGCGTGCTGAATTGATTATGGTAACAAATGTGCAAAGAGTTTAGACTATAGTGCATTTTTAGAACCCAAAAACTTATTAAGCAGCAATGTCATGTCTTGCAATTAATTTTGAAAAGCCTGTGTAATCTTTAGCCTCATACAAATATGTTGCATGCATGTGTTTGTCTTGTGAGGGCTTGCACAAATGGATGCATGTTCAGTTTCAGTTTCTTAGGAAGAATATATGTTTTATTGAGGAAAGTTTGATGGATCATTTTATACATGGGTGTATGATCCATGTATTTAATGCAGATTTCATCTGATTGTGCCTCTCTATTGTCCATGTAGGAATCAGAAATTGCAATTTTGGGATTGGTCTCACCATCGTCTGAAAATTCTGTATTTCTCCCTATTTTTCGCTCTGGAAGCTGGTCGGAGAAAGGACCAAAGCAGTACATGGAGGATGAGCATATATGTGTAGATAATCTACATAAACATCTTGTTACATCAGCAGAATTACCCTCTCCCGGTGCATTTTATGGGGTGTGTAAGTTTCTATTAGGTTAGAATACTTGAGTCATTTCTCCTTGATCTAAAGAATTTTCCTAACTATGACATAATCATTTTCTTGTGTCCGTAACCTGGTTTTTCTGCATACATAGTGATCCAACCAAAATATGGTTGTTTTTTAACCTATAATGAAACAGGTGATAAGAGGCATCAGTGTAGCTTACTTGACAATTGGCCTTATATATTGTAGAGCTCACTAAGTTGGTGCGCTTATATTGTTTATTTCCGCAGGTGTTTGACGGACATGGTGGCACTGATGCAGCCTCCTTTACCAGAGAGAACATTCTTAATTTCATTGTCGAAGACTCCCAGTTTCCCTCAGGCACAAAGAGGGCAATTAAGAGTGCCTTTGTGAAGACTGATCACGCACTTGCTGATACTAAATCTATTGATAGTTCATCTGGTACCACTGTCTTGATGGCCCTTATTTTGGGAAGGTGAGAGAAAAACTAAACTGCTTTGGAATTTGTAGGTGCTGATAAACCCGTGTTAGTAATTTTTCCTTTCAGCTGTACCTTTTTTCAATTTTTGGCTTGATACTGCATTCTTGTAGGACCATGCTTATCGCTAATGCTGGTGATTCAAGAGCTGTGTTGGGCAAACGAGGAAGAGCGGTTGAGCTCTCAAAGGACCACAAGCCCAACTGCAGCTCAGAAAAACAAAGAATTGAGAGATTAGGAGGGGTGATATATGATGGCTACCTTAATGGCCAATTATCGGTTGCTCGTGCCCTCGGAGATTGGCACATTAAAGGCTCTAAAGGTTCAAAAAGCCCCTTAAGTTCTGAGCCAGAGTTGAAGGAGATTAATCTGACGGAAGATGATGAGTTTCTGATACTAGGCTGTGATGGTCTATGGGATGTAATGAGTAGCCAATGTGCAGTCACAATGGTTAGGAAGGAGCTAATGATGCATAATGATCCTGAGAGGTGCTCAAAAGCTCTTGTCACAGAAGCGCTCCAGCGCAACACATGCGACAACCTGACAGTTTTAGTGATCTGTTTCTCTCCTGATCCACCTCCTAAGATTGAAATTCCTAGGAACCATAGAAGGAGGAGCATATCTGCTGAAGGGCTGGACCGTCTCAAGGGTATTTTGAATAATTAGTGCTATTTGAGCAAGAATTGCCAATGGCTTGTACACGAGAAAATGGAGCATGTGAAATAATTGGGGGGGATTTTTCCAAGTTAATGCAACCCCCTGCTGCGGCTGAACACTGCTGATTTCTTTTTAACCTAAATATATCCCCATATATTTGAGAGACTCTGTAGTTGTAAAAATCTTTGAATTTTTGGAGAGTGAATGACCATCTTTGATTTGAAATCTTGTTTTTAGGGTGAACCTTTAGTCTTCCCATATTACTTTACTCCTTGTTAATGAATTCTCAACAAAAATAATGATGATTGCATTAGTATATGACTAAGATTTAACTAAATGAGAACTTAGAAATTAAAAATAAAATACCCTATTACTATAGATCATGATCCTTGACTAATCATCCCAGACAACCTAGTACCAAATGTCGCTAACAGGACATCATTAAAACTTGTTGTTGAGGTTTCTAATGTGAGCCAAGATGCTAGGAATCTTAGAATCCATAATTAAGTTCTACCACAGTTTAAGAAAGCTAAAATAAAACTGAAAAAAATATATTCCAGTGATTACTTGAATAAAAAAACTATAGTTATTGGATGAAAATCATAACTCGTTAATTATAATAAATGAAAAACTAAAGGTATAAGGATGAACAATACAAAGAAATAATTTTTAATAAATTCTAAATAGTTCGAAGAAGAATCAAGCAAACTCTCTCTCACAAATTTTATTTTGAATAATCAATCAATCTTTTAAATACAAATTAAATAACCTTATTTATACTAGGTAAAACATCTTAAACAAAACTGAAAAAAAAATAACGAAAGAGTTCTAAATAACATAAAAAAAAAACCTAAATCAACTAGGAAAATATTATAAATCTTGAATAATAACTTTTTAGCTTTATTGTAAGGCCTTACCAAACTTATATTGCTACAAAAGTTTAACCTTGTAGTAAAAACTATCTTTAAAATCTTTTAGTAAATTTTCAGTTCGATCAAGTCAAATTGTAAATTATGCTCATTAATATAAAATTATACATTAGAAAAATAAACCTAATTTGTATATAAATAGAAAAACAAGTTGAATTTGCAAGTCTCGTAGAAAATAAAATATAAATATCTTGAATTAATCCATCATATACCTTTTTGATCTTCTTAACTCTTCACCTTACAATAAACCCAAGTTGGCAAATGTAATAAATCATGTGAAGTTGCTTAATGAGTTCTTGTAATTTGTTTTGGTGTTTTTAAGTGAAAAATTGATTGAAATTTAGGTGTTGGGGATCAAATTATTTGAATTCTATTTTTCCAGTATAAAATACAGACAAAATATGTTTGTAGTACACGAGTGTTGTTTGTCTAAGTACAATACATGACATTTGATTATTTAGAATAAAAAATCAAGTGAACAATGTGTTGATCGCTTGAGTTTTTTTTTTTTAAAAAAAAAAAAAACATGCAGGCCTCGGCTTTTAGGCCTATACGTACTTAGTTTGCCTTTTTTAATTTTTTAAAACATTTTTAACATTATTAAATAAGATCCTTTTCAAATAAAACAGTTATAATGATATTTTAAAAATTATATAACCATATTATATTTTTCAAATAATATTAGACCTTTTTAATGGTAATTTTTACTGTTTTAAATAGTAATTTTAGCAATTATTTCATGAATGATTATATATGAAATTAATATGTATAATTGAAAGAAAAAACATATTCCTCATCGATATTCAAGAATAAAATGCCTAATTTTTTTTCTTGTGAAGTTTTTATATATTTCTTCAAATTATTTATTCCTTAATTTTCATATTTGTAGCATAAAAATCATCAAAGTATATATATATATATTTTTTTTATTTGAAGTTGCTTTTCAAGTCATGATAAGTCTTTATTAAGATCACATGGCATTATATATATATATATATATATATATATATATATATATATATATATATATATATATATATATATATATATATATACTGTGGAGCAGGAATTATATAATAGGAAGGGTCAAAACTCAAGATATAATTTATTATTAGAAAATTTATCTATTTAAAATAAAAATATATTATATTATCCTATATTTAAACACTAAAAATACAAAAATTTAAAATATTTTGCAGGACCCGGGCACTGCCGGCCTCCCCCTGATTCCGCCCCTATATATATATAAAGAAATAATTTTTAGGTTGAGAAATTCGCCTAACATAGTTGTGTCTCAACAGTTTCTTGAAAGAAAAAAACTTTTTCATGTTGGAGATGCATTGCTCCCTACTTTGTTATGAAAATAATTTATAGTTTCATGCATCATGATGAACTTTCTATATAAATTAAATAAATTGGCTTATATGTATTAACTATCAATCCCAAGCGCTCCTAGGCTTTCTCTAATAGGTTAAGTGAGCGTGCTCAGCCTTCGTCTTTTTCTTTTATTTATTTATTTAATTGTTTTATTTATTTATTTTTTTATATTTTATAATGAAATTGTATTTAAATAAAAGTATTAAAATGATGTTTAGAAAAACAATTTGTTATGCTATAAGTTTTAAATAAAATTAGAACTTTTATAGTAATATAAATAATTACTTGATGAATTATTATATATGATAAATAAAAAAAATGTTCATGAATATTCAATGAGAATATAATATTTATTTTATTATTTTTATTTTTATATAGTTTTATAAAAGTAATTATTCTTTTATGTTTTTCATACAGTCATATAAAAGTTATAAATGCATTTTTATTATTGAAACTTTCTGTTCAAATTATGATGATTTTTATTTTAAAATTAGGCTTATAATAAAAAGGATTTTTTCAGTCAAAACCAAAAAACAAAAAAAAAATACATTAATAAGGATGAGTGTTTTGATTAAGCAAAATATGTTTTTTCTTTAATTTAAATCATTGCAATTCTTATATATATTTATTTTAATTGCCTTAGTTTTAAATTCAAAAGAATATGTAGTTGGGAAAAAAAAGATATTTTCTCTTAAAAAAAGGTGTGAAAAAGAAAGAAATATTTGTACTAAAGGAATATGTTTTTTTCTCTCCAATATTTAAATCTAGATTTTTTAAAATATTTATTCTAATTACCATATAATATAATAAAAAAAATCTAAAAAGAGCCTTATAATATAGCTAAAGGAGGGAGAGAAAAAACCTCAAGCAAACAAGTAATAACATAAAACTGAGTTTATACTTTATTCGGCATTTGTAATAAATATAATTTGTTGGGCTAGTCATAATGAGTTCCATTTTTCTCCACAAAACCCACCAAGAACTACTTACGACATAAACATGTAACGACACCGCACATATTTTTGTTTATATAATTTAAAATTTAAAATTAAGTTTTATAATCTATTTTGATTTATTTTTTATGAGGATATTTTGATCTCATGACAACGATCGCGGGTTTTGATAATTTGATCATAGTTAAATCAAGTCATTTTATTTTTTATTTTTTTTCTAAGATTTATCTCGGTCTCATATCCTTCAATATTAGATTTTTTTTTATTGTGTTGTCCTTGTCTCATGACCGGAGTTGCAGGTTTAATAAGTTAATCTAGTTGACTTAGTTTTTTTAATTAATTTTTTTTCTTCAATTTCATCATTTAATATTATGTTTGATTGAAATTTAGGCTTCATGATTTATTTTGGTTTGATTTTTATGAGGTTCTTCTGACCTCATGACCCGAGAATAGTGCTTAACGGGTTAACCCATATTAACTTGGCTCATTTTTTGTGTTATTTTTTTAATTAAATTTTTTATAAAATTCATCGTTCAATATTGGATTCGATTGGATCAATTGAGAATTGAGTTTCACAATTTGTTTTGATTTGCTTTTTATAAGATTATCTTAATCTCATGATCAAAGTCATGAATTTGACAAATTAATCTGGGTCAAATCAAATCGTTTTTTTATTTTCTTTCTATGAAGTTATATTGGTCTCATGACCCGAGTCATGACTTTGGTGGATTGACTGGGCTCATTTTTTTATGCTCTTTTTTAGTTCCATCTTTCAATATTAAAATGATTAGGAATTAAACTTCGTACTTTTTTTATTTTATTTCTATAGGGTTATCTCAGTCTTATGACCCGAGTCGCAAATTTGATAAGTTAACTCGGGTCGCCTTTTTAGGTCATTTTTTTTAATTGAGTTTTTTTTTTTAATTTCATCCTTTAACATTGGGCTGATTGAAAATTAGGCTTTATAATTTGTTTTGATTTATTTTCTATAGGGTTATCATAGTCTCATAACCCGAGTTATGAATCTGACATATTAACTCGAGTTGATCCAAGTCAATCCAATATATTGTTATCTTAATATTAAAAAAAAATGTCATCTTGAATTTTGTTTTAGTCAAACTATATTTTTACGGGTTGTCCGAGTTGCTTTTGGACCCGCAAAGTCAATTAGGCACATCGAGTCAACCTCCACATGGTTAAAAAACTTTTTCCACAAAAAAATAGCAATATTTGAACATTCTTTTTATGTTCAAGAAAAAATTGACCTGACCCATAGCGTAGCGTAGGTTAATGATCTAGTATTATTTTTAATTTTAGTCATAAGCTCTTAGAAGGATTCTTCAAAGAAGTATAAACCCCTATATACATCATAATATATTTTTTCGCAATCCTATTTGCAACAAAGATGTAGCGCCTGTAATCATCCAAATTAAAATCACCAAACCCTCCTAAGAAAAGTGATAATACCAACAACAAAAAAAGAAATTTTCCTAGCCCAAATGGTTGGGATTTTCAACCCGACACCAACATAAGGCCCAGTCTATTCAATTCTATTTTGGCACATTTTTTTATGTATTTTTTTAGGTTTTCATGAGTGGTTTTCATGCATATAACCTTTTCTATGAATACACAAGTTCTCTATGCAATGTAGAAACCATTTTCTATGCTAATGACACCACTCATTATTAGTGTATATGTCATGTAGCCAATTAGTTGGTTACACGTAACATTGATTTTGTTCATGTAAATATATTTAATTTATTAATAAAGATTTATTTATCTTTAATATTCATCAAATATTTGATTAATGAATCTAGAGTAAAAATAAAATTCTTGTGACAAAAATATTTTGCAAATAAAATTATAAAATTGTTATAATTATAGTATTCGTATTGCATGAAAGCATTATTCCTAAAATGTTCTTGTTTAATGCTTTATTAAGAATGAATATTAATTAGAGTTGTTGAGACTGATACATGTTATGTTTTTTTTCCTTTATGAAAGGAAGCAATTGTTCTCATAAGCTAAGGTATGAAAGATACTTGGAACTAATATATAGGTGTTTGTTAGATGACATGTACACCGAGCTGACCCGCATGAGAATTCTATACGGAAAGACTCACTTGATGATATTGGGTAACTAATGTGTACGTGATCCTTAGACTTGAAATCACTAAGTTATCTTATATAGGGAGTGTTATGTTTTGATCTTGTTACACATTGTCCTAATCAAGGGTAACAAATTGACAGATATTGGGAATAACATAAATTATATGAAGGTATTTAAGTAATCAAGAGAAGATTCATCATCCTAGGTGACTTAGGGAAAATATTTCATTTATTCTCAAATAGTATTGATTGTAAATCTTTGCGCAATGTGGAGTGAGATTTGAAAAAAAAATCAATTATTTAAATAATCAATAACTATGGTGTTAAGAACAAATATGATTTGTATAGTAGACACACTTCATTCTATAATGTCTAAATCAGAATATTGTTGATGAAGAGATAATATTTACAATAAGAAATTGGTCACTGAAAGGTTAGGTTAAATTACTTATGACTTTTGTAATATTTAAGAGATCATAATAGGTTGCTAGATATTGTACTTGATCTTCAGATATAAATCAATTAATTATTGAATTGATAATAAATTAATTTGTTTAGTTTATTTAATCATATTTTATTTAGGATTATGATTTATATTTAGACCAACTTATTAGAAAATATAATGGGTCACACACATAAGAACCACTAGTCAAAAATTAAAATGACATGATTAATTAAGTGTGACTTGATTGCAAATAAGTTTTAGAAATTGAGGACTATAATGTAATTAATATAGAGGATTACAATTTTAGACCTAAAAACAATCAAGTAAGAACTTGATTGAATAAGTTTCTAAAATTAGCCTAAAATAATAGATGTAATATTATTTAAAGAGTAAATTTATATTTTGTCATTTATAGAGTTTTCAGGTTTCCTTATAAATAGATAATTATGCCTCTTATTTTCTATGAGTATAGTACAACATAGAAACACCTGAAAAACATAAAAGATAAGAGCTAGTATTCAAAGACATAACAATCCCTCTCTCCTAAAAAGGGTTTAGAAGTTTCTTATTGCTGGTTTGTATGAATGACTTTTAGAGGTTAGATTCTTGGACGACTTGTGGTTTGCGGCAACCCGACATTGAATCAATTATTCAAAGACAAAAAGAACATTTGATCTTCAGGTAATCTTTGTATAAATCTTAAATAACTCTAGATCTGTCTAATAGAATTCTTGAAACTATTAAAAAATATATAAATTTATAGTTTTTGTAGCGTATATGTGTTTTGGGAAACAAAACACTCATCACCAATATTTTCATCAATGGCACACATTACATGACAACCATAGCAAGACACATTAACCAGCATAGCCACCATGGCTACCTAATGGCAGCACACCAATTTATCCACCAATGATACATCTCCTTCTCTATGAAGAATGTCCAAGATCTGATTGTATAAATACACCCAATTACTAAGTAAAATCCAGATCTCATCCTTGACCACACAAAGATAACCATACAAAGTCAGGCCATAAGCAAGCCATGCAAGGGTATATGCCCTATAAGTTCTAGCCATGCAAAAACATGATAATTAGGCAAAACTATACAATTTCTAGCCGCTACACTTAGATACGCATTTCATGCAAATTAAGTTTTATTTTTTTCTTCTTATATATTATTTTATCCTCTAAAACTTACTAACTTAAGTGTCAGAGTGTCCTTTGTTTTCATGAAGGGCTGTTTTTTTAGGAACAACTTAGGTCAAGCCCGACAAAGGTTATGAAAAGCCTATATTTTATTTGAAGTTTTCTCATGATTTTATCAGTGACATCATCTATGAAAAACTAAACAAAGATCTAGTTCATTCCCTCTAACCCATCATACTTTTTCATGGCTAACAAAAATTCATGATAGGGAGAGAGTAAATGATTTCCCTATCATAGAAACTCTAATTCCTTCATCTCTCTAACAACTCTCTTATTAAGTGCAAGTGCTCAACAACGTTGTTCTAGCCATACAAAGACAACTTTCACTCTTTCATTTCATAAATAATAAATACAACATAGAACTCCACTACATTCATAAGTGGAACAAAGACGACTCTCGTTCTATGAAGGAACATGAAAAAATAATATGCAAAATATGCATGATATTCCCACTTTACGACTAAATCTATGGTAAGTTGGTAACATATTAAAATCTAGAAGCTGTGTTTCGTTTTCTTTTTTGAGACACTGTGTTTTTGAAATTGGGTTAATAGATCAAAAGTAATAGAGTAATTAGGTCTTTATATCAGTTTAAGTGTTAATTAATATCCTATATTAAATGAATTTGTTTAATATGGATTCTCTTTAAGTAATGTTGTTGATAGCATTTGGGTGTGTGGTAGCGGTTGCTTTTCAAAGTGCTTTTCGCTTGGAAATATATCAAAATAATGTTTTTTTTTTTAAATATTTTTAATATTATCACATCAAAATGATTTGAAAATATCAAAAAATATTGATTTAAAGCAAAAAAAAAATTAAAAAAATTTAAATTTTTTCAAAAACATTTTTGAAACACAAAAACAAACAGGTCCTTGTAAAATATAACACGTGTCTTTTGACTATGTTGACTTTTATTTTTATCACTAAAAGCTTTTATTAAAAATAAAAAAAACTATCGTTTTTATTTTTTTTAAATCTTTTGGTTACATGGACAATGATATAACATCGAGCCTGCTGCTGAGAAGAACATCAATATACATGGACAATGAATTTTGAAATTTGAACTTCAATATACATGAATTTTCTAATAAGAAACAAGCACACGTGTTATGTATTTTATTTGTGAATATATATATATATAAACATAATGTTTCTTGTTAGAAAAGACCGGAAAAATAAAGTATTGGATCTAACATTTTATAATCAATAAGAATCTTGAATTGATGAGTCTAAATGGTTGGTTTTTGTTTAGACCCCTTTCTTCTCGCTTTCTCTCGTTCTCATTCTCTCTTAATTTATTTATTTTTTGTTTCAATCAAAACCCTAAATTGAACAAAATTACAAGAGCATGAATCATCTCTCCTAATAATCACGTACTCGTGAAGTAATCTGCGGTGCGTCGAGCCTCAAACTTGTTTCTTTATTTTAAAATCCCTCTTTTCAATTGGAGAGAGAAATAATATAGAAAGAGGAAAATAATAAAAGGACTCGAATACTGCACGCGACACTACTGAGGGCCATGAATCCCAGACCTTATCTATGGCTGGTGGTAGCTTTGTATTTTTTGTCATGTGAAGGTGGTACCAACAAAAGATTTCTAGACTTAATAGGGTTTTCAAAACTGATGATATGGGTTTTCAAACTGATTTTGATTTTCAACAACAGATTTGACAGATGCAAATGAAGAAAACTGAATTGAGGGACAATGGCTCTGTGGCTAGTTGTTGCTGTTTATGGTGACAATAGAAGGGTGATTTGCTTTGCAGATTTTGTGTGGTTTGAAAATTGTGTTGGTTTTGATGAGTTTAATGGAGCTTCCTTAATGGGGTAGTGTTCAATTTCTGAACTATAATAGTTGGTGCCGGAATCATGGCTTCGCCGGCCACCATGAAAGTGTTGGGCCTTGTTCTTAGGGTTGCCTTGATCATCAGCATTCATGGACAGTGGATGATAAGCCACAAGTTGCAAATTAGGCATTTAAGTGACAAATAGCACATTCAATTAGTGGAAGGGTGGGCTGGTTGATTCTCATTTTTCCATTGCAACCATTATCTTCACTGTTCTCACTATCCCGGTGGCTATCTACACAAATTAATGATGGCTTCGAGTTCACAGGAGAAGATGTTTATGCTTTAGAATGAGAAAATAAAATATAAAACAAGTTTAGAATTTTATTTTATTTTATTTTTATTAATGTGGGTGTCTGGCTTAGTTTGCGCGTACCTCGACTAATTCCACGAATCCTGAAGTTAACGACCACGTAAACCTCTAGTAATCCTGAGGTTTATGGAACTTAAACTGGTAACCTCTAAAAAACAAACTTAAAACCTGACAAGTTTTGATTTTATATTGCAAATAAAGTTTTTTTTTTGATAAACCACTATGAAAGTTTTTGTTTTTTCCAAGTTGTAGGATTATTTTGATGGTGAAGTGGTAATTACATGTTTGAAGGTGAAGTTGTAATATTAATATTGCAATGAATATTTAATTATTATATAAAATATAATGACAGTTATATAAATAATTTAATATTTTTTATTAATTTTTTTTGTGAATATAAAATAATTTCTTGAGAAATAAAGATTAAAAAAAAAAAACAAACAAACAAACTACACGAGACTACTTGGTGTACTTATGTTTAAAGACACAATAGTTAATATAAAAGATCTCAGGTCTATAATAATAAATTAAAATTTTTTAATATATACTTTTTTATATAGTAACATTTTCATGTTTTCTTTATTTTGCACATGTACACTTGTTTTTTAAAAATTATACTAATTCTATGGTATTTTCATTTTTTTAAAAAAATTAGTAGGTAAATATAGTAATTTATGATTTAATGTATGTTTTTTCCTTCCTTTACGAAGGGGGAAGCACTTTTCTGCATTGAAAGAAATTAAGATCTTTTAGTGGTTTTTTCTTACAACAAAAATGTAAAAAACCTAATAATTATGCGTATTATTGGGTTGTGAATGGGCTGGGCCAAGCTTATTATCCATAAATAAAACACATGAATTGAACCGAAATCCCAAAACCCCAAGTCCAATAAATTAAAACCCTCGAAACACCGATCATTTCTCTCCTGAAAACCCACACCATGGCAACCCTCAAAGAGATCTTAACCCGCCGTCCGGTGGCAGCCACCATCCGCCTCACCGTTCCAGCTGGCGGAGCTAGACCAGCACCACCAGTAGGTCCAGCACTAGGTCAATACCGTCTAAATCTAATGGCTTTTTGCAAAGACTTCAATGCAAGAACTCAAAAGTACAAACCAGACACTCCCATGTCTGTTACCATAACAGCTTTTAAAGACAACACTTTTGAGTTCACAGTTAAGTCACCTTCTGTTACTTGGTACTTAAAGAAAGCAGCAGGGGTTGAATCAGGTAGCGGTAGACCAGGACACTTGGAAGCATCTACTGTGACTTTGAAACATGTTTATGAGATTGCTAAGGTGAAACAATCAGACCCTTATTGTCAGTATATGTCTCTTGAGTCTATTTGTAAGTCTATCATGGGTACTGCTAATACCATGGGGATTAAGGTTGTTAAGGACTTAGATTAGTGTCTAAACATTTCTGGGTTTTTAATGATGTTTTGGGTTTCTTTGAGGGTTTTGTTTCCTTTCTAATGCTGTGCACTTGTTTCTACTTCCAATCTGGAATTGCCCTATTAAACAAAAAGTTTCGATATTGAATTGAATAAGATAAGCTTCTGTAGTGATAGAGTGTTGCTTAATGTGTTGGTTTTTTACCGGCTTCAAGTTTTAATGTTGTATTACGATAGGTGTCAAGTGGAAGTGCAGTGATGGAAAGGAACTTTCAGTCTTGAATCGATAATATATAGAATTTTTTTGAGTAATGTGTAACTATATCGGGTTTGATGAATTTGGAGCAATTTGATTGTGAATTTTTGTAGTGGCAGTGGCACATTGGTCTAGCATTACCTTTTATGTTTAGTTGTTTTATAAATTGTGTTTCACGGCAATGATAATGACATTGCAATTAACCAATTATTAGCTAGGTTGCTTCTTGTTAAAGTTGAGAAAGCTGGATGTTTTGTAACATTTTAGTCATTTGATGAATGGATTATTTTGGATGATTGTTTTTTTCTAAGAATTGCCCAAAAGTCCCGATCTTGAATTTAATAAAGATATCTTTACTGCTTATATGTAGTTATATGAGTGAATTGTGATCCAGGTTTGGTGTGAAATGTGTGCAATGGTCCCTTGGTCTTGTATTACTTTTCATGTCGTAGTTGTTTGATAGAATTCTATCCCTTGTAGATGGAGTGATTACACAATTTTAATAAGTCCATCGCTAGGTTACTGCTTGTTAAGGTTGTGAGTTGGGGTTTAGGTTTTTTTCAATTAGATTTTGATGATGGGATAAATAGGTCATTTTGGTCAGGTATATAGATTTGAAGGGCTGTTCATTTGGGATTCAATTTTCAAGTTTATTGACCCAAATTCATTTGGCAACTCTAATATATCTTTACCTTATACCATTGCTGTTAGAGGTCTTTGGCATGGGAATGAATGTGAGTGAGCCTCCCTTGTTTGATAAAATTTTGTAAATTCATTTTTTGGGTTACACACTCACTTGTTTATTGAATGTTATGTTTGTAATGACGTGTTGGCTAGTTGTGTGTGTGGCTTGGGAAGGTGTTTGTGTTGTAGCTTGAAGAGTGAAGCTATCAGGGTCTGCAAATCCTCTTCAAGCTAAGCCAGGCACTATAAGAGGGCACTTGCTGTTCGGTTAGGAAGTGAGGCAGGAATGTGGTTCATAGCAGTGATAGCTCTGAAAGCAGAAAGCGTGACATAGCTAGGACCACTTATGCTCAATGTTTTCTATGCACAAATAGTGCAGGTCTTGTGAATGGTTCCTCACTTCTGAAATCTGGTATTGAGTTCTCAATTTACATTTGATCACGTATAGTTTATGCAAAATATGAGATGAAGTGAGTTCCACCAGTAAAAAAAGAAAAGGGATAAAATCATTTGCTTTTTGTGATAATGTCGTTTCTATAAGCCCTTCATGATTTATGAGCTAGCTGGTTTGTTGTCAAGGCTGCAAAGGTTATTTAGGGTTTATAGTTGAACTGCATTTGGTCTCCTAGGGTTTTATGTTCAGCCATTTGGATTTGAATCGTTCATTCTGACATTTAGTAATTAAGTATAGTGACAAATTGAAGTGGCTGCTCAGTCATTTGTCATTAGAGAAAAATAAGATTATTGAATATTTGCTCACTCAAAAACTACTCACATATATGCTAAGTATACTTTAAAAAAAATACAGAAAGAGATCAGCTTTGTACTGTAGAACTGTGATCCGTTGTGTAGAGTTGTGATCAGCTGTTTACTGCAGAACTTTGAAAAATCAACAACAATTTTTTTTTGTGTTTGTCTTTGTTTTCCTGCTCTGGTCATCATTTTCTTTTTAATTTAATCCTTTGATGTTGTGTTTATTGGAATTTGGGTTAGATAATTTATTTTGATTTATTTTATATAAGAAAATAAATAAATAATTTTCAATTTTTTAAAAAGATATTTTCAAAACACAATGAGGAATACACCTAGTTAAGTTAAGATAAAAGCATTAACGAGATTCCTTTTTCTTAATGGATTTATGCTTTGGTACCATTCCCTCCGCTGAGATCTGAAATTGAATTATTATTCTTCATATTTTATCAATTGATAAACAATGGATATCGAGCTAGCAGCCACCCAATCCATTATTGCTATAACTTCTCATATATATATATATATATATATATATATATAACCATTAACTATTTGACCCGTTCACTGTATTAAATATGCAGGTTTTTCTGATATATATATATTTTAAAAATACTAAGTATATATTAAAAAATTTATGCAAAATAAATTGAGAACTATTTATGTTAATAAATAAAAAATAAAAATCATTAACGATGAAATATAAATAGACAAATGTAAATCAAGATATTTAATCTTATTATACTTATAAGAAATATTATCCAATAATAAATATTTTTATTTTTAAAAATAAGTTTCATTTATATAAAACATAAAAAATATAGAATAATTAGAATAATCTTTTTCAAGAATTAAATACATATAAAAAAATTAAAAACAAACACAGCTATCTAAATTTTTTAAAATAAATAAAATAAAAAATTAGAGAGAATAAATATTAATTTAAATGTAAATTAAAAAATTATTTTAAAAAATATATATTATAAAAGATATTAATTAAAAAAAAAAGCCATATGTTGCTGGGAGCAAACCAAGCAAGGATGCCTAGCTCTTTTGGAAGGGCACACATGCGGGTCTACAAGGGAAGACCCATGTGTGTGAGCGTTTATTTTGCTTAAAATGACCATGTACTCCGCCTCTCATTTTTTTAAAAAACAATTTAAAAGTAAAATGCCTCATCTACTTTTCTCAAATTCCAGCCGTACAATGACGAAGAAAATTAAGGCTAATGATCTTGACTTAGAAAACTACTTAATTTCTTTTTTTTTATAAAAATATTTAAAAAACATCCAAGACGTTTTAATAAACCAATTAATAGCTCCCTAAAACACTCAGTGAAACTCTCCTCATTGAATGAAATTTATTAATATTAAGATTAAAATTTTTAGTTTCAATGAATTTTTTTTTATTGTCAAAATAGAATTACTCTTTTCATTTTCAAACTAGAAACTTAAAAATAAAAATAAAAATAAAGTTTTGAAGTAAAATTAAAATCTTGAAAATTAAAGGAGCATATATTTATAATTTAAAAAGTATAAGAACTATAATGAACATTTCATCCAAATTTCAAAAAACCATCCATTTTCTCCATTTTTTATAATTTGACCCTCTTTTTTTTAATCTCACCCTTTATAGCCTTTCCTATAAAGGCTAAATTGAAAGAAGAAGAAGAGCAACTTTGAACAGTGAGTCTAGTGTTTTGTGAGATCTCTCATGCCTTCTAGTGTTATAATAATATGATGCAGTTTCAAAAAAATAAATTCAAATGTTTCCATTTCATATTTAGAGCAAACAGATGAGGGTCAGGACTCAGAAGATTAGTGCTACTGAAAGTTGCGAGGATTTTTCTTTGTTTTGTGACGATGATTAACCAGTAGAACACTATTATTGACTTGATTGAATCCCGTGTCCCCAATATCGGGGATTCTTCGTCTTCATGGCATGGGACATGAGGAATTTAGAGAGTCCTAACACTTCGGTAATTTGATGTCCCAAACTTCAAAATTCTGAAGTTGGATTTTTACAAAAATCCCTCTCCCCAATAATGTGTACCACTTTCACCACCTACAGGTTCCATTTTTGTTCATTTGAACTCATGAAGAGCTTCTTTTGGCCTTCCCAACATAGACAAGACTGTTGCTGTGATATGATTTGAGGAGAGCCCTGCTTCTTGAATCTGATCTTGAGGTGATCCATGGTCAATGTATCTATCAGGAAGAACCATTGCTCTCAACTGTAGGCAAAGCTCTTATAAGAACTTAGAACAGGAATAAAGAAAAAAAGAGTAACAGCATTCCAGAAACAAGCTTGAGATTTCCATTTTGAAAGAAGAATCACCTTGAGTGGTCCGTCAAGAATACCAGTTGAACTCAAGAAGTGAGATACATGGGAGCCAAAACCTCCTATAGAACCTTCTTCCACAGTAATTAGGATCTCATGCTCTTTAGCCAATTGCCTGATAAGATTCGTATCCAGAGGTTTGCAAAATCTTGCATCAGCTACCGTCACAGAAATGTCTTGGGTTCTAAGCATGCTTGCAGCTTCTGCACATTGTTGAACTATAGAACCATATCCCATTATTGCAACTCTATTGCCTTCCATCAGTATTCTTCCTTTTCCAATCTATACAAAATAATAACAAAAAAAAAAAGCAGAACATTTAATTGTGTTCTCTGTTTTCCAGAATGCAATTACGCCAGTTGTACTTTTTCTGACCTCCAGAGCGATTCCTTTGTTGTTCGGAGGAAGAACTGTTCCAATCCCATTGCCCCTTGGGAACCTGAAGCAGCTGGGTCTGTCATCTATGGCTGCTGCTGTTGCAACCATGTGCATCAGCTCAGCCTCGTCAGATGGAGCCATGACCACCATGTTGGGTAAGCAAGCCATATATGTGATATCAAATGCTCCACAATGGGTGGGTCCATCTGCTCCAACCAAACCAGCTCGATCCATGGCAAAGCGTACTGGTAACTTTTGAAGATCTACATCATGTACCACCTTCATTCCCAAGGTAAAGATTAGTGCAAGGTTTTTCAACAAAAGAATTTTCAGAATTTATCTAGTGTCCTTCAGCCAACCTGATCATATCCTCGTTGCAGGAATGATGAGTAGATGGCACAGAAGGGCTTGAGACCCTCGGTGGCTAAACCAGCTGCAAATGTAACGGCATGCTGCTCAGCAATCCCCACATCAAAGCAGCGATCTGGAAACCTCTTCTGGAAATAATTGAGACCTGTTCCACCACCCATTGCTGCATGAATGGCTACGATCTTGTTGTCTACCTCAGCTTCTTTGATCAGAGATTCAGCAAAGTACCGTGTATATGAAAGTGTTGAGGATTTCAGCTTAAACTGCTGGCCTGATTTTACATCAAATTTGACTACTCCTGAAAGAATGAAATGATGACGACACTTTTAACAATTCACATCAACAAGATCTGATAATACATATTTGCAGTCTCACCATGCATCTTATCAGCTGCTGCCTCGGCTGGAGGATAGCCCTTTCCTTTCTCTGTAATAATATGAATCAGAACTGGTCCTGGGGCAGGCATTGCTTTCACATTTTGAAATATGGTCACCAAGTCTTCGATGCTGTGCCCATCCACTGGACCAATATAATATAATCCTAACTCCTCAAATAGAGTAGAGCCAGAAGCACTGATCATTCCTCTAGCATACTCATCTACCTTTGCAGCAACTTGATGTGTTTGCCCATCAATTTGCTTTGTGATACCCTTCAACATAATATAAAACCCAAGTCAGATTTCTATCTCTTGATATTGAGATGAGATGCAAGGAATTCAAACTTGAAGGCAACAAAATATGGAGACTTAAAAAATTACTTTAGCAGCTTCATGAAGTTTTCGAAATTTGGCGCTTGCTTGGAGCTTGGTCAAAGTACTACTAAGGGCTCCAACTGGGGTTGCAGGACCATCAAGAGTGGCAGTGGGTAAAGATACTTGCTTATTGTCATTCAATATAACGATTAGATTAGAATCAAGGAATCCTGCATTGTTCATGGCCTCATATGCTTGTCCTGCTGTCATAGCTCCATCTCCAATTACAGAAATGACATGGTTGCTCTTCCCTAAGAGGTCTCTTGCAACTGCCATACCTGCATTTTTGTTTTATAGAAATTAAAAAATAAATAAATCTGTAAAGTATAATCATAATTGTTACAAATAGAACTAGCCAGCGAGATGAATTCTGTCACCTATCAACTTCGACTTCAGTTCATTTAAAAGTAAAAAGTAAACTGATGAGGAAACAATTTACCGAGACCAGCAGAGATGCTTGTAGAACTATGTCCTGCACCGAAAGCATCATAAACACTTTCATCCCTTTTAGGAAATCCCGCGAGCCCTGAAGTTTTCCTTATGGTATGCATTCTAGACCTTCTTCCTGTTAGAATTTTATGTGGATATGCCTGCAAAATTCATAACCAAGAAAGAATATTAGGCTTTTGAACAATTAAGAAACCCATTTTTTTTTTCTATAATTTCCATTAGGAATATACCTGATGACCAACATCCCATATGATTTTGTCTTCAGGGGTGTTGAACACATGATGCAGCGCCACTGATAACTCCACTACTCCTAAGCTTGAACTAAGATGCCCTCCTGTCTTTGCTACACTATACACAATATCTGCTCTCAATTCTGATGCTAATTGTTCAAGATCCTGAAAATTGTCAACAGAAACAACGAAACAATCTGAAAGAAAGCACAAAGAAATAAACAAAAACAACAGAAAGGGTGTCCAGCTAGATATGAGTTAACAGTACAATCATTTAATGGCATTTTTTTTTACCTGTGTGGACAAGTTGTCCATGTGAAAAGGGTAATCGATTGTGTCCAGTAACGGTGTGGATGGTTTTTCTCCTGATGAGAAATCAATTTTCCAGCCATCTTCTGCTTTCTTCACCACTTTACTTTCCTCACAATCTTCTGAGTTACTGACAGATGCTCTTAAGAAAAACTGAAAAATAGAACCAATCTTCATTCAACCAAACAATGGAAGGAAGCAACAAATAAAGAAAAAAAAACGAAAGGAATCAATTCAAAAAAGCAAAAGAACATTACCAGTTTTGTGGAACAAGGGTTTGATTTTCTAGGAGCCTTCAAGAATGGAGGGAAAGAATGGTTTGCTACAAAGAAAGAAGCAGAAACCGCCATAGCTTTGGCGGGGGGAAGGGAGCGGTAGGGGGAGAGAGAGAGATGTGTGAGCGATCATTGTTGACGAGGATAAACGGGTTTATAGTGGGCAAGTAAACAGGGAAGTCAGAAGTGGGAACAGAGTCAGGGAGAGATGCTCACGTGGTATTAATGAAACTAGACACACGCGCTACGCTCCAAACAATCAGATCACAAATAATCCAACTTTACACACCCAAATTATGTTGCATATCTAGATAGAATTACTATAAGATGAAATAACCTAATTTTAGAGCTTGTATTTGACACCAATTAATGCGAACTATGTAGATATAGAGAGCTAAAAATTCATAATTAAATTGATCCTTATCAAGAAAATTAAATTTAGACTTGTAATTAAGTTTGACACAACGATAACCTGTATCAAGATACCAAGATTATAAATGATCAATGTCTATAATTGAGACGCGAAGAAAAGTATAGAAGACACCACAAAACTTTTTTAATTCTTCGATAAGTCAGGATGAACCCCACAAAAACATCTAATCTTTGATAAGTTCTTAAAAAAGCTTTATGAGGAACCAAGAATAAGAGCAAACTCTCATACATAAGTTTTATTTCTGAATAATCAATCTATCTCTTATTAATTTCTTCAAAACCCAAATACAAACTAAATAAATCTATTTATAAATAAAAAAAAACACTCTAAACAAAGCTGGAAAAAAAAAACAACAACAAAAGAGTTCTAAATAAAATAAAATAAAAATCATAAATCAACTTGGAAACCAATGTAATTCCTACATAGTATATTCTAGACCTTATCAAAAGACATTCTTGATGTTCGATTGATCTAAAATTCTAACAAAATATAAAACAAGACCTCTAAAAATTTTTGGTAAAATTTCAGTTTGATCTAATGATCAGATTAAAAATTATACTTGTTAGCAAAAAGCTATTTATTAGAAAAAATAAATCTAATCCTAAGAAAATAAGTTAATCAAGGTTCAAATATCTTAAATTAACTCATCAATGCTTTTTTAATCTTTTTAGCTATTGATGTTGTGATAGGCTAAATTTACACTTTGTAATGATTTATTTAATATAGTTTAAATAAGGTGTTAAAATTTGAAAAAAAATGGTTTTATTATTACTGTAGTGTTGCACAATAATTATCTAAAAGTAAGCTGCTAGTTGACTTTTTTTAAATAAAAAAATTGATATATATATATATATATATAGAGGGATGTTGTGGTTTTCTGAGCATAATTTTTTGTTGTGCATTGATTTCACAATTTTATTAATAAAAAATGCATGGATCTATAAATTCTTCGTTGTCATTGTATTATAATACTTATTATAGTAATTTTGAATTTTATTTACAAGGGAATTAACAGTTAATTTTGTTGTAGTTCATGCAGATGACATGCCTAATGCCAGCTGTCATTCATTGTCATGGGTTTGCTTTTAGCTACTTCGTTCATGTGATGTTATTATTCACTCTGCATTGTAGCGCAAGCAACAACCTAGTAGGAAAGAAGAGATCATAGAATCTATAGATAAGAAATCATCAACTCTAACTCTTCTTTTAAGACTTTTCATTGTAATTTTATAAGAAGTTTAGAGTAATTAATTAATTTTATTTAATTATAACAAAAGCTAAAAAAGCTTATGATTTTATTATATAAACACTTATATTTTATTGTGGATTTTCATATCAAAATTACTATTTTTCCCTTGGTTGACAAAATCATTTAGCTTTGTTTTAGGGGTAGGGAGGTCTTTTCCATGTGACTCATAGTCATTATAAGAATACAGGGCTAAATGGTCTTTTTATTTTTATTGCACATTGTAATTACTTTATTACCCTTGAAAGCAAAAAAAAACATTAAACATTGGTCAAGGGGCTTTTTAGTCTTTGACTTAAATTTAAAATAGTTAAGTTACTTCATTGCACTTGGTATTTAAATTTTTTTGCTTTTGATTTAGGATTTCTTTTGTCTTTCACATTTGGTTATTTGGTAATTATTGGATGTCATTAACGCAACAAGGCAATTTTATAAATGAGCTGGAAGCTCACGAATAGAGTTCACCGAGTTTGGACGGGACGTGTTATGCCTTTCAGTGGCCGAAACCTTGCTTCCAAGACGATAATCGAAGCGTCTCAGTGTCCCCTTCACATACAAGTGACGTGTGTGGCATAATTGTTACCGGTTTAGCACATGCTGCTTTTTTTTCCCCTCTGTGCTACTTAATTTTCATGCTAGCCTTCAAAAAAATCAAATCAGCTCCTGAGGTTTGTTATTCTTAATATTTCATCTTTATTCTCTTTATTACAATTTTTTTATTTAGAGTAATTTATGAAATTATTTTCAATTTCATCCCCAATAAAGTTTTTTATCTGTCAGATTTGGTTCTCATTCTTTTGATTACTATTTATTTTATTTAAGATGGTTTTTGAAATTGTTTTTTTTTTTACACAATTTCATCATTCTTGAGTTTTTTTCCTATCAAATCTAATTCTTTTTTTTATTGCTATTATTTCACCTTGCAAGAGTTTTTTAGATTGATCTTTTTTTATTATTATTTTATCCTACAACATTTAATTGGTCGGGTGTTTAGCTTTTTAGTTGAGTCCATGTCTAGAATTTAACATATTGTGGGCTTAAAAGATTAACATCGGTTTACGAAGTTGGCATGGGCTTGCTTGGTTTTTTTCTCCCTTTTCTAAGATTTGCTTTCATCCTCTAGCTTTTTGTTTTTTTATTCACTTTCTATAGGATTTTTTAGTCACTATGAAAATAACACAGATTGCCTCAGTTTTTTTTTGTCTTTGTTAAATTTATTTTTTAAAGGAATTTTCTTTTTAAATTAATTTATCTCATCCTCCAACATTTAATTCTTGAAGTGTTGAGCTTCTAAGTTGAGCTCGAATTGAGAATTTAATGGATTGCAGGTTTGATAGTTTAACCTGTGTTTATAAGGTTCATTAGAGCTTGCTTGTTTTCTTTTCTTTTTTTAAGCTCATTTTCTTACGATTTCATCCTTAAACATTCTTTTTATTCACTTTTTATAAGATTTATCTTTCTTTTTAAAATAATAAGGGTTGCCTCAAGGTTTTTTTTTGTGTTTGTTAAATTTAGCTTTTTTAAAAGGATTTTTTTTAATTAAATTAAATTTATTGATTTCATCCTCTGATACATTGAGTGGGAGTTGAACTTCTTAGTCTAGTCCAGGTCTATAATTTAATGGGTTATGAGTTTAAAAGATTATTTCGGGTTTAAAAGGTTTACCCTGACTTGCTTGATTTTTTTTTATTGTTTTAAGTTCTTTTTTTTTTCAGTTCCTTCCACCAACATTTTGTTTTTTAAATTATTATTCACTTTCCATGAGATTTTTCTGTGGTTTTGAAAATAATAAGGGTTAACTCAATTTTTTTTCTATTTTTATTAAATTTAGCTTTTCTGAAAGGAATTTTATTTTTTAATGAAATTCAATTATTTGCACGAGAGCATTTCATACAAAAAATGTGAGTTGGCTTTGTCATGCGAAACAATGAAAGACTTGTGGAGCTAAGTGATTGCTGGAAGGTTTCGGGTTCTTTCTCTCCAACAATAGCTAAAGCACTTGATCTCTAAATGTATGTATAATGTGGGTATAGAATTGGATGCAAAGATTGTTGTTGATGAAGTGCATGGTTTGCGCACTCATGTTTCTGAACTTGGTGTGCAGAAATTTGTTACAAAGAGGATTAAATTTTAGTCTCAGTCATGTTTCCACGAATGAAAACAAAGCAGCTCATGTTTTATCAAGACATGCTGCTACTGTGTCTCAATTTATCTGTTGTATTTAGGTTGTCTCTGGAAAGTCTACTTAATATTGCTATACCTTTCAAGTAGCCATATCTGACTCTGACTGGCTTTATAATGCTTGAAAATTGTAGCAAGAAGGTAGAAGTCGTCTCTGTTCAAACTCTCTCAAGTCCAACACTGGAAATGTCCAATCAACTTTACGGTGACTGACTTCGAAGAAGCAAGACTTCAAAATGTCAAGGATTTTAAGCCCATACATTCAACACCATCGAAGACCAAGACTCCAAAAAGCTCTCCATCATCATGTTTTTTCTTCTTTTCTGTTCTTTTTTCTTGTCAAGTCAGTTATGGTTGATGAAATTTTTCATAAATATCATAAACCTTATTGAGAGATGCATACACACACACACAAAATGATTTGTTGTTGCGATAAATTAAATTATCATAGCTGATTAGTGCAAAAGAGGAATGGAATAGGCTTGATTTGAATTAGAGATGGCAATTGTACCCACCTCCACCCACCTCCACACAGACGGATACAGATAGACGGATACAGATAAAATACGAAGGGATTTTGATTATAGACTCACCGTGAATGATTCGAAAATCAACAACAATGAATCTAATAAAAATGGATGAAAAATAGGTTTGATTGGTTGTTTTTCTTTTGGTGTTTAGGCTGGATTATAGTGATTTTAGATAAATAAGATAAAAAATAGACTAGAATGATACTTTGATAAGTTGATCTAGACGCCACAAAGATCAATCTAGGATTTCAACGCCACACTCTTTGTGATTGAAGAGTGACAAGTCAGGTAGGATTCTTCACAAAATCAATTTGAAAGAACAATTCTTAATTCTTTTATTTAAGTTTCAAATCTTCGCCAAAAGTGTTTATTACATATTTTGATACTATATTTATAATTGAAACATCCCTCCATAGTTAGGAAAACTCAACATGACAGAAGTCAAGCCCAAAAATTAGACTTTGACAAAATAACTAGACAAATTTAACTAGCACACGTTTTCTGACCTTAATTGAAAAATAAACAGACCAAATTTAAAACAGCTATAACTTCTTGCACAAAACTCTAATGCAATCATGGTTGGACAATCTAGAAAGATCACGTTCTGAAGTTGAAATCCACCTAGATTAGTCTTGTCTTCACATGCAATGGATGACTTCAAAATCGGGTTCAAATTCATCTATTATTCTGACCGTAAACAACATCAATTTCTTTACTTATTTGCATTATCAATCCAAACTCAAGTAGCCCGACAACAAAAGAACCATTAAGGGCTTTTCCCATGTCCAAGTTTCAATTATAGGCAAATAAGAACCTTTGAACCAATTCCGAACATATTGCTAGCTTTTAACTCCGAAGCAGCTTCAATTATTCCAATTTGACTCGTCAAGGCCCTTTGCAGTTGTTTCGCTCTCGCTCTTGTTATTGGGTCATCTGAATCTTCTTGTAGATTAGATTCAGCTTCATAAGACACATCATTATGATAGCTTATTTCTTTTTATCATTAAAATCCCACAAGGGTATAGACAATTAAGAATTCCCTCTGATAGAAATAGAAGCAGGAATAAAGGCTAATACGCTAAACGTAACATACTTAGGCCGGTTTGGAATTGTAATAGCGATAATAGTTCAAAGTTCTTTTCTCTTAGAAATACATCAAAATCATTTTTTTTATTTTTTAAAAATTATTTTTGACATCAACATATTAAAACGATTTGAAAACATAAAACAAAAATAATTTTTAACAAAAAAAAAAAAATTTAAGAGAACGCGGTTTCAACCGCATTCCCAAACACGCCAGAAAGAAAGGATGAGAAGGCAGACCAACTTGTCAAGATTTACCTGTCATACTTTTCAGTATGTAGGTCCATTCAGCTTGCCAAGCGGCTTGACCGAAGTATCTTGGAGTCTATTGTGTCTCCTACTCAGGTTACCGACCAGTGGCTTCATTGGTCCTTCCTCTCCTTGACTTGTATTAGTAGGGCGTTCTTCATCTAAAGGCTCTTCATATCATGAACTTGCCCAAGTCAAACTCTTCTTGTTGCGAGAGAAGGTTCTGTTAAGCTCGTCAGGTGCTGGCGAGTGACGATTGCCACTCCTACGCTTCGCTTTATGCAAGAGTTTCTCTAAAAGAAACAGAATCCATTGAACCAAAATGATACCTGTTTCTTTTCCAAGTGTGTTTTTCCATGCAGCCTATTGGTCAAGCTACAAACAAGAGCCGACTGTAACTTCCTTCAATCCTTCAAAACAGAAAGGATAACATTGTGTTTCCAAATTTTTAACATTGTGTTTTACCATGAGCGCTGCATGCTCAGTGAAAACATGTTTGCTCTACCTATTGCAAGCAGGGCTGCAGCACAAGCAAGATTGAGATTTTGCACATGTGCTGTTTCAACAGGTATAAAAATTGCACTGGTTTGATTTAAGTTCTATGTTAAATTCTGTTATGCCTCAAAATGATTCAAAAAGAAACTAGACCCACATAGTGGAACGAGGATCATGGATCAGAAACATATACAATAGATGCAGTGCTGGACAAAAAAAACGAAAAAAAATTGGGACCTAAGAAGCACTTGGTCCTCCAATTCCCTAGCTCAAAGGAGCATGGAGGATGGTTTTGTATGTGATGGTGTACAGGCTTTGGGTTGTTAGCATGAAAAGTTTTGAGCATATACGGAAGACAACTGGGATGACACCCCTTAACCAACTAGTATTTTATCACATGGCGGCGCAGCCAAAGATCATACATGACCATATGGAATGCATCATTTTTTATTGGGGGTGAATTCCACTGGAAATGCTTCTGTACCTGAGAAAACATGACATAAATTCTTGTGAGTTATTGCAAATCATTAATGAGGACTTCAAAGTTGCTCAGCCAAAAATCAATAATCTAACCAAAAGAATTAAGTTTCAAGCTACAATTGAACAGGATCTACCTTAATTAAATTCTTATGCAGTGAAACAAATTGATTGTCAGGTATGTCCTTCAGAATTTGCTTGAGCTGATACACATCTTGCTCCTTAAGTATGACGGAAAATTTATGCCAATCAAGTATGTCATTGAATGGCAGGTCATAATAGTTGGACAATATTACTGCAAGAGAAGTAACAAAACTATTCAAGAAAAATGACTCTTAACCCACTTTTTGAACAGTAGTTAAAATTGCACAAAAAATGTTTGAGTTTATAGGAAGCTTCAATACTATGAAGCATGAATTTAAAAATGGCCATAGCGTATCATAAAGACCATTTGTAATGGAGTTTTAGTGAACCATTAAGGTGATAGAACATTTTGCAAGCATCACTGCCGTAACAGCTGTTGTCGTAGCTGTCACAAGTGTAACAGCCTTCACATAAAGATTAGTTTTTTATATATTTTTTGAAAATATTTATTCGTAGTCAATAGTTTTATATTAATTAATTGATATAAATATTGACCTTGGCATATTAGATATTATTTCATTGATATATATTTTGTACATACCAAGTTATAACATAATTTGCACATGATATAGTAGTGACCATTACATAACACCTGCGATGGCCCATTCAACACTTCCAAAACCATGATTTAAAACCATGCTACGGAAAATCTAAGATCATACAAATAATCCCAAGAAATTATGCAACTCCACCTTTACTGTCGTACAATTGAGAAAATACAAGTTAAGAGTGTTACTAGTGCCAGAAGAATGAATTAAGACTTTTAGTTTTATGCTAGAGCAACAGGTGGTCATGTAGGATTGCAAGGGATGCAGTACCAAAGAAGTTCAAAGGGTGGTGCCCTACTTGTGCAGTCTAAATAAAAAAGATTGAAAACAATACCAGTGAAAAGAAAACTATTATTCATGCTTGGAAATCATGAGTCCTTCATTTTCAGGATTCCAGAGATTTATTCATGTTATAACAACAACAACAACAACAATAATAAAAGCTTTTTTTTGTGAATAATTCAAGGACAAGCCCCTGATTGCTAAGCCCAAATTAAATACCAAGAGAATATGAGCAAGCATAAAATGAGTAAGACTAAAATAAGAAATAAATGTCAAATTTCCTTTATGTGCTCATTTATTTTTATTTATTTACCTTTTTAGGTGCTTAACCATACTCTTTAGGTATTTAAGTTGGGGTTAATGATAGGGACCTTGTTTAAGAATTTGAAACCTTTAATTTCATATTTCTGAGGCATCAAATTGGGTTAGAGACATGTTTATCCCCTTCTTATATATTAAAAAAATTGCAACAGTTGTAACACTTACCTGGAACGCATCCATAATGGATGGAGTCAGCTATGCGTGCACTGTTAACCTGAGAGCCACCGGGGCATATACAGAATTTAGTCCCATAAAACCTCTTTTGATATACAAGATGTCCAGTAGCCCTATTTATTCTGTTGCTTGAAATATCTAGTTCCGTATCATTTTCCCACACACGTGCCAGTATAACTCTAATTCTAGAGTTTCGATGGCCAGCCCAAAAACCAAGAGTTGTCCTGTAAAGCATGCTAGTGTTCAGTAATGAACATAAGGCTAAATCCTATCCAGTTTTTTTTTTTTTTTAAAAAACCCTGATAATTAACACCATTCTGCACATATGCATATCTCAACTGATAGCATGCGCATGCACACACAAAGATACTAACATGGAAATAAGGATGTAAAAGTTATAGAGGTTAAAGATTTATATTATAAGTCCACTTAAAAAAAAATAGAATTCTGTTGAATGTACGACACACACAGTATCAAAGTTTCCAGTATGTAACCTTCATCAATTGTAAGTGATATAACAGGTAGGCTTGTATATTTTTTTCTTCTTATCTTTGGTGATAGGTAGCATCTGAGCTTCTAATATTAAGGGGAAGCACAAAATACTAACACAGAAATAAGGATGTAAATTATGAGTCCACTTTTAAAAAATAGAATTCTACTGATGACACACACAGTATCAAAGTTTCCAGTGAGTACCTTCATTAATGGTAAGTGATAAAACAGTCACACATCTAGGCTTGTATATTTTTTTCTGTGTATCTTCGGAGATAGGTAGCATTTGAGTCTCTAATATTACGGGGAAGCACAAAATACTAACACAAATAAGGATTATAGAGGTTAAAGACTCATATTATGAGTCCACTTTAAAAAAAATAGAATTCTGTTGATGTCCTCGATCCATGACAATATGTTAAAAGTGGGGGGAATAAACCCACTAAGATCCACAAGGGATAAACTCTACTCTTGCCCATTATCAAAATGACTGCTATTATCCAAACAAGACATGGATACTCATACAAAATGCAACAAAGCTTCACAGTCTACACGAAAATGGAGACAAAATAAATGGAAAAAATTATGCATTTACAAATCCTAAAAAATAGAGCTTAGCGAGAAAAAAAATTCAAAAATTGGCATTTATTATTATTACCTGTTCTCTACATCGTTTCCTCCAGCAGGAAGGGCAAATGGCTGAAGGACCTGAGGAAGAGCAACATCTTTGTGTGGAATGAATCCGACATCATAACTAGGGGAGCATACCACTCTGATTGCATTCTTTATAAGAAATGGGACTCCTTCAGTGGCTCTTACACCAACATCATGACAGGTGACGAAGAAGTGATCTGCACCCAAAGTTCTATTCCAGTAGGGATACTTGGCTATTAAGCTTTCCACATAATTCTCAACAATTACGGTCATATTCTCGTAAGAAGTTCCCTGCACAGACGAGTGAATTTCAGGTCAGAAGGAATTTAATCAATCAGAACAACAAAAAAATGCAAAGTAATTTATGCCAATTTGTTTAAGAAGTGAAGATTCGAAAAGACTTCTGTTATGCCAGTTTAGATTTTGAGCAAGTAAGAAGAGTCCCAAGAGAAAATAATATAGCAAACATAGTGAAGTAGACAAGTAGTCATCATCAACAAAAGGGTTGCCTCACTAGGAAAGCAACCGCAACACAAAATTATTGCTGACCTTGCCGCGCATCTTGTGGCAGGAGATGGGGATAAAGAAGAGGTGGGCTTGATCAGGATCAAGAGTTCGAAACCTGCTTTCTCTTATATTCTGGAAAAAATACCCTTCGCTAGCGTATTTTCCAGTCAATTTCCTAGGTGTTTGATAAAATGTGTTTGGATCTCCATCTGGATATATATAAATCTTGAAATTCTGTTCCATTTCCTCGTAATTTAATTTGAATACACGTGGAGAATGATACAGATCCGATATCTCATCGTTCTCGCCATCGCCAACATCAACCACTACAGTCTTCGTCGTTGTCTCCGTCGCTGGCAGGAGAGAAACGGAAGACGCGGAGATGGAAGGAGAAGGAGAGGAGTGGAGAGAGTTGAAAGAGAGATATGTGAAAGAGATTAGGGTTAGGATTGCCAGAGTGAGGAGGGATCCTTTCAAAGAACACATGGATAGCTGTACTTGTTGCTGTTGCTGTAATTGTTGGTACAGCTTTCCGGCGGTCATTGCCGGAACCAGTGGTCGAAGGAGGATTTGGGTTTTTCACGAAGTTCGGTGAACTGGTGTGGGATTATCATTATTATTGTTATTATTTTTTTGTTCTGCCTCCACTCCCTCGATCTATGTACTACAATATCACAAAAATCTAAGAACATGGAAAGAGCACTGTAAAGTAAGATAAAGCACTAAAATTGTGGTTTTGCCTTTAATAATAATAATAATAAAAAAAAAAACCTTGAGGGATAAAAGGATATTTTCACGATATTAATGTGCTATTCTTTATTTGTTATAGGCAAGATTGAATTTTAATTTTTTTTTTGTATATATTTATAATTCAACACAATTTTTATAGAAGTTTCAAACAATAACAAATTTATCTCGTATTTATTATTTGGCTTAAATCATCCTTTTAGAAACCAAAAATTCTCTTTTAAATTTCATAAAAAATTCTTCATTCTCAATCTTAAAACATGTTATATAATGAAATCAAACATGTTTTTCAAGTCAACTTGAATTAAGAAATTCAAACTCTCTAGTTGTGTTGGTATAGCTTTCCAGCTATCATTGCTTAAACCAGTAATTGAGGGAGAATTTGAGTTTTTTTTACCAAGTTCGCTGAATTTATATGGAATTATGATTATTGTTGTTATTTATTTTGCCTCTAATATCTTAATCTATCTACTCAAATATTATAAAATCAAAGGATAAAGGAAAGGAAAAGGGAAAAACACTGTCATGTAGGCTATAACACTAAAATTATGGTTTTGCCTATAATAAAAAAGATAGACTTTTCATAATGTTAATTTGTCATTCTTTATTTGTTTGTGGCATGATTGAATTTTATATATATAATTCAACAAAATCCTTATGGAAGATTGAAACAACAATTATTTTCTTTTTTACCCTTACTTTGGCTGAAATCATCTTTTAAGGAGCAAAAGGTTCCTTTTAAAATTTCATACAAATTCCTTCGTGCCCCATCTTAAAACATGTTATATAACGAAATCAAACACAATTTTAACATCAACTTAAATTAAGTAATCCAAACTCTCTTTTTATTGTTGTTGTTGTTGTTGTTATAATTATTGGTACAACTTTCTGGTCGTCATTGTCAGAACCAGTGATCGAGGGAGGATTTGGGTTTTTCACTAAGTTCGATGAACAGGTGTGGGATTATCGGTTGTTGTTATTTTTTTGTTCCATCTTCACTCTCTTGATCTATCTACTCAAATATTACAAAATCTAAGAAAGAGGGAAAAACATTGTAATATAGGTTATAACACTAAAATTATGGTTTTGCCTTTAATAAAAAAAAAGATAAATGAGGAGTATAAGGATCTTTTTCACGAGGATAATTTGTCATTCTTTATTTGTTTCGGAGTAGGATTGATTTTTTAATTTTTTTGTATACATGTTTAATTCAACACAATCCTTATGGAAGTTTGAAACAACAACTCATTTACCTCCTCCGCGTACTTTGGTTGAAATCATCCTTTTAGGAATGAAAGGTTCCATTTTTCAATTTCAAACAGATCTTTTCATACCTAATTAAAACATGTTATATAATGAAATCAAACACAATTTCCACATGAACTTGAATTAAGCAATCCAAATTTTTTTATTTCAACACTTGGTTAAAACTACCATTAATGAGAGACATGAATTTTCTTTAATTTTTGTGTTAATTTCATATTACCCACTCATTTTTACACTTCACTGAATGCAATTTATTCCAATTATCATAACAATTAAATCAACAAAATCAATTCTTTTTTTTCTTAGTCTTGGCCAATTCTAACTTCAAGGGAGGACATCGTTTGCTTTTAATTTTTTCCATTAATTAACATTACCCATTAGTTATTAATGATTAAGAACACATAATTAAACCAAACTCATCATTCTAACTAATCAATCAATACAACCCTAACTTTACATAATGCAATCACTAACAACCATGCTTGAAATCATAATAAAATATTGATAAATCATAGTAATAGAGTTCCTTACCTTTTAACAACACTAAACAATTTCTCTTCACTCTTTACTTTTTTCGCTTAGCTCCAAAAATCTCTACTTTCAAGCATTACAAACTAAACCAAAGCTTGAAATTCCTTGCTTTGATACTTCTAAACTTTCTTTAGAACTCTTAATCTAGCCTTTTTATGTGTTTGTATCAAGAAAATGATCAAGCCTCCTTTTTTTTCTTCATTATTATAATTGGTTAGATGGCTTCATAAGGAAGTCAAGATTTTTATTTTTATATATTCTATTTTATCCATATTTACAACAATGTCACCATGTATAGTTTATGTATTTTTTTCTATTTAACTGGATACTCTATCTCGGTCCACTTTTAAAACACCATACATAGAAGTTTTATTCCATAAAACTTGCTTTCTAATTATTTAATATTATTTTTCAATTAACTCATTTTATAATCGAGTTAAATTTTTAATGTTTTATTAACACTGTAAAATTTTGATCGGGGGTTTACATTTTCTCACTCTTTCTTCCAAGTCTCTTCTTCAACTTAGGAGCTTCTCCACAATATATTTATCATAAGAATCTTTTTATTCCTAAGTTCCTTCTCGCTTCGATCCAATATTCTTATAGGTTTCACTTTTAACATCAAGTCCTTTTTAATCTTTAGAGAAACCATGGCAACATTCAGGAAGGGTCTTCCTCAGTCTTTCGAAGCAATGAGACATGAAACACGTCATGTATCTGAGCTAGATACGAGGGTAAAACCAACTTGTATGTTGCTGGCCTAATTCTCTTTACAACTTTAAAGTGCCCAATATATCTCGATGTTAACTTTCCCTTTTTACCAAATCGCATGATGTTCTTTCAATGAGCTACTTTCAGAAACACCCAATCTCCAACATTAAACTCGAGAGGCCTCATTCTATTATCCGTGTAACGTTTTTTTTTCTATCTTGGGTTGCCTTCATTCTATCCTTTATAATTTTTACTTTTTCTATGATAACTTGTATCAACTCTAACCTAATCAAATTCCTATCACTCACATCATCCCAACATACAGGAGTTCAACATCTTCTATTATACAAGCCCTTATAGGAAACCATTTCTATTATAGCTTGGTAGTTGTTATTGTAGGTGAACTCTATAAGTGGTAGGTGATCTTTCCAATTACCCCTAAGCTGCAATTACACACATCCTTAACAAGTCTTCTAAGGTTTGGATGATCCTTTTAGATTAATCATTTGATAGAGGGTGGAAAGCAATGCTCAAGTTCAATCTCATCCCTAGAACATGTTGAGTATTTGGCCATAGGTGAGACATAAACATGGGATCTCAATCTAACACGATTAACACAAGCACCCTATATAATCTTACTACTTCATTTACATACAATCGAGTATGTCATTTTCATAGGGAAAAATAATGCAGACTTAGTCAATCAATCCACAATGACTTATATGAAGAGATTAAGGGCGCTTCAGTATAAGAAAGGTTTATGATAATACTTATTAGAGACGAATGTCTTGTTACAATATTATCACTATACAATTATATAAACATGGGAGATGTTTGAATGAATATATGCGCGTTCTGGTATATGTGTTGAAATGGTCTTTGACATTACCTAAATAAAAATATACTAAGTAATGGTCATTTTGTGTATCAGGAGGCGCGAGTAGGATCAGATCTTCGACTGGGCGAGGACACACTACGGTAGGGGCAGGTAGGTGGTTTCCACCTTTAACTAATTATTATTAAATCCTCGAAGTATTTATACATAATGCTACTACTCGATTTCAATCGATTAAAATTACTCATGAAACGTAATGAATAATGATATGATTAGCTTCAGCTAATGGTATCTATTTTGGATAACCGGGATTAAATGATGTGATTAACTTCGGCTAATGGTATCCATATTGGATAACCAGGATTCATTGATAAGATTAGCTTCGGCTAGTGATATCCATATTGGATAACCATGATTAAATGATATAATTAGCTCCGGCTAGTGGTATCCATATTGGATAGCCGAGATTCATTGATGAGATTAGCTTCAGCTAATGGTATTCATACTGGATAACCAAGATTGATTAGTGAGATTAGCTTCAGCTAATGGTATCCATGTTAGGTAGCCGAGAATGAATGATAAGATTAGCTTTGGCTAATGGAATCCATGTTGAATAGCCGAGAATAAGCATTGAAGATTAGCTTTGACTAATAATATCTATGTTGGATAGCCAAGAGTAAAGGATGAGGTTAACTCCGATTAATGGGGTCCATATTAGGATTATCAATAATGAGTGTTGTGAACCATCTCATTTGAAAACGTTTACTAATACGATGAAATAAAGAGTATGATGTGTTATTCACAATCAAAATTAATGTTTAAAGAATCATATATAAAATTGATCATAGTTAGGAATGAATAGTTATGCATGGAAGAATCCCATATGTACAAGGATTCCTAAACCATAATGCATGTCATTAGTTGTTTGTTGAACATAGCTCAAATAAAATAATGCAGTATAAGGTTGTATAAAGATGTGGAGTAAAATATTAAAGATAGTTTCGGTAGAAAGATAATAATAGCTGAATTTGTTGGCAATTAAATGGGTTTGCCAGAATTATTGGCATCCACAAGGGGATGACCGAATTATTCTTAGTGACCATAGTATCGGCGACTAAGGATGAGAAAAGAATGATACTTAGTGGCCGCAGTATTAGTGACTAAGAATAAGAAAATAACGATACTTAATGACTGCAGTATTAGTGACTAAAGACAATATATAAATTGATAGTTGGACGATTAATTATCAATATATATATATGAATATGACAACTTTTGATGTTTAGTTGCCCAAAAGAATGATGACCAAGGAAGCAAAGTATAATTTGATTAATTATATGATGATGATTTAGATTCTCCTTTCCCTATGCTTCTATTTAAGTTGACAATTTCTTTAAATTAAATTATGGGTAACAAAAGTTACTTCCTCGTTGTCCCTAATAAAAAAAGAATTCATGTGGTTGCCTTTATTTTAAATGGAGACCATTGTATTGTTGTTTCCAATGAGTAGAAACCACAGTGTTGTTGTTTTCAAATAATGGAAACCATTGAAACTATCCTCGATTGTATAATGAAAACCATTGTGTAAGACCATTAATCGATACTTAAAAATATAGATGACAATGGGGGTTGATTGGCAACTTAAGACATAATATCATTTGATGTATTACAAAGTCAAAGTAAATGTTAATGGGGGTGATAATGTAACAAACGGTTGTGATACCTAGAAAATAGAAAATATGGTAATGTTACAAACAAATTATGTTAAGTAGTGACGGTGACGAGTAAACATAGGATTAATACATATGGTTACTTCAAGGATTGTATCCAAGGAAATCGGTAACTAAGAAAATGAAAAATTAATTATTTATTGGTGAATCAAAAATTAAGAAAATGAGTTGCTACGTGGTGACGTATAATCAGCAACCTTAGATTTGAATGTATTACATAATTCTTCGTAAAGGCAATGTTAAAAGTGATAAATATAAACTTAGACACCATAGCAGCTAGTGCGTAATTCAATATATATATGATGTAATCGATGCTAAAAGAATTATGAATAAACATATTGTTCTCTTTCCTTATGAAAAATCATGTACATGCATTTTATGGCTAGATGTTAAATTTGTAATGTTATTTTAGTTGCAATGATGAGCATGAGTATTGTCATATGAGTTGAGGTATTATTGAACTTGAGTTGAATGTTTTGAGTAGGATTGATAAAAGTGCTAATTGACATAATGATTCCTTTCCCTCATAAAAAAATCATAAGCATAAGTCTTCTTGATAACTAATAACTCTTATAATACTATACATATTGCAGGTCTATGACACGAAGTGGGCCAGCACTGATTGTGTCGTTTCACTATTTATAATTTTGTTAGGTATTTATTTTTATGTACTATAAATACTTAAAATTATGTTAATAATTTCACCTTGAAATATACTAAATGGTATGATTGTATTTCTAGCATTTGGTTATCGCCTCTCTTTTGTTATGTGTATGTGTGTGTGTATATCCATCACACGTATATTTTAAGTAAATAAGAAATGGAAAGAATATAAAATGAATTGTGAGAAGTGATATGAAAGAATCAAATGGAGAAACAATTGTATTGGTGGGTGACCGAAGGCTACTGCGTGTTTATAATAGAATTATTTGATATTGTGTTCCTCAAGATGATAAGAAAAGAACTGAGGAAATGTATAAGTTATAGGGGAAACTTTGCAGTAAATTTGGTAAATTAAAGAATCAATAATGAGATGTATTGTTAGACAAATTACAAAAAAAAAAAACATTTTCCCCATTATACTCAGACATGATGATTAGAAATATGAAAGTTACATGAAAATTTCAGGTCGTTACAACAACTATGATATTAGTCTAACCAAAACATGTTTCTTGTCATTTTCCTTTATGTAATTGACTATGTCTAAAAGGTACTATACACCTCTTTTTTTCCTTCAAACTCAATTTAAACACACTCATATTGATCTATAGTATTAATTTCAAGAGAAATCTTAAGACAAGTTTTGGTCTTTCCTTCTAAAAAGGCTTTTGGATGAATGACCTTCCATGGGTAACTTTAGGTTGCCCTTTGTCTTCCATTATTGAAACCCATTTTAATACAACTAAAATACTTTAATATGTCTAAACACTCAAAAACAAAATTTAACATGTCAACCCCTATCTTCTCTAGTTTAGATGAAACCTCAAGGATTAATTCCTTGAGTTTCCATTCAAGTTTATCATAGTTTTTCTTAACTAACTCATTTAAACACATCATAATTACAATTCAACACAACCCTCATGATATATTGAAACAACAAACTCAAAACCCCCTTACCTTTACTTTAGCCAAACCAAAGCATATATAAGTTATGGTTCCCTTTTGTTCTTTTTATTTCAAATCCATTATTCATTATGTCAAAATCATTTTCAATTATTATTCACACAACTTTTACACAAAAGAATCATCCTCTCCTTTTAATTATCCAATGGTCAAACCTACCCTTTAAGGATTAAAGAACCAAAGGTTCCCTTTCAAAATTTCATGCATTTTTCTTCATATACAATCCTAAAACATGTCATATAACACAATGAAACATAATTTTAGCAACAAGTTCAACCCTCTCCTATATAGTGTAGGCCGAACCTAGACTAAAAGAGTCATGGATCTTTCTTCAAAATTTCATATAATTAACCTCACACCCAATCTCAAAACATGTTATTTAGCATGATTTAACACAATTCTCTTACCAATTCAAACCAACCAATTGAAATCCTACCCACCAAGTTTAGATGAACCTAGCATCAAGAGGAGGCATGGTTTTCTTTTAAAATCTTTATAATTTCCATATTACCCATTAGTTTTTTATGCCTAAGAACATAACTTAAAACTAAAAGCACCATCACAAATAAGCCAACATACTTAACTCAACATTCCATGATGTAATTTATACACAACATGCATTAAAACTTGTTAAAAACTTCAATCAATCCTTAAACAATGTTTCTTACCTCTTAATTACAACTATTCAAAAATTTTATGCAAATGAAACTCAAGCTTTCTTCATTTTCCTCCCTTCCTCTCTCTAGCTTCCAATTATTCTCTTTCCAAGATCTTCACCCTTTTTTCTTCTTGATTTCTTCCTTTTCAATCTCTCTTAAAAGTGTTTTTCTCACTAAAATTTACTCAAATAACTATAAATATTTAAATATTTGGTGAATTTTCTCTCAATTTTGATCAAGAACACAAAACCCTCTCTTCCTATTTATTTTCTTCTATTCAGTTGGACAACCCTTCGTATAAGGGAAATTTCCTCTCATTTACCATTTTGCCACAACTTAATTTTTTCTTGTATTATATATGCACTTTACCTAGTTTTTTTATGTAAAATATAAGACCTTTCTGACCTTCGATTGACCAAAAATTTTAACTCAAGGGGAAAAATAACTGGTCAGATTGTGTTCTCATAAAAGTTTAGCCTAATTTGATGGTCAGATTGAGAGTTCTACATGTTAGTATATAACTTGTTAGATTGTGATTCTTCGTTAAAAATCTGTTATTCAATACTTGCATAAATCATATTAATTATTTTACTAAATCATTGGCACCATTTTCTTATCTAAAATATATTTATTTTTTCTTTCTACCATTTATTTCATTTACGGACTTATTACTATTTCACGGTAACATTACCGATTTTTAACCAATGCTTGCACCATTATTCTTTATTTTTTTTATATACTATCCTTTCTTAGAGTGTATTATTTATTACTATATTAATTCCTTGAGATCATTTTCTCATCTTCCTTATTCTTTTATCCATCATAACATGTTATCGGTTTCACCAATATTATGAATTCTGAACCCAAAATTTATAATTCTTTTTCAACTTTTTCAACACCTTCAGATTTATCCATGGAGGTCTTTCTCTCTATTACACATCTTATTCATAATTATTTCCATTAGTTATTCATTTCTTTTCATTCCAAGTTTCTATTATTCATCGGGTTGTTACTATCTTTGGCCATATGATTATGCAGGGGTTTACATGGTTATTTATGGTATTATTAACATGTTACCAACCATTTGGGAGTTCTAAAAGATTATACACCATAAAAAAGATTTGAAAAGATGGAAAAAATGAAGAATATATAGCTCAATAAGGTGGAAAAAATGACCAAGATGAGTACAATTATATCTATTATATTCTCAACTATCTAATGGATAATTTTTATGATAATACTTAGTCATCTATAAAGAAGATTTGAAAAGAATTATAAAATAAATATGATACTAAAGAGGTTAGTGCCAAGAAATATATTGCAAACTACCTTTTTCTTTTTACAAATGGTGGATATAAAATCTTTCATAAACTAAGCTCAAGATTTCATAATGATTATTGGAGAGCTTAGTCTGAAGGCATCAATATTAGATCTATTTGGTTGTTTATGAATTATTGACAAGTTACCACCAACTTGGAAGGAGTTCTAAAAGACTATACACCACATGTAAAAGGTGACATCCTTGCATTCATTACTTGCATTCGTGTATAGGAAAAAGGCTAGTAAACAAGATGTAATCATAACATAAGAGAGCTTTAAACATCTTACCACAAGGAAGGTCAATTTAATTTCTAAAAATAATAATTTGCCTAAAACATGAATCCCTAATAAAACATAATGAAGCCTAAGAATAAAACTATGAAAATTTTTGGTAAACCTCCACAAAATAAAAGTGGTAATAAGAACCAAGAAAAAACTAACCAAAATTTTAATAAATGTTTTATTTGTGGCAAGAATGGACATATTGCTTGAGGTTGTAATTTTCAAATATGTGAGCCTAAAGGATAGGCCAATGCCACTTAAAAGCCATTTATAATGATGGTAACAAATAACATATATAAAGTATAGATGAGTGGTGGGATGATTCTCGTGTTAATTTATATGTTTTTTATGACTAAAATTGGTTTGAAGATTAAACTCCTTATAAGAAGTATCAATCAATCACGAGAAAGAATTTGATGTCAAGTTTTATTATTAATAAAGCTAGTTACAAGCAAACTATGGAGTATGATCACTAAAAATGACATTTTATTAGTAAAGGTTATGCTTATGATGACTATTTAAATTGAATGTTAAAAATAATAATGCAACTACTAATTCAATTTACATGTTCTCTTTTATTAATTTCAGGTATCCATGTTTATGTCATATAAACAATAGATATATGGCAATCATGAGTGGTTTAAAATTAATCCGAATGTTAAAAAGGCCATATAAAATGTTAAAAGAAATATTGAATTGTTAGAGTTAATTCATATTGATATTTATGAACTTGAAAGATTTCTAATTTAGGTTTGAAAGTGTGACACAAATATTACCTTGAACCTAAGAACCATCACTAATGGAATCTAAATCCCTACCCAACGAATAGCAATTCACGAACGAGAAGTATAAGATGATATCATGAAGATAGTTGTTCTTCGATAAGTCTTTTAAGTTTGTTAGATAACCAAACTAGATGAATACTCTCAAATACACATATATTTCAATCATCAAAGTCTGGAACCCTTACACTCCCTTTCAAAAGGGTATTTATAGTGCAAAATACCTTAAAACTTAATGATCTGAATATAAGACCACAAATACAATAAATTAAGTTTTATAACAATTAAAACAACAAAGCCAAAAACTCAATGCAAGCATGCAACCAAAAGTGTTCTTGAAAAAGGAGTCTGTCAACCTCGTGTTTGGCTCTATAAAGACTTTATAGCTCAAGAAAATCTCGTGCTTACTGCCTCCCCCTTTTTTATTCTAAATTTTATTTAAGTCCCATTACTATCTCCTTATTTGATTACATTAATTAAAGTATATTCATCCTTTGTTGAAGTCTGAACACATGTCTTGGTTCAAATATCTTGAATTAGCCCAGTCAATACCTCTTTAATCTTCTTGGCTATTGACCTTGTAATTGGTCTAACTAGTAAGTCTAGAAGATTATGTTATAATGCTTATTGAATATCACCATCCTTTATATTAGTGGGTTGGTACGTATCATCCCTTTCTCTCCTCAAAATGATTCAACTTCAAATCGTCACCTTCATCAAACAAAGAGAGACCAGAAACATTTAAAGTAGTACTAACACCATACTCACATGGTAGATCTACTTTGTAGGCATTGTCATTAATCTTCTCAAGTATTTGGAAAAGCCGATCTCCTCGCGGTTGCTATTTTTATTTCCTATGGGTCGGAAACCTCTCATTGTGCATATGCACTCAAACCCAATCACTTGTTTGGAAAAAAAAAACATTTATGCCCTTTATTTGTCTTGGATTCATATTGGTCATTCTTCTTTTCAATATGGTGCCTTACACTTTCATGGAGTGCCTTCATCATTTATGCATTTCTATTACCATTAAGACTAAACCTTTTATCAACAAGTAAATGAATCAAATCTAATGGAGTTAATGTGTTAAAAGTCATAAACAATCTTAAATAGTGAGAAATCAGTAGTAGAATGCACACTATGACTATAAGAAAACTCAATCAATAGTAACCAGTCTTTCTAATTCTTAAGGTTCTTTTGAATGACAATAAAAGTGTAGTTAAAGTCCTATTAACTACTTTCATTTGACCATCAGTTTATGCATGACAAGTAGTAAAAAACAACAACTTAGTTCCTGACTTTCCCTCAAAACCTTGTAAAAGTAACTAAGAAACTTTACATCACGATTTGAAACTATTTTCCTAGGATCCCCATTAAATTGTACTATCTCTCTAAAGAATAAATCAACAATTTTGTTTGCATCATCAGTTTTATGACATGTTATAAAATGCATCATATTAGAAAACCTATCAACAACCACAAAGATAGAGTCCCTTCCTTTTTTGACCTAGGTAAACTTAAAACAAAGTCCATGAAAATATCTACCAAGGTTCTTTAGGTACAAGTAAAGGAGTATATAAACCATGCGGGAAGACCTTAGACTTAGATTTTTGGCATGTAATGAATCTATCACACACGTTTTGCACATCATGTTTCATTTTAGGCTAATAAAAATGTTCACACAATACATCCAAAGTCTTGGTGACACCAAAATGACCCATTAAACCGCCTTTACGAGCTTCACGAACAAGTAATTCATGCATAGTACTATTAGGCACACAAAGTCTACTTTTTAAAACAAGTATCCATCAAGCTTATAGAACTTTTCAAAAGCTGAATTTTCAAATACATGAAATATTGCGATGTCGCGGTCGCACAAATTAATTACCCTACCATAAAACACAACACACAAGATAATATAGAGCAAGCAAGGGGTCGATCCCACGAGGAAGGTTACAGTCAGATTTTTATGCTGTATGATATGCAACTAGGGGGATTATGAAGTTATCTAGGCTAAAGCAAAAGAAAACAGAAAACTATCAAGCCAAAGTAAATAAAATTAGAAAATTATAAAGAGAACAAACCTTGGTCGCAAGCAAACATCCACCTACGAAAATCAAAACTGATCATGAAAACAAGACATCAATTTATATTCTGAATATTTATCTCTTTTTAACATTGGTTACTTAACGGATCCGCCGTATAACTAACCCTAACCATCAAACAACCACAGTGTCCGCACTAGTAATTTAATTCAATGGCAGCCTTAAGAACTATATAAGTTGATTAGTCAAGAAAACATAATCGTCCGCAGTCTATGTATGATTTGATTAAATGTTCTCCCTAAGATTAATAACATAGATCCGCCACAATTATTAAACTCAGTTGCTTCACAAGTTCATATACCACAACTCCGGTTTTGATATCAAACTTAGCAATAGATTGTCTACAGTAATAACTTAGAGTCTGCTCTAGCAATTAAAATAAACAATCATGGGAAAAATAAGCATAGGAGAACATTCATATTCATCATATAAACTGAAAAGAAAAGGTAAAATAAATCTCACAGTTCTTGAAATCTGAAGGTTTTCGTGTTCTTGTAACCAACAAAAAGAGTTTAGCCTTGCATGTTTGTTGAACAACTAACAAAAAAAGAATGAGGAATGCATGATTTCAGGTTTCTTAGAGGAAGGAGGCGTTTTTCTCTTCTTCACTGGTTGCCCTCTCTTCTCTTCTCTCATTCTTTTTATATCCTATGAAACCCTAGTCTCTATTTTACAAAATAGTCCTCCCTTAAATAGACAATTTACATTTAAGTACTTCAATAACTATTTTCCTAAAAAATAAGAAATAGCCTTGCATGAAATCTTCAAGCTTTGACTTAGAGGAGCTAAATTTCTGAAATAAAAACTTGGATGTCGGTTTAGATGCTTCGGAACGTAATTTGGACTCGTTTCTTCATGAAACCTGTTTGCTGGTAGAATTGAGTTGTCATCTTTGAAAAATCATCTCCATCATATGACATCATTTTGGGCTAAAATTTGTAGCGTTGGTTGTCTTTGAGTCAGGAATCCAAAAAAATTGAGTTGGCATCCAATGGACTTCTGTAACTTAAGATATTCAAGTCGAAATGGTTGAAGATCAACATTGGCAGATTGCGAGATTTGACTTTGAAGGCTACAATTACCATGCTCTTCATTATTTTATTTTCTTGCCTTAGATTTCCAGAAAGGTATGGATGTTAGATTTTTAATGCCACTAGAATCACTTCATTTCGACCTCTAGAGCTCACGTTATGCACAAAACATCAACTGAAGGTCAAATTTGCCAATTACCTCCAATTTACTCCTTTTTGCATCTTTCATCCAAAAATACCTTCAAAACATAAAACAAAGAATATCAAGACATTTTATATATAAAACAAAGGCAAAACACTAGTTAAATGTGGGTGAAACTATCGAATAACATGGATGCATCATGAAACACATTAACAAAATCACCATCATTCATATATAATTCCTTCAATTACTTAAATCCTAACAACTTAGCATTTAAGGTAGATAGAAAAACATACCTTCGCAACAGTGCATCAACCATTATATTTTCCTTACCTTACTTGTATATATTCATATATGAGAATGTTTCAATAAAATCCACTCACTTTACATGTTGCTAATTCAACTTACCTTGTCCTTTTAAATGCTTTAATGTTTCATGATCTGAATGAATCACAAATTCTTTTGGCCACAAGTAATGTTGTCACATCTTCAAAATTCTCACCAAAGCGTAAAGCTCTTTATCATAAGTAGGGTAGTTCAATGCTGCACCATTGAGCTTTTCATTTAAATAAGCAATATGTTGTTTATTTTGTTTTAAAACAACTATAATATTTATTAATGGGGCATTACATTCAATCTCAAAATCTTTCGTAAAGTTAGGTAAAGCTAATAAAGGTGTCGAACAAAGTTTTTCTTTCAACAAATTAAATGCATTATCTTGTTCAATACCCTATTTAAAACCAACTGACTTTTTGATGATCTTAGTGAGTGGTACAACTACTGTTCTAAAATTCTTAACAAACCTCCTATAGAAACTAGCCAAACCATGAAAATTTCTTATCTCAGTTATAGATTTGGGTGTAGGCCAATCTCGAATGGCCTTAATCTTGTCTTCATCCATCTCAATACCCTATGCAGTTACAATATATTCAAGAAACAAAATTTTCTCCATGCAAAAGGTACATTTCTTAAGATTAACATACAATTTTTCACTACGCAATATATTAAGCACATTACGTTAATGATCAAGATGTTCATTCAAGTTCTTGTTATAAATCAGAATATCATCAAAATAGACAACCATAAATTTACTTATAAATGCACGCAACACATGATTCATTATCCTCATAAATGAATTAGGTGTATTTGTAAGTCCAAACGACATGACTAACCACTTATACAAACCATGTTTAGTCTTATATATAGTTTCCATTCATCCTAATTTGATGGTACTCACTTTTCAAATCAATATTAGAGAGAATACATGATCTGTGTAACTCGTCTAGCATGTCATCAAGCCTAGGGATATGATGTCTACACTTTACCATTATGTTTTTGATGGTTTGACAATCAACTCACATCCTCCATGTTCTATCATTCTTAGGCATAAGTAACACTGACACAACTCAAGTGCTCATACTCTCACGAATGTACCCCTTCATCATTAGCTCATCAACTTGTCTTTGAAGCTCCTTTATCTTCTCGGGGTTACTTCTATATGTCGACTAGTTAGGAGTTGCAACTCCAAGTACAAGCTCAATTTGATGTTTTATCCCCTTCAATGGTGGTAATCCACTAATAATGTTTTTAAGAAATACATCATCAAACTCCTGCAATAAAGAAATAGTCACACTAGGAACAACATAATCATGATGACTGTTAGCATTAAAGTAAGCCTCTTTATAGACAAGTAAAATCATTGACTTGTTAGTATAAAATCCAAATTTGATCTGACCCTCTCTTGCATAGAAATTTGGTTGTTTCCTTAATTTTTCCACACAGTGATCATCACTCATACTTGTTCTTTTCACTCCTTACCTCCACTATCAACCATTTTAATTATTGATTTAGAATTAGTTGAATCAGATGGTCTTCTCTCACCATTGTCCTCACATGAATTTTCAATCTCCCAAACCTCACATTCCCCTTTCAAATCTAATTGATCATCATACACTTGTTTTGGAGATAGAGATACAAGAGTGATGGTTTTACCATCTTTTACAATAGTGTATCTATTTCTAAATCCATCATGAATAACCCTCTTATCAAACTACCATATACACCCTAAAAGTAAGTGACTAATATGTATTGGAACCAAAACACATATAACATCATCAAATACCATGAACGCCCGAAAAGTAAGTGACTAGTATGCAATGGAACCACATCACACATAACATCATCAAAGATATCTACCAATAGCAAAGAAAATCGTCACTTGTTTAGTGATCTTCACCTCACCACATTCATTCAAACACTACAATCTATAAGACTTAGGATGCTTCACAATATTCAAATTCAATTTCCTAATAAAAGTAGTACTAGTGATATTGGCACAACTACCTCCATCAATTATCATATTACATACCTTATTTTGGATGTGACACCTAGTGTGAGATATTCTCTCTTTACTGATCTAGATCATCCTCTTTGACTTGTGCATTCAGAACACACTTTACAACCAAGGCATTCCTCTTAACTGGATATACAATATCCACATCACTACAATCCTTCAAATGTGGCATCTCATCAACATAAGATTTGTCACTCTTAGATTCAATCTCACCATGCTTCATGATCATTGTTCTCTTATTCAGACACTGAGAAGCAATGTATCCACTCCTCAAACACCTAAAACATTTTATATCATGATTAAGCATAAGTTATGAATTGGTTTTACCTTTCCCAATAGCAGGCATCTCCTTCTTGGCCTTAGGTGGTTTGGTCTTAGCATGCATAAAAGACATTAGTTAGGCAACCCCCTCTCTCTTTAGATTCAGCCTCTAAATTGATGAAGAAGATGTCAAACTAATCTATGGGCTTACACTACCCTTTCTCTTGATTTGTCTCTTCATTTTTGTTACCATATGTACCATATTCTCCAACTCCATATTATATTGCAACTCCACAACATTAGCAATGTCCCTATTCAGCTCATTAAAAAATCCAACCATGGTGGCTTCTTTATCCTCAACAACATTAGTCTGAATCATTGTTATCTTCATCTCCTTGTGATATTCATCTACAGTCTTAAATCTTGAGTCAGACTTTATAACTTTAGATATAGATCCCTATAATAGTGATTATGAACAATACACCTCCTCATCAAGATTTTCATCTCTTTTCATGTCTCTACAAGTCGCTCTATATTCCTCCTTTAATTGATCTCAATTTAATCCCACCATATTAATGTGTAATCTGTAAATTCAATGACCACCAAATTCACCTTTTTTTGTTCAGAATAGCTATGGAAATGAAAAATCCAATCAACCTTTCTCTCAAACTCTAAATAAGCCTCGAAGATTGTTTTTACTTTAAAAATTAGGAATTTTCAGTTTAATAGAGTCCAAGTCCCCATCCAAATCATCATGGTTCACCATGTTATGAAGATTTTCTCTCATCAAATTAGCCTCTTTGTCTAGACCTAAAATCCCATCGATTTCTAGGCTACCAAACCCCCCCTCTCTATCCTAAAATCTCAGTCTCAAAACCTTCATCACTAAAGTCATCATCGTCCTCCCTAAAATCACCAAAATCAACCTTTGTATGCCTTTCAGCTCCAATGTCATGGTTCACTCTCCTTTTAGCCCCTACTCCACGTACATCATGATTATTAGAAATAGAGTCATCCCTACTTTTTCAACCTTCTCAAGTCTATCACTCATGTCTTCTAACACCATTTGCACATTTGCCAACATCTACGACATGCCTTTAATCTAAAGCTTTACGTCACCCTCGAGAGGGGTTGGTGGACTGCTTTGATCTAACATGTTTGTACATGCAAAAATTGGTTAGTGGTGATAAAATATCCTTATACCTCTCGTGTTTCACTCAAATATCAGGCTTTTCACTCTAATATGCTTGCTACTTCTTTTTCCTCTCGTCTCACCTTCTTTCAGCTCTTATCAAACTAAAGTCAACACTAAATAGAACCATTTAGCAGTGCAACCCAAATGAATAAATATGACTCTAGAAGAAAGAAAATTATGAAAACAAGCAAAAAACAATACGATTATAGTCTCGCAAGTAGCAAGTGAATCTATACAAAATATGGACGACTTGAAGACATGAAAAAAAGGAAATAGATGTGAAACATATGAGAATGATGTAAATAACACCCAAATATGCCAAATATGATGATAGTATACTAAAAGATACAAAATCAACAAAATGAAACAAGTTTTAAAAGCTGACACAAAAGGACCCATTATGACAAGATTGAACTTGAATCTGGACCCCTAAGAAAATGATGTCCAAATGACCCTAAAATTAATATATAGCGTGATTAGGACCCCCAATAAATAGAACATCAAGTTTTATTTAATTCCAAGTTGTTTTCATATATGGAAGCAAAACAGATACGAAGCAGCCCCTTTAATACTTAGATTTGGAACCTAAAGCAAAAGGTGTCTAAATAACCCCAAATTCAATATATAGTGTAATTTGGACTCCAATAACCAGCATATCAAGTTTGAAATAAATCTGAGTTGATTTGATCCGATTTCACATTGTTTAGTTTTTTGTGGTAGAATTTGAAACTGATCTTTTGAACGACTTCTTTTTTCTTTTTTCTTTTACTTTTATGCTACTAACATGTTGAGAGATAGTAAAAAATTGAAATAATTTTTTTTTTTTTACTAAGAAGATGGTGCTACTAAATTAAAGAGAAAAATATTGGAACAAGTAGTTTGACATAGAACAAGAGAAAAAACAAAATGAACAGAAGGATATAATCTAGTTAATTAAGCCAATCTTTGATACCAAATGATGCGAACCATGTGATAACACTGTCATGTAACCCACACACAAATGATACAACTCCTGGAAATCCAAGAAATTAGGTTTGGAAGTGTGACACAAAGATTATCTTGAACCTAAACACCAACACTATTGGAATCTGAAACCCCCTAATAAATATCAATTTGTGAATGAGAAGTACAGGATGACACCACGAAGATAATTGTTTTTCTATAAGTCGATTCAGTTCGTTAGAGAACCAAAGTACAATAATACTTTCAAACACGAATATATTTCATTCACCAAAATCTGGAACCTTTACACTCTCTTTCAAAAGGGTATTTGTAGTGCCAAAGACCTAAAAACTTGATGGTCTGAACATAAGACCATAAATAAAATAAATTAAGTATTGTAACGATTAAAATAACAAAGACCAAAACTCAATGCAAGCATGCAACCAAAAGTGTCCTTGAAAAAAGAGTCTGTTAGTCTTGTGTTTGGCTTTAGAAAGACTCCATTGCTCAAGAAAATTTAGTGTTTACTTCCTTGGTCACATTAATTAAAGTATGTTCATCTTTTGTTGAAGTTTGAACACTTATCTTGGTCCAAATATCGTGAATCAGTCTAATCAATGCCTCTTTAATCTTCTTGGCCATTAACCTTGTAACTGGCCCAATTGTTAAATCTAGAGGATCATATGGTAATGCTTGTTGATTCTCACCATCTTTTATATTAGCAGGCTAGTCCATATTATTGGGGGCAAAAAAGCATGACAAAATACTCTTTTAAAACTTAGTCATTCTTTACATGTTTTATTTAAACATACAACTTTTTAATTAAGAAGAAATAAAAAAACTAGAGTTGAGAACGACTTTATGCAATTGATTATACTAGACTTGACATTTCTTATGCAATTGGAGTACTTAATAGGTTTATAAGTAAGCCAGGTAACGAGCATTGGCATGTCATGAAGAGGGTAATAAACTACTACGTACTTGGTATAGAAAATTATGACATATTTCTATATATAAAAAAAGGTATCATGTACTACTTCAAAGATTTTAATGATGTCGATTGGAATATTCTTAAATACATTTATAAAATAAAGATAAGCACAAGGTTAGAAAAAAGCTAGCTATTAAAGCTCATGTCAATACCTGAACTCTTATATTTCTCTTAAGCAACCATAGTTCAAGTCGAAAACTACTGATAATTCTAGAATAACCTTATGATGCATAACAAACCTCTTTATGACTGGTAAATTCTCTTAATTAATTTTAATATTTAAAATGAATGGAGGAATATTCTTGCATTTTAATATTAAAAGTGTTTTTAAAATATACAAAAAGTTAATTGAAATAATTTGAATAAGTTAACTTATTAATTATTAAAGTAGAAATTTAATTTACTCACGATCTACGTATATCTATTTACATATAAATAGACATGAATGTTTAGATTATCGTAAATATCAAAGTGAGAGATGCAAAACATCACTAAAGTATTCAATCATAATATTAATCACATAATCATTAATAGTATTTAACAGCCATAAAAGTGTGTTTTATAAAGTAAAGTTTTGAACTAATTCACTTTAATAGTTAGATGATGGATAATCAAGATATTATATCTAAATGGGGACAAGTCATTGAAAAAAGGTCTAGTCTTCTTGATCTTATTATAACTTACAATCATAGAAGGCTTTAATTTCATATATATATATATTGACTTGGCTGTATCATTTTAAAAAAAGATATAAAAAACATTCCTTTTACAAATTTTTCATACTAGTATTTGTTGGGTTTTCTTAAACACTAAAATGCAGTGGAAAAACAGTAACTTTTAAAATTTTTTAACAATTCCAATGATACCGTTAGACAATATACAATTGTTTAGGGTTTGTGAAAGATTTCCTAAAGAACAATTCTTCTTTATTTAGTTAGATAAACTCTTTAGGGTTGGATTATCGCAAACCATAACTTCATTCAATAATTCAGCTTCTAATATTAATCCACATGAATCACTATATCAGAAATCTCCTAAAACCTTTTTTAGGGGAAAGGAATTGATATGCCTTAAGTTCTAATTTTTTATTTTCTCTATTGTGCCTATATTTATAGATGTATATAATGTGTAAAGTATATAAAATATGTAAAAAAAATATAAAAAGTATAACATTCTATTTATATGGAAAACCTGATAACCTTAATTAATAGCAAAATATCACATTTCATCTTGAAAAATATCAAATAATTATTTAAGTATAATTTTAGAAATTTATGCAATTAAGTCCATACTTAATATTTTTAGGTCTAGAATTGTAATCCCCTGTATTAATTATGTTTTAGTCTTTAATTCCAACAACTTATTAACAATCAAGTTCCACTTGATTAATCATCCCAGTTTAATTTTTAATCAATGGTTATAAATATGTGTGGCCTATTAGATTCCTAATATAACAGGCCAAATATAAATCACAATCCTAAATAAAATAAGATTAAATAATTGATTGATTTATATTTGAAGATTAAGGGCACCGTCTAACAACATGTCATGGTCTCTCAAATATTAGGAAAGTCATAAGTGGTTTGACTTAATATTTCAATGACTAGTTTTTCAATTTAATTAGTCTCCCTTCATAAATAATTTTTTTTTATTTAAACGTTGAAGTATGAAATGTGTTTGCTCTGTCAAATCATGTTTGTTCTCAACACCATAGTAATTGATTATTTGAATAAGATTTGAAACTCTTATGAAATTTTATTTCACCTTGTGCAAGGATTTAACAATCAACACTATTCAATAACACGTGGAACGCCTTTTCTAATTCACCAAGGATGATAAATCCTCTTTTGACACTCAAATATCTTTAAATTCATGTTATACTCAATATCTGCCCATTTATTCCATTGGTTAAGGCAATATATAGTTAAGATCAAAGCATAACATTCTCTATATATGATAACTTAGTAATTTCAAGTCTAAGGATCACTTACACAACTATCACAAAAGTCTTTTCTTAGACACAAGTGATCTCTCCATATGAAAGTCTCATATAGATTAGTTTAGTGTACATGTCATAAGATAAACACCTATAAATTAGTTTTAGGTATCTCTCACATCTTAACTTATGAGAACAACTACTTCTTTTCATTAAAAAATAACATAATATGTACTAGTCTCAACAACTCTAATTGATGTCTAGCCTTAATAGAGTATTAACCAAGAACATTTAAAAACAATGCTTTAATGAAATATGGATTCTCATAATTATAATTACTTTATAATTTTATTTACAAATCATTTTTATCTTAGAGACTTTATCTTTACTTTAAATTTATTAATAAACTATAATTAATATTAAAGATTAAAAATACATTTATTAATAATAAATATGTCTTGCATTAACCAATTAACTATAGGGAATATACCTTAAGAATTTTCAACTTGTACTACAACCAATCACATATGTATTTAATACCATATTTGTAACGACCCGGCTTCTTCAAGCAAAAAAAATGATTTTTTTTTTGTTCTCGGTACTTCTCACAATGACATTCTGTGAATTAGTAATTAGGTTCCCTTCCTTATCATGACATCATACGGATATAGTTTTTTTTTGGTAAATCGGCATTCCCATAAGACGGATACTTAATACACATGCCCATAATATTATATTTTCATATTCATACATTTACATTACATCATATTGACATACTCATGAATTTACATTCATGTTCTAGTCTCGTTATCAACACAAGTTTATACACGAGTATCGAACGACAATCTTACACAAATAATACCTTCTTTCATACGATTCTCATGTGATTTCTCAACACAACATCCTTATAAACAAGAATACCACATAAATATATTCATAACATCATATCTACATGTTTGCACATCCACATCCATGTTTCAATATAATTTTCATTACAAGTCCTTACAAAAGTGCCGAAAGGCAAAAAATTCAACATAACACTTAAGATAAACTATTACATAGCACCTTTCAAAATATGAGAACCCGTGGAACGGTTTTCCTATGCACCTTGATTGTATGATGCTCCTGTTACAAAAACAACATGGATTCAAGAATTATAAATAATCTAAACATAATAATAATAACTAGAAGGATGTTATCGTTATTTTTCGTTATCAACTAAAAGTAAGTACATTATTTCATTCACTTCTCAGATACACTGTGCAATCCTCATTACTTCGCTAGATGTATTATCCTCATTCATATGCCTCAACTCCTCCATAGGAGTGGTGGGACCGAAGTTTAATGTTGATCAGGGTTAATCACTTCACCGTAACCCGATCATTCATCTTGGATGCTTTTAACCGTAACTAATCGCAATATCTAAACTCGGTCACCCGTCTCGGATGCCATTAACCAAAACCAAACACACAAGTCAACTCGTCATCTCTTATGGATACAATTAACCGAAGCCACTCATCATAATCAACTTAGCCATCCATTTAGGATGCCATTCACCGAAACTAATCACCAACCACAACCCAGTCATCCATCTCGGATGCCATTAGCCAAAGCTAATCAACAATCACAACCCGATCATCCTTCTCGATCGCTAATCAATAATCACAACCCGGTCATCCTTCTTGGATGCCATTAGCCGAAGCTAATCATCAACACAACTCGGTCATCCATCTCGGATGTCATTAGCCGAAGCTAAATCATCAACACAACCCGGTCATGAAGCTAATCATCAACACAACCCGGTCATCCGTCCCGGATGCTATTAGCCGAAGCTAACCATCAACATAACCCTGTCATCCATCTCGGATGCTATTAGCTGAAGCTAATCATTTGTTCATCCCGGTCATCCATTTAAGATGCTATTAGCCGAAACTAATCATTTATTCATCTCGACCATCCATCTAGGATGCCATTATCCGAAGCTAATCAATTATTTATCCCAGTCATCCATGCAAACGCCATTAGCCCAAGCTAATCAATCATTTATCCTGGTCATCCACTTAGGATGTCATTAGCCGAAGTTAATCAGTCATTTGTCTCGGTCATCCATTCAGATTCCATTAGCCGAAGCTAATCAATCATTTGTCATGGTCATCCATTCAGATGTCATTAGTCGAAGCTAATCAATCATTTATCCCGATCATCCACTTAGGATGCCATTAGCTGAAGCTAATTAGTTATTTGTCACGATCATCCATTCAGATGTCATTAGCCAAAGCTAATCAATCATTTATCGTCATCCACTTAGGATGCCATTAGCTGAAGTTAATCAGTCATTTGTCCTAATCATCCATCCGGATGCCATTAGCCGAAGCTAATCAATCATTTGTCCCGGTTATCCATTTTGGATGCCATTAGTCGTAGCTAATCATTTATTTATCAACATTTACTCCTTTGACAGCTTGGTATCGGCACTAACACAATACGGTGACATTCATGATAGAGCATTTCATAAATTAACATTATGAAAGAGGAAGGTAAAAATCGCCTACCTGTTCCATCTGTGAGGTGTCCTTGTCCTGATGAAGGTCGTATCCCAAACGCACCACCTAAAACATCAATGGCCACAAATCAATACATTCGTATTCAGTAATCACACACAACTCGTCACTATGCATGTCTCAAGCATACATAAGTTCATGTTCCATTGCTCCACATATTATACTCACACAAAACAATCATCTTAATCAGAACGCCATTTTAAATATGTAAATCTGCTACAGAATTTAGTTAGCAAAAACAAGTTCGCTAGTGACCTAGAATCGTCAGTGAAAACTGATTCGCGGCTGACAATAGAAATTCAGCAGCGAACACTGATTCGCTGCAGATAACACATTTTCAGCAGCGAACGTTGCTTCGCTACAGACAACACAATTCCAACACCAAACACTGATTCGCTGCAAACAAAACAATTTTGGCATCGAATGTTACTTCGCTGCAGACAACACATTTCGGCAGCGAACTCTGCTTCGCTCCAAACAGCACAATTTCGAAAGCGAACACTAGTTCACTGCAGACCACATAATTTTGGCAATGAACTCTGATTCACTGCACAAAACACAATTTTGGCAGCAAACACTAATTCACTGCAGACAACAAAAATTCGGCAATGAATGTTGATTTGTTGCAGACAACACAAATTCAACAATGAATGCTGATTCGTTGTAGACCACACAATTTCAGCAGCGAACATTGTTCGCTGCCGACAACATAACTCGGCAGGGAAAACCGATTCATAGCAGACACTATAATTCGGCAGTGAACACCTAATTCACTGCAGACACAATAATTCCGCAGGAAACATCCATATGCGTTTCAGTTCCAGCACACAGTTTGTTATTAAAAATCCAGCAGAATCACATAATTTCGAGCATGAATAACCACATGCAATTCAGTTCCAGGATACAATATGTTCTTATCATCCATCATAATCACACAATTTCAAGCATGAACATCAACATGCATTTCGGTTGCAGCATATAATTTGTTCTTAAAATCCAGCAGAATTACACACTTCAAGCATTGCATCATTTCTTTACACCTTTCATGTAAGTTCTTCCATCATGTGTGAAAAACCAAAACATCAATCATCCCCATGCATTATGTTTTAGTTTGAATATGGTCAAGGAGTTAAACAATGTCATTTTCATGCATTTCATCACACATGTACATGTTGTTCAGCCCTTACTATGGCCGGTCATCCCTCCAAGTTTATGCATTCAAAATTTGTTCATTTCTTTTGTTAAATGTTCTGGAACTAGGTTCCCCTAATCAGCCCCGTTTTTGTCCCTCTTTCTAGACTAGATTTCCATAACAGTTGGTGTAAGGATCCTAGTCCATTTTCTTAGGGTTTTCTTCTTCCTTTTCAGTCCCAAAGTCACAAGAACAGTGGAGAAGTGTTATGGTTCATACCTCATGGCTTTTTAATAGGTTCCAAGTGTATTTTCAGAGGTGTCTCTTTCTTTTTCTGTCCGGTTTTCTCTTCTTCTTTTCTTTTACAGCTTGGCCGGCCTGCTAGACCTTTTCTCCTTCCATGAATTCAATCACTAACCTCACCCTCTAGGTTTCCTTTAGCTCACACATTTAATGGAGGGGGCATGCAGCTAGATAGGGTCCGATTTTCTATGGAGATGAGGCAGAGGAGCAATAGCATGCAGCTGTTGCAGCTGGTCTTTGGGAAGAGGAAGGGTCACCCTTTCTCTCTCCTTATATTTATAGCCCCTATAGGTGTGCTGGGGTGTTTGAGGGCTATTCTACCTTATTCTTGTCCCTCTTTCGGGTTATTTACAAAAAAAAAACCATTTTTTCTAAACATATTTTAATTAAATCCTAATTCAGTTAGCATATTTTAAAAATAAAAAAAATTAATTAAACAATTTAATTCAATCCCAAATCAATTAGAAAAAAATAATTCTATAATTAATTTAATTTGGGATTTCAATTTCAATATAAAATCAGTATTTTATATATAGAGAGCTAGAATTGTAATTTTAACTCTTAATTCCTACTGGCATATTGCAAGTACTACCCACCACCGGAGCAGCAACAATAGTAGTAACCATTGTTGGCATTGCAATGTTAGTTACACGAGGGCAGTTTATTGTGCCATGCCATCACCAACACGATGCAATAACCTCACATTGGGCTTCTAACAACGCTAAAAAACCTAGTATTGCTATGGCAAGGCAATAGCCCTTTAGATACAGCTAATCGCGCCAGTGTCGAGTTGGCCTACGCGTAATGCAATCAACAACTTTAATTTTGCAAATAAATTGAATTCATAGTTAATGTAACAACCCAGCTTTTTCAAAGCCAAAATCAGTGGAATATTTTTTATATATATTTAAGTTCTTGATACTTCTCACAGCGACATTTCGCGAATTAGTAGTTAGGTTCCCTTCCTTATCAATGCATCAAACATATATAGTTTTCGTAAATCAACATTCCCATGAGATGGATACTCAATACACATACCCATAATATTATATTTTCATATTCCTACATTTACATTACATCATATTGACATACTCATGAGTTTGCATTCATGTTCTAGTCTCGTTATCAACAAGAGTTTATACATGAGTGTCGAACGACAATTCACAACTAGTATTTTCTTTTGTATGATCCTCATGTGAATTCACAACAAAACATCCTCATGAAAGAGAGTACCACATAAATATATTCATGACATCATATCTATATGTCCGCACATCCACATCCATGTTCCATTACAGTTTTCATTACAAGTCCTTACAAAAGTGTCGAAAGACAAATATTTAACATAACACCTAAGACATACTATTACATAGCACCCTTCAAAATATATGAACCCATGGAACGGTTTCCCTACACACCTTGATTGTGTGATGTCCCTATTACAAAAATAACATGAATACAAGAATTGTAAATAATCTAAACATAATAATAACAACTAGAAGGACGGTATCGTTACTTTCCGTTATCAACTGAAGGTAAGTACATTCTTTCATTCACTTTTCATATACATTAGACAATCCTTATTATTTTGCTAGATGTATTATCCTCATTCATATGCCCCAACCTCTCCATAGGAGTGGTGGGGCCGAAGTTTAATCTTCGATCGAGGTTAATTACTTCACCTTAACCCGATCATCCACCTTGGATGTTTTTAACCGTAGCTAATCGCAATATCTAAACTCGTTCATCCGTCTTGAATGCCATTAACCAAAACTAATCGCAAAAGTCAAACTCATTATCTCTTACGGATACCATTAGCTGGATCCAATCGTCATAATCAACTCGGTCATTCATCTAAGATGCCATTTACCAAAACTAATCATCAAGCGCAATCTGGTCATCCATCTCGGATGCCATTAGCCGAAGCTAATCAACAATCACAACTCAGGCATCCATCTCGGATGCCATTAACCGAAGCTAACCATCAAGCACAACCCGATCATCCATATTAGATGCCATTAGCCGAAGCTAATCAACAATCACAATCAACATTCCATAATCAATATGACATTCGTCAGCAGCCCAATTTCATAATAACTCAATTAACATCTCATAGTCAGTTTAATATTCATCATAACGCAATAATATATCCTCCTCAAACAAGTCATTTCAGAACATTAACATTTTTATCATCGTTTCAACATTCATCAAGAATTCGATTAACATTTCATAGTTGTTTCAACATTCTTCAAGAATTCAATCAAACATTTCATCGTTGTTTCATCCTTCATCAAGGATTTAATAATATATCATCCATAAGTAAATCATTTCAAAACATTAACATCATACGAGAAAAAGGTGGAAATCACCTACATGTTCCTTTTGTGGGGTTTCCTTGCCCGATCGAAGGTCCAATCCTGGTTGCAACACCTAAACACATAAGTCATCACAAATCAGTACATTTACAGTCGGTAAGCACACAACTTGTTACCATACATACTTCAAGAATACTCATATTCACAATCATGTGTTCCACGTATTACACAACCATGCAATGAAATCATTACAAGCATTTAAGTCCATTCTATCATGGAGGTCTGTTGTGGAACATCGATAGCGAAAGCTAGATTGCTAGCGGTATAGAATTCGGTAGCAAAAATAGATTCGTTGGTACGCCACAATTCGACAGCGAAGACTGGTTCGCTACTGACACCATAATTTGGTAGTGAAAATTGGTTCGTTGCTGATACATAATTCAACAGCGAAAACTGATTGGCTGCCGACACCACAATTTGGCAGTGAAAACTGATTCGTTGCTGACAATATTATTCGACAGCAAAAACTAATTCGCTGTCAACACCACAATTCGACAGCGAAGACTAATTCGCCAGCCCGTATGGGCTACTGCTGTCTCAAAAATCATTTATGAAAACCGAGTCGCTGTCGACTTAGAAATCATCAACGCAACATAGTTTCACAGCTGACGTTGAAATCATCAGCGTACATGGTTCACAACTAGTTCTGAAATCGTTGATGAAAACTGAGTTGCTGCTGACTCGGAAATCATCAACGCAACACAATTTCACAACTGACGCTAAAAACATCAGCATACATGGTTCCCAACTACCTCAGAAATCATTAATGAAAACTAAGTCGCTGCCGACTCAAAGATCGTCAACGCAACAAAATTCCATAGCTGACGCTAAAATCATCAGCGTACAGGGTTTATAGCTAACTCAGAAATCGTTGACGAAAACTAAGTCGCTGCCGACTCAAAGATCGTCAACACAACACAATTTCACAACTGACGCTGAAATTGTCAGTGTACATGGTTCACAGCTAACTCAGAAATCATTGATGAAAACTGAGTCGCTGCCGACTCAGAAATCGTCAACGTACATGGTTCACAACTAACTCAAAAATCATTGATGAAAATTGAGTCACTACCAACTCAGAAATCATAAATGCAAGACAATTTCACAGCTGACACTAAAATCATCAGCGTACATGGTTCACAGCTAACTCAGAAATCGTTGACAACAACTAAGTCGCTGCCGATACAAAAATTATCAACGCAACACAATTTCACAGCTGACGTTGAGATCGTCAACACACACAATCATACCTTCATTCATATGGTTCATAAACATGCAATTTCATCAATCACGCAAATAGAATTTGGGTATCAACCTAACATGGTCTCTGTTGTTTCAGCTCTAGCATGCTCTTCGAGGTTCAAAGATAACATAATTCTGCATATAACATCATTCAAACATAATATCACATAATTTCATTAACCACAAGTAGAATTCTTGTCTTAGCACCAAATACACTTTTTGTTTTGATTTCAACATGGTCTAACAACTCTAACAAGGTCATGATCTTTGCATTTTATCCTTTTAACTCATATTCTGTCCAACCCTTACTATGGTCGACCATTATGCCAAGTTTATGGATTCAAAATTGTTCACTTTCTTTGTTAACTTTTCTGAAATTTAGTCCCTTATCCAACCCCATTTTTGTTGGTTTTTCTTAAGGTTTTCTTCTTCTTTTTCAATTCCAAGGCCCCAAGAACAAGTGGAGAAGTGGTATAGTTCATACCTCATGAATTTAACAAGTTCTCTGTAGGTTTTGTTGGTCTGTTCTTCCTCTCTTTTTTGATTTTCTTCCTTCCCTCTTTTGCTGTCCAACCGGCCCTCTAGGCTTCTCTTCCTCCAATGGTTTCGGTTTTCTTTCCTTTTCCTAACTCACTTCTCACTCCACGCTCAAGAAAAGTGGCATGCAGGCTGGTTGGGTTCAATTTTCTACTTGGAGGAGGGGTGTGTGTGCTGCAGTAATGACTACTGTCGGTTCTGAAAGAAGGTCTAGGATCCTGCTTCCACCATGTTTTTGGTCACTTCTCCTTCCCTCTAACTCCCTTCTCACGCAACACCCTCGGAGATTTGCACGCAGCTGGTCGATTTCAGTTTTCTCTTTGGGAGAGAGAGTTGTTTCCAGCAGAGTTGCTGCTGGATCTTGGGGAGAGGAAGGGTCACCTTCTATCTCTCCCTTGCATTTATACCCCCTCTTAATAACGTAAGGTGTTTGGGTACTGGACAAGGCTATCCTTATCCCCCTTTTAGGTTATCTGAGGTTGGTTTTTATTCCAATTCTCTTTTAGGATAGGCCGGTTCAACACTAATTTTTGTTGGGTTTTACAGTGTCGCTGTTGATTCAGAAATCGACAACAAAAACTATGCCGCTATTGATTCAGAAATCGACAGCCAAAAACTATGTCGCTGCTGATTTAGAAATCGGCAGCCAAAAACTATGCTGCTGCCGATTCAGGAATCGGCACTGGAAAATTGTGTCACTGCCGATTCAGAAATCGACAGCAATAACTGCGTTGCTGCCAATCAAAAATCGAAAGCAAAAACTACGTCGCTATCGATTCAGAAATTGACAGTGATGGTGGAGTCATTTCTGGCTTTACTTTGGTTTTTTGTTTTTGTGTTTACAGTTAATGTCAACTGTTGCTACTCAACCATAAATGAAACCTCAAACATTTAAGGAAATTTATTTTTTTTTAAAAATCGCCACCTAGTTTTTAAGGAAACTAAGAATCCTAAAATGTATATTGGTTTCAAAGATTCGAGTAAGAGGTTGGTTATATTTAAAGGAAGATAGACACCACCTTACTACTTCCTTTTCAAGGAAAGGTTACCTTAGCTATGTGTTTTCTCCTAAATTTGTTTTATGCATGTCATTAATAGTTTAAATATTTTCTGAGTTTATTAGGGAGTAATTTATTATTGGTCAACCTTCGTCCGCGTTATTGTTAGACCCGAATCAGAAATCTTGCAACTTGATGATTGTTTTTTATTTTTTAGGAAACAAATCATGCTAGGCCTATGTCAACTTGTGAAAATTATTTTGTTAATGCTAATTACTAAGTAATGTAAAAATTCAAAAATAACTTTATTACCTCTATCATATAATTGGCTAATACTAAGCAAATTATATTTAAAACCATCTACAAGTAAAACATGCTCAATAGTAAGGGAATATTCAATATTATTGATACCTTTTACCTTTCTCTAGGTGTTTTCTCAAAATGTCACATGTCTGACATTCTTTTTCCTTAAAGAAGGTGAATTTGGATTTTTTACTCGTTATATGTCTTGAACATCCGTTATCCAAATATTAGGTGTCCTTTTTTTTCCTACAAGGAAAAATCTCAACATATTGATTTTGGTATCCATAATCTCATGAGTTTATTTGGGTTAGTAAATGTGCTTTTTAGCATCCAAATATGTTTAGTTCTAGTTGAGATAATCCTGTGCATGCAATATTTTTCATGAAAGCTATTTCTACCACATGATAGACAAGATGTAGAAGATGTGGATGCTCTCACAAAGAAAGTTGAGTAAAGTTTTTCATTTTTCTTTGGATTATATCATGAATCACTTTTTCTCAAATACACATCTTTGATTTCCTATAATTATATATAGGTTCTCATTTTCTTTTGTAAATTTAGTCAAAGTAGAATTTAAATCAATAGCTTGAGCTTTCAAGATTTTATATTCTCTGACTAATTTCTCATTTAAAATTGATGAATTAGATGCATCTTTCAAAGAATATATTTGCCTTTTAAAACCAATTTGACATATAGTGAACTTGTATAAAAGGTGAGAGAAGACGTTGAAACTCAATAAGTTTGGGTGAGCTCAGATCTACAAGTAAGCTTATGAGTTTATTTCCTTGGTTGCTCTTGTAGCTTTGAAACCCATATTATCTAGAACGCTACTTATATAAAATATGTTGCCTTCTTCTCTACCACAACCTTCAAAATCTATAAGCAAATTTGGGTATAGCAAAACATCAAACCCTCTACAACTATCTAGATCTAAGATCTAGATATAAATAAGTCAAGAAATAGTTGATGGAAATACACTTGATGTGAATTAGAGAGCATTATCAAAGAAGCCATTAGAGGTACCAATTGGTCTATTTCAAGGACTAAAACTAAGAGAATCTAAAGGGAATTGATTGGGTTAATCCTGGATATTTGGATTAACAAGTCGCAAATCTACCAGACTAAACCGTTGTATACTATTTAGGTAATATCTTGAGTTACAGGTTGAATCTTGTTATGATTATAGTTGAACTAGAAACTATATATCTCAAGATTTTCATCCATATATTGCAGGTCAAGTAATTCATCTAGAAGAGAAAGAATGATGTGTCAAAATTCAGGTCAAAAGTTGTTGTACGAGTTTTGTTATTTGTTTCCATATGATTTATGGACTTTTTGTTTATCAAGGATTTCTTTTTTACGATGAAAGCATAGGTGGATGAAATTGGGATTATTTTGGCAAGGGTTTTCATATCAACAACTTGTTTTCTCTTTTGTTTTGTTGATTTTCTCATTGGTAAGGTTTCTTTATCATTCAATGACATTAGAGGTTGTTATGGGCTTATTTTTTCTAATGTATAGTTTTATGCTAACAAGTATAACTTTCAATCAAATCGTTCGATTTGACTAAAATTCTACTAGAAGATTTCGGAGGCCTTTTTTATATACAGTTAGAATTGCATAACGATCACACAACGAGAAAGACTTGCAATAAGATCTAAAAGCTATTGTGTGTAAATTGTATTAATTTCCTAGTTAATTTAGGATTCTTTTTTCTATTTTATTTTAAACTCTTTTATTATTTTTTTCAACTTTGTTTAGGATTTATTTACCAATTATAAATAAGTTTATTTACTTTTATTTAGGTTTTTTCGATATACAAACTTTGGTTTCAAAATAATATATTATATGTGTGAGTGAAAATTCTCTTATTTTGGTTCTTTATTGAACTACTCTAACTTATCGAAGAATTAACCAAGTTTCGTGACATCTTTTATACTTTTCGTTCACATCTCTTCAAAGGCATTGGATGGGGTTTTGGTTTCTATAGTCTTGATGTCTCAGTATAGGTTATCATTGTGTCAAACTCAATTATAAACTTGAATTTAGTTATCTTAGAAATGATCAATTTGACTGTGAGTTTTGAATCTTTATTATATCCACAAAGTTTGCATCAATACTTATATTAACAAAAAAACTAAGAAAAAGATACAAAAAGAAAAAAAAAACCACTGGTAACCCTCAACTAACCATTTTTCTAGGGTTTTGAGAAAGAGAGCATTTTAGAAATTTCAAGACATGTAATATATATATTTTTTAATCAAACTTATAATGTGATATTTTATAGTATAAATTAACTTTTAAATGGAAGTTTTTCAATGATACGAAATATGACTTAATCATAAATTTTTAGTGAAAGTTATGATTTCTTATAGATCTGAATTTATTTAGGTTGAAAATTAGACCAGAGAACATCGGATACTAAGAAAGTAGTGTGCGGCTTGCACGCACCTCGCACAAGGATAAGGATCAGCGCAATAATGGTGTAGAATGTAGAGTAGACGAGAGCACTATAGACTTGGTTTAGTAGCCAATCGCATAATTCGAAGCACACTTGTATGTGCACTAGACCATTATAAGACAACAACCTTGCTGATAGAGACACAATATGTGTGAGGTTTGATATTATTGGCTTTACTGGAAGAAAACCTATTCATGTCTAGTAGCATGTATAGGAGTGGGTAGTGATCTCGGAGAATTGTTTTGCAACTAGATTTTTTCAAATAACCCATTTTATAATATTAAAATAATATTTTTTTATTAAATTTTTAAGACTAGAAGATTATAGGTTTTTTATTTTGTAACCTCATATCATAATTTTCTTAATAAAATGGTGTTTGCATTTGAATAGTAGGAGTATTTATAATTTTTATGATATTGGTTAATGTTTGAGCAAATTTTAACTTCTAAAATATTTGTTATTATGCTAAAAATATGTTTAAGATTTTTTAGAAATTAGAGAAGCTTAATGATGATGTCTATAACACTAACAACCTGTCATTTAGCTAGTGTTAGATGAATAAAAAGGTTTTGAAGACCTCGACCTGCATAAATATGATAAACCCTAATAAGGATAATGGAACTCAATATCATATCAAGCTAGAAGTCCATCAAAGTTCGGTGAAAGTTGAGTATATTGCTCATAAAAAATAATGTTGAGCAATAAGCAGGATGACATCTTGGTTAATTTTTTATATTATAAGACTACTCATGTTAATTATATAAGAGGTTTTTATAATACCTTTTAGTGGAAATTATACAACTAAGTTGTTTGACTTTACTCTATTGTTTGACACTTACAAAACACTTAAGGGGAATGTCAAATATAATTGTTGAGCTACAAGATATAGAAAATAATTTGACTAATAAAAACAAGTTCATGCTTGTTTTGTTGCCTTCCCAACTCTTAAGAGCTCCTAAGATCGATGATGCATTATGAATGTTCACACATTTGAGGACAATGTTGTACATCATGAAAAGTTGAAGAATGAGTGGTCTTAGTGATGTATATAATACCAAACTCAAGAATATTAGCATGGCTCTAAAGGAAAGTGTTGGATTTGTGCTTAGAAAAGTGAAAAGCAAAAAAAAAAGTTAGATTTTCATACTTTTCTATATAGCACTCTATCAATAAGTATCTTAGAATAAATTGTTATGGTTATGGTTATTTTTAGATGATTTTCTAGTTTTAGATGTTAGACATTCATATAATTATTTTGCTTTGCTCATTTCTTAATGGTTTTTACATATTTTTTAAACAACTAGCTAATTTGGCAATATAGGGAAAAACAAGATAAATAAATTTGTTAGATAAGGTCTATTTTAAGCCCACTCGTAAAAGTCAATCTACCAATTTATGAATATTTTTTTATTAAAAAAAAACTAGAAAACCACTTGGAAAAGAAATTAGGGAGAAGTCTCATATATAACTTATTCATTTAAATATTCATGATTCAAATGTATATAAGAGCAAGGTAAGAAGAGATCCTTATTTTATCACCTTTTATAGTTAACAATGTGCTTTTTGATCATGTCTATTTGATCTTTTACAAATCTAAAGTATTGGATTTCTCTAGGCACTATATAAAAGAGATTAAAGGATCAACTAGATAAAATAATCAAGGTTCTTATATAAATCTAAAGCATTAGATTGCTCTAAGCACTATATAATAGAGATTAAGGATCAACTACATAAACTAATAAAAAAGATAAATATCTATATGATGAACAATTTTAAGAATTATGATGACTATACACACTTTTATTCATATCATGTCTATTTGATCTCTTGTATATTTGAAGCATTGGATTATTTTAGAAAATATATAAATGATATCGAGAATCAACTAGATAGAAGTATCAAGGTTTTTAAATTGACCAAAAAGGTGATATCTATTTAAGAGATTCAAGGAATTATATATAGAAATAAAAAAGATAATTATCATATAGTGATTCTTAGAAATCTACAACAAAATGATGTTGTGAAAACAAAATCAAGCCTTGCTAGATATTGTTAAAACAATGATGATTTAAGAACATTTATGCATACTTTATAGTAGGGATGTAATGTTATTTGCTGCCAACATTTTTAGAAATATCTTTTCCAAATTAGCTTTCATATTATGAGTTATGGTAATGAAGATTTTATAACTTAACTCATTTGAGACCTTGCTTTCATTTATTTATTATATATAATACTTCTTACAAGTGTGAGAAGTAAGGCTCTATTAAAAAATAAAGATGTATCTTTATAAGATACCTTGATCACTCAAAAGATATGTGTTCTTTGGAAAGCAATCAAATAAAAGTGTGTCTCAATTAGGCCATGAGAGCATATTTCATTGCTAAGGATTTTTGTTATAAAAATAAAGTTTGGAAAACTATTGTTTTTCATAAGATGGGATATCTAAAACTTTTAATTTATATTGCACCATTTAGGGTAGGAGAATAAATTCCTTAACATTTTGAAATTAATAGAGCTATTTGCTTATTAGTGGATGCACTCCATTACATGAAACTTTTTAAGACCTCAACCTTGTAAAAGCATAAACATAATTATTTTTCATCATCATTTTAGAATAGAAAAGGAAACTTTATGCATGATGAAGATTTTTTATTAGAAGGCTCTCTCTTCTCTTGTTAGTAAAGAATTGAAGAATTAATACAATGGTAGAGAAAATAAAATCTAATAAGATTAACCATGTTTAGAACTTCGTAGACCTTTCTTCAAGGAAAAAAGACCATTGAAAATAAATAAGGCCATGTTTGTTTCCCGGAATTCACTTTCCGAGAAACCACTTTCCAAACTTTCCTGTGTTTGTTTGCCATTAGAAAAGTTGGTCAACGGAAAACACTTTCCGGTCAACAGAAATCACTTTCCGGTCAACGGAAAATATTTTCCAGTCAAAGAAAAATTTGGTTTGATTTCCAGAAAAATGTTTTCCCTTTTAGTTGTGTTTGTTTTCCGGAAAGTGGTTTCCGGGAAACCACTTTCCAAACTTTCCTGTGTTTGTTTGCCATTAGAAAAGTTGGTCAACGAAAAACATTTTCCAGTCAAAAGAAAATTTGGCTTGGTTTTCAGGAAAGTGTTTTCCTGAAAAATTTGGGCGGAAAACACTTTCCGAAAGTTATGAAAAATTTAGAAATGTCATTATTTGCTGATTATATCAAATTTGATCCTCAAACTTTTGATTGCTATATATAATTTGTTTTGAATATTTATTTTTCAATTCCATCTCTTAAAATTTAATTTTTATATTAATTTTGGTCCTTATTTTTATAATTGCTATTTGCTTTTTTCTTATCATTTTTTTATTGAAATTTTTTATCTATCAAATTTGGTCCTCATTTTTTTTATTGTTACTTATTTTATTTGAAATAATTTATGAAATGTTAATTATTATTATTATTTTAATTTATTCACCTTTTATTTTTTTTAATTTTTTAGATTTGATCTCTATTATTTTGATTATTATTTATTTTATTTGAGATAATTTATGAAATTATATTTTTTTTCAATTTCATTCTCATTCAACTTTTTAATTTGTAAGATTTGTTCCTCATTATTTTAATAAACTTGAGAAAAATAAAACATTAATAAGTTATTTTCCAGCTCATTTTTCATGACATAACCAAACACTGGAAAATGTTTTCCAACTTATTTTCCATTACACTACCAAACATCGGAAAATATTTTCCCGGAATTCACTTTCCAAAAAAAAACTACTTTCCAGCAAACAAACGGGGTAAAAATAAGTTTTAAAGGTCATGTAGAAGGATGATGGTTTTATAGAAAGGCCAAAAGGTTCATTTGGCAATCCAAGGCTACACCTAATATGGTGTAAATATGAGAAAGACTTTCTTTTAATAGTAAGTGGATTCATCTAATTTTGGTAATAATTGTATTGTCAACAAAGACCTGGATGGGATCCATATAGATCAATTAATTGGTTTCATTATAAAAGATTAGCAACACAAAGTTTGCAAGCTCTATATGCATATAGATTAGAATAATCTCTCAAACACTTATATCTTCAATTCCATCGAGCAATCATAAATTGAAAAACTTATGATGATCAAAGAAGATTTTTGTTTGTATATTAAATAATCTAGATTAGAGTTTTAATTTCTTGTCATTACATATTGATGGCAGGCTAGTTGCTGGAAAATGACAAGGAAATGATTGCCACCACTATGCTATGGTTTTCTTTAAAAAACCTTAAAATATAGGACAAAGGTGGAACAAGTTTTATGCTTGAAGTCAAGATATTTTAAGGACTATTCTAAAAACATGTTAAGTTTTTCTTAATACACTTGCATGAATAAGTTAATTAATTCTTGATCATAAATCTATAAACAATCCTATTATTAAAAGCAAGACTTCAAATCTTGAAAATTATCCTAAAAGTCTTAAGGATAAGAGAAAATGGATTGTGTATCATGTGCTAGTGCAATTAATAGCATGATATAAGAAATGACATATACACACATACACTTTTTTAACTTGATAGTTGTTATGTTGTTTGATTGATTAATAGATATCAATAAAAGCATGAAATATCTCACTAAAATATAGTTAGAGAACCCTTTTTTTCACCCAATCAATTGTTAAAAAGCTTGACATTGTTCACTAAAATATAGTTAGGGAATCCTCTCTCAATCGAGATGGATGATGAATTATAAGTTATTTTACTATAAATCAAATTCATGCCCAACCATTTATAGTATTGCTAAATATGGTAGTGAGTTTTATGAGTGCAAATTGATGTGTAGGTATGTTTTTCTACTAAGTAGAAATTCCATCACTTTGAGTGATTAAAAGCAAAATAGTAAAGCTTTGCATGTTGAAAAGGCAAAATTTTTATTTTATTATAAATCAAATTCATGCCCAACCATTATAGTATTGCTAAATATGGTAGTGAGTTTTATGAGTGCAAATTGATGTGTAGGTATGTTTTTCTACTAAGTAGAAATTCCATCACTTCGAGTGATTAAAAGCAAAATAGTAAAACTTTGCATGTTGAAAAGGCAAAATTTATAGCATGTTCTACATCAACCAGAGAGATGATTTTGATTGGGGATGTTCATACATGAATTTTACGTTATGGCTAAGTACATCTAGCCATGCATTATTACATTTGGATAGGGTTAATTTTGTTTTACCTCTTTAAAGTAGTATAAAAGCACTATCAATTTTTTTTAAAAAAGGTTTTTTTATATATTAATTACCTTTATAATATTTAAAAACTATTAAATATATAATGCTTTTGTATTTTGCAAATTTAATTTTCCTCAAAACAACAGCTAATTTTTCAATTAACTCCTAAAACAAATTTCACATTATTCATTTTAGATACAAGGGAGAAATTATTTAGTCCTTAAGAAGGCTACTAAAAGAGTTCTTGTATATGATCTTCAACTTGAAGGATGAACATGTTGATAGCATCTATGATGTTTCTAACTAAAAAGTTGAACATGTAAAGGGTTAGGAGCTTTTGATTGGACAACCACAACATCAAAACAAGAGCAGTTTGAACATGAGAACAAGTCCTCTCTAATTCAGGAAGATTGATGCAGCAAACTTTTCTTAATGTGTATCCTTATATTAATAAAACTAATTTTTGATCTGGCAGTTGGATCATACTGAAAATTTTATATGAGATTCTAAAGTTACTAAATAAAAAAATGCTAAATAAAAAAAATAAAAGGTAGTAAATAAAGATAAATCATAGAACTAGAGGAAACAATAAACTTATAAAATTAAATTATAGAAAATAAACAGAGAGAAAAAGTCTGTATCAAATTTGTTGATATGGGACAAATAAAAGAATTACAATGTATAAAATTCTTCTTAAAGACTATTCTAAGGCATAAAAGCTATTTGTCCATAAGTGTACTGGAGAATAGTAGATTTTATTTTTGGATGTGTTACAAAAGTATATGTATTTTACTTGAAAATATATTAAATTGATATTTTTTTAATGTTTTCTAATAGTTTTTATGTGATGTTAAAAATAAAAAAAAATATTTTGATATATTTTCAAGCGAAAAGTACTTTTAAAAATCATTATACATCATAATATCAAACAAATACCGAAGAATGTAATTAAAACTATCTTTTAGAAGTCAATTTTTAACTAAAAAATGTCATGTTTAGGGCAATTTACAAAGAAAAAATAAGATGAAGAAAAATAGGAAGAAAAAAACCAAAACTTAATAAAACATTGAGTTTTTACAAGGAATAAATAAGAAAATCTTCCATTCGCAAAATCTCACCTCCGATATTTGTAACAGTATATCATTCTCATGACATGCATACGTTGCTAATTGAAAAAAAAAATCATATCTCAAAACATGACACAATAACATTTTATATTTTTCAAAATTTTAAAAGTTTCACGGTTATAATCATCACGTGATTAAGAATTTCTCCAAATTATATATATATCATTTGGATGTCAACAATTTTACAATGAGATGTTTAGGAGTTCAATTACAATTCATGATTGTGGCACATCAAAGGTGTCTTTCAGCGTCTTGAATCTTCAATAAAATATTTTCTATCCAATCGTGGCATTTTCATGGTCATGGATCTCTCAATTTTGCCAGACCATGAGTTTCAACTTTTAATCATTAATTTGTTGCTTGTCTTCACTCCCTCTCTCTCCATGTATATATACGGACCCCCTCCCCCTTGTTTTTTTTTTTTCTAGTTAAATCCGCGCTCTCTTTCACACACAGAGAGAAAGAGAAAGAGAAAGAGAAAGAGGGAGAGGGAGAGAGCTTTACCAGATCTAAACCCAGCTACTTACATCACAAAGCTTCCTTTCCCCAAACAGAACTCCTGTCTTGATGAATATCACAAGACCCCATCAACATCCCCTCTCCACCCCATGCATGACATCATTGAATTGAGTATCTTTGCCTCTGCAAGAAGAAACTGAGCAATCCATCGCATACGCAACCTTGCTAATTTACACACAGCCATTCTTTTCTCTCTCACTTTCTTTCCCTCCATGGTGCCCCCAGATAATCTTCAGGAGAAACAGACCTCCAAAGAAGACAACCAAAGCTCTTCTAGTAGCCGTAAAACAGCCACGACAAGGCCACAAGAGCAAGCCTTGAAGTGTCCAAGATGTGAGTCACCCAACACAAAATTCTGCTACTACAACAATTACAGCTTAACACAGCCCAGACATTTTTGCAAGACCTGTAGAAGGTACTGGACTAAAGGAGGAGCCTTGCGCAGCGTACCCATCGGCGGTGGCTGTAGAAAGAACAAGAAGATAAAGTCATCTTCAAGGCTCTCAAGTGACTCCAAAGACTCCAGTGGCTCCTCAGAGATCGCTGGATTCAGCTTCTTTCATGGACTCTCCCCAGCCGTTGATTTTAATCTTGGTGGGTTATCATTTCCTAGGCTAAACCCTTCACAAAATGGCTTATATAATCATTTCCCTTCATTTGGGGATATTTCAGCAACTTCAGCAGCTGCAGCTACTGTTACTAGTCCTTCTTTCACTCTTGATCCATCTGTGAGCTCCACCGGTTCTTGTTCCTTAATGGGGTTTAATTATCCACTTACTTCGGTTGCTAGTGGGTTTTGTGGTGCAATTCAGGAGAACATTGGTGGTGCTTCAATGAATATCAACACTAATCTCCCGTCTTCAATTGAGTCTCTGAGTTGTATAAACCAAGATTTACACTGGAAGTTGCAGCAGCAGAGATTGGCTATGCTATTTGGTACAGGAGAAAATCATAAAGATGGCAGCACTGTTTCTACAGATCCTATTGAGAACCAGGTACAGAAACCACAGCCTATTATGTTTGAAAATCTTGAAATTTCAAAACCACAAGTATGCGCAGCTGGTAATTCAAGAAAAGAAGGTGCAGCTAGTGGTGATACAGCAACAGAATGGTTCTTTGGGAATTCATATTCTCAAGTGACTGCAACGCCAACAAATACTAGCAACAATGGCAATAATGACAACACAGGCAATTGGAATGGGGTTCAAGCATGGGGTGATTTGCATCAGTATAGTGCTTTGCCCTAGACAAGAAAGTATCAAGATCAAGTAGACATTATTGAAGCAAATAGGAAAAAAAAAACGACAATATTATCTAAATCCCAATTTAGAGGTACAAAGATCAACTTGTAAAAGTTGGGAAAAATGAGACCGTATTTATCTTCTTTTTTTTTTTGTATTGGTACTTAGCAAGACGTTGGAGAATATTAATTAATAGTATCGCTTAATTTAGGTCTTGCTGTTGCTACACTTGTGCTGATAATATTTCTTTTCGCTATTCGATGTATCGCTTAATTTTGCATATTTACTACAAAGATGCAGGACTCCTGCTAGCTGTTTATGATAGAAATAAAAGGCCAGTTTCAGATGAAAAAGAAAGTGGTGGATGCTATATACGTAGCATTACAAAATATATATATATATTTCTGTTATCAATTTAAGCACAATGGATGGTAATTAATTTTGCACTACATGATCGATCATTTGTAGGAGATGCTACTCAGGTATCGTGTAGCTCCATATTACTCATGTTATAGCCTTTTGTTATGGTAAATTGGTGCTCATCCATGCCTCACAAGCTAGAAAGTCACTCCAACGTTTTTCTTCAACAGTTATATTTGGGATCTTTTCTATTTTCTTTCTCTTTGGGATCTGTGTGAATTTTGGACTGTTATTAAATGGGGAGAGTTAAAGCCATATCTTTGATTTGTTTTATGTTCAGTCATTATCCACAACTCTCACTGTCTCAGTGTGTCTGTTGCTCTTTCTCTCTCAGCTCAGCTACTGAGCAAACAATGCCAATTAACATCACAGTATCAGTAACTGGGTGAGCAAGGTTTTCTCTGCATAGGTCCTCCCTCGTAGCCCTGCAATGTTAAAAACCCTAGCTAGCCAGCTGCTTTACCTTCTCTGATCTCTCTATTTCTCTGGCTTTCTCTCTGGCGCATAGGGCTCCGCATAATAATTAGTTGCAGTGTGGAGTGATTTGGTGGTGTCTGAAAAAGTGGTGGTTTGAAAGTGTATTGAATGAAAGACTGTCAACATATGTACAGAGAGAGAGAGAGAGATGGCATCTAAAGCTAGCTTAGGGTTTGTTTCTTTAGCATACAAAATGTTTTGTTTAGCTTTTTAGCTAGGGTCTTGGGGAGTGAACCCCTTCGTGCCAATTTGCTGCTGCAGCCACTACGACTCCTACTGATCACCTCTCATTGTGATTCTGTTTGTGAATAGTGAGAAAGAAAGAAAGCCTTGCTTTTTCTTCGATTGCCTTTCCATCTTTATTCTCTACTTCCGTTATTTGGGCATACAAATACAACCCCTCTAATAATTAAAAAATAAAAAATAAAAATGAGGGGGTCCTCCTATATAATTAAGCACAATATATATATATATATTAGCGTTAGATACTCTTTAAACCTAGCTAGCATTATGAAGTTAAATATGGATACTAGAGAGAGCATCTCCCCTATTTTAAAAAGTCAAATTCATAATATATATAGCTTTTTTATTTATATGCACTCTAAAAAAAATCAATTGCATTTTAATTTAATTGATATGCTAAAAAATAAAAAACTATTGTTGTTTTAATAAATTAATTATGCTCTTGTTTTTCTATATATATAGGAATGATTTTGTTTTTTTGTTGAGAAATGAGATTTTAACATTTTACATGGTTATCCTGTTGGAGTGCATAAAACAAGAATTATATATAGGCAAAAAATGATAAATTTTCAATTTTACTTCTCGTTTGCCATAAGCGTAGATGCCCTTATTATATATATATATATATATATATATATATATATATATATATATATATATATATATATATATATATCAATGTTTACGTGAAAATGAAAATATGATAAGTTGAAGTCATGCTAGAAAAGCCCGAGTATATGTATATGTATATGTATATGTATATGTATATGTATATGTATATGTATATGTATATGTGATATTATTAGCTTCTGGCATTTTAGGCCAGCTTCCCCGAACCCTAGCTAGCTCGTCACACTCCCCCTCCTGTTAATAATTTTGTGTATTAGAAAATTAAGTGAATAAAAAAATAAATAAAAATCATCACACAAGTTTTTGGTTTTTTTTTTATGTAAATCAAACTGCACTCTGAATTTATAATTTATGCTTCTTGTATATCGAGTAAGGAAGAACTTCTTTTCTCAAAATCCCGTACGTAGGTATGATTGTCTGTTTGTTTTATACTTTAATTCTAAAAACACTATAATATATACATATCTAATTTCTACATGAACAGGTTCTAGATATTAATTATTTGATTGTACTACTATATATATACCCGTACGTAATTTTATTCACATTAATTCTTTCGGTCCAGTTTCTTTTTTATTTGTATATTCAAATAATTAAGATAGAATAATATAATTAAAAACAAATGGCATATCATGTAAATTAATGGGACTAAAACTTTTTGTTCAGTGGTGGGGGATTGATGGGCTGTTGCTGGAACATGAAGTTGCGTGATTAACGTGAAAGACTCCACTAGTAGAGAACTTTTTGTTCGGACTTGGAACTACTTGTGTTGTGTTGTTGTGTTAACTGTCATTTTACAACCTATAATAACCTGCGAGAAGCTCATGACCCACCCTACCTACATGCCCAAACAATCTAGCAAGAAATTACATATGGGCCACCACCCCATCCCATCCTCGAACACACACACACACACACAGAGCCCTGATCCCCTGGCTTGCTGTGACCAATCTGATCAGGCCCCACCAGACAACTACCTCGATGGTGTGTCTTCATTAACCGACGTGGGGCCATGCGTCTCAAGAACGACCACAAAATATTACAATATTTGTGATATATGAGAATGATGCTTTTAATTTATACTCGAATGGTCAGGCCTCCGCACCGTCAACAACTTTGTGCCTAATTACCATCAATTTTTTTTATTTTTTTTAGTTTAATGTGGGTATCCGGGCCAGCTTGCGCGTATCTCGACTAATCCCACGGGTCCTGAAGTTAACAACCATGTAAACAGGGGCGGAGCTAAGATTATTTGTTAGGGGGGGCCAAAATTAATATAATAAAATATAATATATTTTTTAATTTATTGTATATTAGTTGTAAAACAAAACCTACATAATTTAGTTTTATTCAAATAACTTACTACAAACATATAATGACCTTTGTATAAGGTAAAAAGGTTTGGAGCAATACCAAATTGAGTCAAATCATTAATAAAGTTAATTTCATCTTTATAATGTATCCATCACTTTAATGTTGTTGGTCTTTATACCTATCAAATATAAACATACAAAATATATAAGAAACATTAGTTAAAACGAAGTATTATTTATATTTGATAAACTTTGAAATAAAGCAAAAAATAATAAAGAATGATTCTTACATATTTATTTTAATTGTGCTCGTCGTTCTTTCATAGAATATAAATCATCGATTATCATATCAATTGTGAATCTTTCAGCAATTTATTTTTCTATATAGACAATCAAATAATTTACAAGAAAATCATCCTCCATCCAATAGCGAAGTCTTGTTTTAACAATTTTCATCGCTGAAAAAGCTCGTTCAGTAGGCTATGAGTTATTAATATTTTTTCTTTTTTTTCTCGAAAAAAAATCAATTATTCTTATTTTGTTAATGGCTCAACCTAAAATCAAAACATATATCGTAAGAAAAAATTGATAATTTTGGTGGCTCTGCTAAAAACATAACATAAAAAAAATCCAAGCATAATCAAAACAAACCAATAAAATATATCTAATTAATTAGAAAAAAAATCACTATAACAAGAATTCAAAAAACAATTGGTAGAACTAGCAGATCTGAGAAAAAAAAGGAGAAAAAATGGTAAAATTATAAAAAAAAACCTCATCAAATTATTAACAAACATCTCAAAACAAAACAAAAATATATTTTAAATTTAAGTTACCCTGTTTTGTTTGATGAAAGATAAATTAATTAGTAGCTCTGCTTTAATCTTTTTGTAGAAAAATTTTGCTCGCGATTTATGTTTTTATTTCTGTTTTTTATCGGCTGCAGGATTTATATTAGGATAAATTGATGGCTCTGCATTTTATTTCACAAAGTAATGCCTTTATATTTTTTTCTTTTCCACATAGATCAAGAGTAAATTAAAAGGAAATAAAAAATAAAATCACATTTAATTAAGATTCCCACCTCTTTAAAATAAAAAAAATATAACCCTCCCTCATATTTAATTATCTAATTACCTAATAATATATATATATATATATATATATATATATATATTGCAGGGGGCCCGGGCCCCTGCTTGCCCCCCCTGCTTCCGCCCCTGCATGTAAGCCTCCTGTGATCATCATATTAACAACCACAGGACTCGAACCTGAGATTACAGAGGGAGCAAACCTCTTGGTCTTAATCTCTTATCACTGGACCACGAGAGTTATAGTGTAATTGGTTAAATTTTAAGTTTATTTTCTAAAAATCATTAAATATAAATCTTGAAATTATAAATTACATGGTTATTAATTTTAAAATTATAAAATTAATAAAGATAAATACAAACTGAATCAAATATTCATATTAATAAATAAATAAATAAGCAACATTTTCTTTGGTTTCGTTTCATGAACAATCGACCGGTCGTTTAATTTAATCTTCTTTTTCATAAAACCAATTGCACGAAATATTTGACGTCAGACAAACGCAATTTCATCAAAAATAGATTCATCTGCCTTATCCAACTAACCAAGCTATAATGGATTGGCCTTCTTTCTATAAATGGTGAAATGTGGATCCGATAATATTAACAATCAAATCATGTTGTTTTTTAAGAAGTTAATTTAATTTAAATAAATTCAATGCAAAATAATTATGTTTTCTAAAGTCATGGAGTTTTTCTCTACGTTCTCATGTCACATTCTCAAAAATTATTTTGTATTAAGATAGTTTTTATTTTTTTCCCTAACCAAAATAAAAATTATGTACTTATAAAATAAGTTTTTAAATCTCATATATAAAAATAAAAATTATTTTTTTCCATAACCAAAATAAAAAATTATTTTGTATTAAGATAGTTTTTATTTTTTTCCCTAACCAAAATAAAAATTATGTACTTATAAAATAAGTTTTGCTTTTTGTATTAAATCTCATATATAATTGCGCTTTAAATTTTAATTCTATAAAAAAATAAAAAAAATCTATTTTTTATTTATAAACACATTTTTTTTCATTTATTTTACATACAAAAATTATCTCACAATAATTTTAACCCAACATATTTTATTATATTTAATTTTTTAAAACTGAAACTAAAAATATTATATTTTAAAAAACTTAATAGTAAAATACACTTCGTTTTGAAAGAACCACGTGGCATGTAGATGTTAATCAGGCATACCATCATCACATAATAACACATCTCTCTCACTTGTGGGGGTGGTGATGACGTGCTTAGAAACGGAGAAGACTCCACCTAAAACGAGAAAAATGCTTTCTTTGCATCATCTTTTCGACAGCTTCTTGAGTCTTTCCGATTCTAAAACAACACAACACCCCCTCTCTCCTCCCTCCCGCCAACACACACACCCATCCACCAACCGACCCTCATCATTTCATACTTTAGCCTCGAGTGCTTGTAGTTTTCTTTCTTTCCCTCTCAATAATATTTTATCTGATTTGTTGATGTATTAAATTTTTTTTACCAGTACGAAATAATTTTTAAAATATATAGTTGTTTTCGCATGTACAAAAATTAAATATTCTTCATCAATTGAAGGTATAAGTGAAAAGGTATTCATGCCTTTTCATGGTATAATAATAATAAATAAATAAATCAACTCCCGGTTATAAATTAAATTTCAAGGAGCACAAAACAGAAAAAAAATATGCAAAGAGAGAATAAAACACACTCTTTCTACGAATGTACGTATTTTCTTCTTTGCACAGCATTGATATCTCAACGCCAACAGCTAAAAAATTACACGTAATCATTAAATATTTAGTTGTGAAGATTGAGGTTGTCAATTCTGTTTCGTTTTATCTGGAATGACCGAAATATTTCATACCAATTCAAAAAACAAAACAATTTTCATTTCATTTCAAATCTTGGTCCGTCCCGCATTTTTCGGATAAATTTCAGCCGGAATGTTCCGGTTTCATTTCATATGTTCTGTTCCGCGCTTGAAAAGCTTTTGAATCAAATTGAATCCGGTTCAATTTGATTAATTAAACCACCCAAGTGTAAACTATAAAAAGCTATTTTTCATTACTATTTTCAATAACAATGATATTAATAATAATATTGAAAATGATTGTTACTATTTTCATTAACAATGATATTAATTTTTTAAAATTAGATTTATCACTAATATATATGGTTTATATTCATGTTGTTTTTTCATGTTTATACTTTGTAAGAATTTAAGCAAAATAAGAGATATTTTATATCTTATTAGCCTAGATAACATTGACCTATTGAATGAATGGATTTGTGAAGAATCTAATCTTCTTGATGGATAGAATATAAGTTGGGAGACTATTAAAGCACCTTTGTCTACTTTAACTTTAGAAGATGCAGAGATGTGTTTTGATGATGAGAATGAGCTTGGTGGAAATGATCAACTATTGAAATGTTTAGTTGGTGACTTTCCCTACATACCACCACAAGATCAAGATCCTTATTTCTATTTTAATGATGGAGATGATGTTTGATTTATGTTTCTTTTGTGTTAAAACATTTTACTTTCATAATATTTTGGTATTTTGTTTAAGTTGAATTACTTTAAGTTAAAGTTCTATTTAATCTTGACTATTTAGGAATATTTTAAATTTTGAAATTATATTTGTTTGATATTGTATTTGTATTGCATAATTCATAATTAATTTATCTTGAATTTGAATTATGTTTGTTGAATTATATATATCTATATATACATGAGCAGTACAACCCCGAAACGCTCCGAAACTGAAATATTCCATTCCAATTGAAAAAATAAAACACTTGTCGAAACGGACTTGACAACCTTGGTAAAGATAGATAATTAGAATTAATTCTTTACTATAATTAAATTTAATTATAATATTTAAATTACATTTAATTAATAAATAAGTTGAATTCATATGTTTGGAAGAGATAAAATTCAATTCATTTTATTTCTTATATTACTCTCGTTACTTTCATCTTATTTTTTCAAATGTCTTTAAAAAATAAGGGATATTTTAAGAAAAATAATTTTAATATTAATTTTTTACTCTTTGAAATTGTAAATTATAGGGGTTGACCTCTGATTTACTTTTGTAGCAATTATAGAGATTGAATTCCATTTGAAATTCAATGTTTAACACTCAAAAGCATTACAAATATTAGATTCTATTAAAAACTCTTAATTAAATTCAATGCAGAGGGTTTCAAACATGTTGTTAAGTATGCTAGTGTCAAGTAATTTTATAAATATTATTTTCACTACACCATTAAACAGTTTTACTGATGGAATCATTCCGTCGGTGACAGGAATGAACTCCATCGGTAATTATTTCACCGATGGACCAAGTCCGTCGGTATAATAGTTGTCGGTAAATCCCCTTTCTGTCGCTAATTCTGTCGCAAATAAAAAAACAACCCACCGACAGAACACCGACAGTCTTACAGACGGATACGCGCGCCAAAAAACAATTCCCGCGGGAACATTAACGACGGACTAAATCCTTCTGAATTTTCAACGGTAATTACCGACGGATAATTCGTCGGTAATTATGGCATCGGTTGTAATTGTGTGGCAACTCTCTGTGAAATACCGACGGATAATGTCGTCTGTATGTTATCACCGACGGATAATAGTCGTCGGTAATTATGGCATGACTGGTAATTGTTTGGCAACTCTATATGAAATACCGACGGAATTAGTCCGTCAGTAACGCCGTCGGTATCTATTTAAAATATATATAAAAAATAATTTATTAATAGTAAAACTCTAATAAACAAATAAAATTGGATTAAACATTAAAAATATAAAAATAATGTTAAATAATATTCATCCAAATATTCATTACAAATTTAATGTGTTTAAAAAACAAAATTAAACTAGGATAGCGGCGGAGCTGGAGGAGGAGGAGGAGGCTAGTTGTTCCCGGGACCGTACGGCTAAAAAGATCCTGCACAAGTATCATCACCCATCTTTGATCTCATCTCTATGACTATGTGACGGAGCTCATTATAATTCGTCGAGAGTTGTTGATATTGTTGTTTTAAGGCAATGAGCTCCTCAGACTGGGTGCTCGATACTGATGGAGAGCTCCCAACGGTTGAGACACTACGAGCCGAACGCAAGTTTTCAGCCGTAGTGTTGGAGAGCCCCTAGACCTGATTTTTATCGGGTCCACCAGACGATCCCACCTCCATCCACAAATCTGGATCGAAATCTGGATGGGTCGAAGGATTGTCCCCATATCTCTCCCTCAACCGGCTATTATAGGTCTCCTAAAAATTTAAAAAAAAATCATCATATGCAATTCAAGATGCAATTTAAGAAAATAATAACTTACAAAATAAAATGAATGAACGAACATACCACAAAGTACTGAGCACGGTTGTCCACAAACTGTTGCACCCCCTTTTGGCGGTCTTGACTCCGCACATGCGTCTCTACAAACAGCTCCATTGGACTCGGCTCACGTCCAAGAGACGCAGCCTGTAAGGAAAAAATAGGTTGAAAGTTATTTAATAAGGAACGAAAAATTAATTAACGATATATTTCATTAAAATTAATCTTACCATCCGCTTTGCATGTGCGCTGAATGGGACGGAGCCGCCGGTGTGCGTGGTCACCGAACCATGAATTGCCGGTTCCGGTTGTCGGCGCCGGACTGTGAGCGCCGTGAGAACCGCTCTGAGGTCACGTGCTCAATATATGTCGTCCATATTTCCCGAGATGAATGGTGGTTTGAATTCCCGCCAAACCGCCACCTCATTCCATCCTTCAAGACCGTTATCCCTCGCGTTTCTTTTTGATTTTTTTTACTGTCATACCAAAAATCACGCAACCTACTTCCATAGTAACAAATTAGAATTTAAAACATAAAATTATAAAACAAAAATAAATATTATTTTCGATGTTACCTAGTTGCCACGTGATTTTCTCATACCCTCCTCGCAACATTGTTGTTCGCCCTATCCCACTCAAATTTGTTTTGTGTATATAAATAATTCATATAAAATAAAAATATTACAAGATATAAAATTATAAAAATTATTTATTAAAAATAAGCTGAAAATTAAAAACTAACACCGACTTGAAATCGCTTAAACCATGCATCGATATTAGGTTTCCACTCAGGATGTTTGGAAACCTGGGTCTAATGAAACAATGGAATCTCCATCGATGATTTAAACGCCAATGTTATAGCCCTTGCAGCCTCAATGTTTGTGAACCTGAAATTAAATAAAAGTAATAATATTAATTAGTTGTTCATAAATTATGTTATAAGTATATATAAAAAAAAAAGTAAAACCTAAACAAACTTACATTGAGAGGTCATCCTTCCATTGTGCCTGGTACTTGCGGGTGAATTGACCCCGTTGTAAAGGCACACCGCTTCTGCGCTGTGAAACCGCGCTAGAAGAGGCAACATCATAAGTTGGCGTAGATTCCTCGTCGTGATCAGCACCTAAGGATACGTCCTCCTCGCTGCTAGAAGAACTAGCTGCAACCGTCTTCTGACGACGTGCTGTAGATTTTATTCTACGCATCTACACAAATTTATACGAATAATTACATAATTAACTTCAATTATTTTTTAAAAAAAAATCGACAGAGTCTCCCCTATACTGGGGGGTCCCAAGTTATCGACAAAATCATATTACACTTCCAATTTTATTTCACATCCCGATCCAATCATCCTGGATCTTAACCCAACTCATCATCATCAACACAAAACATCTTATTCAATAACATCATATAACGAAATTCAAGTAAAAGAATCAATTTCAACTAATTAAATTTAATTCTATATTTCAATTAACATTTAAAACATAAATTCAACAATAACAATTATAGCAATACAAACAATAATATCATAAAATTAATAAATAAAATGAAAAAACTAAAAAACACTATACAAAACAACCTAAACACAAAACAAACAATACACAAAACTAAAAAAACACTATATCAATTCAAAATAAATTTGGGAATAAAAAATGCTTACCTTAATAGTGTGTTGAATTTAAGATTTTATCTACAAACAATACACAAAATGAAGAACACCCAAAAAAATAATCATGATTAAAATAAAAAGAAATACAAAGATAAAGAAAAAAGAATACATACCTTTTAAAACTACCACCAAAATAAGAAAATCTCTTCAAAAAGCCAAATGCAACCGGAGAGGAGAAGAGAAATGGAGAAGAAGAGAAACTGAGCCGAGAGAAAAAAATGAACCAAATGGGGGGAAGGGGATGTTTTATATGACAATTTTTCCGACGGACTTACCGACAGACATTAATTGTTGTCGGTGGCATTAAATTCTGTCAGTAATTCCGTCGGCAATTAATTGATATGCGCACCAAAAAATTTCGAAAATCCCGCCAGACTTTTCGATCCGTCAGAAAATCCGTTGGTACTTCTACACGACGGACACACGTCTGACATGCGTGCGCTTCGGGATGTGGGTATTCCATCGGTAATATACGTCGGTAACACCGTCGGGGATTCCGTTAGTGATTGTGGCACACTCCCGTAATGTTTTTTCAACTCTATGTGAAATACTGACGGGTTATAATCCGTCGGTGATGCTGTCGGTGATTGTGGCACACTCCCATAATTTTTTTTCAACTCTCTGTGAAAAGTCCGACGGTGTACCCGTCGATGAAACCGTAAATTTTTCTAAATTTTTTGTGTAACCTTGTCACAAAATCTTGAATTGCAATCTTACAGCACACGCAGCACAATAACAAGAGCTGACCATTAAAGAAGAATAAATATTTCATGTTCCAAATTCTTACATTATAAAAATAAAGCTTTAGAACATGTTTAGTTAGTCGAAATTTTCATCTTCGTCCTCAATTGAATTGTTATCATCAGCTTCATCGCACTCTTCAATTTCGTTATTATCTTCTTCAACAACATTCTTTTATCCACTAGTAGAGTTCAGAACAGCATTCAACTCCTCTGCGTCAACATCAACAAGACTATCGTTGAAAACACGAAAATTCAAATTTTCTTGTAAGTCAATCGAAGGAGCAACTCGGTATGGTTCAACCAACTCACTAGCTTGAAAGACTTCATCTATCACACTTGTGTCTTCGTTCTCATCTTGAACAACCTCGACACGACCCTTGGGTTTTGTTTTTAAAACGGATAACCAATCAACTCTTGATTGGTCCTTTCTAAATAAAGGGGTGTATGTGTAATAAACTTGTTGGCATTGCTTTGGGAAAATAAAGACATCATTTACGTTACGGTGTCTAGCTTTTGAGTTGATTTCAATGAGATCATAGTGAGGATCTACTCTGATTCCTCTGTCAGTTGTGTCATACCAATAGCATTTGAATAAAAACACTCTATTCTGCTCGCTATGATATTGCAGTTCGATGACCTCTTCCAATCTACCGTAGTAGTCAACTTCAAACTCACTAGAAGTCGATCCCTTAATACAAACACCGTTGTTGTATGTCTTTCTTCCATGCCCGTATTCTTCAGTATGAAAGATATATCCATTGACAAAATACATGTTATAGCACTTGACTTTTCTTTTAGGGCCCATGTTTAGTAAAGACAGTGAAATAGCAGCACTACCTCCTATTTGATAAACCTTGTAAATTAAATACAACAATAATCAATAAACGGATATTATGTAAAATTGACATACAATTAATTACATTGCAAGAGATAATGAGTTTGTGATAGGACTTACATGTGTTCTAAACCATGTGGCAAATTGTTCATCTTGTAATTGAAAGATCTGGGATTCGGTCAGCTGTGAGTTATTGGACAGTAAGTATCGTCGATGTTGCCTGCAAGGTTGTTCCAAATTATATGAGTTTATGGTATCACAAAACATAAATAATACACTCTTGACAAATTTTAAGTCGAACATCTACTTACTTAATAAAAGGTCTCAGCTCATCACAGTTAAATATAACATAATTGTGTGCTTGTCTGAACTCTATTTCAGACAAATATCTTTCCCTCATGGCATTTTTAGGTGTGGGTCGTCCAGGATTGGAGAATATTGACAAGTTCCCACTTGAAGGCACTTCACCACCATCATCATGTCGTGGAACACGGTTGATCCTCGTTCTCAAATGAGGTTCGAAATAGTATGAGATAAATGTTGAGATCTCCTCAACAATATAGGCCTCACATATTGACGCCTCAACATGCCCCTTGTTCTTAACCTTTTTTTTAAGATTGAACAAGTACCTGCATATATATATATATAAAATTAATAAAAAATTATCAATTAAAAAAATAAAAATAAAAACATTTAATTATGAATTACATAGCTCCTATAATATCTAACCTCTCGAATGGATACATCCATCTGTACTGGACCGGTCCTCCAATTTTTACCTCAAACGATAAATGTACGGGTAGATGCTCCATTGAGTCAAAAAATGATGGAGGGAATATCATCTCAAGTTTGCATATTGTCTCGATGATATTCTTTTCAAGCCTTTCAATGTGATCAACATTCAACTTGCTGGAGCATATATCTCTGAAGAAATGACTGATCTTCGTTAGTGCATCCCATATCCCCTTTGGCAACAAATCACGAAAAGCTAATGGGATGAGTGTTTGCATAAACACATGGCAATCATGACTCTTCATTCCATACAATCTGCATTCCTCCGTGTTAACCAACCTTGATATGTTCGAGGCATGTACATCGGGGAAACGCAGACTCTTAAGCCATTTGTAGACTAGTAGTTATGCGTTTTTCTCTAGCACGAAGCTTGCTCTTGGTTTTACGACCCGTGACCCATCACAAACCAACTCCATATTTTTATGGTTACAAAATAACGCTACATCCAATCTAGACTTGATTTTGTCTTTTGTCTTCCCCTTCACATCCATGACGGTGTTGAAAATGTTCTCAAACACGTTCTTTTCAATGTGCATGACGTCAAGGTTATAGCGGAGAAGATTGGTCTTCCAATAAGGAAGCTCCCAAAAGATACTTTGCTTCACCCAATTATGGGTCAAACCAAAACCAGGAAACTTCTGCTTACCTGATTGGAGACCAAACACAATGTCACCGTACTCTGACACAACATCAAACAATTCTTCACCGGAAAGACGCGGGGGTGCAACATCCTTTTCAACTCTGCCAAAAAGAAATCATTTTTGTTCTTTTTATACCTGTGATTCGACGGCAACAAATGACGGTGATAGTAAAAAAAAGAAGTTTTACCCCTGTTTGTTAGCGTGAATGCCTTGTTGTTCTCCATACAGTATGGACATGCTAGCTTTCTATGCGTGCTCTAACCAGAAACCATTCCATAAGCTGGGAAATCATTGATAGTCCACATCAAAGCCGCTCTCATAACAAAATTCTGTTTCCTCGAGATGTCATAAGTCAAAGATCCAGAGGACCACAACTGCGTCAACTCATCAATCAACGGACAAAGACAAACATCTATATTCCACCCCGGACTGCTCGGACTTGGTATGACCATAGATAAAAACATGAACTCCGGCCTCATACATATCCCCGGTGGCAAGTTATAAACCGTCAGTATGACCGGCCAACAAGAATAAGGAGCAGCAAATGACCCGAATGGGTTGAATCCGTCTGTACACAACCCAAGACGCACGTTCCTTGATTCAGCTGAAAAGTGAGAATGCACACTGTTAAAGTGTTTCCATGTTTCCCCGTCAGAAGGATGAACCATCACTCCATCAACCGCATGGTGTGATTGGTGCCATGTCATGTGCTCAGCAGTCCTTGGTGACATGAATAACCTCTGTAGTCTAGGTGTGATTGGGAAGTATCTAAGTTTTTTATATGCCACGAGAGTCTTCCCTCTACCAGTTCTGGGTTTGTAACGGGAATCCCCGCATGTCATGCACTCGGTCATCTCAGCATTTTCAAGGTAGTATAACATGCAGAAGTTAGGGCATATATCAATTTTCTGGTATCCTAAACCGAAGGGTTTCATCATGGACTTGGCAGCATAGAAGTTCTCTTTCAGCTTGTTCCCTTCAGGTAAAATGCTTCTCGCCCATTCAATAATCTTGTCATAACCGGCCTCACTCAACCCGTGATCTGACTTGATGGTGAACACCTGTGCTACGGCTGATAATTTACTGTGGTTCGTGCAGCCATCCCATAATGGTTCGTCAGAATCTTTCAACAGATCAAAAAACCTTGTTGCATCTGCATTAGGTTCTTCTTCTACGATTAGACATTCCCTGACATTACCTTCACTCATTCTCATTGCATCCATAACCATATTCCTGTAAGGATTACTGTTCTCATTTCCAACTTCATGCATGTTGCTAGCACTAGAAGTTGACCCAACCACCTGTTCTTCCATGCTCTCATCAGGATCAAATAGTTCTCCGTGTGCATACTAACACAGGTAATCCTCCATGAACCCTTTGGTTAGAAGATGCATCGTTACAACATCTTGATGCAAAAACTTTAAATTTTTACACTTCCTGCATGGACACCTAATACCGCCATCAGTAAAATTCCTCGGAATAGATGTTGTGAAATTAATAAAACCCTGGACACCGTTACAATAATCCATCCTCCGCAATCTTTGGGGTGAGTCCCGATACATCCATGAACGATCATTCATGACTTCTATTGAACCTCTATAAAACATAACAAAAATATTGGTTTTTCCCGACATTATCAAACAAACTAAAACAACACTTATGTTAAATATCCATTATCAATTATCAACTATCAACGTTCATACATACAAATTTATACATATATAAATTTACAGAAATCACAACTTCGAAATAGAATTGATAACAATTAAAAAAGACTCGTTAAACAAGCTATTAATTATTTATTTCATTACAACACATTTAATTCGGTGTAATTCAAACAAAATTTCAACAATTTACAAACAAATATAATTTGACAAAATCTAAAACAAACTATAACAATTACAAAATTATACATTCATACTACAAGTTTCTTTGACAAATAACAATCAAACAAGTACATACGTTAACAAAATACATATACTAAAAAAGCAATAAAATTCACATTTAAATGTTAAAACTAAAAAGAATAGATTTACTTACAAAAAAATGATAAAATCCACAAGAAACGGATATTGTAACCATGTACAAGGTATAAGAAACTTGAGTGATTGTGTTGAGAATAGTGGAGAGTTGGGATGGGTAGTTGGCTGCAGTTTGGGATGGGAAAGAAAAAGAAGGAGAAACAGAGGAAGAGAGTGTCGGCAGAGGGGGTGTATATAATGGTCTTTACCGATGGAATCACCGACGGATACATTTCATCGGTGATTCCATCGGTGACAGTGCCATGTCACTGTATGGCTATCTCAGTTTGAATCCCTCGGTCATTTCGTCGGTAAAATCATCTGAAAAAATAGTCCGTCGGAGATACGGTCGGTATATACCGACAGATTTTGAGACGGAATTTAGTCTGTCGGTAATAACTACCGACGGAATATTTCCGTTGGTAATTCCGTTGGTTTTCTCCGGTTTTCTGGTAGTGTTTTAACAAATTTTATCTTTTTAATATTTTTCTTGTTTTCTTAGAAGAATAAAACATAACGTAAGACAATAACAAAAAATAAGCTATAAAAATAATTAAGGATTGAATTTAATAATTTAATGAATTTTGATATAATTTAATTATTTTTTAGTTTTAATACTTTATGTTTTTTATTTCCTGTTTCTAAGTGTTTTTAGAATTTTGATAGTCAAAATAAATTATTAATATAGTATTATATAATTTAGAAGTGATCTGGACAACTTATTTCATGTTATCTAAGATTTTAAGTGGTGCATAAATATTCAAAAATAAGAAAAATCAGAAAACCCTATTATGTAATGATTCATTCTAAAAATCAGCCTATCTCTTAGAATTTTTTTTTCTTACAAATTTTATCAATATTTACCTTTTCATAAATAGCGATGAGATGAATTTACGTATTAGTATTACTAGTATGTTATAATGGTAGTATGAGTGTCTTGCGTGCTAGATACTCCTAGGATTTGTAATTGAATTAATTACAAAAAATTATCATAACGTACTAAGAAAAAACATGAATGAAAATCACTTAACAAAAAAAAGTTAAGTTTTCAATAAAATGACATTGTTTCTTACAACAAAAATTATAATTTGAATAAAAATATTCAAAATGGATGAATATTTTTAATTGAGAATTTTAAAAAAATAAAAGTAAAATTGATATAAAAAATTATTTTATAGCAAAATCAAAAGAACTATAATTGAAGGGTGTTTTTTAAGATTTTTCAAATAAAGAGATAGAAAAACCTGATTTGAGATATTGAGTGTGTGATTTTATGGTTTAAAATGAAGGTTTAGATTGTAAAAAAGTCATGCAATGGATGGGGTAATGGAGGATGTCAATACTAAGGTTTCTCGATATGGTATTAGTGAAAGACTTTTTGTTTGTGGATTACACCTTGTTTATTTGAGGATTTCTTTTCTTTTCTTAAATAAATAAATGTTGACTTGCTTTCTTATAGGCTTAATGCTCATGTTGGGCCTGGATTTGGGTTGGACACTTAATATGTCTCGACTGAGCGACTAGATCAATTTATTTTATCATTTCTTTTCTTTTCATATGTTTTATTTACTCCTCTCTCTGAAGATTTTATCTAGAATGTCCCAAAACTCCATTATAAAATATCAAACTATTATTATTTTACTATTCTACTCCTAATTATAACTTACTTTGATTATTTCAATCCAATTTCTCATTTATTTATATTCAAATAAAGGGCAATATTTCAAAGTAATTTAAACATAGATGAAATGACATACAATTAATTGCATCACTTATAATGTATAAAAAGTCAAATGAGATTAAAACTTTGAGATGAAAAGATGAGTTTATTTGTCAAGATAGTTGCATTGTTTATAAACAAGCTAAAGAGCTACTTGGTATTGTTTTTGTTTCTTATTTTCTATTTTTTATATTCAAATTTTTAAGAACTATATGTGAAAACTTTTTTGTTTTTTTTTAAAAGAAAAATTAGCAACAAGCTTTGAAAATTTTTCAAAAACAAAAAAAAAATAGTTTTCAAAAATAGTTTTTTCAATGTCATTATATGTTTCTAGAAGTCATGTTGGGTTATAGAGTTACGAAAGGGGCATGAATTATGGTGAGGGTTTATGTTAGAACCTAGTTCAAAATGCTTGAGATATGGGCTGGGACCTACCCTAGGGCGCTTAGAAGTCAATCAAAGACTAAGTTTAGGGTGCTTGGTTTTTTATCAAGACTTGGTTAGTGCGCAGGTTAAGACTTGGTCTAACACCTAACTTTTAGGTTCAGGAATTGATTCGGATGACCTAAGGTTTAGTTTGGCATCTTAAGAGTTGATCTAGGATAATATTTTGAGGGTCGTATCGATTTCGGTACTGGGGTTGGGACCATGACCAAGTTAGCGGTGCCTAAGGTTCGAGATAGGAATGTATCTCATAGTTTAGTTTAAGATTTGGTCCTATGCACTTAGGTTTTTTGGTCAAGACTTGTACTAGGGATTAGGTTCAAGGTTCGAACAAGACCAATGTAGGTGTTCAAACTGAAATCAAGTCCAATGTGATCAAAGTTTGGTTCATGATCAATTTCGAATGTCTAATGTTGAGCAAGGGTCGATTTGGGACACCATGGTTCTAACTAAGAGCTAGACCTAGTCTGGGGAGCATGAGGTTTGAGGTTTAAGGTATTTAGATGTGGGTCAAAACCTATATATAGACCAAGTTTGGATCACATAAGGTTTAAGTTGGGATACGGTTTGATGAGCCTGGATTTAGTTTTAAAATGGGATTGAATTTGGTGCTTTAGATGAAGACTAGGATTGGATACAAGGTGTATGTGGTCAAGTTTAGGTGAAGTTCATGGCATATTAAGGTTAGATCTAGAGCATCCTAGTTTTGAATCCAAAGATCTTAGTGGTTAGTCTAATAATTCAAGTATTGAAACCATGAATAATTTCTTAAAAAGTAGTCAATTAAATAAGTTTTCAAGTTTTAGAAAATAAATTAAAAAAAGCTAAAAAATTGAAAACATAAAAAAATAAAATGATACCAAAAAAATCCCTAATATATTGCTTTTAAACAAGCAACCAAATGAAAATCAGAAGTTGAATAATTATCTTTCATAAAATATTGAATAAATATCAAACAATTATCTTTTAAATAAATATCAAATAATTATATTTAATAAAATATATTTAATGAAAATCCCTTAAATCTTCCATGTTCTCAAAAGATTTAAAGTTGATAAGTTAAAAGTTATGAGTTTAATGTAATTGAAACCAAACACTATGATCTTGTTTTCTCTATTTGTTTCTTCATTATTAAGAGAGTATTTGTTTTTGTGATAGAAAGTGTGGTGTGGTTTAACCACAATAAATGAATGTTTCATAAACATTAAAATGTAGGTTTAAGAAAGTGGGACCCATGTCAAAACTATGATCCAACTAGAGGTTCTCAAAAGCATGTTTGACCTACTTTTAAGATTCTTGTGCAAAAAAAGATTGAAGCTAGAAGACCGATTAATCTTTTGTTGATCAAAATACCCCTTTATCCTCTCTTCTCATCCCTACTCTCCCGATAACCCAGTGAAGCAATTATTCTCATCGTCCATAATTTTCAATCTCTTCACCAACCCTTTCCCTTCTTGAAGAACCTCTGTTTGCAGACATTGTTCTTCTCTTTTTGTTTTTGTTTTGTAGCCACAAACAATTACAAAACCTACAAACCAACTCTAAATCTACACAAACCACCATCTACGATCAAGATCTACAAAATCCACCACCATATTTGTTTTCCTTAAGTCATGTAATCCCTTTTTCATGTATAAGCATGTGTTTTCTGCAGAAAAATCTAGGTAAATTTTGATTTCAATATTTCTTCAATTTTATCTGTGCATGTTCTTAAAAACATCGAATCTAACCAGATCTTGTTCACTATTGAAATTGTATCCCTATCGGTAAGTTTGCTTGAGAACCTTCTAAAGGAATGTTTTCGGGTGATGTTGGGGTGAGTGATGAGACCAAAAATACATCTAAAGAAGATGTTAATCTAAAGGAGGGTAATTGAGATTCTGAGGAAGATAGTATACCAAACCTTGTTGACAATGTCAGCAACATGGTAGTTGGTGTCAATGTTAGTGTTAAAACTAGTAATCCTAGTAGTAGTGGTAAGAGAAAAGTCACTCAAAATTGTTCCAACAAGAGTTTTAAAAAGAAGAGAGGTTCTGGGATGGGAACGCAACTTCTTTTACGCTTAGATAAATTGGTTAACAGTGTCTTTATAAAAAGTGACTATGGGTTTTATGGATAGAAAAGAGTGCAACATTGAGGAAGTGATGGCGAAGTTTCACTTCATAAATGAAGTTGTTTTTTGGGGTGGATTTGATGGTTTCTTTACTAAATATTTCATAGTTAAAAGTAGGAGAAAAATATGGGCAACACCGATAACTATAGAAAGAAAACTTTAATGGCTGAAACTAATGCTTTAGAAGAGATTTAACCTCAAACCATGAAGTACATCTCAATCTTTAAAGGGTACTTCAATTATAGATCACTTGATATTGATGTAAAACCAAAAATATGTCATACATATTTTAGACAACTAATATTGCAATTGATTCTTATAATTCAAAATTGTTTTGACTATTAAAGGGTACATCTCAGAACGTTGATTATCATGTATCTAAGAAGATAGAAAAAGATGATGTTAGTCGAGCTACAACAATTTTGACAAAAACAGTTTTGACCTTGAACCATTGGAGGAAAGGATGTAGAGGGTCGTACGGTGTTGTGTTAGTCATATAATTATTGGAAAGTCAAACATGAGAAGAACTTGGTAGGGGTGATTATTTTCGGTTCGGTTTTTACCTATAAAAACAACCAAACTAAAATTTTGTAAAAAAAAAAAAAAACCGAAACCGAACTGAAATTGGTTCCAACCGACCGGTTTCAGTTCGATTCGGTTTAATTATTTTAAATTAAAAACTGAAACCCAACTGACCAGTTTCAGTTTGATTCAATTAGGTTTTGTTATTTTATATTAAAAACTAAAAATTATATTGTTTTTTGGGCTTCTTTTGGACTTTTAGTGGGTTTTTTCTGGTTCGGTTTGATTTATTTCTTAACTAAACCAGTTCGGTTTGGTTTTTTTATTTCAAGCTTATGAAACCGTAACTGAACCGAATTTTTTTTAAAATATTCTAATTGGTTTAATTGGTTTTTTTATGATTAAGTTTTTTCATTTATTTGTTTTTTCTGGTTTTCTCTCGGTGATGTATATATATACCAAAAATCTTTGCAAGAGTTCATAGAAGCTAAACATGGCGGGGTTGTGTTCACAGAAGAAAGTGTGACCAATTTACTAAATTATTTAGGGGTGATCATTTTCGGTTCAGTTCGGTTTTTATAAAAAAAAGTAACCAAATCGATTTTTTAATAAAAAACCGAAACCAAACCAAAACCGGTTCAAACTGACTGGCTTTGGTTTGGTTATTTTAGAACAAAAACCGGTTCAAACCGACCGGTTTTGGTTTGGTTTGGTTTGACTCGGTTTTTTTTCCGATTTGGCTTAGGTTTTTTTCGGTTTGGGTTCGGTTTGGTTTTTTCGGTTTCAGGCTTATAAAGCCGAAACCGAACCGAATCGGTCGGTTTTGTAAAAATTCTAATCGGTTTAATCAGTTTTTTTTCATGGTTCGGTTTTTTTGGTTATTCTTTTTTGGTTTTCTCGGTTTAATCGGTTTTTTTGATGTTTTTTGCTTACCCCTGAAATTACTATTGCATGTAAAATACCAGCCTACTTTTATCGACATACAAGGTGTGAGAGTTATTGGAACCATAGTTTTTAGACCCGGCCTAGTGGCCGGCCTGATTCAATGCCCGAGTTCCGGGTTTTGACCGGGTCGCCTGGGTTAATTTTTTTTTAAATCAAAACGATATCTTTTTAGTAAAAAAAAACAAAAGTCAACGGGTTGCAATCGGGTTTTTGACCGGGTCTTGCCGGGTCACATCAGATTTTTCCTTTCCATATTTTTTCTTCAACCTGGCCCGGTTGCAACCTCGAGTCAGCCAGGTTCTGAGTCAACCTGCCGAGCCGGGTTTCAAAACTATGATTGGATCAATCTTTTGAGAGCAATCTTAAAGAAAGATGAAAATTTAATAAATTCCTCTCTTGAGACACGGACGAATATGCAAATGTAAAGCAAATGGCGGTCCGAAACAGCACCGTTTCATGCACATCATTTTGATTCATCCCAACCTTCCAAAATGGAAATAAAACATAACGCCTCACTGGCTTTATAATTTTCCCTTCCCGCCAAGTAGAAATTGCGTTTTGTAATATTGACATCATTTCCTCAGATTTCGAATTCCGTAACCACAAAAAACACTTCAATAATGGAGGATATCGATTGGAAGAAGAAGAAGAATAAGCAGAGATGGAGCGTAACCTACACAAAGCACATCAAGCAAAAGCGAAAAATCTATCAAGACGGTTTCTTAGATCTTCACTTCTCCACAAACAAGGTAAATTCATACGAGCTTTCAATTTCATGTTAATTTCGTAAGAATTAGGTTTTCCGTTTTTTTATTTCTTTTCTGCGCTTGCTTCGTTTGTCAAATTCGTGTTTAGGTCATGCTGTTTGACGAGTGCGAGAAGTTATTAGAATGCAGAATCTTGAAGGATGAAGAAGTTGTTAGTTCCAGTGAAACCCTAACATTCAATTCCTTTCTTGTTGATGTTGGACATCCTGAGGTCGGTAGTGATAATAATAGTAATAATAAGCTACCGGTATCAGATTTGAATTTTCACGGAAGAGATAGGAAAACTACCGAAAGGTTTGGCTTCATGCGTCGACAAAAGTTTAGAAATCCTTCGATTTCATCCCCCGGTAGTGATGTTAACAATATTCTGTTTTTGAATTTGTTGTTTTGACAATTTTATAATTCAAATGTATTGCTAATTTTTGTGGTCAAAGGTGGAGAGGATACCGTGGAGAAGAATGAAGCACGACCGGATTGTCTAAGCACGTCGCAAAAGATCATCAAAGGTTAGTTTTACTTATTTTGTGGTTTGATGAATTTATTGTTTTTGTAGAAATGATCATGTTGTTCTCTCGATTTTCTTAGGATGACAGTATCGAGATGCTAATTCTTATGGGCCTAAGTTAGATAATAGTTTGTGTTTGAGCTTGTATCGGGCTAAGTTGTGATGGTTGCTTATGTTTTAGAGATCAAGAAGAGTGAACTGCGAAGGTATGTAGTGCCAGAGAGCAGTCCAGATATGTCAAAAAGTGCAACAGGTTTGTCGTTGAATAGAATTTTTCCATTTTCTTTGAAGGTGTTGTTTGATTTTTTTTCTTTTTCATGTTTTAACAAAAATGAGGGAGCATCATGTAACCATGTCATTCCTACCTTGAAGCAATTGTAGAGGTCAAATTAGTCATCATTAAGGAATTAGGAAATTGTTGCTTCTTTATCTTGTATGATGCTCTAAAAGTTCTTTGCATTTTGTTTGTTCTGTTTCTATAATTTCAACTCTTTATGCTCTTTTTTTAGTTTGATTCCTCACTAACTTCTTTCTGGAATAGAATGGCAAGTCCTCTACACTACACTAGTGACTCAAAGGGCCAAGTATCACTTTTGATTTTTAATTTATCCGTGTGTAGTGAAATTAACATGTTGAATCTCTTAAAATAACAAAAAGGTAAATTAGTGCTCGGCAAACCAAGCATCAAGCACAGCATATCTGGTTCAGATGGCATGCTGCAGGCTCCAACTCATTTGGATCAGTACAAACCACATCAATGCTATTGATTCCTGGGAACTACAGTTAGATGATCATGCTCATCATGTGCATGGATGGTTTGGTGTAGCTGTTGTGTAAGATTCTAACAGCTGTGATGTCATGCTTGATTTGCACACCAAAAGATGCTTCTTATGATGGTTTTCTGTTTACAATTAATAAGATGGTTCTCAATTAGGATTCTGTTTCTTTTGTTATGTTTGTGCTATCTGCATCACGTTTAGAAAACTTATGGTCAACATTTTCCCTTTTTCAACACAGAATGGCAGGTCTTATACACTACGCAAATGACTCAAAAGACCAAGAAGTACCACGATGGTTTCTTAAGACTTGCAAGTCGTGAATCCTTAGGGACGCAGGTTAGTTTGAGGACTTACGCAAGTCAGTCTTATTTGCAAGGCTAATCATCTTGTTTGTTGAATTCTAAGAATCATTCACTCCAGAAGCTTTGCTCTGATTAATTATTTATTAGGTAATTTATTTTTCCATTTAACCTATTAAAAAAAGTTAAACAATAATGTGTGAATTTACTATAATGACATTTTTTTTTAGTTTTGCTTTCTTTCTTATAACAATTAATCTCTAGCTTCATTTTTGGGTGTACATTCAGATCATGCTGTATGATGCAAGCAAGAGACAATTAGATTGTAGGTTCCTCAAGAAAGATGAAATAATAAGTTCTGGTGAATCAATATCATTTGATGCTCATTTGGTTGACATTGGAGAACCTGGAGGAGAAAATCAGCTTCTAGAGGATTTGAACATTCAAGGAAATAATTCTAACGATGCTAGCAAACCGGGAACAATGCATGGACAGCCAAATGGTATTAAAGACAACAAATCCGTTGCAAAAGGTTAGCCAGCATGATTGTTGATATGGATTATTTCTCTCTCTCTCTCTCTCTCTCTCTCTCTCTCTCATGGTGGTTGTTGAACCAGTGTTCTGTAAGGTTATTGATGGATATCAATTTCTCATCACCAGTATTCCTAGTCATCATTACCCTAAAGTTGCTCCTCTCGTAGCTACATATATCTATTGATATCTTTTGCATTCCAGATTTATAAATTTTTCTATTCTGATAATATGACTTTTATTACACCATTCTACCTTTTGCATTTGATTCCTCTGCAATGCAGAGTGGTGTGCTCTTTACACTAGTCATATAACTCAAAAGGCCAAGAAGTACCACAGTGGAATCCTCAGGCTTGCTTCTTGTGGTTCTTACAGAATGCAGGTTGGTCTACAAGCTTTACATTATATCTGAGCCTTTCCTTGGTTGTTCCTAGGATTCATAGTGCTTCAATTTAATATAGTCCCTTTTGGTTTGCTTTCCTAATTTAATGTTGAACCACTTGCATGTACTTCACGGTAATAACGAAGCTTTTTCGAAGTACATGGCCTTTCTTAGGTTGGATAGTCATTTATTACTTTAGCTTCTTTAATATACACCATCTATTTACTTTAGTTAGGGAGAGTTCCACTGGAAATTGTTTTATCCTAGATGGTTTTCAATTTAACATATGTGGTAGCTTGCAGGGTTTTGAACAATCTTAATATTGGCTTTCTGCACAAAATTTGTTGATTATTTATGTATCTTGCGGAAAGTCATGACTTTGAGATATCTGCTCAATGATTAAGTTACATGCTTGCAACTTTGTGTGGTGTGCTAAGCTGCAAGAACTGCAATGAATTTGTGAAATCCAACTATTATAAACGAACCTTATATTTAAAAAATACACCATTACATGGTCTATACTCTGATGAAGTATTCTGTCAGTAACCGTATTCATTTGCATAGTACTCGATAATTTAAGGAATAAGAGTACTTTGTTTTTATTTTTATTTTTATTTTTTACTGTTCCTTTCTGCTTTTCTTAAGCCTTTCAAGTATGCAGGTCACTTTATTAAGTGAAGGTAAAACCTTCCTGACCAGTAAGTTCCTCAGCTTGTCAGAAGATGTGAAAGTCGGAAGCAAGCTTGCACTGCCAAAATATTTGGTAGAAGTTGGCGAGCCATTAATGAGTTCTGAAGGTATTATTGGTTCACTAGAACTTGGATTTTACTTGACCTTTTTTATTTCCATTGCTTTGGAATTTAGCAGTATCTTGGGGTTTGATTTTTCCTCCTGAAACTTATTTCACCTTTAGAGAAACTTCAAAACAGTGCCTTTTCAACAAAAGCTGCAGACTCAAATTTTAGCATGTACATTTATGAGGAGACGAAATTTCTTAAGACAATCCCTACAAAGAAGCCTTTGCAGGATTGTATGTACCACGGATACCTCAACTTTATTGGACAGAGAGCAATGCCCTTTTATTTGTCTTTAATTTAATGCTTTTGTAGCTGAAAACTTGTGAATTTTTATTTTTGACAGGAAAATATCAAAACACTTATTTAAGGGAAGATGCAAATTCAAGAAGCATCTCTATTGAAGATAGAACCAAGTTGTGCAATGCTGTTCCTACAAACAAAACTTTACGCAATGGTGTGTTTTGTTTTCCTTGGTTCATCAATTTCACAACATTATTGAGTTCTGAATCTGATCTCTTTGATTGTACTATATGGGTTTTGTACATATAAAAAATTCCAGTATCTCTGGTTCTACTATCTAAATCAAGTTGTGTTTAGAAAGTTTACATGTCATTCCATAATTGGGCATAAGACAATCAAGTGTGAATTAAAGACTTCTGCGAATGCTCGTCTTACATTTTGTGTGAAAACCAAAGTTAAATAGGTCAGAGTCATTATGTATTTGTGATTCACAATTCTAATTATGATGCTTTGCCATATTGGTTAAGCTTAAAATAACTGCAAGTTTTCACCTTTGCAGCCTGTCAAATCTTGTCCATTCTCCAAAAACCTGCTGTTCAGGGGAGTGTTGCTGTCCAGTGTATTGATAAGAGCATAAATGCCTCGACTCTATCTGAAGACTCTGAATTATCGAGACAATCATTCCCACATGAAGGACCCAGTCAAAATTTGGATGATGGAGGATCAAGTAAAATTGTGGACATTGAGATATCTGCTGATCTCAACTTTTCCGAAGGCAGGTTTTTATGCAATATGTGATCGTGCAATGAATGCTTCTTTTTGCCCAATCTTCTAGGTCATGTCTTTCCTAATATCTAAATTTTGAGAATCTGGCTGTATTTAATCTTGCAGTGTTATCTACTTTTAGCGGTAATCAATTTCCCAATGACACTGAAGCTGCTGGAAATTTTGAACAGGTTTGGGCTATTGTTCCCCCATGTCATCTCTGAAAGTCCTATTTCTGCGTGTGCCTACATTATTGTCCTTGTGCTCAGAAAAGTTTCCTCCATTTTGGCAATGTGTGCAACCATGTGATTGTTCTGAACTAATTGATTGTGCAACCATGGCTAAGGATTTTAACTCTTCTACAAAAAAATAAGTAAAAATCCACACCAAAATTTGCACATATAAAGATTCAGCTCATTTCTTTGGACATCAAAGTATATCGTCTGTTGTCTGGAGTCCAAATACATGAATTATACAACACTTGACCAGTGTCTTTCATACCAAGGCACAAGCTTATTATTATTATTATAGGAACATGAATTGCACTATCCTGCTACTTTTTTTTTATAAGCTCTGTGGTTCTGAAACTGTATGTTTTCTTGCACATCTTGTGTAGTGTCATCCGGCCAAAGTAGAAGCTGACACCAAATGCTGTGATGAAGCTTTTGCTTCTAGTATTTCCAGTTTGATGGGTTCCTGTACTCACTGTCCTAATGATGATAAAAAGAAGACTCTTGATCAGCCCAAGAGTGCAAGGAAAATGGATGAATGGCCTACATTCGATCTTGGATTTTGAACAAGAGCTGTTATGTACATGTGGCTTGGTGGTTATCGATTTTATTGCATAGGTAAAGTGTGCTTCATGTGACATTATGCTCCATATATCGCCACATGCATGTGTAAGAAATGCTTGACCTGGTTCCTCCCATTATCTCTTAACCAAAAACTGTTGCATGCAAGGTTGTCAAAATCGCGATTTTGACACGGCACGGAACATGCAAACCAAACTCGGATCGTAAAAACGGATCGTAAAATCATAAAATCGTAAGGAATTTTAAAATACATTAAAAAAAATTTATGTTTCAAATAAAAATTTATGGGTGAATAATAGTTATCTTACACCTTTTAATTTTTGTTATTTTATAAAGTTTAATAGCATGGTTTTTCTGTAAAATTATTATTTTTAATTTTATAAGAAAAAGTAAACTATAAAAAAAGTCAAATTTAATTAAAAAAAACACCCCACTAAATTTATAAACAAGAATAACCTGAGTTATTTGACAAACTAGCAAATCACGCTAGCTTAATAGAAAAAAAATTACAAATTTAACTTTCCAACCATATTAATATTAACAAAAAAAAAAAAAAACCTATTTTTCAACTGCAAACAGAAAACTCAACGTGGAAAGTAGCAATTCATGTGAGAAGAAAGAACCACGGTTACAAGTCAAGAAGAAAGAGTGCAGAAAGTTCATTCAAGGTAAAAAGGAAATTGATACAAAGGACAACAAACCTGGCCTTTCCATAAATTGTTTACTTTTCTATTCAAAGTTAGCCTTTACGTGGCTTTATTCAAGCCTGCCACGCAAGGAAAGTAGGAAAGCATGAAACTTTTACCTTGAATGAACTTTCCGCGTAAAATCGTGAAATCGGCGGTGAAATCGCGATTTTATGCGATTTCACCTGATTTTAACGATTTTACCCGATTTTGACCCGATTTTACCTATTTTCGAGTTTTACAAGCGATTTAGCACGTAAAGTCTATATCAACTCGTAAAAACGTACGATTTTACGAGTTGAATCGCGATTTTGACAACCTTAGTTGCATGATTGCTGGATGCGAGTCTGTACTCGAAATATCTACACATGCATGCAAGAAATCTGCATGAGTATGTTTCTTCTCCCATCTCTTGGGGCATTCTTCTGCCAAAACTGAGTCACTGAGGTTTATTTGTTTTTATAAAAGACAAGGTTTCTTTATAACTTACTATTTGATCCGTCCTTCGCTTTATGTCAAAATGTCAAATATTTTTCTTTCTTAAAAAAATATGTATATGTAGATTTTTACATGTTTTTGTATATAATAAAATCCCAAACGAAATTTAAAAAGTTCATGCATACATCTAATTAAATAAATCAATAACTATTTATGCAACAATTTTTCTTTTATTTAGTCCGAACCCTACCTAGCCAAAGTTAATCAGTCAAACTTGTGATCCGAGTCTTGGATTTAATTGGGTTTAATAATTTTTTTTTATAAAAAATAAACACTTATAAAATCAATAACTAATAAATTATCAAAGTGATTGGAAAAAAATCAAATTGAAACAAATTACAATACTTAATTAATAATCAACTAAATATTAAGTGATGAAATTGAAAAAAAAAACAAGAGGGAGAAAAAATATGAAATGTAATGGGTAAAAATGAAAAAAAAAAAAGAAGCAAGAAGGCCTGGCCTACTAGGAAGGCCCAGAGTTCTTAGGTCTTTAGAAAAAGGCTCAAGTGCGTGGGCATGGAGTAGCCTACCCGTCTAGGTTTTTTTTTTTTTTTCTTAAGGGGTAGATGATTAATGCTTTTAAAAAAAATAGACAATGTATCGCTTATATTGCCTCGATTTCGGCAACCTCTAGTTGCTAGAAAATCGGGCTAGTCTGTTTCAGATTAAGAGAAGCTTATTTTCAATCATATTTTGATCTGAAAAAACAAACACTCTAAAGACTTTCTAAAACATATTTGTAGCCTCTAATAACCATAAATTTGCTCTATAGCTTACAATCAACTTGAAATAAAAATTATTTTTGGATTCAGATCTATCATTTCAGGCATGTTTAAGGAAAAAACATACCTTGTATAAGCTTTTTCTATCAATTGGAACCCATTGACACCAAAACTATTCGTTTTCGTGGTTGAAATCGCTCTCAATTGAGACTTTTTCTCTCTATCACTAGAATTCAACTATTTCCTCTCTCCTTTCTCAAACAAGAGACCAAAAAATAAGAAGAATAAAGTTTGGAACCAAAATTGAATTTCATAAGTTATTAAGGTCTAAAAGTTTATAATTCGTAAAGTTAGAGGACCAAAGTGTATGTTTAGCTCCAAGTTTAGAAATATCATCTCCTTTGTCACTTTTTTCATCTTAGTCCCCTATCTTTGAATCTATTCCTTCCTTAATAAATGTTCTTTAATTGACTATTAATTTGGGCCTATAAGGGTACAATAAAAAAAAACAAGAGAGATTAAAACAATAGACAAATCATTTTGGCAATCCGTAATGATCTATTCCTTAGTAAACAGTGGCGTGGAAACAATATTTTCCTCGTGCCTTTTAGAATATTTCTTAATGAAAGCCTAATATAGACATGAGCTATAGAAGTTTGGAATTGTCTAAAAGATTTAGAATGAAAGTTAGTTGTTTTGCCAAACCTAATTTTTGCCCAGTTTAGGGGCTGTCTAATTGCTTTTACAGCTTGTGTTGTCCAAGATAACATTAAACAAGTGTTTTTGCATATGGTGTGTATTTACATAAAAAAAACATTTATATATCAATAGATAAGAACAATACTTGTTTATTGTCATACATAGAAAAGAAAGTTAAAACCAATTATATTCTAATTTATTCAATTCAATTTATCTTTTTTTCTAGTATTTACTTGCTTTGTTGTCTTCTTTAATTTCCATTATCTTTTAGTTCCCTATAATTTCCCTTCATAAACATCTGTTTTTTTTTCATGTATGGTGGTAAACATAATAGATAACATTTTTTTAAGGTTTAAAGTCTTGGTATTCCCACGAAATAGATAATCTTTTCTTAAGGTTTGGGGTCTTGGTATTCCAACTCTCCCCTTGATTTTATGAGGCTCTTACTTGTCTTTTTTTAGGATTAAATTCCAAGTTGTAGTTTCTCTTCTTTGAAAGGAAAAAACAAAGAACAAGTAGCTTAATTAATTTTGAAATATCTAAATTGATTAAATAGATTAGTACACCTAGTAAGACAAAATTCAATATTTGTTCCATTAACTAACAAAAAAGTCACAAAAAAACAAATACAAGTAAACTTGTTGTTACTACTATATTTAATGAACAATTAGCACAAGTAACAAAGATATAAATTTATTGGTTGTGAAAAACATGATATTCCTTCATCACCATAAATCTCTATGAATACACAAGTGTTAGATTTGACACAAAAGGATCATCATCATCTAAATTATCACTACAACAGAGAGCTACATTATGAACAGTACCATTAAATCATGGCTGCTCCTAAATAGGGCTTTATCATGATGGGTAATAGATCTATGCAGGCCATAATCAATTGAATTAGATCTATAATAAATCATGATAGAGCAGGTTTGGAAATTTGTTGGCCTATATACCTAGAAGGCAAGTCCTAGGAAATTTTATAGTCATAAGCACTCTAGTATGGGTTTTGAAAACTATTATGCCTCATGTTATAGGTTATACGCAATTTATTAAACATAAAAAGACCACAACTTAGACATGATAACCACTAATATACTAGCTGCTTTACAAATATACAAGCAACCATGTGCCAATTATATGGTCTCATAATCCTATTTTCCTAAGCAACAACCTATAAATGGGTAGTTTAATGCCTTATAGGCTACTTCACAATAAAAAAATCTCAACCACCTTGCACAACAAACCCCTATTGTCAATCAAGCAAGAAAATGATAGATGGTACTAAACTAGACCAATACTTGAGTTAGATAAGGCTAGAATAGAATAGACAACAATACATATATACAATCGTACGTATCCTGAATGAGTTAATAGGTTGTACCTAATTTATAGAGGAATAAATATTGTATATTTCAAATAATTCTTTGAGGATGAAAATTGATCTATAAGGGAACACATCATCAAGTTTATAAACTAAAGTGAAGATGGTGCAGTAAACCCCTTTGTGGAGTTAAAGTTGTTTGGCTTATCATTAACTAAGACAACTTTCCACTAATTCTTGATGCTACCACCCAACTCCATCAACGGTTAGTAAAAGATAGAGACTCGTTTCCATGAGCACTTTTACATAACAGAATCAGAGGTAACATTGATGACTTAGCCAAAATTGTCTAGAACTTATGGAATCAACTGAGGGTTATGCTTTTTAATTCAAGACATTAAAAATTAAGTTCATTATAGCTATAATAAAGTAGAAGTGAATTATACTCATTCTAAAAGGGCTGTAGTAGAACATAAGGAAGCGATTCATAGGAAATAAATAATTAAACATCTACACCCTAACAGACGATGTTGCTCATTATAAGAAAATGTTAGCAAAACAAGTAGAAAAGAAGCTACTTAGGGAAACATACCTAGTTGACTATTCAAACGATGTCGTGAATCTACATTCCCTAACTAATTTAGACTTAGATGAAGAGTTTGAGGAAATCCAACAGTTAATATCAATCACACAAATAAAAAAGGGAAGACTATTTGAGATAACGACATTAAGAAAGTCTAGAAAGGCTATTAAACCTAGTAGCAAAGAAACAAAAGTTACCCAATTGGTTGAAGAAAATAAGGAATACTCTTTTGACATAAAAAAAGTTGAGAAAATATTTGATCAATTGATGGGGAAAAATTAAGCTCCCTAACAATTATTACATCCCCCTCCTTTTTTGACTAAATTAAAAGGAAGAAGTATTAAAAGTGGCATGACACTAACAATTTTGTTATCTTTATAAACTAGATTCAAAAGGCATTAAAAACTTGTCGTATTCATTTTCTAAACAAAAAGATGAAAGTAAATAACAACTCATTCCCCAAAGTAATAACAATAGTGGTTACCCCTAAGCTAAAAGGACTTATTGGTTAAAGAGAATTGTAAGAGGTAAAACATAATGGACCATGATAGAGGCTAGAATTATTCATGGATAATAATACTAGGAGAAAATATATAAATAATGGCAAACAAAAAAAAATGGTGACAAAAGTGCAGAACATACTTCTTTATGAGGTATATAGGTGTCATACTTGTTATATTATCACTCCAAAGACCTAGATGACAAATCTATACAAGTATTAACTCAGCGACATGCCAAAATATTTAGGCCTAAAAGATTAGTTAACAATGACTAACATAAACACTAGCAACAATATAAATCATCTTAACTTAGCAATGAAGAGGGTGATGATATTGTCATCAACCACTAGTATCTCCTAGATATGAAAAGGAGATGAAAACAAGGACACTTATCCAAAGTTCAGTTTAGGAGAATATAATGCCTAAAAATCTTGGCAAAAGAAGATGATAAACAATCATGCACCTCACCAAAAAGAGAGGTTTTGAATGCTGAAGATATCAATAAAGTGGTTAATAACAAACAACCTCAATCACTATTTAGGTTTGTAACAAGAGGCACCTAAGATCGATCTATGTTAGACAAGATTGCTCCCAATCATGTACAAATCAATAACGATGATTGACGATTAATTTCTACTAAAAAAATCATACAATAATAAAAAAAAAAACATTTGTAGAAAGAGTGGAGAGGGTTCCTACCCCAACAACATCTTCATCTCAAGAGGTTACATTAGACCATGACCTACTAAAGAAATATATTACTGAATAAACCTCTAGAAAGGTAGATAAGGATATCATAAAGATAGTTAAAAAGTTTGTGAAAAAACCTATTTATAAGTTGAAAAAGTAAAGAGTACACCTAATGCTAAAGTAAGACTAGATGTCAAATAACAACAAGAAAATGTTGTCCCATATGCTTGGTCAACATCTAAGGTGCTTGAACAAAATAAATAAGTAACATAACACTAACCTAAGTCTTTGTCAATCCTACAATAAGAAAGAAAGAAACAAAAAAACGGTGTTAATTAATAGCACTCTAATAGGGGAAAACCATTCCCTTTTATAAAGAAACAAATAGTGGTAAAGTCTAAGGATAACAACAACATCTATACTTCAAAACAAACTAATCTTACAAGTTGTAACATGGCTTCAACAAATGCTTTGATCGAATTAGAGGAATAGTTCAAAGAAAAAGATGATATGATTGTTGATGTTGATGACTTTTTGGATTATGGTTTGTTTGAAGAAGACATTAATATCCTTATTTATGGTAATACATAATATAAAAAGAAAAAAAAAGATCCAAGCAAGGTTAGATTTGGATTTTGGTGTAAAATTTCCTCCTATTAGTTTTACATTATCGAGCATAACTTTCAATTAGATTGTTGGATCAAGCTAAACATTTTACAGGAGCTTCTAGACATGTTATACAATGGGTTAAAAGTTCAAGTAAATCAGAGTTTGGTAAGGGATTATTTTAGAGGGTTAAAGTTGCTAGATAAATCTTGTCAAATTTATCTATCTGGACCTTCATTTACTATTTGGAATATATCTTTAGATAAAGAAGGAATTATGTTAATATTCTAATTGGGTTGGAAAGTAGACATTCATACTTTTTCGGAGATATATGGTAAGCCTGCTAATTTATTCAGACAAAGGAGAATGACATGTTTGAAGCCATAACTGAAATCTGTCAAAAATGTGCAAAAATTGGAGAAACATTGTTTCCTTGTGTATTATGGATTTTAGTTAATACAAGGATTTCTTAATACTCTTGGAAGCATGTGTGGAAGATATTGGCTTACCTTGATACGATCCAAGCAAGTCTAGATCCAAATTTTGACCTAAAATCAATGTTTAGGTTTGTTTTAGGCATTAGTCTTGTGTTTTGCTAAGTTTTAGTTAAGGCCTATCGGTTTGCAGTGCAATATGGGACCATTAGGGTTATTATCTTAGGACTATATTATGTTTTATTTTGTCGCAACTTTAGGGGTAGCCTTTAGACATTAATGAAATTCAGTTTTGCTTGAGTAAACTTCTCCTTCTTTGTTGGGACAAAAAAAACACAACACACAAGATAATATAGATCAAGCAAGGGGTCGATCCCACGAGGAAGGTTCAATTCAGATTTTTATGCTAGATGATATGCAATTTTGGGGGGGAGGGTGGACGTTATCTAAGCTAAAGTAAAATAAAACATAAAACTATCAAGCGAAAGTAATAAAATTAGAAAATTATCAAAAGAACAAACTTTGGTCACAAGTAAACGTCCACCTACAGAAATCAAAATTGATCATGTAAACGAGACATTGATTTATATTCTGAATATTTATCTCTTCTTAACATTGGTTACTTAACGGATTCACCGTATAACTAACCCTAACCATCAAACAACCACAGTGTCCGCACTAGCAATTTAATTCAATGGCAGCCTTAAGAACTAGATAAGTTGATTTATCAAGAAAACATAAGTGTTCGCAGTTTATGTTTAATTTGATTGAATGTTCTCCCTAAGATTAATAACGTAGATCCGCCACAATTATTAAACTCAGTTGCTTCACAAGTTCATATACTACAACTCCGATTTTGATATCAAACTTAGCAATAGATTGTCTACAATAATAACTTAGAATCCGCTCTAACAATTAAAATAAACAATCATAGAAAAAATAAGCATAGGAGAACATTCATATTCATCATATAAACTAAATAAAAAAAAAGGTAAAATAAATCTCACAGTTCTTGAAATCCGAAGGTTTCCGTGTCCTTGCAACCAAGAAAAATAGTTTAGCCTTGCATGTTTGTTGAACAACTAATAAAAAAGAAGGAAGAATGCATGATTTCGGGTTTCTTAGAGGAAGGAGTTGTTTTTCTCTTCTTGGCTGGGTGCCCCCCTCTCTTCTCTCATTCTTTTTATATCCTAGGAAACCCTAGTCTTTATTTTACAAAATAGTCCTCCCTTAAGTAGACAGTTTACATTTATATACTTCAATAACTATTTTCCTAAAAAATGAGAAATACCCTTGCATGAAATCTTCAAAATTTGACTTAAAGGAGCTAAAGTACTGAAATAAAAACTTGGATGTCGGTTTAGATGCTTCGGAACGTAATTTGAACTCGTTTCTTCACGAAACCTGTTTGTTGGCAGAATTCAGTTGTCATCTTTACAAAATCATATCTCCCTCATATGACATCATTGTTTGCTGAAATTTGGAGCGTTGAGTCAGGAATCCAAAGGTGTTTGAGTCAGGAATCCAAAAACATTGAGTTTGCATCAATTGGACTTCTGTAGCTCTGGATATTCAAGTCGTAATGGCCGAAGGGCAACACTGGCAGATTGCGAGATTTGACTTTGAAGGCTGCGATTTTCATGCCCTTCCTTATTTTATTTTCTTGCCTTAGATGTCCAGAAAGGTATGGATGTTAGCTTTTTAATGTCACCAAAATCACGTCATTTCGACCTCTAGAGCTCGCGCTCTGCACAAAACATCGACTGAAGGTCAAATCTGTCAATTACCTCCAATTTACTCCTTTTTGTATCATTCATCTAAAAGTGCCTTCAAAACATAAAATAAAAAATATCAAGGCATTTTATATATAGAACATAGGCAAAACTCTATTTAAATGTGGGTGAAACTATCGAATAATATGATTGCATCAGTTATTATGGGGTGAAATTAATAAACAAATAAAATTAAAAAAGAAAACAATAATAAACCGAGTCAACTTGTCAAACTCGTGGTTTGGGTTATGAGATTGGGATAACTTAATAAATAGCAAAAAAAATTGTGAAGCCTAATTAAAAAAATATTCAATTTAAAAAGGATAAAAAAATAAATAGAGACAACCTAGGTCAACTTGTCAAACCCGTAATTCGGGTCATGAGATCCGAATAACCTCTTTGAAAGCAAGTAAAAAAAATTACAAAACTTAATTCCAAGCAACTCAATGTTGAATGATGAAATTGAAAACAAATCAATAAAAAAAATGGCTAAAAAAATAACTCGAGTCAATCCAGGTAACATGTGAAACTAGTGACCTGAGTCATGAGATTCAGATAAATTCATAGAAAGTAAATAAAAAAAAGTTACGAAGCTCCACTTCTAACATATCTAATGTTGAGGATTGAAATAGAAAAAAATTTAAATCAATAAGATTGATATATAACCTATCAAAAATAAAATAAAATAAAAATCACAAAGCATAATTCCTAAAACAATCTATTACTCCATTTCTCAACACACCTAAAGTTATTTAAAGTATGTTTGTTTTTGCAATTTAACATGTATTTCAAAATGCTTTTTAACTGTTTTTAGCTTAAAAAATATCACATTAATTTTTATGTGCTTTTAATGATTTTAATGCGTTTATATTGAAAATAAAAAAAATCTAAAAAACTATTTTTATATATTATTAATTAAAAAAACAATTTTACAAAAGCTAAGCTGCACATTATTATCAAAAAGATGTGGCCAAAACACTATACACACGTGTCTTTGACCCTTTCATATTTTATTGTTGATCTATTATTCAAAATTCTTCTTTTTTTTCAAATTTTTTTGTGCGCAATTGCATTTTTTCCAAGCCAAATTCCAAGACAATTGAACTAAGAAGAAAATTGAAAAACATGAGACCAAAGTAAAAAAGGTATCATAAATGGGTTATGGTTTTAAAGTTCAGACATAAAGTTTAATTTAGTCCTTAAACTTAACAATTTATTCTTATTTGGTCCCTTAATATTTTTTAAAATTAAATTTTGATACAAAAAGTTTATTTTTGTTGTTTTTAGTCCCTGGTTTGAGAAATAGCAGAGAGATCGTCGGATTTTGGCGGTAGAGAGAAACAAATATTGTTGACACTAATTTAAACCACCAAAAGAGTCGATCTTATGTCAAATTATTTCATTTAATGAGAGAAGCTTAACTTAGATTTTTTTCCCTTTTTTTTTTTTTATATTGAGAGTGCCTAAAAAAACATATATAAGCTTGGGAAGATTTTGGTTTCGGGTTGATTTCAGATTTTGGAATAGTTTTTTGAGGCCATTGATGAATTTATCAAGGTTTCTAAGGTGTTTTCTAAGTGTTTTAGGTCAAGAATAAGTTGAAAATAGGTTTTTGGATCGAATAATATTTTGGCTTGATTTTCCAGCCACTACAATGGCTAGAAGAGCCTAAGTCAGGGGACGTTTCGTATGACTTATTTTTTTTTTCAAAAAACATTAGGGCAAACAACATGTTATCCACCCTACTTACATTTTAAAAATAAATGGGCTCGTGCTCCGACCCTCCTAAATGGTTTTTTATTAATACCTCTTCTCTTTGGTTTTTTTATTTTTGTATTTAATATTTTTTTAAATAGTGGTTTTATTAAGTATTTTGTATATATTTAATTTTTAATAGATTTTTCTATTTCACTTATAATTTTTTTTATGTTTTATATAATTAAAATTTATTTTTAAAAATAAAAAATATTTATTTCTGGATATTATCTCTAATATGTTCAACCTTGCGAGATATTTTTTTCTCTTTGATTTTATTCAATCAATTTTATATGTGTGTCTATTTCTACTATCATTTGATTAAATAAAAAAATAATCTTAATGAAGATGGTCATTGAATGCAATTGTGTAGATGGACCGTGTTGCGATATCAAATATCTTGATTTATATCCACTTTTTGACTTTTTCATATACATATTTAATTATCATTAATGACTTTTTTTTAATTTATTTACACAAATGGTTCTTAATTTATTTAATTAGATGTGTGCATAAGATTTTTTATTTACACTATATAATTTTTATGTAAAAAAACATGTCAAAAAAATCTTACTTTTTTTTTATTGGAAAAAATATCCATCTAGCATCAGAGTGTATAAAACACACATTTAAGTAGTGTTTGGTATGCTAAACAATATTGATTGGATTGAACTGGACAAGACTAGACAAATAATTTTTTGTTGTCTTGTGTTTGGTGTGCTTTGGATTGGACTGGATAATTTGCTTTATTTTTGTGTTTGCTTGACACTAGACGAGACTCAGCCTACCCAAGTTTTAGAGCTTTCCAAGTTAAAAAAAATAGAGAAATGATTAAACCAACCTGACCTATTCAAAAACTCAAGTCAACTTATTATCCAGTCGACCCCAAATAAAACATTAGTAAAAAATCCATTGACTTTATATATATATATATAGGTCAAAACGAGGTTTCTTTGATTTTTTTTAATTTTGGTCAACCTGGGTTGACCCTCCCAAGTCGTGACTTTGGTCATACCTAAGATTGACCCCTGAGTTGGGTTTTAAAACTATGATAATAACCATTTTTATTTTTACATTGTTTTGGGTCATCCCGAGTTAACCATCTTGGCCTGGGCCTTACCTAAGGTTGAACCCCTAATTGAGTTTTAAAACTATGACAATAATTATTTTTATCTTTACATTGATCGGATTAATGGTCTACCCAATCCATGACCTGAGTCTAGCCTCAAATCAACCCCGAGTAGGGTTTAAAAACTATGTTGATAACCATTTTTATCCTTATATTGACCTGAATCAATGATCAACTTAGACTGTGACTGGGACATAGCCTCATGTCAACTTCCGAGTTGAATTTTAAAATTATAATAATAACCATTTTTATTTTTATGTTGAATCATGTCAATTGTCAGCCCAACTTGTGACACGGACCTAGCCTCAGGTCGACTCACTAATTGAGTTTTAAAACTATAATAATAATAATAATAATTATATTTATGTTGACTTGGGTAAATGGTCAACCCGACCTATGATCAGGACCTGACCTCATGTCGATCCCTGATTTTGGTTTTAAAACTATGATAATAACCATTTTTATCCTTACTTTGACCCGAGTCAATGGTCAACCCGACTCGTGACCCAAGCCTAACTCCGGATTGACCTCCAAGTCAAGTTTTAAAACTATGAAAATAACCATTTTAATCCTTATGGTGACCTGGGTCAATGGTCAACCCGGCTGACCTAGGTCTGGTCCTGAATCAATTCTCAAGTCAGTTTCTAAAACTATGATAATAATTACTTTTATCCTTACTTTAACCTGGTTCAATAGTCCTGACTCACTACACGAGCCTGGTCTCGGGTCTACCCTCAAGTTGAGTTTTAAAACTATAACAATAATTATTTTTATCCTTACGTTGAACCGGGTCAATAATTAACTCGACCCTTGACCTGGTCTTGGCCTTGGTTCGACCCCCAAGTTAGGCTTTATCTTTATGTTGACCCAAGTCAATAGTCAACCTAGTTTGTGACCCGGATTTTGCCCCGGGTCTGCCAATAGTCGAGTTTTAAAACTATGATAACAATCATTTTTATCTTTATATTGACTTAAATCATTTAGATTAACCCTTATACAGAAAATTAAATAAGTTTATCTTACCTTTTAGTCAAACAAAAATTTCTTCAGTAAAATAACTTTGAACAAGACAAAAATTATTTTTTATCCTATCCAAAAATACACCAAATAACTTTACAAAAAAATTATCGTATACCAATATATCATTATCTAGCATAGCTATCACTAACTCATAAAGCGTGAGTCGGCGGTCCATACCATCTTCTATAGTGTGTAATAAAATAGTAAAAGTGGTGGTAGGTACTACTATAGTTCAACAAAACTCTTCTCATAGCATTAAAATCTCCAATTCTACCTCTCAATCTAAAACCCTAAAAACCCAAAATTTCTCTTTCTCTCTTTAGAAAACCATAAATTTTTACCAGAACTGAAGCAAGAGAACCAAAAGCTCGCTACCATGAAACCCTAGAAGCTCAATTTGAGAATGTATGATTTTTTTATGTCAAGAGTCCAATTCAGAATTTCGAGCTACATTCTCGTCATCTCATGGAGCCTGACCTCTATAATTCTCTCTTTCTCTCTATGGATTTTTGTTTATTTATTTATTTATTTTACTGTTTGTTCATTCATAGAGAAAATGAAGGAAATGGAATATATGATTGTAATTTGTTTTTCTTTTTCAGTTGTTTATTGTGTAATTTGAAGTAATATAAGGTTGTAGATCAAAAAACCTTTTACTGTGTGTCGCACCCGACATCGCGGCGGCCTTAAAAATTTTCTTGGAAAAGAACGGATTTCTGGCATCCTATTCTTTTATGGAAAAAAGTCTTGTTTAAGGAGTCGTCATCTAATATTATGGTCACTAGAAACCCTGACTGATCAGCAGAGACTCTATGGTACGAGACTGGTTACGCAAAAGGAAAGATGTTATCACCCCTTAAGCGTCCTACTTAAGCCAAGCTGCATTGCTGATTTTATCTAAAATTGTTAAGAATTTGTTCTCTTTTTCCTTTTCTATCCTTCTTTTCATGTTCCTGACTCTGTTGTCAGTAAACAATTCCTACAAATATTTTCAACTTTGGCGTTGGTAAATATCGCGCAAATAAAAAAAATGTGATGCTCCTATCTCTGGCGTCAGTGAATATTCAACTACGAATATTTCCAACTCTGGCATTGGTAAATATTACGTAGCTATAAAATAAATTTAGATCAATATTTTTATTCCTGACTCTAGCGTCAATGAATAAACAAATAAATTTATTTTTACGCATACACATATTTTTTATTTTTTTATGTAGCTAAATAAAACTAAAATACAATTAAATCAGTATTTTTATTCCTGACTCTGGCGTCAGTGAATAAATTAAGAAAATAAATTTATTTTATATGAATGCACATATTTTTTATTTTATATATATATATATATATATATATATATATATATATATTTTAGTTGGGCAGGACTCAACAGGCCTCGCTGGGTTATTGGTCCAAGCCCGTGACCCGGCTGGTCAAGAAATCCTCACACACGCTCAGCACTTTACGGCACCGTTTGGGAACGCGGCTGCGGCGGCGTTCCCAAAAAATTTGAATTTTTTTTTTTGCTAAAATTTAATATGGTTTGTACGTTTTGGATCGTTTTGATGTGCTGATGTCAAAAATGATTTTTAAAAAATGAAAAAACATCATTGACATGCATTTTGGCACGAAAAGTTATTTAAAAAGCACCCGCAACCACACTGCCAAACACGCACTACAAGAGTAATTAAAATTACAAGTGTACAGTGCCAAGCGAATTGTATTTGCATGCACAGCTAGTGAATTAAAATGCAAATGCAAAAGAGGAGGGAAACCGAGAGTTTACCTGGAGCAGCTGCGGGGTAAAGATGAAGACGAAGGTGACGACCGGTTAACTCTGGCCGGACGATGTCCTCCCTCCTTGTTTGTTGTCTGTCGGTCCTCTCTCTCCCGGTCTCTCTCTCTCTTCTCCTTCTTCGTCTGTTCCTGGAATCTGCTGCTTGCTAACGAAGATGGCGGTGTGGAAAGGCTGTTCCACCAACACTGCTTCCTCTCATCTGTTTTAGCTTTCCTTGTTCTGTCGTCTTCTTCTTTTCTGTTTATCTTCTCTGTTCTCTTGACTCTCTTTACTCTCTCTTCTGGTTTTCGTGTTCTAGCCCCTGGTTTTTTTTTTTTTGTTCGTTCCCTTTATCTGTGGCCTTCTCTGGCTTTTATAAAGCCAGAGAATGGCCTCTCTTCACGTGTTCGTGCCTCACGATCGTGAGGCACGAACGCCTCTATTTCTTTGAGAAGAAACAGGGGCAAAAAATTTGCTCCCCTCTGTGTTTGTTTTTTTCGTATGCTCCTCCCGGTTTTTCTTTCCCGTTCTCGGTCGCTCTCTCTCTCTGTTTTTTTCTCTCCCCCTCCTCTGTGTCTCCTGCATTTTTTGCCTTTTTTTCTTCGTCTCCTGGGTTGCCCCCCTCTTAATGCCTTTAACGCTGAAACATAAAACTTCTCTTTAACTGTCGAAACGGAAGCTGAAATGGGCAGTGAACAGTTTATCCAAGAAACGGCTCCGTTTTCCATTCAAATTGCTATTTTTGATGTGGTCCTTGAAGTTTTGAACTTTTTGTAAGCAAACCCCTGGGTAAACTTTAATTGGACCCCTGTATTTCTGCGCATTTTACGAAACAGTCCTTGGTTTCAGAATGTATCAATTCAGCCCTTAATTGACTCTTCAAACTTTGGTATTTCTACAATTAAGTCCCTGATTTCATTAATTAAATTAATTTCAAGTTCAACTAAGTCTAAATTTATCAATTCTCCAATTAAACTCTTGATTTGATTAATTAAATTAATTCTAAGATCAATTAAGTCTCAAAACTTATCAATTCTCCAATTAAACCCTTGATTTTATTAATTAAACTAGTCAAGAGTTTAATTAAATCTCTAAACTTCAATTATGTTGCCCTTAACCCAAATTTTAATTCATTCTTCATTTATTTAATTTTTTATTTGTTTTTCATCATCATTTTTCATTTTTTTCATTATCATTTTTCAGTAAATCAAATAATAGTAATAATAATAATAATAATAATAATAATAATAATAATAAAAGGATAAAAAATTGGGTTATGACACTATGGATTGTAATAGTAGTTTTACTTTCAATTTCTCATCTTATCTTTTTGCAGGACGTTTCTTTGGTTGTTTGTGTTTTTTCTTTCTTTTTTCTCCTAACAACTAAAGTGCACAATGTCCTCTGTTTGTTTGTTATTTGCTTGGGTCAAGCAATGATTGTTATAATAAAAGTTAAATGGTGTGGGGAAATCATTATAGATCAAGAGATCTTTTATTGTGGATTGTAATAATAGTTTCACTTTCATTTTCTCATCTTATCTTTTCGCGAGATGTTTCTTTGATTGTTTGCGTTTTTTTTTTTTATCTCTCCTAACAACTAAAGTGGACAATTGTCTTCTGTTTGCTTGTTGTTTGCTTGGGGTCAAGCAACAATGCCAGGCCTAAGGCTCTAGGATCTGGCATGACCGTCAAACGCAATAGACTTAGGTTTGGTATGGTTGCTAGATCTAAGGCTCTTGGATCTAGCATAGCCGTCAGATCCAAGCCAGACCCAAGTCTCTTGAGTCTGTCATTGTTACTAGACCCAAGTAAACTTGAATCAGACATGTTTGTCAAATCCAAACACGTTGGGTCTGACATCGTTATTATTGTTGTTGCTATTATTGTTGTTGCTATTATTGTTGTTTTTGTTGTTATTATTAGACCCAAGCAAGCTTGGATCAGACATGTTTGTCAAATCCAAACACTTTGAGTCTGACATGGTTGTTATTGTTGTTGTTGTTATTATTTTTATCATGAGTAGTGTTGTTGTTGTTAATTTTAGTATGATTATTCTTATTATTGTTATTCTTATTGTTGTTATTATTATTATTGGTGTTGTTGTTGTTATTTTTAGTATTATTATTATTGTTGGTGTTGTTGTTCTTATTCTTGTTATTATTATTCAAGTACCCATGTCTGTTGGGTCTGACATGGTCGTCAAATCCAAGTACCTGGATCTATCATTGTTGTTTAGGGGTGAACAAAAAAACCAATAAACCGATTAAATCGAGAAAACTGAAAAAACCGAACCGAAAAAAAAACCGAATTAACTGATTAAAAAATCACAAAAAAAATTCCGGTTCGGTTTCTAAAGTCTGAAACCGATTGAACCGGACCGAACCAAACCGGTTCAACCAGCCAGCACTTAAAAAAAAACAACTATAACTAGAATATTTTCTAACCCTAAAGTAACATTTACCTATCAGCCGCCCCCCTCCCTTCTCTGCATATCTCATTATCTCTCACTTTACTCTCCACGTTGATTTTTCTCCCCTCCCTCTACTATCTATGAGACTTTTATCTTGCTGTGGCTTCTTCCTGGAAAGCACGGGTTCTTGAGAAATCATAGATTAATCAACAATGACTTTTTTGTGAGAAATGTGTGTTTGTTTGTTTTTGTTGGATCTGGTGGATGGAACCCCGATCCTCTCTCTCCTTTTCTTGTTGTTTCTTGTTCTTCCCTTCTCTGGTTTTTGGGTTTTCCCTTTCTTTGGTCTCTAGGTTCCCTTTTTTTTTGTCTCTCTGATTTTATAAGGCCGAACCTCGAGAGAAATTCGATCCTTATCTTCCTGGGATAGTGATCTTGTATGTTGATAATTATTTTATTTTTTTTGCTCTGTATTTGGTGGGATAAGAACACCAACAGTCCTGCTATTGTTAGACTGTTGGTAATGAGTTTCCTTAACATTAATGACGCATCGTGGGGTGAAGGAAACTGGAACAAAATGGAATTTGTGGTAGACAACCTGATCTACAATGTGGATTGGATTTAGTTGTGTTGATGGTTCTAATAAAGACCAACATTTTTTTTCCAGGCGGGTTCTTGTATTTCAGAGGAGGAAGAGGATGAACAGTGTTGGTAGAGGACCATTGGGTTTGAACCGGTTTGGAAGGGAAAAAAACCGAACCGAAATTAATCGGTTTGGACCGGTTTTTGGTTCGGTTCGGTTCAAAAAATTAAAAAAAAATTTCAGTTTGGTTGTTTATTTTGATTTAAAACCGGATCGAACCGGAAATGCTCAACCTTATTGTTGTTAGACCCAAAGCTATTAGGTCTAGCATGGCCGCCAGATCGAAGTAACGTGGGTTTGACATGTTGTCAGACCCAAGTAAACTTGGATCAGACATGTTTGTGATATCCAAACACCTGGGGTCTGACATAATTGTTGTTGTTCTTCTTCTTATTATTAGCACGATTATTATTATTGTTGTTGTTATTATTATTATTATTATTCTTATTCTTATTATTATTATTGTTGTTGTTGTTATTATTATTATTATTATTGTTGTTGTTATTATTATTGTTATTATTATTATTGTTGTTGTTGTTGTTAATATTTTTGTTGTTATTGTTATTATGATTACTCTTATTATTATTATTTTTATTGTTGTTGTTATTATTATTATTGCTGTTGCTACTATTATTATTATTACAATCATAATTACAATCACGGTTATAATTAACTATTTTTATATTTTTTTTATTATTATTATGATTCAAGTAACTTGGATATCCAAGTATTGGGTATGATATAATCACTAGATTTAAGTATTTTAGGTTTAGTATGACTATCAGATCTCGATAGATCAAAGACTCTTAAGTTTTGATTATCAAATTCAATGGGAACACCAAATCTAAAATACTTAAACTATTTTTTATATTTTTAAAAATATTAACGGTACAATAATAATTAATAAAATAGTAAAAGTCATGGCAGGTACTATAGTTCAACAAAACTTTCTCGTAGCATTAAAATTTCCAATTCTTACTCTCAATCTAAAACCCTAAAAACCCAAAATTTCTCTCTCTCTCTGGAAAACCATAAATTTTTACCAGAACCGAAGCGAGAGAACCAAAACCTCACTACCGTGAAACCCTAGAAGCTCAATTTGAGAACAAACGGTTTTTTTATGCCATGAGTCCAATTCAGAATTTCGAGCTGCATTCTCGCCATCTCGTGGAGCCTGACCTCTGTAATTCTCTCTATGGATTTTTGTTTATTTATTTTACTGTTTGTTCGCAGAGAAAATGAAGGAAATGGAATATATAATTGTAATTTGTTTTTCTTTTTTGGTTGTTTATTGTGTAATTTGAAGTAATATAAGGGAAATGATCGTTTTATTAGGCTAAGCTGATAGAGTTTTAGAAATTTAATTCCTTATTTTTCACTTTCTTAATTATATTCTGTCTATAATTTTCGGACAGCAATTCAAATGAGGCTACAGAACGCGATGGAGGTGCGGGATAGTCTCGAGATTGCTCATACTGCGGAGTATTTGAATTTCCTTAAATGTTACTTCAGGGCATTTTCAGTTATTCTGTTACAAATTACAAAACCGCAGTTTGTAGATAATCCTGAGCATAAGTTACGGAACATTGTGGTGGAGATTCTGAATCGTTTACCGCATAGTGAGGTTCTTCGGCCTTTTGTTCAGGATCTTTTGAAAGTTGCAATGCAAGTGCTTACCACGGATAATGAAGAAAATGGGTTGATATGCATTCGTATTATTTTTGATCTTCTTAGAAATTTTAGGCCAACATTAGAAAATGAGGTTCAGCCATTTTTAGATTTTGTATGTAAGATTTACCAGAATTTTAGAATGACTATTAGCCATTTCTTTGATAACACAAGCGTGGCTGTAGAGGATGTTAAGCCAATGGAAATTTCTACTTCTTCAGACCAAGGGCTTTTGAGTGCTGGACATGTTGGGAATGGCCAGCTTAATCCTAGTACTCGTTCATTTAAGATAGTTACCGAGAGTCCACTTGTGGTTATTTTTCTGTTCCAATTGTATAGCCGACTTGTACAGACTAATATTCCTCACTTGTTGCCTTTGATGGTTGCTGCAATATCTGTCCCGGGCCCTGACAAGGTTCCTCCCCGTTTGAAAACTAACTTCATTGAGCTGAAGAGTGCACAGGTTAAGGTAAGTTTCATTTGCTCACTGATATCCCTGCAATGTTTTCCCTGATGCAATAAAGCTTGTTTCATGTTGATTTTGTAGATGACATATGGCAGTACTGAGTTTGTTAGCATATTTAGACTGATTCTGGAGGGGAGAAAACCACTTTTTTCATAGAGGGGATTTTGTAGTCATTAATATGCCTGTTAAATACGTGTGCTCATGTTCTTAAATGAGAGAGATTGTTTCTCAACCAAAATATGCAATTCTCTAGCAAATATTGAAGGGAAACCTTATTTTCACAGGCCTTGGAATCATGGTGTTATAGAAAGATATTCAATTCTTGGGATTCTTAATCTAGCATGACTGCGGAAACAATGATGTTGTTGTAGTTCCTGCAAATAAGTTAAAATCTTTTTGTCGTAGGCTTGTGAAACCACTTGATGGAGTCTTGAGTCTTGCTTTTAGATTTGTATTTAAGGATATGAAGTTTCAATGGGATTCTGGTTGTAAGGATCCAACTTGTGACCTCTTTTGCTGAGCTTATAAAATGTCAAGCAACTCTTTAGTTGAATACAATAAAAACTTTCAAATATATCCACAAAAACTCTTATGTGCCTCTGCTCACAATTGTATGAAATTCACTGTTGAGCTACACTTGACGTCCTTTCTTGTCATGCTCAGTGCTACACTGCAATTTTACCAGTTTTTTTTCTCAAAAAGGTGGGAGAGAATTACATAAAATAAATAGATGTCATCTGTGGAAAAAACAAATAGTAGGTCTGGCAGAAATCAGATTCTTGTAATCAAAATTGCAGAACTGTGCATGCTCTTCAATTTGTTTGTATCTTATGATTTCCACTAATTATCACTATTTTTCATTTTGCAGACAGTTTCCTTCTTAACATACCTGTTGAAGAGTTTTGCCGACTATATCAGGCCACATGAAGAAAGTATATGTAAAAGCATTGTGAATCTGCTTGTTGCGTGCTCAGACTCTGTATCCATTAGAAAGGTTAATGATCCCTGCTTTTTAATTTGATTTTCTCTTTATGAATATTGATCTATTGTAGTGTCAAAAACTGATATCTGAGCACTTTGGGTGCAGGAGCTGCTAGTTGCCTTGAAGCATGTTCTGGGGACAGATTTCAAGAGGGGTTTATTTCCTTTAATTGACACACTTTTAGAAGAGAGGTAAAATCCTTTATCTTATTAAGGGGCATACATTTCAATGAGCTTTGATGATCACAAACTCCCAGGAGATTCTAAAAATGTTGAATAATTAAATTTTGGGGGCATAAGAGTAACACTTGAAATAGCACTCTAATCTGTTTGTTGTGTGCGCTTAGTGGTGGTACTAAGAGAAGGAATGGTCTAGTGTTTATAGAATTTGATGAAAAAAATCACAACAGAGGAGGAGCAAATTGAACATGAACATTACAATTGGCAACCTATATCCACACCTGGAAAATAATAATTTGACAGAGGTTCTGTATAAATTGCTGACAAATCATTTGAAACTGAACTTATTCAAGGAAGCATCATGTGGTTGGTAGCTTAACAGGAATGTAGGGGTCCATCACATTTCTTCTGAATGTATTTTGTGCAATTGTTTCCATAAAATGGATTCAATTTTCTGTCTATTTTATTTTTGCTTATTTAATAGTTTGCCTATGAGAAATTTCTTAGAATTTTCCTTTTATGGTTTGACATTGCATCTGATCACTTTCGGATGGGTTGTGGATATTTGGCTCTTTGATTTTAAGTTCATTATTGCTGTGTGTTACTGAATATTTCCTGTTCATTCTAGGGTTCTAGTTGGAACTGGTCGGGCATGCTATGAAACTCTGAGGCCATTGGCATATAGCCTACTTGCAGAGATTGTTCATCATGTCCGGAGTGACCTTTCCTTATCACAGGTGCTGCTGTTTGTGGGATACCTGATGTCAAATTTTACTTTGACGTCAAATTTCTCAATTACCTTTTCATCTCTTGTTTTCTTACCTATGCTAGACTCTTAATTATTGATCAGTATTGTTGCCATTTTGAGTGATTTGTTGCCAGTTTATTCATATAAAAAGGGAATAAGGTGATATCTGTTGGTTCAAATATATTTTATCTGAGATTCCTTTGGTTCTTATCATAAAAAATCTGTCTTCTAACTTTCTTTTCTATCTCTACTGCAGTTGTCACGGATTATTTACCTGTTCTCAAGTAACATGCATGATGCTTCACTGTCGCTCAGCATCCATACTACCTGTGCCAGGCTAATGTTGAATCTGGTGTGTATGCTTGCTTGGGCCAATAAAGGCTTTAGCTGCCTAATTAGGTGCATAGTTAAGATTGGTTCTACAATCTATTTTTTATGCTGTTAAATTGTTTGTTGGGTTTAGGTAGAGCCAATTTTTGAGAAAGGTGTGGACCAATCAACCATGGATGAAGCTCGTATTTTACTGGTATTGACATCAATTTAAGTATTCTTGTGAAGATTTTTTGGTTGGATTTTCTTATTATATTTTGGAGTAACTCATCTTGCTTTACAGGGGCGTATTTTGGATGCTTTTGTTGGCAAATTTAGCACTTTCAAGCGCATCATTCCACAGGTAATCCTTGCTTGGTGATCCCTTTCTCATGTGGTATTGTGTTGGGACAAACCTTAGCTGTGATGCTACAACAGTGAATAGTTTAATTACTGGGAGGTATCTTTATGAAGCTCACTTTTGGTCAATTACTTGACTGTGAGCCATTTGAATGTCTTGGCATATGAAGCATTTCATCACCTTTGGAACTGTGTTAGAGATAGAAATTTACAGGTTCATGTCTTTGTTTGATCTGGGTTATAGGATGATTCCTTTATAAGTTTCATCTTTTGGGATAACTCTGATTAAGATTTTGGAGTGGATGGAAGATTCATGTTATTTTATCGGGTTTCTACATTGCTACAAATTTGAAGGCAGATGCAATTCGACATGGTCTACAAGTGTAGTGACACAAACACAATTCCCTTTTCTTGTTTGCTCTTCTCTGGTGGATACTAGCTCATTGGAACATGTTGATGTTACTTGTGGAGGTATCTAGCTGAAGTATTTCATTGCAGATCTTTAGCTCACAAATGTTCCTTCTCCAGTTTTTTCTGTAGCCCTTACTTCTTATCCTTGGTCCTAAGGCAACTCCATTGATAATTTATTTATAATAGAAAAGAAATTGAACTATAATAAGATTTTTCCTGACCTTTTGCATTGAGTTAATTAATTGGCCTACGTGCTTTCATATGCTTGTTCAAGATTCTAAGTATGTGGAGCCAACTGTCCTCGGATATAATTAACATTGCTTTGTTTCTTTGTAGATATCTTTGATTAATTTTCTTCACATTTTTTAGAAGACTGTCTTTTTCGCTTGTTCATTTCTAATATTCTTGACTACACTTTGTCTTGTTTGCTTGTGAACTTTAATGTCCTTTTTAATTGATAGCTGTTGGAAGAGGGTAAGGAGGGAAGGGAGCATGCTACAATGAGGTCAAAGCTTGAACTCCCTGTGCAGGTAGCTCTGTGACTTTCTGTGTGCTTTTAAATCATTGTTTCATGTTGCTTGGGTCAACAGTTTGAATTTTAGTCTTTGTTCTCTGGGCATCATGTTTCCTCTGTTAGAAGAACGTGCTTTGTTATGCATTCCCTAATTTCAAATTTACTGTGTATATATGATTATTACAAATGTTGAGCCTTACCAGAATGCTACACTCACTCTGTTTCACTACTGATTCGAAACTGTTATGTTTTACTATCGGTTATAACTATTCAGCATTTGCTAGGTGTCTGCTCATAGGACTTGTTTATTTGTTGCTTGTGCATTGTATCTCTTTGTTGGTTCTTGTGATAAAGAAGCTTCGGTGAAGCATTTGGAATATCACCTGCAGTTTGCTTTCCTCAAACCCAAATCTAGAGTCTAGAAATAAATATATAATGAAAATCCTGGGAATGGCCAGATTACTCAATCTTCAAAAGTGCTTTTTTTTGTGTGCATGGTTTAAGATATGGAACTCTCTATCTGTGATGAAGTTAGTTGTTTGTAGGTTAAGCAAACTGCTAGAGCCTGACTGTGATGACGTTGGTTGTTTCTGGGAAGAAGCAAACTGCTAGAACCTAGAAGTATCTCTCATAAAATTTCAAAGAATAAATAGAAAATGTTTAGTTGATCCTTGAAACAAAATGCCTTTTAGTTTATCTGCAATCTCTTTATTTTATCTCAATGAACTTTCATAGTTTGAAAATGTTGAGTGTTTTCTCCAGCATTGTCGAGTTCTTTTGAATAATTATGCACAGATATCCTGATGTACTGGGAAATATATAGAAACATTTAGAATTTTTCGGTGAAGCACTGTCATTAAGGCATCACAGGATTGTCTTCAATCCTTTTGATTGGATGTATACAACTGGACAATATTTTTCTTCTGAATCCATCATATATCTTCTTTGGGGTTTGTCTTCAATCTGACATGCAGTTGATTGCAGGCAGTTTTGAATCTGCAAGTTCCAGTGGAACATTCCAAGGAAGTCAGTGATTGTAAGAATCTGATCAAGACCTTAGTTATGGGTAATAATATATCCTCTTGCTATACCATCTGTATTCTATTTCAATGTTTTATAATGATAACTACACCATGGAGATGAATGCCACTGAATTATGTTTCTCATTGTTAATTAACCTATTTTCAGAGAACTTAAGAATCTCTGGGTTATGTTTTTAGGAATGAAGACTATTATATGGAGCATCACTCACGCACATTTGCCAAGATCACAGGTTTCTGTCTGAAAATTTAACTTTGTTCCAAAACAGCCTTTTATTTAACAGTTCTTTACATGTTAGCTCGTTCTTCTTTTTCATTGCTTAATTTCATTGGTTTAGGTTTCTCCTTCAACACATGGAACACACTCTCAAGTGCTTGTTTCACCGCCATCTAACTTACCATCTCCTCAAGCATTCAAAGGGATGAGAGAAGATGAGGTATTATTTGATGTGTCTTCTGTTTGTTTGTCCCATGATCGGCATGGTCTGACTTTGATTTTGGGCAGGTGGGGAAAGCATCAGGTGTCCTGAAGAGTGGGGTGCATTGTTTAGCTCTCTTTAAGGAGAAGGATGAGGAGAGGGACATGCTTAATGTCTTCTCCCAGATACTGTGTATTATGGAACCTCGAGATCTTATGGACATGTTCTCATTGTGCATGCCTGAACTTTTTGAATGCATGATTAGCAATACTCAACTGGTTCACATATTTTCTTTGCTCTTGCAATCTTCAAAAGTATATCGGCCATTTGCGGATGCCTTGGTTAACTTTCTCGTAAGCAGGAAACTTGATGTTTTGAAGAACCCAGATTCACCTGCAGCAAAACTGGTTTTGCACCTCTTTCGGTTTATATTAGGTGCTGTTGCTAAAGTACCAGCAGATTTTGAACGTATTTTGCAGCCTCATGCCCTTCTTATTATGGAAGTTTGCATGAAGAATGCTACTGAAGTTGAAAGACCTCTTGGTTATATGCAGCTTCTTCGAACAATGTTCAGGGCACTTGCTGGATGTAAATTTGAGCTTCTTCTCCGGGACCTGATTCCAATGTTACAGCCCTGCCTGAATATGTTATTAACAATGCTCGAGGGCCCAACTGGTGAAGATATGAGGGACCTTTTACTTGAACTATGCTTAACATTGCCTGCACGCTTAAGCTCATTGCTGCCACACCTTCCTCATCTTATGAGACCTCTTGTTTTTTGTCTAAAGGGAAGTGATGACCTAGTGAGTTTAGGTTTAAGAACACTTGAATTTTGGATAGATAGTTTGAATCCTGATTTCCTGGAACCCAGTATGGCTATTGTCATGTCAGAGGTGATTTTATCCTTATGGTCTCACTTGAGGCCTGCACCCTATCCATGGGGTGGAAAAGCTGTGCAAATCCTTGGCAAGTTAGGTGGCTGCAACAGACGTTTTGTTAAAGAGTCCCTTGCACTTGAGTGCAAGGATAACCCAGAGCACGGGCTTCGTCTGATACTTACATTTGAGCCATCAACTCCATTTTTGGTGCCTTTGGATAGATGCATTAATCTTGCTGTAACAGCTGTCATAAACAAAAACAGTGGCATGGATGCTTTTTACCGAAAACAGGCTTTGATGTTCCTCCGCGTTTGCTTATCATCTCAACTTAATTTGCCTGGTAATGTTTCTGATGAGGGATATACAGCCAGACAGTTGTCAACCTTGTTAGTTTCTGCTGTTGATTCATCCTGGCGTAGGTCTGAGACATCAGATGTAAAGGTTAGTTGAAAAATATTGATTGAAGTGTTGCTAAATTCTCAATTGTTAGCACTTTCTATTCCACAATTAGCAATTTCAAAATTTCCCTCCATATTTATGTCATCTCCATTTGAATCAAATTTACTTTTGGATGTGGGTACAATCATAGTAGTGCTATTGCACCTGACCCATCAGAGCTATGGAGTTGAGTAGTGCTTGGATGGGTGACCTCATAGGAAGTTTTCATATTGCACCCATCCTTTTAGAGAAAAACAAAATTTACTTTGGATCTCATATCTCTTGAACACTGACTTTGGATCTGTTGTGGCATGGGATTGTGTTTTGAAGAAATTTGAGAGAAGTTTCTCTATATTCTTATTATAACTGAAGAGTATAATACAGTATTTATAGGAGAAGAGTGCTAACCCTACAATCTATCAAAATAGGAAATATTTACTAGACAGGAAAGGATCCTACACTAAACTAGAAAGGAATAATCTATGAGATCTGGTTTAGCTAATACCAGATTTTCCTAACTAATTTTGAGGGAGATTTCTACACTCCCCCGCAAGTTGGGTTGTATATGTTATACATGCGCAGCTTGTGACTCAAATCTTCAAAATTAGTTATGGGAAGTGCTTTGGTAAGTATGTCTGCAGTTTGATCTTTGGTAGGAGTGTAGATTAGATGGACAATTTTCTTTTCAATCGTTTCTGAGATGAAATGTCTATCTATTTTAATATGCTTTGTCCTGTCATGATGCACTGGGTTTTTAGCTATACTTATGGCAGCTTGATTATCACAGAACATCTTGATGGGGTTTAATAGTTTCACTCCAAATTCCTTGAGTAATCTTTGGTCCCGTTTGTTTGATGGAAAGTAGTTTTCTTTTGGAAAGTGAATTCCGGGAAAATGAATTATTTTCTGATGTTTGGTAGTGTAATGGAAAATAAGTTGGAAAACACTTTCCAGTGTTTGATTATGTCATGGAAAATGAGCTGGAAAATAACTTATTAATGTTTTATTTTTCTCAAGTTTATTAAAATAATGAGGAACAAATCTTACATATTAAAAAGTTGAATGAGAATGAAATTGAAAAAAAATATAATTTCATAAATTATCTAAAATAAAATAAATAATAATCAAAGTAATAGAGATCAAATCTAAAAAATAAAAAATAAATGAAAGATGAAGAAATTAAAATAATAATAATTAACATTTCATAAATTATTTCAAATAAAATAAGTAACAATCAAAAGAATGAGGACCAAATTTGATACATAAAAAATTTCAATAAAAAAATGATAAGGGTTTTGCAAATAACAATTATAAAAATGAGGACCAAAGTTAATATAAAAATTAAATTTTAAGAGATGAAATTGAAAAATAAATATTCAAAACAAAATATATGTAACAATCAAAAGTTCGAGGACCAAATTTGATATAATCAGCAAATAATGACATTTTTAAATTTTTCACAACTTCTGGAAAGTGATTTCCGCCCAAATTTTCCAGGAAAACACTTTCCTGGAAACCAAGCCAAATTTTCCTTTGACTGGAAAGTGTTTTCCGTTGACCAACTTTTCTAATGGCAAACAAACATAGGAAAGTTTGGAAAATAGTTTCCCGGAAAATGAATTCCGAGAAACAAACATAGCCTCTGTCTCCACATTCCTTCACAGATGCCAAGTGCTAGAGCTCTAAACTCAGATTTTGCACTACTTCTAGATACAATCTGTTGTTTCTTGCTTTTCCAAGTCACTAGATTTCCCCAAACATAGGAACAATACCCAGAGGTAGATCTTCTATCTAAAATGTCTCCTGCCCAATCTGCATCCGAGTGTATTTCAACATTTCTGTTGTCACTTTTCTTGTATAGCAGACCTCTTCCAGGGTCATTTCATTTTTAGATATCTCAGAATTCTATTAACTGCATCCATATGCTCTTATGTTGGATTATTCATGAATTGGCTTACAACACTGACAGAGAAGCCAATGTCTGGTCTGGTGTGTGAGAGGTAGATGAGTCTTCCTACCAATCTTTGATATCTTCCCTTGTCAACTAGTGTTCTGTCCTGTACTGCTCCTATCTTCTTGGTTGAATCCATTAGTGTTTCTGCAGGTTTACAACCCAACATTCCTGTTTCTTTTAGTAGGTCTAGGACATATTTTCTTTGAGAAACATATATACCTTTCTTTGATCGTGCCACTTCCATGCCAAGAAAGTATCTGAGGTACCCAAGGTCTTTGATCTCAAATTCCTTGGCTAAGAGTGTCTTCAATTTCACTAGTTCTTCTCTATAGTCACCAGTTAGGATGATGTCATCAACATATACAATTAATATTGCCTTTTTATTTTCTGGAGAAGATTTGATAAACAAGGTGTGGTCTGCTTGACACTGAGAATACCCATTTTGGACTATTGTCTTTGTGAATCTGTCAAACCATGCCCGTGGTGATTGCTTGAGTCCATATAGTGATTTCTTCAGTTTACATACTTTGTTGTAGTTGGAGGATATTTCTAGTCCTGGAGGTATCTCCATGTAAACTTCTTCTTCCAAATCTCCATTAAGAAATGCATTTTTAATGTCTAGTTGATGTAATGGCCAGTCTTGATTAGCTGCTAGAGATAGGAGAATTCTGATGGTGTTGTGTTTGGCCACTGGAGCAAATGTTTCGTGATAATCTATCCCATAAGATTGAGTAAATCCTTTTGCTACCAGTCGGGCCTTTAATCTTTCAATACTCCCATTAGCCTTGTGTTTGATAGTAAATATCCATTTGCACCCAACTGGTTTCTTGCTAAGTGGAAGTTCAGACATTTCCCAATTGTTATTCTTGTTTAATGCATTGATTTCTTCTCTGACTGCTCTTCTCCATCCTAAGTCTTTGAGAGCTTCTTCAGTAGACTTGGGAACCTGTACATTGTCAAGCGCTGAAACAAATGCATGGTAAGATAGTGACAGCCCTTCATATGAAACAAATCTGTTGATGGGGTGATTTGTGCATGATTTAACACCTTTCCTTATTGCAATTGGAATGTCTGAGTCATCAAAGGAAGCAAGATTCTCACAATCTGAAATTTCCATACCTGCGTGTATTTGAGCAGAATTTGGACTTGGTTCTGAATCTTGGTCCAATGTAAGAGGTATTGCATGCTCTATCTGCTTCTCTGGTTTTTCCCTTCTGGTATAGGTAAGAAGTTCAGGTTCAGGTTCAGGATTTGCAATTTGTTTTGGTGCAGGTGATTTAATTGGGGCTGGTTGAATGGGCTGATTTGGAACTGGAATTGGTGGACCTGAGACTATAGTTACTAGAGAATGACTCTAGAGAGGCGAATGACTCTGTGGGGTATCTCTCGTGTGAGGTATATCAGAATTTATACCTCAATTCTGATATTCTTGCTTGTTCTCCCCCTGAATATCAGACTTGGGGTAGTAGGCTTGATGTTCAAAGAATGTGACATCCATTGAGGTATAAAACTTTCTGTTGATGGGAGAATAACACTTGTACCCTTTGATGTGGAGAGTATCCTAGAAAGATACACTTGATGGATTTAGGATCTAATTTGTTGCGATGGTGAGGGTGGACATGAACAAAGACTGAGCAGCCGAACACTTTAGGATCTAATGAAGAGAGTATTTTGGTGTGTGGGAATGCTTGTAGGAGGACTTGACTAGGAATTTTGAATTTTAGAACTCTAGAAGGCATTCTGTTGATGAGGTAAGTGGCTGTGAGTACAACCTCTCTCCATTTTTCTTTTCTGCCACTCTATTTTGTTGTGGAGTGTTAACACAAGAGCTGATGTGGAGAATGCCTTGATTTAGACAATAAGTATTGAGTTCAGAATTGAAATATTCTTTGGCATTATCAGTTTTCAAGATCTGGATCTTAGTGTGGAATTGTGTTTGTATCATGGAGTGGAAGTTTTGAAAGATTTGGCCCACTTCAGATTTTTCTTTCATGATGAATAACCATGTCAATCTGGTGTGGTCATCAACAAAGGAGACAAACCAACGAGTTCCAGTTATATTTTTTACTGGTAAGGGACCCCATACATCACTATGGATTATGACAAAAGGATCACTATGGATTATGACAAAAGGATCTGATGATTTATATGAGATAGTGGGATAACTATTACGAATATGCTTGGAAAGTTGACATACTTCACATTTGAAAGACTTTGCATTTTTATTGGTAAATAAAGAAGGAACTAATTTCTCTAGGTACATGAAGTTTGGATGACCAAGATGATAGTGCCGTAACATAACATCACTATCCTTATTGACATAGAAATTTAAAACTGACTGACCCTTATGAGGTGCAAGGATTCCATTCTGAGTTTGTCCTTTTTGAGGAGTGAATCCATTGAGGAGATAGAGCCCTGAACACATCTTAGCACAACCAATCCTCTTTCCCGTATCCAAATCCTGAAATATACACAAGTTAGGAAAGAATTTAGCAACACAATTCAGATCACGAGTCAATTTACTAATTGAGATGAGGTTGTAGTCCAGTTTAGGAATATGAAGAATGGAATTTAGGAGCATGCCTCTCGAAATTTTGCTTAGGCCTATTCCTTTCACTTGGGATGAAGATCCATTAGCTATACGGATTGTAGAAGTCTTATTGCACTGATTGTATTCATTAATAAGGGCTGCATTTCTTGTCATATGGTCTGATGCTCCGGAGTCTATGATCCATAGGCTTGAGTGTCTCTTACTAACAGTAAGGGCTTTTGAAAATTTACCTTTCTGAGCTAACAATCTAGATCCAGAGGCTGACGTACTTGATTGAGATAATAAACTCTGATTGAACAGTTTTTGTAATATATCAAGTTGTTCCTTGGTGAAGGGACTTGTTTCAGGTAGAAGGTTGGTGTTCTTGTCTTGGTTGTCATTTGAGGTAACATTGTTGACACGTCTGCCTTTGTCATTTGTTAACCTTGATGGCGTCCAATCAGCAGGTTTGCCATGAATCTTCCAACAGGTTTCTTTGACATGTCCTAGCTTGTTGCAGTGATCACACCAGGGTCTTCCCTTTTTCTGTCGACTATAATGATTATTGTTTGGATATCCTCGAGTAGCAAGGCAAATCCTTCCAATGTAAAGGCTGAATTGTGAGATCCCATCATTCTTTCTTTCTGCTTTCTTCATGCCTAACTTCAGAGAATGCTTCTCTGAGATTTGGAAGGGGCTTGGTCCCCATTATTCTCCCTCTGACTTCATCTAGATTTTTGTTGAGACCAAGAACGAACTTGAAAGTTCGTTTCAGTTCTAAAATTCTTTTATATAGGGTTGTGTCTTCAGGGCATTTCCAGGCATGAATTTCAAACATGTCTAAGTGTTGCCAATGTCGACAGAGTGTGTTGAAGTATTGTGTTATAGAAAGATCTCCTTGGCATAGATCATGTAATGCTGCTTCAATTTTGAATAGTTCTGATGTATTTTCAGAACTTGAATAGGTTTCTCTTGTTGCATTCCAGATTTCCTTTGCTGTTCCATATAGAAGAAAATTTTCTCCTATTTTGTTGGTCATTGAATTGATCAACCATGACATTACCATGTGATTCTCAGTCTTCCATGTTCGAAACTTGGGATCATTCTTTTCTGGTATGATGACTTCTCCTGTGAGGTAGTCGTCTCTGCCTTTCCCACAAATAAACATTATGACTGATGATGACCATTGAAGATAGTTATGCCCGTTGAGTTTGTGACCAGTGATAGGATGTGATATGCCTTAAGTACCTCCATGATTATTCCCAGCTGATGCTGTTTCTGGCTGTGAGGTTACTTTAGAGATAGAGCTTTGTCCTGTTGCAGCCATGCTGTATTTGGTTTTGGATTGAAGTAGCAGTTTTTAGAGTTTTTAAGGTTTAGGATCTAGAGGCTCTGATACCATGAAGAAATTTAAGAGAAGTTTCTCTATATTCTTATTATAACTGAAGAGTATAATACAATATATATTAGGAGAAGAGTGCTAACCCTACAATCTATCAAAATAGGAAATATTTACTAGACAGGAAAGGATCCTATGCTAAACTAGAAAGGAATAATCTATGAGATCTGGTTTAGCTAATACCAGATTTTCCTAACTAATCTTGAGGGAGATTTCCACATGTTTCTTGCTTCTAGTATTATCATGCAGGTGCTTCCTGAGGGACTTCCCTAGCTGATATTCACAGAGTTCCAAGTGCTCTTTCTCAATGTTTTTTTTTTTTTTTTCTATTAATAGTTGCTTGCTAATAATTTGTTATTCAGTTCTTAGACACCATATGCTTGTATTTGAAGGAATTGAAATGAAGTTCTAGTTTTCTTTCATTTTCTGAATCTCTCAAGAATTTTAGCGTTGATGTTTTATCTTATTTTCCACTCTTTATTTCCATGCCTGTTTTATTTCTAACTTCTTTTTCATCACATGCTTCATGGTGCCTAATTGAGTAGATTAGCCATGAGTGTCTTGTGCTTTAAGTAACTTTATTCTCAGGTATCTTTACGATGTAATGTCTCTGTAATGCAATTTTGTATATTCAGCATATTGGAAATTTCTGCTCTGTATGAAATATTCTTTTTTCACTTATTGATTTTCACCATCTTCACTATTTTCTTATTCTTTTTTCACACTAGTAAGTTCAGTTTAAATTTTCTAGGATACTTCACGATGCATGTGAAAAGTTCTGAAAAATATCCTTTCTTCGGAACAGCACAACAAAATATAAGGACAAAATCTTCTCTTCCTCAATTTTAGATCAGATTGTTCTTTTAAACATTTCAATATCACTGGTGTTCAGCTTTAGTTAGTTCAGGGTACTATTCCTACTAAATTTTAGCTCATTTTAATTTATTACTTAAAAGCTTGCAGGTGTTGTTTACTAATATAAAGTATTTATAATGTATTTCTCTAATAACTAATATATATCGTTAAAGAGAGTGTGAGAGAGGTTAGGGCTTTGGAGCCTGCTCGCTCTCATGCTTTGTATACTGTAAAGTTATGTTTATGATAATATTTAGAAGCATCTTTTACTATCCCCATTTATTCTATTAATTTTCCATATCGTTATATTTGATTTTTTTTTTCCAAATTGGATAGAGCTAATTCGGGCTGTTATGATATCCATTGTGTAAAATGTATAGCATTGCTTTGTGACATTTGTCGTGTATTATTTCAGGCTGATTTAGGTGTGAAGACAAAAACCCAGCTTATGGCTGAGAAATCAGTTTTCAAGATTCTGTTAATGACCATAATTGCTTCCAGTGCTGAACCAGATCTTCATGACCCCAAAGATGATTTTGTTGTCAATGTTTGCCACCATTTTGCTATGATATTTCATATAGATTATACCTCAAATAACCCTTCAATTCCAACTGCTGCCCTTGGTGGGCCTATGCTTTCATCAATTGCTAGTGTCAGTTCCAGGTCAAAGGCTAGCACTAATCTGAAAGAGTTGGACCCTTTGATATTCTTGGATGCTTTGGTTGATGTGCTAGCTGATGAAAATAGGGTCCATGCCATAGCTGCTCTAGGTGCTTTAAATGTTTTTGCTGAAACACTTCTCCTCCTGGCTTGCTCAAAACACGGTGATGTGCTGATGTCAAGAGGAGGCCCTGGTACTCCTATAATTGTGTCTAGTCCCTCAATGAATCCTGTATATTCACCACTCCCAAGTGTTCGCATCCCAGTTTTTGAGCATCTTCTACCACGTCTTTTGCATTGTTGCTATGGAACTACATGGCAAGCACAGGTGGGAGGTGTTATGGGGCTTGGTGCTTTGGTGGGAAAGGTCACTGTCGAGACTTTGTGCCACTTCCAAGTAAGAATTGTGCAGGGTCTGGTCTATGTACTCAAAAGACTTCCTCTTTATGCAAGCAAAGAGCAGGAAGAGACTAGTCAAGTGCTTACACAGGTTCTTCGTGTGGTGAATAATGTAGATGAAGCAAACAGTGAACCACGGAGGAAAAGTTTTCAAGGGGTAGTTGATTTTCTTGCTTCAGAATTGTTCAATCCCAATGCATCTATTATTGTACGAAAGAATGTGCAATCATGTTTGGCACTGTTGGCTAGTAGGACTGGCAGTGAGGTATCGGAGTTGCTTCAGCCTTTGTACCAGCCCTTGCTTCAGCCTCTTATCACCCGGCCACTCAGGTCAAAGACTGTTGATCAACAGGTATGCTTTGTTGTTGCCTACAGCTAATGTAATTTATCAATTTTCTTTGCTGACTTGACTTGGTATTTATAGGTTGGGATAGTTACAGCTCTGAATTTTTGCCTGGCTTTGAGGCCCCCTCTTCTCAATTTGACTCAAGAGCTGGTTAACTTTCTGCAAGAAGCATTGCAAATAGCAGAGGCTGATGAAAATGTATGGGCTGTGAAGTTTATGAACCCCAAGTATGCCTTGCCATTGAATAAGCTTCGAACAGCTTGCATTGAGCTACTCTGTACTGCTATGGCGTGGGCTGATTTCAAGACTCAAAATCATTCTGAATTGCGTGCAAAGATCATTTCCATGTTCTTCAAGTCTTTGACATGTCGGACACCAGAAATTGTTGCTGTTGCCAAGGAAGGCTTACGCCAGGTATTGTATAGCTTTTCTCACGTAGGTATAGCTTGCATGTAGATATTTTTCTTCATTTCCTTTTAGCTTGGCCATGATTTCAGTATTGTAGATAATGTAGGTTTAGCAGCAGTTTTGTAAGGAGCAGAGACCTTCATATAGTGATTCTGTGGGTATACCATCTCAGCTGTTGTGTGTATTTGAGTCTGTCCATTATATTTGTTTGTTCAAGGACTAGAATAATGCATTAGGCATAGAAATGTACTTTTCATTTTTGAAAAATTGGAAACGTTAAACTAGGGGGAACAGAAGCACATATCACTTCACAAATGAAAAATAAATTAATAAAAGAAGCGCCGATATCACATACATCCATTATGAGCGATCTGTTTTATTCAATTTTCATTTGTCTTCTGATAAAAACATTTATTATTTTTTTTATCTAATCAACCCATCAACTCATCATGTCATTAGTAGCTTGCTCATTCTGGCCTTGGAAATGCTTTTTACTTTTGATCTTGATTTTATTTATAATACAAAAGAAATTACTTTGCTTAATTGTCTTGACTTTGTTCAGGTTATTAGTCAGCAAAGAATGCCCAAAGAACTTCTGCAGAGCAGCCTCAGGCCTATTCTAGTTAACTTGGCACACACCAAGAATCTTAGCATGCCTCTTCTGCAAGGTCTGGCCCGCCTGCTTGAACTTTTGTCAAGTTGGTTTAATGTTACCCTGGGTGGTAAGCTGTTGGAGCACCTTAAGAAATGGTTGGAACCTGAAAAGCTTGCCCAGAGTCTGAAGTCATGGAAGGCTGGTGAAGAGCCGAAAATTGCAGCAGGTAAGCATCTAGGCCATTTACTTTAGTGGACACACAGATGGTTTGTTTGCCTAGCTAGCAGCATAGATATCATGTGCCTGCTTAGATGCATACCTAGAAATGAACATGAGTAGTCATGTTTGCGTGCACCATTGATAATACATGTACGGCTGGTAAGCATCTAGGGGATCCTCTCCAGTGGACACATATAGTTCGTTTGCCTAGCTAGTGTCTTAGATATTGTGTTCCTGCATGGATGCATACCTAGAAATGGACATGCAGGGTCATGATTTGTGCACCTTTGTTAAATACATGTACACTTATTCCTATTGTTATATCTTTTGTTGGTTCTGTGCAGCAATCATTGAGCTATTCCACTTACTTCCCCATGCTGCATCAAAGTTTCTTGATGAACTTGTGACCTTGACTATTGATTTGGAAGGAGCGTTTCCTCCTGGACAAGTACACAGTGAAATTAACAGTCCATATCGCCTACCTCTTACAAAATTTTTAAATCGATATGCAACACTTGCTGTTGATTATTTTCTCGCTCGATTAAGTGATCCAAAATACTTCAGGCGGTAAGGTTAAAATACTGGAGCTAAATTCTGAATTATGTTACTGGAAATGAATTTGTTGGAGTTCTTATTTTTTCTTGCTCTTTTGTGAAATGCAGGTTCATGTATATTATAAGATCAGATGCTGGCCAACCATTGAGAGATGAACTGGCTAAGTCCCAACAGAAGATACTTGCAAGTGCCTTTCCTGAGTTTCTGCCAAAATCAGATGTGGAGATGACTCCTGGCTCTTCAACTCCACCTTCTGCTTTGTTGGGTGATGAAAGCCTTGTTGCCCCTCCAGCTGATGGTGCTAATTTACCATCTTTCAACCCTGGTGCAACTTTGGATGCTTATTTTCAAGGTCTTGCACTTATCAAAACACTGGCCAAATTGATGCCGGGCTGGTTGCAGAGTAATCGTCTTGTGTTTGATACCTTGGTGCTAGTTTGGAAGTCACCTGCTAGAATATCCCGTTTGCACAATGAACAGGAGCTGAACTTAGTGCAAGTAAGTTTAGTTACCATGTCTTGTAATTTATTCCATATCAACTTTCTTCAATTGGCTTTATTATTATTGAGATGACTACGGCACTGCTTGATAACCTTGTTGACTGGTGAATATAAAAGTGTTATATACACCAACACACAATTGATTATGAAATAATGCTGAACACTGAATTTGATCTGTTGTTAGCTGGTTTAATTTTTCTCTTCTCTACCTTTTTCGCATTTCTATTGTCCTTAAATGCTGACTCTTGTGTTATATGTTCCCTATTGTAGTTATGCCTAACTTGCTCAAAAGTGCATCTGTGATTTTTCTGTCTTCTACCAAAAGGAGGTCCTTCAGCCCCATCTCCTGTGAACTTAAGGAAAAACAAATACTCTATGAATCTGGTCTTACGTGTGCATGCCTAGGACACAGTTGGTTTTTTTTGGCAACTATGTTCTGCAGTTGGTTCAAACAGTGTTACCAATTCTCTGATGTTGAACATATAATCTTGAATTAAAATAAAAGCAGTCTACATTTTGAAGAAAATAAACATGCACTTAATTGGTTGAGTTAGATTGACCAATTTATTGTAAAACCTTTGGTTTTTGTTCGTTTCACAAATGCAGGTTAAAGAAAGCAAATGGATTGTCAAATGCTTCCTGAATTACTTGCATCATGACAAAACAGAAGTTAATGTTCTCTTTGATATCCTTTCCATCTTCTTATTTCACAGTCGCATTGACTACACTTTTTTGAAGGAGTTTTATATTATTAAGGTACTAAGTTGATTTTTTTTCCCATGGTAAATATTGCCTTTTGATTTATTTGTTCATTTGGCTGTTACAACTTGAACAAATAATTATTCAATTTCAGGTTGCAGAAGGATATCCACCCAACATGAAGAGAGCTCTCCTCTTGCACTTTTTGAACCTTTTCCAATCAAAACAACTTTGTCATGATCATTTGGTGGTTGTCATGCAAATGCTCATTCTTCCAATGCTTGCTCATGCTTTCCAAAATGGTCGAAGTTGGGAGGTTGTTGACTCTGGTATTATAAAAACCATTGTTGACAAACTTCTTGATCCACCGGAAGAGGTTCTCTTGAAATTTCATTTTTCCTTTATTTATTTCCTGGATTTTGTTAATAGCTCTACATTTTGTAGGTGCATTAATTTATTCCTTAATTAAAGTATTATAGTATCAAAATGTTCTGAATTTGGTGATTAGGTTTCTGCTGAATATGATGAACCTTTGAGGATAGAACTCTTGCAGCTCGCCACTTTACTACTAAAATATCTCCAAAATGACCTTGTTCAACATCGGAAAGAGCTCATTAAATTTGGCTGGAATCATCTCAAGCGTGAGGACAGTGCTAGTAAGCAGTGGGCATTTGTCAATGTTTGCCATTTCTTGGAAGCCTACGAGGCCCCAGAAAAAATTATACTTCAGGTACCTTAAGAATTAATTGAATGACAACAACTCTGCAGACATGATGTCTCTTCTCTCTTTTTTTTTCCAGTGGTTTTTATATCATATCTTTTGACATAACTTTTGGACCTTGCCCTAACTTCTGTCAAATGGAATGGAATTGAATAACCCATTACCTACATAAATTTCTTTTCTTAAATGGATTGTACATTATAAAAATCTAATTTATGAAGGACACCAGTGATTTTGATTACAGAAGAACTACCTTTGTGCAGATTATATGACCCTGCAATTCTGTATACAAATTGTTGTGATTGAGTATTTTGATATGCTGTCATCGTTCTGAAGTAATTTGCATTGATCGAGCATGCAGAAAAAGAAACACTCATAAACCTATTGCATCTGTTTTTATTATTGTGCTTTATACATCATGAAGATAAACCTTGTACAAATTAAAAAATGCAGGTCTTTGTTGCACTTCTCAGAACTTGCCAGCCAGAAAATAAACTGCTTGTCAAGCAGGCTCTTGATATATTGATGCCAGCATTACCACGGAGGTTGCCTCTTGGTGATTCTCAGATGCCAATTTGGATACGATACACGAAAAAAATTCTTGTTGAGGAAGGTCACTCGATTCCTAATTTGATTCACATTTTCCAGCTTATTGTGCGTCATTCAGATCTCTTCTACAGCTGCAGAGCACAGTTTGTTCCCCAAATGGTCAATTCTCTCAGTCGACTTGGACTGCCACTCAACACAACAACAGAAAACAGGCGCCTCGCAATAGAACTTGCTGGACTGGTGGTTGGCTGGGAAAGGCAAAGGCAAAATGAAATAAAAGTTGTGATTGATAGTGATGTCCCCAGTAAGTCTAATGATGAATTTAACCCTGGCTCTGCTGGTACTGATCCCAAGCGTGCTGTGGATGGATCTACCTACCCTGAAGATGCAAGTAAGAGATTTAAAGTTGAACCTGGCCTTCAATCCATCTGTGTGATGTCACCAGGTGGTGCCTCTTCAATCCCTAATATAGAAACCCCTGGACCTGGTGGCCAACCTGATGAAGAATTCAAGCCTAATGCTGCTATGGAAGAGATGATTATCAATTTTCTTATAAGAGTGAGTCTTTTGTTTCAATTTTGCTTTAAACATAAGAGTAAGATCTGATGAAGATCATGCTTAGCATTTTATTTCTGTTTGCATTTTCTGGTCACAGACCCTTGTCGGTTTAGATGTTACAGCTCATTGCATAACCTGCATGAATTAGGTGACCAGAGAACAACTGAAATGTTGCAATCAAAATAAAGTCCTATGTTCTATTCATTCTTTATGAAATTGGACAAGACCCTTTGAATTTAGTTAAAATATGACCTCTTTAGTCAAATGACCTCTCAACTTTTTCCCAACCTTTTCCAACTCACAGTGACAAAACCTGCAGAAATGTTTGGCTTGCTTTTGCAAAAAATGCAGTCACATTGACACCATGATAGAACATTTGATCTGTGTTAAAGATGGATACAGTGTTTCACGCTGCAGCTTTCTGCAAATTGAAGAACATAGAGATCATTTATGATTTACATTACCATCATTGTGCATGGTCAAATTGCGGCACCTATTTTACCTCACTTGTTATGGAACAGCTGCTGTTCATATTCTTTATTCAGTATGAAGACAAGTTAACAATGTTGTCAGCTGTACGGAACAGGTTGCCTTGGTCATAGAGCCTAAGGACAAGGAAGCTTCTACCATGTACGAACAAGCATTGGAGCTACTTTCTCAAGCTTTGGAGGTGTGGCCCAATGCTAATGTCAAGTTCAATTATTTAGAAAAATTGCTCAACAGCATGCAACCATCTCAGTCAAAGGACCCTTCTACAGCTCTTGCTCAGGGCTTGGATGTCATGAATAAGGTCTTGGAGAAGCAACCTCATTTGTTCATTAGAAATAACATCAACCAGATCTCTCAGGTATTTCCCACACAATGAGCATTTGCTTGTTCCTTCTTAATCCTTGGGTTTATAATGGTTTTTTCTGTTTTTTTTATCAGATTCTAGAGCCTTGTTTCAAACAGAAATTGTTCGATGCTGGCAAGTCATTGTGCTCTCTATTGAAGATGGTCTTTGTTGCTTTTCCACCAGATGCTGCCAGTACACCACCTGATGTGAAGCTATTGTATCAGAAAGTCGATGACTTGATACAGAAGCACATTGACTCTGTTACTTCCCCTCAGACATCGGGTGAGGATACATTTGTTAGTTCAATTTCCTTTATATTGCTTGTCATCAAAACCCTGACAGAGGTGGGGAAGTACATTGAACCACCCATCTTGGTTCGTATCCTTCAACACCTAGCACGTGATATGGGATCATCAACAGGTTCTCATTTGAGACAAGTATGCCACTAATCCTTTTCTTTCCTTCTCTTTTCATATAACCTTTCTTATTTTTTGTGGTGATGTTTAATACCAAAGAACCTTATGATGCGAAACAATAAACAAAAAGAATTAAAGCAAGAAAGAAAGAAGCTTTAGAGAAAGAAGCTAAGAATTGAAAGCAAGGAAAGAGAAGAATGAGGATTGGAAAATATGCAACTCTGCAATTTTTTAATCAATTCATCAAAAAAACTCTCACAAACTAAAAGAGAAACATATAAATAGCATAGCCCTAAAACATCTCATTATTGGGCTCAACCCATCAATTAAAACTGTTTAACATAAATAACTCAAATAAATAAAATAAACAATGAAATAGATCTAAATGGGCTTAGTCTCCCAACTAAAAAGTGACAGGCTAAGCCATCCTACGTCGTTTTCATCCATATACTCGTGTAATCTACGGTGTGGGTCTGGTGTCCCCAAATGTTTAATCCCTGTTGTGATTAACACTTAGTTATGAAACTTTTCTCTTTATTTTGTGTGATCATATGCCAAATCCGCCTCAATATTGAAAGATTTTAAATCCTTTGATACCACTTCCATCCCTTTTAAGCAAAACACCATAAAGGCCAGAAATAAAACCCTATTCTATGACAAATCAGTTATCTCCATATAGTTTGATTTTTAAGATTTTTTAGTTGTGCTCTGACCAAATGCTCTAATTAATGGAAAACATTGAACATTTCCATGAACTCAATAGTCTTTTCTCCTCCAAAACCTTTGAAATTCCCGGAGGACAGATCCTGCACTCTTATCACTAACAGAAATAGAACTAAAAAAAAATATCTATCTAGGATCACCCAAGACTCTCCACTAGTAGCAAAATCTCTGTCCAACATGTTTGAAGTTACTGAACAGTGTAAAAGATAAGTGGCTCAGTGTTGTCCTTCTACATTGACAAATGATACAAAAGTTAGCGATAATATCTCTTGTAGTATCCAAGCCTATTAAAGACCATCAGTAGCCTCTCTTTGGTATATATTGGGGCCATGCAGATGCAGAATACTCTGTTGTTTTCTTGGTGATTAGCAGCATCTAATTAATAACCTATTTGCATGTGCAAAACCTTTATATTCCAGCTTTGTTTACCTTAATCAGGGATAATGTATGATGTATCTCTCCTTCTCACTTGCATTGATTTATATCATGCTATTCTCTACATCAGGGTCAGCGAACTGATCCAGATTCCGCAGTCTCTTCTTCTCGTCAAGGTGCAGATCTTGTAGCAGTCATCTCTAATCTAAAATCTGTGCTGAAGCTTGTTAGCGAAAAAGTGATGGCTGTTCCTGACTGCAAACGATCTGTAACTCAAGTCTTGAATTCCTTGCTTTCAGAGAAAGGCACTGATTCCAGTGTGCTTCTTTGCATACTAGATGTGATAAAAGGGTGGATTGAAGATGATTTCTGCAAACCAGGAAGAGTCACATCAAGTGGTTTTATCAGTCATAAGGAAATTGTCTCTTTTCTTCAAAAGCTTTCACAAGTTGATAAGCAAAACCTCAGCCCTGATGCTCTTGAAGAGTGGGACAGGAAATATCTTCAGCTTCTTTATGGAATTTGTGCTGATTCAAAGTAAGCAATATTTTGACATAACTGATGTTTTTATAGTATAATGGTATAACTATAATATTTTATTGATGTCCAGATATCAATTGGCCCTACGTCAGGAGGTGTTTCAGAAGGTGGAAAGGCAATGCATGCTTGGATTACGAGCAAGAGATCCTGACATTAGGAAGAAATTCCTTTTGCTTTATCATGAATCTCTTGGGAAATCATTGTTTACAAGGTTGCACTATATTATCCAAGTTCAGGACTGGGAAGCTTTGGGTGATGTTTTCTGGCTCAAACAGGGTCTTGATCTTCTTCTGGCAATCTTAGTTGAGGACAAACCAATCACACTTGCCCCTAATTCTGCCAGGGTTCAGCCAATTGTGGTCTCGAGTTCTGTTCCAGATAGTTCTGGGATGCTGCAACAGGTTGCTGATGTTCCAGATGGTTCTGAGGAAGCTCCTCTCACTTTTGACAGTCTTGTTCTTAAGCATGCCCAGTTTCTAAATGAGATGAACAAACTTCAGGTTATTGCATTTATATTTAACGTTCTGCTACTTAGTGATATCTCATGTTTTAACAACTAAGTGTGTGTATTACTATGAAGTGTAAGTGTTGGTACATGTTTTTGTGCTGTATTGATATTTGTGCATTATTATTTATTCCATTATGCTGAAAACATCTTTTCAAGTAGCAGTATTTCTTTTGCAAGTAATACAATCAATACATTTTGTGCCTCTGGTCTTTATTCTATTTCATTATCAATTGAATGCAGCTAATGATTCAACTGCTTCATTGTTAACTTTAGTGATGTCGTATGCCCATATAGCCCAGCATGTGAGTTGAGAGTTTTGCTTCACTGAATGTCATCTTAGGTTTAACTCTTCTATTCTTCCAGGTCATGTGAGTTGAGAGTTTTGCTTCACTGAATGTCATCTTAGGTTTAACTCCTTTTCTATTCTTCCAGGTGGCTGATCTGGTTATTCCATTAAGAGAGTTGGCCCATACAGATGCAAATGTCGCATACCATTTGTGGGTGCTGGTATTTCCCATTGTCTGGGTGACCCTGCACAAAGAACAACAAGTTACATTAGCAAAACCAATGATTACTCTCTTATCAAAAGATTATCACAAGAAGCAGCAAGCCAGCAGACCAAATGTGGTGCAAGCACTTCTAGAAGGCCTTCAGTCGAGCCACCCACAACCTCGGATGCCAAGTGAACTCATTAAGTACATTGGAAAAACATATAATGCATGGCACATTGCCTTGGCTTTGTTAGAAAGTCATGTCATGCTATTCATGAATCAGACAAGTTGTTCTGAGTCTCTGGCTGAGCTTTATCGTTTGCTCAATGAAGAAGATATGAGATGTGGGCTGTGGAAAAAGAGGTCAATCACTGCAGAAACCAGAGCTGGACTTTCACTAGTTCAGCATGGTTACTGGCAGCGTGCTCAAAGCCTCTTTTACCAGGCCATGGTTAAGGCAACTCAAGGCACATACAATAACACGGTCCCTAAGGCTGAGATGTGTCTCTGGGAAGAGCAGTGGCTTTACTGTGCAAGTCAATTGAGTCAGTGGGATGGATTGGTTGATTTTGGTAAAAGTATTGACAATTATGAAATTCTTCTTGATAGCCTCTGGAAATTTCCTGATTGGGCATATATGAAGGATCATGTCATCCCCAAGGCTCAAGTAGAAGAAACTCCAAAACTCCGTCTAATTCAAGCCTTTTTTGCTCTTCATGATAGAAATACAAATGGTATTGGGGATGCAGAAAGCATAGCGGGAAAAGGAGTTGATCTTGCTTTAGAACAGTGGTGGCAGTTGCCTGAAATGTCTGTACATTCCAGGATTCCTCTTTTGCAGCAATTCCAGCAGCTGGTTGAAGTTCAAGAATCTGCTCGAATTCTTGTGGACATTGCAAATGGAAACAAACTTTCTAGCACTTCTGCTGGTGTGCATGGTAACCTCTATGCAGATCTCAAGGACATTCTTGAAACTTGGAGACTGAGAACCCCAAATGAATGGGATAACATGTCTGTTTGGTATGATCTGCTCCAGTGGCGCAATGAAATATATAATTCTGTAATCGATGCATTCAAGGATTTTGGCACCTCAAATCCACAACTATATCACCTTGGTTTTCGAGACAAAGCGTGGAATGTGAATAAGCTTGCTCATATTGCTCGTAAGCAAGGCCTTTATGATGTTTGTGTGACAATTCTTGAAAAGATGTATGGCCATTCAACCATGGAAGTGCAGGTATGAGCACTTTAGAAGTCTTTTTGTCTGGTAGGAAAATTTATCATCTGCCAAGAGATTGACATCTGTTTAGGTGTTCTGATTTGCTGCTATGTTGAATTTGTGGGTTCTTAATCAGAGATGTAGGATTGTCCTGACTATTTGCTAATATATATTCTTTGGACCATCTCTTAATTAATATGTTGCAGTCTGCGATTGGAATTTTGTTAATCAAATATTCACTTGTATGATCAGACTAGTTTCTTAATAACTTTGATGATCATAGTGAATGGTCTAGTAATTTTCTTTGCCAACTAAGCAGTGTGTTGGTCATTTTGTATTTTGCACGTTAAATGTTGTTAGAGAATAATATAAATTATATATTGGGGCCTCACCTAACAGCTTAAGCTATTGGGTTGAATTGGTTCTTTGACATGGTATCAGAGCCTTGTTGATTAAGCGGTCATGAGTTCGAATCTCACCATCCTCATTTATTTGATAAAAAAATTTAAGCACAAGGTAATGTGGGCCTGTGCAAGTTTCAAGCTCAAAGAGCTTTCACTTGAAGATGTGTTAGAGAATAATATAAATTATATCTTGGGGCCTCACCTAACAGCTTAAGTTATTGAGTTGAATCGGTTCTTTGACAAATGTTTTCTTCTTTCTTCTGTTTTGTGATTGTGCTGTTCTGATTCTCCTTTTTAGGAGGGAGAATAGATGAAGTATGTCATCGGTTCTTGTGCTTCATGTTTGCAGGAAGCCTTTGTTAAGATAAGAGAGCAGGCAAAGGCATATCTGGAGATTAAGGGAGAGCTTACAAGTGGTCTCAATTTGATTGATGGCACAAACCTGGAATATTTTCCAGTGAAACACAAAGCTGAAATTATTCGTCTTAGAGGAGATTTTTTGTGGAAGTTAAATGACTCTGAAGGTGCTAATCTTGCATACTCCAATGCCATCAGCCTTTTCAAAAACTTGCCTAAAGGATGGATAAGTTGGGGGAATTATTGTGACATGGTATATGTTTTTATTTGCTTACATTGCAATTTGTGTTGCCAGGTTCTGGTATTTGTTACTGATTTACTATCTGGCTTTTAGGCTTACAGAGATACTCGGGATGAAATTTGGCTGGAATATGCTGTTAGCTGCTTTCTTGAAGGCATCAAATTTGGTGTTTCCAATTCCAGAAGCCATCTAGCTCGGGTGCTATATCTTCTTAGCTTCGATACTCCCAGTGAATCTGTGGGGAGAGCATTTGATAAATACTTGGAGCAAGTACCCCACTGGGTTTGGCTTTCGTGGATTCCACAGCTATTACTTTCTTTGCAGAGGACTGAAGCACCTCGTAGCAAACTTGTTCTACTGAAAATTGCCACCGTGTATCCACAGGTAAATGTTGTTCCTCATTCAAAAGATTGGTAACAAACATGTTATCCCATTATTTTTACATTAATCTTGATTTTTCTCCCATCTAAATTTTTATAGGCTCTGTATTACTGGCTCCGCACATATTTGCTTGAGCGTCGTGATGTTGCAAATAAATCTGAAAGGTAGATTGGCAATGGCTCAGCAAAGAATGCAGCAAACTGCAACTGCTGCTGGGGCTGGTTCTCTTGGATTGGTTGATGGAAATGCAAGAGTGCAGAGTCATGGAGGCAGCAGTGCCTTGGCCACAGATAGTCCAGTTCATCAAGGCGCTCAGTCTAGTGGTGGGATTGGAACTCATGACGGTGGAAACACTCACGGACAAGAACCTGAAAGATCCACAGCAGTCGAAAGCAGCATGCATGCTGGGAATGAACAACCTTTACAACATAGTTCATTGATGATAAGTGAAAGTGGTCAGAATGCAGTGAGGCGTAATGGTGCTTTGGGCTTTGTTACCTCTGCTGCCAGTGCTTTTGAAGCTGCAAAGGAAATAATGGAGGCTCTTAGAAGCAAACACAGTAATTTGGCTGGTGAACTGGAGGTGATGATTGTCGTGCTAGATTTCTTGCTTAAGATGCACTTTTATTATATACTTCACAAAACTATTATACATGTTATGACAGAAAATTCACTAGCTTTTGGGAAGGGAAAAATAACAAGAAACCAAATCCTCCATTTCTTAACACCCGCTCGTGATACTATATGCCTTTTTTGTTGTTCTTTTCCACTAATGTTCAATTATATTTGTTTGTAATGAATGGTTCCAGCCATTTGGTTTGTAATAAAATTCTGTTTTTGCAGATTCTGCTTACTGAAATTGGTTCCCGGTTTGTGACTCTGCCAGAGGAGAGACTTCTTGCAGTTGTTAATGCACTGCTCCACCGCTGTTACAAGTACCCAACTGCCACTACAGGAGAGGTTCCCCAATCTCTTAAGAAAGAACTCTCTGGTGTTTGCAGGGCTTGCTTCTCTGCTGATGCTGTGAACAAGCATGTTGATTTTGTGAGGGACTACAAGCAGGATTTTGAACGTGATCTTGATCCAGAAAGTACAGCTACTTTCCCTGCCACTCTTTCTGAACTGACTGCTCGATTGAAACATTGGAAAAATGTTCTACAGAGCAATGTGGAGGACAGGTTTCCAACTGTCTTAAAGCTTGAAGAAGAAAGTAGGGTGCTGCGTGACTTCCATGTTGTTGATGTAGAGGTTCCAGGACAGTATTTTTGTGATCAGGTAATTGAGCCACATTTGACATATATCAACTTCTGCGATGTATCTCTGCTTTACATACTGGAGTTTTTGTATCTAGTATGGGTAAATAGATCAGGTAACTGATATTATTACTTGAACTCGTACCATGTCATACACCATTTGAAATTTTGAACCCACCTAATTATTTCATTTTTTGTTTTCTTTTTCTTATGAAACTATTTAACTATTTCCAGGAAATTGCACCAGACCACACAGTTAAGTTAGAAAGGGTTGGAGCTGATATTCCAATTGTTCGAAGGCATGGAAGCAGCTTCAGGCGTCTGACTCTCATTGGTTCTGATGGCTCTCAACGTCATTTTATTGTCCAGACATCCTTGACCCCAAATGCTAGAAGTGATGAAAGAATACTTCAGCTTTTCCGTGTAATGAACCAGATGTTTGATAAGCACAAAGAATCAAGACGTCGTCATTTATGCATTCACACTCCAATCATCATTCCTGTATGGTCCCAGGTGATTATCTCTTCCTGAATTTCTTACAATTTTGAAATGGATAAGCATGATGAAAATGATTTAGAGAGAGGATGTAGATGGTGTTCCTTGCTTAATTTCCTTTCTCGTTTTTGCTTGTACATTATTTTCTTATAGCTTGCACATAATAGTGCGGATAAGAACCTATCTAGAAGATACTTCTGGTAATTATTTTCTTTACGGACAGGTCCGCATGGTTGAAGATGATTTAATGTATAGCACTTTTCTTGAAGTTTATGAGAACCATTGTGCAAGGAATGACCGAGAAGCAGATCTCCCGATCACGTACTTCAAGGAGCAACTAAACCAAGCTATATCTGGCCAAATCTCTCCTGAAGCTGTTGTAGATCTTCGCCTCCAAGCATATAATGAGATAACTAAGACTTGCGTGTCTGATGGCATCTTTTCCCAGTATATGTACAAGACTCTACTCAGTGGCAATCATATGTGGTCTTTTAAAAAGCAATTTGCAATCCATTTAGCACTTTCAAGTTTCATGTCTTTCATGCTGCAAATTGGAGGAAGGTCGCCTAATAAGATACTATTTGCTAAGAACACTGGCAAAATTTTCCAGACAGATTTTCACCCTGCATATGATGCAAATGGCATGATTGAGTTTAATGAACCAGTTCCTTTTCGGCTAACAAGGAACATGCAGGCATTCTTCTCCCATTTTGGAGTTGAAGGTCTTATTGTGTCTGCCATGTGTGCTGCAGCACAGGCTGTGGTTTCACCTAAAGTAAGTTTTAGTAAGAGCATTTGTTTGGTTGGTGAGTTTCTTTGATGGACATCATCCTGATGTAATATTTTCAAATTTCTATTTTGCAGCAAAGCCAACATTTATGGCATCAACTAGCCATGTTTTTCCGTGATGAGCTTCTGTCTTGGTCTTGGAGAAGACCGCCTGGGTTGAATCTAGGACCTGGTGCTGGAGGGAGTGTTATGAACCCTGCTGACTTCCAGCACAAGGTCACCACCAACGTTGACAATGTCATCAGCCGAATCACTGGAATCGCTCCACAGTTTCTCTCTGAAGAGGTAACCACTATCTCCAATCTTTCATCAAATGTGATGTCTTGATTACATATTTTGGTATTTATAAATAGTAGACGTACAGGCACCCAAGCTTGTTAAAGCCACCCCTAATCTGTGGCAAAAAACCTCAATGTATACCTCATGTAGTGGCAAGGCTTTTAGATTAGTTGCCTGATTTTCCTTGGATGTCAAATAGATTCGAGTTCTTGTCTCGCACTTTCTGTGTGTTGAACTATGACTTATGGTCCATTTGGCATGATTCATGAAAAGTAACTTTTGACTTGAGTCCTAATTCAATAGTTGTTTTTCATAAATAACTTATAATAAAAATGAGTTGAATGACTTTGACTGAAAAATATGTTTGGTAAAAATAACTAATGGCACCTTTTTTTAAAGGAGAAGTAATGTAAGTTAGAATCTGGAAGTTAAAATTTTCAAATTTTGATTATAGCAAACTTTCAACTCAATTTTATAGTTGAAGTCAACTTTTATTTCTAACCAAACATACTTGATACCTTTTTTTTTTCAGCTAAAAGTTAAAAAAACAACTTAAATCAATATGCAAAAGTCATGCTTGTGAGGATAATGGTCTTTTGGTATCTGTAATTGCAACAGTTGGGTCGTGGGAAATTTTGGGTATCAACTTAAGATTGGAATCCGGTAAAAGGAAATTCATAACATTCCAACCCTAATTAATTGGAATGAAAACCAAGACAAAAGTAGTTACTCTGCACCAATTGTATTCGAGCAGTCAATGAGGCATATTACAAAAAGGGTGACTTGAGATATGTTGCCCCAAGTCTTTCATGGTAGCAATATGCATGCCCGATAAAGTGATTAACCACTACGGAAGAATCTAAGATCCGAAAACTAATTATTTTCATGTTTCGTTTCTTTTCTTTTCTATTATGTGCTGCATCAGGAGGAAAATGCTGATGACCCACCACAGTCGGTGCAGAGGGGTGTCACTGAGTTGGTAGAAGCTGCTTTGACACCAAGGAACTTGTGCATGATAGATCCAACATGGCATCCGTGGTTTTAAGCCACGGAATGGAGGGTGGAGATTGAATGTCAATAATAGTGGTTTACAGCTGAATCTGGAAATTGCTGCTAGTTTGTCATTCATTTTGAAGCCCAGACTCTAGATAGCTAACAGTAGGCTTTATATATACCCCAACGGATTAGCTGCTGTTCCATCAATGAATCAATTTAGCAGTTGCATCATCAGATAGATAAATAACCCCTGTAGTTTAATCAATTTTTATTCGGTAGATCGTCTTACAAAAATCTTCAAGGTAGTGTTGGGTATGGTGTGCATTGAAGAAATATACTGACAATATATATTTTTTTAAATATAATGAATAACTACATTTTTTAGAAAATCATTATCAGTATTTATTGAAATATTATTTTATTTTTTAAAAATTATTACAATTCTTATGTTAATCACCTCGCTAACATCTTAAATTAATTACAATAAATAAATAAATTAATCAACAAAAACCAGCCTAGACCAAACATCCTACTACTACCAGTTTCTTCATGGCGACCTATCTTATCTCGCCCGCTTCTCTTCCTCCAACCCTTTTCTGTGTCTTTTATACGTCACCGCTGACTTTTGTTCTCGGTTGCTTTCATGGGATTCAATTTCATGAATCGCTGCCCTTCTTTGGCTTTATGCATCCCTTTGCTTGCTCGTTTTCTTACCCAGTTGTAGCAGAATTGTGGTTTCATGACTATATTTTTAATAGTTGGAGAGTAGGATCTGAATCTTTTACAATTTTTATTACGTGGTATAGAATTGACGGTGCATCCCAGCAGTGGCGGCAGCAGAGCCACGAGGAGCCAGGACTCGACGAGAAGAAATCTTACCTAATTGTTAGCAGAATTGTGGTTTCATGACTATACTTTTAATAGTTGGAGAGTATGATTTGAATATGTTGCAAGCAACACTGGAATGGATCCTACAGCAATAAAATGCAAGGGTAATGGAGTGTTAGGATAAGTGCAACAAGCCCTGTGGTGGTGGACCCGTAGCAATTGAGGTAGGGTCAACTCAATCACCTTGTTGTCAATGTGCTTTTTTAGCCGAGATATGTGGAATACGGGATGTATTGCTGCAGAAGGTGGGTGGTCCAGACGATAAGCCGTAATGCCAATTTTCTCTAGAATCAAGTATGGGCCATAGTATTTTAATGCTATTTTTTGTGATATTTTATTTGTTGTAGTCTTCTACCTATATGGTTGTAGTTTGAGATAACTAGGTCTCTAATTTCTAACTTTCACTTCCTTTTCGATTTGTCATGTGGATCATCCTGTTTTTGGGCAGATTCCAAATCCCTTTCCTCGTAGTTAAATATTTATCCATAGCATCCACCATATAATCTTTAAGGAAGTAGGGCACATGAATGGGTGGAGTAAGCTCGTACAATAACTCATACTTATAGGGAATAGTTTATGTTGAGGTGTGAAAGTTGGTATTATATCACCATTTAGCTAATGGTAACCATTTGACCTAGTTTGTTGGTGATTCATTTGTCATGCATTGTAGGTATTTCTCTAGACAATTGTTAATCACCTTAGTTTGACCATTAGACTGAGAATGGTATGTAGTGGAATAGTGAAGATTAACCCCTTGTTTAGTGAAAAGTTACTTCCAGAATTGATCGGGAAAGATCAGGTCTCTGTCACTAACAATAGTAGTAGGCAAGCCATGTAATTTGTAGACATGGCCATGAGAACTTTAGTTACTGATGATGCAGTGTAGGGATAAGTTAAAGCAAATAAATGTGTATATTTGCTGAACCTGTTAACCACCACCAAAATGACATCCTTTCCATCAGATTTAGGCAGACCCTTTATGAAATCATTACTGATGTTCGTGAAAGGTGTTTGGGGAATATGAAGAGGTTGCAAGAGTCGAGGAGTGAATACATTTTCACTTTTATTTTTCTGGCATATAGGCATTCTCGCACATATTGCCTGGTATGCTTTTGTTTCCTTTTCCAGTAGAATAGATTATTTACCTTCTTGCTGGTGACATTAACCTCTGAGTATCCCTCTAATGATGTATCATGATATAAGGATATCAATTTCTGATGGAGTGTAGGTACATTGCCGACAACCAACCTTCCTTTCTTGTTGAGATGGTTATTGACCCATCTGTAATGGGGATGAGAAACAGGGTCTTGGTGGAGATCATGTATAATAGCTTGTAATCCCTTGTCCTTTGCCCATGATACTTTAATTTCATCCATAAGACTAGTTGAAATGGTGGACAATCCCAATATGCAAGGCTTTACACTGGTGAGTCTAGATAACACTTCAGTTACAATATTTTCCTTTCCCTTCCTATATTCAATTTCAAAATCATGCCTTATTAGTTTAACTAGCCATAAGTGTTGAAAAGGAAGAGTTACCTTTTGGTCTAATAAGTATCTCAAGCTGACATGGTTTATCTTGATCTCAAAATGTATGCCTCATAAGTAATGTCTCCACTTAGTTACAACATGTAATATTGCTAGCATTTCCCTTTCATAGACAAATAAGGCTTGTTATCTAGGACTAAAAGGCTTGTTAATAAAGGCTAAGGGATGGCCTTCTTGCATTAAGTTTGCCCTTATTCCCATATTGGAAACATCATTCTTTATTACAGACAACTTGTTCAAATCTATGAGTTCCAGTACTAATGGTGTAGTCATGACTTCTTTAAAAAGTCTGAAAGTCGTAATGGCCTCTTCATTCCATTCAAACCTATCTTTCTTTAGTATCCTAGTTAAGGGTCTGCAAATGGAGCCATAATATTTAAAAAATCTTCTATAGTAACCAGTTAATCTCAGGAACCGTCTAAGTTATATGATAGTGTGAGGGAGTGGCCAAGTATTTTTCTTGGATCAGTAGCCATACTTGCCTTAGTAATGATGTGCCTTAAACACTTCACTGATGCATTACCAAAATGCATTTGCTATCTTTAGCAACCAGTTTATATACCCTCAACAATTCAAAGATAGCCTAAAAGTGTCTTAGGTGATCATTGAAAGTTTGACTATAGATTAGGATAACATCAAAGAATACTAGTACAAATTTCATAAGATGTTCATGAAAAACTTCATTCATTAAGTTTTGAAAAGTAGTTGAACCATTGATTAAGTCAAATGACATAACTAATAATTTATAGTGACCACTATAAGTTCTAAATGCAGTCTTCAGGCTTAATTCTAATTTGGTGGTAACCAGACCTTAAGTTAATATTAAGAATATGGTTGCCCCCACTAATTCTTCCAATAACCCATCAACAATGGGTATAAGGTACTTGATCTTGATTATTTGTTTAGTGCTCGGTAGTCCATATAGAATCTTTATGAGTTGTCCTTATTCTTAACTAATTTAACAGGAAAAGCAAAAGGATTGTGGCTGGGTTGTATGATTCCAAATTTTAGCATTTCAAACATTAACTTTTCCACAACATCCTTTTGAAGTCCAAAGAGCCTGTATGCCTCATGTTGACAGGCTAAGCCCTTTCCTTGAGTGGAATTGAGTGGTCTTGTAACCTAAGCGGGGTTAAGCCTTGAGGCTCCCTAAATAAATCCTGATATGCTTTCATTAGTAATTCCATCTCAATATTCCCTTTTTGGCTAGGTGGAAGTGTAACAGTAATAAAATGTAGTTTACAATCCTCTTCTATGACTATCCTCAAGCTATATAGGCTCACTTCTAATATTTGAGTGGGGATGTTCAATAAACTATTGAAATGTTCAAATCTGATGGCGTGTAATTTCATAGGATTGTCACTCTTAAATACTACTTGTTGTCCCTTCTACTTAAAAGACATCCACATCTCCTTATAGTTTGACATAATGTCTCTCAAAGTTTCCATCCATTGTACACCTAACACCATGTCATAATTATTCAATTAAAAAATGAATACATAAGCCTTGAAATTGTTTCCTTGCATCTTCCACTTAAAATTCTTGCAAACAATAGTACACAACATTGTGCCTCTATTAGTTGCCTCGACTGTTAATGATTTGATTGTAGTAAACTCACATCGTAACTTACTAGTAATGGTAGAGTCAATGAAATTATAAGTACTTCTTAAATCCACCATGATACAAAATAGTGTTTAACCACCTTGCTAGTGATCCTTAGAGTATGGAAGCCAATGACTCCTTCCAGTGCATTGATAGAAATGTGAGGAATTACCTATTTATTCAAGGTTAGGCTCCTTGTCATTGATACTGACATCATCATCTACTTCTTCACCATCACCATCAACTAGTACAACTTTTTATTTTTGCATTTATGGCTTGGTACAAACCTTTCATCGCACCAAAAACACAATCCCTTAGCTCTCCTTCCATCCAACTCCTTATTCTTTACAGATTTGGTGGGCTTAGGTTTGTATTAAGGGTATGGGTTAGGGTTTGGTAGTAAGCCATTTTGTGGCTATTTAAGGTTGATGGCAGTTAATGGTGGTGGAATTTTATAAGGTCTTTGGTTTTGGCTGGGTTTGGATTGAGCAACACGACTAGTGTTTGTTGGTACAAGTTTGCTGGAATTATGGTAGGATCTCCTATAGGCTATGGTGTTATCTTGCAAACGTGCTAGGTTATAGGCTTGATTTAAAGTTTTTGGTTCTAACATCTCTACTAAATTCTTAATCTCCACCTTTAACCATCATAAGAAGAACATTAAATCTTGTTTCTTATTGATTTCAGCCCTGTTCCAAAGTATATAAAAGTCCTTATTGTAACCCTCTAATTCTCTTTTCTGTCAGAGGTCATTAAACTCTTCTAATAGGTCGTTTTGACCTCCAAACCTAGAGCATATTGCCTCTACATATTCATTCTAAGACATGCATTGATCATTCTTGCCCTTCATGAAATTATGGTGCCAATACAAAGCCATGCCATCTAAGTAATAGGAGACTATCTTAAGTTTTCCAACCTCAACAATCTCCTTAATTTCAAAATATTGGTTGTATTTATATAACCATTTATGCATATTATCACTATCAAAATTAAAAAAAATCTCTTTTAGGTTTGTGTACCTTATAGGGATAGTAACCACCATTATATACCCCATATGATTGTGTAGCAGAATCTTCTCTGTTGAATGTGAGGTAATTATTTTTGGTACTAGTCTCACCAGGAGTGTGTTGCCGCTTCTGTAGGAAAGCATTTTATTGGCGAGTTAACCCACTTAGAAGTTCATTGAGCTTTTCAAACTTGACTTCATGAGTAGACTTAGTGGTTTCTAGTAAATGCAAAACTTGCTCATATTTTTGTGAGTGTTCCTTGTTTGCTGCCTCCAATGAATCTTCTTGTGAAAACTCGTTAAATTATAATCTGAGTAAAATAAATAAAATACCGAATAGATTAAATAAAAGGATTTCAAGTATTGTAATTGGATACAATAGAATAAAATATAACATGTTATGATGATAATTAAGTAAAAAGAAGAGTTGAGTGACAAAAATAGAAATGAGAAGAAATGAGGGCCAATGTGTAAATAGGTAAAAGTTAGACTATAAATGCTCCATTTTTTTCTCTTTTAGCCGTGAGCTTTAAACAAAGAGAGGGGGAAGAATTGTGTGATTTTTCTACTTAAATTCTCATTGATTTCAATAATTAAAGTGAGTAATTAGAGTGATTAACTTAATTAAACATCAAAAGGGGGTTGATTTTAAGGTGGTGAGTGCATTGGAGGAAGGATTTCAAGCTAGGGTTTGAAGAGGGAGAAGAAGAAAACTTGATTTTTCTTGCATCCTTTCCTTAAATCCTTATCAAAGTGAGGTAAATAACATGCTCCAAATGATTAATTCCTTTAATTTTATGTTTGATAAAGGATTATGCAAAATTATGATTATGTGAAGTTGTGGATTTATGTTATAATTTATAGGAATGATGCAAATTATGTTTGAACCATGTTAGAAAGCATGAATTAGGATTGGGTAAGTGTTTAATTTTAAGTAAAAGAAACAAAAATTATTTTTCCTCATTTTAATTGAATATTTGGCCAAAAGAGGAATAATTTAGGGGATTTAAGGTTTAATACAATTGTTTGGAAAATATGGGAAGATGAAGCTTTATAACTGTTATTATATAAATGGAGTAAGAATTTTTCAAAGAGAAAAGAAAAATCTTCACTTCCTTCCCTAGGTTGTTTTTGGCTAAATAGAGAAGAAAAATTAGAGAATGGAGTTTAAATGATATTATTGAGGAGTTTTTGGCTAAATGAAGAAGAAAAATTAGAGAATGGAGTTTAAATAATATTATTGAGGAATCTTACCAAATTGAAGACAATTGATGTTGATAGGTTAAATTATATAGGGACTTTTGTGAAAAAATAAGTAAATGTTTCAAAAAGAAGGGTTTTGTCCTCCTTGAATTAAAAGTCAATTAAACTTAATTAAGGGTGTTGGATTTAATCAAAGAATATATAATGGGTATTAGAATTTTACCGGTTCGAATGAATGAACAATGACAAAGTAATTTTTGTTTGTATAGAGGAGACCGCAGGACCTAATTAGCAACAAGGGACCTCTTCACGCGTACAGACATCATGTAGGTGTTCGACACCTTGGAGTAATTAATTAGTTTATATATATTTTTTATTATTATTGTAGAAGGAATTTTATAGATTGTAAATTCTAGTGCTGGTTACTGGAAATAATGCCCTGGCGAATGGGCAAACCTTTAAAAATTATTTCCTGGTTACTAGAAATAATACCCTGGTGAATGGGCAAGCCTTGAAGATCATTTCCTGATTACTGGAATTTATGCCTGGTTGAATGACAATGTTAAGAAAATTAATTTACATAATGGGATAATCACTCGATGTAAAATAGATTAATTGTAAAACTTTGAAGTTAAATATGCAGGTTTGTGGGATACACTCTTGATATTTTTATTTTAGTAGATTTATCCCTATGTCTAGAAGAGGATTTATGAAATTAGAAACTTCAAAAAAAAAATAAAACAATTTATTAATGTATATGAATAATTAGTCCTTAATCAATTACTTATTGAAATGTGCAATTGTTTTAATCATGTTTAATGCGATTATGTTTTTAGGTATATCGCACCCTCGATCTGGAAAGTAGATGCTTGGATAAATAATTTTATTATGTGATTAATGTAATTGGAAGAACTAATATTTTGTTGTAATATACTTCCATATCTAAAATTGTAATGTTTAACTTATTATCTTGTGTATGATGTAATTTATAATGTTATTATTATTATTAAGTTGAATTATGGTTGGTTGTATGTATATATGAGCACAAATACTTTAAAAAAAAAAAAAGACGATGCATGTTAAGAATTTATTAGTTTTATTATAGTGTTCTATAGAAAATAGAATTGAGATATTGAAATATGCTTGAGTTTTTGAAGTCCAAATGATGAGACAAATATTATAATTGATGTTACAGGTTGAGAAATGATTGAGTCGATAACTTGGTATCTAAAGAATACAAAGGAAACTCTGCCGAAATTTCAGAAAATATATATATAAAATTTTGATAACTACAAATATATATCATATATTTTGAGTTTACAATTTGAGACTGTTACATTTCTAGTCTTTTAAGATCTTGGGACCTTGTGTCAAGGGAGCATTGCTTTTGTTTGAAGATAAGTGGTTATGATACCACTTGTTGCAAACAACACTAGAATGGATTCAATAACTATAGAATATAAAGATAATGGAGCGTTAGGATAAGTGTAACAAGCCTTGCAGTTGTGGACTTGTAGAAATTGTATATTAGCAGGAAGAAGAAGTTAGGAGAAGGTAAGAGGAGAGAGAGAGAGAGAGAGAGAGAGAGAGAGAGAGAGAGAGAGAGTGTGTGTGTGTACGAATATAAAGATAATGGAGCGTTAGGATAAGTGTAACAAGCCTTGCAGTTGTGGACTTGTAGAAATTGTATATTAGCAGGAAGAAGAAGTTAGGAGAAGGTAAGAGGAGAGAGAGAGAGAGAGAGAGAGAGAGAGAGAGAGAGAGAGAGAGAGAGAGAGAGTGTGTGTGTGTGTACGTGTGAGAGAGAAATTGGTTATAGTCTTTAGCAATTCATTCATCTTTTTTCTCGTTCTGTTATATAAATTAGGCTGCATATATAACAGACTTTAACATTCTACAATGATAGAAGATAAAAAAAAAAAAAAGACTGCTTAATGCTATGCCAACACGTGACTTCTTTATAACTAGTTCTTAGTCCAAATAGTGTATAGCACCTATACTGTTTTTAAACTAAATGGCGCACATCAACTCTGAGTGAGACACATTGTTTAGCAATCAAACTCCGCGTTTTATTAACGATCATCTTTTCTTAAATCCCATATAAGCAATTTGTTCCCTCCTTTCTCGAATTAGAACCTTGACAATTCCCCCCTCTTCAATTCACCCTTGTCCTCGAGGGAAGTTGAGGGCAATTTTATCCATGAATTCCCAGATGACATTTGATAGAGATTGGTCCTTCCAATGTATCAAGACCTGGGTTGTCGCTTGATTACTTCTCTACATTCTGCGATCCAAAATAGCTTGGGGTTGCAGGGTGGAAGCTTGTTGAAATTGAGGTAGAGACGACTTAGTCACCTTGTTGCCAATGTGTTTCTTTATCTGAGACACGTGGAACACGAGATATATTGAAACACCACTTTCTTTATTGAATCCAGTGATGCGACCTCTTTCTGAAGATGTGGAAAAGCCTCCTGGCTAAGAATAAGCCAGCGCCCGGACTCGCCTTTTCTTCTATGATCTTATGGATGCTTCAGAAGCTTCAAGATCGACCTCTGGGACAGGAAAAGATATCTTGAAGCTCTCCTTTTCCTTCAATCTTACTTATCTCGCTAAACTTCATCACACTTGATTTTCATTATTGATAAAAGTGCACATTGATTAAACAAACGAGAATTTGTTCTGTACATTAATGTTAGAAGTCCGCACTTTGATAACATTTTTTTCCTCTAAAAATCTCTATAGCTGAGGACCTGTCCTTGCTTTCACTTGCACAACACCATTATTTCCTTGGTTGGTCGTCAATCAGTTGAGAACAGTATTATGATGAACAGTTGCTGCTCAGTTGACAACACCAGTGGATTGCAGATGTGTTATGCCTAACATGAAGTTATTGGCTTTGCCACAAAAATAAAGACATTAATGTCTCTTATATGGAGAAATTGAATTATACTAACAACTAATCTAAAACTAAGTTAAGAGTTGATTAAACTGTTCTAAACAGTAAACTACATAAGTATGGTTTTTCAATCGTTTTCATAATGCCAAACATTTCGAGGTTAATATAGTATTTTAATTGTTTTTGTACCCACATCATGTTTTTAGCATTGTGGTTAATACGTGGGAGATTTTGAGCCCGTTTTGAATTTTATTTTTGTTAAAAATATTTTTTTTATGTTTTTAGATTGTTTTGATATTCTGATATAAAAAATATTTTTTAAAAAATAAAAAAATATTATTTTCATGTATTTCTAAGCAATAAACACTTTAAACCGCAACCACTACCACAATCCCAAACAGAAGATTGCATGTTCGAGTTGCAATTGAAGAAAAAAAAATAAAAAAAAAATTGTCTCATGGCTATTTTTATTGGCCATTTAGGTTTTTTAGCCTTTTTAACATGAGGTTTTTATTTCATTTAGAATTTTTGGCTCTTTTTTTTTTAATTTTTTGAACTCCTTTCTTTAAAATAATTTTTATTTAATTTTATCATTCACCTATTTAGGTTTTTTACCCTCCCTTTGTTTTTGATCTTTTGAGGTTTTTTTTTTCTTTTCAATTTCATCATTTAATATAAAGTTTTTATTTTATTAAGATTTTTAGTCTTTTTTTTTTCAATTCCACCTTTTAATATGATTTTTATTTAATTTTATTATTCAATATTAAGTTGATAGTAAATCAATTTCGTATTTTTATCATATAATAAAAGGTTTTTGCACTTTTTTTGGTTTGATGTTTTTTTTTTCCCTCCAATTTCATCCATTTATATGGGCTTTTTAATTCCTTTTGGTTTTTGATCTCTTCTATTTTTTGATCTTTTTTTCCCCAATTGCATAGTTTAATATGATGTTTTTATTAAATCTTATCTTTCATTTTATTAGGATTGGTTTTTTTTTTCTTTACACCTGCTAAAAAAACAAGATCACGCGAGCCAACTCTCATATTATTTAATTTAAAACCTAGGCTAAGAAAATAATTGGATCAAGATTTTTAAAGTCTTAATAGTTATATCGAGTTTTGTGATAATGCCAATAAATTTCTGATGGGTTAGATATTACTTTTTTATGTTAAAAAAATTAATTCAAGCCGTAGCAAAAGCGCGATCAATTCATAAAACAAGTTAATATTTTTTTAATTATTTGGTTACATGCTTAGGACTTTTTCTTTCTTTACACCTACTAAGTAAACAAGATCACGTGAGACAACTCTCATATTATTTAATTTAAAACCTACGCTAAGCAAATATTTTTATATCAAGTCTCATCACAATGCCAAGAAATTTCTGGTGGGTTAAATATTATTTTTCTATATTAAAAAAAATTAATTAAAGCCTTCGAAAACGCAAACAATTCATAAAACAAGTTAATATTTTTTTAATTATTTGGTTCGTGTCGCAGCTCAGTAAGTTAACACGTAGAAGTAACATGAGGTCAAGAGTTTGAGAACAAAGTAAAATAATTAATATATTATTTTAAAGTGTCTTAGAACAAAGTAATGGCTTTAGCTCAGTTAATTGAAGCAGCAGGCGCACCCTTCGGCTCACTTGCCTTGCTCCGTAGGCAGCTTAGGCGGTTGAACTTTTTTTTTCTTAGCCAATTATTTTTTTTTTAATTTTTTTTCTCCATGTCTATCTATCATTTATAAATTTTTATTGATATTTTTTTTGTATTTTTTGTTATATAATAAAATAAAAAAATTAAATTACCAAGTCTATACCGGGTTGTCATCATTTAGAATGAAATTTTTATTAAATTTTATGGTTTAATATTGAGTTTTACCGAATAAAAGCTCCTCGGATAGAGTTTTATTAGTCACACAACTCAAACTCAAGAATAGGAAAAGATTGCTATTATTTCATCAAACTTTGCTTCACAGTTTCAATTCAATGTGTTGGTCCAACCAAACCCACAGAATGCTAAACAAGAAATGAAAACAAAGCAAGGAACTATCCTCCAAATTGGTGTCGAGAAAGACATCCATCCAAGAACAAAAACCAACTGAAAAGGATCAAAGAATCACTCATTCCTCGTCTGAATGAAAGCGTAGATGCTTCCCTTTTGGAGTTGGCATATCTCCACAGTCTACTTCCTCAACAATCTCATCATCACTGTTGTACACAAATCTTGTGTGCTTTCCTTCAAATTTAGCTGTCACACTTATCTTGCTAATTCCTTCACAAAGTTCATCAAGCAACCCTCCGTCATCAGCCTGCTCCCCTTCTTCTTCTTCTTCTACCTCCTCATATTCATTATGGTAACAATAATACTCTTCTTCCTCTCCTTCAATTATTACTTCTTCCTCATCTTCATCATGAGTACTTGCATTGACCTGAATGGACCAAATTGAGGCATTGTCATCTTCTGTCATTGATGACTTGTCTTTGCTTTCACTTACCATCACTCCGCAGCTATCTCCTTGGAAAGTAAGTTCAGAAGAGCATTCCAATGAATCAGAACCTTCAGATTTCTCTGAGAAATCCAGCATTAATGACCTTGTCAGAGTCTTTTGAGATTCAAGACAGTCTTGTTTCTCCACTTCAAAGATCTCAATTACGCCCTGCCATGTATCAACAACATGTTAAAATTAATATTTTCAATTGAGAAAATTAACAAAAACAGATGTAATAAGACCATACGAAAATTAAAACAATAGCTTATCAAATTCTAGATTATCCAGAACCCCATATACTGTTTGCAATTTGCATAAACTCAACAAGAACAAAAAAATAACTCAGATTTTTTTCAGTTTTTTTTAACGAAAAGTCTGCCAGGATCATTGGCTGACAAATCTTCAATTGTTCTTCAATAACCGGCAAACGAGTAACAGAAGCCAAGGCAATGTCATCTCCAGAAAGATTAAGGACTTGAGGCGCATTTGCGTGCAAGAAGTTCTATTGGAGAATCAATAAATCCTTGAAGATTCAGAAAAGGACGGCTCACCAATGAAAGTTTTGAGAGCTCTGCCTCTTCTTCAACTTTATGCAAGAGGGTTTTCACTTGACCCCTAAGCAATGCCTCTCCAGATCCGGGTGTATGGGGGATGTTGTTCTTGGCTCTACTGCTCTTTTGATTGCGTAATGTTGATGATGGAGTCTCTAAACTTTCCATTGCGAGCCCAACGATAGGCGAATCATTTGTTATATCAATAAGTGCAGACCTATCTCGTAGTTGTTGTTTCGCATTCCTTCTTGATTTTGTTTCACCCTTATCAGAAGAATCTTCAATCTTGGCCCCTGACAATGCAATCAACAAAACGAGAAATCTTATGAAACAAATCAAGAAACTGCAGAATCCTAATCATTATCAATCCAAGATTTAATGCAAAACTCATTTTTTTCTCAATCTGTGATATCTTGAGAAAAAGATTAAGAAAGAATCGAATCACTCACTTGAAAGAGGAATATTGTTGGTGGTGGTGTTGGTAAGAGCAGCAAGAGCTTGTGATCTTGTGACTCTTTTTGTTGAAGATGGGGTTTCCATTTGAATGTGACAAAGAATCTGAGAGAACAGAAGAGAATGGGAGAAAAAAATGCAAAGCAAGAAGAACAAACTAAGAAATAGATTTTTTGACAAAGTAGATAGGGTTTATAAAGTGAGAGAATTTGACCGTTAAGCCTAAACACGAGCGCACGGATTCACACGTTTGCAGGGAAACTAGCCGTTAAGGGTGGATTAATTTTGAATAGAGTTCCTTGGTTTTGGTTGGTTATTTGGGCGAATTAATGAACTTTCCAAAAGTAAAGAAACTTTCTTAATTGATGAGAATACTTGGGGTAAAACAATCTATGAAATTAAAGTTTGGGTGATTTTCTACCAAAAATGAGAAACTATATATTTTCCTTGTTATTTTTTTAACATTATTTTAGTGGGCAAAGAAATTGTAATTTTAAAGTTAATTAATGTTCAATAATTATTATTTTAAACATTGAAAGTTTGGCGATAATACTTATTAAAAATAAAATTGAAGTTTTTATATTTTGTTTTACATTATTTTTTATAAATAAAAATATCTATCGAAGTCATGTTTTGTACATTGTTATAAATTTTTTATTTATTTATTTATCATATCATCTCTTTTGAGTTATAGATCCATCAATCTCTTATATATTAATTAAAACGCTATTCAAGAGTATACGAAATCTAAATATCATATTACCCGCTAGATAAAGCGAAGGTAATTTTTTATGCATGTTTAAAAGTATTTCATTAATAAACATATATATATATATATATATATATATATATATATATATATATATATATATATATATATATATGGGACATTTTTATAGTTACCCCATATTGTTATTTTGTGTGCAACACCTAGCAATGAAGCCTAACCAACCAAAACTGGATTTAAATAATAGCGAGATCTCTCTGATGATATAGTAAATTATTAATTTATTATCATTATACATCTAAAAAAAATATTTTACAAAATGAGTGAATATATTCGTTTAAGATTGCACACCATTAACCCTGTTTGTTTTTGCGTTTCAAAAGCGCTTTTGACAAAATTTGAAAATTTTTTATTTTTTTATTAACTTGAAATTAATATGTTTTTAGTGTTTTCAAATCATTTTGATGTGCTGATGTCAAAAATGATTTTTAAAAAATAAAAAAACATCATTGGCATGCATTTTGGCACGAAAAGCTATTTGAAAAGCAACCACAACCACACTGCCAAACAAACCCTAAATAAATCCCAACGACACGATATCTTTACTATTTCTTTTTAGTGATAAATAGAATGGTATAAATCGGTATGTAGTGTTGGGAATTAATATTGTTTTTGCCATATATATATATATATATATATATATATATATATATATATATATATATATATCACCAATAAAAAAAACCGTATGGAATGTCATTAATATATTTGTTTTTCTGTGGATATATCTATTAGTAAATATAACATATCACCGATATAGTACTATTTGTAATTTTGTTAGTAAATTAACAGTATCAGTGACATTTATAGTAATTCTTTTCTAACTCCATCTGAAATATACCGACAGAGTTGTTCCGTCAGAAACCTCGTCAATAGTATTTTAAAAATATATATTTTTTAAAAAGATATATTAAACATAAGTAAAAAAAATAATTAAAAAAATAAAATAAAAAAAATATTTATTACAAATTTTAACATTTATACGTTCAAATACAATAAATATAAAATAGATGCAAGGCTGAAGGAGGAGGAGGTTGGTCGTCGTTGGGACTGTGATCATATTAAGGGTTGCACATGTACCGCCTATTTGTGATCTCATTTCTATTATCAATCGGCAGAGTTCTTCATAATCAGCAGTGAGTCGTTTACATTTTTCATTAAGATGGGTCGTCCAAGCCTGTACTCGTTGGTCTAATATCGTCGCAAACTCCAGAGTTTGAGTGCTCATAATTGATTGTGAGAATCCAACTATCAAAACACTACGGGATATCCGCAAGTTCTTGGTTGTAGTGTCAGAGAGTCCATACAACCAATTTTTATCGGGTCCATAGGACGATCCTGCCTCTAACCACAAATCCAGATCGAGATCCAGATGGGTCGAAGAATTGCCCTCGTATCTCTCCTTCAACCGGTTATTATATGTATCCTAGAAAGAAAAAATAAATTCATCAAATTCAAGGAAATAATAACTTAAAAAATGGTTGAACCTTAGATAGGGATCTCCCTACTAAGGAACTTGATGAGATAGGGATCTTTATACTAAGGAGAACTTTTTTCGAACCTTGGATAGATTAACGAATAGAAACACAATTTAAAACAAACCACAACGTAGTTTACTATAGGTAGGGTGCATTGGGGGTAATACATCTTCCCCTTGCATAATCAGTCCCATTACCCAGACTCTCGTAGACCATTAGGTTTTCTAGTAACCATAATACGAGGTGGTGATTCCCTTTTTCTTTTTTGTTATTGGTAAAAGATAAGAATTCTTTGTCATTTCCACTCACATCCACCATAACCAACCCTGATAACCCTGACACAGAAGGATGATCACTGCGACGTTGCACACGTGCGATAGAATGACGACTCCACTAGGGACCCCACGGACTAAGCTTTGTTTGTTTGTTTGATTGTTGTGTTTTTTTTTGTTAATCTGTACATTTTTATTCTTTGTATACTTTAAATTTTACTGCTTTTGTCCATCATTTTTATTATCAACATGCATTCTTTTGTACATATGGCCCATGTATTTGTATATTGGATATGGACTAATACCTCACACATCACTTGCTTTAATTTTTGAAAGCACAAACAAAACTTCTAAATTAGGTGGAGAATTAACAATCTGCCCTATGACTATCGATCAAGGTTCAGGTGTGTGAAAATCCGAACTCATATCTGAGTGCCTGCTTGGTAATGGTGGGCATACATGCTTTAGCCATTCCTCGCAATGCTCCTATACTGTCTTTACAAAGATCGTCACTAGACAGATCTGAGATCCTTTTGAGACTAGAAAGAAAACCTACTCATACTCATTTAATGAATAAAACCTGTCTCTAGGTTGTATATGCTACCTATAAATTGCATCAAGGTAAGCCTGACCATACCAATCCTATATTTTAGGATTCTAAACTAAAATCATGACTCCCGTAAAATATCCATTTTTTGAAGAATTAATGTAAAAATCCGAGTTGACACAAGTGGTTGAGGGAAACTGTCTAAGAATTGATGCCTGTGGATTGCCACACATTACTAAGATAAATCACATGGTAAATGATTTGGAGAAATTGCTACTTATTATGGGGTACGTTGATGAGACCCTTTTTGAGAGGCGATATGAGAGGATTACACAGCTAATGAGGCTTTCAATATAAGCAGCAACTGTGAAAGCCTTATTGAATTTTTAGGATCCCAATTACAAGTGTTCTATTTTTTAGAACATCAATATGACACCGACCTTAGAAGAGTATGAAAGGATCACTACCAGAATTCTTAGAAATACCGACGGAATTTTTCATCAGTATTTATTCTCTCATTCCATTGGTAATAAATTTAGCAATAGGCTCACGAACGAAAATGTTCTGTTGGTAAAACTCTTGTCGGTAATTTTTGGTCTGTCGGTAATAAAATTACCAATGAGTTTACTGACGGGAAAAGCACGCCAAAAAAAATTTGTTCGCTTCATTCCATCGGTATTTCCCAATGATAAAATACCGTATACAATTTTTCCATATAATCGACACAATACCGTATACAATGACTTTTGTAGTAATTCTTTTCCTTATCTTCAAGATAATCTCTATCTTCAAGATATTTCTTGACTTCAAGATAATGATAGTTATCAACTTTCAAATTCGATTCTTAATCAAATTCAAAACTTCAAAGAAGAGAATGAGTTTGATTGAAACATTGTTTCTCACACGCGAAGGACTCTTGCACTATAAATATAGATCTCAGTGTATGCACAAAGAAGGAGGGGGAACTACAAAAAATAAAAACCCAAAATAAGATAAAAAAAACATCAGAAAAAAAACACATCACTAAAAAAAAAAAAAGGGCCGGCGAACCCTATACCAGCCACCGCCCCCTTCAGACTTTTTAACTTTTCTTCTCCGGTCTCGGTCTCACCCCCTCAGCCCTTTCCTTTTTCTCTTTTCTTCCCTGGCCTCTAGATCTTCACAGAGCAAGGACTCCCTCATCTTCACCATTTTTTTTTCTTTGAATCCCAGAAGGCAGGCCTCCCTCAGCTCATCCCCGTAACCCATACTGAGAAGAACAACATAACGTCAGCCTTAACCATAACAGATTTTGTCTCTTCGCTAGCAGGGGATATTTCCTCCTTCTCAACCGTCTACACCAGCACGCAGCAGTGACATAAGTGAAAGATCGTCCTCCAGCAACAGCTCTGCACCAGCATGGTGGACGAGAGCTACATCAACAAAGTCTTCAGCTGCCCCATCATGGTCTCCTGTTTCGGCCATGAACGAGATGACAACACTTCCATGTAACGGTAACAATGGAGTCTTCATCGTCCCAGATGAAATCAGTAGCAATCTTCCCTTCCCAGCAGCAGCAGTGTTGTCTTCATCAACACCGTAACAGTGGCGGAAGATCTTCCTTCCAGCAGAAAAAGCGACACCTTCTTCTCCGGCCATCGACTACTATAAGATCAACTTCTCAGCGGGGGGTAGCATTGGTTATATTCCCCTCCCCAGCCGAGCACCAGCTTCTTCCAGCCACAACAGCAGTGTCGTCCTGGGTACTCTCTCAACCTAAGCAATGACCTGTCTTCTGTGTGGTTGAAAGCTTAACATTCTAGCAGCCCTAACAGTAAGTAGTTTCAGCATAGAGCAAGACCTTCCTTGGCCACTCGGTTCCAGCAACCACTACTAAAAAGAAGGGTAATTAGTATAGGATGTTAGCATCAAAATAATTTAGTTGCAATTTTAATAATGGATTAGCAACGGATTAAATATATATTAATTTTTTAATATTAGTAACGGATTCAACAACAAAAAATCAGATACTAAAAAATAAATTAATATATTAAGAATCAACAACGGATTTGCCGTTGCTAATATAGTTACTAATATAAAAAATTAAATTTTGATTTTAATAAAATAATAATAATTACGTATCGCTTTTTTATTGGTCTATATATCTATACTTTCAAAACAACAAAAGAAGAACCCCACAACTGCAAACTTTATTCATTCTCCGAAAGAACCCAATCTTCTGTCCCTTTCTATAATTCTTCAAAAACCTAATTAACCCATATCTCTTCCTTTTTATTCCTTTTCCAGGAGCCAAACCCATATGTCCATTTCAATTCTACATATCCTTGTCATGCGTCATTTTCCACAAACATAACTTGTTGTTTTCTTAACTTTTTCTCAAGTTACTTTACAGTTACTTTACACTTCTAAAAATTCAATCTTGCAGGGAGCAAACATGGTGTGATAGCAGGTATAATCAAAAACTCATATTTAAAAAATTATGTTTGTAATTTAGAGAGAATATATATTGTTTTATTAACTAATTTTACAGAATAATTTTGTAGATTTATTGTAAATTATTTGTTAAATATGGAAGTAGTGAGACTTTTTATAGGGTTTTGGGTTTTTTGGTTTTACGGGTGTATGTGTGTTGTTTTTGGGGGGAGAAATATGAGAAATGTGTCTTAGAAAAGATGGTAGAGTTTGTGCAAAATTTATGGTAAAAACTATATATGACAGCAGGGAATGTGTGTTAGCCGGCTTCCTAGCAAAGCTTCCCAACTTCTCCATACAAAGTTTGGGTAATGTGTCTTAGGAAGGTTGGCTAGGCAGCAGAAATGTAAAAGAGGGCTGATTGGGGGAATGTGGGTTTGATTAATTTTGGGTTAATAAAAATATTAATATATTTTTTTTATTTTAGATTTAATTTTGGCTGAATCAATTTCAAGTTTTTGAAATTAAAAATGAACTGGATAATAGTTTTTTTGGATTTTATAATCAGTTAATTTGATTTTTTTTATTTAATTAATTTTTGAAGGCTTTTTTTTTTGTATTTCAAGGCTTTATCGATACTGCATGTGCACTTAATGAACTCAAACGTCCAAACATGCCGAGAGAGGAGAAATTTTAAAGTTTTCGGTTCAGGGAGAAGATTAATGACTCAAATATGTTAAAAAATTTACCTTCCGGCCGATATACTTTCCTGCTTTCTTCGATTTTGCAGAGGCAGCCCATCGCAATATGTAGTTCCTTCATTCTCGATATGGCTTTGGCTTTGTCTCCTTTAACCTCTGTTTTCTCCAACGTGCTACATTTTTCATTTATGCTGGCAGAGGACGACAATGTGCTTCATTTTGTTTTTAACTAGTACGTAGTTATGTTGATTTTCATTATTTGAAACCAATGGAGACTCATTATCTGAAACAAATGGAGAGAAGAACGATGCATTTTAATATTTTCTTTCTTCATGGTGCCATTATCTTAAGAAGTTGAAAAACAAAACATGACCTGCAGGATGGATCCAGAATTCATGAATTAGTCTTTGAATATATTAGCTACTATGCGATTTCTTCATGTGTTGAAAGAGTCTGCTATGTTCAATTCAATCTGAATATTTTAACTAGAAGTAAATGAATAGCAGCAAGTTGCGCTTCCAACGAGCGACCTTCTCTGTACTGTGCAGGTGGCAATCCATAACAACTGTCTCTCCTTAGCCATGGTTGCAGACATCCCTCCTCAGCACTAGAAGTAACGAGACTAGTTGAGAGAGAGGGAACCAAACAACGCAATAACAGCAAACAGCGACGCCTCCAGCAGCCGCACGCCCAGGTAAGTTTCCTTCCTTGCTAAAATAATTAACTGGTTATTGTTGCATACATGTGTGAACCAATCACGCATGCATGCAACAATGGTCAGCCAGGTCACTGGTTTAGACCAGTGACCCGATCTTTTTTTTTAGTTTTAAGATCGGGCTACATAAATGACAAAAAAAAAAGATAAAAAAATATATATATAGTTGTTGTTACTTTTAATATAGAATTTTGCGGATTTATTCACTGGCATCAGAGTCAGGAATATCATACTTTTATGGATTGCGTAATATTTACCAACGTCAGAGTTGGAAATATTCATAGGTGAATATTCACTGACACCAGAGTCAAAAATATTATAGGATGACCTGAAAAATAGAACAAAGACAAACTCTTAGCAATTTAAAACAAAACCAGCAATGCAGCTTGCCTCAGGTAGGACTCTTAAGGGGTGATAACATCTTCTCTTTCGTGTAACCAGTCTCGTACCGTAGAATCTTTGTTGACCAGTTAGATGCCAGAAATCTATTCTTTTTCCATGAGATTTTAATTTTTAAACGGGTCGCCACGACGTCCGGGTGTGACACCGTTAATAATTATTTAAAAACATTTTCAAGAAATCTATTTAATAGAAGTAGAAAATAATTAAATTAATATAAATCAACACTTCATAATACTCAAATAAAGTTAAAAAATTTGCAACAAATAAATAAATCAACTAAAAATAATTTCCACCTAACCTAGAAAACCTATTTCATAACCCATAATCCAACAACAAATAAAATAATTTAATTGAAATTGAACAACAAAATTGATAAAAAAAAAATCCAACTAAAATCCAACAAAATTGATCTCATATGAAAAAAAAATCCTACAACAATATTTATACAATTATTAAGAACAATTATTTTTTAAAATAATATAACAAAAATATAACGCAGAACAAACACAAAAAAGAGAAGAAAAAAGAAAAATCTTACCTTAATGTAATTACAAGTGAAGCTAAGAAGAGAAAAGAAAAAACAAATTTATAAAGTATGTTAATTAAAAAAAAACTAAGAGGAGAAAAGAAAAGGAGAGGAGAAAACATACCTGCACGTGAAGGAGAAAATAAAAAAAAGAGAAGTAGTTGAGGAGAGAAGTGAAAGAAAGAAATGGACGTTGATGTTTTTTACATAAAGGGATGACAAAGAAGAAGAAGAAGAAGAGGCGCATTTGTTATGAAATGAGGGATTCTAATCTTTTTATTAGGGCATTTTACTGATGAATAACTAAATATTAATATTTTTAATTATTTTATCTGTGATTTCGTCTGTAATATTTAACTAAAATATTCAATTTAATTGAAAATGTCAAAAACCCCTAAAATATCACTGATGACTTTTCAATCTGTCGGTGATTCTGTCTATAATATTTAATTTAAATTTTTAATTTAATAAAAAAATTTTAGAAACCCCCAAATATCATCGATGATTTTTCAATCTGTCGGTGATTTTGTCTGTAAAGAACACTAATTAATAGTACAATTGAGAAGTGAATAGTTCCAGAGCTTCGTCATTGATATCCTTTGTAATTGATATAATGAACAATGTAAGGGAGAAGTTAATAGTTTACCAATAAGTTTATAGATAGATTTTACCAAAAGTATTAATCGGTCGATATAAATGACACGTCATTGTACTTTTTGACTTTGTTCTAATTCCTTCTTTTCCCATTGTATTTTTCTCGGTATCTACCAAATGAATATTTCCATCAGTGTTTACCGATGGATATAGCGAGAGCATATTTTGTTGGTAAAATTTACTGCAATTTACCGACAGAAACATTATGTCGGTTTTTCCATTTGTATTTGTCAATTTTTTGGTAGTGGATTCTAGATTTCCCCAAATAATAGCCATAAGATCTACATTAGAAGAAAATTTAAAGATACAGCTTCAGAAGTAGTCAAGTTATTATGCCTAGGAAAAATCAACCGGTGTAGAGTAGCTGATGGAGGATACCTTTATGGAGTATGAGTGTGATCGAATCAACCCTTCTGTTAAAATTTTGGCTAAAACCATGCTATCAATTAACCATTGTAGGATGCATGGAAAATGAGCTATGAGATGCTGTGTTCCAATGGTGCACCTATGGATCATCAGTCATATCGAAACACCAAGAAATATCTTTAATAGTTTTTGTTGATTTGATCTTCGACCATTAAAATTATTATAGATGAAAGTTGGAAGAACCTGGACGAGAAAGTATGGGTGGAGAAATATGTCACAGTACCACAAAACAACTTCAAATGGAAACCATCAGGGATGAACGATGCAGTCTGTATAATGAGTTGTGGTACTAGGATATGGGTTCCTCTGATTGGTGTAATTGGATACATTATTTATGCACTTGCATTTGTAACGAGACAACTACGTGGAACACAATATGTACCAAAAACACTAAGTTTAGCAGATTTCACCGGTCTGTGGAGAATCAATCATCCCTTAAAGAAATGGAACGTGTTAAACAAGACTGAGAAAAGCTTCTACTAGTAAATAAAGAAGAAGGAAGTGGAGTTGAATCTTCATTTAGTCAAAACTATGCAATCTAGAGAAACAAAGGGCCTTCTCGGATGTTTAAAAATTCAGAATAGAAAGTAAAGCTACTGAAAAGAAAAAGAATTGATATTAAAGAGGAGTTAAGAAAGTAAGTAGAGAAGTGCAGAACTGATCTTTGCCATAACAAAGGGTAGCAACAACTCTTGGAAAAACAATTAAATAAGGAAGATAAAATGAGGGATTACTTAAACCAACAGTTGAAAAAGAAAGATGAACAGCCAGAGGCTTTAAAAAACAATCACGAGGTAGTGAAAGACTGAAAGAAAAAGGTCATGGTAGTCGAAGACATAGCCAAGGGTATCCAAGATGAGTTGAGAAACCAAATAGATAAGTATGATGGGCTACTAAACAAGCATGTGATAATAGAAAAAGAGGTGGCCAAAGTCAATAGGTCAACCAAAGACAAGATAAATACTATTGAGTCTAACATGAGAGACTACCAAAAGAGAGTTGAGTCTTCAATGGTACAAATCATGGTATTACAATCTGAGCTGGAAATTCAAGAGCATATGAAAGAGTTAAAAAGCCATTACCTCATAATAGAAGAAGGATTACTTAGGACTAAGCAAGAGCATTTAGAATGCTAAGACTATATTGATAGTTTTGGAGTTCAAATTAACTCTAAAATAGTCGAGCTTGATATCGAGAGAGAGTAGTTGCAAAGGGCAATGACTAAAGTAGCATAGTTAGAGACTATAATACAAGTGTTAGAGAGAAGTAATGAGGCTTTAACAACCAATAACAAGGTACTGGTTGCTGATAATACCTTGTTCCATGATAAGATAAGACAAATGACAAAGCAAATTGAGTAAGTAGCTCGTCATGCTAAAAGGTTGCAACAACAAGCCACGTAGATCGGAAGTGATGTTGTGAAGTATCAAAAACATGTAAGTGTCATCACATCTTTTATCAAGAACATAGATAATAGAGAAGATGTTTTTTTTTAAGTAGTGATGTATATGGCTTTTAAATCTTGAGAATTTCAATTCATGTATGAACTCTTTTATTATCTATGAGAGAGTCACGACCCACATTTCTCTCTAATATGTTTTGGGATTCAACTATGATAAGAACTTGACAAATGATCCTTTTCAACAACTAGTTGGACTTAGAAATCCTGCCTAATGAGCTATGGTAGTCATGAATTAGTTTGGAAAAGCTAATCCATATCCAATATAGTTTGGCATATCCATCACATATATGTACAAGTTGAAATATAGGTCCCTGAAAATGTAAACCCCTTAAAAATCAATGCATGAGATTAAGTAAATAGAGAAGAACAATTGGTAAGATAAAAAAAAAAACTCTAACTTTAAGTGTGAAAAATACATACGTGAATAAAAAGAGATTGTGACCTAATTTAGGAAAAGCAAAAAAGAGAGGACTAGATCTAAAAGGCATGAACAAGTGAGGGATTAAAACAAAACAAAAAAGAGAGGAGAAAAACCCATCCCTAAAAGAAAAGAAGGAGTTGACGGCATAAAAAGAAAGAAAGAAGAAGAAGAGACACTCAATTCTTTAATACCTCCTCTCAAGAACAACAAAGAAAACCACATGCAATCAAATATATGAGAGGAGACAAGAAGGTTGAGTGAAGATTTATACCCAAAAAAGATGAAACAAAGTAAGGGAGAAGAACAAGAAGGAGTTGATGGCAACAGAAGAAGAAAGGAAGAGAAGCTAAAATATTTGAGGGAGGAGTTTCAAGAAGCAGAAAACACAACCAGAACAAATCGAAAACCTTCCTAGAGTAATTTAAAATGTTATGGGGAAGTTTTATGTAAAAATAGTAGCTCTTAGATTAGAGTTCTTGGGGAATTTTTTTGGGTAAGTTGAAGGTGAGGATGAAATGTGGAAGAGAGGTGGAGAAAGGCTTGATGATGTTCTTAACTAAATTAAAGAACAAGGAAACTAATAAAAGGCTTACAACCCTTTGGCCAAATATGAACACAAGATGAGGGGAAAACATTTTTTATATTTTTATGTATACATGATAAAATAATAATGTAGCATCCTACAAGAAACTATGATGTGCTGGAAATTTAGACACATGAACAAATCTTAGTTACATATACTCTTGTGAAGCCTAACTTTTATATAAATTATAATCCCATGTGTTATTATTGATGAGGAAATAGAATTTTGTAAGTAATAATAACTAAAGAAAGAAAAGAAATGCATGAAAATGATGGTTTATATGATGGACATTCAAACCAAAAATATGGGTTGTGTTGTTAGTTAACTTGTGACTAGGAATTGACCTAGATAAATGCATAATCTAGAAGAATCGTCCTTCATAAATGTTGTAGAATTGGGTGTTAAATTTTAAATGGAACTAGAATCCCCTAAATTAGAGCTATATAACTCTAGATATTGGTAGGAAACCGAAGACAGGTCAGATTAGAAAATTCTGGACACCATGTGACCTAGACCTTGAACTGAAATGTTAGGCTTATAGTTGAGAGAAATTGGAATAAATGTCTGCATGAAAGATGTGTGTCATTATCTTAACTTTCACAAGAAATAAGCCTTATTCTATTGTGAGTTATAGAACTCCAAATATGGATAAAACACTATGGAGAGGTCGGGCTATACATTACAGGACAGACCTGCATACCATTGTATTTTGACAAATTTGAGTGTATAAATTAGACACGGAAACCATTGACTTTGAATTGCTTTCGCAATGAGCGGAAGCCAATGTTGGATTTGTTTTCAGAGTCGCGGAAACCATTGAATTTGGAGAAAGCCAATGTTGGGATTGATTTCTAGAGTTGTAGGAAACATTGAATTTGATTTTCTTTCGTAATAGATGGAAGCCAATGTTGGAATCGTTTTCAAAGTTGATGAAAACAACAAATTTGATTTGCTTTTAAAATGACTGAAAGTCAATATTGGTATTATTTTTCATAGCTTTGGTAACCGATGAATTTGAGTTTGCATTCGTAATGAGCAAAGGCCTATAAAGCGAAGACCCTCTGGGAACTCGAAAAGGAATTATATTATAATGATTGTTGAGCATAGTCGTGTAAAATTCTTGATTTTATCTTGCATGATTAGATAAATTGCATGATTGTTGAGCAATTGCATGATTAAGAATTATGCTACGTAATTGTTATAAAAGATGTGACTATCATTTATGAGGATTTCCTATAATACTCGATAAGAGAATGAGTACTCTCAATCTCGTTATCCTTAGTAGATAAAACTATGATCATAATCCAAAAATTTGCTTAATTAATTTTATTGCAGGACCTTCATATATCGGTAGACCAAATAACTAAACGACAGACGAACTCCAGGACTTCAAGGAACTTTTGTTGGGCATATAATAGATTTTGTAATTTAAACAATAACTTTATTTTGTAACAATGTTTATCTTTGTATTTCTCATATAATGAAGTCTTTAGACGAACGTCTTATGTAAAACAATAACTAAGTACTTTTCACAACAATTTCCATACATGTTATCTTTTAAACTGTCCTACTTTAAAATTATGCATGATTGATTTAATAATTATATCCTTTGATCTAATGCATGTTTCAAATTATACTCTTAAGAATGTATGTGATATTAATACTGAAAGATGAATGGTCTATGTGATGTTGAGAATGTTTCCAAGGATGGGATAATATAAAAAGGAAATTGAGATGAATAACCTATGTGGTTATAAAAGCCTTGAAAAGTAGGCAATTGTTAATAACTTGGTATGTCTAACTATAGGGGAAATTCTGTCAAAATTTCAGTAGAAATTTCATCAACTTCTATTTGAATTCAGAAATAAAAAAAAAATTACCATGCTATTTATGTTATGTTATTATGTTTGATATGTTGTTTCGTTAACTAGGATGTTACAGAAAAGCTCAGATTTGTAGAATTTACAACACCCAACTCTGGCAAAGAAATATGAAAGATGAAGAACATGTTAACCATGACACCTACTTCCAAGAAAAGTTGGACTCCCTAAATGTTAGCATGGCTCACATTGCTAAGAAATACCTTTAGTGAAGGTTTGTCCAATCGAGCTAGCATTTTTGCTCAGACTTAAGCAATAATTCAGCCCAATGAAAGGGTGAGCGAGCAGGGTAAGGAACCCTAATATATTGTAGCATTTGTGCAAACGACAATACCAGCATTAGGGGGAGGCTGTCTTTTTTCAATTTTTGCACCTCATTCTTCCCTCCTTCAGGCCATGAAATCCAAATATATTTATAGGGGATGAAAGAGGGATGTTTGATCTCCACTTGTGCCAAATCTAGGCCTTGGATCGACCTAGAAGGATTCAAACCACTGGTTCAAATTAGGCATCATGGGCTGTCAAATTTGTTGCAGAGGAATGGTTGGTCGGGTTGGCTATTTTGGGGCGGTCACACCACCTCTGTGGTGTCAGTTGGCCAGAACTGACCACACTAAGGTGTAGTTAGATGTCAGATGATCGTTTGCGTTGATGTTTTGTCCAATTTGGTGAAAAACAAAGCGTCAAATGCCTTGGAAAGTAAGCCATTCGAGCAGCTTTTCTGAAGAAGAAGATGAACAGTCTCACCAGACAACGCGTCGTCTGGTCCTTTTTTTTTTTTTTACTGTTCAAAACAGTGCCATTTTGGGATTTTATAAGGTTTTAATTTAGATTTTTAGCCAAAGTTCAATTTAGTCCTCCAACTTTTAATGTATTTTAATTGCATCCCTAATTGACCATAATCTTATAATGTTATGTAATTTTTCCCCTGACGAACTTCAATTTAAACCCTAAATTTTAGTGCCTTTTTTTATTTTGGTCCTTAATCTCGAATTTATGCAATCTTACCCTTAATTGACCATCAAACTCTTAAATTTCTTCAATTTCACCCCTGATTTTAGCCATTTGGGTGCCTGAGTTTAGTACCTTTTGCAAAATGGTCCTTAGCTGTGAATATTTTCAATATAACCTTTAATTTACCCAAAAACTTTAATTTTTTTGCAATTTTACCCCTGATTTCAATCAATTGACTTGGTAAAAATTAAATTTGGTCTCCTGAAATTCCAATCTTGTCAATTAAGCTTAAATTGGGCTCCTAAACTTAATTTTTTTTACCAATTAAATCCCTAATAAAATTAACTTGACCTATTTAAAGTATAATTAAGTCCTTGCATCTAATTAAATCCTTTAATTGGACCCAAATTAATTCTTAAACATAATTAAACTTTAATTTGGCCCATGATTAAATCAAATTGGCATATTAAACATCTAATTATATCTTTAAGCTTAAATTTTAAGCAGATTCATTCGATAATCATTTAATTTGTCATTGAATTTGTATTGTTTCTTCTGTTTTGAGTATAATGAGGTACAATTAAGCTTTAAATTTCATCCAAAATTGCAACTTGATCTTTATGTATTTTCTGGAATCCTCCTCGACCTGCTTTCTTCACGTTGCCTGTCTTTATTTTATTTTTTGATTTTTATTGAAGGAAAAACAAAGAATTTGGAGAATAACTCGGATATGGGTTATGATAGGAGCGGATTTGTATGATCCTGTACAAGTCATGAAAAAATGTTTAGTCTTAAATGTGGTTGTTCCAAAGAAGTTTTGTATCCCTGAGTTCATCAAGTACACCGGAACTTAGTGTCTTGTCACTTAGTTCAAATCCTACTGTAACAAAATGACAGAGGTAATTGATAATGAAAAACTATTAAAACACTTCTTTTAGGACAGTTTGAGTGTGGAGCACTAAGCTGGTATATGATGGAATGATATGATTTAACAATCATGAATTGAATTAGCCTCGGTGAAATTCCTTTCTCTCTCAACTATTGTTTCTTATGCCCAAAAATAAAAAAAGCTATTGGTCGTCAAATCTTTCTATCTTTAAATAAAATTGTAGACAAGATGTAATCACAATCAGTCAAGACCATGCAAAATCCTTACATACTAGACCAGGCTCAAAGCTAGAAAGACCTGACAAATAAGAAGTAAGGCATGGATCTGCGTCTATTGATCTTGTCCTCTATCTCTTTAGCTGCGAACAAGTTTTTTTTCACAAGCAGTTCTCTTATTCGTTGTTGTTAGCTTTCGAGGGAGGAAATGACCGAGGGATTATGTGTTGAAGGAAAAGGCCTTGCTCTCTTTCTTTTTCAAAGGGAAAGAGTCAAGCTCTTTCTAGACGAGGATTCTTTGGTTCCAATCCGGGTATAAGTGCCAGCCCTACGTTCGCATCTCACGAATGTCGTGTACTTAAAGGAATGAGGACAAGATGTCCAGCCTTCTATCTTTTAAAAAAACCAAATCCTCAGTTGGCTAAACTGATCTACTCTTCATTTGAATAACCTAAGGTACGTATTACCTGTTAAATCCTGCATTGGCTTTTTTAAGGTAGGAGTGACAAGTTATAGTTTTCAAATAGGGTACGACTCTTACACTAGTTGAGGGAGCCAACCCAAACTCGTATGACTGGTTGTTCTCCCTAAACACGAAGTGGGAAAGGGCTTCTAATGGCACAACTGATAGTCTGATCTCTCCATCCATCTGCTGTATGAACATCAACAGTGAAATCACTTAATGTAAGGTAGCAGATGAGGTGAAAAAACAGCATTGCATCTATCCTCAAATCAAAGAAAGAAGGCCCAACGACTGCCCGCTTATATATAAAATAAAAGCCTTTTGCCTCTATTAGAGTTGACCAAGGATCTGTGGTCGCATCATATAGAATTCTGGCATAGAGAGTTTTTCAAGCCGGGTAGAGATCTAAAAGGTCCTTGTAAATTCCAAAGCCTCTGTGCTTGCGAACATCTTCCTCTAGTCCTTTGACGCATATCTAATAGAAATGGATTCCTCTACCTCGGTTGACTGGTGTGCCTTCTCTTATGGAAGTAGTTACTCTAGACAAAATCGTCTACTGTTGAGAGATTTAAGTAGATATTTTTTACTTCAAACGGATGTGCCATTGAGAATGATGTTTATTAAGGAAGAGTTCTGTATTTTTTTCGGGAAGTGGAATCACGGTTGAAGGTTTTATCACGAATTAAGGATGTTGATATGAAGGTACCAAAGGTAATATAATTTGAGCGAATATGAAGAAAAACCTACCTAATCCTCAAGGAAATGCTAAATTTGCTCTCTTATAAGTGAAATCTCTCTTGGAAGGGGAGTGTCTTCCATCAACATTGCATTCATTCTCTTATACCAAACGTATAAGAGATGTGAAACCTACCTAGCCCGGTTCTAGTTGTAACTATCGATTGGTAAACTACTTGTATGGAGAAGTCGTTATGATAAAGAGATGTGAACTACCTTTTCTTTAGCTTTGGAACACTAGGTATTATTCATATGTAATTTCATTACCTGTTGGCGAATCATCCTCAGTTGAATCTTTTTTAGTTTCCCTCCTCGGTGGAATTGAAAAAGAAACTAGACTCCTTTCCTTGCGAAGAGGCCCTAACCGAACCACCCTCATCAAGTGCTACCTCAAACCAGGAGCTTTCTTATTCATCTTATTCATATCAAAATTGGTTTCGTGTTTTATTTTCGCTCTCTATTTGCTCTTGCAAAATTCTTGGCATGCTGATATGCTACGAAAAAAGTGTTATTCTAAGCCATGTGAGACCCTACTCATAAGTTTGAGTTAATAGAATTTATCATACAGTGTATCAAAATGTATTTGATGGATGTCCTTGAAAATAAGATATCTCAAAAGAGCTTCCCGAAACCATTGGTTTGGATGTTTCTAGTGATCGAGGCCTTGTTTTGACCTTCGACTCCGCTATGCGCAAAGGAAGCCTTTCTCTGCATATGTATTAACATATGCATATTTCATCTAGGTAAATGACATCAAGTGAGCCTAATTTGCACTTCTTTAGTAGTGAACTCCTCTTTCCGAAGCATTCTGATCCTGGTCATTCATAGTTTATAGATAGTCGACACTTTTAGTCATAGGCTAGTGCCCTTTCCTGATAGCCATAACTCTACCCCTTCCATGTTCCATTAAAAAATGAATGGGAATTGATCTGACAATTGATGGGCAAAATTCATCTCTTTCCATTTCTATTTTTTTTTCTAAACTTGCTTGCTTTCATGAACCTGACCTTAACATACAACTCTTCTATTTTCGTAAATGGTCCAGTTAATCAATTAAATTAGATGTCGTTTACCTAGATGCGATTATTGTCCCTCGAAGCGAAGGCAAAAACCAAGACATTGGTTATTCTTAATTTGATCGCACTTCCCTCAGGCTGAACGACTATCGATCTTGGCCCGATGAGAAAAGGGTTGAACTCATGCTTGCCTTAATTTCTTAGTGAAGGAAATTGGTGTGCTGATTGGCTCATGTCATTTACGTGTGCATGTCTTTTATAATTCTCTAGATGGGATCCTTGACATGCTTCAGCAGGATGTTATTGGGGTTGCCATGCCTGAGTTTGTTAGCCTGTAGTTGTTGTTTCTTTTTGGCTTTTTAGCCCCTTAAAAAGATTGTTTTCCCTTCTTAAGTAAAAGTTCAATCCTGCCAGTTGATCATTTTCCCTGTCTTTTTGTTCATCAATGCTTTTCCACTTGGCGACGTCCATTTCAATCTTTCAAGTTTTTAAAACCCCTGGATTTTTTGCTAGAAGCCCCTCTTCTTGGGAGCTAGTCTCTATAAGGCATTCCTAGTAGCAGTAGAAGTACCTTTTAGGAAAGCGCTTGTTGTAACCATGAGAGAAAATAGAATATTTGGATGTGAAAACGACCTGAAAAGGTGTAATTTCAATTACTTTGACCATTGGTCAATTCGCCCTAAGGACTGTTTTGGCACTATTAGTAGTCAAGACGAAGAAGTCAAGCTAAGGACTCTTTACCCTCGATTCTTAGCATCTCAAGGAGATGATCCTTTAGAGAAGAACATCTGAAACTCTATCTCTTGAAATGAATACCCCTTCCTTGGCTTATGCCATTTACTTGAACAAGCAAAGAAAGACTTCAAAGAAGGAAGGTAGGAACTCACTATTCTCCTTTGACATGAGCTTGCTACTACAGCAGCTAGAGAGGTACGAATTTGGACATGGGAGCATTAGGAAGATTCTTTCTAGCTTATGTGATTCACTCTTTAAATTAAATATGGTAGTTAGCTTACTTGCTTTTGAGAGGACAAGTTGTGTATAAAGAAAAAAACAGACACAAGACTCATCCCGATGGATGTGAGACAACAAAGGATGTAAGAGCAAGTTGTGTATAAAGAAAAAAACAGACACAAGACTCATCCCGATGGATGTGAGACAACAAAGGATGTAAAAGCTTTCTTTCCTAAAATATAAGAAAACAAGATTAGCAACTTTAACTTAGCCCAAGCAATGCCCTTGGGATTACTATTAGAAGGTAGGTTCCCAAGTAACCCCTTAGTTATCTCTAGGTAGTGGACCAAGCAAAGATTTGTCCCTCGCTAGCTTTATTCCTTCAATTCAGTTTGGGGTTTAAAGTAATGTATTTATTCACTATTAGATAATAGTTGTAGCCCTTTAATTAAAAGAAATAATCCTGGAAAGAAGCTTTTTTTTTCTATAAGGGAAATTCTCTCTAAGTTGAATCGGTGGAATGTCATGCTTCCAGCTAAGTATACTGAGTTAGGTTCAAGCAAGCTTCTTTCTTTCCTGGAACTACCGTCCATACATTGCCCATATACAATGGACCAAAAGTTCTTAAACTTCATAGACGAAGAGCCTTTGCTTTGTTATATATCCAAGAGGGTCCAACCACTCCCATGCTACCTAGGTCTCAGATCTTTTGCTCTGTCTTATAGCCTTAGTTTGAACCGTTTTTCTTCCTCACATGGACTAATAATAGGTTTCAAATTAGTTGTCCAAAATAGATCAGGTGCTCTATCTTCCCCTCTTGTAACACTATTCTCGAATGAATGTAAGAGCTTCTCCAACCTCTTTCTCTTCAATATATGCCTCCTGATCGAAAAGGAAGGAAGTGCCACATCTGTGTCAATTGGATACTTCTTGTATTGTTGTTATTGCCCAAAGATTATAAACCTTGGATGAGGCAAAGGCACGTATTCGAATCTCACCTTTCATTGATAGTTACCCATCTTCATCCAGAGAGCTAGCTATTAGTCTTTCTCGACCCGTTATCTTACTTGAATGAAAGAAAGAGAATGATCATTATATTTTAATGTACAAAGGTCATTACTCGATGGTATCCACTCATGGATGGTAGTTGACTGATTGGAGTTACTTTCAGTCTTTCTAGTAGTTTAAGTTTGTGAAACACCTTGTACATATCCCATCATTTCTATATGGAGAATCTATATCAGTAAAAAATAACTTTAGTTGTTGGTGGAAGTGACCTACATATTTTTATAGGTCCTTGCCCCTTTCTTTTTCTTCTACTAGGTAAGTTGGGAAGTCCTTAATAAGGTAGGGGAAGTTGAGTCCCTCATTCCAATCTTTGTAATTGACTACCATCTTCTTGAAGATCTTTTTAATATTTTTATTGGCTACCTCAACAACCCCATTCATCTTGGGTTTGTAGGGGGGAGAATTAAGATGATTAACCGTATATTTAATATAGAGCTCAACAATCATCTTCTCATTAAATGTTTTAGCATTGGTAGTGACTAATCTTGTTAGCAGGCCATAACGACAAATCAAATCTTTTTCAATAAACCTCTTGACTACTTTCTATGTCACATGTATGTAAGAGTTGGCCTCTACCCACTTAATAAACTAGTCGATGGCTACCAAGATGAATCTATGTCCATTTCTGGCCTTTAAATTAATTGGTCCTACAACATCTAATCCCCACATATCAAAGGGTCAAGGTGAGGTCATATTGAATAGTGATGTTGGAGGTGCATTTATCTTGTCTCCGTGTATCTAACACTTGTGATGTTTTTTACATAGTCTACACAATCCTTCTCCATTGTCAACCAGAAGTAACTAGATTTTTTGCATTTGCCTAGCTATCATATGTCCATTAGCATGAGTGGTGTATATTCCCTTAAGGATTTCTTATAATGATTGCATAGCCTTCATCTCATTCAGACACCTGAGTAAACTCTCATCAAATAATCTCTTATACTTGACATCTCCATCCAAGTAAAAATTCATGGCCATTCTCCTCAAAGTCTTTTCATCTGTTTTGGAGGCTCCTAGAGGATGCTCTCGGTATTGGATGAGCCTCTTGATGTCACTGTACCGTGGTTCTCCATCTAATGACTCTTCTAGTGAATAATAATAAGCTTGAAGATTTCTAATTTTGATGCTTATTGGTTAGATCCTGCTCCTAATATTGATTTGTGTCATCGAAGCTAGGGTTACCAAAACATCAGCAAACTAATTCTTATCTTTACTCATGTGAGTGAATTTTATCTCTTCAAACTCATTAGCTAACTTCGAGAGATAATTCTGATATGGCTTCAGCTTCTCATTTTTGGGTTGTCATTCTCCCTTCACTTGGAAAATAATTAGCAGTAAATCTCTGTACACATCAAGTTTCCTAAATTTTAGCACTAAAGTAGCTTCTAGACCGATGATGCATGCTTTATATTCGACCATATTATTGGTGCATTCAAATTGCAACCTCACTGAAATATGATACTGCTTCTTTTCTGGAGAAATTATCACTGCTCTAGTCGTATTTCTTGATACATTCGTCGCTTCATCAAAGTACATGGTCCATATGTCCTTCATCTCATTAGTATTCTCAACTGTTAGAACATCTTCATCGAGAAGGTCAAAATTCATCGGCTCATTGTCTTCCACGGTATGATCTATTAGATGATCGGCAATCACACTTCCTTTATAGCTTTTCTTGTCATATAAACAACATTATATTCTGCCAACAACATTTGCCACCTTGCTATCATGCTTGATAGGTAAGGCTTTTCATAGATGTACTTAAGCGAATCTAATTTTAAGATCAACCAGGTCGTGTAGTATATAACATATACTATCTGAGCCTTTTTGCACTCCACACCAAAGCATAACATAACCTTTTAATTGTGGTATACTAGGACTCACAATTATTGAACTTCTTGCTCAAGTGGTAAATAACTTGTTCTTTCCTCTCGGTTTCATCATACTGGCCTAAAACACATCACATGGTTGTTTTTGTCACTGTTAAATATAAGATTATAGATCTTCTTGATATCATAGGCACTATCAATAGCGATTTTTGCATATGCCTTTTGATCTTATCAAAGGCTTCTTGGAAATCATTGTCCTATACCCCAAGATTTTTTTTCTTGAGTAAACAGAAAATCGACTTGCATGTTATCGTGAGCTGAGATATGAAACGGGCTATGTAGTTCAAACGCATAAGAAAACCTCTTATTTATTTCTCCATTTTAGGTGTCGGCATGTCCTAGATTGCCTTTACTTTGTTCGGATCAACTACTATCCCTCGACTGCTTACTACAAAACCCAACAATTTAACGATCCTTACCCAAAACAAGCATTTTATGGGGTTCAATTTTAATCAGAATTTCGATAGCCTTTCGAACAATTTCTTAAATACATGTTCATGATCTTTTCCTTTCTTTGATTTGGCAAGTATATCGTCCACATAGACTTCCACTTTTTGGTGCATCATGTCATGAAACAAAGTGACCATTGCTCTTTAATACTTGGCACCAGCATTCCTCAGTCTGAATGACATTACTTTATAGCAAAAGGTTTCCCAAGGCATGAAAAAGGTATTTTTCTCATTATCTTCTTCTGCCATTATAATCTGGTTATATCCCGAGAACCCTTCCATAAATAAATGTGTGACACTTTTTGCTGCATTGTCGACTAAGACGTTTATATGGGGTAGATGAAAGTCATCTTCTGGCTTTGCTTTGTTTAGGTCTTTGTAATCCACACACACCTTGATCCTGCCATCCTTTTTAAGAACTACAACCACATTAGCCACCCATTGAGGATAATGGACCACATCTAAAAATCACACATCCTATTGTTTTTATATTTCCGCCTTCACCTTAAGCAACATATCCAAGCGTATTCGTCTAGTATTCTATTTAACTAGCCTATTTCCTTCTACCAAGAGAATCCTTTGTTCAACAATATCAGTGTCCAAACCAGACATACCTACATAAGTCTAGGAGAAAACATATGTATACTTATGTAAAAACAAGATAGACCTTCTCTTTCCTCGACTGTAATAAGGGTACCAATCTTCAATTCCTTCTTATCCTTTTTAACACCCAAGTTTATTACTTCTAGCTTTTCATTATCAGGTTTCTAGGTTTTCTCATATTTTTTACCAACCTAAACTCTTTTATGTCTTCTTCTCCATAATCTTCATCATCTATTGCAATTGTATTATCAAAGTATGGTCAATTATTCTTAGTGCAGTGGTTTGTGAATTGATGAAACTTTCAGGAGTCCTGAAAGTGTAAGGTGTGCTCGTGTAAGTGTGTTATTTGTACAGAAGATAATGAAACAAAAACATATTTTAGACACAAGAAAGTGCATGATCTCATTAAAATAAAAAGCTCAATTGACAAAGAAGATCTTGTGGCACTATGAGCCAAATTTCCATTAAGACTAAAACAAGTAAAAACAACAGAACACAACAAAACATTCGAAAAAGGGTAAAACATCAAAACAAGACAAAACACTTTAGTTATATGGTCAAACAAAGAACAATTACTTTTTGAACACCACAAGGGCAGGCTCCATCCTTAATTATGGTATGTTTCTCCTTCAGTCAATTTATTCATAAAGACTTTTGCAAGGATGTTGTCAATAGTATGCACAAACAGCTGCGACAACATCTCATCTTCTACTTTAATCCTTACTTCTTCAATTTGTTCCTTATTTTCACATTTCAAAGCGTTGATATAGAGGTGTACTATGCCAGATTCGATGAACACCACTAATTTTGGAAAGGTCGTTTGGAGTGGCGAGCTTTTCTTCTTCTAGCTCCTTTCCTTCAATCTTTGTCATTCTAGCTTTCTATTTTTTTTTTATCTTGGTGACTCGCTTGCATTTGTCTTTCTTGGGCTTATATCCAAGCTCAAATCTCCAGTCAACACACTTTATTTTCATCAAATTGACTTGCTCAAGCATCCTAGTTTCAAGATCAAATTGAAAAGGAATCTTATGCTTCTTGAAGGAATTAACATCCATCATTGTAACTTCCACGATTTTCATCCTTATCAGCATCGTGCCTTTAGAAACCCATTGAGCATTCATGATTTCAAAAGTGTGAATATTTTTGTCTCTACAGTGTTCTGCCTTGATGAATGGCACAACCACATTCTTGATCATAGATATCGTCTCTTCAGCCTTAATAGTTATCAACATCCCATTCATAATGGATTTCAGATATTAGTGTAATGAGGAGGTTAGTGCTCCAGTTGCATGGATCCATGGTCTTCTTAACAATATACTGTAAGAAAGATAGATATCCATCACCTATAGTGTCACAAAGAACACTTGTGACCCCATATATAACTCCACTTCCAAGGTCCCAATTATTTGTCTTGGCGAGCCACCATATGCCCTCACCATCATGGTACTAGGTCTTATGTGGGACTCATAAACGGGCATTTCTCTTAGCATGTGCCTTGGCAACATGTTAGTGTTGAACCATTATTGATTAGTACCTTCCCTATCATAATGTATACATCGCACCGTGATGTATAATAGCTTGTTATGCACAGTGCCATCAGGATTTAACTCATCTTTTGTGAAGTATAAATAATTTGAAGCCTTAATTCTTCCCACCATGTGCTGTATATTTTCTTGATTGATATCTTTAAGCATGTATGCCTCATTCAACCCCTTTTGCAAAGCTTTCATATATGGTTCGGAGCTCAAAATTAATGACAACAAAGATATTCTAGCAAGAAACTTTTTAAGTTGCTCAACAACATTATATTCACTGTGTTTCATCAACTTTAGGAACTCATTGGTCTTTTCTTCAGTGACAGGTTTTTTCACCATGTTTGTCAGGTCAACTACTTATTTCCCTTAGCCTTCATTTGTTCTTCAAGTTCTCTTGAGGTAAAGCATTTTCCACTACCGGTTAGGCCTTCGACTTCTGCTTGGAAAACAAGCTCTGGTTGCGTGCTTTGGAAGGAGCACCCGTAGTTATGCGGTAAGGCATTGTAGTTTCCCTTATTTGATACTGTAGGTTTAAACAAGATCAATTTGGGCAACCTGTTTGTAGTAAATTGCACTCAACACACTTCTCTATTTTTGCGAGGTTCATCCATCATGGATACCTCTATACCTGCTTCTTCTTTGATTCTAAGAGTTCCCTAAATTAGCATTTGTATCTCCTCATTTTGAAAGTTTCATACTTCTTGATCGTATGACATTTTGCACCATAATACTTACAAAAAAAAATTATGTATTAGTCTTTCTTCAGAACTAACCGTTTTGTATCTGATTTTTACCAGTATTTTATATATTCTATCAGTGACACCTTTAAGCCCCTTGGGTTGTCTGCCTCTAGTGTGTTTACTGATCCATTGCCTGAGGCATGATTAGGTAGAGGATTTGATTTTATATTTGGGGTCTCTTCAAACATTATTTACCCGACTTTAATTAAATACACGAGCTTTATCTTGAAGGCGTTTTAAGTATGGATGTTATGTCTTACGATGCTAGAGTAGTACTCACAGGTGAGGTCCGACTTATACCAATTAGGTTAGGGTACCAATTAGGTTAGGGTAGTTGCAGAGGTGGGAATGGGTATCGGGGCTACTTATTCGATACTCAGCAGCTTTTGGTACATCTTGTTTAAGGGTAATAGTAATGGGGGTAGATGGTCTTGGACTCTTTGGTAATTTTTCTTTAGTATGTTTTTTGTTTGGTGGTTGAATTGGTTACTTTGGGCTTTAGGTTTCTTGGCGGGAAATGGAGAATTAATGTTGATGTTGGAAATCTAGGGTGAAGGTGATGGGGTGTTATAGTTTTGAAAATGATTCTTCTTGTCTCTATAGCCACCCTTAATGTGATCAACATCCTTTTTCTTCCTTCCAAAGCCTTTTTTCTCAATAAGCTCAAAGATTCGGCCATTAATTATCCCTTGCTTTATACATTTGGCCACGACTACAGCATTAGTAAATTGTTGCGCTGAACTACCCATCACATACTCGTAGTACAGCGTCTTGAACATATTTACGAATAAACCATTTCTTTGTCTAAAAGTGGAGGATATATCTATACAGCCAGATCCCTCCATATTTGAGCATATTATCTCATGCTTTCTTTATCCCCTTTCTCTAGATGAGATAGATTAGTTCTACTAAGAAAAATTAAATTTGAAAGCTTAATTTGCGATTAATTGAGAAGATTGGAATTTTAGAGGACCAAATTATTTTGTTTTTAAGCTTAATTGGATGAAATCACGGATGCAATCACAAGAAAATCAAGTTTGGTGGTCAATCAAGGATCAAAATAAAGAAATTCAAGGCCAAGGACCTTTATACAAAAGGCGTGCAAATTCAAAGTCCAAATTCGATTGAAAATAAGGGTGAAATTGAAGAAAATTAAAAGTTAAATGGTCAATTAAGGATCAATTCACATAAATCCAAAACCAAGGACTTGGATAAAAAATGCAGTAAGATCAGGGGATTTTTTTAAAACGTAGTAAGGATGAAATTGAATTGATTCTTAAAATCAAAATTTAATTAAGGACCTGATTGGATAAATAAAAAATTGAGAGAGGAGTTTCTAAACCTAATTTGAATCTAAAGCGCCAAAACAGCACCGTTTCATTTAAATGAAATGACACATTTTGTATAAAATGATGTCGTTTTGGTAATTAATTAATAAAAAAGAGGAAACGACGTTGTTTCAGGAGGCACTATGGATTGTCTTTAACCTCTTATGAGAAAGAATAATGGGCAGCTGGCTTTTGTACCTTTTTGCAATACCATTTAGCACATGTTCTCTCTGTCCAACAAGACAAAACACACACCACCCTCACCCTTTGCAACAATACTACCTCATAGCACGATTCCCGCTAAGTGGTTCCCCTTGCAGCTGTTGCAACACTGGTTCAAAACCACTAACTTGACCGGTCTTTGACAACATGGGTACAGAATACTAGTTTGTTTTGGCTTGGCATCAATGGTTAGGAGCCAACACACCTTCCTCATCCCTTATAAATAGGGATGATCCACTCCAGTGTAAGGAGGAGGAGGAGAGCACAAAAAACAGACCCCTCTGCACCAATTTTTTCTTTTAAAAAAGAAGAAAAAAAAACCACAATTATTCCTATACAAAGCTTCACATCCTTTCAACAAAAAAACCTACATAAAACCAAACCTTAGCTTAATATCAAGTCATTCTCCCTTCGTTTTCACTGTGAAAGAACCAAAAACAAAAGACAAATAAACCTTACCCTACCATTGCAACCAGCCCTACTGTTTTGTTTCTTCTTTCCCTAATAGTCCTACCAACATTTTCTTTTTGTTTACCAACCAATATAGACAGCAATATTGTAGACGTCAAGTTGTGCACTCCCTCTACCTCATTGGAGCATTGTCCAGCAGCCAACAACCCTCTTTTATCTGGACAATGCCACCACAGTTCACCATTGCCAAGAACCTTTGTCGTGAGACTACTAGTAAGACCACCAACCTAGCAACATCCCCTCTCGGCCATGAAAGCCTCTACTTTCTCCCCTTCCTCTATTGGTTTCTTTTCTTCTTCTCCTAAAAGCTTGCAAAATGTGAATTCATTCATGTTCTGCAAGCTTTGCATAACTTGGTCGCTGCGTTGGGCTAGTGACCAAGTTATGCAAGCTGGACCCTCAACCCAGCCCATCCTAAAAAAAATGATTAGGCCTTCAATTGACCCACTCAACTAGGCTAAGCTTGGCTCTTGGGCCTAAGTAGCCCAGCCCCTAGGCTAAAAGTGTATTTGACAAACACATCAATATGCTTTTCTTTTAGTTTTAAACTTGGCTTTATTTCAATATCTAGCCAAATCAATTGATTAAAAAAACAAGGGTTATTACCTTATAATATAAAGGATTCAAGAAGAAAAATGAGAAGAGATTCTTGGTTTCTTCCCTCCTTCCCTTTTCCCTTCACTTTCCCTTATTTTTCCTTCTCCTAAGCTTTAAACTCTCTAAATTAGTGTAAATAACCTTCCCAGGTCTTCCAACACTTCCTATCATTCCTTTATTCAAGAAATTTTGTGTGACTTATGGAGATTTTTGCATGAGATAATTGGGTTTTTCTCTCCCACACTTTCTCTAAGTGGCCTTTTATATAGTGTAGGAAATCCCTACAATTACCACAATACCCTTTTAGTTAATTATCGTGTTTTTTTTTTGTTCCATCAGGTACTCTTTTCAGTTTATTTTGACTACTAACCGTAACTGAAAGTTTTAGTCATTGACACCTAAATTTAATTATCAACAATAGTCCCATATTTATTTATTTTATTTCTCCATCTTTATTTTTATTTATTTATTTAATTTCAGGGTTTTTATACCTGAGGTTACTATAAAGATAATTTTTTGGACAATAAAAAATAATTTTTTATCAACCTATTTTTTGGACTTTGGTTTGGGTTTATAACTCTCTGTCATATAAAGAATATTTTTATCAGTCCATTAGTTTCTTTAAACCCTGAATAAAGAGTTTGAATAATTTCTTCAACCGGAACAGTTTTTGTGCAATTTCTATTTAATTAAAATGTCAGATTTAAAACAAAAATTGTCAAGTTTAATTCTAAATTATAAATAATAAAGTTTTAAGGATAAAGGGTTAATCCTTTAAAACAACTAATATTCAAGTTAAATATATTCTAAGAGGTTTAAGAAGTAAGTGCTTTACAATATTTTAGTTTAAGTTTAAAATAGTATATGATTAGTATGCATGTTGGGATTGTGTTTTAATTTTCTATACAAGTTTGGATATATACTCAGTATACATGCTAAAATCTTTATATGATATTTAGTTTTAATTGCAAGTTTTCTATAGTATATTTTTGTATGCTTATAAACTAAACTTGTATGAACTAATTTGATTAGTATCTTCTTATATTGATAAATTAAACATCTAAGCTAGTAGTCTAATAATTTTGGACAACATCTACTCCTATAAAATAGTATTCTTTTCAAATAAAATAAATTAAAATAAACCTTTTAAAATATTATAAAATTATAAAAAAAACATCCAAAAAATTTAAAAATTTGTCGAAGACCTCTGTTTAAAAAAATACTACAAAAAATTTCTTTTGTATCCAAAATACCTTTAATTGTGATTTACAAAAGATAATTAAATTATAAAATTAGAGAAAGAATTTAAAAGATGGACATGTTATTTTTTATTACATGAAAATATTAAATTTACTATTTTATTTTGAGTAAATTTTGTTCTAAGTTTCTTTAATATTATTTCTCAAATTTTAAAAATTTAATTCAAATATTGCCTTTTCTAAATAATAACTAAGGTCATTCTTAGTATACAAGGGTTTTTTAATTAAATTTTCAAATAATTTTATATAATTTAATGGTATTTTAAAAATATTATTGTAATTTATCCTTTCAAATGTTAAATTAAAATTAAAAATAAATAAAAAAGGAGGCAACTTTGTTATTAACCTCCTCACAAAACATTGTTCACAAAACATTGTTCACTGAAAAAAATGCTTTTTTTAATTTTTATTTTGGTTTTTATTTTTTTATTTTTTACAATTTAATCCTTCAATATTGAATTTATTAAGATTGAGCTTTATAATTAGTTTTGATTTTTTTTATGGGATTATCCCTTAATCTCATAATCCAAGTTGATGATTTAACAGGTTTACTTGAGTTGACTAAGGTTTTTTTTTTGTCTTTTTTAATTGATTTTTTTTCAATTTTATCCTTCAATATTTGGTTGATTAGGAATTGGACATCATAATTTATTTTGATTTGTTTTCTATAAGGTTATCTTAATTTTATAACCTGTGCAAGAAGTTTGGCAAGTCAACCTGAGTTGATAGGTCATTTTTTTTGTCCTTTTTTTCAAATGATTTTTTTTTTCAATTTTATCATTGAATAATGGATTGATTGAGAATTAGTCTTTATAATTTATTTCAATTTGTTTTCTATGAGGTTATCATAATCTTATGATCATGGTTAAAAATTTGACAAATTAAGTCGAGTTGACCTAGCTCAATTAAATATGTTATTGTCTCAATATTAAAAAATAAAATATCACCTTGAAATTGTTTTTAGTCGAATTATGTTTTTATTGATTGTCGCGGTTGTTTTTGAAATCACCAAGTCGATCATATCACTTTGAGTCAATCCGTACACATTTTAAAAAATAAATTATTAAAAAAAAGTTAATAACACCTAGATACTTTTTTATATTAAAAAAATTAATTCAACAGCAGTGTAACTTAACAAAATGATCTTGTTGGAAATACATTTTGCCAGCTTGTAAGCTGTTATAAGGGCTTGTTGCCCTATTATTACATATTTAAGGTCACATATTTACTTGGAGAAAGGTTCTTGGTCAAATTTCGCACTTTGTTTTCTTCTGTGCTGAATGACAGTCTCAAGGCTGCTTATAGAAAATTAAATGGTATTTGATTCCGCGGCCTTTCATGAATGTTTTTGCCCGTTCAAATATGAGTGTTTTAATTGTTGCTTTGTGTTGCTAAGAAAAGAAAGCATTGAAAATGATGGAAAATAAGATTTTTGTTTTTTGTTTTTTTAGTGTTTTCATATCATTTTGATATATTTATATTAAAAATTAGTTTTTTTAAATATATTATTTTAATATATTTTCAAATAAAAAAATATTTTTAAAAATAATTATTATAACAAAACCGAATATCAAATAGTATTTTAATCTAGCAAAGTAGTAATTGTGTGGTTATTTCGTTGAGTACAAGAATATTAATTTTGCTATTAAAGAAATAGCACAGAGGCAGAGAGGGTGTGGGAATTGGGATTCATTTGTTAAAATGACAACCAGTGCAGTAGCGTGTCGGTGGGTTTGATTTATTACATGCACACTGCACAGGAATCTAGAAGAAGGTATGTTTGCTATTCATTTTTCAGATCTGATCCGGTTCAAGGTTCGAGTTTTGATCAGATTACCGGTTATTCAGATTTATTTATTTATTAAAAAATTAAAATGATGTTGTTTTTATAAAAAAAAAAAACAAAAATCAATGGAATGCAATTGAGTTTTTGACCGGATCTTACCAGGTCAACCCGCAAGGTCACACTGGATTTTTTCTTTTCTTATTTTTTTTTCAACCCGACCTGGTTCCAGTTCCAGATTAGCTAGATCCCGAATCAACCCGTCAGATGAGACCAAATTTCAAAACTATGGTAAGAAGAGTACTTCTCTTATGTATTAGTGTCGTCTATGGATGTTATTTCAACGTAGAACTCTTCAAACAAAAATAATGTACAAATATTAATATATGAGGTCATCAAGCTTTATTATCTTTGGAGCTTCTTCAAGAGTTTTCAGTTGTAATATTACTATTTTTAATTAATTAAAATAAAAAATAAATAATCTTAGATTATAATTTATCATACTCTTACTTCTATACTGGATTGTTTATTTTTATTATATAAATAAACTAGCTTTACTCTTAAACGAGGACAAGATATTTTTTTTTTCTTTTGATTAACGTGGGTGTTCGGACTAGCTTGCACGCACCTCGACTAATTACATAGACCCTGAAATTAACGACCATGTAAGTCTCCAGTGACTATTATATTAGCAACCACAAGGCTTTCAAGATAATTTCTTTTTTTTTTAGTTTAACGTGGCTGTCCGGGCCAGTTTGCGCGCACCTCGACTAATCCCACGGGTCCTGAAGTTAACGACCATGTAAGCCTCCAATGGCCATCATATGAATAACCACATGGCTCGAACCTGAGACCACATAAGGAGCAAACCTCTTGGTCCCAAGCTCTTACCACTGGGCCACCACTTAGATGGTTTCCCAAGATAATTTTTTTAATTGAAAGGGTTGTGTATGTGTCTTTCTCATTATTATTTTCTTCTCTTAAAAAAAAAAAGTTGAAAAGTCTGGCTGCCTCTGAAAAGATCATAGAAGCAAGTGGTAATATGAAACATTAAACTTCCCCAGAACAACTCTTTTTCTATATATGCTTGTTAACACAATAAGACCAAACATCGATGTGAAATAATCCCTCCCCAGCTCCCACCAAATAAAAAAATAAATAAAAAACCTTCAAGCTAGAACCCACATTTAGAATTTAATTAAAAAATGAAAAATGATGCACATGTTTACGACATATATCATATATAAAAAAGAAGAAGAAGTTGATGTTCCTAATAAGAAGCCAAAAATAGATAAATGTTTATATATTTTATTAGGGGTGTTCAAAAAAACCGACCAACCGATTAAACTGAAAAAATAGAGAAAAAATTAACCGAAAAAACCAAACCGATAGAAAAAACCGAATAAACCGAATAAAAAATAAAAAAACCCACCCGGTCCGGTTCGGTTCCGGTTTTAAAAAGCTTAAACCGATTGAACCGGACCAAACCGAACCGATTTAAAAAAAAAATATAAAAAGCATCATCCCTAACCCTAAACCACTTTTCCCCTTAATTTCCAGCCGCCAACCCCCCCTCCCCCTTCAATCTTCCCCTTTTTCACTTTCCCTTCCCAGAACCCTAAATTACGTTTTCCTTTTCCAGCCTCCACTCCCCCTCAAGCCTTCCCTTCCCTTTCCCCTTCCCCTTTCCATTCCCAGAACCCTAAATTACTCTTTTCCTTTCCAGCCGCCACTCCCCCTCAAGCCTTCCCTTCCCTTTTCCCCTTCCCCTTCCCCTTCCCCATCCCAAAACCCTAAAACACTTTTCCCCTTTCAGTCGCCACCCCCCTCAAGCCTTCCCTTCCCTTTTTCCCTTCCCAGCCTTCCCCTTCCAGTTTCACAATCCAGATGCAAGGGAACCATTATTCAAGAAATCATGCCTTTGATAGTTATACAGTATAACTTATACTAGTTCCATCCTTGTGCTGGGCGGAGGCAAGCTTTGAGATTCTCTACATACCTCAAAAGAGCCAAAGATCCAAGAAAATTTATGGTCAATCAGCTCTCTTCGAGATCTCCCTTTCCCCCCTTCTCAGCCTTCCCCTTCCCCTTCCCAGCTCCTATGTGGAAGACTTTGATTGTTGATTGTTTTTTTTTGTTGTTTTTCTTGAATTTGTAAGTGGTTGCTGTGATTAATAACTTAGATTGATATTTGATGTCAAATTTTTCCTTCGATTTAGTTTAGTGATGAAGAAGTTCAGTGATGAAGATTGGTCCGGTTTTTTATGGTTTTTATGCTAAAAAGCCGACCCGAACCGAACAAAACCGGTTCGGTTTGAACCGGTTCTCGGTTCGGTTCGGGTTATATTCATAAGGAATACTATTTTCCGGTTCGGTTGAATTTTTGTGTTAAAACCAGACCGAACCGGACCGTGAACACCCCTATATTTTATAAGTATAGGTTACAGGGAATCTTACTAGTTAACAAATAATGTAGTTCTGATAAAATGTAAAATAAAGAAAACAATAAAGGCAACGAAATCATTTTCAAAGTCAATTTTTATTTAATTTTATGGCACTTAAATTAAATATTCATAATGTTTTGGATGAATTAAATTATGAAGAAAAAAAATATGTTTTCCTAGCCAAAATCCTCATTTCTTATATATGCATTTTTCTTGTTTTGATGAAACATGTCTTATTAATATTATTATTATTATTATTAACAACATGATTTCTTGAATAAAAACTTAAGATAATTAAAATAAATATTTGCAAAAATCTTAATAATTTAAATTCATGAGGAAAAAAATATTTCTTTAATCAAAATCCTTTCTCCTTATTCTTCTTTTTTTTTTCCCAACGAAAACATGTTTTTTTCATAGCTAAATTATGGTTGATTGAAATATATATATCTCCTCTTTATTTTGCGATAACTTTTACTCTCCTGTCTTAATATCTGAGGACTCATATATGAGAAAAATAAAGTTTTAAAACCAAAACATAAAACCAAAAATCTTAAGAACCAAAAATAAAAAATAAAAAACTATAGGGACCAAATTAAACCTTTATAAAACTTTTAGGAACAAATTGAACTTTTTGTAATAAATAGGGACTAAAACATGAGGAAATAAAGTTTTAAGACCGAAACCTAAACACTTAAAACTACAGGGTCCAAGAATATAAAAATAAAAAACTTTAAGGATCAAATTGAACTTCTTTGAAAACTAGAAAGAACAAATTGAATCTTTTCACATCATAAAGAGATTGAAACATGAGAAAATTAAAAGTTTTATTATTGAAAAGTAAACAACTAAAAATATAAGGATAAAAAGTAAAAAACTATAAAGCCCAAAGCATATTTTTCCCTAAAATGAACACTATAGAAAAAAAACTAAAATATGATGCCCTTTTTTAATAATAATTTTCGTTATTCATTCATTTTTTATTCCCTCACAAAACACTATTAATTTAGTATACATTTGCACTTCAGGTCCCTTTATTATGCAAGTTTTACAATTTGATCTCTTAACTTTTTTTTATTAAGCCCTTTGACTTGTGTTTTCGAGGTTTTATGCGTTTCGGTGTGTTCTAATCTATTTTGTCAGGGTTTTCTCATGTTTTGTTAGGATTTCCAATGTTGATTGATGACCAATTTTATAAAATTAGGTTATGGCTCCTTCTTAAGAAAACAAATTGAAAGTTAAAGAATCAAAATTTACATTAAAAAAGAAACTAAGGGCTTTCCCACACTTTGAGTGCAAAAGTTCCATTTTCTCCCTTCTTTTAGGTTCTTATGTTTTGGTCATTAACTTTATTTTTATCACATTTCAGTCGTATGGTTAAGAGAGGAGAGAAAAAATCATTAAAAAAGTTGATGTGAGAGAAAATTCTTTGTAGGTTGGATTCCAACCACAAAAAAACTTTTGTTTTGGTGTCTATGGATTACAAATTAAGTTAGGAACTTAAAGGAGGTGGTTTTCCATCTTCTATGATACTAGAAAAAATGGACTGGACCTTGAAAATCTTTTTGAAATTTAATTTTGAGTTTTTAAACTAATTAAAATGTGTTTTGTTATTCAAAATATGGTTTTTAGGTTCATATATTTTGGGGTGAAAAATGATTGAAATCTGGGTATTGAATCCAAAAACTTGGACCCTTATTTTTTTTATCACCATAACACAGTTTTGGTAACTAAAAATACTTGTAGGTGGACAAAGCTTGCTCGCTAGTATGGATGAATTGTCCACAATCTATTACAAAAAAAAAAATCTAGCATAGGCTACATGGCCTAGGCGTGTAGGCCTAACTACAACCTAAGCATGCATGGGACATCCTTTTTAGCCTAGGCGTGCTTGAGCTTGCTTCTCTACTCCCTTATTTTTTTTGAAAAAGAAAATATATCTTAAAATAAAATACTATTTAGATAATTAATTATAATGATTTTAAAAAATAATTCTATGTTTTTTAAATGAAACTTAAGGTTTTTATTATAATGGTTTTTAGTTCTAATATTTACTTTTTATGATTATATAGGAAAGTACTAATGTACACAAATTTTAAAACAAAGATATTTACTTTTTATGATTATATAGGAAACGTATTAATGCTACATGTTATCCTAATAAAAGATAACAGATGGGCATTTATAGGTACAACATGAACTATATAAAAATATTTAAGTAATCAAGAGAATATTCATCACCCTAGATAAATTAGAAAAAAAATTTCATATGTTCTTAAATAATATTGATTGTAAATTCTTATGTAAGGTGGAATAAGATTTGAAAATAGTTTCAAATCTTATTCAAAGAATAAATAATTATGGTGTTGAAAACAAATATGATTTGACATAATAGATACTTCACGATATAATATCTAAATCGAAACATTATCAATGAATTGATAATAATTACACTGAGAAACTGGTTACTAAAATGTTAAGTCAAACCACTTATGACTTTCTTAATATTTAGAAGATCATGACAAATTGCTAAACATTATACTTGATCTTCAAATATAAATCAATCAATTATTGAATTGATAATAAATTAATTTATTTAATCATATTTTATTTAAGATTATGATTTATATTTGAGCTAACTTATTAGGGAACCTAATGGTTCACACTCTTAAGAACCATTAGTCTAAAATTAAAATAAGATGATTAATTAAGTGTAACATAATTGTAAATAAATTTTACAAATTGAGGAATATAATGTAATTAATACAAAGGATTACAATTCTAGACCTAGAAATAATTAAGTGAGGATTTGATTGAATTTTTTTAAAAAAATTAGCCTAAAATAATATATACGATATTATTTAAAGGTTAAATTGATTTTTTTTTCCATTTATAGGGTTTTTAGGTTTTTCTATAAATAGAAAGTTATGTCTCTTATTTTCTATGCATAAAGTACAATACAGAAACACATAAAAAATATAAAATAAAAGAGCTAGCACTCAAAGGCATAACAATTCATCTCTTCTAAAAAGGGTTGAGGAGTTTTCTCATTGGTGGTTCGTATCAATTACTGTTAGAAGCCAGACACTTAGATGACTTGTGATTTGCGACAATCCAGTATTGAAGCAGTTATTCGAAGCAAAAAAAAAAAACATCTGATCTTCATGTAATCTTCATATAAATCCTAAAAATCCTAGATCTATCTAACAGGATCTTTGAGACTCCCAAATTTTTTTAAAAATTTATAGTTTTCATTGCATTTATGTGTTTCTAGAAATCCAACACAAATATCAATCACACATTCACATTGTTTGTCGTCTTCTTCATCTACATACTCCATAGTCAAAGACCATGGCAATGTTAAAGAAAAGAAAAGACAGTAAAGAGAAGTTATAAGGTTTTTAAGAGAAAAGAAAGATGAGTATTTCTTATTAGGAATTAATGTAGCAAATCAGATGGTCTCTTCTTTGATTTGCTTTTGCTCATTTTTTATGATTTAAATTCTATTTGAAATTCAAATCAATACTTTCAAAAAGGTTCCAAATACAAGAGTTAATTTAACTGTTGGAATTGAATTCAATTCCAAAGATTCCAAATAGCTTGTTAATGAGAATCAAATATATATTTTATCATTGTTATCATTGTAAATTTTTATATTATTTTCTACAATTAATTATTCTTTAGTTCTTTTATATAGTTGTGTGAAAATAATTTAAATGTTATTAAATTTTTTTGTGCTTTATAATTGCTTTACAAATCATGTTAAGTTTTAATTTGAATAATTGTGTCTTTCATAAAAAAAATTGTGTCCTCTCCAAAATTAAAAAGAAATTAATGAATAAGGAAAATGAGGCTTTGACCATAAAGAAATACAATTTTTCTTATTTAGTTTAAATCATTTGAATTTTGATAGATATTTATTTTAATTGCTAAAACTTTTTATCAATAAAAAGTCATTGTTTAGTCAAAATAAAAATAAATAACAAATGGGATTTTGACAGGGAAAACACATTTTTTTTCCTCATTGGAGTTTTTATGAATATTTATTTTGAACAAAATACATATTGATAAGATCATTGGAATTCTTTAAAGTGTAAGTTCTCATTATTATAAAATTAAATAAAAATATGTTTCAAAAATCGCATTGCTATAACACTCGAGCATATGGCTAGTAAAAAAACTAGAAAAAAAAAAGTGGATGTGTTGTTAAACTTCGTAATATGAATAACCAGGGGAAAAAACCATGATCATCATTCCTAATTTTATCAATTACTAAATAAACAATTAATCATTTATATTCAAGATAGTGTTTGACTACTGTCTTAGGATAGAAGACACATAAATAAATAAATAAATAAACATGTTTGATTAGAGAGACAAAGACGGAGATATAAAAAAATATGTCTCTTTGATAGTTTTAAATTGAATTTTTATACTTTCAAAACAAGAGATACAAAGGGGTCAAGTCTCCAAAGACAGTACATATTATTTTTTTATTCTTAAAATATCATTGTAAAAAACTCTTAATTATAAAATTATCCAACTCTGTTTTAAGTAAATAACCTTAGTTGTTTTGAGTTAGAAAAAAACAATCATTTTCTACTCTTCTCAATCAATGATTAGTTTTCTTATTATTATTATTATAATTATTATTATTTAAATAAACTTCTTAAATCTTTCTCTATCTAATCATCAAATTTTTTTACAAAAAATTACCTATTGCACTCGGAGGATGTCCAACAATATACAAACTGGGAAGCAAAATCCTAGATGAGGAATAACAAAATTTAGTTGGACCTGAAAGTAGTGTTTGATTTTGAAATATAACAGTAAGGTATTCATTTTCTTTTTACCTCATTTATCTAAAAAAGATCAATATCCTCAAGTTCTAGACCAGTAGCCTTCACTATAGTTGAGATTGCAACAACTTACATCTATGAGGGCAGGATCTACACTAACAACAACAAATTCCCTACATGGCCAAGATAATTTTAAATGGAAAAATAAGGAGGATCCATTAATTATTCTCAACATTAATTTTTATACATGAAAACTGACAGAATAAATGGCAAGTAACATCGTAACATCTAAACATTGTTTTTCTTAATCAAAATATGCATTTGCAGATGGCTAATCTTCCTAAACTACATAACAAACATGTTGTTATTGAAGCAAAAAGTTATTGGCCTTAAATGAGGTTGTATACCTTGAACTCAGGAAGCTCAACACTTATTTAAGCATTCATATTTTCAAAATCTATCTCTCTATATTATTATTGTATTTTCTCTAAAATAAAAATACTTACTTAAGAATTGAAGTGTCGCCAAATCTAACAAAAGGGACCTTTTGCAGGACCTAGCCACCAGACACTTTTGCTTACCAGGTGCCAAGTACCAGCCACTAGTCACCTTGGCCAGAGAGAATGACTTAAGAGATTAACTGATTATCCAACACATAAGTCTTGTTTCTAAGCTACTTGGATTTTTCAGGATCTCATTAATAGCACTGTCTGTGGGGAAAATTGATCAAAAGCTATCAACTGTTTTTCTAGAGATAGTTTTTGACATCCCTAATCACTATCAATGAGAGATGGTCACAACACATCTAAAATAGAATGTCCAACAAACATCTCTACAACTATTGGCATGATTACTTTATTAGAACATCAACAACTCTTCAATCAGGACTAACTTCTCACTAGAAAACAATAGTTGCTCGAGGGGATAGTCAAGCCCAATAAGCTTGACACAAAAACCTTGAACCAATCTATATCCTAGTTTTAAGCAACCTTTGTGTTAGACTTTCTTCAACACTAATATACCAACCAAGTAAAACTCTAAAAGCTATAACATCACTAAATTACGAGAATGATGTACATTTTTATGATCTTGTTCATTAGTATTAATGAAGTTCCTTTAGCAAGATAAACTACTTTAATGATAAAGAATGTTCCAAATCAGCTTGAAAGGCATGATCTACTGTGTATACAAGATGTGCACTGTTCGTGAGAGAATCAAAAGGCTATGCAGCATGATTATTACTTCAAATCAACATGATTTCCCTTATTTATCGAAGGACTTGGTGGTATAAGAAAATTTAGGCTACATGTTTTTATCGATCTCATAAATATCGTTGGCACTTTGAAAGTTTGAAAGCATCCAACAAGGCCAAATGGAGTGTTGGTTCAAATCGTACAACATGTGAAGTCTATTTGGCAACCACCTAGAAGATATCTACTAGAGAAACTAGTAGATAAATGTCATTAAATTGATTATACCTCAAAGGGCAATAAAAATATACCATGGTCAATGACTAAGAATGTAAGTATCTTATATATGAATTAAATTATTCAAAGTAACGATGTTTTGTTTTTAGGTGATATTCAGAGCAACATCCTCGGAACCTTCCAAGGATAGGATGGACTAAGTCTTCCTAGTGCGATTGCATGATTTACCTTAGAATAGATCAAATTTTCCTTAGTGTGATTGCACAATTAACCTTGTAAGGGATTAACATGATCTTCCCAGTGCAATTGCATATTTCTCCAAGGATGGAATTGATATGGAATCTCTCCAGGGCAGCCTTCCCAGGCTGGGATAGACTCAGTCTTCCTTGTGCAATTGCACAATTTATCTTGAAAGGGACCAAAGTCTTTCTAATTTGATTGCATAATTTACTTGTAAGGGATTGACATGGTCTCCCTAGTGTAATTGCACATTTCTCCAAGGATAGGATTGACATGACATATTTCCAAGGCAACAGCCCCACAATCTTCCAATGATAGGATTGACTCATTCTCCCTAATACGATTACATAATTTACCTTGAAAGAGATCAAAGTCTCCTTAGTGCGATTGCATAATTTACATTGGAAGGGATTGATATGATTTCCCTGGTGCGATTGCACATTTCTCCAAGGATGAAATAGACTACCTCAACAACAATGTTTTGCCTTTCTAAGGACAATAGCCTTAAACTCATAAGCAGATCAAACTTGAAACCTCTTAATAAAGTAGCATCAATCTCCACCTACTGCCTAGAGACTTTTTAATAATCCACTACAGATTTATCTGTACTAACAACCAAGATTTTTGCTCGGTTCCAAACAAGGGGAAGATCCCTCCTAAATTTTGTTTAAGGTCAGACAAAGTTCAAAATTGATAAATATTTTTCTAAGTATTGGTGTTAGACCTATACAAAATTTCAACAATTTTCTAAGGGTTTTTGGACCCTACATGAATTTTTTTACAATGGGCATTAAAACTATACTGATTGTTTAGGGAATTCTCTTAAATTTATTATAAGTATAGGTGTTGGACCCATATAAAATTTCAAAACTTTTTCTATAGGTCTTGATCTCAGTATGGAATTTTTATTATAAATGTTAAACTCATACACACAAGTCAATATAGAAATGAAAATAATCAAATGTTATATAAAATAAAAAAATACATAGATAAACCCCACATAACCGAGGCTATGTATACGAGTAAAGAGAGAAAAGGGTAAAGGCTAAGATATCTAGCCTAGGTTCCTTAACTAGATATTCTCCATGTCGAGCAGCAACAGGCCTGATAAGGAACATATTTATAAAATCAGGCACCATAACTAGATGAAAGGTAGTACTGAAGTCTACCTGCATTCCCTTTGATCTATAGAAGAAATACAGGTTGGATATGACAAGAAAGATCTTGTCTGAATCGTCTCGATCAAAGCTGCAGACCCAAAAAAATTCCTTAAACTCTCCATGAGAGTTCCTTAAAGACTCCGGCTAAGCTCGAAAACTCTAAGCTTCTTCCCTGGCAGCAAGAAGCTCAGTCCTCAAACCGTATTAGGTGGTTTTGGCCTTAAGAATCTTCTATTTCAAAGTATCCATTTGGTTATAAACGACTTGAAATAGTTTATCATTAGAGGTTAACTGAAGAATAACACCTTGTATTTTTTTTCCTTTAGCAATGAATAAACCACATTAAGACTCCCTATTTTCGTCTTCATAGTAGTCTTCTCCTTCTTTAGCCACTCGAAGACAACCTAATTAGCCCTATTTTTGGCAATGACCTCCCTTATATGGTTCCTCTCGGCTATCTAGTGCCTCTTGGAATGAGCACACATCATGAAAGTCAGCTAAAAATGAGTGTTAGGAATAATGGTCATAAAACTAAACTACCAGGAGAAATGAGAAAAGTTCCTTAAATTGAAGGTCATTTGTCTAATTAAGGTCAAATAGCAGTAATAGCTCTCATTAGATATCATTAAGATGTCTGATGAATAGTGAGGATACTCTCCAACAGTCTCACCAACTCAAGACTAGTCTCCCCAAAGCCAAAACTCCCATCAACAATAGCCTCCATGAGTTGCCTCTTATTCTTAGGTAGGGTGGGGAAGCTGAAGGGAGCCTAATCAAGACCGAGGTTGATGAAAGCATCCTTAAACTTAGCTTTCTAAAAATAGCTCAGGTGGAGGGCTCAATTACTGCAGCCTCTACCAATAAACCTAGATGTTGAAGTAAAGGAAAGGCCACCACAAAAGCCTTTTATGATTAAGGCTGAAACATCGGTTTCCACAAAGGTTGAGACCTTTTTGCTCTTAAAATGGGCAACAACGGCTGCAATCACTTCAGGGAGAGTCAAATCTATTTGACCCCTGGTTGGGGGAGTACTATTACCCTTTTTCTGTGGGAGTTCTGACCCCCGCTACTGTTTTCTCAATAATAGAGCCCTTAGGAACAAAGAGTTCATCAATGATGATTGGGTAATCCTTTATCACTTTTTTAGCCTTACATCCACTCATAACAAGAGACAAAGGTGGAGGAACCCTCTAGTAATGGGAATAACCTCAGATTTGTTGCATTCTATCTTTAGGACTTACTGATCCGTTATACCTTATTATCAGCTATCTCCCTCTCCATTTCTTGACTTGCGCAGGCTTCCCACATAAAGTTCCTTTCATGGCTCCAGTGGTTCTATTGGAAAAAGGTGAAAAACCAATGCATGTTATTGCCACCATCAGTGTCAACAACTAAATGGTAACAATTTTCAAAGACATTAACTATAGGCTTGATTTTAACGAGCCTAGAAAACTTATCATAAGGGGATAAAGTTATCCACATATTAAAGTGCAATTGGTATGGAACCAACTTGTAATACTTTTTTTTTTGGATTCGAGGAAACCCCACCCCCCGGAAAGCGCACTTTGTGGGCCCAGGTGAGCGAGTAAAACCCCGGCTGTCCCAGGCTCTTACAAGAGGTGCACGCCCTGACTCGAACTCGAAACTTGCTGTGCAGATCTCAAGTCCTTTGCCATCACGCTATGCCCCTTGGGGACCCCAACTGGTAATACCTAAACACTTCCTTCACAAATATTTAGAGAGAGAAGTAATACCCCAATACATACATGTAAAAGAGGGCTATAATCTCAAATTAAACCTGGGCAGAGCCCAAGGTTTGCCGGCTAATATGCTTAGCATGATTATGCATTTAAGTTGTGTATTCTCTTAATTGTAAAAAAGTAACAAACTCTATGTCCTCTTATACCAAGGTGCTAGGAGCATGATCCTTAAAGGTTTGAGGCAACCTCTCTCATTCTTGAGATTCCTTAGTAATATTAGGAGAAGAACTTCTCCTGCAAGGAGAGTTACTCTCCTCTCTACCAAAAGTGGACTCCAGGTTGCCATCTCTTCTAGTTTGGGGGCCCACTTTGATGGACCCTTGGTACTTCTTCCAGTCTCAAGTTGGAATTTGAATTTCTCTTTAGAGGCACTGACATCCCTCTTTCTAGAGATAAATTTAACTCTTTTTGAGTATATATTTCTTTTTAAAGTAGAAAAGGAAAGAAGCTTGTGATGAAAAATACCTAGAATGAGTTTTTCTTCTTAAATTAGAACAAAAGTAGTTCGAAGTTTTTAACAGAATAGTTTTTCAAAAAGTAAAAGAAAAGACAAAAGTAAGAATGACTAGGGTTATAAAAGAAACATCTTTCCACTCTTATCATTGGATGAATGACTTTTCATATCATCTCAAATCTCTAAAAGTCCATTCAAATGTTCCATTGAATGCACGTCGTCGTTTTGTTTTCCAAGAGACACCTCATTTCAATAAAGATAGATCACCTGATCATCTTCTTCAAATAAGGGCGAAACACATGGCCACAAAAAATCCTAATAGTTCTGTAAAGACAAATCTCATAGGAAGGTAAAAAGTATCTCATTGATGAAACAAATAACTCTCAAGTAAAAAGACTTTTTTTAAGACTAGTAACCTTTCAAAATCTTTGCGTAATAAATACGTAAAGACTTGAGGGTATTGATGGATCAACGTATTTTATACAAGTTTTTTTTTTAGCCTAAAATCCATGTTCAAAACAAGAAACCAAAGGCAGGGTGATAACCCAACATCTTTAAACTCGACCAAGCATTGAACTGAAGCATATATAGATCCAACGAGCTATCAAACTCATTACCCTCAGGTTTAGCCAAGTGCTGAGCCCAAATACAAATGACTCTAGCAATCTTATTAGGCTTTGGATCTCGAGACTCTGATGAGTTAGAGATATTTCTCCTGTGATGAACCATAAATATTTTCCCTTTTTAACACATAAAAGGTCTTTTAATGCTATAAAAAAAGATGAATTTTTAGTCCCCCCCTCCATTAAAAGGTAATAATGATGGACTATAAAGATTCATTGGATATTTAAAAAGAGGACATTCACAATTTTTTAATTCTGAATATTTTTAGGATGTATATTTTCAAAGTTTATTTCTCTCAAATATTATTGTATTTTTTTTTAAAAAAAACACATTTACTTTATCATATATATTTTCAGAATCCTCCCCTCCACTAAAGGTTAGATTTTTTAGGACCTCATCAAATGACAAAAATGATTATTGTATTGTTATTGATTTCAACTTAGTATATAAATTAAAATACAAAAATAATATTCATTTTTTAAAAATATGTAAATTTGACAATAACAAATATTAAGGATAAAGTCTACACATATATTAAGAATAAAATATATTTTTTTTTATATCTTGTTCATCCTCATTCAAATGTGATATAAAATAATTATTTTATCTTATACATATGTATTAAACATAATTTTATCTTTACTCCTTATATATCATGTTTTCTATACCCCATTTGTCTATTTTATTCCATCCGAAGAAACAAAACAAATACCATGTAACAAAACATCATATCATAGTTCTTAGACCCGGTTCGGTGGCTGGCCCGGTCCAAGGCTCGGGTTCCGGGTTTTGACCGGGTCACAGAGTTTTGATTAGGTCACTGGGTCGTTCGGGTCAATTTTTTTTTTTAAAAAAATTAAAACGATGTCGTTTTAGTTAAAAAACAAAAGTTAACGGTTTGCAACCGAGTTTTTGACCGGGTCATGTCCGGTTAACTGAGTCAGCCGGATTTTTCTTCTCCTATTTTTTCTTCAACCCGGCCCGATTCCAGACCCGAGTCGACCCGTCGGGCCGGGTCGGACCGGATTTTAAAACTATGCATCATATTCATCTTGAAAAAAAAAAATTATTATTATTATTATTATCATTATTATCTTCATCAGGATCACGATTTCCGTCCGTAAAATGAAAAAAAAAAAAAAAAGGTTAGCGTTCTCACTTTTATTATTTTGAGGAAGTATAAATAATAATAATAATAAAAAAACAAAAGTCTCTTTTGATCAACAGCCCCCTCTCCCCTCCTCTTTCTTCCCTTCTTCCGCTGACCCTCTCTTTCTTTTCTTAAAAGTCACGCGTTTTCACCTCTCATTTCCTAAACCCGCCATTTATTTTCATTTTTCATGATATCTCTTTCTAAAGTCTCAAACTTGGCTGATTGATTAGACTAAAATTGAATACAAAATCATGGGTGCTTGTTTTTCTACCATCAACATTAGTGGCTCTAACAGCAACAACAATACCAAGGCTAATCACAACAGGAAAGAACCCACAAAGCCACAAACAAGGACAACAAAAGCAGCAACAAGAAAAAAGCAAGAAGTTGTGCACCATCATCATCAGATTAATAAGAATGTTAACAACGAGGCAGAAAAGAAGCTAAAGGTCAAAGAGAAGCAAAGTAGCAAGGCGATCCCTTGTGGGAAAAGAACAGATTTTGGTTATGATAAAGATTTTGATATCAGATATACAATTGGCAAATTGTTGGGTCATGGTCAATTTGGTTATACATATGTTGCTACTGATAAGGGTAATGGAGATCGAGTTGCTGTCAAGAGAATTGACAAAAATAAGGTATTGCTTCTTGTTTCTTTTATTATTTTGTGAACTGGGGTTATATTGTGGTTTTTGGAGGACAATAATTAAGGTTTTTTTTATTATTATTTTTGTGATTGTTGTTAATATTTATGTTGGTTTTATTGGTGCAGTTGAAGATTCTGAGAAGATCCTTAAAGGGGTTTTTGCCTTTTGTTATAGATAGGTTCTCATTTTGTTTATTTCTGTTTTGAATACTGACTCCTCTTTACTTGAAAATCAAGGGTCTACCAGGTCCCACCCATCATCCCTTCTGTTTCATAAATCCCCATTTTCTCTTATATTTAGAGTGCTTCAGAAATCTTTTGCGTTTGGGAATTCTATTCCTTAATGATCGTTGACTTGTTGGGTTACTTTTTTGCACATTAGGGATGTTATCATGTTGGGTGCTAGGACAAGCACTTTCTAGTGATACTCATATTAACCTGGTTCTTACTGGTTTGATGGGCTAAAGCTTGATCGAGTATCCACATCCGTATGCAATTATTGCAAGTTTGGTTTTGGTGAATACATAGCATTATTTTGCTAACTATGAGCTTTGTTGCTTTTATTGTTGCTAGTATTTATCTTTAAGCAGTCGAGAATTATAGCATGACAATTAAAGGCCTTTCAGATGGTGAAATTTAGTTGGAGAGTACAGGTCTGAGAATTTGCATTAAATTGTGAATCACTTGTTTTAGACTAGGCAGGGTCTGTTCTCTCTCTCTCTCTCCCTCTCTCCCTATCGAAGAAAGCAGAAATGTTTATTTTTTATTCAAAAATAGGTGGATAGGAATGTTCTTACTACTACATATCCTAGCCCATAATGTTGTTTTGTGTATGCCTTTCAAATGGAAAGCTACAATTGTGTTCATTGGTAGCTTTGTTCCATTCAATCATCTTAATTTTTCCCTCTCAAATTACCAGGTGAGCGGTAATGTTTTGTTTCCTTCTTCAGTTCGGGTAAATGAAGTTTTTAGCCATTAGTGATTCAGGTTAGACTAACTATGTGACTACCAAAAGCTTGAAAGCTTTAAGATGGAATAAATATTACCATTTTCGTCTCTTAACAAAAACCTTTATGTTTTTCTTTCAGTAAATGTTGACTACTTCTTGCTTATGTAAAATTATTATTTGGCTTTTCTGGTAGATGGTTCTTCCTATTGCTGTAGAGGATGTTAAACGAGAAGTCAGGATATTGCAAGAACTCACAGGCCACGAGAATGTAGTTCAGTTTCATAACGCATTTGAGGATGATTCTTATGTATATATTGTTATGGAGTAAGTTTCATGTTCATGGGATCTGTCTGACAATACCATTCACATATTACCATGTTGCTCCTGTAATTGCATCTCACATTTCTGCTTATTGTCCATCATATTTTTTCTCCTTGAACAGTTTTTTTTTACTATCAATCTTCACTTGCAATGCTCTCTATTTTCTTTTACTAATCTTGTCCATGTTTTATATTGTCTTTTATCAGATTATGTGAAGGTGGAGAGTTGCTAGATCGGATATTGGCAAAGTAATAAATCTTGTTTCTCTTCTGTGATAATTTTTTTATTTTTTTCCTGGTTAAATTTATGTGAAAATAATGCACTCAGTATATCTAAAAATGACCATTTTCAGCTGAAACATTTTTCAAACTGTTCACCTTACCACTGCTTTATTTTGTTGAATCAGGAAAGACAGTCGTTATACTGAGAAAGATGCAGCAGTAGTAGTGCGACAGATGCTAAAAGTTGCAGCTGAATGTCATTTGCATGGCTTGGTGCACCGCGACATGAAGCCTGAGGTATTACCAATTTTATCATATGGATAACAAGTATATCATTTGGGCAGAATCATGCTTCTTGAGAATGGATCCTTTTGTTTTTTGCCTGTAGAATTTTCTTTTCAAGTCAACCAAGGAGGACTCGCCTCTTAAAGCCACGGATTTTGGTTTGTCAGACTTCATAAAACCAGGTGAGTCGTATTTTCATCATGCAGAGATCTGACTTATGCTTATATGCATGATATTTACAAAAATATTAAAGGAAGAAAAAAACTTACCATGCTTTCTATGGAGAATTTTCATAATGTGGCTGAATCCCAAAGCCTTTATTATTTTTACTTGTACTCATGAGACTGCAGTATTCTCTTGCCAACCTGTGGTTAGCATTTTTTCTAGCACTTGTTTTGAAACCCATAGATCATTTATATTATTTGATCTAATGAACTGCAGGCAGGAAGTTTAAAGATATTGTTGGCAGTGCCTACTACGTTGCACCTGAAGTATTAAAACGCAATTCTGGACCTGAATCAGATGTCTGGAGTATTGGTGTGATTACATACATTTTGCTATGTGGGAGGCGTCCGTTTTGGGATAAGACTGAGGATGGTATATTTAAGGAGGTGTGATACAATTTTAACTTTGGATGTGGCTTTTTTCGTTTCTGATTCCTACTTGTCTCTGGTATAAGTCATTGCAATTGGACACTCAATGGATTTAGTAGAGCCTTTAGTTTCTGTTATAGTCACTTTTAATGTTGCTTACAGTCAATACTTGATATTGAAATGGATTCGGTATATAGTTGTGTGGAATGGCGCAAAAGGATCCATATATCCAAACCCAACTAGTGGAGACAGTGGCATGGTTGTTGTTTTGTTGCTGCTTACATGTCAATAACCTTCCTTCCACAACACTGTACTTACTTTCCCTTGAACTCTCTGTCATTACTTTTAATCATAGTCAGTTTGTTTTCCAAACATAAAGCAGCCAAACTATCCCATCCTTCACTTTGTTTGTCATCACAGTTCTTCAAACAACCATATTCTTTTCCTAATGTGTTCTAACTATACCTTTTTTCTATATACAGGCCACTTTTTGGCTCCCACTTAATTCAATCACCATGCGTGGATATTTTTCTCTTTTGCATTGTTAAATATTATTTCATCCTTCGAAATTCTAATATTTACTGTATGCAGGTTTTAAGAAACAAGCCTGATTTTCGCCGTAAACCATGGCCAACCATTAGCACTAGTGCAAAAGATTTCGTGCAGAAGTTACTGGTGAAGGATCCTCGTGCAAGACTTACTGCTGCTCAAGCTCTATGTATGTGCCATATTAGTTTTCCATTGAAGAAATAAATGCCTGATTGTTATGATCTATTAGAATTGGGTGCACATGTTGTTTGGTTCTTAAAGCAATTTTTCCTCTTTTTTCTTGCTTAAAGAGTAAAGTTCTTGGTTTTCAACTTTTCCAGCACACCCATGGGTCAGAGAAGGAGGAGATGCATCTGAGATCCCTATTGACATATCTGTCCTGAGTAACATGCGACAATTTGTGAAGTACAGTCGTTTGAAGCAGTTTGCTCTAAGGGTAAAACAATCTTTCTTTTTGTAGGATTGCTCCAAGGGAAAATATGGATGCTTTCATTTTATGAATGGTTGATATTTTGCAGGCATTGGCAAGCACGATTGATGAAGAGGAACTAGCTGATCTTAAGGATCAATTTGATGCCATTGATGTGGATAAAAATGGTGCTATTAGTCTTGAAGAAATGAGACAGGTAGTCTCTTTTTATCAAACTGTTATATGTTTTTCTTGCAAGAAACCTAAAAAATTTCATTCTGTGCATTCCATTCTCTATGAGATACATTTCCATGTATCTGTTTTCTGTATTTTGTTGTAATGATGATGGTTTCATTGCAGGCCCTAGCTAAAGATCTTCCTTGGAAGTTGAAAGAATCACTTGTCTTAGAAATTGTTCAAGCGGTAAGCTTGAATCTTGTTTCCTCTGAATATTTACTGAACTCCAAAGAAAAAAGATGGAATTGAGCCTTGAATTTGTTGATGGAAGCCTTCTTATTTTCCCCATAGTAGTCATTTCTATGTTTTCTGATGTATTAAATTAGCAACGCAACTTGCATTTTTCTTTTTAGTGACCAACTTTTTTTCTGTTAATGAACAAAATACTTTTGGCTTTTAAGAGAGGAGTGTGAGATGCTCCTCCACCTTGGTAACCACTGGCTCCTTGCCTGGCTAGAATCTCATGCCACCAGGACTAGTTATAATGTTCTTTAAGTACTTATGATGGGCATTTTCTTCTAGTGGCCATTGTTTCTTATGTTCTCCCTATCTAGTTTTGTTTTTCATGTTAATTAATACGACTCTGCTTTTGATGAAGGATCCACAATGGTTTTTAGATATTCTTATTTTATATTACAATGCATTAAATGTAGCTATTTGTTTTATTTAAATTGTTTCCTTAGAGATTTTTAAGATTTCTTTGGTGCTTATACATGAAGCACCTATTCTTTTGTTCTGGAGTGGCTTTGGTGTTGTATTGAAAAACTGTACTTCCTTCCTCTATTGCATGTCTCTTTACTCAATCTTCTTTTTCTCTCATCTAATGTTCCATCAGTTTTGCTTGTTTTGGAACTTGATGGAGCTATTTATATGTTTGATGCAGATTGACAGTAACACTGATGGACTTGTAGATTTCACTGAGTTTGTTGCAGCTGCTTTGCATGTCCATCAATTGGAGGAACACAACTCTGAGAAGTGGCAGCTGCGGTCGCAGGCTGCTTTTGAGAAATTTGATATTGATAGAGATGGATATATAACTCCAGAAGAACTTAGAATGGTATTGATATTTCTTTGCATTGAGTATCCTGCCTTGTTATATCTCTTCTTCATGCGAAACTGAAAACGGAAATGAATAAAAAATATTCACATGGTAGCTGAGTTAAGGCTTTTATACTTCATGTTTATTTTAAGTGATTGTTCTTGCTTACCGTGTTAATCCCATTAAGGGCACCATTGTGCATGTTTTGAAAACTTCGGTTGTAGTTTCATTGACAAAATTAACTCAAATACTTGCCTAAAAGAACTTTCCAGCTTTTGAAGTAGTTTCATTTAGTTTTGGCTCTGAATTTATTTGGTGGTAGCTCCTAGATAATGCTTGATGTTAGTTTATGCATCCATCCTTTTCTTCTGATTGTTGTATTTCACTCTTTGTCATGTGCTTAATATGCCACATTGAAGCCTCTTTGTTCATGTATATGACTAGCATTTCACCTCTAGGAAATCCCAGATCATATAGAAGCTCCTAGTTCACTTTGTGCTTGCTTAAGGACAAGGGATGGGTTGTGGTGACTAGCATGGCTTTTGTGTTTCAACTTTCTATTTAAAAATAGATATCAGCACAGATGCTCAAGTTGGTTTTTCTTTATTGCCTTGCAGCACTCAGGCTTGAGAGGTTCTGTTGACCCACTTCTTGAGGAGGCTGACATTGACAAGGATGGTAGAATAAGCCTTTCAGAATTCCGTAGACTTCTAAGAACTGCTAGCATGAGTTCGCAAAATGTGCCAGACCCATCTGGGCACCGGAATTCAAAAAAACTATAGATAAGAATTGCACTTTTAAAGATTGAGACTAGCGAGGAAGCTAGAGAAGTGGAGCTCCTTCTGTGGAAGCTGACCTTCTAGGTTACACTACACCAATTTCCCAATAACCATCCTACCAGGCTCACCTCTTTCTGAAACTCATTTGGTAATTGGTGCATATCCCAGTTGATTGGAACAACAGTGCTTGCTTGAAGTTAAAAGTGCTTATTGAAAGTTGAAGCTGATAGAGGGGGTGCCTTTTTTAAGCACGTGACGTTACTACATGTTAATTGTAGTTGCGAGACACAAGATGAGCATTCCAGTTTCGAAATTTTCAGTATTAATACTGAAACTTCAGTTGTACTCCATTTCTCGTAATTTTATACTTGGAATCCTGTGTTGATATATAATGTAATGTTAACCTCCCCCCACCCCACCCGTGTAGAGGCATATAATGGTAGTAGAGTGGATGTTAAAATAGGACTCTCTTAGCAGAGATTGAATAAAGCTACGCATGATACATATTGCAAGTGTAAAGTCTCATAGCTTTAAGCTGATTAAAGTATTTCCACCATGCTTCCTCGTGCGAAGTGGAGTTTTCAGGATTTGAGCTCTTGATTATTAATTACGTTGAAGGGATAATGATATCCATATAACCAAAGGTTTAAGTTCTTCGGTGAGGTATAATATATATATTGTCATCTCATTTATTAGGCTATGATAGCGTCATCCCTGCAGTTCGTTGTTCATAGAATTAGGTGGCGGAAACTTGCTGTGAATATATATATATATATATATATATATATATATAGCATTTGCTTCACACTCTTGGCTCTCCTTGAGCAAGCACTGAAGAGCTTTTGAATGTGAACCTTAAGATAGGTCATGCAAGAAGATTCACCAAGTGCAGGTTACTACAGGAGCCAATGAAAAGGCAAGGCCCAGGATCCGTTGGACTTTGATATCCCAAAAGACAAGGGATATATCATTCTGCCCTCGCTAGATGGAATGACAACGGCAGGGTAGCATATGCAATGCAACGATTGTTTGTGTTACTCGTGCTGTTGCAGGCAAGGGAGGGGTCGTCATTCCATTTGAAATGATTTGCAACAATCCACGCACCTAGATACATGCTGCCTGGATGATAAATTGCAGAGGAAATGGCTTTAACAATATCGCCGTACTCAAGTAATTCTAACAACAATCCATTAGAGTTGTGTTTTACTGAGGCATTTTTCATTGCCATTGTAAAGCCAACAAGACTAATCAATTTCAAATGTGGCTTTGATGCTACATAAAAAAGGAAGTTTACCAAAGAAAGGAGTGTTAACAACTAGACTGGTTGACCGATTAAAGTATCAGGCATTTTGCGGTGATGATTTACAGAGTTTTCTCCACCAATATGAACTGCTTTTATATTGATCAGCAGACAACTAAAAAGAAACTAGCAGAAAAATCTGAAGCTTTATGCGAGTCGGTCAAGAACCAGGAAAGTTGATTCAGTAGAACGGAGTTGGGCACCCTCTTCCATGTGTCCTGTTGCCGCAGACAACCAGGTGGTTACTCCATAGTTCTGCTATAACCTTAAAATGTGCTACGTCCACAATGAAGCTGTTTGAAATGATCTCATGCTTGTCAGGCTAAGGCTTCATATTAAGGACATTATTATATGAGGGTCATGAGAAACACACGCCATCGTTAAAGTCCGTTCTAAGAAAGTGTCAAGAGGCTCAAAAAACTGGAAACCTCAGTAATTAGGTTTTAGGACATCTCCCGTACTATTAGAGGAGCTGCCTTGAAGAACTTGAGATGATGAGTGCGTACATGAGGAGCTACCATTTTTAATATTTCTTTCCTCCCTTTGACACTAATTGCCTTCCCTTTCTCCAGTCGGTGTATCCTGCACAAATCTTTCAAGTCAGTTTTGTGTCTTCGTTTGCCAAGTATTTGTGCATCATTGTGGAGGAACAGGCATTTTAAGTTCATCACATCTTTCTTTATTTTTTCCTCTTTGATGATCTGTTAACTTGCTTCTGGAATCCTGTTTGCTTGAAAAATGGGAACCAGAAGAATAAATGTTGAAACATGGACTGGCAATGGCACCAGGATTCTGATTTCCAAAGAAGACAAATGGCTGCAATGAGGGATGAATGTGAATCGGTCCTGGAGGAACACGAACGGGAACCGGGTGTGAATAAGGTGGAGGTATTACAACAGTAGGATCAACAGCAGCCCATGGGAACATAGCCCTTCCCTTTTGACGATACTGGGCATTTAAATTTTCAATATCAGCTTTCAAAGATGCCCTTTCTTCTCTGAGCTCATTCTTTTCCTGCATTAACTGCTTAAGATATATTTGCATCAAGCCTGCATTAACTCATTCTTCTTGGCATCAATTACACGAGCAATCACGCAAGCTTAAAGCATAGTGACCACAGGGAACAAACACAAAGAGCCAACCACCTCACATGATTCTCCTGAGAGTGTTGCCCACTGGACCTTTAGTCTGTTCACTTTGGATGTTAGATCCTTCAGCACTTGAATTACGTCTGTCAAAACAGTTGCCTTGTCATTCTTTGGCCTATCGAGTCTGCATGCAAATGTAAGTAATAAGTAACTAGTTAAAAATCAAGCACTTTCATGTTCTATGTGAGAAAGAAGTGCATATTTGTAGCTCATGAATAGTGAAATTATATTATTTATTCACATTTGCTGCAAGGCCAAAAATTTGTGACAAAAGCAACCAGCTTATGGAGGTGGATGCATCAACAAGCTAACAGCCAAACACACACGCACGCACATCCCTGATCCCTCTAAAGTGAGAATTCAAATACTGCAATATTAAGTAAATCTTTGAATATAGTCAGAACTAGAAGTCCAGGAATTCAATAATGAGTCGAATGCACAGTTTGAGTTCATAAAAGGAGATCATTCCTGTGTGAAGGCACTACTAACCAAGAATAACAGCACATTATTGCATAGTGCGCTACCCAATTCAAGAAACTGCTCATAAAGATTATCCCTCAATTTTTCTGTCTGCCTTCTGAACTTCTCTTGCAACAGCTATTGGATCTTTCACTTCCATTTCTTGCCGCTGCCTACCAAAAAGAAAAAAGTGATACCCCATAAAACAAAACCGCAAAGGAGAGAAAAAAAACACTTTAATCAAATATGCACTGCAACATCAACAACTTGCAAAGCAAATTCAATTCAAACTCAATAAGTTTCAATCACAATAAGAAAAAGTCATGCTAAATTACTCTAAAAGAAATGAACTTTAAACAGATATATAGTTCAGAAAAACCTCAAATAGAAACAAACTTTAACCAAAACTAAAAACCAAATCACATCAACAAATTGAATGAGTCACGTTAATCCTAAATTTGATTACATAAAAAAAAATATTCATAGTAGAAAAATAGACATATCCTCATACTTCAAGGTCAAAATTCCTGCTCCTTCACCTTACAATGATATCTAGAGTAATACTAATTCTCAAATTGCACTCTAAAATCACTCCATGTCCACATCCCAGTGGCCCTCCTCAACTGTATAGTCTCCCATCAAAACTATGTTCTATCTGATAATAACTAGGTGTCATAGTCCATCCATAAATCCTCTGGTATTTTTATATGAGTCATGGTACTCTTCACCTTTTGAATCTATCAACTCATGATTTTTGTATTTGGCTCCCCCAAGAAGAGTTCACAAGTCTCCTCATTCATACTCTTTACAATTCATACCAAGGTAACCACATTGTTCGTAGATGTCGTAGCTAGTGGTGCTATTATTGTCATTGCTTTTATTGTCTATGCAAGAACTACAGGATTAGGGTAGGGTGGAGGTACTATTGCAGGTATTGTAGGTGGGGATAGATTCTCATGTCCATCTCTGTTTAATATCTTAGATTGCAGCATCCCTCTCTGTAATAATGCATCATCATCCCGAAATCTTGATGACTCTCCATGTCCAGACTGTGCCGACTTTGTTGGCACATAAGAAACAATATCGATTAAAGGATCACCTTCTCGATCCCCACCAATATCCACATTTTGATTCCCTCTCCTCACTGAAGTCTGATTAGTCATAGCTCCATACCTAGTATGTATCATCCACAAGTAATATCCTCAATTTTTTTAATCAATCACACATCAACATTTCATCATACTTATTCAATAAAAGAAGGTCAAATTCTTTTTTCTTCTAAAATCCATCAAAGTTTCCCCTATATTATTGATACCTAGTTATTGAATATACTTTAAATTTTCTTATTAACACCATCGTAATCACATAGTTCAACTATCCAAGACTATACCATTCTCAACATTTCACAAAACCAACATTTGAATTCTAGAAATAAAACATATACAATTAAATCTTACAAATATACATAACAACAATGATATAATCTAACCATACTAACTTAAATTCATAAAAACTAATATAAAATAAGTTCTTGCCTAATTTAAACTTCTAATAATAAAATTTAAGATTAAACATTACAAAACATAAAGATTACTTTCAAAATAAGACTTCAAAATGATACATGGACAATTCTTAACATTACATATTCTTTTCATATATTAAAAGATATTATATATTCCTACAAGCTAGCACATGATTGATACGGACTTGAAATTAAATTAAAAAAAGTTATAAATAATCCATACAATATTTTATTTTTTTACCCTCAAAACATATAAAAAACATGGCATATGCATAAACCACTATTTTAAATCGATTCCTATGATCTCAATGAACCATCTTGCCAAATCACAACCATTCATGTTATTAATAACCAATGTCAGTAGCCCAAATTCCTGGGCATGAACCCCAATCACTGATAAACTAATTTCTTCACCCAAAATCGAGCACTAACCCTACTACCGGGTAACTCCTTTCTCTATCCAAAACCAGGCAATAGTCCTGCTACCGGGTAACTAGTTCTTCTGCCCAAAATCGAGCACTAGTTTTGCTAACAAGTGACTAGTTCCTCCATCCAAATCAAACACTAACCTTACAACAGGGTTATTAATTCCTCCATCTAAAATTGAGTACTAGTCTCGCTACCCGGTAACTAGATTCTTTACATTTCTTAAACAAAACTTTCAAAAATATATATGATATTTAAGGAAATTAAAATTACATAATTTAATTAAGTTAATAAATGAACTTCAAGTTGCCTAGCATCAACCTGTTGTTGTCCTACTTTCGTAGTCTCTCATGTATCATAAAAGACACAAATTCTTCCAAAATCAAATTTCCATAACTAATTAAATTCCAAAACCACTTAAATTCACATATATAAACTTTCTAATTTTCCCATTAATTATTCCTCAAATTACCATCTAATATAGCTTTTTCATATATTGTTTCATCAATTAAATTGAATATCCACAAATTTATGAATGTTCCTTTAATTCATCCACACAACTAATGAAATAATTTTTCTTTCTAATTGTCATTAATTTATTTGAATGACCATAGTACATTACCCATGCAAATTTTTGAATTTTTTTTACACATGAATGCATTCAAGCATAATTTACCTATCAAATGAATCAAAATCTTATTCCTCATTTCTCCTCTATTTGGCATAATGCCTTCATACAAGGTAATGGGAATTTTCTTTTTCAAACCATTTAATTAATGTGTTTCCCATACATTAATCACACATATCAACACATACATATGGATTTTATACCCATTTTATCAAATAATCCCAACTTCCTATCCGAAAATTCCAACGGTAATGAGATGAATTTTTCAATTGGAAAGTTATCTAATCATTTCTCATGCCAACTAACATTATCTCATCATTAAACAACGTAATAAACAACTAATTTTCACAAATCTCAAATTCTATTTAACACTATGACATTCAATAATTTACATAGCTCATAATCATCCAAACTAATTATTTAGGTTGAGTTTATTACCTCAAATAGCTACTAAAACAAGAGAAAATACAAGGGAAGTCAAGTTTTTTCTTCGCTTTTTTTCCCTCCCTCAACTTTTCTAAAACCCTACAAACTTTAAACCCCCTCCCGGATGGTGGTTTGGCAATCTTGGCTTCCTTTGAAGCCAAATTGCTATTTATATGGCTCCATATTCCCATAGTTACAACATTATCTTAAAGCTTTGTTTGGTGTTTTTCATTTAACTGGGTATTCTTTCTCCACCCAACATTAAATCTATTTTTATAAATAAAAGTTTCCAAACTTTTAACACCTCATCCCAATTTATTTAACATCCCTTTATTCTATTTTTTTTTCAAAAATCTCGAAAATTCTAGTTGAGGTTTACATTTATCCTAATTCTTTTAATTATAATTTTTTGTTTTGGATCTTTTTGTGTAATTGATTTTTTTTTCGATTTCATCATTTTGTATTTTTTTTATTGGGAATTGGGCTTTACGGTTTTTTCATTTATAATGCTTCTGGTCTAATGACCTAGGTTATATGTTTGAAAAGTTAACGCGAGTCGACATACTTTTATTTTGGCTCATTTTATTTTCTGATTTTATTGTTCAACATTATTTTAAAAAATATTGGTTATGGTTTTCTTTAATTTTTTTTCTATCAGGTTATCTTGGTCTTATGATTTAGATCATGAGTTTTACAGGTTGACCCGGGTTGACTCACCCTTATTACTTAGATTACATGTCTATCACATTAACTTTGGTTAACTTACGTCGATTCTATTTGACCATTTTCTATCCAATTTCATATTTTCAAAGGTTTTTGTTTTTCAAGCTATCATGGTCTTTTACTCTTTTTTAAAAAAAAACAATTATTCATCTACTATCATTGTCTACTTTTTTATCATTTAATTAAAATAAAACCAACCTTTTAAACCCATTGAAGACTGTAACCCGAGTCATTTGTTTTTCGTATTTCTTTTGAATGCACTTGTGCCACATAAACTTTGTCTTTTCCTTACTTTTATTTTATTTTATTTTATTTCTGTTTCTAATTTTGATATTAATTGATACCTTTTTTTAATACGTTTTTTTTTAAATATTTTTTAATTTATATTTCAATTAATATCATTCCTCTATGATTATTAATATGTCTTTATATATATAAACTTTGTTTTTTAAAAATAAAAATTTATTTATTTTTAGATAATATTTTTAATATGTGTAATTTTACATAAATTTTTTTTATTCAATCAATTTCATATGTATGCTTATTTCTATTATCATTTGATTGAATAAAAAAATTCAATAAACATAACCAGATAAATATCTCATGTTATGAGATCAAATATCTTGATCTACGTCTATTTCTTGATTTTTAAAATTTTATATTTAGTATTATTAATGAAATTTTTTATTAATTTATTTACATAAATAATTATCAAATTACTTAATTAGATACTTGCATAATTGTTTTTATTTACATTTATAATTTTATTTTAAAAAAAACAAGTTAAAAAAGCCACCCGCTGCGAAACGTGAGAAATGGAACGTTTATACTAATTTGAAAAGGTTAAAAAAACCATGTCGCTAGGTACGCAACCGACTTGTAGTTTGGCTATTTTCTCTGCATTCACCCGCAACCTTAAAAACACCACAAAAAAAGGCAACAAACACCAACTCATTTATCCATGGGGAACCCAATAAAGATAGTATCTTACAACGTTAATGGCCTAAGACAACGAGTCTCGCAATTTGGGTCTCTCTCAAACCTCCTAAACACTTTCGATGCAGACATCATTTGCTTTCAGGTATACAAAATCCGATGAACTCTCATTTTCTTTTATTTTTTGGTCTTCACAATCTTGATCGATGCAAATTTAACATACAGGAAACAAAATTAAGAAGACAAGAATTAACATCTGATTTAGTAATAGCTGATGGGTATGAATCTTTTTTTTCTTGCACGCGAACTAAAGATAAAGGCCGTACTGGGTACTCTGGTAAGGTGTTCGATGAGTTGCTTAAATGAAATACAAATTAAAATTGTCTAAAAACTTCTGCCTTTTTGGTGATGATTTTTGTCATCTTTATAGGGGTTGCAACATTTTGTCGTGTAAAGTCTGCATTTTCGAGTACTGAAGTGGCATTGCCGGTTGCGGCAGAGGAGGGTTTTACTGGGTTCATTGACCGGTGTAAAAGAAATGAAGGGCTTGAGGAGTTTGAGAAAGATGAGCTTGTTAAGGTTGATAGTGAGGGACGGTGTGTCGTTACTGATCATAATCATTTTGGTGCGTTTAATGTAAAAAACAATATTGCATTTGTTATGTGTTGATTGGTAATTTGGTTGACAGCTTTGGTTTTTATTGCATTTTTTGGTGGAATTAGTCTAAGGGAGCCTTTAAATATTTGGTAAAGTTCCGATTTTGATGTGGAGTTTGTGATGGAATTGATGTTGATTATTTTGTTTTCTACAGTTCTTTTTAACTTATATGGGCCTAGAGCAGCCCATGATGATACAGAGAGAATTGAGTTTAAGATGAAGTTTTTTAAGATATTACAGGTATTAACTTCGCTTCTTTTCATTGTTACTGGTGATTATGCATGATGTGGCTTGATGGGTTTTATAGTTTACATTTTGTTTTGCCTTTCAGTTTTTCCCTGTTAAAGTTGAATTATTTGATGTTGGTAGTGTTTAATAGTTTATCCCTGATGAATGAAGAGTTCTGTGTGCTTTGATTGATTTTGGTAATCTCTGTTGTAGAAAAGATGGGAGAATCTTCTGCATGAGGGAAGGAGGGTATTCGTTGTTGGTGATCTCAATATTGCACCTACTGCTATGGATAGGTGTGATGCAGATTCAGATTTTGAGAAGAATGAGTAAGCTGTGAGCTAATTTATAAGCAGTGCTTGTCTATTATGCTATGACTATTTGGAGTGGTCAGTTAAATAAGTACACAAAACTTTACCAGTCAAGGCAAGCACTGAATAAGGTTCTATTCACTTATCTGTAGATTCAGAAGATGGTTCAGGTCCATTCTAATGATGTCAGGTGGCCTCTTTGTTGATGTTTTCCGAGCAAAACATCCTGACAGGTTTCAAAATTTTCACTTGATTTTCAATTTGCAAAGTTTTAAGTCTGGATTTGGATGTTGAGTTATATTTGGACAGCAAAAAGGGAGTTGAAGTTCTTATATAAAATTGTACCTTTCACTGTCCTTGTTTACTGACCTCTTCATAATAGAGTCTTGCATCAACTCTTTTCCCCCTTTCTGTGATTGACAATAATCCTTCATATCCTTGCACATATAAATTTGCATGTCGCTACTTAGTTTTGTTTCCTTAGTGGGGTATCCTCTGATTCATTAAAGTTTCCATTGATTAGTATCTTTCAAAGTGTTTTTTTTTTAATCCTTGCATCATGATAATGTCATTCTATGATCTCTTCTTTTTCTTTGGGAGTAAGTTGGTATTGAATCCTAGTTCTTCCACCTTGAATTGTCCTACAGAAGAGAAGCATACACGTGCTGGTCATCAAGTACAGGTGCTGAACTATTTAATTTTGGGAGTAGGATTGACCATATTCTGTGTGCTGGACCATGCTTGCATCAAGAGCATGACTTGCAAGGCCATAACTTCTTATCCTGCCATGTCAAGGAATGTGACATATTGACACAGTATAAACGCTGGAAACCTGGAGACTCAACTAGGTATCATTGGATCCAGATATATTCTTGAATGTAGCAATGCCATGAAACCTCTCAGTTTTCTTTGTTGTTTCAACCTGTATGTGCATGTGTTTCTATCCTTGTTTGCTTGTTCAAGTGTATATGGATGAGTCTGTCTGCATGTCTGTGCAAACTGCGAAGACCATAAGTTTCTCTACTTGCCTAAACAGGTGGAAGGGAGGGCGGGGCATCAAATTGGAAGGTTCAGATCACGCTCCTGTTTATATGAGTTTGGAAGAAATCTGTGATATACCCAGACATAGCACTCCACCTTTATCTGCTAGATATCTGCCCATGATTCATGGTGTCCAGCAAACTCTTGGTGTGACAATTTTGTTCTTGATGATAGTTCGTATTACTTTGTTTTGTTCATTTTAAGAAATCTGCTGCCTCTTTTATTTTTTTGTGTGTGTAAAGCCCATGTAGTAATTTGAAGTTCTTAACCTTGTGCAGTGACCTTGTTGATGAAAAGGCAGGCTGCTACACAAATTCAATCCTCCAGGATATCAAGTTCATTTTCAGATGGAGATGCTACCATAAAGGCATGCAGTGAAAGCATCAAAAGATCATTTAATGAATGCAGTGTATCTCGCCCATCTACAAGTCCGTCATGTTCTTTGACTGAAGAGTTTGATAGTGCCATTTCCAAAAGAGATGAGAATTCCAAGGATTTGACTGATGAGAATCAGGGCTGTCCTGACACTACAATGATACTGCAAAGTCAGCATACTAAGTTTGTGCCTGCTGAGGGAACCAAGAAAAAACCAAGAAAAAGTCGGTGTTCCCAGCTCTCTCTCAGATCTTTTTTCCAGAAAAGTCCGAACCTTAGCACTGGTGCTGAGAACTCTTCTACTAATGCTTCGCCTAGTCAGGCAGAACCAAACACTAGCAGTTACTCGAATGGTTCTCATGCACCGGGTGATAAAAGCAGCAGTCCCAGGCATTGCCAACTGAATCCAAGTGCAGGATCTCAGTATCAAGATAAGGGAAATGATGGCTCGCTTGAGAGAGAGAAAAATAATGTTGCTTTGTTGGAATGGCAGAGGATACAGCAGCTCATGCGGAATAGTATTCCTGTTTGCAAGGGTCATAAGGAACCCTGTGTTGCTCGGATAGTAAAGAAACCAGGTCGTACTTTTGGGCACAGATTTTTTGTCTGCTCACGAGCTGAGGTATTCGCACTAATCCTTCAAATCCAGCTAATAAATGATACTTGCACATCTAACTATGCTTTAGCAAACAAGTCAAATGCTTTTGGAACATTATAAGTTAAAATCATATAGTAGGTAGAAAATGAAGCTATTCTTGCAAATGACTTATCTCCAGTACTGTGCAGATTTTGGCAGATAATATTTGAACTCTGCTGATGATCCTTTGCTTTTCTATTTTTTTTTTTTTGGTCTTGTAGGGACCTGTATCCAATCCTGAAGCAAATTGTGGCTACTTCAAATGGGCTTCTTCAAAATCCCAGCGCAAATGACCGCTTGTGGTTTATAATGTAAATAACTTTTTTTTGCATTTCTTGTGAAATTTCCGTTCCTGATTCGTATTTTTGTTGCGTCCTTCATTCAATCAAAGCAGGTGCACAAGCGGAGGATGTTCTGCAGGGGCTGGTTGTGTCATGTGAAATTGTTGCCCTTTTATTCTGTTGGATGCTATCTGGCAGCTGCATTTAATGAATAGGATGATAAAAAGAGCACGTTCTGATACACAGACGACGTCTTTAAGCATTAGATAATTTAGATTATTAATCCAGCCCATGCCCGTGTGCTTATGACAAAATCCCCATTATGAGAGGAAGAAAGCAGCTAGTAGTTAAAAGTGAGCCTTGGATTATTTATGTAAACAAATCCAAAATCCCCCATTTCTATCCTCCAGCTAAAGACTAAAAGAGCATCGTGAGTTGAGGTGGCAAGAAGGTCTGCTCCCCAACTTCCCGTCCTCATCATCCTGGTTTGAACGTCGAGATAAGTATGTGCTAAATAACTTAGTGAACGTACTGCAAACATTCTTTTCGGTTGTCTAGCTAGGATTGGAGGTTATTCCATTCTCTTTGATAAAAATAATAATATTATATATACATTACATTCTATATATATATATATATATATATATATATTATCTTTTTATCTAAAAACAATCTTTATGGTATTTATGTTAAAATTGAAATTTAGGATTTTTTAAAAATTAATTAAAATCAAGTATGGAGATTAAACTACGGCTGGTGAAAACTTTTAATTTCATGAATGAGTGCAACCCGTTATTGTTGGCTCGAGATAGGATTATTGTTAAATATTAATGAAATTCAATATCAATATAGACATGAACGTCAACTTTCAACTTTCCTTGTAAGTGATTGGCAAGTAAGCAAACATGTTCTGCAATGTCTCAACTCTCAAGTCAATGTTATAGTCAGGATTGAAAGAAAACATTTTATTTCACAGAAAATATTATAGAAAGAGCTAAAAGAGACTGGCAATTCACTGCAACCCACCTTCCAAATCACTATCGACTATATATACTTTTTTTTTTTTTTTTTTTTGATAGTCAAACTCTTGAAATTTGTAATTTTATCATAGTTATCAAACTTGATCCGGTAGTTGACTAGGCTAAGGGACCGGGTTCCGGATTTCATGGGTCAACTCGGAATATTAAAAAAAAATATTTAAAATTTTAATATTTTATATCAAAAAATTAAGAAACAATTCATGTAAATATATACTATATATGTTATAGATAATGAAGTTTTAAAATATATTTTAAATTTTTTTTTATTCCAAATTGAAAAGATACTATGTTACCCTTTTAAGTTGAAATATTTAAACAAATTTTTTTTATCCCACATTGAAAAAACATAACTCCTTTTCTTGTGAATATAGAGTATATTTATTAAAGGGCTTCAAATCCCACATTGAAAAAATAACTTCTTTCTTGTGAACATAGATACATATTAAAGGGTTTCAAATCACATATTGAAAAGATATTATGTTATCCTTTTAAGTTGAAGTATTTAAATCAAACATTTTTTATCCCACATTGAAAAAACTTAACTTTTTTCTTGTGAACATAGAGTATATATACGAAAGGGTTTTAAATTCCACATTGAAAAAATAACTTTTTTCTTGGAAATATAGAGTATATATACTAAAGGGTTTCAAATCCCACATTAAAAAAATAAATTATTTTTCTAGTATTTATATAGTGAACTTTAAAAAGTGTTAATAACCAACTAAAAAAAATATAAAAAAAGAGAGGTATAGGAGAAAAACCACATTTGAAAAAAAAAAAACATCAGGTCTCATCTGGGTTCACCCGGGTTATGGATCGACACTCACACCCCCATCAAATATATATATGTTACTTTTTTATTTTATGATGAATAATAAATAGTAATTGGATAATGGACATCCATATATATTTTTAAAAATCTATAGATAATGTTTGGATATCTAATTTGTTTTGTTGATTACCAGTAGAGTATCAATACAGTACAAATTCATTGTACCCATAACCATCCGTGCCCATTATTATTGGTATATGTTAATGATAAGCCACATCGATGAGCAAGGCCCCTTAGGCTAAATCCCAAATATATGCAGGCGGTATGCAGGTATCCATAAGAGAGTTTATATGCAGGCGGCATGCAGAAGAGTATTTATGGTCACGTAAAGAATGAAAAGATTGTGATGGGGAGGACTGGGTCACCTACAGGACTGGGTCATTTGCAGTGGCGAACTTTTCATCATTTTTATTTCAATTTGTTATAGTTGTTATACTTATTGTTTCGTACGTGTTATATTCAGTTTTTACATGGGTAATCTCAAATCGTGAGTTACCAACTTTCCCTTTATTTCGATTTCCTATACTGGTTTTGCTTATTTAAAGCAGTTGAAAATTATCAATAAAGGCAATCAATCAGTATCTAAAATCTGTGGTACTTTCTCACCCGAAGAGAAACAAACATTTATTGTTGAATATTTGTTGGGGCTTATCATTGATATCAGAGCCAGGTTTTAACAAGCCTAGATATTATGGGCACTAATAAGAAACGAATTGAGCAGTTAGAAGATGGGCTACACCGAATGGAGTTCGGCATGGCTGATAGACTGCAACATCTAGAAGAAACGCTTAACCGTCTTTCTGATGTGCTGCTTGCAAATCAAGAGCCTCCAAACCAGGACAACCAACAACGTGAAGGCCACGAGGGGGGACGACTAATTGTCTCTTCCAAGACAACGCGACTTGAATTTTCTAGATTTTTAGGAGATGATCCAACGGAGTGGTTTAATCGTGTGAATCAATTTTTTGAATTTCAGAATACTCCAGAAACTCAGAAGGTCTCTCTAGCTTCCTACCACTTGGAAGGGGAGGCCAACCAGTGGTGGCAATGGATTCACAGGTTGACTGAAGAAGAAGGACACGTTCTATCATGGGCAAATTTTAAAGACGAACTCTGGGCTCGATTTGGCCCTTTAGAGTGTGAAGATTTTGATGAAACCCTTTCAAGGATAAGGCAAGAGGGTTCCCTATGAGATTACCAACGAGAATTCGAGCACTTGGGCAACCGAGTACGTGGATGGACATAGAAGGCTCTTGTGGGTACATTTATGGATGGTTTTAAAACTGAGATTTCAGATGGGATACGCATGTTTAAGCCTCAAACCTTGAAGGAAACCATTAGTTTAGCCCGGATGAAGGATGATCAACTTAGCAGACAAAAGAGGTTTATCAGACCTACACCACCAATGAGATTTACACTATCCCCTCCCTGTGTCAATCGAGCTGCACCAACAGTCCCTGCCAATCCTGTTCGGTGCCTCACCTGGGAGGAAATGCAGCGGAGGAGAGCTCAAAATTTATGTTTTAACTGCAATGATCATTTTGCTGCAGGACATAAATGTTAAGAGCCACGAATACTAATGTTGGAAGGTTACGATGGCAGCAACACTTTTTTATGTGATAATGATAGTGAAGAACAACCGGTTCAAAAGAATTATGAAACCATTGAACCTGAATTACATTGCATGCGTTGACAGGATGGGCTGCACCCAAGACTATGCGCATTGCTGCCAGGATTGGTTCCTACGATGTCATCGCACTCATCGACAGTGGATCAACTCACAACTTCATTAGCGAAAGATTGGCCAACGGGATGCGATTATCAGTGGTGCCAACCACAACTTTCACGGTGCGAGTAGCGAATGGCAAGAAATTGAGGTGTCAGGGGCGTTTTGAAGAAGTCGGAGTGGACCTGCAAGGCACTCATTTCTCTTTATCTCTTTATTCTCTTCCTCTTACAAGGTTAGATCTAGTCCTGGGAATCCAATGGCTGGAAATGTTGGGTTTCGTGGTTTGCAACTAGAAACAATTAACCATGGAATTTCTTTGAAAGAACCAGATTAGGCAGTTACAAGGAACGAACGATGAAGCCATTCAAATTGCATCAACCAATGAATTAACCAAAGAGGCTCGTCAGAACCATGCCATTTTTGCAATATTTCTACAGGTCAATACTGCGGAGCCACACAACAAAACAATTCATCCTGACATGAAGGCAATCTTGCATGAGTTCTCAGAACTATTAAAGGAACCGATAGGTCTACCACCCATCAGAGAAGTTGATCACTGCATCTCCCTCAAGGAAGGAATCAAACCTATTAATGTTCGACCATACCGTTATGCATACTATCAAAAGGAGGAAATTGAGAAATAAGTCCATGAAATGCTAAACTCCGGCCTTATTTGACCAAGTACAAGCCCGTTTTCATCACCTGTACTGTTGGTGAAGAAGAAGGATGGAACTTGGCATTTCTGCACAGATTACATGGCACTTAATGCTGCCACCGTGAAGGACCACTTCCCTATTCCTATAATTGATGATATGTTAGACGAGCTCTATGGTGCTTTATATTTCACCAAACTAGATCTTAGAGATCGGTATCATCAGGTACAAGTTATTCCTATAGATATTCTAAAAATTGTTTTCCGTACTCATAACGAACATTATGAATACTTGGTTATGCCATTTGGCTTGTGTAATGCACCCTCTACATTTCAAGCTATCATGAACTCTATATTTTGGCCTCATCTTAGAAAATTTATATTGGTTTTCTTCGATGACATATTGGTCTATAGTCCTACTTGGGACATGCATTTGATGCATGTAAGACAGACTCTGGCGATATTAAAGCAGCATCAGTTCTTTGTCAAAACTAGCAAATGTGTTTTTGGCCAACAAGAGCTGGAGTATCTAGGGCACATTATCACCAATCATGGAGTGAAGGTAGATGAAAACAAAATTGCAGCAATGGTGGCATGGCCACGACCCACTAATATTTCTGAGCTACGTGGGTTTTTAGGGTTGACAGGATATTACAGGAAGTTTGTAAAAAAATTATAGCATTGTGGCGCGGGCTCTCAACAATCTCCTTAAAAAGGGCCAATTCGGATGGCATGAAGAAGCTGAAACTGCTTTCCTTGCGCTCAAACAAGCCATGACAACTACACCAACGCTAGCAATGCCCAACTTCAAAGACGTCTTCACTATTGAAACTGATGCATCAGGTGACGGTATTGGAGCAGTATTAACTAAGCAAGGTAAACCAATGGTATTTATGAGTCGAGCACTTAGGGTGGCAAAAAAATCTTGGTCCACTTACTCCAAAGAGATGTTAGCCATCATTGAAGCTATATGTCTGTGGCGACCATATCTTCTACGCCGAAAGCTTTATATTCAGACGGATCAACGAAGCCTAAAGTATTTGTTAGAGCAATGTATCACCACACCAGAGTAGCAAAAATGGGTAGCCAAGCTCTTAGGCTATGACTATGAGATCACATATTGTCCCGAACGTGAAAATTCTGCAGCTGATGCTCTCTCTCGCAAACAAGGTAGTCCTGTTCTTCACCATCTTTTTTTTCCCTCAGGTTACCTTATAGGAATAAATTAAACAAGCGGCAAAGACAGATTCGTACATGTAGTCCATGAGCCAGGCAACCACGAACCAACTACACAGCCACTATGTGTGGCATAATGGCCTACTTCGTTACAAGGAACGAGTCATCGTCCCGACAGATTCTACCCTACATGCAAAGCTGCTGCATGAAATGCATGACACCAAGATAGGCGGCCACTCTGGTGTACTGCGCACCTATAAAAAACTGGGATAAAAACTATATTGGTCAGGGATGCGTAAATTAGTCCAAGAATATATCAGGAATTGTGTGGTGTGCCAGAAAACAAAGTCGGAAACATTAGCACCCGTAGGTCTCCTCTAGCCACTGCCCGTTCCTTGCCAAGTGTGGGATGACATCACACTGGATTTTTTTTGAGAGGTTACCCACCTCACAGGGCAAGGATACCATCATGGTAGTCGTCGATAGGCTCAGTAAATCAGCTTATTTTCTTCCCCTTAAAACATCATTTTATAGCTAAAAGCGTTGCAGAGAAATTTATGAAATGTGTTACTAAGCTCCATGGCATGCCAAAGTCTATCGTCAGCGACCATGATCCAGTTTTTGTGAGCCATTTTTGGCAAGAGCTCTTCAAGATGTCAAGTACTAAATTGCAACTCAGCTCCGCGTATCACCCACAGACCGATGGCCAAACGAAAGTTGTTAATCGATGCGTTGAACAATATGTTAGATGCTTTGTCCACCAATGGCTAAGAAAATGGAGCTTCTACTTACCTTGGGCAAAATACTGGTACAATACAACGGACCACATCTCAACTGGCATGACCCCTTTTCAAGCACTATATCTACACCCATTATTCCATTATACAATAAAGGACTATCCCCAGTACATGAAGTGGATCAATAATTATAGGACCGAGATGAATTACTCCAACAACTCAAGGTCAACCTTGCACGCTCAATTAATCAGATGAAACAAATCGCAGATAAAAAATGAAGAGATGTGTCATTTGAGGTTGGTGATTTAGTGCTTCTGAAACTACATCCTAATCGCCAGCAAACAGTTTTTAAAATAAAATACCAGAAACTTACCAGCCGCTTCTATGGGCCCTATGAAATTCTGGAAAAAATCGGCCCCATCGCTTACAAACTCCACTTACCAGCAGAGTCGCGCATTCATCCGATATTCTATGTCTCCATACTCAAACGGTACAACACTAACAAGGATGATGGCGAACACAACACAGAGATACCATCATTCAATGAAGATGGGGAAGTCCTACTGATACCACAGGCTGCTATCGATCATCGCTGGATCAAACAAGGCGCCCAAATTATCGAAGAGAGTTTAGTCCACTGGAAATATCTACAGTAGAGGAGGCGACGCGAGTATCCACCAAACAGTTGTTGGAGTTGTTTCCAAACATATTGATAAGCCACGTTGATTAGCAAGGCCCCTTAAGCCAAATCCCAAATATATGTGTTGAAGTTAAACATGAATTGTTAATTGCATGTGCCATGTAGGAAGATTGGAACGTGAATAGTATATGCAGGCGGCATGCAGGTATGTAAAAGAAAGTTTATATACAGGTGGCATGCAGAAGAGTATGTATGGTCACGTAAAGAATGAAAAGATTGTGTTGGGGAGGACTGGGTCACCTACAGGACTGGGTCATTTGCAGTTGCAAACTTTTCGTCACTTTAATTTCAGTTTGTTATAGTTGTTATGCTTGTTGTTTCATACGTGTTACATTAGTTTTTACGTGGGTAATCTCAAATCGTGAGTTACCAGCTTTCCCTTTATTTCGGTTTCCTGTACCGATTTTGCTTATTTAAAGCAGCCAAAAATTATCAATAAAGGCAATCAATCAGTATCTAAAATTTGTGGTACTTTTTCACCCGAAGAGAAACATTGAATATTTGCTGGGCTTATCAGTTAATGAAATCCAATGTCATGTTAGGCATGAACATCAACGATACATTTGGTTTATAAGAAAATGCATATTATTTTCCTTATAAGTGATTGCCAAGTATGATAACTATGTAAACATATTTGTATCTACCATGACTTGAATCAATTTTGTAGTTAGTGATGACAATTTCATTTAAACCTATCTGATATGATTTGAAAGAGTAAGGTTTTGTAGATAGTTACATTACCTGATATGTAATGAATAAAATATCAATATTTGGATAAATGTTTTGCCATTTATTATACACACACACTCACCCCCTTGAATTTACATGTTACTAGTTTATTTTATGTTAAATAATAAATAGTAATTCGATAATGGATAACCATATGTATTTTTAATAATCTATAAATAATGTATGAATATTTATATTTTTTTGTTGTTGATTATGGATAGGGTATCAATATAGTGGAAATTTAGTGTATCCTTAGTAATATCTGTTGGGGATTCCGGCTCCCCCATGCGCGGATCGGTGGTGTACTGATAGTTGCTCAACGGAGGGATAAAGCACACTGACACAATATTTTACGTGGTTCGGCAAAACCGCCTACATCCACGGGAGAGAGTCATTGTATTAGAGATAGAGAAAGGTTACAATACATACATGTAGAGGAGGAGGATTACATCCACTCTACTCAACTCATCAACTCATCTTTGCTGCACTTGCAGCTGCTGCCATTGTAGCTCTTCTCTCTTTCTCTCTATTCTCTTCACACACTCACGTTCTCTCTCACACCTTTGCTCTCTAAAATCATGCCTCTTTTATAGGCATCCATGGTGCTGCTCCACTTGTTCTTTTGTCAACAAAGGTGGCTGCCAACTCCTACTCTTCTTCAACAATGGTGGCTGCCAATGGTCAATGGTTGGTGTTGTCCATTTTCTACACATGCAATGGCAACAACCCAACAATCACCCCCTTTGCCATTCATGTGGGGCAACTGTCCTCTTGCTTCTTCAGTACAAGCTTGCATTCTGCATCTTTTCCAAGCTTACCATTCTGAGAGCGTCTGTGGCCAAGTTTACAGGTACTCGCCAAACCTTTCAATCACCAGAGTCACCAAAGCACACCTTTTCTCACACAAAAGGATCACTACAACCAGATGGTATGCCACATCACATCTGAAGAGTGTTAACGCTTGTCTCTGGGACACAACATTCCCTTTCGAGCGTATCAACCATGCTCGGTCCGGAATGATTCATCAAGCCTCACACCAAGGCTTACAACACCCCCTCAAACGGAAATTTCTATTTCCAAGTGCGATAGTCATTATCTGAGTATCTCAATATGATCACGAGCTCACCACTCTTCCAAGAGTCTACTCATCCAGGAGTTGCGTCTGCCCTCTGTTCCACTCTAGGAACCACGCCTTACTTCTCCGTGAGTCTCTCGCTCTTAGTCGTAAGAGTCCAGGTAGCTCTCCACCTTTAACCATGGGGGCAGCCCATTAAAGGTTGATCCATATCTGTCTTCATACTCTGAGTATTACAATGCCTTCACTGAGCTCACCACCTTGACAAGAGTCAACTTGTTCCGGGAACCTGCGCATGCCCTCTGCTCCTTCATAGCAGCCGCGTCTTAATGCTCCACAAGTCACACACTTATTGTCCAAGGCAAATGTCTTATAGCTCATTGATCTTTAGCATGGGGGCAATATCCATGAAAGTCAATCATGCATCTGTCTCCATACTCATCATAGCCACTTCATTGGCTATCCATCTGTCCACTCATATCCAGCCATCATTTTGGCTCTGGGGTTGTTCTGAACTTGGGCTCCTATCGTGGCCCACACACCTTCTCCTTAGGTGTCTCCGCTCGTCGTCATGCGGCGGTCTGAATTGGGGCTCCTATGGTGGCCCACACACCTTCTCCTTAGGTGTCTCCGCTCGTCGTCATGCGGCGGTCTGAATTGGGGCTCCTATCATGGCCCTCACACCTTCTCCTTAGGTGTCTCCGCTCGTCGTCATGCGGCGGTCTGAATTGGGGCTCCTATCATGGCCCTCACACCTTCTCTAAGGTGTCTTCGCCTGTTGTCATGAGGCGGTCTGAACTAGGGCTCCTATCACGGCCCTCACACCTTCTCTAAGGTGTCTTCGCCCATTGTCATGGGGCGGTCTGATCTTGAGCTCATATCAAGGCCCTCACACCTTCTCTAAGGTGTCTTCACCTTTCATAGGTGGTCGCATCCTCCTTCAGCTGAGATGCTTCAAAGTGGCTCAAAAAGTCTCTACCACCATGTGCACTTATGGGGGAGATTACTGCCACTGACTACATAGAAAGAGAAAGTTGTTGTATACTCCTCGCAATCCTCCACCTCGATTTCTATGTTTGGAGCTTCTGTGCCTTTCTGCTTGACAGCTCCACCTACACCAACTCTCTTTGGTGTCTTCGCCTTTCATCATAGGCGGTTGCCTTGTATCACAGGCATTTGCACCCCCTCAATTAGGTGCTTCTACAACAGCTCTCTTTCCATCCTTGCATGCATTGGAAAGGTCTTCGCCTGTTGTCTTCATCAAGAGCATAAGAGACTTCTTGTTGTACAAACTTTAACAGTCTCTGCTCTGAGCTTCATCTGGGAACTCTTCTTCTCCTTGCACCTGTTGTCTCATTACAGTACCTCGTTGGATCTTACGGGTACTCATGCACAATCTCCGTGTGCCCTCGTGCAATTTCTGTTCTCCAGATTTTCCCCCTATTCCTTGCTTATGTTTGACAGCAGCTCATCCTGTCATAACACCTGTCCAAGTCAAAATAGGGTGCCAATCTTTATCCCCTGCTGTATTTCTCTTCCATTATCAGGGTCTTCATCAATTCTCCCCTCGAGAAATCACAGTCACCGAATCTAACTTCTTTGGAGAAATCACCACTTCATCAGATCCTTGATCATACGGAACCCAACTGTTCCCTTGTGCCGCCATCCTGCTAGTCTTCAACTGTTTCATTACAAACTGCTGTATATACGAAAATAGTACCGTGTGGATAATCCTTCCACTAAGCAAGTTCCCAGGAAAGATTGGAGGGGTCACACTGGTCCCGCTTAAAACCCAATCTCCTAGACAGAACTTCTTAGGCCATATCTATCCATCGTACTGTCTTTCCGTATATACAACCATTTGCTAGCTTTGTCCCGGCTTTTCTTTACAAGTGATCTGGAATATACTGGTTTAATACATGATTTCTCAACATCTGGCGAGACTACCAGTGCTTAGATTCGTCAAGATTGGTCTTTCTTAATTTTCACTCTTCACCTCAAATTATCCACATGATCGGGTGTCCAGAGTGTCCCAATTTTACCTTCCCTCAAGGCAATTCAAATCTCCCCACTTAGCAGTTCAACACATGTAATTGGGTAAACATGTGCACCTTCTTCTTCTTCATCTCCATCGACCACCATGATGACCTTCAGATGCCTCCTAATCGGGCAATCTCTTTTGTTAATTCACCACCGCCATTTTTGGTCTAAACTCTCAACGATCGGACCGTACCATTGCATCCGGAATGATCAAATTAGCTGGACACAAGTCTGAAATCGTCAAAATCGCATTTCAGACGGCTAAGATTTGATCAAAACAATTCTGGCCTGATGAGCGGCCCAGATTCAATCTCAGATCCGGTTGCACGTAGACTCTGCTGCACAGAATCTTATCCCTCGGCTCGCGGCTCGGCTCCAACACGGCTCGGCTCAACTCGGCTCGGCGTGGCTCGGCTCACGACTGGTGACGTGGCAGGTGGGTCCCACCGTGATGACGTGTCTGATGATTGGACGATGACATGCTGCTGACTGTATGATGACATGGCATGCTGACTGGACGCTGACGTGCCTTCTGACTGGACGCTGACGTGCCTGCTGACTGGGCGCTGACGTGCATGCTGACTGTGTATACTGGCGTCATGGTTACATCATGATGACGTCATCCTTATCCGGGTCTGGCACGTGGGTCGGGTCGTCTGGTATTCGGGTCGGGTGAGCTCATCCGGGTGAAGAAGACGCGTGTGACGCGTGGCGCGCGTCTGTGCGCGTGGGCAGTCTCCTCGCCGGCGCGTGACGGCGCGTGAGGACGTTTCCGACGTCCGATTTCGACGCGGTTTTCACCAGTGGCTTCGTCTCTTCTCCTCTACACAGTGGTATGGTCAAAACACAATTTTGACAACTTTCATTTTTGAGCAAAATCAAACACCCCTTTAAACCATGTGCTCTGATACCAATTGTTGGGGATTCCGGCTCCCCCATGCGCGGATCGGTGGTGTACTGATAGTTGCTCAACGGAGGGATAAAGCACACTGACACAATATTTTACGTGGTTCGGCAAAACCGCCTACATCCACGGGAGAGAGTCATTGTATTAGAGATAGAGAAAGGGTTACAATACATACATGTAGAGGAGGAGGATTACATCCACTCTACTCAACTCATCAACTCATCTTTGCTGCCATTGCAACTCTTCTCTCTTTCTCTCTATTCTCTTCACACACTCACGTTCTCTCTCACACCTTTGCTCTCTAAAATCATGCCTCTTTTATAGGCATCCATGGTGCTGCTCCACTTGTTCTTTTGTCAACAAAGGTGGCTGCCAACTCCTACTCTTCTTCAACAAAGGTGGCTGTCAACTCCAGCTCTTCTTCAACAATGGTGGCTGCCAATGGTTAATGGTTGGTGCTGTCCATTTTCTACACATGCAATGGCAACAACCCAACAATATCTGCCCATTATTATTGGTAAATGTTAATGAATTCCAATGTCATGATAGACATGAATAAGGAATGACAATTTCATTTAAATGTGATAAAAACTTATCCGATCTGACCTTAATGAATAGGTTTTTGTAAATAGTTACATTACACGATAGCTAATGAATAAAATATTAATATTTGGGTAAGTGTTTCGTCATTTAATACACACATGCTACTATTTTATATTATATTAAATAATAAATAGTAAATTGATGATGAATATATATCCATATAGATTTTCGTAACTCTATAGATAAGAAATGTATATCTAAATGTTTTACACGTAGAGTATGAATATAGTGGAAATAAAGTGTACGTACCCCTAACCATCTCTGCCTATTATTGTTGGTAAATTTTAATGAATCCAATATCAAGATAGAGATGAACATCAACCGTACATTTGGTTTATAAGGAAATGTATATTATTTTTCTTTAAAGTGAATGGCAAGTGTACTAACCATGCAAATATATTTGTATTTGTCACATCTTAAATTAAATTTATAATTAGAGATGACAATTTGATTTAAACCTGAAAAATACTCTTCCAATCATACACTAATGAGTAAGTTTATTTTTTTTAATAGCTACATTACGGTAATCAGCAAGAAAGTATGGATTTAATTAGATATAATATAAATATTTAAATTTCTTAGAAGTTTAATAATAAATTAAGTATGGATATACAGAAACGTAATCCGTAGATTCCAATCAGCATCCTACTTGTATTTAAGTTTAGATATAATATAAATATCTGCAAATACATTTCGTAATAATTAATGACTGGTTAAATATGAACTTTCCAGGAAGCTGCATGGAAGCTTCACCGACTTCCGTGTTTGTTGCCCACCACTCATGGCTCTTCCATAAATATTAACAACTGACAAGAATACCACATTCACCAACAAACCATTAGGGTTTCCACCATTATAATGGATCAAATTCACCGTTTTAGTAGACATCTGTTGAATGCTAATTTGCCAAGACAGGAGGAAAGAGCAGATGAAGGAGGATCATTTGTGGGTATTGGCATAGCTTATGGTGTCATATTTGCTCTTGTCATCCTCTTTTTTGTTTCCAGATGCAAGTGTTCTATTAGTTCAAGAAACTTGTCTTCCAATAATCAGCAAAGTCCTACAACATCCAGCTCATGTTCCCATGAACCTAATACACAAACCCACCAGGAACTTGTAGCCCTACCGATTTTTGTCTTTGGAGAACAGACACCACCCTCAATCTCAAGCATAGCGTTGCCGCAATTATCATCATCAGAATCTTCTTCTTCATTCGTATTTCCTGATGGAGACTGTGCGATTTGCTTGGATGATTATGTTCATGGGGAGTCCATCAGGGTCTTGCCTAGGTGTAAGCACATGTTCCATAAGGACTGTATTGATCACTGGCTATCATCAAGAACTTCAAGCTGTCCCATTTGTAGAGCCAAATCATAGACAACAATGTGGAGTCCACAAGGATAGATTCTCCTAATGTGGTGGCAGATGTTACAGGACCATTTACATTATTTCCTTTCAGCAATGGCAGGATACAAAACTACCTGTGAGGAGTTCAGAATCTGTTTGATTACCAAGAATTCATGGCAGGAAATAAGACCAGAGCTCCGAGGTCGTCGGTGCAAAAATGCTTACCACTTTTCATTGAGGTTGGTTGATTACTATCAAACATTTTTGTCATTAATTGGGTGTGAATAACATAATCGGGGCTTGATAAATAAAATTCCATTTGTACAATTCAAGTGATATTCAGTAGTAATTTTTATGTTGTGAACCAGACTTGTAGCCACCTTTGTGGATTACCTGAAGAACTGGAACTGGGTTTTGGTTGGATCATCACATTCTTTATGCAATTAGCCAATCAACTTGCTATAATGTATTGGGGTATTAGCTCAATATTTTATTTTCCCATCATCCTTCAAGCAGATATTTCTATCTAAACTAACAAAAATATCCTCATATATGAGAAACACAAATCTAATTCAGTCTATTAAAAAAATACTATAAAAAAACCCTAATCTTTCTTTCCCTTCCTCTCTCTTTCTTTGTTGCTCTTCGTTACCTTTTTCTCCTCTCGATTTGTTGTTGTTCTTGATCTATCTTAGGGCTACATCTATAGAGAGTTGGAGAACATTTCAGACCCTTTCCCTTTAAACAAATCTCAGCCCTTAAAACAAACCACATTAATGTCGTCGGATTAATGCCGTCGGTGACAGCAATGAAATCCGTCGGTGAAAACAATACCGACGGAGTCACCGACGGAAAACTTCCGTCGGTAAACCAGTCGTCAGTAAATCCCATTTCCGTCGCTAATTCTGTCGCAAATAAAAAAAACCATCCACCGACGGAAACACCGACGGTAATACAGACGGATATGCGCGCCAAAAAAATATTCCTCGCGGGAACATTACCGACGGCCAATCCGTCGGTACTTTTAAGGGTAATTACCGACGGCATCACCGACGGGTTGTCCGTCGGTAATTATGGCATGGCTTGTAATTTTGTTGCAACTCTCTGTGTAATACCGACGAATATTATCCGTCGGTAAGGCCGTTGGACGTTAATCCCCGACGGATATTATCCGTCGGTGATGCCGTCGGTAAAGATGGCATGGATGGTAATTGTTCGGCAACTCTCTGTTAAATACCGACGGATATTATCCGTCGGTATATCCGTCGGTAGGTATTTGAAATATATAAAAATAATAATTTATTAATTGTAAAAAACATTAATAAACAAATAAAAATGCATTAAACATTAAAAATGTAAAAGTAATAATATTCATTACAAATTTAATGTGTTTAAAAAACAAAATTAAACTAGAATAGCGGCGGAGCTGGAGGAGGAGGCGGAGGAGGAGGAGGCTGGTTGTTCCCGGGACCAAACGGCCAAAAAGAAGCTGCACAAGTATCGTCACCCATCTTTGATCTCATCTCCATGACTATTTGACGGAGCTCATCATAATTCATCGAGAGTTATTGATATTGTTGTTTCAACGCAATGAACTCCTCAGACTGGGTGTTCGATACTGATGGAGAGCTTCCAACAGTTGAGACACTACGAGACGAACGCAAGTTGTCAGCCGTAGTGTTGGAGAGCCCGTAGACCCTGTTTTTATCGGGTCCACCAGACGATCCCGCCTCCATCCACAAATCTGGATCGAAATCTGGATGGGTCGACGGATTGTCCCCATATCTCTCCCTCAACCGGCTATTATAGGTCTCCTGAAAATTCCATCGGTAAAAAAATCATCAAATGCAATTCAAGATGCAATTCAAGAAAATTATAACTTACAAAATAAAATGAATGAACGAACATACCACGAAGTGCTGAGCACGGTTGTCCACGAACTACTGCACCCCTTTTTGGCGGTCTTGACTCCGCACATGCGTCTCTAGAAACAGCTCCATTGGACTCGGTTCACGTCCAAGAGACGCAGCCTGTAAGGAAAAAATAGGTTGAAAGTTAAATATATTATAAGGAACGACAAATTAATTATCGATATATTTCAATAAAATTAATCTTACCATCCGCTTTGCATGTGCGCTGAATGGGACGGATCCGCCAGTGTGCGTGGTCACCGAACCATAAATTTGCCGGTTCCAGTTGTCGGCGCCCGACTGTGAGCGCCGTGAGAACCGCTCTGAGGTCACGTGCTCAATATATGCCGTCCATATTTCCCCCGAGATGAATGGCGGTTTGAATTCCTGCCAAACCGCCACCTCATTCCATCCTTCAAGACCGTTATCCCTCGCATGTCTTTTTGATTTTTTTTGGGTGTCATACCAAAAATCACGCAACCTACTTCCATAGTAACAAATTAGAATTTAAAACATTAAATTATAAAACAAAAATAAATATTATTTTTGATGTTACCTAGTTGCCGCGTGATTCTCCCATACCCTCCTCACAACATTGTTGTCCGCCCTATCCCACTCAAATTTGTTCTGTGTATATAAATAATTCATATAAAATAAAAATAGTACAAGATATAAAATTATAAAAATCATTTATTAAAAATAAGCTGGAAATTAAAAATTAACACCAACCTGAAATCGCTTAAACCATGCATCGATATTAGGTTTCCACTCAGGATGTTTGGAAACCTGGCTCCATTGAAACAATGGAATCTCCATCGACGATTTAAACGCCAATGTTATAGTCCTTGCAGCCTCAATGTTTGTAAACCTGAAATTAAATAAAAGTAGTAATTAATATTAATTAGTTGTTCATAAATTATGTTATAAGTATATAAAAAAAAATCTAAAACCTAAACAAACTTACATTGAGAGGTCATCCTTCCATTGTGCCTGGTACTTGCGGGTGAATTGACCCCGCTGTGAAGGCACACCGCTTCTGCGCTGTGAAACCGCGCTAGAAGAGGCAGCATCACAAGTTGGCGTAGATTCCTCGCCGTGATCAGCACCTAAGGATACGTCCTCCTCGCTGCTAGAAGAACTAGCTGCAACCGTCTTCTGACGACGTGCTGTAGATTTCATTCTACGCATCTACACACATGTATACGAATAATTAACTTTGATTATTTAAAAAAAAATTCGACAGAGTCTCCCCTGTACTGGGGGGTCCCAAGTTGTCGACAAAATCATATTACACTTCCAATTTTATTTCACATCCCGATCCAATCATCCTGGATCTCAACCCAACTCATCATCATCAACACAACATTTTATTCAATAACATCATATAGAATTACAACTATGAACATTCATTTAATTATTTTATCCTAAATTAAGATAAACTAATAATTAAATGCAATTCTATATATATAAATTAACATTTTTAAAATAAATCAACAATAACAATTATATTTATAAACTAACATTTTTAACATAAATTCAACAATAACAATTATAGCAATACAAACAATAATATCCTAAATTAAGATAAACTAATAATTAAATGCAATTCTATATATATAAATTAACATTTTTAAAATAAATCAACAATAACAATTATATTTATAAACTAACATTTTTAAAATAAATCAACAATAACAATTATATTTATAAACTAAAATTTTTAACATAAATTCAACAATAACAATTATAACAATATAAACAATAATATCAAAACTAAAAAACTAAAATTAATAAATAAAATTAAAAAACTAAAAAACACTACACAACACACAAAATTAAAAAACATTATATCAATTCAAAATAAATTTGGGAATAAAAAATGCTTACCTTAATAATGTGTTGAATTTAAGATTTTATCTACAAACAATATACAAAACAAAGAACACCAAAAAAAAAATCATAATTAAAATAAAAAAAATACAAAGATAAAGAAAAAAAATACATACCTTTTGAAACTAAATCAGAGAAGAAGATCACACTTGAGAAGAGGAGAAGAGAAAGGGAGAAGAGGAGAAGAGAAGTGAAAGGAGAAGAGGGGGAGAAGAGGAGAAGAGGAAGGGAGAAGAGGAAGGGAGAAGAGGAGAAGAGGGAGGAGAAGAGGGGGAGACGACGGGGGAGATGAGGGGGGGAGAGGGACGAGACGGTGCGGGGGGGGTGGGGGGGCGGTATATATAGGGAAATTCTGACGGAATTACCGACAGCCCTTAATTGTTGTCGGTGCAATTAATTTCCGTCGGTAATTCCGTCGGTAATTAATTGAAATGCGCACCAAAAAAGTTCGAAAATCCCGCCAAACTTTTCGATCCGTCGGTAATCCGTCGGAAATGCCGTCGGTGATGGTGCAAACGGGACACGTGTCAGACATGCGCGGGCCGTCGGTGATGCCGTCGGTATGTGACGTCGGTAATGCCGTCGGTAATCGTGCAGACGGACACGTGTCAGACATGCGTGCGGACAATTCCGTCGGTGATGCCGTCGGTATTGGCGTCGGAAATCCGTCGGTGAATGTGGCAAAATCCCGTAATTTTTTTGCAACTCTCTGTGAAATACCGATGGGTTATAGTCCGTCGGTATATCCGTCGGTGAATGTGGCAAAATCCCGTAATTTTTTTGCAACTCTCTGTGAAATACCGACGGGTTATAGTCCGTCGGTATATACGTCGGTGAAAAGGTAAATTTTTCTTATTTTTTATATGTAACCCTCTCAAAAAATCTTGAATTGCAAACTAAAAAACACACACAACACAATAACAACGGCTGACCCTTAAAGAAGAATAAATATTTCATGTTTCAAATTATTACATTATAAAAATAAGGCTTTATAACATGTTTAGTTAGTCGGAATTTTCATCTTCGTCCTCCATTGAATTGTTATCATCAGCTTCATCGCACTCTTTAATTTCGTTATCATCTTCTTCAACAACATTCTTTTTTCCACTAGTGGAGCTCAGAACAACATTCAACTCCTCTGCGTCAACATCAACAAGACTATCGTTGAAAACGCGAAAATTTGAATTTTCTTCTAAGTCAATCGACGGAGCAACTCGGTATGGTTCAACCAACTCACTAGCTTGAAAGACTTCATCTATCACACTTGTGTCTTCGTTCTCATCCTGAACAACCTCGACACGACCCTTGGGTTTTGTTTTTAAAACGGATAACCAATCAACTCTTGATCGGTCCTTTCTAAAGGAAGGGGTGTATGTGTAATAAACTTGTTGGCATTGCTTTGCGAAAACAAAGACGTCGTTTACGTTGCGGTGTCTAGCTTTTGAATTGATTTCAACGAGACCATAGTGAGGATCTACTCTGATTCCTCTGTCAGTTGTGTCATACCAATAACATTTGAATAAAAACACTCTATTTTGCTCGCTATGATATTGCAGTTCGATGACCTCTTCCAATCTACCGTAGTAGTCAACTTCAAACTCACTAGAAGTCGATCCCTTAATACAAACACCGCTGTTGTATGTCTTTCTTCCATGCCCGTATTCTTCAGTATGAAAGACATATCCATTGACAAAATATCCATTATAGCACTTGACTTTTCTTTCAGGGCCCAGACAAAGTAAAGACAGTGAAATAGCAGCACTACCTCCCATTTGATAAACCTAGCTTGTAAATTAAATACAACAATAATCAATAAACGGATATTATGTAACATTGACTACAATTAATTACATTGCAAGAGATAATGAGTTTGTGCTAGGACTTACATGTGTTCTAAACCATGTGGCAAATTGTTCATCTTGTAATTGAAAGATCTGGGATTCGGTCAGCTGTGAGTTATTGGACAGTAAGTATCGTCGATGTTGCCTGCAAGGTTGTTCCAAAGTATATGAGTGTATGGTATCACAAAACATAAATAGTACACTCTTGACAAAATTTAAGTCGAACATCTACTTACTTAATAAAAGGTCTCAGCTCATCACAGTTAAATAGGACATAATTGTGTGCTTGTCTGAACTCTATTTCAGACAAATATCTTCCCCTCACGGCATTTTTAGGTGTGGGTCGTCCAAGATTGGAGAATATTGACAAGTTCCCACTTGAATGCACTTCACCACCATCATCATGCCGTGGAACACAGTTTATCCTCGTTCTCAAATGAGGTTCGAAATAGTATGAGATAAATGTTGAGATCTCCTCAACAATATACGCCTCACATATTGACGCCTCAACATGCGCCTTGTTCTTAACCTTTTTTTTAAGATTGAACAAGTACCTGCATATATATATATATATATATATATTATCAATTAAAAACATTAAAATAAAAACATTTAATTATAAATGTCATAGCAACTGTAATATCTAACCTCTCGAATGGATACATCCATCTGTACTGGACCGGTCCTCCAACTTTTACCTCAAACGGTAAATGTACGGGTAGATGCTCCATTGAGTCAAAAAATGATGGAGGGAATATCATCTCAAGTTTGCATATTGTCTCGACGATATTCTTTTCAAGCCTCTCAATGTGATCAACATTCAACTTGCTGGAGCATATATCTCTGAAGAAATGACTAATCTCCGTTAGTGCATCCCATATCCCCTTTGGCAACAAATCACGAAAAGCTAATGGGATGAGTGTTTGCATAAACACATGGCAGTCATGACTCTTCATTCCATATAATCTGCATTCCTCCGTATTAACCAGCCTTGATATGTTCGAGGCATGTCCATCGGGGAAACGCAGACTCTTAAGCCATTTGTAGACTAGTAGTTGTGCGTTTTTCTCTAGCACGAAGCTTGCTCTTGGTTTTGCGACCCGTGACCCATCACAAACCAACTCCATATTTTTACGGTTACAGAACAGCGCTACATCCAATCTAGCCTTGATGTTGTCCTTTGTCTTCCCCTTCACATCCATGACGGTGTTGAAAATGTTCTCAAACACGTTCTTTTCAATGTGCATGACGTCAAGGTTATGGCGGAGAAGATTGGTCTTCCAATAAGGAAGCTCCCAAAATATACTTCGCTTCACCCAATTATGGGTCAAACCAAAACCAGGAAACTTCTGCTTACCTGATTGGAGACCAAACACAATTTCACCGTACTCTGACACAACATCAAACAATTCTTCACCGGAAAGACGCGGGGGTGCAACATCATTTTCAACCCTGCCAACAAAGAAATCCTTTCTGTTCTTTCTGTACCTGTGGTTATGTGGCAAGAAACGACGGTGACAGTCAAAAAAAGAAGCTTTACCCCCGTTTGTTAGCGTGAATGCCTTGTTGTTCTCCATACAATATGAACATGCTAGCTTTCCATGCGTTCTCCAACCAGAAACCATTTCATAAGCTGGGAAATCATTGATAGTCCACATCAAAGCCGCTCTCATAACAAAATTTTGTTTCCTCGAGATGTCATAAGTCAAAGCTCCAGAGGACCACAACTGCGTCAACTCATCAATCAACGGACGAAGACAAACATCTATATTCCGCCCCGGACTGCTCGGACCTGGTATGACCATAGATAAAAACATGAACTCCGGCCTCATACACATCCCTGGTGGCAAGTTATAAACCGTCAGTATGACCGGCCAACAAGAATAAGGAGCAGCAAATGACCCGAATGGATTGAATCCGTTTGTACACAACCCAAGATGCACGTTCCTTGATTCAGCTGAAAAGGGAGGATGCATACTGTTAAAGTGTTTCCAGGCTTCACCGTCAGAAGGATGAACCATCACTCCATCAACCGCATGGTGTGATTGGTGCCATGTCATGTGCTCAGCAGTCCTTGGTGACATGAATAACCTCTGCAGTCTAGGTGTGATTGGGAAGTATCTAAGTTTTTTATATGCCACGAGAGTCTTCCCTCTACCAGTTCTGGGTTTGTAACGGGAATGCCCGCACGTCATGCACTCGGTCATCTCAGCATTTTCAAGGTAGTATAACATGCAGAAGTTAGGGCATATATCAATTTTCTGGTATCCTAAACCGAGGGGTTTCATCATGGACTTGGCAGCATAGAAGTTCTCTTTCAGCCTGTTCCCTTCAGGTAAAATGCTTCTCGCCCATTCAATAATCTTGTCATAACCGGCCTCACTCAACCCGTGATCTGACTTGATGGTGAACACCTGTGCTACGGCTGATAATTTACTGTGGTTCGTGCAGCCATCCCATAATGGTTCGTCAGAATCTCTCAACAGATCAAAAAACCTTGCTGCATCTGCATTAGGTTCTTCTTCTACGATTGGACATCCCCTGACATTATCTTCACTCATTCTCATTGCATTCATAACCATATTCCTGTAAGGATTATTGTTCTCATTTCCAACTTCATGCATGTTACTAGCACTAGAAGTTGACCCAACCACCTGTTCTTCCATGCTCTCATCAGGAACAAATAGTTCTCCGTGAGCATACCAACACAGGTAATCTTCCATGAACCCTTTGGTTAGAAGATGCATCGTTACAACATCTTGATGCAGAAACTTTAAATTTTTACACTTCCTGCATGGACACCTAATACCGCCATCAGTAAAATTCCTCGGAATAGATGTTGCGAAATTAATAAAACCCTGGACACCGTTACAATAATCCATCCTCCGCAATCCTTGGGGTGAGTTCCGATACATCCATGAACGATCATCCATGACTTCTATTGAACCTCTATAAAACATAACAAAAATATTGGTTTTCCCCGACATTATCCAACAAACTAAAACAATACTTATGTTAAATATTCATTATCAATTATCAACTATCAACGTTCATACATACAAATTTATACATATATAAATTTACAGAATTACTCACAACTTCGAAATATAATTGATAACAATTAAACAAGACACTTAAATAAGCTATTAATTATTAATTTATTTCATCACAACGACACATTTAATTCGGTGTAATTCAAACAAAATTTCAACAATTTACAAACAAATATAATTTGACAAAATCTAAAACAACCTATAACAACTACAAAATTATACATTCATACTACAAGTTTCTTTGACAAATAACAATTAAACAAGTACAAACGTTAACAAAATACATATACTAAAACAATAAAATTCACAATTAAATATTAAAACTAATTAAAAAGGATAGATTTACTTACAAAAAAATGATAAAATCTACAAGAAACGGATATTGTGACCACGTACAAGATATAAGAAACTTGAGTGCTCGTGTTGAGAATAGTGGAGAGTTTGGGATGGGTGTTTGGCTGCAGTTTGGGAGGAGTTTGGGAGGGGAGAGGTGGGATGGGAAAGAAGAAGAAGGAGAAACAGAGGATGAGAGTGTCGGCAGATGGGTGCATATAATGGCTTTTTCCGACGGAATCACCGACAGATTCCTTCCGTCGGTGATTCCGTTGGTGCTGCCGTCGGTGACATCGCCACGTCACTGTACGGCTATCACAGTTTGAATCCCTCGGTACTTTCCGTCGGTAAAATCGCCTGACGTCACCATGCCGTTGCGTATCTCCAGACGAAATGTATATTCCGTCGGTGAAATCGACGGTATATACCGACGGAAATATTCCGTCGGTATATACCGACGGAATCATTCCATCAGCATATACCGACCGATTTTGAGACGGAATTATGTCCGTCGGTATTAATTACCGACGGAATATTTCCGTCGGTAATTCCGTTGCTTTTCTCCGGTTTTCTGGTAGTGTATTGATCTCCACCTTTCAAAAAAAAACCCAGTTAAACTTGTATTGGATCAAAGCTGTTAAAGGGGCTGGTTTGGGCAGGGTTTTTGTCATGACATTGCAGGGATTCAGAGCTGTCAAAGGCTGGGTTTTTTGTGGGGATTGCAGAGGGGATGGCAGGGTATTAGGGGATATATACATTAAAGGGGCGTTTATTTACCTGAAAAGTGGTTTTATACGGACTATTTTTTAAATTTTAATGTGTTTATTTGTTATTAAAAAAATTGATCAATAGAAAATATTTTCTAGTCAAAAAAAAATTTGGCTTGATTTCCAGGAAAGTGTTTTTCTTATTTTAAGCGGAAAACACTTTTCAGAAGTTGTGAAAAATTTAGAAATATCATATTATTTGCTGATTATATCAAATTTAGTCCTCACACTTTTGATTGATATATATTTTGTTTGAATTTTTTTTTTCATCCCTTAAAATTTGATTTAATTTTATTTTTATATTAATTTTGGTTCTTATTTTTATTAATGTTATTTGCTTTTCTCTTATTATTTTTTTAATTGAAATTTTTTATCTATCAAATTTGATCCTCATTCTTTTAATTGTTACTTATTTTATTTAAAATAATTTATGAAATTTTAATTATTATTATTTTAATTTCATCATCTTTCAATTTTTTTATTTGTTAGATTTGATATCTATTATTTTGATTATTATTTATTTTATTTGAGATAATTTATGAAATTAGATTATTTTTTTCAATTTCATTTTCATTCAACTTTTTAATTTATAAGGTTTGTTCCTCATTATTTTAATAAATTTGAAAAAAAAAATTAAAACATTTATAAGCTATTTTCCAACTCATTTTTCATAATATAACCAAACACTGGAAAGTGTTATCCAATGTATTTTTCATGACACTACCATACATCGAAAAATAATTTACTTTCCAAAAATTCACTTTCCACAAACACCACTTTCCAAAAAAATTACTTTCCAGCCAACAAATAAGGCCTAAAAATAGTATGATTTGAAAGAGATCAAGGTGGACAAAATGGGGAAAGAACACGCTAGATGATAGATCGTTTTTCTTTTAAGTGTTAAACTGGGTGACATGTCATTTGCTATTTAAAATTATGGTTCCTTGTAAATAAATGAAACAAAGTCATTTTGGAAAAAAAAACTAAATTGATCCTAGCATTTCAGCATGCTTTTTAATTTCAATCCTCGATCTTTAGGAATATTCGATTTAGTATGGAATTGTGCTTTATTTTTGGAATTCTTTTTAATTTTGCCCATATTCATTCCTGGGTCTTTGTATTTTGACATGCACTGCACTATAATACTTGGTTGTTCAAATTATGTAATTTCAACCAAATTGGCTCTTTATTTTAAAATTCTCTTCAATTAAGTTCCTGATTGAAAGAACTGTCCTAATTCCAGCGCCTTTTCACTTTAGTCCATAGACCATTAGTTCTTTTATTTTTGATCAAATTGATTCTAAATTTTAATTTATTTTAATTACACCCTTAACTGAATTATAGGATCTCCAAATTTCAGCATATCTTCCATTTTGGTCTTTAGTCATTTAATTCTTTTATTTTCGGTCAAATTGACTTCAAATATCAATTTTTGTCTTTAATTAAATCTCTGTTTGAATTAATTAGAATCCCAAACTTTTTAGTTTTCATCAAAATTAGGTCAATTACTCTTAGTGCAATAAGTTTAAGTGTATATTGAGTATTCAGGGTTCCTAAAAGAAAAAAAGTGTTTTTTTAGTGAGTGTGTAAATTGAATTTGATTAAAACGTAAATATAGGCAAAATGAATGCAAAGAGACATAATTAAATTTAAAATGCATGATTTCATTAATAACACATTTTGAAATAAGCTTCATATAATTAAAACCATTTGTCAACATCAATGTCATGATTACCGATAAGGTAAAAACAAGCAAACAAGCACACAAATATAATTACTTTATAAAGACAATATATATCGGCCTCCTAGTTGTTCAAATCTTCACCATTGGCATATTTTCCCACAAATTCTTTAGTTGGTGGGTTGCCCTTTAATGCTTTTATAGTCAACTTAAGGCAACATCTCATGAGAGTCCTTTTTTGTTGTAAGGACTCCATCACAATCCCTATTCTTCTTCTCTTTCATGTTGTGTATTAAGACATCATTAAATAACTTGCCCAAATTCTTCCTCTAGGCGTATCATGTAAGTTGGTTGTAGAAAATTCATATGGATTGGTGGAATCTCTATAACATTTTCAATACAAGCTAGTCTTTTTTTCTTTCTTCCTCTAAGCAAACCTTCAGTGGTCTTTCTTGCTAAGCTTGAAACCTAGGCCAAGTCTCTGGTCTACACACTTCATCTCCATCACATTAATCCTCCTAGGCATTCTTGTTTTTGGATTATACTCAAATGGTAGCCTGTGTTTCAAGAAACATCTTGTAGCTATTTTTACCACTTTTGAGATTTTAGGCTTTCTTCTCATAGTATTCTCAAGCACTCATATCGTGTTCACCACCTTAAAGGAATTTAAGTTCCCATATCTGCTTTCATATATTTTAATATAGGGAATTAACACATTCTTCATCAAGGATAAGGCGTTCTCAACCTTTATAATGACCAACCTCTCGTTTACTATAAACTTTAACTGTTGGTGTAAATGGATGCTATAATTGTAATGGCTTAACTTTTTTAAAGCCAAAATTGGTGGTAATAATTTGTTTTTATGTTTTTATGTCCCTAATGCTTTTCACAATAGCATCCTGAGGTTAACAATAAGTTTCATTCATTATCATGACACAATACTGATATGATTGTCATAAATCAACATCCCCATAAAATAGTTACTTAATACACATACCGATAATATTATATTTACATATTCATAAGTTCACGTTACATCATATTGACATATTTATAAGATCGCGGTCCTGTTCTAGCCTCGTTATCATCACGAGTTTATATAAAAGTGTTGAACGACAATACATAACTAGTACATTCAATGCTTTTCATAATAACATTCTGGGAATTGATAGATGGATACCATTCATTAGTATTACACAATACAAATATAATAGTGAGAATCATCATCTTCATAAAAAATATTCATTACATATACCCACAATATTATATTTACATATTTGTAAGTTTACATTTCATCCCATTAATATATGCATAAACTAGTGTTCCCAATCTAATATTGTATCGTTACGAGTTCATAAAAAAGTGCTCATCGACAACTATACAACTAGTACATTCGTTCCTATCAAATACTTAACACCTAAAACATACTATTACATAGCACCTTCCAAACTATATGAACCCATGGAACGGGTTTTCCTACGCACTTTGATTGTGTGATGTCTTTGTTACAAAAATAATATGGATACAAGAATTGTAAATAATCTAAACATGATAATAAACAACTAGAAGAACATTATTGCTACTTTTCGTTATCAACTTAAAATGGGTACAATACTTTTTTTACTTCTCATATTCATTGTACAATCCTTATTATTTCGTTAAGTTTATTATTCTCACTCATACGCCCCAACCTCTCCATAGGTAAGGCCAAAGTTTAAACATCAGTCGGGGTTAATTACTTCACTTTAACTCGGTCATCCATCTTGGATGCTTTTAGCCATATCTAATCACAACATCCAAACTTGGTCATCCGTCTCAGATGTCATTAACCAAAACTAATTACAAAATCAAACCCGTATTCTCTTACAGATACTATTAGCTGAAACCAATCACCATAATTAACTCAATCATCCATCTAGGATGTCATTAGTCAATGCTAATTATCATATTCAAACCCAGCCATCCTTCAAGAATGTCATTAACCAAAACTAATCAACAACGTAACTCGGCCATCCATCTAGGATGTCATTAGCCAAAGCTAATTGTCATATTCAACCCAGCCATCCTTCAAGAATGTCATTAACCAACACTAATCAACGACGTAACTCGACCATCTATCTAGGATGTCATTAGCCGAAGTTAATCATCAACGCAACCCGACCATCCATCTAAGATGTCATGAACTGAAGCTAATCATTAACGCAACATGTCCATCTATTTAGGATGCTATTAGCCGAAGCTAATCATCACACACAACCTGGCTATCCATCATAGATGCCATTAGCTGAAGCTAATCATCAATTCATTATGGCCATCCCTTTAGGATGTCATTAGCCGAATCTAATCATAATACTCATTCAATATTCTATAACAGTTTAGCATTCATTATACCTCAATAGTAGATCATTCATAATATTCGTTCAAATGTTTCGTATCAATTTCACATTCCTTATAATATAATAGTAGATCTTTCGTAATACTCATATGAACATTCCGTAATAAATTAACATTTATTATAACACAATGATAGACCCTTCGTAATACTCATACAACCATTCCATAATAGTTTAACTTTCATTATAACACAATGATAGTCCCCTCATAATACTTATACAAACATTCCATAACAGTTTAGTATTCATTATAACACAATAAAAATCTTTCATAGTACTCGTACAAACATTTTGTAACAATTTAACATTCATTATATCACAATAATAGATCCTTCATGATATTCGTACAAACATTACATAACAGTTTAATATTAGCTATAACACATAAAAGACCCTTTGTAATAAATTCACTTCGAGGAATTAACATTATGCTAGAAGGGGTGGAAGCCACCTACTTGTTCCTCCCGTGGAATGTCCTTGTCCGATCGCAGGTCTGATCCTAGTTGCACCACCTAACACATCAATGATCGCAAATCAGCACATATGCATTTGGTAATCACAAAACTCGTCACCATACATATTCCAAGAATACACACGTTCACATTCAAGTGTTCCAAATATTACATAATCATACAATGAAATCGTTACAAGCATTTAAGTTATTTCTGACCTGGATGTCTGTCATAAAAATCGGTAGCAGAAATTGATTCGCTGATGACCTAGAATTCAGCAGTGAAAACTGATTCTCTAATGACATAGGGTTTGACAGCGAAAACTGATTCGCTGGTGACCCAGAATTCGACAACGAAACAAATTCGCTGGTGATACAAGATTCGACAGCGAAAACCGGTTCGCTAGTGACATAGGATTTGGCAGCGAAAACCGGTTTGCTAGAGATATAGAATCGTCAACGAAGACTAGTTCCCTGGTAACACAGAGTCGTCAACATAACCCATTCTTACGGCTGATTAATGAAATTGTCAGCGTACTTAATTTGTCTTTAACTCATAAATATTGACAAAGACTGAGTCATTATTGACCCAGAAATCATCAATGCAACCTTGTTCTACATCTGATGTTGGAATCATCAGCGCGCATAGGCTATTGTTGACTCAGAAATCGTTGATGAAAACTAAGTCGCTTCCGACTCAAATCATCAACGCAACCCAATTCTACGGCCGACACTGAAATTATCAGCGCACATAAACTACTGTTGACTAAAAAATAATTGACAAAAACTGAGTCACTGCCAACTCAGAAACCATCAACACAATTGTTTTTATGGCCAACACATGAATTCATCAGCACACACAATCATGTTTTCTATGTTTTCAGTTTCATCACGCTAAATTCATCAACACAAACCAATAATCAGTGCACATCACACAAGGATATCATTTCCATCCTATGTCTTGTCCCTTTAAGGTGTTCATCATATAAGGTTCCTTTATTGTTTCCCCCTCTTTTCTTTGCCCGGACATTGCTATCCATTGTCCTCTAATTTACATATGCAATTCATCATTTTTTTTTATCACAAGTATCATCACAACAACATTCTACAAAAACACCTTCATTCACTTGGTTTATAACCATGTAATTTCATCAAACATATAACAGAATCAAGGCATCAATATAATATGGTTTATGTTTCAGCTCTAGTTATGTTTCTAAGGTTCAATGACAACACAATTATGTACATAGCATCATTCTAACACATTTTTATATAATTTCTTCAATCACATATACAGAAATCACATCATTAACACCAACATAAATTCTATTTTGGTTCCAGCTTGATTTAAGACTCTAACAAGATCACAATTTATGCATTTCATCATATTAATTTGTATTCTATCCAGCCTTCACTATGTTCAGTCCTTCCCTAGGTTCATGCATTCAAAATCATTCATGTTTCTTGAGTAAAGGGTATGTGCATGTGTTCATTCATCCTTTGTTCTACTAAGGTCGGTTTGCTTTGTCAAAATTTCTTGAGTTTAGGTGCAAGAACACTATTCCCTTCCATTTTCGAGCTCTTCCCCCCTCTTTTTTGCCCAAACTGTGAGGTAACACTCAGCCAATGAGATTATATTAGTCTTTCCTCATGTTTTTAACAACCCTTGTGAAGGTTTTGGTGGTTTGTTCTTCTCTTTTTTTTTTGTTTTCCTTCTTTCCTCTCCTATTGTCCCTGCCGACCTACTATTCTGCTTATTCTTTTATGGCTTTAATTTCCTTTTTTTTTCCTAACTCTCTCCTCACTCTACACTCAAGGAGGCTTGCATGCAAGTGGGTCTGGTTCAGGTTCTCCTTGCGAAGAAGGGTCAGCTGCAATAATGGTTGTTGTTGTTTCTGGGGGAAAGGAAAGGTCACCACTTTTTCTCCCCCTTGCATTTATATCCCCTATAAATGTGCTGCGGTGTTTGGGGTTGTTCCTCTTTGTCCTTGTTCCTCTTTAGGTAATCCCAAAACTAGTTTCCCCCCCTCTCAAGTCCTCTCTAGAGTAGGTCGATTTGTCCCCCTAGATTTTGTTTAGAATAGGCCGGCCTTTTACTTAAATTTTTGTTGGGTTTTCCATTTCCCTTAGAGCAAGCCAATCTACTACCTCAAATTTCCTCCTAGCATAGGTCGACCTAATACTACTTTTTTTTGGGTGTTTACAATGACACTAGAAAAGTGAATCCATGATTGTCATAACCTAATTTTAGATTTACCCCAAAATTACCATTTTTCTTTTAAAATGAAAAGCAACAAAAAATAATAAAAAAAATGATGAAAATGAAAAAAGACTGGCAAATTGGAAAGAACATGCTGAGAAAGGTTTCAAATACATAGAGGAACTAACTTGGAGTTTTAGACAGAATTGAGAACCCAATTATACCCAATTTTGAAAGACAATGCAGATACAAGGTCAAATTAAATGATTATCGGATAAATTTGCAAAAAAATTAAGTTCAAGAATTAATTTGAGTCAAATTAAAATATTTAATTAAGTGTAAGGATATAATTGCTGAAAATTAAGTTTGAAAGCCTAATTTGGACTTGATTAAGAAGATTGGAATTTTAAAGGACAAGATTTTTTGTTTTTAAGTTTAATTGGTTGAAATCAGGGACACAATTGCAAGAAAATCAAAATTTGGTGGTTAATCAAGGGTTAGATTGGAGAAATTCAAGACCAAGAACCTTAATGCAAAAGGTGCATGAATTCGGGATCCAAATTTAGTTGAAAACAAGGGTGAAATTGAAGAAATTTGAAAGTTGAATGGTCAATGTGCATAAATTCAAAATCAAAAACTAAAATGAAAAAGACGCTGAAATCAGGGGATTTTTTAAAAACCTGGCAAGAGTAAAATTGAATTGATCCTTAAAATCAAAATTTAATTAAAGACCTAATTGGATAACTTGAAAATTGACTGAAATTGAGATAGGAGTTTTTAAACCTAATTTGAATCTAAAGTGCCAAAACAACACCACTTCATTTAAATAAAAGACATGTTTTATATAAAATGATGTTATTTTAGTAATTAATTAATAAATAAAGGAGGAAACAATGCCATTTTAGGAAGGCATTGTGGATTGTCTTCAACCTCATATAAGAAAGACCAATGGGCAGCTGTTTTTGTACCTTTTTGCAAGACCATTTAACACCTGTTTTCTCTGCCAAACAAGACAAAACACACATCACCCTGACCCTCTGCAATAGTACTACCTCCCATCAGAAACTAAAATAAGCCTTGTTAGTGATGATATTAAATTTAGGTACAACTTTAGATTCAATCATTGGATCATATTGAAAATTTTCACAAAGATTTTAAAGGAAGTTTTGTTACAAGGTTCAAATATTATACATATCTATGGTCGAGAAGGCCTTTAAATAAGGCTCAAAGTTACTATTCTCTAAATCTCTACTCTAAAAAAACATGGTTGCATAGAAATAAGCCTTTTTTTCACACCATTTAAAGCTTGGTAATGATGTTGTTGTTGCAAAAAAGAATGTTTGTTGTTGTTTTTTGTTTCTTTTTTTTTTTACAGATTCTCTTGATAGACTTAAAAAGCTCCTTCCTTTGATTTTTTCTCTTCAACCAACTCCCCTTTTACTCTCACAATAAACTTGGAAACTCGAAGCCCCCAATCCCACGGGCAAACTGGGCTGGCGCGAATCAACCTAATTGAGCCCTAAAAGCTAGTGCCTAGGCCTGACACATTCTCTATAGGTCAGACATTTTTCCAAACCCATACATGTTAGGTCTAGCTCTTTGTTAAGCCCGATCCCAGTGGCAGGTGCGTGCTTGGCCTGAGCTCACTGACAGGCACGCAATAGTCCTAATTTTGGGCGGGTATGCTGTTAAGCCCTAACATGTGGGCCTAGCGTGCTGCAAGCCCCAACACGCGGGTTTGACACACTACCAAGCCTCAAACCTGATTTTCAAGTTGGGACTTAAAACCTAGGGCTTTTCCCAACCCTTGCACCCTTGGTATGGGGGAAATGGGCCTCACGAGCCATATGTTTCTAAAATTATATTTTAGTGGAATATAGGTGTGTGGTTGTAGTTACTTAGGTAGATTGGGTAGAACATAACTCACGACTCATTAAAACAGAACTTACCATCCAAACCCCCCCAACAAAAAGAAAAGGTTCAAGGGTATAACTACCCCTTAAACCACCCAAGTAAAGGGTTTTGAATCTCTCCATTCTTGATCGTATACATATTTTTAAAGCATCTCTCTCTCACTACAAATATACTTAAACATTTAAGAGTCCCTTTAACCTACCAAAAGGGATGTTTTGCAAGTACTTGGCTTTCCACATCAAGCTACACCCATTTATATTGGCTTAGGACAGTAGAGCATATTGTTAGGACTAAATGATTAACTAATACATAAAATTTATTCCTATACTACTTGGATTTTTTGGGACATCATCAATGACCTTGATTCTTTACAATATGCTAGCTGGGTTGTTTTTGTCATATGTGTACAACAAGATTCGAGGTTTGATGAGGGCATTCTCTTCTGGTTGTTTTACAACAGCTACAAAGGAAAAAAAAAAGTGTGTTTTCGGCTTCAATCTACAATTGTAAACAAGGTGCAAGGACTGTATTTTTTGTGTGGTAAAATTTATGAAGTTGGCAGCAAGAAATAAAGCTTGAAAAGGACGTTCTTTTATGGTTGAAAGTACAATTGTTGCATGGGCTGCAATGGTGTATTTCTTTGGCATGTTTCTAGAACAATAACAAAGGCGTAAGAACTATATTTTTGGCAGAATGCATAATGTTTGCATGGAATGAAAGGATGTGTTTTTGGCTTCATTCTCCTGAGATTATAACACTTATCACTCCAGCATTTGTGTGCCTAAGATTATGCCTGTTCTAAAACTTGCTTGAACAAAGTTAGCCACCTCCTGATTTGAGAGCATTACTCAAACAATGAGGACAACTGCACCTTCCAATTCTTCCTCCAAAATTGAATGAAATTCTTCTTTAGCTACTCCAATTATCTCAGTATTGTTGACAAGGATTAATTATTGGTTTGGAAAATATTACAAATCAGGAAAACTAGAAATCAAGAACAAGCTTAGAAAAGATTTTGATATATTTATATTCTTAGTTTTTCATCCTTAAAAGGATTTATTGTACATGTATATATATAAGTGCTATACAATAAAGAAAAAACATAGTGAATTGATACAAACAATTATCTCTGAACTACCCAAACACTGTTGACATGGTATCAGAGCAAACAATCTGAATCCAAACCTTTTTCAAATCACAAACCTAAACAATGGCAGAACCGAACCCACCAAACCATACTCGGATTACAACCACAAATTCCAAAACAGACACTCAAACCAACTCTACCCAAAACCCTGACCTACCAATTACCATCCCTGGAATCAAACTTAATGGCCAGAATTATGAACTACGGTCACAGATCATGGAGATATTCATCTTTGGCAGAGACATACTTGGATTAATCACCGGTAAAATCAGACAGCCAATACTTACCAACCCAACATACGATAAATGGAGAACAGAAAATGCAATTGTTAAATGTTGGATTATCAATTCCCTAACCCCAGATTTAATTGGGAATTTTATCAGGTTTCCTACACCTAAAGGTGTTTGGGACACCATTGCCATAACTTACTTTGATGGAGGAGATAATGTCCAGGTATATGACCTAAAACAAAAGGTCAGCTGAGCCACACAAGGAAGGGGTTCTCTAGAAGACTACTACACTGGCTTACAATCTGTCTAGCGAGAGATTGACTACAAACGCCCAAATCTCATGACATGCGATGAGGACATACAGAAATACAACAAATTAATTCAAGAAGATCAAATTTATACCTTCTTAGATGGTTTGGATGATCAAGTTGATCATACTCGCCGATACATTCTTCAATAGATCCCTTTGCCATCGATCGAGCAAGCCTTCGCTCAAGTAAGAAAAGAGAACACCAAACAAACCGTGATGATGGAGAAGGAAGGGGGAGATAGTTTCAGTTTACTAACAAGAGGCAAAGACAAAAATTGAGGTGAGATGAGAAGGGAAGGCATGGTAAACCTAGGATGACAGAATGATAAAGGTCTCAAGAACGGTGTAAATGACAGGACGACTAATGAGGGCTGGAATGATTTCAATGGCCTCACCCTCACAAGCCTGTACAGTCGGGCTGGACCTGGTGGCAACTTATCCAATCCATTTTTTCTCTCATCATCTTTCAATAAACAAACCCTTCGGCCCAGGCTTGGACCACATGGGCTGAATTACAACAGACAAATTTTTTCTAGGCTAAAAGCCTAGGAGGGCGGGTGCACTCATTATGATGAAAATAAGCACACCAAAGACACGTGTTTTCAGCTACATGGGTATCCAGAGTGGTGGTATGAATTGAAGGGAAAAGAGGACGAACGGAATGGCCATGCAACATTTGTTACTAATATAGATTGAAATACACTTGTGTCACTCAACAGTCAACCTCAGTCTTCAAATCAAGACCCAGGTATTATTGGTTCCACAAACTTAGTATCCGACGGTGAACGTATAAACAATTGGATTAGTGACTTAGGAGCGACAGATCACATGACCTATGACCATAATGACTTTAAAACAAAGTCAGTTCCTCAACGAAAGGCCATATCAAATGCTAACAGTGATATATATATCCGATAACAAGGGGAGGAATAGTGGAATTATCAACCACATTCACTCTCCCTAGTACTCTTTTTGTTCATTCACTCTCCACTAAATTACTATCAGTAAGGTAAGTAACAGAAGATTTAAACTGTTGCGTACCAATGTACTCCTCATTTTGTTTGTTTCAAGATGTTCTCACGAAGAATATTTTTTGTGTGGTACTAAGAGGGGAGGGTTATATTATGTGGATGATTTGGACCTTGGAAAAGTTCATTCCGCCCAATTATCACAGTGGCAAGGACAAGATATTTGGTTATGGCATTACTTGTTAGGACACTCATCATTCAGCTATCTACAACATTTATTCCCTACTTTATTTGAAAAAGTACTACTCTCTAATTTCAAATGCAAGAATTGCATCCTAAGTAAAAGCCATTAAAAAAATTACCCCATCAGTTATAATAAATGCAATGCACCATTTGAGATTATTCACTCTGACTTATGGGGCCCTGCACCTGTTATGACTACTGCTGGTTTTAGATGGTTTGTCACCTTTATTAAGGATTGTACAAGGGTCTCTTGAGTTTATATGTTGAAACATAAGAAAGATGTCCTACCAGTTTTTCATAAATTTATCACCCTTATACAAACTCAGTTCTCTATGGACATTAAAACTTTTTGATCTGATAATGAAGGCGAATATATTAGCCAAGAGTTTAGATAATTTTATGATAGCAAGGGCATCATACATGAGACTACTTGTCCACATACTCCTCAGCATAATGGAATTGTCGAATGGAAAAATAGACACATACTAGAGACAGTACGAACCATTATAAGAGCGGCCCATATGCCCCAACAATACTAGCCTAATGTCATAGGTACATCTATTTATCTTCTCAACCGCATGTCATCCTGAGTACTTAATTTTCACACACCACTCCAGACTTTGGAACGGTATGTTAAACTACATTCAACACTTCATATACCTCCAAAGATATTTGGTTGTGTTGTATTTGTACATGTTCTGAAGCACCAACGATCCAAGTTAGATCAATGTGATGTTCGTTGTGTCCTTCTTGGCTATGGTTCTCATATGAAAGGATATCGGTGTTATGATCCCCTTACATGAAAACTCTATGTTACTATGGATGTAACCTTTCTTGAGACTGAATATTTCTTCAATGAACCATCCCCGTCTGTTCTTTAGGGGGAGAATAGACATGAACAACATATATGGGATTAGGTTCATCCTGACCATACTGAAACAGAATCAGAAATTTCTGAGTTGATCAACCACGCCGACTTACATACTCAAGCCACATCGAATAACCCCCTCTCCAATATACAACATGACCAAAATCAGAATCGTAAGGACAATCCCAATACTACAACTGAGGTAAGATCTCCTGACTCTCCTACATTACCTGATCCTATGACATACAGTTTACCTCACAGGCATAATCGAGGAGTACTCCCAAACCGGTACTTACCGGAAATAGAAGGAAGAAAGTCCAAATACTCCATTGTAAATTTTATCTCAGCCCGTAACATGTCAGATGCAATAAAGGTCTTCATGGGAAAAGTTTCTTCAGAAGTCAGAACAAGTCACACGAAACATTGAAGAAGCTATGTTAGATGAACATTAGAAGATAGTTGTTTATGATGAAATGAAGGCTCTCCAAAATAATAATACTTGGGAACTAACTACATTGTCAGATGAAAAGAAAACAGTTAAATGGAAATGGGTGTTTACTGTAAAATATAAAGCAGATGGGACAATAGAAAAATACAAAGTGAGATTGGTAGCTAAAGGATATACACAGACATATGGCATAGACTATCAGGAAACGTTCTCACCAGTAACCAAACTGAACATAATTTGAATACTCCTATCACTTGCAGCAAACCTAGACTGGCCTTTACATCAATTTGATGTAAAGAATGCATTTCTTCATGGAGATCTAGAGGAGAAAGTGTATATGGATGTTCCTCCTAGTTTTACTGGAAGAAAAGAAAATATGGTGTGCAGGCTTACAAAATCACTTTATGAACTGAAACGGTCTCCTAGAGCATGATTTGGAAGATTTAGTCTAGTAATGCAAAAGCATGAATTTAGCCAAAGCAACTCGGACCATACACTATTTCTGAAAAGAAATTGGGAAAAACAGTAACCTTGATTATTTATGTTGATGATATGATAGTCACAGGAAATGATGAAGAAGGAATTTTAGAATTACAAAGGTATCTAGCAAGTGAATTTGAAATGAAGGATCTTGGCGAGTTAAAGTATTTCTTGGGCATCGAAGTATACAGATCAAAACTGGGCATATTCCTCTCACAAAGAAAGTATGTATTGGACCTATTAGCCAAGACAGGTATGTTGGATTGCAAACCTGTGGATATATCAATCGTACAAAATCATTGTTTAGCGAAATATCCAAATCAGGTTCCTACAAATAGAGAACGATATCAGAAATTGGTGGGAAGACTTATCTACCTTTGACATACATGTTCTAATATCGCATATGTAGTCAGTCTAGTTAGCCAATTCATGCACAACCTAAGTGAATAACATATGGAGGTAGCATTGCGAGTACTTAGATATTTAAAATCCTCTCCAGGAAGAGGAATTCTTTTCTCAAAGAATGATCACCTTAACATCACTGGTTATACTGATGCAGATTGGGCAGGAAATCTGACTGATAGAAAGTCTACTTCAGGATACTTTACCTTTGTTGGAGGAAACTTGGTGACCTGTAAAAGTAATAAGCAAAATGTTGTTGCTCTATCTAGTGCTAAAGCAGAATTCAGAGGGATGACCAAAGGATTATGTGAAATACTATGGATAAAGGGGCTACTTAAAGAGCTAGGGTATCCTATGGAGACTGAGATCAAGATGTACTGTGACAACAAAGCCGCAATTACCATAGCCAATAATCCAGTTCAACATGATCGAACTAAACATGTGGAAGCAAATAGACATTTAATCAAGCAGAAACTCGAAGAGAAGATTGTGATTTTTCCTTTTGTCAAATCTGAGGATCAATTGACAGATATACTTACTAAAACAGTATCAAGTAAAGTGTTTCATTGCTCTCTCAATAAGTTGGGCATACGAGATATCTTTGCAACAACTTAAGGAGGAGTGTTGATAATAATTAATTCTTGGTTTGGGAAATATTACAAATCAGGAAAACTAGAAATCAAGAACAAGTTTAGGGAAAAAATTGATATATTTCTATTCTTAGTTTTGCATCCTTAAAAAGGATTTATTGTACATGTATATATACAAGTTCTATGCAATAAAGAAAAAACACAGTGAATTGATATCAACAATTATCTCTGAACTACCCAAACATTGTTGACAGGTATCACCTACTACATAAATTACTGCTCGCGTATTCTAGAAATAACACCTCCAACATTGCTTGATACTTGTTTGTCCACCTCTCCAATTTGAAGTTGATAGAGAATCTTGCCAGCATTGTCTAAGCCGAGGTGTATTCGAGTTTATATATTACCAAATAAAGAAGAGAATATTCTACTAAACAAAATATTCATTTTTTTCTTTTCAATTTGTCAATACTTCTAACTTAAAAAATGATAACTAAAAGGATTGAAAATCACAAAATGACTGAGAATTAACTGAATTGCATCGCAAATATATTTTCTTATAGAAATTTTAGTCCTTTTTATAGAAAAAAAAAATAATGTGGTCCAAACAAGAGGTCAAAATCAAGTTACAATAGTGTTATTGAGGTTTCTAAGAATATTTTTAGGTTAAAACAAGTTGAAAAACATATTTTAAAGATCTTACAAATCAAATTCTAATTTTTCAATCATCTCCGATGAATAAAATTTGTTCCACTGGATGACACGTCATACATTTACAAAAACTCAATGAACAACATGTCGTTCTCTCATTTAAAAAAATATCATGTGTAGGCCTGGTTTTCTAGGCTCACACATACGAGAACTTGTGTCTAGCCTTTTTTAAATGGTTCATTAGTTTTTTATTTTTTTTAGATTAAAATTATTTTAAAATAAATTTATTTCTTAAGAAAATTTGGATTAAAAAATCCTTTTTTTTTATTTTTATGGAGTGGTGTCTCCCCTTCGCATCTTGAAGGGAGGGGAGCAATAATTTAAACCGTAGTTAGCCCATTAGCAACAGCATTCATATATTTTCAGTTTTGTTGGGTTGGGAGGCCTTATTGCTCTGCTACATCAAAACAAAGATAGTGGCAGGCAGACTTTTGTGGCAAAAGGATAATTGGAGTCATACGTTGCACATACAACTTATCCTCACATCAGCCACTGCATTTGCTTCAAGATCTCATCCATTCAAATCCCATCATCCCCCCAAAAAAGAAAGAAAAAAAACAAGCCATAATACTTGCATTCTTCTGTTTCTCGCTTCCTCCACTGATAAAACCTCCCTCTCTTCACAACCACCACCATCATCTCAACCATGGCAGCTGCAGTGACTGCTGCGGTCTCTTTTCCTTCCTCAACCAAGTCTACTTCTCTTCCTTCAAGAACCATTCTCATTGCACCAGAAAGAATCACCTTGAGAAAGGTACTGCCTCTTTTGACATAGCACTCCTCATGTTTTACAGGGAACTTAATTATCCGAGGTTTTTTTTTTGGGTTGGCTATATCTTCAGGTGCCAGTTCACTTCAGGGATGTGTCTGCTAGTGGCAGAGTGATTTCCATTAGAGCTCAAGTTACAACAGAGGCTCCAGCTAAGGTTGAGAAGGTATCAAAGAAAAATGAGGAGGGAGTGGTTGTTAACAAGTTCAAGCCTAAGAACCCTTACACTGGAAGATGTCTTTTGAACACTAAGATCACTGGTGATGATGCTCCTGGTGAAACCTGGCACATGGTCTTCAGCACTGAAGGTATATACGTATGCCCTTCAACTTTCATCTAGCTAAATCATCTGCCAATCATTTAAGGTTGATTGATATGGAAAATGTATAATTGCTGAACTGCCCATTCGTTTTACATGCAAGTGTGGTTGAGGAATCAAGCTGCTGAATGTTGATATGATGTAACGAAAATCTAACAAAGCAATCTCCTCCTCTCTTTTTTTTTGGTTTTAGCTGAATCATTAGTATATATGAAATGATCATGTTGGGCTGATTGGTTACCTGGGGTGGTTTAGGAGAGGTTCCGTATAGAGAAGGGCAATCAATTGGAGTGATTCCAGATGGAATTGATAAGAATGGGAAACCTCATAAACTAAGATTATATTCAATTGCTAGCAGTGCTATCGGTGACTTTGGAGACTCCAAAACTGTGAGTTTTTCGTCCAATTTCCATTTCATAGTTTTCTTTCCACATATTAGTTTCTAACTTATTCTCAAAGAGATGTTGAGTTCATGTAAAAATTGATGAATGTTCAACAGATGCCAATTTTGCAAGCTCAATTAATTGTCATAATGTTCCACTTGCTATCCTTTTTGTTAGTGATGTCAGGATTAAGTTTAACTCATTTCGGTGGGGATGATCCATCCTTGTTCAGGTTTCTTTGTGTGTGAAGAGGCTTGTGTACACCAATGACCAAGGAGAAATTGTAAAAGGAGTTTGCTCAAATTTCTTGTGTAAGGCTGAATGATCAGAGACTATATTTATGAAAGCATTTTGTTTGTGTTTAAGTTTAAAAGGAAGTAGCTTGGTATCAAGATCGTTGGCATGTATAATGAAAAGAAGGGTTGTGATAAAGTAAGAACAGTGAATCAAGATGCCTCATCTAACATCCCAGTAATGAAATGAATTACATTTTAGGTGACTTGAAACCTGGAGCTGAAGTTAGTATTACAGGACCAGTTGGGAAAGAAATGCTCATGCCTAAAGATCCCAATGCCACTGTCATTATGGTATCATCCCCTTTTTCTATATTAAGCAAGTACTTGAATATTATCCATTGAACCATTCCTCAATCTAAGTTTCTTATGCATTTTAGTATTGAACCTGCAGCTTGGAACTGGAACTGGTATTGCTCCTTTCCGATCATTCTTGTGGAAAATGTTCTTCGAGAAGCATGATGACTACAAGGTAAAACAGAAGCCACTTTTTTCTCTTTTTTTCTTGAGAATGCAAGGATTTCGTTAACTGATAATTATCATAGAATTAACTCAGTTATTGATTGCAATGATTTGCAGTTCAATGGTTTGGCATGGCTCTTCTTGGGAGTCCCAACAAGTAGCTCATTGCTTTACAAGGAGGTGAGGCAAACAGATCATTTCACTAATCTTACATTAATTACTCCCAGACCTCATGGAAACGAAACATTGAAATGCTAATATCGGCCTCTATTCTGTGGACAGGAATTCGAGAAGATGAAGGAGAAAGCCCCTGACAACTTCAGGCTAGACTTTGCGGTAAGTAGAGAGCAAACCAATGCCAAAGGTGAAAAGATGTACATCCAAACCCGGATGGCAGAATATGCAGAAGAGCTATGGGAATTACTAAAGAAAGACAACACCTACGTCTACATGTGTGGATTGAAAGGAATGGAGAAGGGGATTGATGATATAATGGTGTCTTTGGCTGCTAAGGAGGGTGAGAAATAATTACAAACCACTCTGCACACACACACACACACTAATGGTTTCTGCTTTACATGAAACATGCTTCCAATACCATCGTTGGTTTTTTGCTCTATTCTGCAGAAATTGACTGGCTTGAGTACAAAAGAAGCTTGAAGAAAGCAGGGCAATGGAATGTGGAGGTCTATTAATGTGATTACTTGTACAAATATGTCCTCTTTTTTGGTTACTACAAGCAATCGTCTTCCTCCTGCTGCGTTGTTGTAGATAGATATAATTAAGATGCATGTTCGTAATTTTTGGCTAAAAATTTCTTTTTCCTTTTTTATGAATGAAGGCAATGTAATGTCATAGCATGCATTTACAAATGACAGGAGTTGTTATTTCTTAAGGAATCATGGTATATTTGAAATATATTTTTATTTAATTATATAAAAATTAAAATAAATATAAGTAAGAAAGGAAATTATTAAAATTCCGGAGAAAAATATATTTTTTTAGTCAAGATTGTATTCTCAGCTCATTCATGTAACATTTTTTTATACAATGACATTGTCTTTTTTATTATCAACATGATTTACTGAACAATGACAAATAACCATTAAAAAAATATTCTTAAAAATTCTAATTACTTTAATTGAATTAAAGAGGAAAAAATATATCTTTTAAATAAAAACTCTCTTTTCTTAAAAATTCTAATTACTTTAATTGAATTAAAGAGGAAAAAATATATCTTTTAAATAAAAACTCTCTTTTCTTATTCAATTTTTTTATATATAAAAATATGTTTCTTTTTATGCAAGCATTGTTTTTCAAATAAAAATTAATTATAATCATGAAAACGAGTTTCATTAAAAAAAAATTCATGAATTGATTATTTTTACGTACTTATATCTGAATAAATCTAAAAATAATAAGTTTGATAAAATTAAAAAAAAAACATTATTAAAAAATAAAATAGATATTTTATTCTTATTGAATACTAATAAGTAATTAAAAAAAATCAACATATTATGTTTATATATAATTATTCATAAAAATCTTAAATATTACCATAAAAGCCTAATCTTTTTGAAAACTATGAAAAAAATGGATAATTGTTTAAATATCATTTTAATAAATTTACTTAGATATAGTTTTATTCTAAAATTAAAAAAGGAAAAAAAAAGTTAAGTGTTATTTAACAAACAAGTTATATGCGTCTATGTTTGTAAGGATAAGCTCAAGTATCTAATTTTGTTTTTTAAATAACAAACAACATATCATCCACTTCAAATTATTTTGTTTTCTAATAGAATATACAAACCTGTAAAATAAATTTATTGACAAAAATAATGATAACAAACATTTTTCTTTTCTCTTAACTTCTAAGGATTGAAACGTGAAAACAAATATTTTAGGTGTTTGTTTAGTTTTTAGAAAAAGGCGAGGCAAAATTTATGTTGGATATGGAAGGGGTAGGTGCAATTGTTTTGAAGCCACAGTTGTCTTGGTAAGTTTTCTTCTTTCCTTTACCTTCTATTTCGACATTGTGAATTTTAGCTTCCTTTCTTCGTCCAACAAAATCCCTTTTCTCACTAGTGTCTACAATCCTACCCATTCGAATGACATGTTCGATCCTTTTAGCTATAACAATCAATTAGAAAAATTTCTGCGTAAAACTTCCAACCAAATATTCAAAGTATGGTGTTTTGAAAGTGTTGGAGAATAAACCTATTATCTTTTTTTTCCAGCAATGAAGGGCTAACCTGTGCAGCAAATTCACGCCACCTTGGGGTGCATTCCTTTACAAACTCTTTGTAGCCCTTTTCCATAACTTGTAAACTTGATCTATCTAGGGCCACATCCATATTGAATTTATATTGCCTAATAAAGGCGTTCATCAGGTCCTTCCATCCTTTTACCTTGGTATTATCCAAATGCATATATCAAATGAGGGCAGTATCACTCAAACTATCTTGAAAAAAGTGAATCAACAACTTCTCATCATACACTACCTTAGCCATTTTATTGCAGTACGCCTTAAGATGGGTTATCGGGTACTGAGTTCGAGTATACTTGACAAACTCTAGCACTCTAAACTTTTTATGAATGACTATAATAGACACTAAACACATCTCAATGGCCTTTATAGGATTATACAAGTTGTTCCCCTTGATTGCCCTTATTCTTTCTTCTAGAGCAGCCAGTTTTTCCAGACCATCTTCTTCCATTATTTTATCCCTTTGAGATTCCTCCATTGTCAAGTCAATAGTATGGGGGATCCTTATTGGATATACTGGTTGAGTGGATAAGAAATTAGCAGTATGCTAGGGTTCAGGTGACATCATATTTGCCCCTATATTTGGTGAATTGAAAGGAGTTATAGGCATTGGCAAAAGCTAAGTTGTAAATGTTGGTTGAGAAAATGTTCCTTCTCTAGATCTAGACCTCAAAGCTTGTTCGAGCAAACTAGTAATCCTTGTTACATCCTCCTTCAAACTTTTCAAGTCTTTTTGGTGATGGGTGTCTACCTAGGCTTTTTTTTTTTTTTTTCATTTGTCTTTTATGCAATCGAGTATTATAGATGTGTTTCAATGGGGGACCTATATTTCACCTGGATATGCAGAGTATGGCAATTTATAAGCATATATCTAAGATGCGTGAGTATGGATGTAGCATATTAGATATGGATTTGCTATTTGGGGGTGACAAATGGTTTTCATACCCTAGATATATGGTCAAGCCAGAATTTGATATCATTGTCGTGATGCCGAGAGGAGATCTGCTTAGCCTTTTGTCATTTGGGCTTTCGGCCATGTACACACATTTTTTTGGAATAAAAAATAAGGATCTCAGCTTTTTTATTAATCATCTAGAATTTTTACAATGGAAAACTGTTTTAATCTATTACAGGAGTAAAGGCACTGCCTTTATTAGTTATAGCTTTTAAGAAAAGATCGGTGTTATCCATGCTTCTTTGATATTTCATAATGTCTCCTCCAACTTGGCGAGCCTCCGCTCATAGCTAATGTGCTTTTGTAGCAACTCGATCAATTTGCTCTTGTAGTTCCCTTATCCTTTCAATACGGATCAAATTGTTTCTAGATAGGGAGTTATTAGCAATATCCAGTGTTTGATTGTGATTTTCTATCATCTTTTAGCTTTCTATCAACTACTTAGTCTTCAACTTCTCCTTAGCCAGCTTAGTTCTTAATGTTTTTGCCTTAATCTTACTACTGCTCAATTAAGCTCTCAGATCTTGATGGATTTTAGTTGTCTTCTTGGTGTTAAATAATTCAGCCTCAATTTCTTTTAATTGTTCTTTAAGTTTATCCAGATCTGTCAAACGCATGTTCAGTGTAGCTTGGGTTTTGATAGCTAATTCTTCTCAATACTTTGTTTTTCCTATATAATATGTCATGTCCTGATCGATTGCTTTTTGTGCCTCTAACTCATCCATTGCCTTCATCCAGTCTTGACCCACAAAGTCCATTTCTTCTTCAACTATTTTTCTTACAGCCTTTTCTTCGGCTAACTGCTTCTCCAAAGACATTCTTAGTTCTTCCTTTATTTTGAGTTCAAAGTAGTTGAAGAAGAACATTTGAACGACTTGTGGTTTGTGACAACCTAGCCTTAAAGCAAATATTCAAAATAAAAAAGAATATATAATCTTAAGGTAATCTTCGCATAAACCTTAAACAATTCTAGATTTGTCTAACAAGATCCTTGGGACTCCCAAATAAATTTAAATAGAGAGAGAAGTAGGCATATTTTTTTCTCTCCTCTCCCTCTTTTCCCTATCCCATGCACTATATTGTTCTCCTTTATGGCATGGCCAGTCATTTCCCATCTCAATTAGCTGACAAATCCTAGTTGAATAGAGAGAGAAGTAGGCATATTTTTTTCTTTCTAGATGAAAAGTAGGAAATGATTTGCTCTCACACAAAAGAAGGATAAACACATGTGGTAGAGAAGCCATATAACTCTAGATCCAAAAGCAAATAATAATAACAATAATAATAATAAGACATTGTGTGAGTCCATAACAGTATGTGTTTATATCTGCAGTGAAAAGCCGACAACATTTAATTTTTTTTTCCTATAATAACTCAACACAAAAAAACCAATTATATATATGTTTTGACTTGCATCAAATATAATATGCCTTGGATAGAATATTGTCGGGTGATTGTTATTAATTTTTTGTATAACCAATCTCTTATCCTTATATTTGAACAAATTAATTATTTAAATTTTTTAATTAGTGACAACTTTTTTTCCAATAAAACTTGTCATGTTTATTTTTTTAAATGGTTTTTCTTATATAAAAAGTGATAATTAAGAAGGAAAACTTGTCAAATTTTTAAACATAATTAAAAACATTTTTTAAAATATAAAAACAAATAGGAAGTAAATCCTTAGCTATCACTTCACTCAAACAATCACATTAAATTAAAAGGTACTTTAAAAAAAAAAAAATCATACTTCCGTCATAATTGCTCTCCCACTTCAATATTTTAAATACGGTAAGCATAATTAATTACAATATATCTTTTTAATATTACATGAATACATCCCAGTAAATTGCTCTCACATATCTAATAATTATAAGACTTTTAGAGAAAAATATTTTCATAAAATACCATTATTTCTTATGGCAAGCATACCTTGTTTTAGAAGTTTCTTGTGATTAAGGGCTTAATTATAAGCTCATAAAATAAAATAAAATAAAACAACTAATGGTCGAAGGTCGGTGCCTAATAGACTGTTAAATTTGTCCTAACCAGGCCATTAGGGTTCCTTCTCCTTATATTAAAGGGACTCTCCTCTCTCGATAAAGGCACCCATGCCCTTGTAAATCTTCTAGATCTAAAGAAAAAAAGAAAAAAGAAACCCTAAGTTCTCTTTCTCCTTCGATTTAATCAATCATCAATGGCGGAGGAGCAAGCGGCAGATGTGGCGGCAGATGTGGCGGCGACAAAGGAGGAGAGATCGACCGGCAGGGTGGTTCGATTCAGCGACAAGAAAGGATTTGGATTCATAAAACCTGATGTTGGCGACAAAGATCTCTTCGTTCACCACTCCGCCATCAAATCTGACGGTGGCTACCGTACTCTTTACGAAGACGACGTCGTTGAGTTCACTATTTTACTGACTGAAGACAAGTATCAAGCTATTGAAGTTACTGCCCCCGGTGGCGGACCTATCAAACGCCGCACCACCACCTCCGGTGGTTTCAGCCGCCGCAACAACAACAACAACAACAACGGTGTTGGCTGTTTCAATTGTGGGAATCCTGGCCATATTGCGAGGGATTGCAACAATAACAGTAGTAAGAGTTACAATAATTACAACAACAACAACAACAATCGCGGTGCCGATTTTGGTTGCTATAAGTGTGGTAGCAGTGGGCATTTTGCGAGGGAGTGCACGAAGGGGAATAACAATGGATGTTACAGTTGTGGAGGGATTGGGCATGTGGCAAGGGACTGTCCGGGTGGGAGTGGAGCTTGTTATAACTGCGGTGGGTATGGGCATTTGGCTAGGGATTGCACCAGTGCAAGAGTAACTGGTGGTGGAAGGTTTGGCGGTGGTAATAGTGGTGGATGTTTTAATTGTGGTAATGAAGGGCACTTTGCTAGGGATTGTCCTGAGCAGTCTTGAATAAAAGAGGGATGATGGTAACTGTTGCTGTTAATCTTGGGTTTATCTTTGGTTGGTTGTTTGGTTTTTGGGGGTTTATGATATAGATAGGATTGTGTTGGGGTTCCTATTTTTGTTAGGGGAAATTGTTTTTTCCCAGTTTTGACACAATATATACATGGTCGTTTCGGATTAAAAGTTAATTTTTTTCTAATTTCTATTACTGTTAGTGACATTTGAGTAGTTTTCTAATTGAGCGGTTCTTATTTTTGTCAAGTGTGAACTATGGGCTTTAATGCGAAGGTTTAAAGCTTTTTTTCTGGTATTGTTGTTATGGGGAGTTCATTCTAAATTCTCTTGTTTGATTCAATGATATGAATGCTCCGACCACAGTTGCTTTTTGCGGTCTTTGCTTGCTTGGGCGATTGTTGAAATGTATCTGTTCCCTATTCAAGATAAGTTGATAGGTTTTGATGCCATTATCTCCTACCTGAGAATCTTAATGTAGCATTTCTTTTCTTTTTGTGAGTATATAACTGACAATTTGGAATAACTATTTACAACTCCCGATGTTATGGATTGTGGAGTTTAATTTTGAAAGGGAATGAGAATTGCAGAGAGCTTCTATGCGAGATGGTTTTATTTACAGAAGTTTATTTGACAACCAAGCATGAAATTCAAGTGGCAATGTTCATGTCCATGGCAGGCTTGGATGGCTTTTCATGCATTGCATTTCCCATGTTTCCAAAATACTGTTAATTCTTGGTTGATATCGTTGATTACTTAATGTGATTTTTTTTTTATCCGATATGAATGAAGAATGATATGATTCTACAGTTTATTTTTTTCTTTCATCCAGCAGGGTGCTTTCTATACTAAAATCTGATGCTTGCATGCTTCAAGTAGAGAAGCTTTTAGGGCTATTTGAGTTTTGCTTTTGTTGAGAGCTGAGTTTGGGCTGTGAAATTGCATGGAGTCATAAGGAAGAATGTGAATGCCGCCATTCTTTGGCTTTAGTTGTTGATCTGCACATATAATGGATTTCAGTTTGTTCAATTATACAATTTTAGGGTTTGCGGTGCGAATGATGAAGCTTCAGGCAGGCCCTGAAGTTGGAATTGTTGTGCCACAAAGGTAAGCTCTCCTTGTGCATTGAATGACCTTGTCACTTGTCACAGAACGCCTTAAGGATCTGAAGGTATATCTTCTTTGGCTTTTGAATGTTGATGATAGAGAGATCAAACTTGTTACATGTTGGGATGGATTTCCTTTGGATATGGGGGAATTCTTTCTAGTTAAATGTAACCTTGTTTCCTTGAAAAATGTTCCTGCAAAAGTGAAAATTGTTTCACCGTAAAAGATCCACTTCAAATTTTGTAAACCAATTCAAACACAATTTTCCAGTGGAGGTGTTGCCCCCTGTGACATGCTTATGGAATTCATGTTTGTTTTTGTGTTTTAAAAGTATTTATAAAAAAAAATTAAAATTTTTTATTTTTTTCTTCACTTTAAATTATTATTTTTTTGTTTATAGATCATTTTGATGCAATGATGTCAAAAATAATTTTAAAAAATAAAAAATATATTATTTTGATATATTTCAAAGTAAAAAACACTTTAAAATACAACTGCAACCACACTTCCAAACACGCAGCGGGAGGAAACTAGATTTTTATGATATTAGCCTTGTGGGTTGGATATAGACTCTGCATGGTTTGATATGGTGATCTATTTTGAAAAAAATTTATTATTTTAAATTAATTTTTTTGAATTGTTTTCATGTGTAAATATTAAAAATAAAATTTTTAAAATATATATTATTTTAATATATTTTTAAATAAAAAATATTTTAAAAAATAATATATACTAAACTTTCAAACAATCACAAAAAAGCATTAGAGGGAATTGCATGGCAACAATTGTTCAAAGAATTTAGAAGGTATTTGAGAGTGGTGGTAATTATTGTTCAAAGTATTTTTCGCTTGAAAGTATATTAAAATAATATTATTATTTTTTAAAAAAATTATTTTTAACATTATCACATTAAAACGATTTGAAAATATTTAAAAACATTAATTTTAAATAAAAATAAAAATTTTAAATTCTTTTAAAAAATGATTTCATTCCATTTCCAAACAATGCCCTTCTTCGTGTTTTTTCAGTTTCATTTAAGATTGTTATTGAATTTCTTTGATTTTTGATAAAATCAAGGTCCTTACAGTCTGCTTGGCACGACGCCGCCGTAATTAGGATTCTGGAGTCACAGCCGTCTTGCAGTGGCAATTTGGCAGCTCATGGGATGTTTCAGGTGGAGCCCAGGGCCCACAATGAAGTCTTTGTGGATTCTGAAGCTACTTGCTTGCAAAGTTGTGGAGTCTGATGAAGTTAAGCTACTTGCTTGCAAAGTTGTGGATATCTTAGTAATGTTTTTTTTTTTTAATTTTTGGTAGTAATATATTAAAATAATTTTTTTATATATTTTAAAATTTAATTTTAACATTAATATATTAAAAAAAATTAAAAAATATAAGTTGTTTTTTAAAATGTTTTTTATTTAAAAATATATTAAAATAATATATTTTTTTATTTTTAAAAAATTATTTTTGATATTAGTGTTTAAATTTTAAATGGCTTTGGGGAACTAGATTTTTATGATGTTAGCCTTGTGGATGGATATAGCGATCCTTGTTGAAAAAAATTTATTATTTTAAATTAATTATTTTGGATTGTTATGATATGTTAATATTAAAAATAAATTTTAAAAAATAAAATATATATATATATATATTATTTTAAAATATTTTTAAATAAAAAATATTTTAAAAAATAACCGATACTAAATTTTGAAAAGAGGCACACGAGGGAATTGCATGGCAACAGCTGTCCAAAGAATGTAGAAAGTATTTAAGAGTGGGGTGGTGGTTATTGTTCAAAGTGTTTTTCGCTTGAAAATATATTAAGATAATATTTTTATTTTAAAAAAAATTATTTTTAATATTAGTATATAAAAATATCTGAAAACATAAAAAAATATTAATTTTAAATAAAAATAAAAAATTTAATTTTTTTTTTAAAAAAATGATTTCATTCCATTTCCAAACAATGTCAATAATTGTGGTGCGTTTGGAAATCCGGAATATTGCTGTAGCGATGCGTATGCGACTCCGGATAAACTCCTGATTTTTTAAGAGTACTTTCACTTGTGCCGGAGCCGATTATTTTAATACTTTTAGTTTCAGTTAACCTATGTTTGTTTCCTGAAAAATAATTTTTGAAAAATTACTTTGTAAACTTTTTTGTATTTATTTGTTATTAGAAAAGTTGGTCAACGAAAAATATTTTTCAGTCAAAATAAAATTTGGCTTGGTTTTCAGGAAAGTATTTTCTTGAAAAATTTGGGTGGAAAACATTTTCTAGAAGTTGTGAAAAATTTAGAAATGTCATATTATTTGCTGATTATATTAAATTTGATCCTCAAATTTTTTATTGCTATATATATTTTGTTTTAAATATTTATTTTTCAATTTCATCTCTTAAAATTTAATTTTTATATTAACTTTGGTCCTCATTTTTATAATTGTTATTTGTTTTTTCTTTATCATTTTTTTATTGAAATTTTTTGTCTATCAAATTTGATCCTCATTCTTTTGATTGTTACTTATTTTATTTTAAATAATTTATGAAATGTTAATTATTATTATTTTAATTTCTTCATCTTTTATTATTTTATTTTTTTAGATTTGATCTTTATTATTTTGATTATTATTTATTTTATTTGAGATAATTTATGAAATTATATTTTTTTTCAATTTCATTCTCATTCAACTTTTTAATTTGTAAGGTTTGTTTCTTATTATTTTAATAAACTTGAGAAAAATAAAACATTAATAAGTTATTTTCTAGTTTATTTTTCATAATATAACCAAATATTAAAAAATATTTTCCAACTTATTTTTTATTATATTAAAAAATAATTTATTTTTTTTAAAAAAATTATTTTTCAATAAACAAACCGAGCTAATATTGTTCCTGAATTCTTTGATTTTTTTTTTTTTTTTTTTTGATAAAATCAAGTTCGTTACAGTCTGCTGGGCACGACGCAGCCGTCATTAGGATTCTGGAGTCACAGCCGTCTTGCAGTGGCAATTTGGCAGCTCATGGGATGTTTCAGGTGGAGCCCAGGGCCCACAATGAAGTCTTTGTAGATTCTGAAGCTACTTGCTTGCAAAGTTGTGGAGTCTGATGAAGTGAAGCTACTTGCTTGCAAAGTTGTGGATATCTTAGTAATGTTTTCTTTCTTTTTTTTTTTTAATTTTTTTTTAGAAATATATTAAAATAATTTTTTTATCTTTTAAAATTTAATTTTAACATTAATACATTAAAAAAATTAAAAAACATAAGTTTTTTTTAAAATTAAATTTTAACTAATTTCCATTTATTTTTGTTTTATTCGTTTTTGGTATTTTGTAATAAATAAATAATACCAGGGGATGATGATTTCTTGGATTGCACTCTGTATTTTATTATTATTATTATTATTATTCATTAATTTCATAATCTCTCTCTCTCTCTACTAATACTTTTGTGCATTCACTTGCTTATCTTTTCTTCTTTGATGACAGTTGCAAGGGTGTTTGGGAATGTGATTGTCGTTGTTTTTCAAAATGCTTTTCACTCAGAAAAATATGTTAATAATGTTTTTTTATTTTTTAAAAATTATTTTTGAGATCAGCACATTAAAATAATTTAAAAATATCAAAAACATATCACTTCAAAATAAAAATAAAATTCAAATTTTTTTGAAAGTGCTTTTGAAAAGCACTTCCAAAAGCTTATTTTGTGGTGGAAAGTTAATTCTATTTTTTTTAATCTTATAAAATGCTCTTTTTTTTTAGTTTGATGCTTATTTTTTATACCCTTGCCACTTTGCGGGAGCACTTTAATTTTTTAAAATATAAATATAATTTTCAAGTCTCATTAAAATTCTATGAAATTATCATTAAACCTGAATATATATTTTTTTTCTATTAATACAATTTTTTTTTTATCTTAGCCAATACAATATTTTAAACTAGATACATTGTTTTTGTTAAACAAAATTATGATTATTAAAGCAATTTTTTTTAAAATATCAAAATAATATATTTCTATTTTGTGTGACTGAAAGTTATCAAAATCATAAATTTAATAAAATTATGTTGTAAATTTATTTAAACGTTAACAACAGATTTTAATTGAGATTTTATAAACCATTTATTATTAGTATTTTTATTTCCAGACCAAATACATAATAATTGCAAAACTAAATAAAAATTTATAATAATATTAAAAAAATTTAAAAAGTAAAAAAAAAAAAAAAAGGGAAGAAAGAGAGAAGACAAGAAAGGGCAATGCCCTTATTGTTTTGAAATGTTGTCATTTACAATTATGAAACTAAGTTGTCATTCCAGCTCTCAAACCTGCAACATGTAGGTTTCCATGGGCGCCTCAACGAACTTTAGCTGCACTTGAATTTGTTATGAATTGATTAAAAAATATTTTACTGTTTATAAAACCCCTTTTGTTTTAGTGTTGTAGGTAATTTTTTTTTTTTTTTACTGGTGGCAATTATCTTTTGTAACAGATATTGGCCGCTAAAGATCGTCACTTAGAAAAATATGGACGGCTCACTTGCCTTTTATGACAGGTAAGTGTAGTCCACTTCGATCACTATTAATAACTATTTTTTAGTATTATTGGATTTGTCTTGTTGGGATATTTAAAAGTATCTAAAATATTGTGTTTTTAAATAGCGACAACTTTAAGTGTCATATTTTCCAATCACTATATGTACAAGTTATGCTATTTTGCTAATTTTTTTTCAAATTGTTAATAACTAATTTTTAGTATCGTTAGATTTATTTTTTTAGGATATTTAAGAGTATCTGAAATATCATATTTTTAAATAACAACAACTTTAAGTGTCATATTTCCCAATCATTACATGTATAAGTTATGCTACCAATTGTTTTTTTTAAATCGTTCTCATTCTAAAAATAAAATAAAATCCAAATGCTGTACTCTTGTTCCATTGCATGTACCCTTTAGTAAATTCAGGATGAAGCTTAGTGACCAATTTGTTTGATTGCATGATCTTCACCAAGAAAATAAAAGAGTTTTTAGGGTTTTTTTTTTAATTTTTCTCTTTCTAGAAAAATACCCTAGCATCCTATAATTTGATCAAAATTACACTTGCTCGAGTTTTTAAAAATTTACAATTTGCAACCTATGCATGCTTAACAATTTAGATCCTATACTTGGAGTGTCTAAAAAAATAAAAAAAATTATTTAATTATTTACAAGTTTATCTTTATTTTTTATTTAATGGCTAAAAAGCCATTGTTGTTTTAAAATAACAAAAATACCATATAGTCAAAAATTACTCTTCTATTATTTATAGTGTTAACATTATAAAATTGCTATTAAAGTAAGTCTATTTTATTTTTTTGTGGTTTCCAGTAAAAGAAATCAATAAAAAAAATCCAATTAACATTCACATATTCCTGGGCTAAAAATAGAATCATACTAAAAATAAAAATAAAAATAAAAAATTCACAGATCTCAATTTTTAGAGTTTTGTTCTTTTCCAAACCCGAACTTTCAATTATTTTGCTTTTGAAATTCTCGAAAAGGCAAATCAAAACAATAGAAAAGGTTAATACTCTCAATTAGTGTTATTAAACCTGGCTCGGCCCGGCGGGTCGACCCGGTGGCTGGACCGGTCCAGATTTACTAAAAGACCGGCTAGGGCAACAGCTTGATCAAACCCGGACGACCCGGCGGGTCGACCCAAACCCGGTGGCTGGACCGGTCCAGATTTACGAGACCCGGTTTTTTTTTTTCTTTCAAATATGGAATTTGAAACCCATTAGTATATAACTATATATACTCTATGTTTCCAAGAAAAAAATCATGTTTTTTCAATGTGGGATAAAAAAAACCTTTTGGTTTAAATACTTTAACTTAAAAGGATAACATAGTATCTTCTCAATGTGGGATTTGAAGTCCTTTCGTATATATACTCTATGTTCCCAAAAAAGAAGTTATGTTTTTTCGATATGGGATAAAAAACTTTTTTTATTTAAATACTTCAACTTAAAAGCTTAACATAATATCTTTTTAATGTGGGATAAAATTTTTTTTACAATATTCTTTTAAACTTCATTGTTTACAATATGTATAACCTATATTTACATGGATTTTTTTATATGAAATATTAAAATTTTAATTTTTTTTAAATTTTTCCGGGTTGACCCATGAAACCCGAGACCCGGCCTCTTGGCTGGGTCAACCCCGGACCGGGTTTAATAACTATGCTCTCAATAACACTGCACAAAAAATCACCTTGAAATTCAACACCCACAAAATAAACAATAAAATCAGAAGAGGGTATTCACTAAAAACCAATACCCTTTTTTTTGTGAAACACACAAAAAAAGGGACCAACCAAAAGACAATTTAAATTTACAGGGACCAAACTGTACTTTTTTATGCCGAAGTGAAAAAAAGGGTTGCGTTTTTTTGGTTGTGTCAATGTTAGTCCTTGTTATTTGAATTTCTAAAATTGAAAGAAATCAAATCCTACTTTACAAAATCGAGGAGCAATCTAATGTCGTATTTTTGTTACACCGTTAATACAATGTTGCACTTGAATTGAAAAAATAAACGTGTTAAAATCCCATGAACATGAACACAACGTAAGATGAGGAAATTAAAAATTAAGGATCTAAATGAAAGAAGATGAGACAATAATCAACACAACTCCTAAATAAATTTATCTTGTGTTTTATTATCTTATTCAATTTTATATATTAAATAATATCGAAATAACTGCAATTTGACAAAACTCTGTATTCACTTGAATGATGTTTGAATATAACTGCGATTTGGTATGATCCAATGGATTGATTGCTGGTGACAAATCAACGTTAGAGGGCATGGACAGGGTCAACCTGCCACTTTTGCCAGAGCTTTTGTGATGAAATATATATTTTTTAGAAACCTGATCATACATGCGAGACGAAGGTAGTTGATGTCGCAAGGTGGCCCTGCTATCACTGGAATTTGGTTTCCATAACCCCAATTTGTAGAATGAAGAAGATGCCTGGAGATGATGGCTCCAAATCGACAACTTCATCATGTCTCAGAAATTTTCACCTCATATCCTAACATTTCAGAGACAGACAGGTAGGGTTCTGCACTGTGCCCTTCTTTTCAAGAACTGGTGGGATGTCACGGATTTCAAATAGATGACAGGAATGGACAGCACAAGTGGAAATTTGCTATCGAATAACAAAGCATCTGTGATGATCAGGCTATCTTGCATGGTCCTGTTATTAGAGAAGGAAATAAAGCTGAAGAAGCCAATACAAGTAGGATCCAGATTGCCGCCCAAAGGCCATTGTAGATTCGCGTTCAGAGAACATCAGATGTGATGCTTTTTCATCGGTGCTCTTCAAGATGTAAGGGTTTGTACTAAATGATGCATCATTAATACAGGAGAAAAGAATGATTACATCCGAAGAGAAAATCATTGCCAAATGATCCACGGCAAACAGTCTCAAAATGGCAAGGGGAAAGAAGGGATGCCAGCACCACCGGCTTGTATGCAAACTAAAGAAGGGTGATAATAACTATGCCTAACCTGAAAACACAAAAACAGATCCTGAAGAATAATGGTGGTTTTCATGAAAAATAGAAGGGCAAAACCCTACGCCGATTTGAAATAATAGCAAGAAAGCAGTTAGTCCAGTGACCTTCGGACCCACTATGATAGTAAGATAGAACACTGCATTCAGCAAGTAAAAAGTGTTTTCTACATGGTAATTTCTGCATGCCACAGATAAATGGGGCAATAATAACCTGGCCTGAAATTACAAAGTTATGAATGAAAATGAAAAGGCTCCAAGATTTTATAATGTAATTCTGACCATTAATGGATAGCAGTGATGCTTCTCATAGCTGGGCCAGGTGTCATCACCAGCCACGAAACCTTGATGACGCTTCCAAACTTCAGAGTCATAATTCTCTGTTATAGAGAAATGCAGCCCATTTTCTTCAATTTTCTCTAGGAATTTGTCCAATGAATCTCCTCTTTTAGGGCTGAAGAATATTGCTTCTGAGCGCCCAACATTTTTTAACAAGAGTTTGACGGTACAAGCAAGGGCATTGTGGAACTCCTTAAAAAAGGTGCTGTCAAATGGCACATCCATTTACTGAGTATAAAGGAAGATAAGCTTAGCATGAAAGGAGAAAACACGAGTGTTCGATTGCATGTATATATGTATCTGTCATTTAGAATTGGGTGCAGGCACCTTTTGCCGACTAGTGAAGGAAACCTATGAATCTACACAGCCTCAACCAATAACAAATTGTCAATGACAAGATTTTGACACGAATCAACTCAGATTTAAATTTAGCCGTAAAATATTTGCTGACTAGTTTTGCAAGATTAGACATATCTCTCAAACTGTACATCGAATTGAGCTAGGATTTTACATGGAAATACTAGACACATGGAAATATATTATGGTAAATTTCCAGATCAAGTGGAGTTCAGAAACATATTATTTCAGATGGTCGAAGTTACTAGATGAATCTTGTCAAATCTGTCAGACTAGACATTTATGTACTAATTGAGACGTATCTGGAGCTACAAGTGGACTTTTGCTGCAATTCAAGTTGGGCTAGAAACTAAATATCTCTAACTTTTCAACCATATATGGTAGGCCCAGTAATTCATCTAAACAAGAGAGAATGACATGTTTGAAATCATGATTGAAATCTACCAAGAATGTATGAAAATTAGAGATTTAGGATACAGGGAGGAATTTTAGCATGAAGACTTTGTTTTTATTATTTTATTTTATTTATTTATTTAATGCTGAATAATTATTTTTAATATGGGTTTGTTTTGGAGCATTAACATTTTTTAGGGGTTTATTCCATTATTAGACTTATATTAGCTGATTACTAGTTTAGGCTTGCAACCCAAAAGGGATCCATTAAAGTTAGTTAGAGGAGACTATATTATGTTATTTTTTAGATGCAACTTTCAGTAGTAAGTTGAAGAATAAACATGAGTTTTTTTTTATGGCAAAACAACATTTCTTTACAGGGACAAAAATCATATACTGACTTGTCAAAGATTAACTGGCTTTGTGATGTTATTCACATACTTAGGGTTTTTAGATACAAGGCTAACTTTGAGTTCAAGTCTTTTTCCAATACCTTTGGTTCTTAGATACAGGGTTTACCTCTAGGTTAAGGTTCTATTAAATCTGATTTTCGGCTTTCCGGGTTGTTATCTACCTCGTTGGGGGTTGGTTGACCATATAATCAAGAAGCCCACATCAGATTGCATCAGGCATAACTTTGTTGATAGGAAAGAAAACACTAGTCTGGTGGATAAGAGGATGTGAATTGAGGCATTCACACAATATGGGATATATTATGACTGCCACTCTAGTGTTGTCAAGGTGCAAAGTACCCGGGAATATATTGCTGCTATAACAAATTTGATGGACATGAACATCTATTGATCTAAATTTAGTGATACTGCACTATAGCTAACGGAAAGATAGCCACACAGCATAGATTATTGAAACAGAAAGTTAATAGAAACAGGACTTACCAGTCACTGGCAACTATGACATCAAAAGTGTTGGAGATATTATAAGTTACTTCCTCATCCCAATGCAATGTCACAGTCTTCACTTTTGTATTACCAAATGCTGTGGAGTTGGCATCTATGCTATGCTGAATATCTGGATGTTAAAAGGAAACAAAAGATAAAGAGAAAGTGGAGCAATGCTGCATTCACACACAAAGTGAACATATAAGTTTTAAATCATAACCCAGCAAACTGACAAAAATTTAGTTCTACATTGGCACAACTAATCACCAGCACAAACACAGAGCTAAGCCTGTTATATGACTATGCGATGACTTAAGCATCAATAATATATCTCTAATGCATCAATAAATTATATCTCTAACAGACCACATTTAAACTTCAATTAAAATACTATTGTTATCATACAGAATAATCCTTCTTTTTATAAATGAGAGAGCATAGAACAACGTAAAACATCTTGAATCTTGATGACAGAAGCTAAGCAAACAAGTTTATCCAACAAAGAAGGATGTTTACAGTGATGTCCAATCATAAGGAAGATGCAAGCAAGCAAGGATAGCACAAGCTGAAGACTTCCAACCTGATTCATATTCTCATTACCAGAGTCACCCTTAAAACCGCCCATCACTAGCAATTTGAGAAATTAGCAATTTGAGAAATTTAGAGCTTAACGTTAACTGAAATTCTAAACAAGTGAATAATGAGCCACAAGCACCTTGAAGTTCTAGTAAGAGAATGCAAATAGACTTCAAACTCACAATCTAGGTGCATGCTGCCCATTGACATGTCACTTTTTCAATATTGTAGATGTAAAATCTTCTCATAACTCTTCTACAATGAATAATCCCAATCAGACACTAGCTAGTCACTGCCCATGTCGTCGAAAAGTTTCAAACATTTAAACTTTTCACACCATGTCTTACCAAGTTATCCCAACTTATCAGAACAATTGTCTGGGAACTAGAAAACTCTGAATCACTCTCACTTCATGACATTGAATGAAAAGGGTCTCTAGAAACAGTTGACTGAGCAATTTATCCTAGTTTTGCATGTCGTGGAGTGCAGGTCTTATCTGCCAACAGACAGCATTTCAAAGTAAAAATTCTTTACTTTTCTCAGCACATCATAGTATATTTCTTTGCATTGCAAATGCATAAGGGGAAAAGGATATTGATAGATTCTTCAAAGCTTAAAACTTTAGCTTCATTTTGCTTTTAAATGCGACTGATAATCATTAATTTGTAGCCATGTTAAAAACTAAAATTAGCTAATCAAAAGGATACAATCTACTACTACTGGATTTCCATCTGAGATTACAACTTCCAATGCCTCAGTTGTTGCTGCAATAACTAATCCAGCTAAGCCATATCCCGATCCAAGCTCAATAACTCTTTTAGACCTGAAAAATTAAACAAGTGTGCACAAATCAAATAAGTAGCGCAGATTCAAAGAAGATTTCAAAATAACACCAGCAAAACAACCAGAATACAGACAATTACAGCTGATTAATTATTTTTCAAGAGTGAATAGAATCACCAAAAGCACATGGTTAAAATTATTCACAAACCTGAACATGTCTGCATGTGACAAGCAAAAATATGCAAGGACATCTTCAGATGGCCACTGACCTGTATATAACAACAACATTATAATGAAAGCAACAAAGATAACCAATCTAAAGTTTATACCATTTAAGTTTCTTCCCAGAAGCATTCAAGTTTCAGTCTTCCTTCCAATCAAAAACCACGTTAAACAACTAATGATCGTGGTGCATATACCAACTGCCATTATGAATTCACATTTAACCATACAACCATGTTCTTACAAAAGGGTCCTCCAGAATCTGTATAAATGATAAACTTATCTTCGCCGCGATATATATATAAAAATAAGAAATGAATGAATGAATTGAAGATTGGGTTAAGACAATCTTAAGTCAACATTCTTGCGAAAACTGAATAAATGATGAGCTTCACATATAAGATACATATCTTAAAATCAAAGGAATAGTAAGAAAAGTGCTATCTATTTGTTGACTAGAGATATCCAAAATGTTCATCAAAATAAAATCTTTCTTTCAAGCACTCAGTTGCCTTATTACTTTTTTCTTACAACAAGATAAAGCAAACAACTTGATACAAGAAACTCAAGAATGACAAGCAGAACTTACACACTAGGCCAGTGTTATCGACATTGTATCTATCAGAAACCTCAAAATCACTCAAATCAACACCATTATTTACTCTTTGCCTGCACAAAATCCCACTCATGCAAATCAATCACGAAAAACCCATATCAGATTTCAATTCAAATCTCATAAATGACACTACCTGCTCGATAAAATGACTGAAAGAAAAAGCAACATAACTTACTTGACAAGAATTTTGGGAGATCCATCAACAGGCAAAGTGTAGCAAATGCAAACATCTCTAAAGTTTGATTCTTCGTTAACATGATCTTCAACCACTTGGCCTGGTATAAAGTTAAATCCTTGATGGGTTTTTCTTGAAATGCGCTTGATAGCACTTGGTGATTGATTATCTGCAAGATAATTGGTTTTTTTACATCGGCCCAAGTTAACATTCATTCTACAAAAAAACTAATGATGTTCCAAAATTACGTTTTAGTTGATGTGTTAGAAGAGATTCAGGAAGTACCGGGACTTTCACGAGTTTTGCGAAGAAGGGCTTGGCGTAAGATTGCCCATCTGAGAGAAGATGGTTTTGTATTTGTTTTGGCTTCCATCTGATTCACGTTTCAAGTCCAGATGGCTCCATGGTTTTATTGCAGGATTTCACTCTTCTAATCCTTTGATTTTATATGTTGTTTTATTTGAGTACTCCAACTCTAACTTATCATTTGGTGATCTTGACTTTCTATCTCTCTAAACTAAGATTTTTAATCGATGTGTCCTTATAAAAACATGAAAAAATGTGTCCATTTATATTTCATTTTTATTAATGTTGCTTTCCATGCCAACTTGCATATCTTAACTAATTTTACAGGCCCTGAAATTAACGATTATATAAGCCTCCGGTAACTCTGAGATCTGTAGGATTCAAACTGGTGATCTCTAGAAAATAACCTCACATGACCAGTTGAGCTATATCCTATAAAATTCTATTTATATATTTTAATAAGCTTTGATATTATTCTTATATTGTTATCATGTTTACTCCATCCCTTAATCTTTTGTTATAGAAATGCATATTTTTGTTATAGAAATGAAGATTGATCAATAAAATCTCTTTCAAACGATTGTATAGTTGGGATTTTTATATGATCAAAAGAGACACAAAAATCAAGTGCTTTACACCAACAACTATGATATGAGCACAGCAGTAGCAAACATCAAACTCTACCAACATTAGTCAGCTATTCTAATTTCAGGTCCTTAGCGAATAAGCTTTCGATGAGCAAAATCCTAAGCAACTTCTACTGCTGCACTAAATTTCTTGTCTATGTAAATCTTGGGATATACCTTATTTATTCAAATTTCCAATAACACATCCAATCCAAGCCTAACAACACAGGTAAAAGCCATTAACTTAAAGACAGGAAAATGAGGGTCAATACAAGTATTGCCACCGCCGGCAGTACTGGTAGCTTGAGCATCATAAAGATAACCAGAAAGCATGCCAGAGAAGAGGAAGGAACCAAATGAAAGATTGAGAACAAGGGTGTTGTATAACAAGTCATAATACTTGAGATCAAATAGTTCTCAGTAGCCAAGACCAATGCCATGATGGCAAGTCATTAGGACTTGAGAAGCTGCAATCGATAGAGGTCTTGGTGTCCTAAATTTCCTGCAGATAACATAATGGATGTGAAGTGATACTGAAATATGAGGCAATCAAGAACTACAATGGAGAGTGAAAAAAAGGAAAAACAACATGCCAGATTAAGTGTTCTAATACTAGACAAGAAATAATTCGTTAGAAAAATCCCCGAAATATTGATAAGAGAAACAAAAATAAATACATTAGTGAATTCACGAACTAGACTCATCACTTTTTAGTTAAGATATCATGTTTAAGTTTATTATTGGGCTTAAGATATTTATTTGAGTTTTATTATTGAGATTGATGTTATTCTATTTTGGATTTTATTTTATTTTTAATGGGTTTTTTGTCTAATTATTTGTTATATAGGGTTTCACTATTTTTATGTATTATTATGTTACGTTATACTTTTATAATGAATTAAGAAAAATATATGGATTTCTACTTCTTCTCTTCTGTCTTTCTCTTATCTTCTTCGTATCCTTTTTTTTTCAAGCTTATTCTTTTTCCTCTTCTTTCTTCCTTTCTTACCTTTTATTTTCTTTAAAGCTTTTTTTTTTAAAATATGTTTTGGTATCAAAGTAAATATTTCCAGTTGTTCCCATAAATAAGAGTTCCAACGCGGGCCAATAATTCCTCCAACACCCATAATAGAAACAACAACTCGATCCAATACCAACCAATATATTATCTAGTTATTTTTTCTCTACTACAATCTCTCAAGAATAGTCGGACCAAAACCCAAGAATCCAACATCCACCCATTTTCCTCTTCATCCATTGCCATTACCAACCACAACAACTCCTTTTTCATCCACCAACCAATAAAATTGATTGTCCAGGTAAAAAAAACCATCACTCCAAAACCTAGACAACACCACTAGCACCACCATTACTTCCTCACACAACCTGCACCAAATTTAACAATCAAATCATATAAAAACAAAACACTATAAAACTCTAATAATATTGAATGAGAAAAATAAACTAGAAAAACTATTTCTTTTAAATAGAGGAAAAATAGAAAAACATCACATAATACAAAATAGGAAAATCAAAATAGAAAAACATAAAATTAACCAAGAAAAATATTTATTTTTCTAAAAAAAGCTTCTACATTAGTCTCTCGGGTTAGAAGAAACTCATCCTCGAATTTAGACACCAGTCACAAACCATCATACATCATAAACATCCTTTTATGTATGGTCACCCCATCATGACTTCCTAACAACTTTGTGCATGTCACCTCGTTAAAGGTTTTTAACATAACACATTTATGCTTGCCACCCCATTATGAATTTCTAACACAACACAATTATGCAGATCGCCTCACCGTGGATCCCGTAATTAGGGTTTCCAATAACAACAGTTGACGTAGATGGAAACAATACACTAGTTCTAGGATATCTTTTGTTTGAGGAGAACCTTTTCATCCCCTCTAACACAAGCATGTTCAATCTATGATCTTTTCCAGCTATAGTTAATCAACAAAACACAATAATCAACCACCAAGAATCATTGAGATATGATACATGTCCTCTAAGACCTATAACTAAAATCACTAGTAATTGTTGGATTTTGATACCAATTGATGCATATGGAAATGAAGGATAAAAATTTGTTATAAGTCAAAACTATCAAAATATTTTATTTCTATCCATCACAATTAGCATTGCCAAAAAACTATTATAACTTTTTATATAGAAAAAAAACCCTAGAAAGCTCTAATAATATTGAATAGAAAAAAAATCTAGGAAAACTATTTTCTTCAAGTCAAAAAATCAAAATAAAAAAACATAAAAATTAATTAAGAAAAATATAATTTTTTATAAAAAGGCTATTGTATCATAATCAACCGCTAATTCGGCAATTTTAGCTCAAATTTATTACTTCCTATCTAGATTTGTAGTGCATCCCCCCATTTCTTAGTCTTTGATTATCATTAGAGAGAGAGACAATTTTTTTTCTTGTTTTCGGCTGAAGCATAATACAATATAAAAGAATCACTATTAATAATGAAAACCAAATAAGTACATTTACAATGTTACAGCATCATCACTCATACTAATAATCAATCAAAAAAATACAATCAAATTAATTATATTATTAGATAGATGTCTTGTGCTATACTACAAGCTACATCAATTGTTTTTTAAATATAAAAAACCTATTTAGGCATGCAAGCATGTTTTTAGAAAAAATACAAACAAACAAATTCTTAAAAATGATCTCTAAATCAAATTTCAATTAAAAAAAGAAACCCTACTAATTTAATTTGGGTGTATTTAAAAAACTTAAGGAATAATACAATGCATGCACATTGTTAAAGGGCGCTCCTCGCAAGTGCCATCAAACCTCGCTCAGTTAGTTATTCTTAAAATCTTCCAAATTGAATTCATTCATAGCTCAGGTTTAAAAAGAAATTATGAGAGGGCTGACCTCATAAGACTCAATTTATTTGTTGGGTCTAAAAGAAACTTAAAATATTGGTAAAAAACATGACTTGACTAAAACAAATTCAAAACAACATCTATTTTTTTATATAAATATTGAGACGGTGACATTGATTTTTAATCATAAATTCAAAATAGGATGCATATTGGACAACATATTTTTTTAAAATTTGAGATGGCAACATATTAAGATAACAATATATTAGATTAACATAGGTTAGTCTAGGTTGACCAACCAAACTCGCAATTTAGGTTATGATATTATGATAACCCTATAAAAAAAAACTAAAAACAAATGTTTGATTCTCAATCAATTTAATATTGAAGGAAGAAATCATAAATCAAAATATTCAATTAAAAAGAAAAAAAAACAGAGTGAACCCGAGTTAACCTATCAAACATCGACCATGGTCATAAAACCCACTTGATTTAATAAATTTTTATTTTTTATATTGTTCTCTATTTAGTCATACGAAAACCAAGCACATGAGAATTTTTTTATCAAATAAAAAAATTCTTTAAAGAAAGAAAAAAGTTTGACAAGCATGTTGGACTGATAAAATAAAGATCAACATAATTATTTTAAATCTAAATAAAAAAATGCTATGATTTCATAAAAAATTAATTCCAATAGTTTTCAATAAAAAAAAATCAAAATTTTTTTAGGCAATTTATTTTCATTGATCAAAGTGTAAAATACATGAAAAAAAAAAACAAAACACAAAAGAAAAAAATAAACAATACAGGTCAAACATGCATGGACCTGCACTCGTGGCCTTTTAAAAAAAGGCCTTTTAATATTTTTTTAATATTAAACAGTGAAGGTTGTATAGTTTGTCTTTAATTTTTTTAAAAAACAAAATATTATAAATGACATGTCATCTATTAGTCTAGTTTCCAACTATTTTGTCAACAAAAAATTAGGCCATGGGTATTTTGTGGCAAAAACTCCTATTTTCAACTATGTTTTGACCTCAAAACACCTATAAAATATCATAGAGACCTTTATAAACCCATTTATGACCTTAAATGACCCTAAACCGATAAAAAAAAAACAAAATCAATTGAATTCAAAATATTTCTTGAGCTCAGATTTGTCATCTCAGGCGATGAAAATGCTAAAGAACACCTCAGTAAAATTCTGCTCACCAAATGAAACTCGCTAATACCAAAAATGATCTTTTCGTGGCTAAAATTGATGTCAACAACTATTTCTTTCTCCACCACTAAATTCAGCGACTTTCTCTCTCTTCTCTCTAATCACAAATTAAAAATAAAGAAAAAAAAGTTTTAGATTAAAATCAAAATTTTAAAACACTTAGGGTTTGAAAAGAGATAATTAGAAAAGTAGAAGGACAAAATCAATTGAATTCAAATATTTCTTGAGCTCAGATTTGTCATCTCAGATAATGGAAATGCTAAAGAACATCTCAGTGAAATTCTCCTCACCAAATGAAACTCACTAATACCAAGAATGATCTTTTCATGGCTAAAATTGATTTTAACAACTATTTCTTTCTCCACCACTAAATTCAACGACTTTCTCTCTCTTCTCTCAAATCACAAATTAAAAATAAAGAAAAAAAAGTTTTAGATTAAAATCAAAATTTTAAAATACTAAGGGTTTGAAAAGTGATAATTAGAAAAGTAGGACTAAAGAAATCTTTGTGCTCCAATTTGAAACCGCTATCTTTTTTTTCACTTTGATCTCTTATTTTTTTACCTTATTCTTTGTTAACAAATTATAAGCAATTGATTATTAATTGACAATAAAAAAACTTAATCAAAGTGGAAAAAAGATCGATAACTAAAAAAAAGAGTGAATTATCAACCTTTTCTATTTATAGTTAAATTTAAGAGTAATTAAATGTAATAATGACTTTTCTTGAATTCATATCTTTTTCTACAAAACAAATATTATCGTATTAAAATAATACACAAATACAATTAAATCTAGTTTTTTTTTGTTTTTCAGAGTTTGAATTCCAAAAAGCATTTGCTAGTGAAAAACCTTGATGCCTTTTAGTTTTTTTTTTTTTTTAATTTATTCTGCAAGTTTGCTGTGGATGAAAGCATGCAGACCACTACTTCTTCACGCTTCTTTCTTTTAAACTTCTCCTTAAAGAATTGGGCAACCTTTACCAAAAACCCCCGGTGCTGTTGGGCAAGAAGCTAACGGGCATCCTTCCGACTCGCTTCCCCACCACTCGAGGCTAACATGCCACATTCCCAAGCACAAGTAAAGGAATACAGCCATGAAGGCCAATCCAGCATCCAACGCCCCTGACAGCACATAGTTATGGCGGCTCCACCAGTCGCGATAGTACCTATAAGCAATAAAGCCCGAAGCGAATCCGACTACAACCCACGTAGTGTAGTTCACGGCGGTAGCTGGCAGCATGTTGAGTGTAGCACTTAAGAGTACTGGTATGGAGATAAGTCCAATCCAATCCTTGTTAGGGAAGGCCTTGTGTGCCAGCCAAACTAGGATAGGAGCTATTGCCCCGCCTAAGAAAAACCAGTTGGTGGCTGAATAATGGCCAAGATCTCCAAAAACTCTGCGAGGGCCAATAAGACCCCAGATCACAGATGCATCATAGAACAAATGGTCGCTTGGGCAAGTCCATGGGCTTCCTGGTGAAAGCAATTCACGATCACATATATTTGGGATGGTTTCCATCAGCCACCATGCAGTTCCTAGATGTACCAACGCAGATATTATAGTACCAACCACCTGGATAAAACAAATATCATCTCATAAAAAGCAGCAAGGACCATAGATGGGTATAATTAACGAATTTGAAAATCATATATGTATGCAAGAAACTCAATGAAAAAAAAAAAAACATGAAGATGATCAATTTCCTTTTGCTAATGTTATATGGGGAAGAGGAACATAAGTGGAGCTAACCTGTGCCATGAACATGGCTCTCGGAGGAATCTTCATGTAATGACCAAGCTTGAAATCTTCCAAGAAGGTGATACCTTGTTTCATGCTAATGTATCCGTACACTTTAAAGCATATGTTAGCAACAGGAAATCCTGGGTACAAGTAGCCAATGACATATTCTGTTATCACATTTAGGCCTGGTGTCTGCTTGCAAAAGAAAACATCATGTTAGAAAACAAGAAGCTCAAACAAATGCTGAAAGCATTGCGCCATTGGAATTAAACTTGTCTATACTTATTGGAAGCTCTTAAAGGATTTCTCATCTAAGAAATTTTAAGCTGAAAATGATGACAGCGGAAACATGGCAGAATGTAGAGGCATCCCCACGTCTACAACATATTTCACATAATTACAGAAGAAAGAGTAGATCAGAAAAATAACGTACAAGTGTACCTTATTTGTTGTAGCAGTGATCACTCCAACAGGAAGGGTGAAAAATACGGCAATACCACAGGCTAGCAAGACACCCCACCATGGTAATTGGAGTTGCTCATTGTAGTACTCACATGTAAATATGGTTGCTGCTATGTTTAGGAAAAGGATGCACAAGAACCACCATTCAGGGACTTGATTATATTTCCTCATTAGCTTTGTATGCACATCCATTTTCTTGTATCTGAAAGCAGACTTGCTTAGTTGCCATATATCTCTGCATCCTCAAAAAAAAAAAATGTGAGTTCAACTTAAAAGAACATGATATAGATATCAATATGCAACGCAAGATATCAGTTGCAGAACAAAACCTGCCTCTAATTGCCCAATCTTGATTGTAGTTATGGTTTGATACTAGAGGATAGTTGGAATGCAAAGAAAATACAAGAGTTTATATGCGGTTTAACATAACAAAAAGGGGTTCACAATTTGCTTGAGTATAACCATGAACTGGCAACTACAACTTAGCTTAACAAATATATGCATATCAAAATAAACAGAAGGTATCCAAGCTTCTGATTGCAACAATTTGACATGAATATACATGACTTACCTGCCATGGAAGAGGAAAACATGAACTACGGTGGCTGTCAGGCAGGCAAAATTGAGACCATAAATCATAGCGAAGATAGTGCTGAGGTAGAGAGGGCCTTGACGGTCATATGCATCTAAGTCAATATGGAATTTTGGGTCTATGATAGCTGAGATATTGTAACTCTGGCCAGTGGAGGTGAACAGGCCATCTGAGAATATGGGAAAGTTCTTGGCCTCGTAAATATTGAGCCAATATGCAATTGGAGCAATAACATACATAAGAAGCACAAAACCAGCAGCAATATTGGCAGTTGCAAACCATGGACTGGCTAGGGGACTCCCAAGGTAAGAGGATATGGTGGCCCAATCAAATCCAAAGGCACCAATCCCAAGACCATGGAGTCCTGATCCTAGCTGATGAGCTAGGATGGAAGAAGGGAATATCCAACAAAGCCATGATATAGAGGTTAACTTGGGGAAAAGATAGCCCGGAAAGGCATAATAGGCGAAGCTGCAAATGAAGGCAATGATGAAGAACTGATTCCTTGTTAATCCATCTTTATGCCTTTCCTCTTTCTCATGTAATGCCCTACAATTTCATGTTAGTAGATACAAACAGTATATTTAAGCAGTAGAACTTAAAGAGTTGCTATTTTGGTAGCAAACCAAGGCAATAAGGTCTAGAAGAAATTCACACGCTGAGCTTGTAGAAGCGAAGTTTCATTTCAGGTATTACGTAATTAGCTTGGTTCAGTTACATTAAATGGAGAGAAATCAGATGATAGGCTTACTTTACTAGAATGTGGAATCAATTAAAATGTTAGTTCATTGCAGACTGTTAAAGACTAGAATTTTGCAGTCTGTTATAGAAATGCAGCAGCATGTGAATATCATCAGCAACGCAATAGGGGATTGATCACTGCAGTTTCCAAGTTTTCTTTCTAGTTGCAGTAGGATTCAGATCATAGTTGTAGTTGCATTGTCTCTTGTACAGATTTGTTCTTTCCTTCTTTTTTTGCATTACATGTACAGCTTTTATATTTTTAATTCATCAAAAAAATAAATGATAGCGACTATAACCTATCAGAATAAAATCAATCAACTTAAACTACTAGCAAATTCTAAATCCTTATGGCCAGCAGACTTGTGATATAGACTATAGACTAAGGGGAAAGTGCGTGTAACCATTTTCTTACCACAAATTGTCTCATATTTTTTATATTCTTAAACATGCACACACTGTCAAAATGAAACAGAACTAATTTAATGTTAACATTTATCAAAACCAATCAAAATGCATACCTGAAGAGGGAAACTTGAACAAGATTCTGCGGCCACCACATAGAAGCAGGCTCTACCAAGTACCTTCTAAACAAACCAGCCCATCCGAACCCCAGCATCTGCGTCGTTAAAACTACTAGCAACGCCACAAAAAACGTCAACTCCTTCTTGTAAAATAACTTGACAGCACTAACAATGTGAATGGCATAAACATTTCCAGCACCCGAGTTAGCAAATATGGTGATCAACACATGCTCCTTCACATTAAACGGTCCGGGGTTTAACGTGAACTCCCATTTTTTTCCTATGAAGAATGTCTTATTGGTTATGGTGGAAGCCATGAGGTGGCCAAGAGGGACCACTGCGATCTGTGCACAGATGGAGGTAATGGAGAGTGGTTCGCGGCGGTACCAGAAGAACTGGTTGAGGAAGGAGAGGAGGATGCAGGCGAGAGAGCCAAGTGTCCATGTGCGAAAGGTGACAGCAGGGAGAGTAGGATCATCTGTTGTTGGTACAGTAAGTGCAACTTGCTCGATTGGAGAGTTCTCCTTGGAGTCCGCTGAAGTGGAGGAGGAATTGGCAACACTGGAAGAGGTCTGCTTGCTGTGTTGATGAACTGTTGGGGTGTTTGGAGAGAGGGAAAGTTAGAGAGAAAATGAGGGAATATATGAAGGAAAAGCAAAAAGAAGAGAGAGTGAGAGTCTTACTTAGAGGAGTTGTGATTTCTTCGGTACCAGTCATCTCCTCCACTCTTATTAGTTTCCTGTTCTTAATATCCAACAGCTATGAATAAATTACAAGAAATCTGGATCTTACATGAAGGACTAGACTCATTATTCAAGGGAGTCCACAGCATCTATGTCTGAGAAGAGAAGACACTAACCCCATCTATGGTAAGAATTAAACTTAAATACTGAATAAAAAGATCGAAATCACCACGGCTAAACCAAGAGATCAGCATTGATAAATACTAAGCACTCGCAAATCTGCGGACAAAGCCCTTAGTTTTAGTTTATAGACTTGAAAAGTCAACACAAGCTTCTAACCTTCTCTGCTGCAAGGTTAGATTTCGTGTTGAACAACTCTCTATATTTTCTTCTCAGACATTACGTGGGCTACATTTTCAAACTTGAAAAGCCAGTAAAATATCCCTTAAATTCTATGAAAGAGCTTGAAGATGATGATAATGGATTCCAACTTTCTATTTTCTAGTTTTAAATGACAATGGATTCCATTTTATTTGTAAAGCATCTTTCAATTGCATCAGCAATGATATTTTATTTTGTTGACTAGTTGAAATAAAATATGTGACGACAAATTATACACCTAAACTTGGGATGTCCCATGCGCCGATGCCTGGAGGTCAGTGACCACGTATCTGGGTTGATTTCAGGACTGCATACATTTCTGCCCTGTATGGATTATTTTTTGATGTTTGATAATGTAGTAAAAAATAAATTAGAAAATATTTTTTAATATTTAATTATATTATGAAAAATAAATTGGAAAATAACTTATTAATATTTTATTTTTTTCAAATTTATTAAAATAATGAGAAATAAATCTTACAAATTAAAAAGTTGAATAAAAATAAAATTGAAAAAAAATATAATTTCATAAATTATCTTAAATAAAATAAATAATAATCAAAATAATAGAGATCAAATCTAAAAAATAAAAAAATTGAAAGATGAAGAAATTAAAATAATAATAATTAACATTTCATAAATTATTTCAAATAAAATAAGTAATAATCAAAAGAATGAGGATCAAATTTGATAGATAAAAACTTTCAATTAAAAAATAATAAGGGAAAAGCAAATAAAAATTATAAAAATAAGGACCAAAATTAATATAAAAATTAAATTCTAATGGATGAAATTAAAAAACAAATATTCAAAACAAAATATATATAGCAATCAAAAGTTTGATAATCAAATTTGATATAATCAACAAATAATATGACATTTCTAAATTTTTTATAACTTTCAAAAAATATTTTCCGTCCAAAATAAAAGAAAAACACTTTTCTGAAAATCAAATTAAATTTTTCTTTGACTGGAAAGTGTTTTCCGTTGACTAATTTTTTTAATAACAAATAAATACAAAAAAATTTTAAAAATAATTTTTCAAAAGCTATTTTCTGGAAAACAAACGAAACACAACCTTAATAATCTTTATGTTCAAGGGAAAAAATTTAGAAGAAAAGTAGAAAATTATCCAATATACAGTCTTGAGATGGCACTTGTGTGTGGGATCTGTCCATTGATTAAAAGACTAGATATATTTTTTAATTCAATTCCAATTCAATAGATATCATTCTTATTTTTTTGATTAACTAAAAAATTAAATTTAATTATGTTTAGAATATTCTGGAAATTAAATTAAATTAGTAATCTAGATTATTTTGCTCCTAATTCAGAATTTTTTTATTAAAAAAAAACATTTTAGGGTTTCCCCTCTAATTTTCTTTTGTCTATTTTTTATAATTGAATTCCAAACACATAAATTAATTTAAACTTTGAAATTCAATTCCAAGAGTTCCAAAAACCTATTAATGATGTTTTATTTAGGGGAAATATCATAGGTAAAATAGAAGCTCATTGTTCATACATATTCGAGAAGTCAAACAACATTCTTACGAAACCTGCTATGAAAAAAATCCATAAGACGATGTTGTCCAAACTTCTTTTTTCAAAAAAAATTAAGTGACATTGTTTTCTTGAACTTAAAAAGAATAGGCAAACGGAAAATTATACAAATCCGGTGGATGGGCATTACAGGAGGCAGTTCTTGTGAAAATCCTGCTAATCGGATGAAACAACAAAGACAGTGATTGAAGGGGATGAAATCGACATTCATCTTTAAATTCATTTATAAAACACAATACCTTATACAATGTGCAACTCTTTGTTTGTCTCAGCAGTGCAATCTAATTTAAATCTGGAGAAGGTCCACTCGTTTGACAAAGAATGTTCAGCCTTGTGGGGTTCCTCATGCCTGCTTGATGGAGAAGTAACTAAGCAGCATGAACCGCCACCAAATAAATAACATGTTGCCACTTTTGGCCTTTAATAGCATACTTCACTACGCAATTTGTTGGCCCAATTTGTTTCGTAATTGAATTTTGCCTGAAAACCAGTATTTTCCCAAAGATGACATCAAACTAAATTCTGCATCACAACAAATTGAAAGTTCTTCCTTGTGCCGCTAAAGGTAATGATTTACCAAGAGAGAACTCAGTATAACTAGAAACAGCATATTCATTGACCATGAAACTACTAACCTTGAATTAATTGGAATTTTCAGGTCATGTTCTTGACTAAACAGCCAGTTTTGTGAACTTCGCTACAAAAAGTCCACTAGTTTTTGATGTCACTGGATCAAAGCGCAAGGTCTTGGGTATCCGTCCACTCTTGCATGGCCAGTCTTTGGCAGCCTCTATCTCCTGCAATGCTGTGAGATAATGGAACTATCACTATACTGCAAACATAAAAGATCAACGTAGCGATCCCTGTCTACTGCAATTAAAAAGTTGAGAAGATAAGGCTTGCCATAAAAAATAAAAAAAAAGATATGGCTTTAGATGGTAATTAAAAAAAAAATTCTCACAAAGATTAAACAACCATATTTGTTTATGAATGGCCCAGCAAAACTAAAGAGCATCAGTGAAATTGGATTTTACAGTCATACACAGTTGCATCCTTGGGGCATCTACCTAAGCAAAAGTAACTAGTCAATGAGCAACTAAGACTTAAAACTTACAAGCACTATTGGAGAGAGTTACGAAATCCCATCTCATTTTTCTTCAGGGTTCCCCTCAAATAATTTTCTTATTGAGCATTCATGGCAATCACAATTCAAAAAGAAGATTCAGGGATATGTGACTTGAATAACCAGGAAAAGTGGTGGTAATTTGGAAGGCATTTGGGGTACATTGATTGTCAAAATTTCTATTAGCAAACAATACTAAGGCTCTACATAAATCCAATGTGCTTCATGAAATCATGGAACCACAGCATGGTCTTAATAGAATTTCCAAAAAAATACAACAAAATCAATAAATTAATAAAATAAACAACTCATTATCTTCACTACACAGAGGACCATAGTAACCTTACCAGCAGAAGAATTTTCTTTGAGAAACCACTCGACCACATTTTCATTCTGGGAAACTGTCAAACTGAAAATCAAGTAGCTGATTTAGATAAAATGAAAACTGACTTTGAGTGTCTTTATGCATATGTTCTTGCAAGCCGTAGGGATTTTTCTAGAAAACATACCTGCAAGTGCTGTAGACCAGTGAACCCCCAACTCTTAATAGCCTAAAACCATTTATTAGAAGTTTTAACTGCAAAAGGAAGTGCCTACTTATTAACATTCAAGAAAAGAATGAATTGTCTAAAAGTTCTTGAATTGTTTTTGCATAAAAATTATAAAGCACAGGCTTCAGTCTTAACACGTGAAAAACTTAAAATGTTCTAGCTTCAGCCCCGATACATGGGAAACTGAATTGGATGTTCCATTAAACATTCAGCAAATCAGTGTGCATTACCGTAAGTAATGGAACAAAAGGTCAATCACCTGAAGAGTGGTCAAGTTATCAGATCTCTCTGCATTCAGTACACGCCCATTTAGAGTTTCCCATCCCCAATGCTCAAATTTTTGGATATGTCTAATTGATCCATCATGGGTACATTCTGCATCAACAAGGACCTGAATGAAATTTCAACCAATCATTAGATTCAAAGATTCACTGAGATCTAACAACTCTAACAAAGATTTTGGGCAAAACAAATTGACCTTGTCATAGCCGGAGCTTGAAACTTCACTGCTACTCACAGTTTGATATAATTCATCTTTGCTAAGCCCAACCACCCCAGAAGCCTTCCCATAAAAAATAAGTTCAGGATGATCAGTTTCTGAAACCAATCTCGAAGCAGCATTTTCCCTTGCTCTGGCTGCTCTTTTCCTTTCTTTCCACGGTCTCCTAGAAGTCCACTCCCTAAAAGTGTCTTTCTTTTCTTCCAATGCAAATTCACCTGTTAAATACTAGACAGAATGGTAACATATCAAAAAAGCTATAAAATTAAACAGGGTTCAAAGCCTAAGCAGGATCATATTGGAAGATCAAATTAAATGTCTCAACAACTTCCCAAATTGCTTACATGATATAGAATCCAAATGATCCCTCACGGGCATGAGGGAAAATGTTGTTCCATCAGCAACAAAAAGTCGGCATGCATCACCTAATACATATTTTTGTAGCATTGTTCTACAAGCTGCTAGCCGGTGCCTAGCAACATCAACACCAGTTACAGAACCCGAATCACCAAGAAGGTCTGATATCATGCAAAGCTTAGCACCTGAACATAAGAATATATGATTAAACAAGTTACGAAACCATCATATTATCAAAAAATTGGATATAAATGAAGAACTGGAGTATAATCCAAATTCGTTTTTTTTAAAACTACTTAGAGATTCCAAACTAAAAGAAGTTTACCTCTGTTTCTTGAATATGCTACTCTCCTTTCTCAAGGAGACACACATGTTGCAAAATTATTTTCAACTAAAAACTAGTCCAGTAATACTGTTTAGATGCCTCCCAAACAGTCCAAGCAATTATGCCCTTTAAGATTTAGTGATTTCATGCTAATTGACTCCTCTCAATATCCATCCTAAACCTACTTTACGCTTCTAGCTTAAAGCACCATGATATCTTCACTCAAGCAGGACAATCCCAAATCAACCCAAGTATTATTTTTTTTTTCTTGTAGAAAAACCAAGCATGCCCATAAAAACAAAGAAAGCCCCATTTAGCACTTGTGCAAGATTCTATATCAGATCAAGGTTTTCAAATTTATGCAAAGCAGGATATTCACTTCCAGCTACAGTTTGGATCAGTGTACTACCTTTTGCACCCATATTAATACACCAGAAAAGTAACCAAACATTACTCACCAGGAGCACAACATAGGTCTAGAACATGATCTCCCACTGAAATATCCAAAGCCAAAACAGCAGCCCCAGAAGCAGCATCAATCCCGTATATCTAAAATCACCCCAAAACCAAAAAAAGAAAAAAAAAATCAACCATCGCCAAAACAAACACAAGAAACCCGCAATCAAGATTATAAAAAGCAGCCCAAAAACACAGCCAACAAAGCCAATACTTCAGAAAAAAGAAGTGACCAAAAACCTAAATCTTTAGAACATTACCTTGCCTTCTTTATATGGCTTAGAGTTAGCAATTTGAATATGAGGAGGAAGTGAATAAAACCCAGGTAGCCAATTCAATTTCTGAAGCCTACACTTAATTTCAGCTTCTATCTCTTCCAAATAAGCTTCACTTCCAGGCTTCAACCTTCAAAAACAAAGAGAAATAAAGAAAAGAGACTATCTTTGAAACAAAACATGTTAAAACTGAAGTAAAGCTTGAGTCTTTAATGTAGAAAAGTTACCTTATATAACGTGGGGTGGATTCAATGGCTGTATAAATTAATGGGTCAATCCCATTTGTTTGTAGAAAGTCAAGGAAAGCGTCTGGTAACGGTAGCTTTGATGTTTCTTCTTCCATTGACGAGAGAAGCTTTTCCTTGCTTTGCTGCGGTTCGTCAGTGTTGAGGATGGTTTGTGGTTTTTATAATGTGCTCTCTTAAATTTAAACGACAAGGTAAAAATGAAGTCGTTTGGATATAAGAAATGATAGGTTTTCAAGTGAATGACACGTCGTCGAGAAAAGGAATCGCTATTCAGGAAATGTTTCTTCTCTTTTGGAAAATAAACTAATTTACTGGGTGGCGTTACGCTGCATATCAGAACAAATTTTATTGAAAGTAAAAATAACAGGTAGTAAAGAATTTCGGTTAATTTAAAAAAAAATTATTTCATTCTTTATTTATTTTAAATTTTAAATTAAATCTTGTAAGAGTTGTTTTAATATAACATAATTAATTTGACGGATCCAAAAACAATACAAAAAATAAATAAAAGTATAGTTTATCTTTAAAAAATATTCAAGATGCTATTATTTTTTAATACTGAGATAGAAACATATTAAATCGACTCGGGTTTTGCATCTTAACTTAACAAACTTACAACTCGGGTCATGAACTCCTCTGAATTTAATAATTATTTTTAAAAACTATTTTTTGTTTTGAAGTGACCTATCCGACTTGATCGATCCAAAAACTGTCCGGTTTGGTTTTAAAAAAAAATTCAAAATAATATCTTTTTTTTTAATATTAAAACGATGACATATTGAATCAACCAAAAATTCATGGCTTAACCCACCAAACTTATAACTTGGATCACATACTCCAATGAATTTAATAACTCTGTTTTTTTTATAAAAAAAATACTTAATTATATAATAATAAAAATAAGCTTTTATAAAATTAAGTATTAACTAAATATCAAAATGTTTGTTTGAGACTATAATAAACTAATAAAAAATAAATTGAAATAAATTATAAAAGTCAATTCAAAATCAATCAAATATTAAAAATTAATAATTTTTTTTAAAAAAATTACTTCACTATTAATGTGAAAAATGTAAGCATGTAATTTCCTCCCAAATCTTTTAGTTTTGTTAGTAATTATTCTCTAGATGTGCCATGAGTGTAGGCTCGATCATATTAAACACTTTGCCCATCCCATTTTCCAATTTTTATTTTTATTTGATTTTATAGTAATTAAAATAAATATTTACAAGAAAAATAATGATTTAATTTCTCAGGAAAAAATATTTTTAGCCATAATTCCCTTTTAGTATTCATGTTTCTTTAATAAATACATGTATTTTTTTTATTAGCTACAAGTTATTTGAGTAAAAACTAAAGGAAATTAAAAAAGTATTTATAAAAACTTTTAATGATTTTAATTAAGGACAAAACATATATTTTTTAATCAAAACTCTCTTTTCTTGTTCGTGCTTCTCTTTTTGGTTTTGACAAAATTGTTTTTTTATTAGAAGTTGCATAACTCATTTTTACCCTTTTTTCTAACATATTTTCTACAAAACTTATTTAAAAAATATATATTAGTGAGTGAAATCAAAAGGACAAAAAAGGGACTCAAATAGAGTTTGGTGGATTAGGAGAGTTATTAAAAATTTAAAATTTAAACCTAAAAATAAAAAAAATCAAATTCAAATTCAAAAATAGAGTAATTTAAAACTTAAATCCAAATTAAAGAAATTTTAAAATATTTTAAAATTTAAAGTTTTAAACAAAATTAACACTGTAATTAGGAGCACGCAAAGAAGGAAAAAAAGGGAGGAAAGAAAAAACATAGAAAAAAAAAATTATAGTTGTACAATGATAAAAAGGAGAGGAAAAATCAAGGGAGAAAAGAAAAAGAAAAAAAAAACAGAGACATACATAGAGAAAGAAAAGGAGAAAAAAGAAAACCTTAACTCCAACTGTCACTCCTCTTTCTCCTAATAAAAAAACAGCAGCCCCTTTTCCTATTTTTCATAGTTTTTAGAGCTGATTTGATGGTTGACTCAGTTCAAGATTTGGGTTTTGGATTTTGACCGGGTTGTTTGGGTTAAATTTTTTTAAAAAAAATTAAAACGACGTCGTTTTAGTAAAAAAAAAAAAGAGTCAACGGATTGCAACAGGGTTTTTGACCGGATCTTGCCGGGTCAACCCATCGGGTCAGCTGGGTCACATCAGGTTTTTCCTTCCCCTGTTTTTTTTTCAACCCGGCCCTATTCTAGTCCTGGGTCAACCCACTAAGTCAGGCTGGGTTTTAAAACTATGTTATTTTCCTTGTTAGAATTCAACAATGAACCATATAGCCCACAACACCACCAAACCACCGTGATCTATCTCGGCTTATTATAACACCATGAAATTTTTATTACTTTTTATATATATTATAATTCAGTTTCCTACATAATATTTAAATGATTATCTTTTTATTTTAATAAAAAAATTGATAAAATTTCTTTTGTTTGAGACTTTATTCAAAATTTTATCCTGCGAAGCAACAAAACTCAATCTATATTTTATATTTATACCAACAATATTAACATATAGCCTCAAACATACCACCATTTGATTTTATTATTTCAATCCCTTTATTATTAGTTATTTTGGGTAAACCAATCAACTTAATTCCAAGGATATATACATAAATAATATTATGATTAATAATCACTATCCATAGTATTATCCTTACTTGCCTTGAATTTACATAACATATACATAAATAGATGCATCAAATAATTTTACATATCACAAAATGTTAATTACATGTCCCCACCTAACAAAACTATAGAAATGCTATATGTACAGTGTCACAACTGTTGCTGACAGTGCATTGGACTTGTAACACATGATAATTTAATGAATAATTAATATAAAACAGTATATTCATCACAATTACAACTTTAGTATTCTGAGATCTAATGGAATATTTTTGTTTTTTCACTTTCACAGTCATTATGAATAGACTATTATTATTAGGGGTGTTTATTTTCGGTTCGGTTCAGTTTTTATCAAAAAAAATAACCAAACCGAATTTTAATCGGTTTAATCAGTTTTTTCACAGTTCAGTTTTTTCGGTTATTTTTTTTCTGGTTTTCTCGGTTTAATTGGTTTTTTGTTTTTTTGAACACCCCTAATTATCATAGTGTAAACTCTTGTTATCATGGCCACCCTTTTTTAAAAAATAGAACTTTCTATTATCCATTCATGAATCCTTTTCCTTTATATGTTTTAATTGTCTCTTGGCTTAATCTTGTATTAATCATGTCCAAAGATATCATCTTTAATTTATTTCATTTCCATCTGAAGGGTGTAACTATTTTGTTAATATCATTATCATGCCTTGTAGGCACATATATATTTTTTTTATATCATTTATCCTGCTTTGTAGGCATGCATATTTTCTAATAAAAAAAGGCTCTTTATGAGAAAACTCATCAAAAAGAGATTGAATTGATATAAAGTGAGATAACTAAGCTCACCAGTTTGTTTGGATATAGTTTTTAGAACAAGCTATCTAGTGATGGGACCTCCAACTGAGAAAACACTACAACAATACGCACCTTGCAATGCATCCTCTTCACTCTTGAATCTCTGAATGTAGCCTTAGGTTTTTATTTGCATCTAACATAGGTTCCCAACAAGAAGATATAGTCCACACTAGACCACTTAACCATGAATTCCTAGGATTGACACTTGATTCTTAATTCCCAAGAGCTCCTCATTCTATTTTAGTGTTGCCACCTTATCAACAAACAAGATTTGCCTCCACTCTAGAGTCTACTGCAAAAGAAGTCTTGAATGAAGAGCCTACATAAGATTCAGATGATGAAAAGGTTTCAAAAATTAAAGAACACTTAAGGACAATTAAGGGCATAGATTTATATGTTTCCATGAAGGCATCTGAAATGTACCTAGTACCAGATGTATTCATTCTGTGGAAATTCAAGATGTACTAATTCACTAAGTAAATAAGTATTGAGTACCTCAAGACCTATTTGAGGATTTAGTGCAGTAAAATGATAAAGGTGGTTAAAAATAACAAGCTTCTCATCCATTTCTTTAATGGAAGTCTGAGCTGTGCAGTCTTGACTTGATATATAAGCTTGAATGCAAGTAAGGTTAAGAAATAAAGAGATCTGATTGAACCATTCATATAGTTGTATAAGTTCAACATGAAAACAACTCTAAGTAAACTTGACCTTCAAAATATAGAGAAAATAAATAACAAGTCAATTAAGGAATTCGCCTTTAGGTGGTGTGAAATGGTGGTGCAAATTCACCCTTCTTTATTATAGAATGAATTTATCTTTATTTTTATCAATACCTTTAAATTTTTGTACTTTGAGTACTTGATTGATAATTCATTAACTCATTTCATATATGTGGTGACCATAACATAAAGGATTGAGAAAAGCCTAAAATTAGAAAGGATTGGAAATTCAACAATGAAATTCAGCACTATACCAAATAACATACTAGAAAATGCCCTTTAAATTAAGATTCTTGACTATAATTTATCCCCTTAAATTTTTATATGATCACCTTAAATATCATGGAGTTCTGTGGATATCCAATTTCTTAAGTTTCACTATCCAAGATCGATAAATCTTTTCCCCTTAGCATTATTTACCAACACCTTTCGAATACTTGACACATCACCCTAGTCTCAACAAATCTCATACAACCACCATACCCAAGGTGGTATGATTCAAATGTTAAATATGAATATTATAATAGGATTCTGGGTCATTCAATTAATAACTTCAAGAATTTCAGGTATCAAGTTTGAAATTTGAAAACTAGGGGTTATGTGGCATTTGAGAAGAATAATGGTACATATCCTATTATCACCAATACATACATCATCGACATAGTAAGTGATTGGTAAGGATGATGTAAGAGGCATTTGATAAGTATTACTAAGTCACAAATTTTGACAAAGAAAGTGGATATAAAAATGGAATAAGTTTTGCGTTGTTGACCCATTTTTTTATTGATCCTGGTAAACAAGATCATTAAAGTTTTACTTTTCTAGGATTTATTTTTCATATGTTTTGGAACTATATTTTATTTTTAATGAAGCATGTTTTTCTTTGTCTCATTGTTATCTTAAAATCAAGAGATGTTTAATTAAAAATAACTTATGTCATTTTATTCTCATCCATGATTGGATAAATATAATGTCAAGTTCATTTAAAGATTTTTTAAATTTTGATCAAATCTCAAGACATGTCATGCGAATGTTAAAGGACAATATATCTATTTGAAAGCTAAAATGTCATTTTCTACAATAAAACTTAAGAGGTAAAACCTTAATAATTTCTCTTTTTATCAATATATATATAAAAAAAAAACAGCTAGAACTCAAAGGCATGACAATCAAACCCTTTTAAAAGGGTTTAAGAGGTTTCTCACTAGTAGTTCGTGTGAATTATCATTAGTGGTCGGATACTTGAAGGACTTGTGATTTTACAACAACCAAGCCTTAAAGCAATTATTCAAAGCCAAAAAGAACATTTGATCTTCAGATAATCTCTGTGTAAACCTTAAACAACTTTAGATTTATCGAATGATATCCTAAGGACTCCCAAAAAAATTTTAAATTTATTATTTTTATTGTGTAATTGTGTTTAGGAAACTCAATAGTAGTATTAGAATCATTGTTAGATAATTATGGTTTGTTATTACATGTTTTAATTACTATTGATGTTAATTACGAATTAAATTTGTCTACAAAATTATTTCCTAAAAACAATCCAACTATAGTTCCGGCCAAATTTGGCTAGAATATGAAACTAAAAAAAGGTTTGGATGATTGCACAACCACCAATAACTATGTTAATATTGTTCTTATGCCTGGTTATGCTCATGCATAGCCATCGCACGCCCTAATAACAGAGACAACAACCATGGCCTGCTGCCTCGCACTAGTAGCACTAGGTTCTCCTGGCACCGCTGACATCCTAACATGAAATTGGATTTATATTAAGTAAAATTTATTATATTTGAAAAATTATCAAACTGGATTTGATTTAATATTTTCAAGTGTTAGAAATATTACTTTAAAATTGCATATAAAACCAATAATTAGAACCAAAGCATACAATATATATATATATATTTATTTATTTATTTATGCATGTTAATATGTTATTATACATGATGGATGGTTATGGACATTTAAATATCAATGTGATTGTATTATTAATGGTTGTAATATTAAATAGGGTTCTTGTATCCTGTTTCTGCTCTATTTTTCTTTAGGGTTGTTAAATTATTTTTTCATCTAATTCCTCTCGAATGTAACTCAATATTTCTTATATAATTATGTAAAAGTTTTGTAATTTATAAATATAGGAATTTATATAGGAAAATCTATTTTGTAATCTAAGACAAAGAAAGAATAACAAAAAAGGTTACAACCATGGTGCTCGTAAAGGACTTATGAAGATTTACAAATAGCTATTTGGGTTCTGACCACCTAATTTTCTTCGATAACTAGAGGGAATTAGTTTAGATATGTCTATAATTATCTAATTAGAATGACATGCTAGAGGTGTATGTTTATATAATTATTATGTATGATATCTCACTAATGTCATGGAATAAGACTTAACTAAAATAATAAATCCCTCATTAATATATTAAGTATATTTTGAGAACATGATTTGTTGCCTTTTGATTTTATATGTATAAAACCAGAGTTCTATTCTTGGATAACTTGTTGAGCTATTCAAAGTTAACGTTAATTGAATATGTTTAATGTTATAGAATTGGGTCCTACTTAACTAACTTAAGTGATTTAGATGAGTTTTTTTTTTATCATATAAGATTAGAGGTAATAGTTGTGAAATATATTTAAACAAAGAGTTGTCACCTAACTAATTTAGAAGTCAAATAAAGATGCAATTGATAAGCTATATTATCTGCCTAAAAACCAGCAATCAAAACTAAAAGGTTTGAATTTGAAAAAAAATAACAATAAAGACCATAATGTATTTATCAGGGTAGGAGAGAGAAATGAAAGAGGGGAAATGGTCACTGACAATACACTAGCCACATTTGAAATACACACGCCGCCTATAATAGAAGAGGAGACAGAGAAGAATCGATTAAGATAGCAAAAGAGATTTTTTGACTACCCCAAGTACTGCCCAAAATGTGTGGTGGTTCCAATACATTGGTGATTACTCTGCATGTGCCAACAATTTCTCAATTAAAAAATCATTATTTTAAAGGGAAATTATGTTACTACCCTCAACCAAACTTACAATTTACAACAAAATCTAAGGTAAATGACCCAAATACCCCTAACTCAATGAACTAAATGTCTTACATCCAATGGTACATGCACAATTTTACTACATATAAGAAATAAAAAATACCTAAATACCCCTACCCGAGACCACTATTTTTTTTTAACTTTTGGAGGGCATTTTGGTTATTTTACTATTCATAAAACATTGAATAGACACAAATACCCCCAAACAAATCAATAATGACTAATAAAGCACTTCATGAAAATACCAAAATAACCTTAATCCAAAGACATGTAGTTTTTATAGGAATGAGAAAATAGTCATTACAATGTAGCTGTGAACAATAAATTATGAGAAGGACTATAGTGAATTCTCCAACTATTTTAGTTGTTTGCTAATACTTTTATGCACTACAAAATATAATTATTTTATAATTGTTTTTGCAAATAATTTTTTTTCCAATAACTTTATCTTTATTCTAGACTTATTAATCAAATATAAATAAATATAAAGATAAAAAATAATTTTATTAATAATAAATATATTTTTATATGAATAAGATCGGTGTCACATATAATCACTCAATTAACTATAAAGTATATACAATAACACTTTTATCATTAAAAAGGAAAATAAAACATGGTTTTGAGAAAACATATGATTTTGACCAACTTATATAAGTTTCTAAATATAAAAAAGTTAAGAGTTTTTTTTCTCGGCAAACAAACAAAAACATTTGTGAGAAAAAGGTATTCTTCCAATCAATTTTGTTTTGCTCAATTGCTCGAAACTTGAAAGATGAAACTAGAAAATTGGAAAAAAAAAAAAAAGGAAATATTATAGAAGGAACAATAACATCACTGCCTTGTAGAGCTCTCTCTGTATCCCTAAATTCTCATCTATTCTTACAAAGCTTGAACATCATAACTCCAACTAAAAAATCAATGTATTTGAATTTGCATTGATAGTTAGTGGCGCAAATAAAAACAATATAAAAAAAACATCAACCAAATGAACATAAAATTCACTTAATAAAATTACCACACGAAATTCTAATTTAAAATTTTATTATTTGTTATTTTTTTTTAAGTAATTTATCTTTATAAGAGGTTTAAAACTCTTTAAATAAATCTAAAACTTACCTAAATCAACAAGATGCATCTGAAAGTAAAGCAAAAGCAATAAAAATCCTCAAAAAAAAATATAAAAAACATAGTAAATAAAGTTGAAAAAATAATAAGAGGGTTTTAAACTCAATAGAAAAATAAATTACAAATAAACTAAAAAAATATTATAAACCCTGAACATTAATTTTTGAGCTTTATTTAAAGATTTTCTCGATTTCTAATTATTATCAAATTTTAATACTTAAAAAAAATAACCTTTGGAATTTTCTAGGCCAACAATAATGTTGCCTTTTCTAGCTTATTGATGGATAAAATTTAAAAAGTTGATGAAGTAAATAAATTAATGCTTGGATTGGCAATGTGGTGCATGGTTTGGTAACTCAGATGCATCACTTTGCTAAATATACTATTATATGATTGATATTGTGATGTAAAATGTTTAAAAAAAATATTATTAACTTGAAAATATATTAAAACATTAAAATTAAAAAAATAAATTAAAAAAACATCAATTTAATATTTTTCTTGAAAAAAAACTAAAAACATCATTTAAAAATTCAAACAAATTAAAATGAGTTGCATGATCCAATACTGTAAAAGGATGTTTGAGAATAAGGATGTTTGAGAATGTAATAGCGGTTTTTTTTCAAAGTATTTTTTTATTTTAAAATATATTAAAATAATATTTTTTTTATTTTTAAAAATTATTTTTAACATTAATATATTTAATCTAAAAACATTAAAAATATATTAATTTAAAATAAAAAAATTAAATTTTTAGTGCCAGACACAGCCTAAAGTAATGAACAAAACGGCGTTCATTTTGATTCATCTAGAAAAAGGCCGCTTCATGGCATTTTTCTTCAGGACAAGCGTGCTGTTGAACTTGGGACAGAAATCATAACCGAAACTATACATGAATTTCACATTCAAGAAACAAGTCACCTTTCATAAACTCAACGAAATTATTAGTTTTGTACTTTTAAATCAGATCAAAAGACATTACAAGACAACTCGCACACACTTTAATATGATAGATCAACAACACTGGAGCGAAACCCTAATGGAAAACCTCCATAACCTTTCAAACACATGCTGCCCTCCATATGTGCTCTGGACATGGATAATTTTTCCATCTATAGGTGGGTTTACTTTTCCAGGCTTCAGTCACATTCCGCATCTACTCAAAAGGATTCCTATCTATATACAGAACACTAATTACCAATACTTTCTTTATCCTAAATACAGTTCTTTTCTCAGGGTAATAGCCGCTTCACATCATGCTCTTGGTCACCATTCTTGGCTTGGTTGTATAGCGATTCAAAAGCATTCATACACACACTCGAAAATCCTACCATTGCCTGAAAAACATGTGGGAATCCCATCTGGAGATTGTTCATTGTCATTGACCTGGTTACGCTAATTGACTTTTCATGCTTACTCTTTTCTTCCTCTGCCTTTGCCCGCGAGATCTCAGCCTTTGCTCTTTTCTCCATAACTGGGTCTTTTTTCCTTGTAGTGCTAGGAGTTTCAGGCATCGAGTATGGACCATACTTGCTCTCCAAGGATCTAAGCTCAGCAGCCTTCTTCTCAAACTCCTTGAATGCAGATTCTGACTTCTTCTTTTGCTTATGCTCTTCTGCTTGTTGAACTACAATAGCATGAATTACTGCTAAGAAGCTCTTGATTCCTTCAGAAGCCACTTTGTCAGGAATCCGATCAACTGCATGGTGCCATTCTTCACAAAGGGAATAAATTCTTGATTCCTGACTGGTTCTTGAAATTGGGTTTTTGCTGAACTGGAAAAGGCTAAGTCGCAGCCAGCCTGTGAGGGACTGAATGTAATCCCGCTGAGCCTTGACTACATTGCAGAATGATTGGTGCCATTGGTGGACCTCAAGCTCAAGCTGGAGAGTCGACTGCCTATGAATCTCAGATGTCGGCTCAGTAGATGGGATTGTGTTGAGATATTTGAGCTGCTGAACAATGTGTGTCTGGACCTGGTGCAACTCGTACATGCTTCTCCACATGCACATTGACCTGCAAAGGAAAAGAAGGTTTTATTTAAGCACGAGCATCATCACAAATCTTATACTTTATCTCATAAGCCATGTCTGCCTGCATGTCTAGTAATGTGTAAAGAATTATTTGGCACGATATTTATCAGATTTAGGCTCATACCCTCTACTGTCTTCAAAACTGAAATTGTTCGTCGCTATTTTATTTGGATTCCTTGCACTATTTTTGCTAATGGTAAAATTCTGATTTCCAAATGGAAATAATTTTGCGAGATGGCCAGGATACAACACAGTGAAAAAGACTACCAAATTTCAATTAATTCAACCTGCCACCAGAGTCCGCCACAGTAAAGTTATAATTACACACTATTGACTCAAGCCCACATCTACCAGAGTCCGCCAAAGTAAAGCTATAATTACACACTATTGACTCCAGCCCACATCTACCAATGCCTCACTAGCACACCGTGCCTTAAGATTCTACCTTAGCAACACACAAAACTCCAATGGATGCAAAGAGAGATTCACAAGCTAAACTGAGGTCTCATAGCCCTTAGCACAGCTGGATTCCTATCACTTCGAAACAAAAGCAAGCAAGAGAGACAAAACAAGCCAATAAAGGCAGACAAAAGTAAAATTATGTACTGTATATATACGATCAAAAATAAAAAAAATTCCAAAGTTGACTTTCCCTGGGTATTTTTATTATTATCTTCCAGTTCTTTATGTCTACTCCATCCTTCGAATCTTGCAAGGCTTAAAACAAGACTAGGGCTGCAACAATACTAAGCTATGACCACAACAGAGCCAAGATTCAAATGCAAGTGTGGGCCAAGGTCAATTTTCCATGTTGTGCTTGTAATAATTATGAGAATTCAAGGTGCCAAAAGCTTTGGCCCTAAAACCCAGTAGCCGTTTGGACTCTCTCTAGGAAAGGAAAATGATGCGATATGGGTCACGTGAAAACTTAGGGGTTACTTGTTACTTGCTTCAGCTCTTAAATGAAATGTAGCTAGGTCATGGGCCCTACGAAAAGTACTATTGAAAAAACAAAAAAGACCGACCCTTTTACAAGCTCAAGGAGTTGAGGGTAAAGCTCTGTCTCCCTTAATTTGATGATTTCCGTGGATATGGACTCGATGCCCTGAGTGGCGACCATCATTTGGGACTGCAACTTCTCTACTTCTTTCTTGGTCTTCTCGGTCTTTACATACTCAACCCTCTTCACCTCTAGCTTCCTCAGCAATGCCAACTTCTTCTCATGCTCAATTTTCAAACTCTCAGCATTCTACAGCACAGCAGCATAATCTCTCGATTAAAATTTAAAAAAGGGAAAAAAAGTACTTATAAATAACATAAGAATATCATCTTTAATTAGATAGATAGATTGATAGAGACAGGACAGCCTATGACTCCCTTTTTTACTCTTTTTGACCCATCAAGTACAATTAGAGATAATCCAATATGTAAACAACAAAACATGTCTACAAACAAGATATGGTCCATCAAGGCCATACCTTGACCTCCAGGAAGAGCTTCTTCTCCCAGGCATATAGTCTCTCCACCGTTGAACAATGACTAACATGAGCTGCGCCCCCGCTTCCTCCATGACTAACAACCATTTCCTCACTAATCTTTCCAAACCCATTAAGCTTTGGACTTGAACCCCATGTCCACAATGATGGACTGGTCAAACGGCATCCATAATTATAACCTTTACCTGCAACATCAACAAACAAAATGAACATGACCCAAGAAAACGAAACAAATCAAACATCTGAATAAAAGACAAAGAACCCATTTTTGATTCCCTAGTTTTCTCATTAACCAAACAAAGTCAAAACAAGAAAATGGGACTATAATAAAACAAATGTATAAAACTACAAGATCAAAGACTGCTAACCTCCTTTGCTTTGACTTGCTGACAAGTTAGGGCTTGAAACTTCCAAAACACAAGAAAGTTGACCACCAGCATCAGCAGCTTTAAGAAAATATTCATCGACTTCTTTAATGATCTCCACCAAATCTTTACTATTTCTTGAAACCACCATAGCAAGCTCACTCCCACTTCCACTAGCAGTCTCTTTCGAAAACCCACTAACCACCGAAGGTGGGACCACCGCTACCATCTCCGATGCAGTGGTGGTGGTGGTCACCTCCTCCCACTCCTCCTCCTCCTCCTCCATTGACCTCGGCGGAGGAGGGACAAAGGGGTCCCAGAAATCCCAACTCGACGCCGCCACTGGTGGAGGCGGTGGAGGAGGGGGCGGAAGCGGGGAGGCAGCGGTTGCGGTGGTTGTGGTTGTCCATGTGTCTGAGCTTGGGCTCATGGGAGGTGGGGGAGGTGGTAGTGGGGTGGGTGGTAGTGGTGGCGGGGAGGGATGGATGGGTGGGAGGCGGCGGTGATGGTGGTGGTGGTGGAGGTGGAGGTCGGTTTCAGTGTTGGAGAACTGAAGAAGGGCTGATCCAGTACTGCGAAGTGAACGGATGTACATTGCATGTGAAGCAGAAAGAGATTGTCTTGCTTTGACAAGTTGTTTCATGTATCTCTTCCTTGCTTTGCATCTTGACACCATCTCCTCTCTCTCTATTCTTGAGTAACAACAACCCATGCTGTTGCTGTTGCTGTTGCTGTTGCTGTTGTTGTCTCTCTACACGCTCTAGATCAAGCCTGTACTTTGGTTGCGTTTTGGTGATTTGGAGCCAAAAGGAAAAGCGAAACACTCTTTGCAAGCGAGAGAGTGAGAGAACTTACAGTACTTAGATCAGTGTTCGAGGGGGTTTCATGGTCATTGATTACTTGCTTCCTTGGAACCAAACAAAAGAAACAAAGATCACACAAAAAATAAGGTTATTAGCTACTACAAAAACATGGCCACCGTTTAAGCTTTTTTTCCTTCGCTAAAAAAAAATGTTTCTGGGTTTTCCAAAATGACATTTGTTTTGCCTATCTCTCTATCTAGGCGTCTTTCTAGGTCTGGGATATGTTTTGGTTTTGGTAGGGGTGATGGTGGTAGTGTTGATGGAGTAACAGTCTTTTGAGAGGTACGTACCAAGACAATGTGCATTGGGCAGAGAGCTAGGCAAGTCATTTTATATTTGAAATTTAGAGTCGAAAATACCCCTATTAAAAATAAAATTAAGTTAAAATTAATTTTTTTAAAAAAAAACCTATTAATTTATAAAAAAATAAAAAATTTAAGTATTATTGATTATTAATATTTCATGTTTTACTCTTAATATTTTGATTTTGATTTTTTTATTTTTAAAATTTTTTTTATATATATCTATAATCTTATTTTTAATTTTTTTCAAATTTAATTCTTTAATTTTTTTTTAATTGAATCCTTATACTCTTAATTTTTTTTATTTTTTTATGAATTTGAATTTTCGTTTCAATTTTTTTCTTGAATTCAAAATTTAATGATATTTCAAGTTTAACCCTTAATATTTTGATTTTAAATTTTAATTCTTAATCTTTTTATCAAATTTTAATTTGTTTTCAATTTCATCTTTAAATCCATAATCTTGATTTTGTTTTCAAATTTAATCCTCATTCTATTTATTTTCATTTTTTTAATTTTGGATTCTTTTATTAATTTGATTTTGTTTTTTGATTTTGCCATTCAATTCAAGATTTTAAATTGTCCTCTCATTTTGTTTTTCAAATGAGGTCCATATTCTCTTAATTGCTATTTTTTTTTATCATTTTGTATAATTGAATTTTTTTTATTTTATCATTTGACATTTGATTTATTGGGATCTGGTCTCCATGGTTTTTCTCATAGTTTTTAGATCCGACTCGAGACAAGTATCAGGTCATGGGTTGAGCTGGCTAACCCGAGTTAACCCAAGTCAATCAAATCTTTTGATTTGATAAAAAAACAAAAATGATATTATTTTTTAAAAAAATAATCAACGATTTTGACCCGATTTTGACTAGAGTTGCCCCGAGGTAACCAGACATGGGTCAACCCGGGTTTTTTTACCATTTCACACTGGATCAATTCTTCCCAAATTTCTTATAAAATTCAGCTCGGCCTAAGCCCCGGGTCACATGTCAATCTATTAGGTCGAGCCAAGTTTTTTAGATGGGGTACTTCCAGTTTAATTATTGGCTAGGGTCATGAATTTGAAAAGTTAATAAGGGTTGACATTTTTTTTTTCCGATTACATCCTTCAAATTTGTTCGTTTTGAAAAATGAAATTTGTTATTTTCTTCGATTTACATTCAATTAGGTTATCCTCGTCTTATGATCTACGCATGAGGTTTGGTCGGGTAGCCCAGGTTTGTTTAGGTCGATTTTTATTATTCCTGTCGATTTTCTCCTTCAAAATTCAATTCTTTTTAATATTAAGCTTTGTCTTTTTTTTTTTTCACGTTATGTCTTCTACTAGATTATCTTATTTTCATGACTTACTCGCAAGTTTTTGCAATGTTATCCGAGTTTGCTAGTACTTTGTTTTTTTAGAATTTTTTGTTCAATGATTTTTTTTTTATTTTATCATTCTATATTTGGATTCTTATGATTGGTAATAGTTATTTTTTTAATTTTGTTTCTATACCGTGAAATTGTGATTTTTTTTCTTTTTTAAAATACACTAATATCGTTTAAACATTATTTTATTAAAAAAAAAAAAACAAATTAGCTGGACTGCAGAGCCGCGTGTCACATATACAGTAACTACAACATGCAGGGCATAATCCGAATTTGTTTGTTGGGTTTGGAAGGTAGAGGCCATGTTGAGGTTGAGGAGATTCCTGGTGGGGTAAATAAGTTGATCTTGAAGGATTTGAATTACCAATTTGCCACATGGTTTGTGAAAGAGAATGGAGGGTGTTTTGGTAACTTGAGATTTCAAGGCCCACAAAATCGGATAAAAAATTGGAGAGAGTAGCGGTAATAATTAATTAAAGAGATTAATTACGCTGCCAAAGCCGTAATTACCAATTAGATGTTACAATTTACAAAGGGTTGGATGGCTGGGCATTGGAATGACGAAATTTTTTGGGTCTGTTTAACAATAAAGTATTATTTTAATTTTCCAAGAAAGATAAGAGTTTTTGTTTAAATAAACTATTTTCTAATTCTTTTCATTCATTGAAAGAGAAGTCTCGTAATTTTTAACTAATAACAATTATATTATTACCCTTTTACTTTATCTTTTGTAGTGTCTTTATTTTTTATTCCCCCACCCATCATTTTGATGCTCTTACCTTGTAGTTCTTATTTTTTAATTTTTTTATTAGGGTTTTAAAAAAATTTCAAATCTTATTTAAAGAATTAATAATTATTTTATTGATAATAAATATGATTTGACAGAGTAACCACTCTCTGTACTCAAATATAAAAATCGTAACATTATAGACGAATGGATAATAGTTACATTAAAAACTAGTCACTAAAAAGTTAAATCATATCACATATGATTTTTTTAATATTTAAAAATTCATGACACATAATTACATATTACACTTAATCTTCAAATATAAATAAATCAATTTGTTGAATTGATAATAAATTAAATTATTTAATTTATATAATATGCTTTAATTGGGTTATTTCATTTACATGATCTAGCTCACGGGGCATAATAACCTTGCCCGAGCTGGCTTTTTTTTTTATCTTTTTGTTAATTGGTTTTTTTTTTTTATCCTCGTACATTGGATTGTTGGAAATTGGGTATTATAATTTTTTTTTATTTGCTTTATATAAGGTTATCTCAACCTCACGACTTGAAACTTATGTGTCTTAGTCCTATCAAATCATTGGCTGCTTATGAGTTCATCTCCTATACCTAGGTTAGAATCTAGTAACACCATGGTCATTTTTGGAAAACATCTTGACAATGACCTTAGGGTTTATTTTCTTCAGGTGTGCCATTTGATATTCACCTTTTAAATTTACTTATCTTGCTTTGGCTAGCCTTCATCAGTGTAGATACACAACTGAACAATTTTTATTCTCATTTTGTTTGTTAGATTTTTTTTGTAAGTTTATTTTAGAAATCAATACTTTCAACTATTCGGTAAATATTGGACTTAAATATTTTAAGAATCATTTTATTACCTTAAAAGAAAAACAAAGACTATTGCTCTTCTTAAAATCCAAATTCATGGACCATGTAGAGTCCATATACTTTGAACATCCAAAAGTAACAACCAAGCATTTTTAGAAAGCCTAAAGAAAAGTTACTTCCTTTTAATAAGTCCATTTACCTTAGATAGTTGAAGTGATATTTTGAATAACTAAAATAATTTGAAGTGATATTTTGAATACAACAAAAATGGGTATTTATTTTAAAATATAGAATGTCGGCCCATTAGGCCTTTTAATGTTAATGTTGGCTAAAACTTGATAGGCCTTACCATATGTTCCAAGGCCTAAAAATATATGAGTGAAAGGTTTTGTTGATTTTGAGGTTGAAAACCCAGAGTAAACAACTTGGAAGCCTCCACTATTTTAGACAAAACTCAATTTGAAATAAAAGTTTGATGCTGTAATAGTAAGTAGATGGCCAAGATCATATTAAGTGCAAGATAAGAACTATTCTGAGGGTCTCGACAAAAAATGCATGAACATTTTCAAAAGAACAGTACTTGGATATGGATAGGTATTTTAAAAGACTTAATTTGATTTAGGTTAGACTCAACTAACTCATAAAAGCTAAATTGAGAGCTATATATGCATTTCAATATGATATAAACATCAACAGAAGATTATTCATTAAATTATAGCAAACTTTTTAGGGCAAGAGTATCAAAAAGTAACACCAAATCTTAGAACATGCTCACACTACATCAAAGGGAATAATAAAATTGTTGACCAAATGTTTGTCTATCTAGGATATACATGGTTCCAACTTTAAGAGAACATATAACCCACCTAGTACTGTACATGAAATCATGTCATTCTCAAACCAAACACGACAAAGTTAGGGCTTTGAATTCTTAGTAATGGTGACACCGCCTTCCTCTTTCCTTTACCCGAAAATTAAAACTTAAAGAATCCAAATCTTTTTAAAATCTATAAATTATCTTTCACTCCCTCTTGTTAATCTAATTTTTTCTCTCTCAAATTTCTTGAATACCTTACTTTGTTCCTTATTTTCTTGTTGTTGATCTCTTTATTTCATATCTTTTTTTTCTCTTTTCATCAAGGACCTAATGCTATTTATAGGGTGGAGAAAATGACCTACTCAAATAAGACCAAGTCATTAGATGCCTAAGCAATAAAATTAAATCATAAATAGGCTAGGATAAAGTTAATACCACAAGCCCTAGTGCGAGAGAGAGAATAAAGATGCTCTCCTTGCAAGGGTCATCGAGATACTCATTGATATAAAAAACAAAACCATAAAAACAACAAGATCAAAAGTGAAAAAAAAAGGAGAATTAAGCAATGCAAAATAAAAATTACCAAACGATGACAACATTTATAAGAAGTTGTAACGACCTTGGAATATATCATTAGTCTTAATAAACTTTTCAAGAAATAATTTGGAAGTCAAGGGAATTTTTTTATTTATATAAAATCCAGCAAAATTTCCCTTTATTCTATTCCAATCCCAAGTGTTGACAAACACTTGTTTCCATCTCAATCTCATTCATTCTATTAACTTATTTGTGTTAATAAATATTTCTCCTTTCATCATTCGTCTTACACATATATCCATTATCAAATTAAATAATCCTTACAAACACTTAATACAATTTTAAAATTTTCATGCGATATATAAGATAAATATACACTCTAAGGAATCTATGACTAATATATCATCAGAATTAGAGTTTGTAACTTATCTAAATTTATCTCTAATATATTCTTGAACATGTGTAATTATCAACCACTAAATAAAATTCTCTATTCTCTTAAGCTGTGTTTCAATGTAATCAATTTTTGTCAAAGTTATTCATTCTCACGATGAATAATTATCAACACAAACACATACACACACAATGTCTTTTCTATTTTCTTTCAAGAGTGGCCGAAACATAGATAATTTTTAATCAAGAATTATATTATTTCTTCTGTACTTCCTTAACATAGCCAAATATAGGCCTTAATTCAACAACCATTATTTTTGTGTTTTTCAATCCAATGTCATCAAATTCTCATCTATATTAACATGATCTAATTTTGTTCTACACATTTAAACTCAAGCAACACAACTAAGCATATTTAAAAGCAATAAAAAACTTGAGATTGTGGTGAGTTTCTTGGCTTCTAAAAATCATCAAAATAATGGAAAAAAAGATTAAATCATCAATTATATGCATAAACACACATTAAACAACCCTTCTTTTCATTTTCTTCCTCTTGGCCGAATGAGTGAGGCCTTAATTTCACTCTCAAATCTTTATTATTTCTGGACAATAATGTTATATCTTTAGGTTATTCCCTTTCTATGTCATCTAATCATGTAATTCTTCATTTCCCTTAAATTGGTTCAAGAACCCTAATTAAGAAAATCTGAAATTTCTGAAGTTTACTTACAAAATTTGCTTTGAAGATGTATAATGTCCTTCTAACTTGTGTTTTTATCTCTCTTGGACACCCCCTCATGGTTTTCTTCTTCCTTTCCCTTCCATTTCTCTTGTTCTTCTTTTAACTTACTCTAACAAGTCTTCTATTCTTTTTTGGTGGCAGCTCATGTATTTCTCTCAAGGTTTCTAACTCACCTCCCTCGTTGTTTCTCTCTTTCAGGTTTGAAAGGTGACATTCATGGCTGATTTGTGGAGGTAGGTTTAGGAGAAGTTGAAAAAGATGGATGTTTTTCTCCTTTTTATCCCGTCGACTTCCTCTTAAAAGAAGATTGATTTCTCTTTTTTTTTTATTTAATCCCTCACATTATTATGTTTAAGAGATTTAGTCTCCCTTCTTCCTTTTTATTCAATTTAGTCTTGGCTAACCTATTAGTATTTTATTTCCACCTTTTAATAATCATAATTGTTTGTACAAATCTATTCATTTCATCCCTCTTAATTCATAACCATTTATAACTTTATTTTCTATTTTTTTTTGGGATTTTACAGAAATCAACAATAAAATTACATGAAATGATGCCTAAATTAGATGAATCAACAATGATAGGGATAATGGTCGCGAGAGTTTGAATGATCCAACAATAAGGTCTAGTTCGAGCCACAAATAGGGCTAAGTTTCTATAGTGATGGAGAGTCTTTTGGTCTCTCTAGCTTCTAGCTTGGGAGTAGAAGACAAAGATAAAGAGAGTGATGAATGTATACTTGACCTTGAAACAATGTCGCTTAGTTCTATCAAATTACCATAATGGTTCTTAAAGCAGCATTTTTTTAAAGTTAATCCCTCTACAAGTTTTGATTTTTCTAATAGGAAATTGATCAAGATTAAAAAATTAAATCATCCTAATTGAGGGTAAGACTTAAAAAAAGCCTTTATTTTTTTTTATTTTCTTAAAATTTTCACTAGATTTTAAATTTTTTTTTAATTGAGATCCAAATCAGTTATAAGATATAAAATTTGTTTAATTAAACCCCAACTCATTTAATATTTTCAATTTGATATTTTCAGTCCTTGGTCCTTTAATTCCTTCAATTACAACCAATTTTGATCCATTCTTCTTGAGAAATTTATCTTGCCCAATTGAACCTATATTGATTAAAGTGTGATGGGTAAATTAAATTGTTATGGGTTTTTAAGTTTTAGGTTAGAAAAATTAAGACCTACCATATTAAAGGAGACTGATGGATCAAGATTCTAGAATCCTGATCAACTGGTCGACTAGTTTGTCTAAACCGGTTGACCGGGAGGCTTGTTTGGCTTTGGTCGACCGGTAGGTGAGTTTCAATCGATCGATTGGCCTGAATGGTTTTGTTTGACCGGTTGGTAAGTTTTGGTCGACTAATTAACCTAATGGTGAATGGTGAATGATGAATGATTCTTTTAGATTCAGTCAGTTTAGGATATGTTTGAGATCAATTAGGTAGAACCGTTTTGCTTTTATAATTACATTTTGGTCTTTATTTTTAAAGTTATAATCTCATTTTTTCTGCTTCGAGTTATTTCTTAGTATGTTTTCTTTTGTATTTAAATACTCCTGATATTCCACCTGCCGGGTATCAATAGGGTTTTCGTCGATATCCACTATTATGTCCTTTCTACTTTTGAGTCAGGTGGATAATATTCCATATGCAAGAGAAATAGTATAGATATTTGAATTGTTAATATGAAATTGATCATGTGTCTTGGTAATTTATATACTGTTTATTATCTCTTGTTCATGATAAAACATGATCACTTATTGAAAACTAAATCCTTGATATGAGATAATATGTATATCTGAATTAATAGCTCCTTATTTGATTGATTGTATAAGTTAAGCCTTTAAGAAACGATTCTGTTTTGTTTGATTATAACCCTATGATATGCTAGTCAAAATACCCATACTAACGGGATAGTGTTAGTCTTTATACACATCTTAATTCTGAACCCTAGTTAGTCAAGAGAGTCATCAACCTATGGTGACTAATTATCTCACAGTCTGGAGTGTTATGTTCATTGTACTTTGATTTTCTGACAAGCCTTATTTCATGATATTTTTTTATTATGGCATGCTTGTGAAACTCTCCTATATATATATATTCCTCACTATTGCATTACCTCGTAGGTGCATATTGAATGTTATTTACTCACTAAGTTATCGAACTTACCCTTTCATTATTTATCTTTTTTAAGCTTATAACTTTGGTTAGCATTTCAGAACCTGCTTTTTTACTTATAATTAATATTATCCTGTTATGTCTAGTTAGTGCTTTACATTTACTGAATTTATAATAAGAATTGTATTAAAATGTTGATTTATATTATGAAATTATTTATAATATGTTGGGTAAAACTCTGATTGAGTTAATATAAATACTTTATATGTATGTTTGGTTTCGAACATGCAAGTAATATGGAGATAAACTTTGTTTACGTGCCAGTTATGGAATTAGGTCAGTGACATATATTCTCAGGAACTTTGAAAGATCTACAAATTCTCCATGTTGTGTTACCTTGCCGTCACATATTTTGGAAGCCGCCAAACAAATTTCCTCAGTTTTCCATTGCATGTCATTCACCATTAATAGTTTCCATTTGATGTGTTCTCCGTAGATGGAGATCAATTATCGAAGTCCTGATTTAGCTGCTAATTGAGAGTTTTTGGTCAAATGACAGGATGATGATGCATTCTTCGCAGATTATGCAGCATCACACAAAAAGTTATCGGAGCTGGGCTTTACTCTACCTTCCTCAGGTCTCAAAGCAATTACAAAGAACAGTACCTTGATAGCATAAAGAACCCGTTTGTCGACACGTTAGCGTTCACGTTTCTTAAAAAATGCACTAATTAGCCGTTTGGTTACAGATTGTTAAAAAATAAAAAACATGGGTCCCATCATTTATATGCGGCAAGACCTCGATTTTTAGGAAGCAGTAAAATACTACTTTTTTGCAAGTTTCAACCCGTGGTTAAACTTTCTAGAGATGAGTATTTCGGTTTTTTTTTACCAAAACACACATTGTTCTCGTTCGGTTCTCGTTTGCTCTTCTCATTCTCATTCGTGTTCTTCCATTTGCATTCATTTCCCTTCCCATCAGCCCTAATTGCACACAATAACTCCACAGTAAACCATTACTGCTGCACAACCCCAAACATTAACTGATGGCTCCGTCTCTTTCTGCACATTCAATTGTCATTAATTTCTTTTTAACAAAAGGAAATGAAGAATAACAACAACCCTTTCTACTGCAAGCAACAACCCCGAAACATATATATAGATCGAGCTTGATTCAAGCACTAGAGCTCAAATTTCCAACGGGTTAGTTCACTGGTATGTTCTTATAGAAATCTTAAGTTAATTGTTGTTTATTGCAGTGAAGATATGTTTATCCCCTTTTGTTAATCACTTGTTGTTTACTCTCGATAGTTATATATGCTAATTTTTCCTTCGTTTCTCCTTATCAACAGAAAAACAAGACGCGAGCAACCTGTGTTCCTGCAATCAACAACCCCACCACATATATCAACATTATGCTTCATTCAAACACCCCAGCTGCAATTTCCAACGGGTATTGTGCTTACTTCACTTGTTGCCTTGTATAGTAATTTTAAGTTTATTTTTGTTCATTGCAGTGAAATTGACCTGTTTATGCCCTTTTTAATTCACTTATATTTTACTCTCGTCAGCCATTACTGCTAATTTTTCATTCTTTTTATTCCCTCCATGTATCTGCAGTTATTTGTGTGTTGGTTATTTGTTGTTGCTGTGTGCTGCTGATTGCTACCAAGTAAATAAACGTAAATTAATGACATAATTAATTTCAGTTGTTAAGTAGAACATCCCTTACTTTCTATATTAAAATCGTATTAGTTGTTGTGTGCTGCAGATTGCTAACAAGTTAATAAATGTACATTAAAATAATACTTATACTTATATATATATATATATATATATATATATATATATATATATATATATATATATAGAACATCCCATGCTTGCTATGTTAAACTGGTATTGTGTGCTGCTGATTGCTAACAACTAAATAATAGTAAATTAAACAAATAATTTTAGTTGCTAATTAGAACATCCCTTGCTAATTGATGAAAAACAGTTATAAGTTTATGCCACCGTGGGTAGGTTTTTATGTTCTTTCCCCTATCAAGTTTCTTAGTTCACACTTCACATCATTCAATCTTTTTTTGAACTAGTTCCTTAGTTTCTTGTTTTCATCCCTTATCAGCATTAAAGCTTTTGTCAGCTATAGTGAATTGTGTTTTGAATTCTTTCTTGCATTGTCAACCAAGCTGCTATAGATAATTTCTTTATTTATGTTTTTTATTCCTTGTCAACATTCAACCTTTTGTTATTCTTTGGTTGACCTTTTGCTGCATATGTAATTTCTTGTTCTGTTACTATTGTATTATAACCTTATCAGCATTCAATCTCTTGTTCATATGGTTAATTGTTTGTTTAATTTTTCATTGCATTGTCAACCATAAGCAATGGATGGGTCTGACACACATGATAAAGCTTCTTGGAGCAAGACAATGTTGCACACGTTTTGTGACATTTGCATTAAATAGGATGGAATTAAAAAGGACTGGAGGGTATGGAAAAAATTAATAACTGAAACTGGAGTTGGTTGGTCTACTGAACTTGGGACCATCTCAGCAACTGATGAATGGTGGTAATAAAAAATTCAGGTTAGTTTGCTGATTTGCAATAGCCTCATAATTTTTTTTGTCATGTTGTATTAGTTATTCATCTACTATCATTCCTAATTACATCTAGCTGTCATTACACAGGAAATGAGAGGAGCAAAGAAGTTTAGGCATGTCAGCATAAAGCCCTCGTTGTGTTCCAAGTACGATATCATGTTTACTAACATAGTGGCCATGAGAGAATATGCTTGGACTCCCTCACAAGGACTCTTATCAGATGAAGATAATGTGACTGCTGGAATGAGAAATACAACCAATGAGGATACTAATATGGAAGAAGGAAGTGACGAGTCTGAAGAGGATGCAATCCCTGATTTCACTCGTGATGCTAATTAGCAATATGGTTGGTGGAAGCAATGTCACAAACAGTAGCAGTAACCCCAACAGTTCAAAGAGAAAGGGTGCACATCAGACTACACCTCAATTCCGAAAAAAGAAAAGGGGAAAAGGTGTGGGAGCAGTACTAGTTGCATGTTTGGATAAACTTGTTGAGACCGTCTCCATGCCTAGAGGGATCACAACTCCTTGTAGAGATAAAAAAATGTTGTAGCATTAAAGAGGTAATGGAAGAACTGCACTCTATTGATGGAGTTGCCTTTGGTAGTGCATTGCATACCTTTGCAACTAAATTCTTCTATGCGAGGAGCAAGAGGGAGATGTGGGCTGCAATGGGTTGTATTGACAGAAAAATGTTATGGCTGAAAATAATGTTGGACCAACACAAACAAACTTAGATGGACAAGGTCAGTTTTTAACTTTTTACCCTATTCATGTCTTTGCATTTATGTTGAATTCTGCAATCCAGTAACATATTTATTTGTCTGAAATCTTTTCCACTGGTTTTGCAGACTTCATGTGCTGCAATTGTTGCTGGAATTAGAAGGAGTTGCCCATGTTTTGGTGTACTTTCGTAGCTAAGTTTTTGGAACACCACTACCATGTATGTTTTGCTATATATGTATGACTAAATAGTGTTGTTAGGTTGGAATTTCATGAATGTTAATTTCTGAATTGTAGACCTTAAATGTGTGGATGCTTAACTTTGAATGTTATGTTTAGCTTGTTAAAGTACTCTTTTTCAGTTCGGTTACTTGAAGTTGAATGGTTGGTTAATAATTTATGAAACCGAGACTACTGCTTGTTGGTATTATACTTTGAATGTTTGGTTAGTTGCTCTTGAATGGTAGGTTTAGGTTGCTAATTTTGAAATTTTCAGTTGGTGTATGCCACATTTGAATGTTTGGTAACTTGCTCTTGAATAGTAGCTTTTAAAAGTTAGGTGACAGTTTTTGGAATATTACTTTCATTCCTATGTATTTGTATATAACTAGCAGTAAGTATGAGAAGTTATTCACTTGCATATTGTCAGTTTCTTTGTGTAGAAACCGAATGTGTTAGTACCTGCAATCAAGAGTGGTTGTTTCTAATTGCTGGTGTTGCTGATTGCTGCTATTTATACATATGTAATAGGTAAGTTCCATTTAATTCATTTGGTTGTAGCCGATTGGTTAATGTTATGACATTCATTAAAAGTCAGGTTAGTTTCTTAGGTTTTTAAATGTCTGTTTATGGTGTTCATTGAGATAGTGAAGGGTAGAAAATCGTTAGCTTTGTTAGACCTCTGTCATTGTATACTCTTCTACATAATTTTATTACTGTCTTGTTCAATTTTTTGAACCAGTATTCCATAAGTAGAACCGGTTTGAATCTTGGGGGAAGGTGGCAAACATGCTTATTATTTATTGACCCATTTTTGTGAAATGAAAAAGGATCCTTAATATTATTGCTCCACGCACAAATCAGTTTTGCAAATGAAATTTTCAATGCTGTATGGTACAGTTGACATTATATTTAGCACAAGAAATGAAATATTGGAAGCAGGAAATGAAAAGGAAAAACAATTTGTGTGTGAATTGTTCATTGTTTCTTGAATTCCCATTTTGATCTCTTGAAATTCTATTTTTAGGTTGTTTTTAACAAGTGGAATTAGAAATTTTGATTAGAGATAATAGGTATTTTGAAAAAAGAAATTCAATTTCACTTTCAAAAGAGGTAAATGACTGAATTGCAAATAAATATAGCCTTATAAAATTTACAAGCCAAGCAAAAATTCATTAAACGTGGAGAAATGGAACAATATAGTATTTCGGTTTGCATTATCCATTTGTGTTTTTTTGTAACAAGTCATACAATTTTCAATTATTCACAAAAAAATTTGTATGTCATGATAGATATGGATTCGCACTGGTTTTCAGCACTTTTTGACGGGGATTATGATGACATAATGAATAACGTTGCCGATTACGGTAATTATGGTAATTCTTCTGTAAACGATGGAGATTGCAGTGATCACAGTTCTGATATTGACGACGACGACGATTCAGATGAAGAAGGTGAGTTGTTTTGGGAAAGGGAGTTTGATAATCAGAAATTGATTTTATACACGGCAGGTGCCATAACTTTATATTATAATACTTATATATATAAGGAACCTTGTATGGATTCGAACAACACTGGAATGCAATGGTTGACAGAAATATTACATGGACATTGGACGTGCTGTGTAAACATGTTTAGGATGGATGCGACGACATTTCAGAGTCTGTGCTTTAAACTTGAAAACCAATATGGGTTAAAGGCATCTAGAAGAATGTGTGTTTTTGAAAAAGTTGGAATATTTCTTTATACAATAGCTTTGGGTGCTTCCAATAGGGAAGTTCAAGAGAGATTCCAACATTCAGGAGAAACAATTGGTAGGTGCTTTAATGAAGTTCTTAGATCAGTTTATTCGCTCGCTACAGATTTAATTCAGCCCGTAGATCCCGGGTTCGTAAACTCACCGCGTGAAATTGTGAACAATCCGAGATATATGCTACATTTCAAGGTAATGTCATTAATCGTATTTGTTGATGGTGATTCGTATTTCATGAATTTGCGAAACTTATTTTTTTAGTCAGCTCAAATTGATGTTATTTTACTGGTTTATCATATATTAGAATTGTGTAGGAGCTATCGACGGTACACATGTGCGTGCATGTGTTTCTTCTGAAAATCAAATTCCATTCATTAGACGAAAAGGTGTGCCGACCCAGAATGTTATGGCTGCATGTAGCTTTGACATGCAATTCACATTTGTTTGGGCGGGTTGGGCGTAGTGCACACGATACACGAATTTTTCTCGAGGCAATTGACAATCCACGTATAAAATTTTCTAAGCCACCAGAAGGTAGTAATATGTGTATGTGTGTGTGTGTGTATATGATAATTAATGTTATTTTGTTTTTTTTTGCAATTTTCAATTTTAAAAAATTATATGCATTTACAGGGAAATACTACTTGGTTGTTTCAGGATATCCTATTGAATATGGATTTTTAGGTCCATATAGAGGTCAGAGATATCATTTGCAAGAATTTAGGAGGCGAGGACAACCACAAACTCGTGAAGAAATTTTCAACCGTATGCACTTTTCATTACGTTGTGTGATAGAACGTACATTTGGAGTTTAGAAAAAACAATGGCGAATCCTACAGAATATGCCATCCTTTAATTACAAGGCACAAGTTAGAATTGTTGTCGCATCCATGGCAATTCATAATTACATTAGAAGAACTTCAATGCAAGATGTGGCATTTATGGAGTTCGATCGCCATCCTGATTTTGTGCCCGATGATTTTCTAACTGATGTGGCTCCACATTCACAAAGCCAAGGGCACCACAGGCCTTCGCGAATGGATTACGTACGTGATGAGATTGCTGCAAGTTTAATGACACAATTATAAATTATTGTTCTAATATGTTTAGGTCTATTTGCAAAAATTTATTGGTTGTAATGTTACTTTTATGTAACTGTTCATTAATATTATGAATCTTCTCCTTTTAGGTAATTATACCATAACATGAAATTGAACCACAATTTTTAACCAAACACATTAAATAACTTTTTGCTCAACCTCAATTTCAACCACAGTTTTAACCAAACATATATTTTTCCAGACCAACCTCAACTAAAAGCACTTTTTATAAAACTATTTTTTTCAAACCATAATCACAATAGCCACCACAATACCAAACACATTTACTTGTGGGAGTGGAGTCGCCATAGCTGCTGTAACTGTAGCTGTAGCTATGAAGGAGTCATGTTCGGACTTAAAGATCATTTCCAAAAACAAAAAAAATAGATTGTAATCTGAAATTAAAATTTTAAATTAATAAGTTCAGAAAGTCTTCATTGAAGTGGAACTTTCATCCTGACTGAAATAATATGAACTATTATTGTTTTCTAGAGTTTATGAATTCTCTCTCTCCATTTTCCATCCATGCCTTGAGTTTGTGTACGCTAACTTCCAAATTTGATCTCTGAACATGCAACATGCAATTTCTATATGAAGCAGTGGGATCTTCCAAATTTAGGAAAGCAATATCTCACATGAACCGAATTCATATAGGAAAGCAATCGGATATTTTAGCAATGAACACTGTATTTTGCCATAGTTTATATTATATGAAGCAGTGGGATGATCTTCCAAATTTAGGCATGCCAAATTCAGAAGGCGGATATTTTAGCAATGAACACTGTATTTTGCCATAGTTTATATTATATGAAGCAGTGGGATGATCTTCCAAATTTTGGCATGCCAAATTCAGAAGGCGTCCATTTTTTGACAAGTAAAGGGCAAACTGCAAGGGGGAATGAATCAATCACCATCTTCTTTTTCATAGGATAGAACTACATGAGATGTGACATTGACTTATTATCAAGTTAACATGCGCCTTATTCAAGAGGCTGACAATAAATGAAATAAATAGATAACATGCTTGTGTGTGTAGTGAAAAACCCACAAAAAATCTTGCCTGCTTCCACCCCACTACCCCACTACCGCACTGCGTAACTCCTTCCTCTGAAGAGGAGCAGGGTCAAGGAGAACAAGTTTATCTCCTCCATCCTAGATTTAAAGTATCAACTCTTTAAGTTTAAATTAGTTAAGGCTGGTAACTAAGTTATAAGTCAGGCTCTTGGGCTGAGAGAGAGGGTGATGTCCTGGAAAACCTTGAGTCGCTTTTCCATCTTCTTCTGCTGAAAGGTCCCAGAATTCGCAGTTTCAACTACCTTCCCTGCTGTTTTCCCTGCATTTCTTGCAGGACCTAGAACGGCTGCAAGGATGGCTTCTTCAAAGTCATCATTATCTGGCAACAACTGTGACACCTTGTCTTCTGTTTCATCTGATAGTCTCCTCGTCTTTGTTTCTGGGTTTTCTGGTTCCACAGATGGTGCCGTGAACAACCCCATTTCAATCTTTCTGTTTGAACTAGCAACATTTCCTGACCTTGTCCTCTTAAGTTTATCATGGAATTGATACCCAATTGGTTCCTTAATTGGCTCCTTTACCAATTTGGAGGAATAGAATGGAGGTGCATCAACATTCCATAAATTCCCTAAAGGAGGAGTAGTGAGCTGTTTGATAGTTTTCTGTTGGCGAAGCACCATCTGGGCACAATTTGCTACTATATTGGAATCGACATTCTCATCGGAGAAATCATCATGAGAAGATTTTGCATTGGTTGTTGGCAAGACACTATGATGATCCTTACAAGGCTGAGGCTGCCAAATTGATGAAGAACCAAGAAATGCATCAAAGAGCCTACTTTGTTCAACCCGATCGCCTCCTATGTTCATCATCTCAGATTCAAGGTCATTGAGCATCTGCTGTGCCCTTTCATAGGCTTTGAGATGTGAATCTACACCTCGTGGGCCATCAGCCACTGCTGGTTTTACTCTGCGCAATGTCTCTTTAGCCTCACTAATTCTCCCCTGTTTCATCAAACAAATCCCAAGATTGCACATCTTGTTGTTGTCAGGTGCAATAGCAAGTGCCCTTCTATAGGCATCTTCTGCTTCAATGTAATTGTTTTGTTGCATCAATGCCCATCCCAAGTTCCCCTGAAACAAAGAATCGACCAAATAAGTACACAAGTACCATAACATTTCAGAGACTACAGAGAGCCAAAGAAGCAAGACATCGCTCTCTTACCAATAACCTAGTTGCTTCTTGTTCTACAGAAACCTGAAATTTCTTCCCTTGAGACCTTGCAGTCTTTGTTCTTTTTCCATTGAAAGCTAACCCTTGTTGAATCATGTATAGCTTGTGCTTCAACAATGCTATTTGGTCATCCAATCTTCCACATCTCTAAAAGAATGGAAATCAAACTAAATAAGTACTTGCTGTGTTACAAAAATACCAAATTGTACAGAGTGGAATTAGTTAAAGTAAGAGACCTTGTAAAGATCAAGAAGAATGTTATCGAGAGACTCTTGGGCTTGATCTGAACACCGATGTCGTAAAGATTTGATAGCCTCAATTGCTTCATCAGCCCTATTCTGTTGCTTCATAACAATAGCCATATCTTTCAATGCACTATCCACTCTATCCCCAGCATTTATTGCCGCCCAAAATAGAGGTATAGCCTTCTCTGGATCTTTATCAACCAACTAATCAAAACAAAACATTGAAACAATCAAAACCCATCAATAAAATCTGCCAAACACCTATTGAAACCAAAAGAACAACACATCCCAATCAATTTGAAGACCAAAAGATGCGCAACTAATTTACCTGAACATTTTTGGCTCTAACATAAGGAGAGTCACCAACAGGGACTTTGTGGAGAGCATGAAATGACTCAGAGCGAGTTCTTGAAACACCAAGCGGCTTTGCTGGTGAAGTTGGTGCAGATTTTGTTGGTCTAAAACCAGGTGGTGCATTCCACATTTCTTGCATCATATTGAAAAACCCTAAGGAATCCTTTTTCTTCTTTTGTTCCTTCTTATGGTCTGTTTTGGTAAATTGAAGTGACGTCTCTTGCGGAGATAAGAAGAGAGAGGGAGGGCGAGAGAGACGTAGAGAGAAATGAAGAGAAGATTGGGATTTTTAGAGGGGATGGTGGGGAGATAGACTTTTGAATTTTTCGACCGTTGAGGTTACCGTTTTACGTACTAGCCGTTGAGCCTCTCTCCATCAATAATTTGCAGATTTGGCGGATGTTAGAGAGCTGTTATTTTTATAGTGACCCTTAAGGTTTGTTATAATTGTCTTATAATTTCATTTAAGATTTTGTTTTCATTCGTGTCCTTTTCTGCTAATAATTGTCTAGAATGATAACGCATTTGGTTGATAATTGCATGAATATTTTCTTCTTTTCTTTTTCACAAATGTTGGATTTTCTAATATTATTTTATTTTTTTAATTTTCTAATAGAAATTACTAATTCGACAATTGTGAAAATTCTTTACCCTATCTCTCTCTCTCTCTCTTTTTTAGGCGAAAATACAATATCACGAGATTGTATCATTTTATATAGACACACACAAACACCTTTGTAATTGTTCCACAAGTGAACCATGATTTTTAATCGCTACATAATAATCAACACCAAAACTAGATAGATTGTATGGAAACTACTAGTTATTAAACTTGGTTCGGCACGATAAATTGACTCAATAAATCCATAACCCGGAATCATATTCGAGTTTTAATTTGAATCAATTTTGACATTGATTTGACTAATTTTGTTGATCCGATGAGTTGACCCGTGATATAATTGACTTGGCTAAACTTAATTAAAATCCATCTTAGTCAAAACCAATAATATTTTTCAATAAAAACTTAAACAATGTCGTTTTGAATATAAAAAAACATAACCGAAAACCTGTAACTTGACTCAATGACCTAGTGACTTGATTTTTCTTCTAGGTCAGACCATAAACCATGTTCGGCAACTATACTACTATGCAGTGATAGCAAGATAATGTTAAATGATTATTCAATTATCTTTTTTAAATAATTATATTAAACTTGATTAAGAAGATTTAGTAAAAACTAATTAAACATATTCTAAAAAATAAAAAAATAAAAAATTATTTTGAGTTTTTTTATGCATATTTTACAATCAATATAATTAGCTTAAAAAAGATTTAATAACTACCAGTCACGCTAATTAAAGGAAACTAATTGACTTTCGAAAAACACTTTAGCTCTAAACTCATTCACATTGTTAACTAGAACAGTGTAATGACAATTTTTTCCTTTCATCTAAAAATCTTAACACTAGTTATTAATGACATTGATGTCATTTCACAAAGCCCATTAGTGATTATCAAATTGATCGAGGACAAATAAGTCTTTTCACATCTCAATTGTATAATAAAACAACCAAAATATCTTTGAAAGAAAAACATTTAAAACTAGCGTCAAGGGGCATTTTTATATTTTCACAATGATTCTTTCGTTATTATAATGTCAACTAAGGGACAATTTGGTATTTGATCAAATATAAAAAAATAATAAACAAATAAAAAGCACATTAAAATGTCCAAAATGTCTTTAAAAGCTGCTTTAAGATGATTTTGATATGCTAATGTTAAAAATAAAAAAAATATTATTTTGATATATTTTCAAGTGGATTTTATTTTAAAGCACTGCATTACAATATCAAATACACATTTAGATCATGTACTAAGACTACCCACATATAAGGGAGTGATTACCAAATTGATCGAGGACAAATAAGTCTTTTCACATCTCAATTGCATAATAAAACAACCAAAATATCTTTGAAAGAAAAACATTTAAAACTAGCGTCAAGGGGCATTTTTATATTTTCACAATGATTCTTTCGTTATTATAATGTCAATTAAGGGATAATTTGGTATTTGATCAAATATAAAAAAATAATAAACAAATAAAAAGCACATTAAAATGTCCAAAATGTCTTTAAAAGCTGCTTTAAGATGATTTTGATATGCTAATGTTAAAAATAAAAAAAATATTATTTTGATACATTTTCAAGTAGATTTTGTTTTAAAGCACTGCATTATAATATCAAATACACATTTAGATCATGTACTAAGACTACCCACATATAAGGGAGGATTTGGCTCAACTTTTGAAGGGATTCTAGTTGATGACACAAAAAATGTAGTGAAACAACTCTATCACATAGGTGTTGGTCAAAATTATAAGTGCACAAATCATAACAAATAATAAAGTGAATAAGTAGAATATCATCCCACGAGAAATTGAAAAAGTTATCAATCAATACAAAAAATTATTAATTCACCATCAATTTGACAAATTGAATATTAAAGTTTGTTAGACTAAAATAAAAAAAATGTACAAAAGCAAACAAGCAATTAAATAAATAGGTTCAAATCAAGATAAAACATATCCTAGGATTTCTGACTCATCATAACTATTTCTATGCGAGCTTGTCAATTGAGTTAATCCTATCAAAATTTTATTTTTATTGTTGATAATTGGGTTTTACTAATGTAATCATCAATCTCTCTCAAGCATTAATAAATTATTTTACGAGCAAACTTTCTACATTTCTATGGAAATTCTAAACTTGTTGAAATTCATTAGGAATGATTAAACCTCTAAAGATTATACAAGTTCATATATATCTCTTTTTTATAGATTCCTTAAGGTATTTCAAACAATGGCTAAAATAATTATTATTTCTTAGTCTCAAATCGAACACCAAATCATGCAAACAGTAATCAAGTATACACAAATATTAAGTTAATGATGAAATACTAAAAAAATACTGAATTAATTCAGTCAAAGAAATATTCGCATAATCATTGTTAGGTTATACCAAAAATTTCAGAATAAAGAAACTACATGGTTAAACCGAAAAGAAACAAACTTGATACAATGAACGATGAACATCATCAGGCAAAGTATGGAAAAATTAAATTGGTCTAGAAGGGCTGTTGTCCTTACTTCTTCTTTGTTCTATTCTGAAAGTTGCTCCTATATAGATGTCATCTCCTCTTTATTGAGCTTTGCCTAGAGCATCCAACGTGTGGTCGTAGCTGGTCTAAAGGAGTTTATATACACTACCTTTATCCTTCAAAGGAAAGGAAATCACTTTCCATATATGTCAGAGACTCTGCCATATTTTCTTTCTTATATTGCGGGCTAGTTTTGGGATAGAAAACGTGTGAATTGCGAGTTCTCTATTTCATAAAATATTGTAGAGAATCATGTTTTCTTTCCAACTCAACTGGTATTGCAATTTTTTGACATCTGAAGTTCTAGATATGGCCCAAAAACCAAGATAATGTCTAGGCTACAAGGATTCTTGGACTCTTTCAGATTATGTATTTTGATTCATTTTTGAGCTTCAAAACAGTAAAACTGGGTTTTTTTCGCTACATATCTCAAGTCTTCATAAAATTTAAGAACACATGAAACTGAGTTACATAACTTCAGTTATAACCTAAAAACCAATCAATGCTCATGCTTGACTGGAACATACCAACCAGATTTTGAATTCTAATTTTAGCTCATTGTTTGCCTCCTCATGTGATCTCAATTTAGCTTACTCTGGTAGTTAATTACCTTGAAAACACATTGAATCCTCAAGAAAAAAATAAATCTCAAAAGACACCTAAAACTCTGAAGAAACTCACTAAGAAACACACAAAATATTCTAAAATAAAGCAAGAATAACTAGAGATATGTGTGCAATGAATTCCCTTGTCAATAGGACAGCTCAAGAAATCGTTCCTCGCTAAGGTTGAGGCTATTGGCTACGTTCACCATGTTAACTAGGTAAGAGTTGCCAGTTCTAGTTCTGATAAATTTCATAGGCTTCTTGTTTATGGATACATGCCTAATGGATCTTTAGATCAATAGATATTTCCCCAAATCAAAGCGTTTATACTTGATTGGAGGCAAAGAAAGAAAATCATCATTGATATATAGCGGAAGGACATCACCTATCTCTTTGAATTGTCGAACTGATTGATGTAGACCGGAGCAGAGTTATGACAACAATGAGAGGTGCTCCTAGCTATTCCTCTGCACCAAATTTTGACTGCTCCCAGCTGAAGAGCAAATGTATTTACTAAAGTTCTTTGAGGAAAAGGTAGACGAGGATCGATTGATGGATCTAATCGACAACAAAAGTAGCCTTTTTTTTTTCCCGAATTCTTAGCTCAATAACTTTCAAGCTATACAAAATGAAGGACCTAAAATCCATGAGTTACAAGCTATACAACTTCCATGATATTGCAAACAACTTGAAAACGAAAGAAAATCCATGGGTATTACTTTCACATTTGACTTGTTTTTATTGTGCTGCCATTCTGTAATTAGCTTTTGTTTGGCATTTGACAAGAAGGGTTAGGCTTTTCTTCTGGTGAGTGATAGAATGGTGGAAACCATCAACTTGTAGTCAATTGGCTTTGTTAGATAAGCATCCATGCCAACCTCCAAGCATTTGGCTTCATCTGACGACATAGCGTGAGCTGTCAATGCAACAATAGGAATGTGCAAGTCAGTTCCAGTTTCTGATTTCCTGATTGCTTTTGTTGCTTCATAACCATCCATCTTTGGCATCTGGTCACAAAATCAATCAGCATTAGTTTATAGACTAGATTGAAGCACATGATCAATGTTAGACGGGAGATATTAGCAGACTCTGTTAGCATTCTTACCTGACAGTCCATTAGGATCAAGTCATATGATTGGGATTCCTGAATATCAGTTTGTAAACCTGTATTTCCATCATTTCCAGGGGATTCCCTTCTACAATCTTTTTCACTCAAACTGCAATTTAGAGCTTCTACTGCTTGTAGTCCATCTCCGACAGTAATAACTTTAGCCCCCATTTTTTCGAGCATGATGGTTGCAACTCTCTGAAGAACAGGAGTATCTTCCGCAAGCAGAATCCGTAAGCCATCAAGAGCCTTTTGTTGATTCCCAGCTTTGTTTGAATATGAATTGCCTTGTTCTTTATGACTACTGGTTTCTGAGTTTCGTTCATCGTGTTTAGAACTTTCATTTCGAGTTGCTGTTGAAAAGGGCACTTGCTTGTTGCAGAGTAGCATATCATTTCCATATTGGGTGCCTTGTAAATTGGGCCTATTTTGACCTGGATCTTCTCTTGCTTCTGCATCAACATCAGCCAATTCAATTAAGCACTTAAATGTTTGACACTGTGATTGACATGCGATCTCTTCTCTTTCTTTTCGTACATCTCTGAGATGAAATGTGCTTGGAGAATTGGAATCACCCATTTCAGCTGTATCTGATTCTTCAGAGCTGGTAGTGTCAAAATGGGTGGAATCAATCTCAAGGCATTCATGCATGTCACCGTCCTTTGCCATAGCTCTTGCAGCATTCGAACTTTTCTTTTGATACTCAAGATCTTTCTCCTTTATGACAGTTTCCAAAATGTGAATCATTTTGGCCTTGTAAAGTGGTTTATTAACCATCAGCAAATGCCCCTTCTTGCGAAGCTCCATCTTTATTGCATTTGAAGTATCATGATTGAGCATCCATGCAAATTTGGCTTTTCCAGAGAAATTATCAAGGAAGTTAATTTGTTCCTTCCATATATCTGTGCTCAAGTCAAGTAATCCAACGTCAACAACTATGATGAATAGGTCCTTCATGTCTTCAATATTAAGCACTTCAGATTTTAATGGTTCATTCATAGAACACTGAACATCAAAGCCATTCTCACGTCTTCTGGCATGAAAGAGTTTCCGAAGAACTCGTGTCAGTTCATTCCACTCAGACACTCCTAAGGTGGTCAATCCGATTTCACGCAACCACTGGGACATAATAACTCTGCCCATGCTGCCATTTAGTGCCACCAGCACCTGCAGTTACAGTTAAATAATATGAGCACACACGATTTGGTAATCCACGGGTGAAAGAATTTTTGTTTTTTAATTTATCTGTATGATATCACAAATTGTCAAGGTTACAATGCTGTAAAGCCTCATGCTATTCTGCAGAAAAAAAATTGAAGACCTATTTTTAACCCTTAGAACCTGCATATTTTGATGTTGTTTTGACCATACACAGGCTAACAATTTAGCCAATGGTAGTGGTATCGGAGCTTAGGTTGAAGAACGAGGAGTTTGGAGATGAAATCAAGTAAAAGAAGCTGATTTGCAACAAGAGATGGCCAAAACAAACAACTTAAACTTGAGTTCTGTCCAGCCTCCTATGTTCATAGGAAAAAATTATGAATTTTGGAGCATGAAAATAAAGACTTCGACTTATTTTACTTGATTTGTGGGAGATTATAGAGACTGAATTTGAGGAGCTTCAACCAATAAACAACTTGCCTGTAGCAAAAGTCAAAGATTTGAAGGATAGAAGGAGTGGAAATGTTGGAGCTCTTGGATTAATTTAGAGAGGGGTAGATGATCCTATCTTTCCAAAAGTCATAAGTTTCACTCAAGCAAAGCAAGCATGGGAGATTCTACGAAAGGAATATGAAGGACATGTGAAGGTAAGGGTTGTGTAAATGCAAAGTCTTAAAAAAGAACTTGGGAATTTGAAATTGACTGGGAATGAATTAGTTGAAGAGTTTTCTAATAGGTTGATGAAACTTAAAAATCAAATGAGAATACGTGAGGAAGAAATTCCTGATAGAAAGAATATAGAGAGAGTTCTGATTAGCTTGCCTGAAAATTTGATGCTATTGCTGTGTTGTTGTTGAAGAAACTAAGGATTTGTCTAAATTAATCATTCAATAATTGACAGGTACTTGGAAGTCATACAATAGTCTGGAAAATTTGTTGAGAGATTATTTCAGTCTACTCTTGACAATCAAAACCAAGAGACAAATTTAACGAGGTAGACAAATTGAAAAAAGAAGTTTTGAGACATTTAAATGAGGTGGACAAACTGGAAAAGGTAGAGCTAGAGCTAGAAGTATAAGTTTCAAGGGGAAAGACAAATTTAATTTTGCAAGTAGAGAAAGCTTTGACAGTAAACTAATCGAAGACAGCTCTCCACGAAGATGTTTTCATTGCGACAAGCAAGGGCATGTTGCTAGAGATTTCTGGTAAAAAGGAAGAATTTACTGTTTCAGTCGTAAAGGATTTGGTCATATGTTGAAAGATTGTAGATAAAGGGAAGCAGCAAGCAAGTAAGTCAAAAGATAAGGGTGATGAAGGGAGTTTGTTTTATGCTTGTCAAAGTGCATTAAAAGAGAAGAGTGAAGATTGGAAATGGATATCTGATTGAAGAAAATGGTATAGGTACAATTAGAGTTTAAACCAAAAAAAAGAAAAAAAATGCGATAAGTGAAGTCTTGCATGTTCCAGAAGTTGATCAGAATCTACTAAGTTTTGGATAACTTATAGAGCATGGGTAAGCACTGCATTTTGAAGATGATTATCGCACCATTTATGACAAAGGTGTGTTGAGACAAGTATTAGCATGAGTTAAGATGGCGAATATGTGTTTTCCTCTTAACTTGAAACATATAAATATTGTGACAATGAACATGAAAGGAGAAGATGACTCATGACTTTGGCATATAAGGCTTGGTCATTTAAACTTCAGTAGCCTTAAGCTACTTCAACAGAAAAAATATGGTGTATAGGCTTTCATTTATTGAAGAGAAGGATGGTGTTTGTGAAGGTTCTGCACTTGAAAAACATCATTGATAACCTTTTTCTTAAAGAAGTAGCCTGGAAAGTCAAAGAAAAGTTCGAGCTGGTAAATACGGATGTGTGTGGTCCTATGCAAACTTCTTTAAATTCACCAAATATGTATTTCATCCTCTTTATTGATGATTAAAGTGGAATGAATTGGGTGTACTTTATAAGGCATAAATATGAAGTTTTCAGTATATTCAAGAAATTTAAAGCACTCGGTGAAAAGCAAAATGACAGAAAGATAAAAGTGTTGAGAAGTGATCATTGAAATGATATATTTCAAGTGAATTTGAGAAGTTTTGTAAAGATGAAAGTGTGCAAAGGCAAATAATAATTGGTTATACTCTGCAACAAAATAGGGTATCTAAGAGGAAAAATCAAATAGTGATGGAAATGATCAAATCTATGTTGTTTGAGAAGGGCCTTCTAAGAAGTTTTTAGGTTGAAGTTGTAAATACAACAGTTTATTTAATCAACAGTGTCTAACAAAAGTCTTAAATAATCATACATCATTTGAAGCTTGGAATAGAAGGAAGCCTTTGGTGAATCATCTAAAAGTGTTATGCTTAGATTCCAAAAGAGAAAAGATATAAGTTGGAAGAAGCTAGTGTTAAATGCATCTTTCTTAGCTATAGCTCTATGTCAAAGACTTACAAGCTGTATAATCTAAAAAATAAAAAAGTTTTTATCAACAGAGATGTGTTATTTGATGAAAAAGCAAAATAAATTTGGGAAAAAAAAATTAAAGGTGATAGTAATTCAACTTGTGATTTGAAGCAAAAAATCAGTTCGCAAAGAAAAAGAAAAGTATCCAGATCCTAGAACAAGTGTATTGTCATCTTCTAGCTCAATTTCAAAGAAGATGAAAAGTTTACATGAAGGGTATACAAAGTGTAACTTTTGTGTGGTTGAACTAAAGAATTTTGAAGAAGCAAGCAAGGAGAAAGAAATAGAGATGATTGAGAACAACAAAACACTTGTATATTGGTTGATAAGTCAAAAGACAAAAAAGTGATAGGTGTAAAATGAATTTAGAAAGTAAAACATAATCAAGATAGTTTTGTGCAAATTAAGAAACAAGCCAAGAGTAGTAGCTAAGAATTATTCTCAACTACCTGAAATTGATTTCAATGCAGTCTTTGCTCCGGTAACTCATTTGGATACTGTTAGAGCACTCATTGTTCTTGCAGCTCATAAAGGTTGGTTCTTATACCAACTTAATGAGAAGTCAGCCTTTTTAAATGGGGAGTTGAAGGAAGAAGTCTATGTAGAGCAGCCATAAGTTTTGTTGATAGTAAAAGGAAGATACGATGTATTTGCTAAAAAATGCATTATATGGGGTGAATCAAGCTTCGAGAACTTACAACCAAATTGACTATTACTCCATTCAATAAAAAAATCAGAGAAGCAAAAGTGAGCTTACTTTGTATGTGAAAAAACAAGAGAATGATATTCTTATTGTTGCATTATATGTTGATGATTTTGTAATTACGGGTAGTAATGGAAGATGGATGAATACTTTAAAAAAGAAATTGTGAGAAAATATAAGATGATGATATTGGGCTGTCACATCAATTTTTAGGTCTTAAGGTTTACCAAGATGATGGAGGTGCCTTCATTTATCAAAAGAAGTCTGTTGAAAGAGTTCTAAGAACATTCGGAATGTTTGGCTGCTAACCTATTAATGTGCCTTTAGTGGTGAATGAAAAGAATGAAAAATGATGGAGGAAAGAAGGTGGAAGTTATATATGTTTGAATGTTCTTGGTGTGTGTAAAGGAAAAAAGAAAAAGAAGTTACAGTGTTTGATCATTTCTCTCTTCTGCAGAAAATTACAGACCTGTTTTTAGCCCTTAAAACCTGCATATTTTGATGTTGTTTCGACCACACACGAAGCTAATAATTTAGCCAACAGAAATACATCGACAAAGAGGAAGCTTGTGATTTGTTTATGAATAACACAGGTAATTTTACTCACCACGGCATTGTGACTTGAAAAATCTACTTGGCAGTGTAGGTCTGCACCGTCTGTAGGTGTCTTGAGAAGCAAGTATAGTCGCATTAGAGTTCCAGGTCCATTCTTCTTCACAACCTTTATTTCTCCACCCATCTTGTTAACCTGTCCTCGCCAACAACTAGGAAAACGTCAGTAAGCGGTTGTAGACTAGTAAGCATAAAAAAGGATTATGATGATGCTGCTGCTGCTTCTCTTCACAAATTCAGCAAGATATTATTTAATAGCTGAACTGCAGTATCCGATTAAGGTTTAGGGCATGCAGCTGATAGTCTAAAGATAAACTTTGCATAGTGAGGTAATCTCTCATTTGATTTTCTGTTTAGTGGTTAGGAATCTTATATGAGTGTGGAGTTTACTCACCAAAGTTCTAACTATGCATAGTCCAAGACCAGTGCCTCCATGCCTGAAATAGACAATTGTTAAAAAACCAAGAATTTCTGTTCAGGATCTTAAATTTGCTTGATATATTCACATGCTTGCTTTTGCACTTCAACTATCAAGTATCAACTTCTACCCAAATTAACTGGTAAAACTAGTGAATCTGAACCAGGAGGTAGAGTGAGCAACGCATTTCCTTTTTTCTAGATCTTATAGCATATTTTGTAATTGTGATATTCAATGGATGAATCAAGCGAGTTGTGGCCAGTGAAACTTGTTTCATCTACTTACAGTCGAGTTGTTGATGGATCAGCTTGTTCAAAGCTTTCGAATACAGACTCCCATTTGCTTGGATCAATTCCTGCAGATAGGCAAAAAAGAAAAAGAAAAAAACTGTTACAAATGCTATAGAGATGGAAGATATTTTATGTGGTTTCAGACAATTTTTGGGGTTCATACCACAGCCTGTGTCATCAATTTCAAACCAAAGAATCATTTTGTTTTCCTTCTTACAGGCCTTCTTCAGATGATTCCCATGCTGCCTAAGTTTTGGCTTAATTGCACAACGCATTTTCTTCTGATCGAGATGAAACTGTGTGTCATTGTAAGTATTATTTAAGTTCTCACACCAACCACGCAGAATAATGTGACCCGCTGAAAATCATTTTGAAGAGTTAGGTATGCAAGAAGAAGTTGACTACACAATGCTTTTTGTTCATTGAGAGATGAATTTTGTCTCTAATTCCATCACAGGTATGCATACTAAAATCTAAGTAAGTTGGCACTGCAAGTGTTGGACTTACTTGTCGTAAACTTTATAGAATTGCTTATCAGATTTGCAAATATTTGAACAACTCTGGCGGAGTCTCCTCGTACTAATTTCGGCATCTCATCTGCATGCAGGAAATGCAAGTAGCAATGAACATCAGAAAGAGGCTAATGATCATACGTTGATACTTGACATTCAATGCACAAGACGTACCAGAGAGATCCAAAACAGCCTCGACATTGTGGTTAATGCACTGAACAGAGAACATGTCAATAAGTCCTTCAAGTTCTCTTCCCAAGTCAAACTCAGCATCTTCCAAAACCAATTTTCCAGATTCAACCTATAAAACCAATTTCGAAATGAATCAAGAAAAGGACATTCTGTGACTTGCTGCAGCCTTGGACGTTCTGGTTTGTGTTGGTTTTGATATCTTTGTAATTGTTACAACTGTTTACAATTGCTAGGCTATTTTTAGCGTCTCACCTTGCTCAGATCCAATATGTTGTTAAGAAGCCGGAGTAGAGCCGTGGAGCACTTTCTGATCTGTGTAACATTTGCATATTGTTCATTCGTGAGGCAATCATCACAGATAAGAATGTCCAGCAGCCCAATCACTGCAGCCATAGGAGTCCTCAATTCGTGACTGTTGTACAGAAATGAAATGAATATTTACTTCCGTTAAAAACTCAAGAACAGGAAAAAGAAAAGATCTCAAGGGTACTCAAAACTCTGTGTCGCTGATACAAATTTGCAAGCCTAATTGAATATCAAAGCTCACAAACATATATTACTATTAAGATACAAAGTAATACACCTCATGTTTGCCAGAAACTGGCTTTTGTAGTTGTTTGATGCCTCTGCCCTTCTCCTTGCATCAAGATGGCTTATCAGTTCTGCCCTTAGTTTCATCTCCTTTGATACTCCATTTGTGAGAATCAAAATGAAGACACATCCGATGACTAGGATACATAGAGATGCAGAAATGAGTATAACCAACGTTTTGAATGCTCTCTCATCAACCTTTCCCATTATATATCTTCTTGGAATGATGATCACCCCCACCTATACAGAATTGCAGAAGCTTGCTAAATGCTTAGACAATTAATAGCTATAAACTAAATAAAATAAACTAGATCCTTTCGAGCCATTTTTTCATTCTACTTGGGCATAACCGGGGAATTTATAGAAATGCAATTCTGTAACATCCAAGTTTAAGCGATGCTGGATAAAACTTTAAGTCTTGGGAAAAGTTAGACAGAAGGTTCGACACTTACTATAGGGAGTCTCTTCAGATTTAGAAAAAACGAGTCGATGTAACATTGCTGCTTGCCAAGTTTTGCATTTTCCACATGAACAACGTGACCTGGAGGAAACTTGTTTCCATAGACTCTCTCCAACCATCGAGCTCCCATTCTTATAGTGGGTTCCTCAGTATCGACAGCCATTATAAGATTGGGCCTTGTTGAATTTGTCAAGAGAGGAGCATTCGTGGAAGTAGCCAATAAGTAACCCTCTTGAGAGGTCAAATATATGTATCCCTTATGGACTTCAACAAGCTCTCTCATCAATTGGCCTACACTGTAGAGAGCAGTAGTAACACCTACGACGGCCACAATGCTTTTATTGTAAGCATCCCACACAGGCAATGCTGCTGAAAGCAGTGGTGAATCCGTGTACTTGCTTACTGCCACATGCCATGAAGCCACACCGTCAGGTACTTGTGAAAGGCCTGCAATATTGATAAGATCGTCTGGTGGAATTGGACTTGCTTTTCCTATCTTTTCGCCTGAGGTAGGATCAAGTGGTTCACGATACCAAATTGCAGAAAAGTTACTGTGGATGGATTGATCATTCCATGCTTGATGCGATAAGAACATATTTGCATCAGAAGGCCCTTTGGCATTGATTGAGTAGTTCCTAAGATCAGAGTAGATGTAGAACGTGTTGTTACTCCTATGATCCCTGTGGAAAGCCTGCACAAAACCATTTCTATAATTTATGGTAATTGCATTGAGAGCTTTACGACTCGAAAACAGTGCCCACGTTACATGCCTCATCACTTCATAAAGCTGTTAAGACCAAAAAAAGAAAAAATCAAGTCAAATACAAACATATCCAAAAAATCCAAAGATTAATTCTATTGTCAGATTTGGTAGCACTTTAACAACATCATAAACACAACAACCTCCACTTGTTCGGCTTGAATGGTTGTCTTGCTGTACCTTCCGATTACATACTCTGATAGCTTAACCTGGGCTGCAGTTATCTCAGCTGTGGAATTCAGAATGTTCCACATTCTTAATATGGGGCGCTGTAGAAGTTCATATCGAAGGCCAGAAGCCAAGGTATCTAGTGACTTTTTTGTATAGCTTCTAGTGAAATGCCACGTTAGTATGGTTAGCAGCCCAATCAAAATTGCTAACATAGCCTGCATAAAGCCATTAACAGAAAATTAATAATGTACTCACTGGCCAAAACAGCAGTTTCTGCATGCTAAAAGGCAGCTTCTCTGATTGTCCAGATCATAGTTTCTTATACCATAATCAGACAATAGAAACAAAAATTGAATATGAAGCAAATGCATAAACAGAATTTAGGAAGAAAAAAGCTTATCGAATTGACACAGGCAATGAATCCCATTTCCTTTTCACTTTCGAGTTCTTAAGTTAGCGAGGGTAAGGGTAGGATTTGACCCCCGAGTCATGACTTTCCTTATCTGGATTAAACAAACATTGCCTTCTTTCAATGATTTTGTGCATAATGTTTCTTTCATTACCAAGTATACAACAATAGGTGATATATTTATTATACACATTTCTATCAGCTAAGTTACTTACTTGATCAATAAATTTGATTGAAGTTTTCATAATTCAGTAGTGAAACTTGTAAAGAATACAGCAGTACAGAGAAAGAGAGATTAAACAAACCATTATAGCCAAGCGGACTACAAAAACACTGTAGTAAGAGGAGAGGCAGTGAGTGTTTCCATACTGGAACTCATCTTGTTCAACTTCTCTATGGAAAATTCTTCTACCATAAGGAGCTGTATTCTTTCTGCAAGAAGTGGCAAACCCGAGAATTCTGTTACACACTTTTCTCAAAGGAGTTGCCATTATTGGTGTGCCAGTGCTTACAGTTGGTGAACATGAGTGGTTTCTATGACGTCCTTCCTCAGCCATTTCCGAAAAGAAGATGAAGTTTAATTAACTAGCAAGAACTCATGCTTTGTTTTTGTACGAGAGACACAATTAAGAGGGAGGGAGGGAGGGAGACTATGTGACAAAGTGATTAATGGGGTGTGGTGTTTAATATGCTGCTGGTTCATGTGTCACTCCCCACCTTTCGAAGGCAAATTTTCTTGCAATTTCTAAAGTGGGTTTATATTCCTCATCCACGACAACTTTGCCACCTATCTCAACTCTTTGATATAAATTCCAACCTGCTCTGTGGTTTGGGAATTTAAGCTTGGATAGGAAAAAGAAAACGAACATGGTGAAACTTCATAGATAGATGTGGCAAAACAAGGGAAAATTCCTTGACCGATTGCTGTTGAAGTGGGGCAACATGGACCTACAACTTTTTGTTCCATGTACGTAGCCTATAAAACACCAAAGTGCTTTATATCTTGTTTTTTGAGGCGGACAATAATGCCTCAAATTCTGGGTACAGTTCATGATGAACAAGAATACATGAGGTGTTGCACAGTTAACGTCTACAGCTTTCTAGATTCAAATTTATAAATATTAGCTTAGGATCATTATTTTTTCAAATTCGTTCAGGATATCTCGAAACAACCATTTGAATTCAATTGAAAAAACAAAATAAATTATTAAATTTATGAAGATTTTGATAAAGCTCCATATGGTTTCATGGTTTTTAGTTGGTTTGTGGAATTTAAATAATTAAGTTCTAAACAACCATTTAAATCTTGAAGATTCCGAGTACGAGGATGGTTGTTAATTTTGCTCTTTAGTTTCTGGCATTTTGAGCTAGTCTTTGCCTATTGTCAAAATGGCATGATTGTCTTTCACTGAGTCAAGTAGTAATATAATTATATCTTACAATCATTATTGGATTATAATTACAATCTCTCTCTAAAAAACAAAAACTATGTGTAACTAATTGCTTATTAATTAATCTCACTGGATAAAACTCTCTAAATCAAGATATTATACTAACATCCCCTCTAAAATATTTGGTGTTTATGAATCTCGAAGCATCAATTTATTAATAATGAATTGATGTCGATGACGAGATAGGATCTTGGTAGGCACATCAGTTGTCTAGAACTTAATAAAAATATAAGAGAGAGTAATTACGTGTTGGTCAAGTATTTCATGAATATAATGACAATCTATTTCAATGTGCTTGATTCGCTCATAAAAGACCAGATTGACAATAATTTGAATAGCACTTGTGTTATTAACATGAAGAGAAGTAAGAGCAAGTTGAGGAATACCAAGTTCACCTAATAGACCCCAAAGTCAAACAATCTTAAAGCATGCTAATAACATAGCACGATATTCAAACTTAATTGAGGATTTAGAAACTCGATCATGCTTCTTACTCTTCCAAGAAATAAGATCACCACCAAGAAACATGCACCAGCCAATAACTGAATGACGAGTATTCAGAAAACCAACTCAATCTACATCAATAAAACTCATCAACTGTTAGGAAGTCTCTAAAGGAAAGAATAATTCATGACTAAAAATACATTTGAGATAACAAAGAATACGTCATATTATAAGTAAGTGAGAATGGTGAGGAGCCGTATAAAATGCCTAACTTGTTGTATAGTAAAAGAAATATTAGGCCAAGTAATTATCAAATAATTCAAACTCCTTACTAGCTACCAATACAATGAGGGATCATATAATAGCTCATCATCATCTTGTTGTAGCTTCAAGTTGACCTTCATTAAATAAGGACCAAGTTACCTGATTGAAGATCAACTACAGTGAGAAGCTTTTGAGTGTACTTATATTGATGCAAAAGTGTGTCAGTTCGACAAGGGTGTGCATCAAGACCAATAAAATATTGTAGGGTACTAAGATCTTTAATATGAAATGAAATGTTAAGATGTGTTTGTAGTTGCTCAATCAACTATATAAGAATCAAACCTTGTAATTACAATAACATCCATATATACAAGAAGTATAATAATCCTAGTAGAAATTGTTTTGGGAAAGAGAGGAGTCAAACTAATTCTAAATAAAATTAAAATAAAAAAAGAGTAGAATGAACTTCTCAAATCAGGCACATGATGCCAAAAACCACCAAACAAGCTTTATACCTTGCAATAGAACCATCATGCTATAACTTTATGGTATAAGCCCATTTACAGCTAAAAAGTTTGACGCCATTAAGACAAGGAACAATATCACATGTGAGATTGTCTTAAAGAGCCTGAAGCTCTTCTTACATAGTTTGCTTATAACATGCTTCATTAAAAGCCTGAAAGCAAGACTTAGATATAATGGTAATATTAAGAGGAGTTTGTATAAGAGAACCCATATATCCAAATGATGTGAAATCTAAGATGACCGATGAGGTTCAATAAGAACATGATCAAGTGTCAAGGTTACGTCATGTAATAAGACTAATGGATAACTTATTTGATACACAATACTTGACTTAAAACGTTAAATAGAACTTGACACGTCATAAAAAAATAAGAAACAAAACTAAATAGGTATCATAAGAAGTTGAAAACTGAAAGAAATATTGATTTTCAAAGAAGATCATATTTTAAGAAATATGAAGTTTATTAGCAACCGATTCATAAAACACAAACCATTTTATGTATATTACTATATCCTAGAAAAGCACACCAAATAAGATTGAGTAGCAAACTTGTGTTATTCAGTATATGGTAAGTGAACAAAACAAACACAACCAAATATATAAAGAAACTTATACTTAGAAGTAACACCAAATAAGCGAGAATATTGCAAATCAAAATTGAAAACTTAGAAGAGAAGACAATTAATCAAATAAACAGTCATAGATAATGCTTATACCCAAAATCTAGGTGGTATAGAAGAGTCAATTAAACAAGGTATGAACAACATCTAAAAAGTGATGATTCTTAAACTCTACAACCTTATTTTGTTGAGTGTATGGGCAAGAAATGTAAACCCTAGTTAAAAAAAATTACAATGATAGTAAAAATATTGAAAATACAACCTATATGTATGGTATTTTAAAAGTGAGCTAAGACGGGGTATCTGGTTAAAAAAAAAAAATACCTGAACTAGATATACTATCAAGAACTATGAGATATAAATATGTGGCATTGGCTTCCTTTAGAAGCCACTTTGGCCGAACAATCTAAAGAGAAGGGGAAAGGTTCTTCTTCATCTTTCACTTGATTTTTCCCATAAAAAATGCCTAAAAACCTTGGATTAAAAGTTCTAAAGGGGGGTTTTTTAGGATTAAAGCAAGGGATTTCAAGTTTTAGAAGGGTTATAAAGCTTGGAAATAGAGGTTTTGGAAGTTAGAGAGAGAAAGAGAAGAATAAGTGAAGAAAGGTTGGTTTCCTTGTCAATTTCTTTCTTATTTCTTATGATTAGGAGGTAAGAATTACTTCCACCATGATTGATTATGATTTTGGCATGTTTTGAAGCTTAGGTAGTAATGTGTACAATATGGAATGTTGAGTTTTATAGGTTGAGATGTTTAAAATGGTATTCTTTGTTTAAAATCATATTCTTGGGTATGAATTAAGAATGGGTAATGTGTGAATTATGGAAAATTAAAGAAAAAAATTATGTTCCCTTTTGTATAGGTAATTCGGTCAAACGAGTGAGAGTAGTTTTAAGATTTTTAGTTCAAGTTAACATGAAATTGGTGTTTAACTATGTTATATGATGAAATTAATGATTGGGTGGAGAGTTGATTACATGAAAAAAAATTACATAATGAGTTTGATGATTGGGAATGAAATTAATTTCATGAAAACCTGAATGAGAATCCATATTCTTCTTGGTGTGGAATTCAATTTAAGCTAATAAATAAGGATGAGTTTGGTTGACTTAGTTGTTATAATGATTGAGTTGACTTGTGTTAGGTGAGATGTAAAATGGTTGGATAATTAGGAAATTGGCATGGAAACTTAAGGAGACAAACCTTAAAGTTTCAAAAAAAAAAAAGGAAGGATTTATTTGACTAGTTGTCTTGAGCTGAGCTAGTGACATCAGGGTGATTGATTGTCGGGATATGTGATTGACTAGCTATCTTAAGTGAAGCTAATGACATCAATGAAACTGATAGCTGAGGTGTTTAATTGACTACTTGTCATAAGTAGAGCTAGGGGTATCCAGATGACTGAATGCTGAGATATGGATTGACTAGTTGTCCTGAGTGAAACTAGTGGCATCATTGTGATTAACAGATATTTAATTTGACTAGCTGTCTGGAGCGGAGCTAATTGTGTCAACATGATTAGTTGTCAGGATATTTAATTGACTAGTTATCCGAAGCAAAGCTAGTAATGTTAGTGTGACTAACTTGTAGGGTTATTAAGGCTTCTTTAGGTGAAATCAAATAGTTCATAAGTAGAAAAAGATTGTATATTTATGTTTAAAGTGTTGATTTCATATTAATGAAATAAGAAATAGAGGTGTATATGTTTTGTTTTGTCAATTGCTGAATTATGTACTCATATTATATAATAAATTGATTTCAGGTTCATCACAGACCCGAGTGGAGCAGTAGATTATTTATAATATTTCTTTTATTTAGGTAATGATAATGTACATATGGATCTGAATTTCCTTTTTGTAATATAATTTAATGACTACTTTTATAATGCAAATTAAACTAGTATTAAGATGCAGTAATTAAACTATTGAATTCTTTTTATCAAGTTTGAAATTCACATAATAACTAGTCTTGTTTATTAAATTAAGAATGCATGTAACTAGTTCACAATGTTTCTTATATTTTTAATTATAGATAGCAAAATAGAGGGTTTTAGAGGAATAGATAAAGTTTAATCTTGGTTTGTGTTGTTTAGGGAAAGGTTCAGGATGATTGGATCATGAATTAAGTCTTGATGGTGTGTGTGAATTGTTGATGTCGACACATGAGAATGTCTAATTTTAAGGGAGAATCTATTGGAATTTCAGTAGAATCTTAAATGACTCTAAAGGTGGTAAATTGTTATCATGAATTATGGATTATAGGATTTAAAGAAAAAAAACTCCTCGGGTATTTTTCAATGATTCATGACCAGTGATTTGTCTGAAACATGTTTTAAAAGTCGGGGTTGTTACAAGATCGTTGAGGGAGAATACTCTTTATTCATATGAATGGTCTCAAAACAAGTAAAGGCTCAACTTTCATGTGAAGAAAAAGATAAAGACTTACTTTAACTAAGTTTACACGAAGCATAATTAGAGGACATAATAAAAGGTAAAAACAATTTTTTATTTTCCAAATAATCATGTTTCATATAATAAGTCAAAGCAATAGAATTTGAATGTCTCAATTTCTTATGTCATATATGACTATTATTAACTACCTCAGTATAATAGAAAAAAAAAAGACCTAGGAATGAAAAACTAGAGAGGTCGTAAATGTCTCATTTGAGGCCCATTTGCTATCATTTTTCCTGACGCTTTATCCTAAGCACTTTAATTATCATGATCAAAATGGATTTTACAATTATTATCTATTAATTGGCCAACATAAATTAAATTAGCAAATAAATTTAGAGATACAAAAATATTATTAAAGGAAGACTCGAAAAAAATCATATCACAGTGATAAGAAGAGTATTGTTATTGGCTATTTGAATAAGTTATTGAGCCTCATATTTATGAATATTATGTAAAGCATTCATACTACTAGTCATATGATTAAAAGTTGCAGAGTTAAACAACCAACAAGAAATAAGTAGATTCCCTTTACCTTGTATATCAAAGGTAGAAACAATCATCTATTATAGACCATCTCAGATTTGAGATGGGATGAAAAAATGCTTACAGATTACTAGTCCAAAGAAGAAACCAAGGAGGCAATTGCAAAATTGGTCTGGTTTGTATTATGAGGGGCTAGAGTGTGTTGATTTTAATATTGCACTTGATAATCTTTATTGATATGTCTTCTTTTTTTTTTGCGATAATTGCAAAATTTCTCATTGTAGTGCTTTACAATATGTCCAAACTCCTAAATCTTATTTTGTCTGAAACAACATATACCACATTAATCATCCCAAACATCATGGTTTCTAAATTAAGACCAAGTTGAGTGACTAAACGTTATTCTTTACATAATAATCCTCTTAAGAAAATCTCTGAATACAAAATAGGATTTTGGTTGATTAAGTTATCATGTGCAATCTCAAATTGTAGTTTTAGTTTCATCTAAACTAGTATATTTGGCTCTCATGATGGACAACTTGTAGTACCACTAAGGTCTCGTTAGAAATGGTAGAATGAACTATCCTAGAATATTCACTCCAAAAATTAAGAAATTCATAATAGAATTGTTCAATATAAAGATTACCTTGGCAATAATTACCAATTTCTAACTCTGGTTGAAACTTTTAGGAAGTTTTATATTGAGAATATATACTCCAAAGATAAGTTCACATCTCTATAGCAATAGTCAATAATAAAAAAATTATTTACCATATGTGATTTGATATAACCCAATAACATAGAGATAATACGAGCATCCTTGAAATGAATATCTTGAAATGAAACTCCTAAGTAGAGTGATTATTTTCATTAAAATGAATTTTTTTATGATAAATAAGAAGAAAAGAACTAAACTAGTGAAAAAATAGACCTTGATATATATATAAACTTTGAACTACCAATAATGAAAACTTCCCAACATATTCAGCAATGTAGCTATAATATCCATTCAAAACAAAATCTCTTTACACCCAGAAATGATCTTTAGCCCCAAACTAAAGAGTCTTCATAAAATAATCCAAGAAAATATCCCACAACTCAACCTCGAAAAAAATACTAACCCTACGAGTTAAGCATAAAATCTAGAATTCAGGTTATTATACCATGTTAAAATGGTATGAATTTCTCTCAAATAAGGATCTCTTCTTTTTAAATAATTATGTCTTAACATAATTACATCTTATAAACATTTATAAAACATAATTACAATTTCTCTAAAAGGGTAACTATGTAAAACTAATTGTCTATCAATCAATCTCTCAACATCAAGCTTTTTAAATCAAATAATTGTATATCAATTATCTTTCTAAGTCAAAATATTACAGATAACATCTATAATTATTTTAGTGAGGTCATTCACATTATGATAATAGGATTGATATATTTATGGAAATTTTTATTTTTTTTATAATCTCTTTTTATAGTAGAATCAAAATGATAACAATTTTTATTTTCAAATAAAGGATATGTATTTTACCATTTAAGCCAAGATGTTTAAGGGTTTAAATTTAATTTTTTAATGGTAGTTCTTCCTTTGAAACTAATAAAGTTAAAGTACAAACACATCGAGATTTGTATTATTAATTTAATTAATTATTTACTTAAACTATTATATTTTGGATGAATGTTGTCCAAGTTCCATTTAATTTGATCATTAAGGTTGTGTTTGGTATTATCGTATGGTGCGGTGCGGTTGGAAATGCTTTTAAACCAACCATAACTTTCAAAGTTGTTTGGTTTTCATTGTTTTAACCCGTTTGTCATCAAATTGTGAAAAACAAAACTTGAGTTTGAGAAAAGCTATAATTTGTAGCTTTTCTAACTTGATTTTTTCAAACTGCAACCATAAAAGTTATCACAATGTCAAACACACACTAAATTAAGAATCAGGTTTTGATACATGACCAAAACCTTCTTTAAAAAGTTATTATTTATGTTTAATATAGTATTAAAAACCTTAGACAAATTGGTCATCATATTATCATAACGACGATCACCAAAATCATATGAGAATGCCTATTTCTCTTTAGGTTAATATTTTAACCATGCTCTGGTCGTGTCATCTGTTTTAATCAAATCATCATATAAAATGTCAAATTTCTATTTTGAAGGATTTATACACATCATATGCAACATATTTTGCAAGGCTATATTTTTTAACCTAGTGTTGAAGTTACCCACAAAATATCACGAATAATATTGATAATACCCAACAAGCTTGGGAAATATCTATGTCATAGCATTCTTAATCGTAGTACATCAATCTCATTTAATACACAACCTATTACATACTAACAAAGCAAATTGAAAACTATCTCTAGTTATTATTGATCTCTTATTTGATAATAGCAAAACATAATAGATAAACCCTATTATTAGTGTCGTAAGCTACTACAATAAAAAAATTTTCCTTGTAATTATCATATAAATGAGTGTCGTTAATACTAATTAGAGGACAACAATATTGAAACCCTTTTATTGAAGCACCAAAAGCCAAAAATGCTCTCCTAAATATTCATTTATTCTCATCAACCATTTTATAATCCCAATCCACATGTGTTCCCGGATTTGGATCTTTAATAGTTAATAGCATTATAAGCAAGGTTTGAAATGACTCTTTATGCGTACCAAACAAACACTTCAATATTTTATACTTAGCCATTGATGCCTTCTAATATGAGATGTCATACTTATAATCCCACTCCATAGTAGATTGAATATATGCAATACTCATACTTATATCGGTTTTCATAATTATCAACATCACCTCAACAATTGAGATTTGAGTCAATCGGATGATTGGAATTGTAAAACTAGTGGGTTTTGAAATATGTTTGGCCCTTTTAATTTTTAAATCTCCCATAAATCAGACCTCTGGAAATATTCCCCGTGCAAATACCATCTACATATTGGTTCTTGAATGCATTGCAACTACACATAAGTTTTAATTGAACGATGGTTTTGTACTGCAATGAATTCTTGATATGTCATTGCTTAATTGCAGTAATATATTTAGACTTATCTCTGAATTTTTTTCCAACATCCAATTCATCACTCGATAATCCTGAGTACTTATGACTCATAGCTCAATCATTGCATTCGTATTATGCATTCCCACTCACAACCAATTGCTCCATGAATGGGTTAATTGGCTCATCTAGCTCAACAATCTCATCTTCCCCATCAACCTTGGTTTCCCCATCTTTCATATCCTCCTTAACTCTATCAATATGACAATCATCTTATTTATCATTTGGTTCAGACTCTTTATAGCAATATAGAGCAAATGACATGCCCAACTGAGCTTTTATATCAATAATCTCTTGTATTGACATTTGTTTCCTTGCATTACCACCTAAACCAAATGGATCAGCTACATACGATACTTGTGTGGTCCTTTGAGTGTTATTTGGCACCTAAGTCAACTTTATACTAGAGGATTTTCCTCATCTAGGTCTACTACTCAAGTACAGCTATAGGATATTCATCCCATTAATACTGGCAAATCCAAACATTGAATTCAAACTTTCATTACTATAGATGGGTACACCAACATAATGAATTAAACTAACCTCAGTTTGCATCATTCTCCAAGTAATTTCAACTTTGATTTCAGGTGCATTCCAACCAAGTTGATCATATAATATTTTAGATATCTCATTAAGAGACATATCTAATGTAGTAGTTAGGGACTCATTACTCCCTCTATTATAAGTGATATCATTCTCGGTATTGATAATGGTATCACTATATAAGCTTAGTATTCCAATAGTACAAGACATTTTATTAAACAATATAATAAGACCCAAGCCTAATTTATCAATATCGTTGGATTAATCAAGATACATAATTTAAAACACTAAACCCTAATGATAATGTAAAACCCCGGTCAAATTACTTCAAAAAAGAAAGAGAGAAGAGAGAGCTGGGTAAATATAGTAAAAATAAAGAGTAAGGAATTAACCAAGGGCTAAATTGAAAAAAAAATGAATGAAGAGGGAGTTTATAACATGAATTTAAGAAATTAAAGGACCTAAATAATAATAAAAAAAAGAGAGTGAGAAGCCTCCCACTCTTAAGGGAGGCCATGGGTGGAAGAGAAGAACATTTCCCCATCCTTTTCCTTCCTTTTAAAAAACCAACCAGCCTTGCATGCCACCATTTACCATTCCTAAAGTGTGAAAAACAAAGAGAGATGAGAGTGGAAACATGCAAGGAGTAATTAAGGTGTTATCAAGAGAGGAAAAAGGATATTGATTGAAGAGATAGAAGAAAACGAGAAGAGAAGGAAAGAAAAGAAGAAGAGGATGTGAAGAAGGATTTTGGAGGCCAAAGAGCATAAACTAAAGTATTCTAAACACTTCCTAACTGAAATTGTAAGTAAAACCCTTAATTTTTAGATTTTATCTTTTAGGGTTCTTAAGCAAAAATTAGGGGGAAAGAGGAAAAACTCATAAATTCTGCACTTAGAAGATTAGTTGGTTAATAAAATGATATTATTATTCAAGATTGAAGAAGATATTGGGATGGGAGAGAGGCCCTTAAGTTCGGCCAAATGGAAGAAAAGAGTGGAGGAAGACTTTCTTTGTTTAATTAATTATTGATGAAGGGAGATATTGAACTGCAATTGGACAACTTTGACGTCCAAGTTGCAGCTGAGTTTGAGAATAGAAACCAAAAGAATTTGATATATTTTTCTTCACGTGATTAAGTATAGGTATGTTAACTTTCCATTGCAACAAGATTTGGGTCATTAGGAGTTATGAAACTCCAAATGTGGGTGAAATACTAATGAGGGGTCAAACTGTACATTCCAAAACTGAAATTGTTGCCTGACTTGTGAGTCAATTTCGGACTAGTGGAGCACAAAATTTTGGATAAGTTTCTTCTTTAAAGTTACGCATATGGGTGTTAACATTAATTAGAAATTGGCCTTACCTTATTCAAGTTCCTAAAACTCTAGTTACGAATAAAAAACTGAAGATAGGTTCTGCTGTATTTTGTGTGACAACTTTTAATAACTAAATTGAAGCTGAATTTAGAAATATATGGGAATGGAATTTTGAGTATACCTCTTCATGGCATTAGTACTAGGGACGTTAACTCTCATTTGAAGCAAACTTTGCATAAGTTGAACCTTTAAAACTCCAATTATGCATAAAAATTCATAGAATGGTCAGGCTGCCACCTAAAAGACAGATTTGTGAAAGTGTAGAGAATGAGCAAAATTAGATGTGTTAATGGGTCATGGGATTTTGAATGAGAAACACAGGAATGAACTAATATATTTTAAATTTTTGGATGAAAAAATATGTCAATTAAGATTTGCGGTCCGATCCAGAGTTTCTGATTAACAAACTTTAATCTCGTTATGGTGCAGGAGAGGGCCCTGAGGCAGTCCAACGTACTCGTGCCGGAACATCACATTATACGCCAGGTGGGTGACAACATTCCTTAGATGTCTCTTATTAAGCCATGTAAATACGATAATGAATTTATTTGAGTTGTTGTATTAATTGTCACAAAGATAAAACTTTTGATATGGATTTAATATTAGAATGAAGTGATTTTTGAATCACACAATGAGACTGGCTTCCAAGAATGGAATGCCAGATTTATAGCAACCAATAAAGGCATTGATTGTGATTGTCAAAATCATGAAATGAAATTGGTTTCCGAGAATGGAATGCCAGATGTATAGTAATCGATTAAATTGCTAGAGGTGATTGTTAAATCACGAAATGAAATTGGCTTCTGAGAATGGAACGCCGGATGTATAGCAATCGATTAAATTGCTAGAGGTGATTGTTAAATCACGAAATGAAATTGGCTTCTGAGAATGGAACGCCGGAGTATAGCAATCGATTAAATTGCTAGAGGTGATCATTAAATCACGAAATGAAATTGACTTTCGAGAATGGAACGCTGGATGTATAGCAATCGGTTGAATTGCTGGAAATGATTATTGGATCATGAATGAAATTGGCTTTCGAAGATGAAATGCCGGAATTATGGAATTTGATTTGGTTGCTAAAGATGACTAAGGAATCTTGATAAGAGATAGGCGTCTAGGAATGGAACGCCATATTGAAAGATGGAAGTATTAAAGCACTTGTGTTACCTAACTAATCATGGAAATCTAACAAAAATAAATAAAAAGAGAGATTGATGAACTATGCTAAATTTATTATCATAGAAAGAATCTTTTTATTGAAATATTCATGTCTATTTTAATACAATAGATTTTATTGCATTATTTTCTCATTAACTGCAGGAACTTCACATATCCGGTAGGCTCGTTTTTCCGTCCGTGTGACCTGTAAATGTTAGGGAGACCTTTGTGCATGTATAGGCCTCTTTTTTTGGCATGTATTCATAATGTAAACTTTTACAGTATTGTATAATGTTACTCTTTGTAATTAGGATAACTTAGACTCTTGTTTGGAGGATTATAATATAAGTAGCAGTAAATATCATGTTTATTATTACATGTCAAGTCTTCCTCATTTTGGTTATTGTTATAATTCCACTTTCATGATTAAGTAATTTATATTTGTTTATGATGCGGACAAAATGGTATTTTTTGTTTCAATGTATGATATAAATATTTGTGGTTGTGATGATGATGATGTTTGTGGGATGGAGACCCAGGATGATTGGGTCGTGAGACATGAGATTTTTGAAGTGTAAAAAAGTTATACGTCGATAACTTGGGACTTTCTGGTATAGGGGAGACTGCCAAAATTCCGGTAGACTATTATATGAGAATTGTATATATAACAAAAAAAAAATAATTTACCCGTATATTTCTTTAGTACCAAATCATAAGAAAGTAACTTTAAACTTATATGAAAGCGTGGGGTGTTACAGATAACATAATCGGTGCAAACCTAAATTCATCAATTTCTCTGTAAATAAGAAAATTATCTACCCAATTGTTGTATTTCATAACTAATTTTCATATTTTATACCCAAGTCAGAAAAGTACCTCACTTAACCTTCTAAATCCTACCTTAATCCTAATTCACAATCGAGAACAACCCAAGACCATCGATACTCTAAAAAAATAAAAACAAATACAACTTAAATCAATGTATTTTATAGCTAATTAACCTAATTCATAAAAGCCTTAAAGTTTTATAAATCCCTAATCCTAAACTCTAGTATTTTCAAAATCAACAATAAGTGTAAATTAGCACAAACCTTACTAAATTGATAGAGAGAAAGTGTGTAATATACATCTAAGTGTTGAAAGTGTGTGGCGGTGGTGATAGGTGGTGGTGGTGGTGGTGGGCAATAATTGATGAGAGAACCGTAGGTGGAGAGAGAGAGAGAGAGAGAGAGAAGACTGTTGTGATGGAGAAAGAGAAAGGGATATGGTCTTATGGTGACTTAGGGAGTGTTTAGTGGTGGGGAGAAAGGATGGTTGTTGTGAGCAGCTATAGTAATGAGGGCGAGTAGTGGTTGGAGGAAAAGAGAAAATAAAAAGAGAAATTAGAAGATGAGGTATGAGAATTGAGAGGGTTATATTTTTTTGGAGCGCAAGCCTCGCACACGACTTTTGAGTTGCATGCGTGACATGCGACACACGAGTTGTAGATGAGGCTCGTGACTCACTCAAGTGTATTATTTATTTAAATATTTTTTATATTGTTGTATTTTATCTTTTTTTTGGGTAAAAAAAAACATTAAAAAAGAAAAAGATGACATCCTCGTACTTCACACCGTTGACTCATGGAATGACCCATTGTTGGAGACCCCGGATTGGAATAGAGTGGACTGACCACTGTCTACTGAGGTGACTTATTGCAGGCCCAAAAAAGAATTACCGAAAATACAAAAGTGCTCATTTGGTTTGCTCTTATCATGTGCTCTCCTTGTATGGTCGGTTGAAATGATGTGGATTTGACATCATTTTGCTGCCAGTGGACAGTGAGAAGAGGATATAAGAAGATAGCCAATGATTCCAAAGCAGAGAGGACATTAAAGATTGGAATCACCAAGTTTCCATTGCTGCTAGCTCAAGCTAAATTGCTAAATGTAGAATAAAGTTGGCAAAGGACAAGAATAGTTTCAGTGCTTATTTCGTAGTGCCATGGAAATTATTTTTTAAAATATTTTTTATTTTAAAATAATATTGTTTTAATTATTTTTACTTCACTGTCATAAGCTGTTAATAATCTTTAATTACTTTATTAATCAACTCTCGTAGCCTTACTCGACTCGACAACTTTACTTGTACATGACGTTTGTACTAAATAGACACACATCGTTGGCAAATTAACTTTTTATTTGATAAAAGAATTAGCTCGTTAAAGTTGAGCTAACATATAAAATTAAAAGAAGGTGCTGAAGTGAGAAGATAAGATGGTGATAACATTATTCTTGGCTCAAGTTGGGGTCTAGCTGGTATCAAAATCCATTATGAAGGAGGATGACTGTAAGGACGGCTATGGAAAATCTTAATTTAACACAGAAAGCAGGGGCGTGCGTGCACTTTATGTGGCTTGACTTTGGCTTTGCTTCATCCTCTAGAACACGGCTTTTGTGACTCCACTTCACTAACCCACCATTATTGATGATCGAAGAGTGAGCGCACGAAAGTCCATGGCTTCTCTCTCTCTCAATGCTAGAAGAAGATGTGCATCATGAGGTCATAGGCATGAGCCCTAGCTAAAGGAAACAATATTGGCTTGAGTGGCCACAAATATATATCAGCACATACTAGAACAAGTGCATGCATGAGGTCATAATCAACCACCATTATGCATGTTCTTTGTTTAGTGTTTCACTATAAAGAAGTAGCAAAGTGGCGCATTTCTTCCCCTTGAAGCTCGTGAAACACAGTTTTCCTTTTCAATATGCTATCTTTTTAGTTATTAGTTCTCTCTCTCTCTTTTTTCTTCTTTTTTTTATAGATTAACAGTGTTTCAAAGTTCGAAACAGAGAGAACCACTCATGCAGATAAGATAGAAACACATGAAAATAAATATACCTACATGCAGTTTTTAAAATAATGATAAAGAAGAAATGCTGTACAATATATATATTATTTAACTCTATATTAATTTCAAAGAAAAAATCTTTAATTAATTTTATCTTCTTACTATTTCGCATCGATTCCTAGTTTCTTTTCTCAAATTCAAGTTTACGATCATCATTAAATAACAGTGAAGAGAATTGAAATGAATTTTAAAATAGAATAATTAATTAAGTGTGATTTTATTGTAATTAATATAAGAGATTATAATTATAGACTTAAAAACAATTTAAAATTAGCCTAAAATAATATATGTTATATTATTTAAGGGACAAATTGATATTTTATCATTTATAGAGTTTTCAGGTTTTTTTATAAATAAAAAGTCATGCCTTTTATTTTATGTCTAGTAAATTATGCAGAAATTACGTAAGTTACTGAACACCTAAAAAACACAAAAAAAAAACTAGCACTCAAAGACACAACAATCTCTCTCTCCTAAAAGAGTTTAAGAGATTTTTTATTGGTGCTTCATGTAGATTACCGTTAATTGTCGGACACTTAGATGACTTATGGTTTGTGACAACTCAGCCTTGAAGTACTTATTCAATGGTGAAAAATATTTTATCTTCAGGTAATCTTCGTATCAACCCTAAATAACTCTAGATCAGTTTAACGGGATCCTTAGGGCTTCCAAAAAAATTTAAAATCCAATATTTTATGAAATATACACACAAACATAATTATGAAAATCATGAGAATTTTTTTTATAATGATAATCTGTCAAAATTTCAACAAAGTCTTTCCTATATTGGAAGATCTTTAGTTATCGACTATATCTTATTATACTTCTATTCATATTTTTCATTTCCGATCTAGACATCCTAGATCTCAAACCGCATCAATAATACTCATTATATCATCAAAGTCAATATGCTCGCAAATAATTATACAATTTAGGGAAAATAAAAACTAGAGCATATGTATATTAACTCATACATATATCATCATAGAGATATTCATTTGTATCCATGCATTAAAATTTAGAAATTTAGTATTGTTACTACATAAATAAGTGAAAATACATTCAATCCTAATTTTAGACATATTATACCTAATCTATGATAACAAAAGTAAAATAGAATGAGGACTATTTATGACACAAACGAGATGACCCTAAAAAATACAGTAAGTCATTATGAGTGATGAAATTACTATACCATTGGAAAATATCACTATGTCCTCTTTTCTTGTTTCCACCCGATACTTAAGAATGATTAACCAAGAGTATGTTAATGTCAAGTCATTAGTATCGTTTGTTATCTTTCTTTAGATAGCTAACTTATATTTTGGAAAGATGTTGATATCAAGGTGTCCTCTTGATATTATTAGCTTTTCATAGTTTTCAGGAGTATCTAATCATGTACATTTTCTTCTCCTAAATCCATTAGGGGGTTTAATACCGATGCTAATAAATCTCATTCGCATCTTTAATCTCCCTTCCCCGAGATTGATTAATCAAAATCAAAGTAATGTCGATATCAATAAAGTCCATCAATATCATTAGCTATCCAAACTCAAAGTCACTAATCATGTCATTTTAGATATTTTAATTTATCCATCGGTAATGTCGATGTCAAGAATCCCTTGATATCATTAGCCTCCATTTCCAGGAGTAGTTAATCACATTCCATGTAATGTCAATATCAATATAATCAATCGATATTATTAGCTATCTGAATCCAGAGTAGCTAATCAAGTTCTTTTAGACACTTTGTCCATCAGTAATGTCGATGTCAAGAATTAATTGACATCATTAGCCTTTATTTCTTGGGGTAACTAATCAGGTTGTTCATCTATTTTATTTCTTGTTCTACATTATTCATTTGTTCATTTATCTCACATATCAATATGAAAATAAAATGGGTAAATTCTAGCAATGTTAAAAATGCAAAAAAAATTAATAAATTATAGGTGTTAGACACCTACCTACTGCATTTTAAAGTCTTCGCTTCAGCTCAATTTGGTGGCCTAATTATCAAAGTATCCCTTATAAATCAATTTTTCCATTGATTAACACTATTATTTGAAAATTCGAAAACCATATTTACGTTCTAATATAATAAATTTTCCTTCATACCACATTTCATATCATAGGTTTAACCACCCTCTTTTAGAATGTATAGTTCTCAACTCAATCATAATAACATTCAAAAGAGAGATTTATGACCATCATATCATTATACTCTTTGTTATATTAACATATCTCAATTCTAAATGTTTATTTCAATCTCCAAACATGGATAGACATATTAGTCTTATAACTTCATCGTTAGGTTCTTTATTCAAGACTCTTCTTATAGAAATTTTGAAATCATGCATAATCATCCCTATCAAATTTTTATCTTTATCCCATTCACTTTAGATACTAATTATATTGTACAAAATCCCTTGACACAATCCTTATACCAAATAAAATATAAAATTACTCAACTCTCCCTCAATCAAGAAACATGACAAAATTATTCAAACCTTTAAATAAACACCAAAGAAAACCAAGAAAAAACCCAAAACACAAAATAACACTAAAACTAGACTGTAGACAAAATAGTCTAACCGTTTTGAGAAACGATCCGACTATTTTTTTAAATTAGTCTACCCATTTCTCAAAATGGCTAGATCATTTCTAGTTCCAAAACAAACACCAAAGAACATCAAAGAACCAAAGAAAACCAAGAAAAAACCCAAAACCCAAAATAACACTAAAACTAGACTGTAGACAAAATAGTCTAACCGTTTTGAGAAACGATCCGACTATTTTTTTATATTAGTCTACCCATTTCTCAAAATGGCTAGATCATTTCTAGTTCCAAAACAAACACCAAAATATTTCCTTTTATACCAACATATATACCATGCACACAACACAATAAGTTCTTTAACAATTCTCTAAATGAATTAAATTCTCAAATCTTAAAAATTCATCACCATTACATAAAAACAATGTCACTCCTTCAAAAGCATCTTCCACACCATTAATAACACAAATAGAACACAATTTAAATCATTTTCCCTCACTGGTAGTTAAATAAATTACTTCTTTTTTTTCTTAGTGTGACCGTAAAAGATATCGTTCCCTTTTTAATTTTCTTATTATTTCACCTTTATTTCATTTTTCTTATTATTTCATTTTTCTTATCATGGCCCACACAACTCAATTTCAAGGCAATTCATATTTCCCTCAATTTGACTCCTAAAACCCTAACATTAATTTATAAAATTAAGCATAAATTCTACTTATATTTATCTAAGATTGCATAATCTTGCTTAAAACTCCTTACTTGATGATAGAATGAACTTCAGATCATAACTAGTCAAAACGTTTCCACACTTCCCTTTTCTTCCATTCTTGCCTCGAGTTTCTGTCTCTAGGATCCCATGTCCCTTCACTTGTTCTTTTTTAATTTCTTGTGTTTGAACAATTAAACACTCTACCTTTCTCAAATAAGCTCTAAATCTTGGTTTTTCTCTAAGTTTTTTAGTGTACAATTGACTAAGAAAAGAAGAAATGCTCTCTTCTCTCCCTCTTTACTAAACCAACAACTTATAAGAGAAGGAAGAGAGATTTTTTCTTTGTTCTACTACTATTTTACCCTCCTTTAACCCATTTCTTTTAATTTTCATGTAAAATTCCTAACTTTTGATGTAACCCCAATATTAAAACCGATTTATTTTATTTCGTATATTCTCACAGTAAAAAATAATTTTTATTTTGCATGAAAATATAAAAGACCTATTTGTTTTATTTTGCTTTAAATTTAGTTCTTCTTCTTTTAAATGTTTTTATACCATAAATTTAAATCTTATTTAATTAAATTGGCCTCTAATTGAAATTTAAAAATTAATCAAACACCTTGAATTCACAAGAATGTGAAAAGAAAAGAAAATCCCATCACATAAAAACATCACTAAACATAACATGCAAGGATCAAATTAGAAAAGAATAAAGTTTAATGATGAAAATAAAATAAAATTCAAAATGAAAGTATTCATGGAACATTGTTATCCACAATGAATTTAGGCAAATGAACCTTAATGCATAATAAAAATGACATTCTTTTAGTTCATTTGTTCTTGTTATTTTCTCTTATGATGCATGCGGGTTTTCAAATTTCTTTTTGATTTAGTTTATTTATAACTAAAATAGATATTTGTATAAAAGAAAACAATTTAAATCTGGGATGAAAAAACACATATTGTTACATGAATTATTATTTTCTTATTTATGTATTTTATTTGTTTGAATAAAATATTTTTTATTATTAGCATAATGTTTTTTAAATTAAAGAAAACAAAAATTAAAATAAAGGTTCGTAAGAGTTTCAATTATTTGAAATAAGTTGGGAAAATGCATCTCTTGAATCTTAACTCCATTTTCTTATTAATGCATTTTCTATTATTTTAACAAAAAAAACTTGTTTTTCAAATAGAAGCATTGTTTTTCTTTTTTAAATAAGAAATTATAATGATCTCAAAACATGTTTGAATAAAAAAAAATACCTTGATATTTTGTATGTGAATGAAGGAAAATGTTTAATTAATATGGTAAAATCATGCAAAAAAAAAATCTTTTAAAACACAATACAAAGTAAATTATTTTCATTGAATACTGATGAACAATTTTGTTTATTTTTTTTTTCATAGTAGGTACATAATAATTAGAAAATAAGTTATTAACATTGTTATAAAAACCTGTAATGTTATACAAATAATTGTAAAAATAAATAATAATTTAAATATCATGTTAACTATTTAATTTATATTGCGTTTGAATGAAAATCTAAAAAAAAAGACTTAACGTCGCCCAGGCCTAGGAGATTGAGACCAAATGTCTAGCTCAATAGCAAGAAAGCTAGACACAAATGGGTCTACAAGGTTGTCATGACATACACGACATCTGATGGTGGATTTGGCTCTTAGATCGAAAGGGGATTTTGAATGTGCTGGGATAAATAATAAAAATATTATTTGAAAGGTTCATAAATCGTCACCTAATATTATGGTCATTAGAAAACCTAATGGTCTACAAGAGTTTAGGTAAGGGGACTAATTGTGCATGGAGAAAACGCATAATACACCTTACCTATAGTAAGTTGCATTATTGATTCATTGTTTTTTTTTAAAGTCATGTTTCTATTTATTGGTCGGTCTATGGTTCAAGAAAAGTCCTCTTCAATGAGGATATTCTTATTTTATTTGGTTAAAACTTAACCATATTAAAGACTATAAATCACATAAAATACATATCCCAAATTTAAACAAAATAATTTATATGGTGTTTTTTGAAATTTTGACCAAATCCTAACGGATAATCACAAACTTGTTGTGATACTCATTAATTTTTTTTTTGTATTTTTCAAAGTATGGTAAAATGCAATATTTATTTTTATATATATAAAATATGTATGAAAATTTTAGAATTTGGTTGTATGCATACAAATAAAATTGTATTTTTATTTTTTCTTACATGAGGAATTTTTATTTTTATTGTTTTGTATTTTTCTAAAATTTTGAAGAAAAAACAGGTATATTTAATATCTAAGGATTTCTTTGGCAAAAGCATAAAAAATAAGAAAATATTATTTTTTGAGGGTTGGAAATTATTTGAAAAATACTATGTTTGAAATTATTTGAGGGTTTCTTTGGCAAAAGCACAAAAAATAAGAAAATAAACAATGCTGAAAAATCAATAGAAATCAAAGGTTTACAAATGCTTTAAGGACTATTTTTTAATTAAATTCTTTTAATTTAATGATTTTTTAAAATATTATGTTTTTCTTTTTTTATAAAAGTTGAATATGTCAAACACGGTTTTAAACTAATGGTCTCAACCCTGCCACATGTGTTGGACTTCATGGCCCTAAGCCTAGGCCCGAAAAAATTCTAGAAACCACAATAAAGTTTTGAGAATCAAACGAATTTTTTTTGCTTGAATTTCATCAAAAACAGGAATAACACATATAAAGAACCTGAAACGTGGATTGAAAACCAGACTAGTTTACGTTAAATTAAAGGTATAGATACATATAAAACAATCGTTTAATCAAGAATTTAGGGCTCGATCATCACAACAAACATCAAATTATCACGATTAATTGATTTATGCAAAAAAATAAAATGAAATAATTGAAGATCAAAAGCCATGTCCTTAAGCCATTAAGAACCTAGATTAATGATTTACAAGCATGCATGCATATGTAAGAACCATCAATCGATCAAAAAGACTTGGAAAACAAGGACTTAAAGTAATGTTCAATAGATGAACATTAACCCAGAAACCTATAAATATCTTAAACCTAAAAAAATGCACTAAAACCTAGAAAAACAACCTAAACCTAACAACCAAAGTTTAAGCATGCTCAACACAACTTGTTTGAACCATCAAAACAACAAGAAACAAAAAAAAAAATCAAGAGTAAAAATAGCAAGTGAAGCCAATGTTTGTAGCAAGTTAAACAAGCATTCTCTTAAGTAATAGCATTGTTCCATTGATTAAATTCATTGTCCTTAAGCTCAAATAACATGCTTACAACTTCAACAAACTCGACAAGCTAAACAAGCATTCTCTTAGACAATAACATTGTTCCATTGATTAAATTCATTGTTCTTAAGCTCAAATAACATGTTTACAACATCAACAAACCCGACAAGCTACATTAAAACAATCTAATCCACAACAACATGAAAACATAACATAACTTGTCATGGCTTCACAAATAATTAACCAAACATTTACACATGCAAAACAACATGATATATTATCATATATCATAACATTATCAAATTCTAACACATTAAACAATCAATCCAATAAAACTTGAAAATATATAAAATATTTTCAAAACATGCTTAAACATTTCAAAACAAATATTCAATGAATTTTAAACTAGCAAATGACTTCAAAGGATGTTTAACAAACATTTTGAGCAGTAATTTACAAGACAAAATAAAAAGGTATATGCGCTCATTGAACTCCACCCACATCAAAGTTTGAAGTTTTACCTTGTAAAGGAAATATTGATTCATTCTCTAGATTATTTGCTCCTTTCCTCTTGATTTTCAACTTCTTTTCGATCTCAAATTGATCTAGATTCCACTCCTTTCTTCTTAACACACAATCTTTATAACCATTCCTTTAACTTTATTCTAAGTATTCTCTTTATTTCTCTTTATTTCCTTTTTTTTTTCTCTGTAATTTTTCCTTTTAAACCTAGGATCCCTCTTTTTTGTTTGTGATTTCTTTTCCTTTCATAGCCTCTAAAGGGCAGGTGATTATGAAACTTTATGTGGTTTTGAAGGTGATTTTTCAAAACTAGATCATAGGGGATTTTTTTTCATTTTTACCTCTGATTTGTTAGGAGACGATTATTCTCTCTTCTTCTTATGTTTTTCCTCTCCTTAGATGTCTAACAAATTCTTGAAACTTCTAGAAAAAAGTCGAGAACTTCATAACTAAAACTTGGCCAAAAATGGCTAACCCACATTCTATGAATTAATAGTGGCAAATAGGAGGTCATTAAGACCAACCAAGTCATAGATCCTGTAGATAAGTGTTATTCTTCAATTAGAATCAAACCATGCTTGATTTGGTTGTTTGTAGCTTTCCCACTATCAATCCAAGATTGGGTGCAACACTGTCAAGTTTTACTAAACCAAACAAAGTCGCCTTGAGACAAGAAGTTGAGGGCTTCCATGTGGCAGATGAGGCATAAACGTCAAAAAAAGGTGGCATATCCTTGTAGAGAGGTAGCTCCTCTACCAAATGGTGGTGATTGAAGTCATTGAGGTGGTCAAAGATGCCACGTTCATTTGCCTAAATGTGACAACTCGATCAACTTTCTCGACTTAAGAATATGGTAAATAGGGGTAGGCGATGTGTCACTCGGTTTTTTCATTAAATTTGAGTGACATGTCATCTTCTTAAACCTTACAAATTAGGTTTTAGTTTTTTTTTAATTGGGATTTTGTATATTTCAATTTGATCCATGTTGTTTCAATTTAAGCTCAAACATTTTTAATTGAGACAAAACTGATTAATTTTATGCGATTAGGCCCCTGTCAAAAATCAATTGAGACCCCTCAAGTCTAGCATTTTTTACAAAGTGGACATTGGTTCTCAATTTGTTCAATTTAGTCCTCAATTAAGCCTTAAACTTTGATTTTCTTCAATTTAGTCCATGTAAAATTTTGGTACAACCCCTCAATGTTGTGTGCCTTTTGCAGAAAGGTTCTTGGTCTTGAATTTATTCAAGTTGGGCCATAAACTTTAATTTTCTTACAATTTTATCCCTTATTACATCCGATTAAGCTTGTAAAAGTTAAATTTAAGACCAAATTAAGCTTCCAAACTTAAATTTTCACCAATTAAGTCCTTCATAAAATTAATTTGACCCATTAAAAGTCTAATTAATTCATTGCACAAATGAATTATTTTGATTTTGGTCTAAATTAATTTATAAACTTAATTAAACATTTAATTAGATCCATGATTAAATGAAATCAGCCTATTAAAAATCTAATTAAGTCCTTAAACTTATTTTTTTTATATACAAATTCATCTAATATTTATTTAAGTCAACCTTGAATTTGTATTGCTTTTAACATCTAGATACTTCAAGGGTGCAATTGAGTTTCTAAAAATGTCAAAGATCCAATTTGGTCTCTCCATCTATTATTTATGCATGCAGATCCTTCTTCATCCTATTCTTATTAACTAAGTCGCTTGTCTTCTTATAAATTTTTTTGTATAAAAAAAGATAAGTTTGAGGGAACCTAAAATTGTGTTATGATAAAGGTCAAGCATGTATGCTTAGCCTTATTTTGTTTTTTCATTATGTTCTATTTAAAAAAAACAATAAACAAATGATTTGTCATCTATTAGTAAAGTATCTAACCATTATAAGTGGCTAAAAAGTCAGGCCATGAAAACAAATTTCACTAGCTCCAATATTTTTTTTAATAAGATAAAAATTAAAAAAAAAAACACATCAATAACACCACTCTTGTCAAAATGAACCTTTTAACACAAAAATCAGTTTTTTATTGCAGGAATACGAACCAGTTTTTCTCTTCTCTTCTATTTTTCAATGACTTTCTATTTTCTCTCTGGAAAATCAAAGATTGAAATGTAAAAAAATAAAAGATAAATTACATCGAGCATCTTGTAGTTTGATCGTTGTTTCACTTTGTCTTAGTAGTTTTGGAAATTTAGCTTTAGTTCCTTAACTTAATACGCTCATCCTCAAGTTTTAGTGAAAATAAATTAACCAAAAACATACAAGATTGTCATTATATTTTATTTAATAACCAAAAATCTCTTGTAATGTTAATATTACAACATTGCCAAGGAACTAAACAAAAAAGACCTAGCCACCATTTGTCTTCCCTGTTATTCAAAACAAAAACAGAGGTGAGGTGAGGAAACCTTTAAAGGGCTCTTCTGTGTTTTAAAAAGATGAAAAGAGATGTGTTATTTTGTAGGAGTGTTCTCATCAACTGGAAATGATAAGAAATGAAATAGTAACAAAACCCATCATTGTTTAGTGCTTCTATACTCTTTTTTCCTCTTGATTTCCAAGAGAGAGTGCTACCAATAATGATGCTAGAAGTCCAAATTCAATGTTGCAAATCTAGTTTGGAAGGAAATGGTAGTGTTGTCGATAAGGTCATTCATAAATTCATGAAGAGGTAGTTTTTTTAGTTTTTATTTTGGTCATTCTTCTTGTAATTGTTTCTAATACTACAAACTTAAATATTAATTCATGGAATCAACCTCTAATTCAGTTCAGATCTTTCATAAAGAACTTTGAATTGTCAAGAACATGCATAGAGAAGAGAATATCACCATCGATCCAAAATTAATAGTGGCAAATAGGAGGTCATTGAGGCCAACCAAGTCATAGATCCAGTATAGGGGTGTTATTCTTCAATTAGGATTAAACCGTACTTGATTTGGTGGTCTATAACTTCACCACCATCGATCCAAAGTTGGGTGCAGCACTACCAAGTTTCACGTCGAAAAGGCTATATTAGGACAAGAAGTTGAGGGTTTCTATGTGGTAGATAAGGCATAAACGTCGAAAAAGGGTGGCATATCCTTGTAGGGAGGAAGCTTCTTTGTCGAATGGTGTTGATAAAAGCCCCTAAAGTATTTGGAGATGCCACGTTCATTCACCTAAATGTGACAACTCAATCAGCCTTCTTAGTTAAAAAAGATGGTAAACAGGGGTAGACGACATGTCACTCAATTTCTTTATTAAATTTGAGTGATATGTTGTTTGCTTAAACCCTAAAAATTAAGGTTTTTTTAATTGAGATTTTGTAAATTTTAATTTGATCCATATTGTTTCAATTTAATCTTAAACATCTTTAATTGAGACAAAACTGATTAATTTTATACAATTAGATTAAGACCTCTCAAGTCTAGCTTCTTTTTCAAAGTGAACCTTGTTTTTCAATTTTTTTAATTTATTCCCCAAATAATTCTTAAACTTTGATTTTCTTCAATTTAGTCCTTGTGAAAATTTAGTACAATCCCCCAATGTTATGCGCCTTTTACATAAAGGTCCTTGGTCTTGAATTTATTCAAGTTAGGCCATAATTGACCACTAAACTTTAATTTTCTTGTAATTTCATCCCTTATTTCATCCGATTAAGTTTGTAAAAGTTAAGTTTGGTCCCTAAAATTCCAATCTTCTCATTTTAGTTCAAATTAAGCTTTCAAACTTAAGTTTTCACCAATTAAGTCCTTAATAAAATTAATTACACCCATTAAAAGTCTAATTAAATCCTTGCACATAATTCATTATTTTGATTTCTGTCTAAATTAATTTATAAATTTAATTAAACCTTTAATTAGGTCAATGATTAAATCAAATCAGCCTATTAAAAATTTAATAAGTCCTCAAACTTAGTTTTTTTAATGCAAATTCATCTAATATTCATTTAAGTCAACCTTGAATTTGCATTGTCATCCAATATTCATTTGGTCTCTTCATTTGTCATTTATGCATGTAGATCCCTCTTCAGCCTACTCTTACCAACTAAGTCGCTTGTCTTCCTGTATTTTTTTTTTTTTGTATAAACAAAAAGATAATTTTAGGGAAACCCAAAATTGCATTATGACAAAGGTTGGGCCTGCAGGGCATGATTTTTTCTATTGCAAAAAATCTATTTTCAACCATTTTTTCATTTGGAAAAAATTAAAAAAAAAAAAACACCATAAGCATCTCATTAAACCATTTTCAACTTTAAAACACCTTTAAATCAGTAAAAAACTTCAAAAATTAACTAAAATCAAAACAAATTTCACTAGCCCCGATCTATTTGTTTTTCAACAAAATAAAAATTTAAAAGCACATCAATGACACTACTCTTGTCAAAATGAACCTATTGACACAAAATTCAGTTTTTTATTGCTGGAATGCAGACCACTTTTGCTCTCCTCGCTTATTTTTCAACGACTTTCTCTTTCTTCTCTTGAAAATTAGGGATTGAAATGTAAGAAAATAAAAGTAAATTACATCGAGCATCTTGTAGTTTAATCATTGTTTCACTTTGTCTCTATAGTTTTGAAAATTACGCTTTACTTCCTTGACTTAACAACACTTTATTCCCTCAAGTTTTGGCGGGGAAAAAAATCAACAAAAAATATACAAGATTTTCATTATATTTTATTTAATAATTAAAAATCTCTTGTAATATTAATATTTCAACTTTGCCAAAGAACTAAAAAAGAAAGACCTAGCCATCATTTGTCTTCCCTGTTATTCAAAACAAAAACAGAGGTGAGGTGAGGAAACCTTTAAAGGGCTCTTTTGTGTTTTAAAAAATGAAAAGAGATGTGTTATTTTGTAGGAGTGTTCTCATCAACCGGAAAGGATAAGAAATGAAACAGTAACAAAACCCATCATTGTTTGGTGCTTCTGTTACTCTTTTTTCCCTTGATTTCCAAGAGAGAGTGCTACCAATAATGATGCTAGAAGTCCAAATTCAATGTTGCAAATCTAGTTTGGAAGGAAATGGTAGTGTTGTCGATAAGGTCGTTCATAAATTCATGAAGAAGTAGCTGTTTTAGTTTTTATTTTGGTCATTCTTCTTGTAATTGTTTTTAATACTACAAACTTAAATATTAATTCATGGAATTAACCTCTAATTCAGTTCAGATCTTTTGATAAAGAACCTTGAATTGTCAAGAACATGCATAGAGAAGAGAATATCACATGAAAGGATGAGATTATTTAGAAAATAAAGTTGAGTGACAAAAGTGAAATATGAGGAAGAGAGCAGAGTAATCATCAATGAATTGACATGTCAAAGTTTACAGTCGTGAAAATGGTGGGGGGAAAAATGGAAGGAGAAACTCAATTAGCCCTTAATCTATATGCTCATCATCAATTGCATCCCAAATCTAATTTCATCGACCATGTCTCGTACATTTCACACATTCTCAATTGGATCCTTCTCTAACGTGCATATTTTATAATTAACATGAGATGAGGAAAATATTTCCTCAGAAAGTCAACCGGTGACTTTGAATCCTGCAACGCCTGAATGTACAGGCAAATCAAAATCTTGAAAAGTGAAGGATATGAGGAGAGAGATTCCCATTGGAAAAGATCCATCACCTCATTTATTCTGAAATACATGTTAACAAGTTCAAGAGATTCTATGTGAATAAATATCAAAATTGTAGCAAGAATGTGCGAATTTCCATGGGACCAAGTTCAACAACGAGAGTTGAACTATCGACAGGACCACCTCTAACAGGTGAAGGTTGCTCTCCGTTGTCTCCCTCAACCTTCCATGTCATCTTCTTCATCTCTGATTTCTCTTGGTTTGATGACAAGCTCATTTCCTTCAGCTCCTTAATCTGAAAGTTGAAACACCACTTGGCAACAAACATGAAAGAAAACAAAACACATTGCGCTGAAAAAGATAGAAATATCCTTACTGCTTTTCCACTGAACATCTTCTTCAGTTCAACTGTAGCTAGTGTTGAATAAGCAGCATCTTCTCCCGCCTGATCTCATTTGCAGCATTGAAGAGTTTCGGATTAGAATTATTTGTAACTTAGCCGGGTTACTTCAATTCAATAAAATAAACACTATCATGAAGCAGGATAATGCTTGGTTCAAAGTTTCACATCTATCCTTGACAATGAGACAATCATCTTGGTTTCCGAGATTCAACATGCAGCAACCGGAAACGCTGAGGGTTCTTTCCCTCAATCTTCCCTTTGTAAGGTTGAAGAAAAACAGGTATATTCTTATACTTGGTGAAAGGAGTTATTCAATGTTCATCTTGCTTGTGTAAACACGGGTCTATTCTTATACTTGTTGTCATAACGGTGGTATTTTTTAGAGTAAATATGATGAGAAACTAAGCAACTAAGAAGTGGTTAAAGGATGTCAGCAAGTCATTGCAGAGCAAAACAGAATGGCAAGGTGGAGTACACAGAGCATGAGTAATGAGCTCATTACCTCATATAAATGAGCCAGACGGAGAAGAACACTCCCATCATCGAGCTCCTGCAAGACAACGACAAGTGAGAAAGAAATACTCTTGAGCAATGTAATTGTTATTCTACAATAGGATGGCACCCTCACCTGAAGGGTTATCAAAGCAACATTTAGTGGCAAGCTGTAGCCGGGATCCATGGCAGTTCCTGTGGCCACATGAGATGCTTTCGAAGTCTCTTCCTTCTTTATAATCAATCAATTGCCAAATTAGGATCTAACAAAATTCATACGTATGGTTATTACAATGAGGGCATACCTCCTGTGTGAAAGCTGCAAGAAGTGGTGTGTAAATCTCTTGGCCAGTTGTTCGGCGCCAGACTGCTCCAGCCCCTACCTGGTTGATGCTCAAATAATAATTTCCTCTGATCTGAAAAAGAATGTAGATTGATTGTAAGGAAAATGAGCATATGAAGCATTTATATCCTTAAGGTGCTTATCCGCAGCCCTTTATTTCATCCAAGAATGAGGTCAAGAAACTTAGAACAAGCATTTTCTCACAGCAGTCAGTTTCAACAACGCAGACCATGTACTTGTCAAGTAACAACTATGAAATTGTGGTCAGAATGAGAATGAGAAGTGTTCATCCAGGACTTCTAGAATATAAAGTTGCTAATTCATGGTAAATCATACCGTTAGTCCTTCACATTCATCTCCAATGCAAACACTTTCATCAAGGGCTTCATTAACTCCTCTGGAATCATCATGGAGAGTCCGCCTTGTGTATGAAAGGAACGACAATTAGTTTAGTATGTCCACAGATGAAAAGCATAGCGATTCTTGAGCATTGAAGAAAACATAATGTAACTATTTGAACCTATGAAGCATTAGTTCTAGTTGACCATCTTCAATGCTGGCTCCTCCAGTGGCACGATCAACCAAGACTGATAATTCAGATCTCTTATCCATCGTAAAAATTCCAAGGTTAAGCTGAAAAATTCCAAAAGGTATCGATATTATTTATTCATTGACCTTTTTATGATGATTGATAAGACGGATCACTTTCATCAATTTGGAAGGGAAAAAAAAAAAAAACTAGACTAGCAATTTATAAGCAGTTGCTAAGTAATTGTCAAAATGAATCTGAATAACTGCATCTTAACAACGAGCAATGCCCACAAAGAGAATATGTTTTGCAAAGTTTCACACGTGAAAAAACTGAATTTTCTGTAGGTTGATGCTAGCATAAAGAAAATTACCGGATAATAGTTTCCTGCAACAGGTTCATTGACTGAGAGGCTCCAGTCAGCTCTGTAGTCTCGAATCTGTGAAAAAATAATGATAGGTTAGATTAGAGAATACAATATCCTTAGTTACTAATGGAGGCTTCAATAAGAGAGAACAAAATGAACAGTTTAAAAAAGAGAACGTAGGTTGAGATGGATGGACCTCTGTGAAAAGCTGTTCATAAACCCAAAACTGACATTCTGTAAGGCAATGCAGATTTATAATACATAACTTTGTATTCCAACCACTCATTGCTTGATGCATGCAATAAGGATGAGTGCAATTTATAATTGACAATCACAAATTTGATGTGTCTTTGCTAGCTCCTAATCGTGATCAAGTTGAGAATTCTCAACTTAGCATTATTTAATGTGCATGTTCTTCCACTAAGGATATATTGAGAGGTTCCGACATTGGAAAGAAACTATAGTGAGAGTTACCCGCTTTAGAAAGTCCCTTCCATTAGAATCAGTATAAAACACCTTTTCTGTGGCCATATTTGCTGTCATTCTTGTGATGACCTCTTTTCCAACACTGTCTTCAAGGGGAATTGGGCCAATCTTCATGATTCAAAACTTGTCAGGAATGCTTGGTATGAATCTAGAGACAGATTTTTAACTTCTAGTTTACAGAAAGCAAGCAGACAAATTGGTAGGCGGAGCATTCTTAGTTACAAGAGTTGAATGTTATTGTGAAGAACAAGCCAGACTTTCACAAATGAATAATAAAAGCAGTTAGGATTCAGAAAATGTGACTTACAGTGTATTCAAGTTCTGCATGCTCTTGATCTTTGTAAACTCTTGTTACCTGATAAACGAACATAACTAAAATTCCAGGGGAAAAAAAGAGCTAGTGGTGGAGGAAACATAAACCATAAAATTTTATGGATAAATGCTATAACAAAGTTCTCATCATATATTGTGAATGTTCTTGTAGGAACTCAAGTGCAAAATTTATGGTCAAAAGGATTTGATATTCAGTATCATAGTTATTAATATCCCATTTTAAAGAAAGAAAAAAAAAGTATAGGGAGAGATGCCTATAGATGTTGACCTGGTAGATCCATGAATTAAATTGTTGGCGAACCTCATCAAACAGTGGTCCACGATGAACCTGCAGGGGCACCTGCAAATCAACAAAACAGTTTCAAAATAAATAAAAACATAATCAACTCATAAAATAGGAGCTAGAATTTAACCCTTTATTCTTGGGGTGTGGGGTAAGAACTACAAGTCCACATGGTTGAGAATAAGGCTTCATTAAGCTGATTAAAGTGGACTTGTAATTTTTTTACTCATTTGTCATTTTAGTTTATACTCCACGCAAGAAAGGGTTGGTAATTTGTTAAGCATAAGAAAAAAGAACTTACTGATCTTGCAACAACATGGGGAGGGGAACCATCAGGCCTTAAGATATATGCACCTGAAGATTGCTGTATAAAAGATGGCACATCAGCAACTACTGCATCAATTTAGTCTCAGGTATAAAATCCTTATACAGGTTGGGAAGTCGCATACCATGAGCTCAGAGCTTGAACCATACCAAAAGTAGCTTTGCTGTATTGGCACATCAACCTAGTAAAATGTAACCAATTAATTATAAATGATGTCCAGTTTCACTGTCGTAACATCTCTTGATCTATATATTATTTTTCATTTCAGGATTGTCATTAAGAAATGATACGAGGTTCTATATATTGTGAATTAATTTTAGAAGGTCCAGAAAAGAATGGAGCAGCTGGTAAAGAATGAATCAAAACCCATAAGGAAAGCCTATGCTGCCTCCATTCATGAAGTGAAACAAGGTCCAAAAGAACAATCTGCCAAGCATTATAAACCTCTCATAGGAATAGTTAAAAAGTCTACCCCTGTTTTGGAATTATACATCCGTTTGAGTTGACCAGTCATCGAAGAAAAGGACATTTTCAAATTTCCAGATCCGATTTCAATGGTATCATTCTGTGGGCTGTCCATCACAGAGAGCCCGTTTCTTCTTTTCCCTGCATAGTTTTGTTATCCAGAAATGAAAAGGGTAAATTGAAAGAAAATAAAGAAACAAACTCAGTTTCATGTGCTTCTCTTCAGCAGATCAACCTTAGAAGAAATCACATTAGTCTTAAGCAGGGTCGTAGAATGAGAAAATAAAATCAAATGCTTACCTATCCCAGTAGCACGAGCAATAAAGTAGGTACTCCAACCGAGTGGTGGCACAGACACTTGAAAGTGCAGCCAATACCGGGGCACTTGAATGGATGGAAATCCATATGCCTTCAAATAAAAGTTTCTTAAGTTGCTTGTGGTATTATCCATGGTAACATATTGCGTCTCGATATGTTTTCCATAGGAATCAGCAACAACTAGATTAGGGTCATTAACCTGGTAGATACAGTTACTCAACAATTTTAGTGAAAGAATGAACTCTGGTCATAGAAAGAGAAAGGGAGAGGACATCTTCGAATCACATCGAACTCAATTTAGAAAGACTAGAAACTGCAGATTGATGCTGAAATTACTGAACAAGGAATGAAACACCCAAGATGACTCGACCAGATACTTCTAGCTGAACGTGCCTAACATCTAAGTCATGATCAGGACAGGTCAATGCATAACAAAAAATATATAAATGAACTAGAATACAGGTTTTTCCTGCCTTTTAATCATTTATCCTAACACCTTGATTTGATTTCATCTACTTGTTGAATGAAATGAACCCATTTCCTCCTTTACAGTATCAACAACAAAACAAGATTTTACTTACTGGTATCCTAATAACATCAGTGCGATTCCATCCAAGAGCGTTGTACAAAACCATGACCTAGAAATAACAAGTTTTACATAATGAATAGGATTCTGAGTTAAGTATTCATAAAGAAAAAGTAGAAGAATGTGAGATTACCAATCTCTTCCCATTTGCAATAGCTTCCTCTGTTGGTGGGCAGTAACTGATATTTAGTAATTGACACTGACAAAATTCAAAGAGGCAGCATCAGGCCAGGAGCATTAAATTGATTATCTAAATGGACATATTTGATAAAGATTGAAATTCAGTGGTGAAGACGTAAAGGAAATCCTCAAATAACAAAAGTGCGTTGCTTTAGTGCAAAACTATATTTTCATCTGTACAAGGAAGAAAGATTAAGCAAATAACAAAAGGTACCTGACTAAAATTCAATGCTGGTTTTGCACATTGATCTCTTGATTTATTGCTAACCAAGCATGACAGAGCAGAACTCACAGTAGCTTCTGCCTATACATTAAGTTAACTTTGAGGAATAAAACTAACTAGCAACGATGAAGAACTAAGGATCAATTAATTCAGAAGAGATTTTAGCTGCCCACCTCCAAGGCTCCAATAGCAAGGCGTTTTTCGTAGTCATTTGTAGTGTGTTGTTTGGCAGTGCCAGTGACACCATCATGGTGCTGTGCAATGCCTAAAGCATCTCCAAGTCTATATGTGTTGGGACCAGTGGATTTTTTCCCAACCAGGAACTCCAGTTGTCGTGCTGCCTGTTTTAGAAAGCAAAGAATTGTGTCAGTAAAACAGCAACATTCTACCGCCCAAAACAATAAAATTCAGCCAGAGTAGCCATTATAGATGTTTTCCTTTCTCCACAGGGTACTTCCATTTCCACCTGGTTCAAGCAAAATTAAGAGCAAGCTCTAATGTAAAAACTTTAGAACCAGATCGGAGCTTTTCCTAATATTTTTTCGAAACCACAAATCACCAAGACAAAGAGGCTACTGACATACCAAATAATATCCACTCAGCTGACGAACATATCGCTTCAAGGCTGGGCGACTAGTAAAAAAGCCAGTCCAGTAGGCATTTTCCGTATCTGCATAACTGACCAAAAACAAGCATCAAGTGTGTGTACTCAACAGACTGATGTCTGATGAATAGGAAAAAAAAAAAACAATAAGCTTTGCTTTTCTTACGGGAAATAATCATCAGTTTTCAGTGGCCAAGACTCATTTGCTGCATTTTTCACATCAGTGTAGATAGATGGTGTAGAATACAAAGCATTCACTCGACCATCCTGAAAGATCAATATGCTTAATGGAAGTTCAAATTGCATTTATCATTTAATATCTTCAATTGCCTGTGCTGGGATTTTGGATTAATAAGAGTTGAAAAGGCATTGGACTACATTCGTTTCTTATCTTATCACAACTGCAAGAAACTTAAACAAGAGCTTTCTGGTCTTCCTACATCTGGTATATACCCTATAACACATGTCGTTAGCAATCTGATTGATGGGCTCACACTCTTTCTTTCTTATAAAATAGTAGTGATAGAGAGGTTCTTTGCGCATCTTCTGTGATTGTCCGACACTATATCTAACGGCGGGGAAAACCAAGTAGATTATAGGAGGTAAAGGCAGGGTGAGAGGGAACAACACTTGGGAATTACAGCACAACAAATTGCTTCTGTAGAGTTTTGGACTAAGCGCCTCTGGCAAGCATTATACATCAACAGATATTAAATAGGCTTAGAATGATGAGATTCAAGATATGTGTTTTCCTATTTCATATAAATATTACCTTGTTAACATAGTGAATTAATTTGTCCATCTGCTTGAACCAAGACTCAGCATATTGATACTGGAAATCATCACCCATGGTCCACATAATATGGTTTGTCCTTGTCACATTTGCCTGCATGATAAATGGTGGTAGGATTCTATTATACATGCTCAGCTCATTTAGCAAAATGAAGTGCTTAACACCTGACTCCTTTGCAGCCATGAGAAGCACATAATTAGAGAGAAAGAGAGGAGTTCAAATTTTACTTGGGTCATAGCAGCATTTATAAAATCATTAACTCGCTGCTCAACATTGTAGTCATCTAAAAGGGGGTTGTCCTGCAATATGACATGCAATAGGCTAGGTGAAAGTTCAACAAGAAAGTTGCATAGTATTTGGAAATAGTAAGTAAACATTTGTAGTTTGTAGTTAGAACCTGGACTGGCACAAAGTCGTCAAATACTTCAAAATGAAAACCATTTGGGGGACTATAATGAACAGGAAAGGCATTGGCAAAAATCTGCAATCAGCCCAAACAGGTGAATTGTAAACCCCACAAACCATTTTTAATAAACAATGGATAGGTTGTTGTTAAGAACCTGAGAGGAAGAACCAAATGTCTTGGATCCACGCCATATAACTTCAAGAGCTTTATCATCTTTGCGCTTCGCTCTGTCCTGGTAATCAATCCTTGCAAAGTGTACAGAATCAAATCCAAGCTGAAGGAACAATATAACTAATCAAAATGTGTCCACTGTCAACCCATTTAAAATAAAAAAAAAATCAGATGACAACAGTACATCAACTTTTGATAACGAAGGTTTTTATTTTATTTTATTTTGAGAATAATCGTTCTTATAAGATTCTACACCTCAGTCCCAAGAAGGTAAGCTTGCACTGCAGAATGTCCAAATGGATCAATCTGCCACCCAGCACGAGGAGTCTTGTTAAACTGCTCCTTTATTGCGCGGTGACCTAGAGTTGTTTGGTCAATCATGTCTATGTAATGACAAGTTGCTTCATCATGCATACACCAACCACCATTTCTGCAATTGAACACTTAAACGCTTGTCATTTCCATAAAAGAAATGCATGATGTGCGTCCATAACTACCAAAAACGTTAAATCTCTCCCTCCCTACAAAAGCACATGAATATGCAGACACACTGAAAATTGCTTTATAACTACTGCATACACAAATTCCAATTGGCCAGCATCAACAAGTTTCCTCACTTGCTCTTGAATTTCCTCACTTTGTTCTACCCACCATCGCTGGAAAAAAGCCTACATATCATGCACATTCAGCTTTGTTAGATTATTGTAACCGCAAATGTACTGGATAGCTTGACAAGGGAAAAAGGGAGAGAGATAAAAAAAAAATACGAGAGAATTTCACATCAAATGGGCAAGATATACTGCCAGTAAACAGCAGGAGCTGCCAAACAGCCCTGGATTAGCCCAAACATTTGGGTACTCCACTGTGAAGTCAATCAACTTCCATAGGAGATCCAACTTCTAGTTAGAGAAAAGAAGAAAACAAAAATTGTAAGTTTCTATATTGACGATTGAATCTTATGATAATCAAGATATAACTCTTCCAAGCCCTATTTTCTTCGTAGCTTGAATGAAATTTCAGAATCAGCTAATATGTCACCATTATCCTAAACTGTAAAACTAATTCATAGAACAGCATTTGATGTATGAATTTTCAGAAAGTCTAACAACGCAGAACTGCATTTAGGATTCCTATAAAAGAGTAGTGTATCCTGCACATAGCATATCATACATCGGTTGTTTGTGCAGAAAAAGCAATTGATTGAAGTTAGAACTTGTAAATAATATTCCAGGAACAACGAAAACAAAATATGCAAAAGAGAATCCATGAATCTAGTATTAGACTAAAGACCAAGCAGGAAAAAAGAAAAATCTTCATTTCATTACCATTTCAACAAAAACAAACTTCCTATTGGAATCTCGACGCAATGATTCCACCACTGAATCCAGCACATTCTCAACACAAGCACCCTGCCAAAGAACGGTAACGAAGTCAAACATGAAAATCAATCCCTTTAAAGAAAACCATAAAATCAATCAGAAGACAAACAGATTAGAACCTGAATACTGTTATTTGATCCAACATAGTATTGATCAACAGTCTTTAACCAACCAACATCATCATGTGAATGTGGTACCAAATGGACATTCAACTTTCCTGGCACAACTCCACCTCCAGTATTGTAATCCACATAACCACCATTAACTACTGTACCATGCAAGCCAAAAACAACCACGAAAGCAATAAGAACCCACCCATCAAACCATGTCAAATCCCTCTCAAGCTTTTCCATTTCAACCCCAACAAATTCTAAGCATGAAAGGTTGTCTTTCTGTTTTCTTTTGTTTTATAAAGGGTCCAACGTATTCAGCCAAAGGAATGTCTTACAAATGGCATGTAAAGACAATTTTTTTCCTTGGTCTTATCTTCTCCTGCATTTCCTTGCCGGCCTAGTAGCTGTAAGGAGTCAAAGGAGTCTTTATAAGGAAATGAAAAGGAGGGAGAGAGAGATAGATTTTTACTGTGGAATCTCATATGAAATTTTGATAGCTAAAGCTCGAATTGAAAGGTCATCGAGTTTACCTCATAATAAATTCCAAGATTTAAATTAAATTAAAAATCGAAAACAAAACTCAATTTTAATGTGGGTTATGGCTTGATTCTTCGTGGATGACATTGTTTATCCTATGATACTTTTTTTTAAAAAAAAACTTTATTTCTTTACTATTTTATTCTTGCACTTGGTGTTTACATCATTCACTTTTTATTTATATTCCATACATCTACATGGTGTTTAGGATGAATTAAAAATCAATTTTATAAAAAAATAATAATTTATTGTAAAAAAAAAAAACAAGGAGCCAAATTAAAAAAACAAAATCAGTCATTTCATTTATGTTGTTCAAAAAATATGAAAAACTACAATTTTATCTATGAAGTTTCAAATCTTTACATTATTAGGTCTAGGATTTTATCTAAGAAGTTTCAAATCTTTACATTATTAGGTCTAGGATTTTATGTTTAGATCATCAATTTTATTTTATTTGAGTTTTGATCCCTATATATAGGGGGAGAAGAGAGAAAACATTTGATTGATTATATTTCAACAATAAAATAAAATAAAAAAAAAGAAACATATATTAATGTCAATGGAGTTCATCTTAAAGAGTAGAGTTCTATGAAGGTAATTTAGAACTTTTAGTATGCTGAAAAAAATAAATTCAAACTCGTTTTTCTTGAATTGATCTAATTTTTATTTTTGGATTGATTTTTATTATGTTTTGGGTTAAAAAAAATAGATTTGGATTTTTTAGATTTTTTTTAAAGTGTTTTTAAATAAAAAAAATTGAAAATGAGATTTTTAAATTCAAGAACACAAAAACCAACTTCCTAGCTAGAATTTGAATTAGATGAGAGAATGTCGTATCACCATACCAAATGGATGACGTGTCATCTATTTTATTAAAAAAAATATGATAGTGATGTATTGTTTATTAATTTTTTTTTAAAAAGTATTCAGACTTTACTTAGGCTTTATTTTTTTAGCCAAGGGTGCTGGTATTCAATATAAATCAAAATAAAATGTTATTTTAGTTATTATCAAATTTTGTAATAGTTTTTAAATTAGATTATAGTTTTTCATGATAATTTTAACTACTGCTTTCTAAAATATATGTTTTTGTAAATAAAAAAAATACATTAATAAGAAAATGAGAATTACCCTAATAAAATATATTTTCTTTAGAATAGAAGTAGATAAAAAGTTGATTTTAAAAAGCCTCGCAGTATAGATGGAGCAAAAAACTAGGATATATACCCGCAACAAAGCACGTATATATCCATTTAGGGAGAAATTAGGCAAATTAACTTTATTTGCTAACTAATAATATCCATTTGGGGAGAAATTAGGTGAATTAACTTAGGTAAATTAACTTTATTTGCTAACTAATAATATCTATTTGGGGAGAAATTAGGGCAATTAACTTTATTTGCTAACTAATAATATCCATTTGGGGAGAAAATGAGGGATAAATGTTGATTTCTTGCCTTGCTAACATTTTAAGGAATTCCACTGGATGGTGATGTCCAAGTGCTACTATTGGATTTTAAAGAATAAAAAAAAATTCATGGCTTGATATTTTAGAAAGAGAGCTAAAGAAAATAATGATCATCAATCCCCTAGTATAAAAGTATAGAAGGATGAAATCAGAAAAAAAAAATCAATGAAAAAATATATTAAAAAACAAAGTACCTGCAAAACAAAGTGAAGTTGTCAAAACCCGCTAAAAGAACCAAGTGGACATAATAACCCAATATAAGGCAAAATAGAGAAGAAAAAAAAGTTTAGTTGTAAAAAGAATTGAATTTTGAAGGAAAAAAATCAAAAAGGATAAAAAAACGACATTAGAAAAAACCTGGGTCATCCGGATAAACCTTCCACGTGGATCATAAGATAGAAAAAACTTGATTGAAAAGAAAACTTAAGGAAATAACGATCATGAAAAGAAATTTGGGGAGCATTAATCAAGTGTAAGATGGTCAAAACCTTGGGTTGAACCATGTTTCGGTTAATCCATGGAAAATCCAATCAAAACAAAGTTAAAACTCGTTGATTATTTTCCTTTTTTTTCTTTTCAAAAATGGTATCATTTTGATTTTTTTATAACATAAAAAGATTTGGTTGACTTGAGTCAACTTACTCGACCTATGACCTCATAATTATCCCATATTGACTCTGGGGTAAGGTGTAGAAGCGATGGGGATAAAACAAGGAGATCAAATACCAATAAAATGAAATATCAAATGATGAAATAAAAAGAATAAAAGATTAAAAAAAATACAATTGAGAAAATAAAGACCTCATTTGAAAAACAAAATTGAGAGGATAAACAAAAATTCTAAATTTAATGGCAAAATTAAAAACAAATCAAATTAACAAATGAATTCAAAATAAAAAAATAAAAACAAAGAGAATGAGGATCAAATCTTAAAAAATAAAATCAAGATTATGTATTAATGATGAAATTGAAAACAAATTAAAATTTGATAAAAAGATGAAGGATCAAAATTAGAAATTAAAATATTGATGGTCAAACCTTAAATATTATCAAATATTGAATTAAATAGAAAAATTAAAAAGAAAAATCAAATTCATAAAAGAATAATAAAAAAGAATACCAATTTCCAACAAGCTTAATGATGATGGATGAATTTTTAATTTTTTTAGATGACTGAAGCCAACCATGTCCAACCTTAAAAACTTGTAACACAAATCATGAGGCCGAATCACAACATAAAAGCAAATCTAAAAAAATAACAAAGCAAAATCTCCATCCAACCAAAATAATTAGAGATAAACTTGAAAAAACAAATTAAAAAAAATGGTTTAAAAAATATAGATTTTTAAATAAAAAGAACCAAATTTGACACAAAAAGAAAATAAAACTAAATCATAAGAGATGAAATTGAAAAACAATTTCAATCAAAAAAAGGATAAGAACAACTAAAATAACATTAAAAAAAAGTGAGGATTATATTTGATACAAAAATAAAATGTCAAATGATAAAATTTAAAGACAAAGTAATTCAATCAATGATTCAAGACCGAACACACCACGATTAAAAAGATAAAGACCAAATCTAATAAAAGAATCAAGTGTAAAGGAATGAAATTAAAAAAAAAAATTAATTATAAACAATTCAAGACTAAATACATTGTAATTAAAAGAATGAAAATCTAATTTAACTTCACAAACAAATAGCCATACTTTTTTTTTTTTTTTGCAATGGCTAGAAAGATTTTCTAGGAGGAGAGAGAGGCGAGAGGGAGGGAGAGAAAAACTCGCGGTCAGCACTTCTCCGTGTCATGATTGCGAACATATCCTCACCATTGTGATGGGGTTGATGAGGTGCATCAAATGTCACCCTAAAATGTAGTATTTGGTGAAATTTGGGCATCGCACGTGCCACTCAAAGATCACGAACAACACCCACTTGTTTGTGTGTGCAAAGCACACATCAACCACCTCCAGATTTAAACAATAATTTATGAATATTAAAATACCCAAATATCCTTAACTCCATTTGAGAATTACAACAAAACCATATAAAAAAGACAAAAACACCTTCTCTAGCAGTCTTAATTTTTTCGAAGTTAAATAGTTATGTTGTAATTTTATTATTTAAAAAAATAAAAAAAAAAACTGAGAAGCACCTTTGCCCATGCTATTTATTTTCTCCTTCTAGGGTATTAATGTAACCACATTGTTTTTGTTTTTGCAAAAGACAAAAAAACCCCTTTCCTAAAGCCTAATTTTTCTTGTTTTCAATGACAAATCAGTCATTACACTGTAACAAAAAAACCATGTCTAGATCATTTTGTCTCCAATAAATTTTGCAATGAATCCTTAGAAAAAGATAATTATGCATTCTTAGAAAAAGATAATTGTACCCCTAATTGCAAGCATAATCATTTTTGCCATAAAAGTAAAGGAGTAAAAACACTGCTCCAATGAATAGGAAGTGTCTAGAATCACAGTAAATTACTGATAATAAATCAAGACCATTTTTCAAATTTCATTCAGACAGAACATATGGAAACGCTCAATGCTGACAATTAGAATGGAACCCTAGAGAAAAAGAGTGTGTGCGCGCGCGCGCGAGAGAGTGAGAGAGAGAGAGAGAGAGAGAGAGAGACAAAATCAGATACAAATTACAGTTTCCTTCATTTGGATAATGAAACAATAGAAAGAACATTTCGATGTTCTTTGGCCATCGTATAATGTCTGTCCTTCTAGTGCCCTCTCAAGATTAAACCGTATAATGAAAACATGCATGTACACAACCAGAATAAAGGGCTTTCGGACCTTCAAAAGTCAGCTAGAAAGCTTGATGACTGGTAAGCTTTAATAGACCGGTTTAATGCCCTTAAGAATGGAAGCATCTCTCCGAAAGCTGACAACAGATCCTGAAATGGGTAAATTCAGAGACTAAAACCTGGCATGAGAAAGCAATATAGAAATATCACTTCTCCTCCTTTGGCTGTTTGTCTTCATCCTTCTTCTCTTGGGGCTACAAAACATACAAATGGGGCAAACAAAAATACAAATGCTATTAGAAAACATGGGTATCATAAAAATGTCATCACATTTTTTACTTTAAATGAGGAAGAAACAAATCTATATTGATCACACTTTTCAGTCAGACTTGGACGGCAGGTGAAAAGTCAAAAGAAGACAAGTCATGCTATTAGAAAATCATCACATTTAATTGGAAAATATGTTACGTAGAGAAGCGATTTTTCCATCAAGCTTTGCAGGGGAGAAAAACTTGGAAAGCATATTTACCAGCTCAACGTTTTATCTTGAAAACATGAAAAAGAAAAAAGTGTAAGAACGTGTTTGATCACAGTTTATTTTCCGTCTTCCATGATTCTTAGAAAATTAGCGTGATAGCGCAGGAGAGTTTGTTTTTATGGTTCAACTTATTTGAAAGTCTAATTGGCATTTGCATTTTTTATAGTGTGTTTTGAAAGTTTAACATTAATTGAAATTTTTTTTTAGTGTTTTTAAATGATTTTGATTTGCTAATATCAAAAATAAAAAAAATCTAAAAAAATATTATTTTAATATATTTCCATACAAAAAGTACTTTTAAAAAATATCTTACACCACAATACCAAACACACATTAATAAAATACTTTTCAAATTGGTTTTTAATTGAGATAGCATTAAATTGATTTTTTTAGGTGATTTTATGATTTTGATATGGTAATGTTAAAAATAAAAAAAATATCATTTTGATATATTTTCAATTAAAAAATACTTATGAAAAGCATTATGCATCGCATTATCAAACACACTTATGTCATTATGTAAGAGGCCCACCATGCCTTCCTAAATAACAAAAAACTCTTACTTTATATTAACAACAGACAATTGTTTGAATAATTTTGCTTTCGTTTAATGTCGGATCTGCTGGCTGGTCTTTGATGTTTGGGTAGAAGTTTTCTTGCATCTGCTGTCCCTGATGATTGGGCTTGGTATGGTTAGGAAGCAATAAGATGAAGAGCACCTGGTCTATATGGTAGAGTATGGAAAGCGTGATAGCACGCACCATTGATTGTTGCAACATGTTACTAGCTCAGATTGAACTTAAGTTTCTGGTAGTTTAGATAAGTTCAAATAATATGATGGAATTTCGTAGAGGAGGGGATCTGAGTCATCAAGATAAAGTTGGGTATTATTTTCTCTGTCTTTGCCATCTAAAACATGCTTTGCAAGTAAAAAAGGATTATTAATTTAACTTGGCATGATGTCTCTAAACATCGATTGAATTTAGGTTTAGATAAGATGAAAAAATTGTTTGGATTAAGTGCAAAAGATTAAGATGAACAAATTGCGTGCAAAAGGTCTAGTTCAATAGCAATGTAGAACAGAACTAGGTTGCCTTAGAGCTCAATTAGCATGCCAGTACATCCTTAATCTTAGAAAACGGAAAGCAAGTGTATGTTGAATAACATTTTCATTTTTCCATAATTCTATAAATTGGGTTCTAGAAATTGCATTATTAACAAGGCTGGTGAAAATTTAGAAGCTGTTTCCAAGTTAAGTCCCTATTCCTTATGGAGTTGTATCTAGACTGCTGCACATAGAGATCTAGGGGTAGAATTATTTAACAAGCTCATGAATGTAGAAGCATGTAATTAAAAAAGATTTTTAGCAGAGAAATTGTCAAATTAGCCTGAGTATACGCTGCCCATTGAAGTCGTTATAAAAATATGTTAACCTGAAAGTTCAATGAATTCACCTTGGATTGGCTTTGCATGGAAGCAAGCAAATCTTTAACTGAAGGATTGTTTGGATCAACGCCTGGAAGCTGCAGAAACAATGAACTAATTAGGTATCACCAAATTGAGATATTTTCCCATTTTGTTGCTGGATAAAGATGAAAATAATAATTTGCAAATTGAAGAAGACATACTGATGCTAGGATGGAGGACACAAAAGATTGATTAGCCAACAATTTACTTATATCCATCTGGCTTGATGAATCCCTTGAACTGTCCTGCATAGGTAATTGAAGAGCTGCAAGCAGCAGAGACCAGGCACTTAACATGAATGAATAAAGAAACAAATTTGAGCATTGAATAGTTTCATCTAGTTCCTTGCCATAAATAAAGCAGAAAATACATCCACCTATCCATAAACAATAAAATTGCTCCATTGAGTACAAGGGCTCACCTGGTGCCAACTTTGGGTCATCTGTGGTTGCCTCAGACATATCCATATCTCTCACATCATGACTAGAGCCAGGGCTATCCATCGACATTGCAAGAGCCTGTTGTAGCAGAGAATTCTCCTCATCCTGTTATCAATTAGAAGTTAGTGCACATAGAGCAAGTTGATTATGCCCATGCCAGTAATCAAGCATCAGCAAGCAATAAAGATGGCAAAAACAACCAAAGAAATGATAGGAAGACATTGAGTTACGACCAGATTTTAACAAGAAAGAAGCAGCACTCCCATCTGTTCTTGCAACAATACAAGACCATAAGAAATGTAAAGCTCTCCTCCATTTACAATCATCATATTGATGCACAAAAAACAACACAAGAAAGAGCGAAGACAAGCAACACAGAATTATGCCGAATGGTGTCACCACATACAAATCCTAATTCAAAATTTTATTAGCAATCCCCTGAAATACAAACTAAACAACCCTATTTATACTAGTTCTAGACCTAAACTCAATAAGAAAAAAATATCTAAGGAAAATAAAATTCCTAAACTAAATAGGAAGAATAAAAACACCATAAAGGAAAATATTTTCCTAAACTACATAGAAATAAAAATATTTAAGGAAACAAATAACTTCCCCTAAAATTCCTCCTGCATCACATGTTTATCCAGAGTTAACAAGTTTAATACACGTTTATCCAGAAGGTAACAAGTTTAATAAATTAAGAATTCAAAGAGCCCCGCGTAAGCTTAGTCTGATAGGTCATGGATTCAAGAAGAGCCCCACATGTCAAGTCAGATAGGAAGATGCCAGAATAAAATGACGCAAGCAGTAGTTTAGAAACCATGTATAATCAAAGCCATTGACTAACAAGCACATCGAAGTAACAAGTGCATAAATCAAGTGCTCAACACCGCAATCAGAAGTAATCAGCATTAAAGGTTGAGAGAAAAAATCACACCAACCATTAACTCATTTTTTTTATTGTAAGCATCAGGAGCTGGGACACTGTTATTTTCAGTCATTGTTGCATCCTGTGAGCTAGATGGTTGTTCCCTTGCTTTTTCTTGTTTAGCAGCCTCCTCTGCTGCCGTTTTAGCAGCTGCTTCTTGCCTGGCCCTCTCCTCTTCCATTGAAACTCTAAGAGCAAGCGCCAGTTCAGGATCAAGATTGGGATCCACCCCAAACTCAAAACCAGAGACACCATCAGCGGCAGCAGCTGCTGCTGCAGCAGCAAAACCACTCCCACCTTCCCCATCCCCAGTGAAGATAGGTGTACTGACATTCAACAAGGAGGAAAAAAACACTAATCAGACAAACAATGAGTCGATCATTGTTGCCGTGTGGACAATAATGTAAGTTTACTTGACATTGAACAAAAAAAGAAGCAAGGAAGATTGAATCCTTACTTTATAAGCACATCAGAAAGAGCACTTGGACCAGGGGGGACATGAACAATATGGCTGGTGTCATTACTGTTCACAGCAGCAAGAAGTGCTTCCAGTTTCTCTGCCTTCCCATCACCTTCTTCACCGAAATCAACAATATCAAGTGCTACATTATTCTTTTTCAACTTTCTTCCAATCATCTCCAATACCTTCTTGTCATGTTTGATGGGACTGTAAAGACCAATTTTGTATTGATAATATTGTGAACACTGGAAAATAATGGATTGCGAGAGACACCAGAAGGCACTAGGAAACATACCTTCCAACAAAGACAATAATCCTTTGTTGCTGCTTTTTATTTTGACGATGCTTGAGAGCCAATTGAGCCACCTGTATACCAGCAACCAAGTTCACCTCACCACCTATTTCTAGACCTAAATTGAGAGAACATATGGTTCAATATAGCTCTAGACATTAAGATGGAAAAACTGAAAGTGATACTCATGAAACTATTCAGCTGAAAGATTTGTATTAGAAACTTCAAAAATGACCAAGTAAAAGATATTGTATGTGGGATGTACTTTTGGCATTTACTAGGGCACCAAGGTCCTAAACAGGTTTTAGCATTGTCTCCAGACTAATTTTGGTGTCTTAATTCTTACAACTCTTACAACTATGATCATATCAATGGGCACATATAACCATGTAAAATGTTTTTTCCAATATCTTAGCCAAGTCCTTTGGATCTTTTTACCTGATCATAAATATTTACTTCAAGCTTCCTTCAATTTTTTTTTTAAAAAAAACCCTGACATGTTTGGATGAATTTAAACAATGATATCCAAGTAAAGGATAACAGAGAATCAATACTTCAGAAATTACTTCTAGGAGAAACACCAATCAGTTAGAGTGTACATGAGAGTAGAATGAACTGACAACAAAATACTGCCACCAGGTCAAAGAAAGCTTTGTGCTAGTCCTATAAAACTGTGTGTTCTCAGCTACAAACATGAGTCACTACTGCACTTCACAAGGTTACCTTAAGCAAACAGCCTCAACCATTCATCCTTCAAGGTAAAAAGGTGGGCACCAGAGAGGAGCAAATATATGATGCAGGAGGTAAGATGAAGAAAAACAAAAAACAAAACGCCAACAAAGTATATGTCTCCCCTTATTTGTCCTCAGCACCCACTCTTGCCATTAGCTGAGCAGTTGGCCTCATCAGTGGCAAAAATATGGTTTCATGCATGTCAATTGTGCAAAAATCAACATTGAATTACTGTAAGATGAGATGATTATATGTCTATGACTAAGAGCATGCTTATTCTCTTGATCCGAACCTAAAATAATTGAGGAGTTCCCTCCTACCCCATTAAGCCTTCATGAATCACATCTTCGGAAGTAACCATATAAAAAATCCTTGACTAATAAGGGGATTGATTCTAGGAAACAAATTTTGTCCACCCAAGCTCAACGTTTATTATCTGCCTAATTAGAATACTTGATCCACACTTGCAAAAGAGCCGTGTAATATACAATACTTCAGGTATTTCTTGATGTAGTTTCTCATTACCTATAATAAGCACTAAATTTGATACCAAAACACTAACTAGTAGCACAAAATTAACTAATAACGACCTTATCCAAGCAAATTCAAGCAGATATAAACTAACCATGCATGCAAGCTAAGATCTTGCCAAGGTCACTAGTAGGTGTAACCAAAACACGAACCCCTTTTCCAGCCATTGTAAGAATTCCAACCGTGTTCTCTGGATTCGACTGCAAAACATAAACCCAACACATCCATTCAAAAATCTTTCTTAAACCGCAAAGATCACACACACTAGCTCCAATCACATAAAAATAAATCAGCAAAAAAAAAAAAAAAAACAAATTCCTTTTTCAAACCCGAAAACCATATTTTCAAAACAAGTTAAGCAACATTAACACAAATCTTGAAATCCTCTTACACCCCCAAAAGAACAACTGGCAGAAACCTTGGAATCCTCTTAAACCCCCAAAAGAACAACTAACAGAAACCTTGGAATCCTCACTTAAACCCCCCAAGAAAATCAGCTACTAGAGTTACTACTGGTGTTAATACTTTCTGGATATGCCATAACTACTGAAGTCAAGATTTTTCTACATAAACCCACAAAAAATAACCTACTAAAAAGCTCAAGAATTCTTAATTATATCGTTAAGCTTAGAACTTTTGAAGTGAGAAAAGGAGACCTGAGTTTGAGCTCCACAAATGAGATTAACAGCATCTGATAGAGCTTGAAATCTTGACGGAGAGTAATCACCATTTCGCATCCACTCTGAATTATCGATACAAATCATTGTTGCCTGTAATTAAACATTTGAAATTAATGACAATAACTAAGAATCCTTAATTGGTTTGATTTGAGAGATATTTTGGGTTTTTCTTCGAGGGTTACCTCGAGAACCATGGTTACGGCGGGAGAGAGGGAGGGCTACTCGTCGTTTCGGTTTATGAGAACAGCAGAGAGATAGGAGAGGAAACAGAGTTTACTTGTGAAAGGGGACACTGGGATTAAAGTGTGATCGCTATTATTCACGTTGCCGTCGTGTCAGTTCCTCATTGGTTTAAATGTTCGAAACATTATTACTTGAGCAAGACCCAGAAATGACGTCAATCTGGGTAGTACCAGTGAAAGACGATATTTCAGCTTTTAAAATTAAGTCAAAGCTCGTGGTTAACTTCTTAATCCTTAGTTTGTCGTTAATGAAAGGCTATTATTGTGACGTTTTTTTTTTTTTTTTACATGTACATAAAATATATAATATAAACTCCAACAATAAACTTAAATAATAAAATTATAAAATTATAAGTAAAATATTTTAATTAATTATATATTAACAATTTTAATCAAGTTGTAATTAATAATGTAACATAATTAAAATAAAAATAAAAATAAACAATAGAAAAGTTCAAAGACCTTTATTTTATTCACATTGATTTCTCTACTTCTTAGATAAATCAACCCACTTACTTCGTCATTTACAATAAACGAGTCTCTTCAAATTTTGATGGATCATTTAACATTAATTACTCTGGGTCAAGCATGTCAATTTACAACTTCTATTCTATATATTTGTCAGCTAAAACAGAGTAATATATCAATTGATATGTTAATAATACATAAAAATTTGTGAAGAATGAATAGGTATTTTAATTTTAAGAAAATGAAATCCACAAATAACTTGTATTATTAAAAAAATTATAATAATTATAGTCAAAATCAAGCCCTTGATTATCAAATTGCACAAGTTTTGCAAGATATAAATTTAAAACAATGAAAATGTTAAGGTACATGTTACCAGAATGCACAATTTTATATGTTTTTCAAACTCGTAAAATCGATCCGATTTTACCGAGTTTGAACGAGTTTAACCGATTTTACTAGTTTTTAAATTTTAATCCGATTTGACACATATATACATGTTGACTCGTAAAATCATAAGATTTTAAGAGTCAACTCGTTTTTTTGACAACATTAGTGGCTATAGTTATGGTGTAGTTTTGTTGGAAGAAAACACATGGTTGGTAAAACATTTGGTTAAAAGTGTGTTTGCATTAATGTCTAAAATTAAAAAAAAATTCTCTCTCTCTCTTTATTAACAAATGTTAAACTGCGTGAGGGTTTATGAAGATTTTGGCTATAAGAAGATTTTATACAGGGACTATATTGTTTTGGGTTGATTTAATTTAATTATGTTGAACTTCATTATTATTTAGGTTTTTCTTGTTCTTTTAGTAGTTTTTAGGACTTATTAATTTTAGTTTGGGGCTTTGATATAAATTGGGTTTATGACAACTTAATAGTCATTATTTAAGACTTGTTTTAAGCTTTAGACATGTCTTAGCTAGATTATAGTTTGGGCTTTTGGTTTACAATCCAAAATTAGATCACTTAGGGTTATTATATGTGAAATTACATAAGGTTGTATTTGAATCTCAATGATATTAGTGTTTTGTTTAGCACAACACATTTTTCTTTGTTTAAATAAAAAACAATCAAACTTATCAAAGTATAACTGACTTTGTGGTGTTCTTCATATACTTTGTGTTCCTGATTCTTTATAATCAATAGTTCCAAATCAATCTTAATACTTTTGGTTCTCTGATATATGCTTATTTTTTTTTATCAAGGTTCTCTTTTAAATCTATTTTTTGACTTTCTAGGATTATGTCAATCTTACTTATGAGTTTCTGGATCTTTATATCCATGAGGTTTGTATAAGTTGGTATCAAAGTTTAGATTTAAAAACCAGATTATATCCTTTTAAAATTTCATTTTTCTTATTTCGCGTATTAATTTATTTGTGTTTTCCAACCTCCTACTCTTTTAAATTAGTACATTTGTTATAAAAGTAAAAAAAAAAAAAGTATTCATTGTTTTGTTGCTATCACTACATACTAGTAACACAAATTCAAAAGAAGAAGAAGAAGAAGATAAGATGTTAAAAGATAAAAGTTTTAGTTTTGGCCATAAAACACAGATGCAAGGAGGATTGAATCAAAACTCATTGATAACACTTTTAAACTGATATTTTTTAGGGGGTTTGGGTACCATAACATCAAAATATTAAGTTTAGGGTTATTTGGACTCTTTTTTTCCAGTTTCGATTTTGGTTATTTAAATTGCATAACGAGTCATATTTGTGTCAAGATATGAAATCATGTCTTGCCACTATTGAAATTAACCTAATCATTATCCTAAAGTTAGGATATTTAGAGCTTAATAAAGTCATTTTTCATTGGTTTCACATTTGATTTATTTTGTGTCTTAAAAAATATCTATATTTCATACGAATTTGTTTGCTACTCGTGAAATCATAATTGTAATTTTGTACTTTCTTGTTTTCATATATTCATTTCTTCTTGAGTCAAAATTTATATTTGGTTTGCGCTACTAAGTTGTTCTATCTGGTTGTGTTGAATTTCAATTCTAAAAGGACACGATATGAGTGGAAAAAATGAAGTGAGCATATTATAGTGAAAAACTTTAATAGTGTGAAACACGAGAGGTATGAGGATATATTTTACCTGTCATTAACCAAATTTTACATATTCGAAGATGTCTGATAAGAGCAATATAACACCACCGATGGAGGGTAAAAATCAAGAGACTGCAAATATTATAGAGTTATAATATTATGTGGAGCTGGAGGATATGGTGTATATAGCCACCAAAATGAAGAGGTAGCTCAAGCAAAAAAGGAGTTCATGGCCAAGCCAACCTTTAGATTCTTTATCGTTTTAGAAATCTAATTGGTAAGTGGATGTAGGGGCTACCCAATCTTAATTGAATATGGGATGTAGATTCAAGCCTTGCCAAGACAAGAAAGACATCTTCACTAATAGTAAACATAAAACTGAAACTCTTACATCTTATAATCATGATGTAAAATGTTCTCATTGTTTGGGGGTAGTCAAGTTGTTTTGCAATGTTTAAACAAGAAAACTATGGTTATAAAGGCTCACAAAGAGGTTGTGATCGATGGTAAAGGTAGTGATAAAGATAAGACGTTGTCACTTAAAGATACAAGTGATGATGGTGTTGAGTATCCGATTGAAGATGAGGCATTTATGGTTAGATAAATATTGAATGTGCGGGTTAAGGTGGTTGATTTAGAAGAGCAATGAGAAAATCTCTTTCATATCAGGTGTCATGTTTAAAATTAGATATGTAGTATGATCATAGATAGTGAGAGTTGCATTAATGTAACTAGTATTGATCTAGTGGATAAATTAAATTTACATACTACAAAACATCTTATTCCTTATAAATTATAGTGGTTAAATGATTGTGGTGAGGTGAAAGTGATTAAACAAGTTTTCATTGCATTCTCTATTAGCAATTTTTTTTGATGGGATGTTATGTCATGTTGTCCCCTTGCATAAGAGTTATTTATTGTTGGGTATGTCATGGCAGTATAATCAGAAGACTATGCATAACAGATTAAAAAATAGGTACTCATTTGTAAAAGATGGTAAATATATAATTCTTATATCTTTAATATCTAAATAAGTGTAATAAAATCAAATGAAACTTAAAAAGAAAGAGTATGGCTGAAAAAGATAAGTGAATTGGCTATTAGTTAAGAGAAAATAAATGAATAATTTGAGAGAAAGTCAAAGAAAAAATAAAGTTTGTATGTGTGTGTGAGAGAGAGAGAGAGAGAGAGATTCATTCTAAACATCTTTTATGCTAACAAATTTATAAAGGGTTTTGATTATGTTTCTCTACCACAGAATGATGATGATGTATTGCCCCTAGAAAGAGTTCTTTATATTAAAGATTCGAAGAGGAATCCTTTTTAAAAAGGTGAGAAATGATACAGTGAAGCACTGGGTTATAATTGGCCTAACCCTAATAAGGATGGTTTAGGCCTAAACACATCACCTCAAGTTTGGTTTGGATAATAATAACGTATGAGGTATGTTTGGGGTGTTATTTTAGGTCAATTATGTTAGCTAAATATGAAGACATGGCTGACGACAATAATAATGATTATTTTAGAAAGTTTCATTGTCCAAAAGGAAGTTTAATTGGGGTGGCATTAAAGGGGGTTGTTGTGAGTAATTGTCTTTCCAAGTCTAACAAAGATTCCATACTAAACAAGGAATATGAAGAGGTGGCAGTAATGGAATACCTTCCGTATTATTTTTTTTTTCTATGTTTTACAAGAATTTCCTAATCTACAAGGAAAGTAATAGGCAGTCTTATGAGAGACAAATCAACACTATTTTCTTCTGTTTTAAAGAGAGTCAAAGGCAACGATTTAAGAGGAATTATTAGTAATTAAAAAAAAAAGTTTCATAGCTGATTTAGGACCTAAATGATAGCAACACAATTTTATCTCTACTAGGATATTGATTTCAATTGTAAAAAAGATTTTATGCGAGGAAGATATTGTTTTGGGATGATTTGATTTAATTATGCTAAACTGCATTATTATTTGGGTTTTTCTTATTCTTTTATTAGTTTTTAGGACTTAACAATTTCATTTTAAGGCTTTGTTTTAAATTGGGTTTATGACAACTCAATAGTCATTGTTTAGGACTTGTTTTAGGCTTAAGGCATGTTGTATCTTAATTATAGTTTGGGATTTTGTTTTACATTTCAAAAGAGATCCATTAGGGTTATTTTATGTGGAACTATATAAGGCTTTCATTGCTACAAATTTTGGCATCCTCTGAATTTGAATGATATTAGTGTTTTTGTTTGATGCAACACATTTTTTACTTTGGGTAAAACTGACTTTGTGGTGTTCTTTTATACTTTAGGTTCCTGATTCTTTATAATTAATGGGCCTAAATCAATTCCAATACCTTTGGTTCTCTGGTACAAGGTTATCTTTGGATTAAGGTTCTATCTCAAATCTGATTTTTGGCTTTTTAGCATTGCGTGAATGTTGCTTATGGATTTTTGGATCTTTATATCCACGATGTTCATATTAGTTGTGGTATTGATAGAAAGGTTGGTGGTTGGTAGGTGCCCTTTAAAATGACATATGGGCAGGAGATTACTATTAAAAAGAAAGGATGAGCGTTATACTGATAGTTTGTAAGCAAGTCGATGAGAGTATGAAATCGTAATTACTTTAGAACTCATCATTTTTCCTTATAGTGCATGTTTGGAAAATGACAAGGTGTTAGGTTGAGGTCAAAATAGTGGCAATCAAGATGTTTAAGGGTTTGTGGATAAAGTCAATATGTTTAGGCCTTATACCAATGCACTAGTACACCTCACTGTAACCCATGTTGAGCTTAGCCTGAATGGCTTGGAAAGAATGCCATTTAGGCTTAGCCCAAACAGCTTGGAGGAGCCAAACCATTCAGGCCTTGCCTATATGGCCTAGAATCATGTCGTTTGGGCTTGGCCCAAACGATTAAGGGTGTCATGCTATTTGGGCTTGGTTAGAATGGCTTGAACGTGGCAACCCATTTGAGCCTGGCCCAAATAGTCTAGATTTTTTTATTTTTGCATTATCATTTGTCTCTCTAGTTTTTTTAAAAATTCATGTTTGAAAGACTTGACTAGTAAAAGTACAAACAAAAGAAAAATTATACATGTAATGTTACCTTTCGTGGCTTTTTTTAATGTGCTTGCAAGAAAGATGAGAGTTCAATTAAATTACTTATTCCTCTTATAGAAGATATTTTTTTTACTTAAAATATAAAGAATGCTTCGTGATCATAAAAATAGTATCAAAGTATTGTGTATAAAGACGTTGCATGTGAAGATTTCATTGGAGATGAAAATTTTATTTTAGATATGGAGAATTTCATTGAAGACATGAAAGATTCGTTAGATAGGTGGATAGTTTCCATTGAAGACATGAAGAATTTTATGGGATATATGGAGATTTCATTGGAGATATAGATAAACATTATTGTTTTTATAGAAAAAAAATAAAAGATTTTCTTATGTAATTGGAGGTACAATTCTTAGAAATTATCTGATCCTGGATAGTGAATCATGAGGATCCTTTTATTTTTGTTCGAGTTGCATTCCTTCTTTATAAATTATTGGAGGTGACCTTTGGCGTTCAATATTTTTATCTTATTTTTTAGGGTATGAAATTCTTCATTATTATGATTGTGGTCATTGTGAATGAAAAAAAAATTGTTGGGGTTCTGTGTGCTTGTGCCACTCTTCATGAAAGGTAGGTATCAAAATAATTCTTTTCCCTTAATAACTTCTAATACCTTAACACATATGGTGGTCAGACGTCTGGTTATGAGCTTAAAGAATTGACGAGATCCTGGTTACGACATCAAATGATCCATTAAGAGTGTTTATTGTGTCTATTCTAAGGCCTAAAACAAAGTGGATCCAAGAGGAGTTCAATGAGCTAAGTTAAGAGGTTTTCGTTAAAAAGATTTAAATCTGCCAATCTAAACCTTTGTCTACTTTGTGGATAATACCTAGGGCTATAGAAGGATTTTGGATGCGACATTCGTACCTTTTCAATGATATATGGTAGGCCTGGTAATTCATTTGAATGAGAGAGAACAAAGTGTTTGAAGTTGGGCCTAGAATCTGCCAGCAAAGTACGAAAATGAAAAAAGATATTGTTTAATTAAGAGTTATGTAATCCATTCACTACATAGAGTCCTTAATGTTTTTTGAAACTTATGTGGTAGCTTTTGACTTATTTATTTTATAGGGATTCCATATCAAACAAGATGAATTAATAGTGTTTGAAGTTGAGCCTAGAATCTGTCAGCAAAGTATGAAAATGGAAAAGACATTGTTTTCTTAAAAGTTATGTATTTCATTCACTATATAGAGTCCTTAATGTTATTGGAAACTTATGTGGTAGCTTTTGGCTTATTTATTTTACAGCAATTCCATATCAAATAAGATGAATTGATAGGTCAGAAATTAATTCTTATTTTTACAAGGCATTAGACTTTTGTTCAGTAAGGATTCTTCAACAATTATTTCTCTTGGGTATTTTTCATTATCATATGTGGCAAAAGGTGAAAAGTAATCTTAGATTATTATTTTATTTTTATTATTTTAAACCTTATTTTGATTAGTTTGGGCTTTATTTAAATTGGATGCATGTCTAACCCATTAGTTTTAGGGTTTACATATAAATACTCTTATGTAAGGATTGTTATAGAGTTGATGAAATTTATCTACAAGTTGCCGCATATTGGATGCTTATTTCTCTTTTTTTTTATGGCTGAGTGATTCTCATACTAAGTTCTTAATTGAACTTGCAAACTCTTCAAAAGATTAATCAACTTCATTGTAATTTATACTTCTTGTTATAGGCGTAAGTGAAGGTGATTAATGACATATAACTTTGGTTCTCCAAGATTGGGTTCTTGTTGGATCAAGTTGCAAACATTCTTCAAACCTCAAATTAGCAATCTAAGAGACAATTCTGCATCAGTTTGGTACAGTGGCTCGATTAATTTCGGGTTATATCTCTTTAATTCTCATTGTTACAAGTAATTTTAGGGTTTTATTTAGATCTTGCTATATCTAGGGTTTGTTTCTTTTTTTTTCTTGGTTTCTTTCTCTCTAGGGTTTCAATTATAAAAAAAAAAAATTGAATCTTGATTAATCTTTGTGATGTTTCGGTGGAATCTTAATTAAAAAGGAAGAAGAAATTAGAGAATCAGTTTTTGATAAGAGAAAAAGTCTTTAAGTTATCGAAAGAAAAAAAAATTGCATACAAGCAACAAATTATGTTCATTTATGGACTTGAGAAATTCGGCACTTATTAAACAAACAAAGAAGAATCAAAATTACAAATTCTGAAAGGATTCTTGGAGAAGCAATTCAGAAATTTTGGATCTTACATGAAATAGGGCTTTGTCGAAACTTGTTTTTGAAATTCTTAGTGACCTTGATTGATTTCTTGCAACTTTGGGTAAAATAAAATTATCTGGCATCAAATTATTTAGTTTCTTGATTTCTTGCATTGATTTTTTTTATTTTCTTGAATTTCATAGTTTTCATTGTTTCTTAATAACGATTCTTGTTTTTATTTCATGTCTTTGTTTTCGTCATTATATTCGCACAAATTTACATTGCTACTCATAAGTTTGTCCTCAAGTTTTATTTTGAAATTTTGAATAATTCATGAATCTTGAGTCTTTAAATATAAAATTAATCATTGTGTAGTTTGGTTAATAGTTTGATAAGTGATAAATTACTTTTAAGAACCAAAGTACAAGAATAAAGTGGTAAAAGGTGTAACGAATCTATTAGAGTGAAAAAGCTTATAAATTGTGTGAAGCATGAGAGAAGATAATTTTATTGTGAAAGCAAACACGTGAGGTTTATGCAAGGAATTTCTTTTTATTTGCTACTAACCTTTCTTTTAGATATAAACAATGTCTTCAAAAAGTGTTGAACACAAAAAGACGAGAATTATGGAGGAAAAACAAGATAAAATGGAAGTTATGATAGAGGTGTTAATGAGTAAATTTGATAAGATGATTTATAGACAAGGAGTTCCTAGTTGTAAGGAAAAGGAAGTTGAAATACCTAATTAGGGCTACAATGAATGATGAGAGTGTGGGTGATAATTCTGAAGATAAGGAAAAGAAGTCTTCAAAGGCTGGTGATCAGAAAGTTTCTTTGAAATTGGTAAAGAAGCAACAAAGAGAGAACATCTTCCATATTAGATGTCACATTAGCAATAAAGTGTGTAATATGATTATTGATAGTGAAAGTTATGTTAATGTTGCTAGTACTATACTTGTTAAGAAATGAATCTAAACATTATTAAGCATGATGGACCTTATAAGTTTTGATAGTTGAATGAATGTGGTGAAGTTATGGTGACTAAAGAGGTTTTGATTTCTTTTTCAATTGAAAAGTATAAGGATAAGGTTTTGTGTGATGTGGTTCCTATGCATGCTAGTCATTTATTGTTGGGGAGACCTTGACAATTTGATATGAAGGTTAAGCATGATGGATTTAAAAATAAGTAACTATTAAGAAGGATAGAAGGACGTGCACACTTACATCATTATCACCTAGACAGGTTTATAAAAACGAATTGAAATTAAAAAAGAAAGTGAAGCTAAAATTGTAATACAACAATGTGAGATCGTGGTTACCATGCAAAAATATGTATGGAAGTTATTAGTAAAGCGTTTTTATCTAAAATTATTATCAGCTACTATTTTCATACAGTGTTGCTGGAGGTAAAAGTTAGCAAAAAAAAAAAAGAAGTTTTGAAGGCTTAAACAAGACTAATTAAAGCTAAAAAGAGAGAGCAAAAATGCTATTTTAGTCTCTATAATAAATGATATGATAAAGAGGGAATAAGAAATTATTGAGTGAGAATAACACCACCCTTTTACAAATAAAACCTTTAACCTTATTTGTCACTTCATCCATCCTTTTCCAACTAAAATTAATATTATTATCTTCCATCCCCTTTTCTATCTTATTAAAAGTTTATTTCTTCTTCATTCTCCTTTTAAATTATCCAAACAAACTATAAAACTATTTCAAAGAACTATGCAATACATAATCAAATTAAGAGCTCAAGCCATAAGCTTTAAACACCTTTACCTTATTATAAATAATTAGATTAAGGTTTAGTTTAATGTTGATTTGAAGTTTTTAAATAATTTATTTATATTCTCTCTCTTCTTTTTTGAGTTACATAGAATTGAATTCTTATAATTTATCAAAATTAAGTAATTAATCTATGTAGCATTGAAAACAAGTAATCAATCATTTGATTAACATTGATGATATTTAATTTAGTTGTTTTTTTGTTTAAATAATATCTTTTCTTCAAAACATGAAATTGAGGAAAAGGATAATTGGATTCAAAACTATAAGGATGAAATAATAGTTTTTGAAACTATAAGGACTAATTAATTAAATTGGTTGAACAACATGTTGGAACCAATAGTTAACTTATCTTTCCCTTTTATATCTCTATTTTGCTTTTTTGCTGCATGTCAATGTTCATTAGCGAAAAGCGAAGTTATTCTTCTCTTCACGTCCTAATATCCATGCATACTGATTTAACTAAAAGTTAGGGGTATTAAAAAAAACCGATTAACCAAGAAAACTATAAAATCCAAAAAAATAACCAAAAACACTGAATCAGGAGAAAAAAACCAAAAAACTGATTTAAACTCCGTAAGACTCACTTGTTTTGGTTTAGTTTCAACTTTAGAAACTAAATTCGTGTAATACAGATCGAACTGGGCCAAATGTAAACCATCTTAAAAAAAAGGTATATATTGAGACTTAATCAAACTTTAAAATATCCCCCCTTTTCTCATTGTATTGACAATAACCATCAGCCCACCACCTGTCAGCCAACACTCTTTCCCCAGCCCCATGCCATCTCTCTCTCAGTCTCTCTCATTCTCTCCCCTCTTAAAACTTGAGAGATCAATAGATTACCTTCTCTATCGTCTCCCTCTCTTGTTCTCCCTTCTTGATACAAAAAATTAAATGCAGTAGTTGCACATCCACACCATATCCCCATCAGCCATCCCTTCTATCTTCTCTCTCTCTCATTCCTTCTTTTGATTGAAGACCTAATCCATCAAACTATAATATGTAGAATAAGGTAATCTTGCATTTTTCTCTTTTATTTTCTCTTTTATTTTCTCTTAATTTAATTGTAATGTTTTTTTTTAATTAGTAGCTAGGGTCTTTGCATTTTTATTTTTATTTTTATTCTTGTAAGTTCAATGGATCCTTAGTTAAGAGGTTATTCAATTTCAATGAATGGAATCCAATTAGAAAACCAACCTATATTTGTGTTTTCAAATTGGAACATTGTTTCCAAACCTAGATTCAAAAATATTTTTGTTGAACATTGGTATTTGCAAGAATATAGACATGAATGTGTTTATTTTAATTGTCATACCCACCTCACCATCCATATTAGTCATCATCAAGGTCATAAGTGTTGGTAGTTGAACATGAACTATAAAATCAATTTTGTTTACTCTCAGACAACATAACACTTGCTTTAGAAGTTCTTCTTGTTTCTATGCATATTACTAGAAGACAAATGTTGAACAAAGAATGAGTTTGAGGCTTAAGAATGCTCTTGATTAAGTATAGACTTGATGATTTGTTATACAGTTCCTTAAACCTCCTCTTGTATATAGAAAAAGTTCCTAAAAATATTGACAAAAATAAATAGGAAGCAACCTTATACACTAGCTAGCTTAGGTGATATAGGTGGGGTTTTATTTGAGTAGTGATCATAGGTTTATCATAAGCACAAAAAAAAATTAACTTAGATAGACACTAACGCCTGACAAGCTTGAATGTCTTATAGTACACAAATCACTTGGTTCCTTTGTATTTTGTTTCTTAGATAATTAGAGTTGAAGGCTATTAGCAGAAAGATTTAATATTTTTTATTCCATTTTAACAAACTTACTATTTTTTTTTTAATTTTGATGGATAATCAAGAAGATCCTACACTAAAGGAATCAAATCCTTCAAGTTTGGAACCCAATTAGTTACTACCTTTAGTACAAATAGTAATTTTGAGGTAATAATCATCCACCTTCTAGATCTAATAAAAGAAAAACATCCTTAATTTAGGATCACTTTAAAAAACTTGATGGCGATCCTAAAGCTTCTAGGGCTATATATATATATTATGAGAAGGAATATGCTTGTCATACTATACTTAATGGGACAAGTAACATGTGGATTCATCTAGGTGTATGCAAAAAGTTTTCTTTTTGATTTATTAACAACAAAAAAAACCTTGGTTTTAGAACCTAATTCTAAAATAGAAGGGGATGACTAGGGAGAGAATTTTGGTGACTATTAAGACAGTAGATTATATTTTCTTATGAGTGTAGGAAGCCCTAGCAAAAATGATTGTACTTGATGAGTTGTCCTTTAAATTTATTGAGAATCAAGAATTTGAATCATTTTTTTAGTTAAGGCAACTTATATTTTGATGTTCCTTCTTATTTGATGATTTTGAGAGATTATTTGAAAATTTATGTAAATAAGAAGACACAATTAAAAAAAGCTCATAAGGGTCAACGAGTATGTTTAACATCTAATACACATCAATCCAAGATATTAATGATATATGTTTGACTGCTCATTAGATTGAAAATGGTTGGAACTTGGATAAAAGAATTCTAAACTTTTGTCAAGTTTCTAATTATAAAAGTGAAAACAATTGGCCAAATGATTGAGAGCTGTGTGATGGAATGGGGAATTGATAAAATTTTAACAGTTACAGTAAATAATGCAAGTTCAAATAATTTAACTATCAAATATTTGAAGAGAGTAACAAATGTTTGGGCAACTACTATCTTATCAAATGACTTCATGTATGTTAGATGTTGTGTATTAATAGTTAATCTTATTGTATATACGGGATTGAAAGATATTGATATTCAAGAATAAAAAAAAAACAAGAATCACTATCACACATAAGCTGAAAATTCAAAATTATATTATTCAATGACTGCCAAATTTTAGGCTTACAAAGAGTTTAAATACTCTTAGAAAATAACCCTAATGAATTTATTATTGTGGATTAAATTGACCCACTTATAAAATTGATCCAAAACCTATACTGATAAGCCCAAAACATTGATTCAAACAAGCCTTGGATATTAAGCTAAAAACATAATATTAATTAAGCCCAAACATGAAGAAAATAATAAAAATAACAAATTTGACATATAAACTAAATTTGTTCCACCTAATTAAACAAAAGAACTTATCATAGATAAATTTCCTAGTTTAAGTAATGTCATGAACAAAATTTTCATCCTAGAAACACTATGATCTTTGTTGCCACCTTTAGTTATCTAGAATAAGCTAGGAGATTGATTGATGAAGTTGCATCCCTTTTAGTTTCCTTGTTTATCTAGGATAATTAATTGTAGCTTTAGAAGAGTCCTCTCAAAACATAGAAACTCTCGTTGCCTTCCTTTAACCTTCCTTGTAGGACCAGTAAACTCCCTAAAATAAGCTAATCAATTTGTCAATAAATACCATTAGCCCTTGTTTATTTGTGTAGTTATGATGAATAAGGAATCCTTGGATTTTGGAACATTAATGAATCATTGCCACACTTAAAAATTATGTTGCAGCCCATTAAAGATCCTTGTAGAACTAAAAAAATTCCCGAAACAAACTATCACATCCTTATAGGAAAAGGACCCTTGCTAAATAGGAAGTCCACAAGTCAAAAGAAAGTAAATAACAAAAATCATACAACATGTTCTGACCTATATCACAAGGCCTTTCTAAACTTTGATTAACTTGAAAGTTTACCCTAACATAAAAAAATACCTTTAAAATCTTCTGGTAAAGTTTCAGCTTGATTAAATGGTTCAATTTGGAATTATGCTTGATAGCATTGTAAAACTGGATAGTAGGGAATTTACGCTAAATTCTGAATTTGACCCTTTTTAGATCATATCATTCCCTCTCTCTTCAAGATGATTTATCCTTAAATCATCAATAGGTATAATGGACAATTCTTTATCCTTTTATTAATGCATTTGGAGCTCTTTTCTTGTAAACACTCACCTCCAACAACTTTGTATGGAAGTAACAGCTAATAATAATTCAAATAAGCATGCCTTGCCATCCACTTGCGTATATATTTTAAAATGATAACCATTGATACTCTCTTTTATTTTTCATCATTTTGACATTGAACTTAAGCTCTCTATTATTTATGTTCTTTATTTGTTTCATTATAAACCTTTGCAATTCTTTTAACCTTACGCTTTTTATCTAACGTCATAGAAGCATTATGATTATAAATATTTGAACCTCATAACCTTCATTTTTCTTCCTTGCTCATATTGATTTCCCTCTTATAAGCCCTATGTCGAACTCCATCATTTTATTGTCTTATCAAAGCCATCTCATTGTGGTAATCTTCCACACTTTTCAAACCTTAATGTAAACTCTGTATTTTCTAAAAGAGCTATTTGTAATAAAAGTTAGTAACATCGTTTCCTTATTATGGTTTTCATGTCATCCTATGACTCAATAGGCCTTTCATCATTCCTCTTCTTACTCAAAACAACCTGATCCCACCATATTAGTGCATAATTTATAAAACTTAATAACAATGAGTTTAACCTTCTTATGTTCTCTGTAGTAATGATAGTCAAAGATCCAATCAACCTTTTTTCCCCATTCTAGATATGCCTTCAGATCATTCTTTCTTTGGAAAACATGTAATTTCAGCTTAATGGTGCCAAACTCTCTACCTGAATCATTACAATGCTCCAAATCTCAGAAACTCTCCTTCTGGCAAAAAACTCCACCCTAGCTGAAACTCACATTCATTCTTGCTCTGTTTGGCTCGAATTTATTTTCATACCCCACAAGTGCAAAGTCATATTCATCATCGCCCACATATATATTATCATCAACAAACTCATCAATGTTAGTATTAACATTTCGTATAGCCTTTTAGACAGTATTTCCTCGGCGATCAACCCCACTAATATGTTGCTTCATTGAATCCATATCATCTTTTAGCTCCTTGGTAAACCTAGCCAAAGTTTCAAGTTGTTGGCCAAATGTTCAAGTTATTGGCCAAAAGTTCGCATTTGGAAAATGTCTTCAGCCTTTAGTGTCACAAACTTGTTCTTCTCAGACATATTGAAATATGTAAAAATTAATTAGTAGCATAAAATATATCCTCACAACCCTTGTGTTTCACATAAATCAAGGCTTTTCACTTTAATATGCTTACCACGTCTTTTACTTTTTAACTTATTTTTTTTGGGTTCTTTCAGAACTGAAAATCAACAAATCAAAGTCAATGGATTTTGAAACGCAATCCAATTATAATTTTAGATTTAATAATCAATAAATATACTGAAAAACAAGGAAAACAAAACTATAATTAAGATTTCACAAGTAGCAAAATGAATTTGTATGAATTGTGGACAAATCGAAGATTCAAAATAAAAAAGAAGAAAAAATTAATGAAAATGATTATTTGAATCCTAATTTACCTAAATATAATAGGAAAAAAACTAATTTAGTCAAAATAAAGAGTAGAGAATACGTTTTGAAACATGACGCAAATATGACCAGTTACACAATTTTTAACTCCATAATTGAAAACCAAACCTAATGATATCGGAATAACCTTAGATTTAATATGCAATACCCATTGTACCCAGCAACAACATATCTTAGTTTATAGATTGTTCTCTTATGCCTAGGTATCAAAATCCCGTGTATGATCAATGTATGACAAGATTAAACCTTGGATTGAAACTTTAAGAAAACGATGTCAAAATAAGCCTAAATTTGATATGCCAAGCGATTCTCCCCCTAATAAACAGTATATGAAATTTCAATTGATTATAAGGTTTTTTTTCTTAGGGTTCTCTATGATTTATATTTTCGTTGCGGATTTCAAACGAGCTTTAAATAACATTTAATCTTCTTTCTTATTACTTTTGTTTATGCTATTGATATGTTTAAAGACAGTGACAAAATGAAACAACACTCTTTTTTGTACTAAGCTACCGAAAACACAAAGAGAAGAAGATAATTGACAACACACACTAAAACTTAAAAAGCACTATGAGAACAAAAAATTCATAAAAATATGACTTGATTTTGGGGTCTGGCTCTAATACCAATTGATGCAAACCTCGTGATCATATGGTCACGTAACCCACAATTAAGATTGAAATCTGATCCCAGAAAGCCGAAAGAGGTCTGATAGGAGTGTGACACAATGAAAATCTATCACAAGGTACTATCACTATTAGAATTAAATCTAATGATATCATGAAGTTAGTTAATCTTTGATAAGTTGGTTTAGTTCTTTCAAGAATAAAATAAAAAAAATACAAGAATCACTCTCACACACAAGTTGAAAATTCATAATGATATTATTCAATGACTGTTGAATTTTAGACTTACAAAGAATTTATATGTTCTTAGAAAATAACTCTAATGGATCTATCCTTGTGGACTAAATTTGCCCACTTACAAAATTGACCCAAAACATATACTAATAAGCCTAAAACACTTATCTAAACAAGCCTTGGATTTTAAGCTGAAAACCAAGTATTGATTAAGCTCAAACATGAAGAAAATAATAAAAATAACAAATCTAACACATAAACTAAATTTATTGCACCTAATTAAACAAAATAACTTAAGATAGATAAATTTTCTAGTTTAAGTAATTTCATGAACGAAATTTTCATCCTAAAAACACTAGGGTCTTTGTTGCCACCTTTAAATATAAAAAATAAGCTAGGAAATTGATTGATGAAGCTGCTTCCCCTTTAGTTTTCTTGTTTGTCTAGGATAATTAATTGTAGCTTTAAAGAATCATCTCAAAACATGGAAACATGCATTGCCTTCTTTTAACCTTCCTTGTAAGATTAGGAAACTCCCCAATATAAGCTAATCAATTTGTTATTAAATACCACCAGCCTTTTTTTTCTTGTGTAGTTAGGATGAATTTTTGGATTCTGGAACATTAATAAATCTTTGCCACACTTGGAAATTATATTGCAACTAATTAAAGATCCTTGTAAAACTAGAAAATTCCCAAAACAAGTTGCCATATCATTGTAAGAAAAGGAACCTTGTCAAATAGAAAGTCTATAAGTCAAAAGGAAATAATAACAAAAATCATACAACTTGTTCTAACCTATATCGCAAGGCCTTTCTAAACCCCGATTAACTTGAAAGTTTACCCCAACATAGAAAAATACCTCTAGAATCTTCTAATAATGTTTTAGCTCGATCCAACAGTTCAATTTGGAGTTATGCTCAATAGCCTCATAAAACTGGACAATAAGCAATTATACTTCAAAATCCAAATTTGGCCTTTCTTGGATCATATCAAGTTGAAAATTAGGAGTAAAAAACCAATTTGCTTAGATTTTCTAACTAGAGGGAACTTAACGTGTATGATGCTAGAAGTTACTGGGAAATTTTAGATGGTTTTTATAAGGTTAAAAGAAATCGATCCCAGCTATTTGAGTTACTTTGAGGTTGACTCAAAGGGAAAACAAAAAACGTAGGTCCTTCTATTTTAGAAGATTGGGAAAAGGCTAAATCTTTTGTGAAGTTCTCAAAACTATTTTACATAATTACATTATAATTCTCTAACTCGTTGTATGTGACATCTAATTCTTTTTTCCATGAATTAATTTCCATGCACACAAACATATCTCAACTTTGTAGAAGTGAAAATGCTTTTTTAGGTGAAATGGCCAATAATATGATGAAAAAGTATCAAAAATATTGGGGGGTCAACATAAACAAAACTTTTTGTTATATGTTGATGTTGTGTTAAATCCACGTTTCAAATTGAAATATATGAGATTTTGTTTTGAACGATTATATGATGTTGAAAAGGTTGAAAATTTTACAAAGAAGTTAAAAGATATTTTGCTAAGGTTGTATGAGCATTATATGAAGGCTGAGGATGTTGAGATTTTGCATGATGTTGAAAGTAGTAGAAATGAACAAGATGTTAATGTTGATTCAATGGTGCTAGATGATATGTTAGATGACTTGACTTTTCAATAAATAAAAAATTAGAAGTGAAAGGTGGCGTGGAGAGAAAAAATGAGGTTAAGAGGTGTTTGAGTGATGGTTGTAAGGACCCTAATGATTCTAAATTAGATATTTTAGGTTGGTGGAGGCGTAATGCTACAAAATACAATATTCTTTCTAAAGTAGCATAACATGTGCTAAATATCTTTTCTTGGTATCTATTGTTGTTTCTGAAGCTGCTTTCAGCACTAATAGTCTATATTATATCTATTTTGAAGCTTTTTATCTCTATCAATAGTGCAAACACTTGTTTGTTATCAAACTTTGTTGTGCTTAATACCAATTCCAATTAACATAAAGAGCTTTTATGGATTGAATTGAGAATTTTGATATGATTGAGTCAAGTAATTTTTTTTACAAATTTAAATTATTTATTTTATATTTATTGTTTCTTTACATATGTTTAATCTAACATGTTTAATTTTTTATTTTGTGGAATTTGGTGATGTTAGTGAAATATTGGAATATAATTGTTTAGGATAATTTACTTACTTTAGTAGTCAAATTTTAAGATGGTGCTAATTTGTTAGTTTTTCTTTATAGCATTAGCTTTTTGGGATCTTTTGGTGTTTGCTATTGCTGGATTTTATGGATGCTAATGTTGATAGATTTTACACATCCTATATAATATAATATGGATGTTTTTGTTAAATTTATGTTAATCTGGATTTTTTTGATATTAGATTTGTTTATTTGTTAAAATATATAATTTGTTATTTTTAGTGTGAACACGTCTACACTGAAGAGTTTAGATAAAAAATATAATATGATCATGTGCTAAATATATTGAACATATTTGCACCACCCTTCAATTTAGTAATGACAATTGGGTTATGCAAATAAACCTACAATTTTATAATATTAGACAATCATTTCACGCATCTTATACTTTTTAAGCAAACAATACAAAGTGACAAGTACTTCTAATAATTTGAAATTCCATTTTAATAATGGAGTTGGGCTAGTTTTGTTTAAAAACCTAATAAAAAAGTTTATTTAAGAAGCATATAAAAAACAAAACATGATAAGAAATTGTTAAAGCTCAATTTAATATAAATCTATTTAAAAAACAAAAAACAAGCCTATTAATAAGGATTGGGTTTTCTGGTTTTAATGATAGTTATCAGACCCGATTCGAGTTTGACCCGGCCAAGGAGCCGGGTCCCGGGTTGTCAACCCAAATTTTTTTAAAAAAAATATTTGAAGTTTTAATATTTTATGTGAAAAAATTAAGAAACAATTCATGTGAATATAGATTATACATGTTATATATAATGAAGTTTAAAAGATTATTTCAAAAAGTTTTGTATCCCATAATTAAAAAGATATTATGTTAGTATGTTATCCTTTTAAATTTAAGTATTTGAACCAAAAATATTTTCTCACATTGAAAAAACATAATTTTTTTCTTATGAATATAGAGTATATATATTAAAGGATTTCAAATCCCACATTAAAAAATAATTTTTTTGCTTTCAACTTTTAATGGACTTTTTGCATGCGGACTGCATGCTTTGATTACTATTAAAAAAGTAATATCGAGTTTAAGATATATATTCAAATTCTTAGATTAAAAAAATTACTATAAATAAAAACCCATATACAATTTTTCAAAAGCTTGATAAATATAAAATGCCTTTTCAATTAACATTATATAATATTACTCAATTAGTTTAAGCAGTCTCATTCTTAAATAAAATGAAAAATAAATATCTTGATTACCATAAATAAATTGATAATATAATGAGTACATTGGAATTTGGTTAATAAATAATATCAGCTATTTCTAAAACAAATAAGTTAAAATAGTTATTCTTCCAAAGTAAATTACATTAATGATTCAAACATATATGTAGTTTGAAATTCATTAAGCATTCCTAATTTCTTCATTTCCTAAATTTTTATTCAATGAAAAGCAACAGGCAAAAGCGCTAACTTATGTTTTTTTTTTTTTATAGTATCAGAGCGCATGCCATGACAGTCGAAAACACAAGAGAGGGAGACTGCCAGTTGCACGCCCGTAAAGACATCAATTCACCATACTATCCTTTGGATAACCCAGGAACTGTTTTTATGCCCTGCAATATCTATGCGGGTAACTATCCCACATGAAAGGGCCATGAAGAACACTCATCCTGCCAAAAAAAAGATTAGTTTTGTAGAGGGCCATTAAACAGACCAGACAAGACTTCACCACATAATGCACTTTGAACAAAAAAAAAAAAAAAAAAAACTAGGCCTCATCTGAGTTTTACCGGGTCACCTGGGTCACTTGTCAACCTGACAGATCAACCAGGTTTTGCCGGGTTTTTGCTTACCCCGGCTTTTTGCCTATCCCAGACCGGTCCAACCATCAGGTCGACTAGATCCTGGATCAACTCACCAGACCAGTCCGAGTTTAATAACAATAGTTTTAATCTAAAAAAACCAACCTTAACCAAACCTGTTCAGTTTGAACAGGATATGGGTTTAGTTCAGACCATTTTCTTAAGAAAAAGCATCACCTGATTCAGTTGGAATTTTGGGCCAACCGTGAACACCCCTACTAAAAGCCATGTGTCATATGCTCTATGAAACATCAGAATTTAATGGCAATGACACTGTAGAATTTGACCTTTCATGGTGTTCCATTTGTGAGCGAATGAAACAGGTCAGGCAGCTTTTGACAGAAAAATACACATCTATAGGGGACAAGTATAAAACATCCATTCATCTAAAGCAACACCAAAAGTTAGCTCTTACGTTAGTAAGCAAAATCTTGTTCTAGTTCGGATACAACAATTGCAAAAAAAACACATACCAAGCACCCACTAGTGTGAGTGACACCAAGAAAGATGCTTAAGAAAATTCAGTTCACAAGAATTTTTACTAGCCTACTGTTCGAGTGTTTCATTCCTCATCCTCTTCATCACCATCTCCACCAGTAGCCTTCTTGGCAGCAGCCTTCTGATTCTTTCTCTTCACTCTTCCAGGACGGCCACCTCCAAGTGGACTTGTGAGAGAAAAATCAATGTGTTTCTGGGAGTCAACCCTCACCATAAAAGATGGAATGTTAACAACCTGCCTTCCAACCCTGAGAATAAAATAAATAAAATCAGCATTGGAAGAAAAACACTTACCTCAGCATCTTCTAACAAAATTCTCTAAGGATTATTAGGGGATAAAAAGTCCAGAGGAAAAAGCATTGGCAACCAACGTTTGATCCAGAATGTGGCATTGTTCACATACAATGTTCCATACTCTAATATAGGGTTTCTTAACAAGAATAACAAAAAAATCCAAGAAAGAACGATGATAAATTAACCATTGTGGTAATACCAATGAGTTACCAGTGTCTGATTATCATCTTTCTAGTAAAAAGAAAACTTGTAGTTTAGTTCCTCATGGTTGCACTTCCTCAACGTGTGAAATTGGCATTATTAATATCCTTAAAATGGGTTGTGGATATGCAGATTTTAGGCTCCCAGTTAGGAACAAGCCTACATGACATGTATGGGAAATCAAAAAGGGTAAAAGACCAGGGGCAGTAAAATATGTCCGCTGGTAATTCCAGTCAAGCTCACTGATGACAAGGTACCATGAAATTGCTCACCGCTGTATTGGCACTTCTCCAATTTTTTGAAAGCCCTGGAAACAATGGCCAAAGGAGGAATTCCACAAAACAAATGGCACTGGAGTGTAGAGTACAAGGGAAGTAACTTGTTATGGGGTGCTTGATTGAAGAAATAAAAGTAACTCTATTTAATATGGAATAGATGTCTTGGTACTTAAACCACAACAACTTTACTTAATTCAGATTGAGTAAATTGTAGGACATTACATATATATAAAGAGGACACTCTTAGATGCCTAAAATTAGAAATGGGCATTCAGCCTTTTTTTAAGCTACCAATTTGATGATAAAAGTCTAGCATTCATCAACAAACGGTCACTCATTTACACTAGCCCCATTAGCAGCAAGTGCCAAAACTAAAAAAACAGCAACAAAAGTGGAGTGTGGAATACTATAAACTCAGTATGCAACTAACCAACAAGAGCAACGACTGTTCAATTAAGGAAACAACCAAATTGCACACATAGAAAACAATAATATTATTCTAGCAAACAAAAATAATTAATTTTACCTAGTGTGCCTCTGCTTGATGAGCACACGAGCATGGTGAATAGACTTTGCCATGCCAGCCTTGAACACGAGGGTCTGGAGCCGACGCTCAAGGAAGTTCTCAACAGTGAGGGCCAGGACATAATCAAGCTTGTTCTGGTTCTCCTCTAGAAGACCATACCTGTTCATCCTGCGGAGAAGGGCTTCACCTTCAAAAATTCGGCGTGGGTTCTTCTCGTCCAGGGTGAGAAGCATTCTTGCAGCATTACGAATGCGGCTCAGGGCATATTGAACCCTCCATAGCTCCCTCTTAGCACGGAGCCCATACTCTCCAACAAGTTTCAGCTCTGCGTCCAACCGTTCCTTCTCATATGGGCGCCTCGGCTTCTTGAAAGTCTTCCCATCTAAAACCACCCAAATTGCACATTCAAATTACATAAAAATAAGAACACCAAATTCAAAAGCTAATTTAAGCTTCTGATGAAGATTAACAGGGTTAAAAAGAAAAGGCAATGAGTTTCTAAGATTTGACCCCGATCAGAAATTAAATGAGCCCCAAAGTCAAATATATTAGAAATAACAGGTCGATTACTTGGGACTCAATTTACTGTTGACAAAAAGAAAATATCTTGCAACACAATGCCCAATAGATAACAGTTTAAAAAGACCAAACAAAACAAAGAAAACCTTTTCTAGCAATTTGCTTTCATCAATAATAATAATTCAGAAAGTTACAACACAAAATTAGAAAGCAGAAAACAAGTTTTAAAATTTAACATGAAGGGACTAAAATGGCACAGTGCTTCCAATCAACTGATCCCGTGTTACTAAATTTCTAATAAACAAAAACCATATTTAGTACCAGGTCTTGAAAATCAATTTCCAAATCTAGTGTTTTCAATGTCCTGAATAATTACCAAGCAAAATGTTTGTCTCAAAAAAAAATTCAACCTTACAAAATGATATAATGTAGATTTACTAGATCAGTTCATCGTCAGTGAACAAAATCCCAAAAGGCGTAGAGGGCAACTAATGGTATCACAAAATAATCAGAGCCAAAAGGATATAAAGAAGAAAAAAAATTCAAGATTCACCCAGATATCGAATTAAGCATTACAAAAGCATTATGGAGGTAACGAGATAGAGATAAAGAGTATACAGTTTCTGTAAAAACTGACGTGAACCATGGTTCGGATGCCGTGTCCTCAAGAGAGCAGAGTGAGCGGAGACCAGCAAGGACGACCGCAGCAATGGAGGATCGTGTGACTTATATTTGCAAACCCTAAACCCTTGCAAGCTTTTAGGAATGGAGTGGCATGTCCGCATGGGCTTCACATACACTGGGCTTTCAGAAAAAAATAATTATTGTTTTGATTTTGTGTTTTTAAATTTTTTTTTTCGGTTGAATTTTTTTTTTTATATTAGAACGGTGTTTATAATTAGATAGATTTATGTAAAAATAAGTTGAAAGTTGAATTAAAAAAAATAAATAAAAAAACACTCTATTTTTAGGCCTTATCCGCTTCATTTTTATACTAAAACAAAAAAAAGGTTAGATGACATGTTTTCTATCACTTAAAATAAAAATTAAAATAAAAAGATCATGTGCCTATCCTTTGTTTTGTTTTATTTTTTTTAATTTGGGTTTTTATTTTTTAATTTTATTATTTAATATTTAGTTTATTTTGAATCGATCTTTATAATCGTGTTTGGTTTGTTTTTTATGAGGTTCTCGTGGTCTGAAATAAATATCTCAATATTTAATTGATACTCAATTTTATGAGGGACTAAATTTTTATCATATAATTAAAAAAATAGTTTTAAAAAATAAAGTTTCAAATTCAGTATAGTCCAAGACCCGGATCACGAGCTTAGCAGGTTAATTTGGGTTATTTGAGAATTGAGTTTCATATTTTGTTTTGGTTTATTTTCTATAGAGTTATTGTAATCTCAAACAAATGTCTCAATAGTAGGTTGGTGGTTAATTTTATAAGTATCTATTTTTTTTTATTATATAACTAAATAAAAAACAAGTTTTTTTTTAAATAAGGTTATTAAATTCAAATCGTGGGCTTGACAGCTTAAATCGTAAAATTTAGGTTGATTTAATATGTCACTATCTCAATAATATTTTTTATAAAAATATCATCTTGAAATTTTTTTTAAAAAATTAAACTATATTTTTATTAGTTATTTGAGTTATTTTTTAACTAGTTAAGTCGATTGAGTTATATTATAATAATTTCTATGTAATTTAATTTAAAACTTAAAATAAATAACAAATTAGATAAAGAAATCATAAGGTTTATCCATTGAACTTATTTTAGTTACATTGCCGAAGAATTTTCTGTGATCTGTTTTTCCAAGTGAAATTGTTTATAGTTAAACTCGTAGCATGAGCTCTTTTTGGCACCTGCATGCATTTTTGGCCTTAAAACTCACATCAATATATCCTTAATTTAACACCTTAGCTAAAAACAACAAGAACAACCCGACTTAATATAGGCAAACAACGAGAAGCAAGAAAAAAAAAGAAAAAAACCCATCAAAAGCAGCATGTTTCTTTTCTTTTTCCAACTTTCTTCTCTAATGGCAACTTATTCTCTTCTGATCTCCCTAGTCATTTATGTCATGGCGTTTTCAATCAATCTGTCGCATGCAGACCCGAGAACAGACCTTGTTTTGCGTACGTGTGGCAAAGTGCGCGTTCAAAATGTGTCAAACTACTTCAAGTACTATTCAAGCATCACAGATTACATGCAAGATGAGATTTATCGCAACAAGTTTGCATTTAAGGATACAGGAGAGCCGCCAGATCGGTTGTATGTGCTTGCCCAATGCATGGATGATCTAACTAACGATGAATGTGCTATGTGTTTCTCGCAAATTAGTACTCTCATCCCCAGTTGCTTTCCTAGCACCGGTGGTCGCGTTTATTTTGATGGTTGCTTTATTAGGGCTGAGAATTATAGTTTCTATCGTGAAGCTCTTGCCCCTGAAGATACGAAGGTGATCATGCTTTTTCTTCAAACCATAAATTTAAAATTTCCTAATTTCTTTCAATTAAATGGCAATTGAATGTACATTAGTTTAAGATTCAAAGTCGAATTAGGTCTGGCTTAAGCACTTTCTAAATTACCTTAATGAGTTATGAAATTCTTATCTGTTGATATGGTGATGGAAATATTTTGCATTTAATTGCCAATAAGCTATGTAGCTCCATTGGCATATTGTTTTCTCCATCCCCACCTGGATTTTGCATTTTAACGTTTCAATCATCATGTGATCATAACGTGCGTTAGATTTGATGCATTTTTCAACCTAGAGTTCCCTAACAAATCTTGATCAAGGTGCCCAGCTAGCTGTTAAGATTTGAGATTTATGCTAACAGGTCGTAGGTTCAAACCCTAAGAGGTTTGGATTGGGATTCAGAGATGGGGAAAGGCTTCGTCTTTGAGTAGCTCATGGTTTGTGGGGCCTCTCAGATGACCAAAAATAAAAATAAAAAAAACTTCACACCTGAAATCTGCTGAGCTTGTGAAGTTATTGAGCTATTTTTTAAAAGAAAAGGCTTTAATTCAAATTCAACGAAGGTTTATCTGTCATTATTTGGTTATAAATTTCTTCTTCATTTAATATGTTATACTGAATTTTCTCTCCGGGAATTAAATGGAAGTAGAGATGCAGTGGCATTGTAAACAAGGGGAAAGAATTTAGCGTTGCAGTAAAGGAAGTGCTGAGTAAGATGTTATTGAAGGCTCCGAGTTTCCGAGGCTTTGCTTCCAAGCATGAGACTTCAAATGGCATATCTGCCTATGGGATGGCTAACTGCTGGAAGATCTTGGACCATGATTTGTGTTCCATTTGCCTGTCAGAGGCGGTTGCATCTGCCTTATCATGCATTCCATCTACGGAGGCTCGTGTGCTTAATGCTGGCTGCTTTCTACGCTATTCTGATGCTTCATTTGCCAATGATTCTAATGGTGAATACTCCAAAGGTTAGCCCATTTATTTATTACAGTCGATGCAGTCTAGAAACCTGCTAGCTGGCCATGTCTTGAAACGCAAATTTATCGACTTCAAACTGTTAGTTTGACCTTCCACATGCATGTTCTTTTGTTTTTCATTCAATGATGATTTTTAGAGACTTGATGGACATACTTGGTTAATTTACTACAGCATTCTCTTGCAGAAGAAGTATTTTCCTACATCACATACATTATGGGTGTGGTTCTGATCTGTGTAATAGCAATAGGTATTGGTGTTTGTGTGGGTAAGCTTACCTATAGAAGAAAGATCCGTCTCAAGCAATCGAAAGGTAATTAATGTGTGTGTATATGGATTACAATGCTTAGATAGGAAGAAAACAATCATGATTTCTTCCTTTATTTTAAGATTTTCTTTGATAAAACCCCTCTGCAGAAACATTAAGTAATGTTTATATGATATGATATTGAGCATAATGAAGCAGATAAATAATTTGTTTTCCATCGTTTTGCATGTTAATCATCATCAAAGAGACGGAGGACTTGTTATTAGAGGAGAGGGTGCAGTACATGCAGTTCAAGTACGCGACACTTGACACGGCAACTGAAAGTTTCAGTGAAACTAATAGGTTAGGATGTGGAGGATTTGGTGAAGTATTTAAGGTACCTGAGACACACACACACACATGTAGCTTAAATTTCATTTTGTCTTCGTTTAAATCTATTCCATGAATTTCTAAATGCGGATGATTGACCTGAAATGACTAGGGAACCTTACCAGATGGTAGAGAAATTGCAATAAAGCGATTATATATTAGTAGGAAATTTCGAGTACAAGAGATTCGTAATGAAATGGAAATTATTGGTAGAGCACAACACAAGAACTTGGTTCGATTCCTCGGTTGCTGCTTCACCAGCATTGACAGCTTCCTTGTCTATGAATACCTAGCAAACAGAAGCCTGGATCTCATTTTATTTGGTAAGCTATAGAAGCTTGATTTTTTCTCTACAGAGTTTTGGACTGTAAGGAATTAATGCTTTCAAAAGCAGATTATGAACATGGCCAATCTATCTTGTTCATAGACATGTTCTTAAGATTGGATTCAAGTGTATCAAGATATATAACTTGTTGGCATCAAAAACTAATATTAGCTCAATTGTAAAATGACATGACTCAAATAGACTGAGAATTGATATTTACCCGTTCTAGCTTTCTTTCTAAACAATCTGAAAATTTCTATGCAAACACCCACGGAAGCAAGATCCGGCAAAGAAGAAAGAACTTGATTGGAAAAGGAGATTTCTAATTATCGAAGGAACAGCTGAAGGTTTGGAGTACCTCCACAAGTATTCTCAAGTGCGGATCATTCATAGAGACATCAAAGCAAGTAATGTCTTACTAGACTTGAGACATCGACCAAAAATCTCAGATTTCGGACTAGCAAGATTTTATTCCTGTGACCAATCCCTCGTCAACACTGCCATTGCTGGAACACTGTAAGCATAAGCACTGATATTTCCATTAACCTTTTTCTTCTTATAGGTGTCTATGCAAACTCACATTGTCCTAATCAAAAAATTATCACTCTTTTTGGTGTCTTGGCGTAAAGGGGGTACATGGCTCCAGAATACATTGCCAAGGGAAGGTTAACTGAGAAGGTGGATGTCTATAGCTTTGGAGTTCTCGTCATCGAAATGATTACTGGAGTACAAAACAACAAATATCAATCCGAGAAAACATATGAAACTCTAGTTACCTGTGTAAAATTCCTGTCACCTTCTTGTTGCCTATATAATAGTAGTAGTAGTATGCATTTATTATGTCCACATGGTAAAAATGCATGTCAGTATATTACAGTTCATGCGCGCTTGCTTGCTTTCAACCTCCTTTGTTTTTCCCTTTATAACAGGCATGGAAGCATTTCCAATCAAACACGGTACAAGAGATCATTGATACAAGTATGACGATTGAAGATGCTGAAGAAATCGAAAGAGTTGTTCAGATTGGTCTATTATGTACTCAAGAGTCACCAAATTTGCGGCCAACGACGACAGAAGTAGTTCAAATGCTTAGGAAAAAGGATGTTGAATTGAGTTCACCATCCAAGCCTCCTTTCACAGATGAACTTATGGAATTACATTATTTAGGCAGCTTGGACCAACAGCATCCTTCTACCTTTGGTTTGTGAATATGACTGCTAGCTAGAATTTGAAAATAGAAAGAATTTTGAAGTTTAGAACATCGTATTCACACCCACACACAGGTTTTGTCATGTGATTTTGCCATATGTATTATTCAACTATTATAGACTAGTTTGAATTATTTCTAACATTTATTAAATTGAGATGTTTGTTTCAAAATCTAAATAGTGTTTGTCTAAAGCTTGATAATTTATAATTAATTTGCAATTTTCCTTTATTTTTTTGCATTTTAATCCCCGCAAACATTTTTTACTCTCCCTTTTTTGTTCTTTTTATGTTAAGAAGCAACTTGGAAACACTTTTCAAAAACCGATTAGAAACCAAATAAATATAAATATGACAAGTTATTTGATTATGAAGGGAAAACCTTATGAAAAACTCTTCAAAAGATTATATATAAAAAAAACCCCTTTAAAACAGCCAAACCCAAGATAGTACTAGTTTAGAAGACTACAAGATGAGTATTTATGACTACAAATCCTTTGTAACTATAATACTTTATTTGTCAAGACAAACACTCTGTTTTGTTTTCTACTGTAATAGCTTGCCAAAACACTTAAAGATCTTCAAACTATTGTCATCCTAATTGGAACATTTAGTTGCTAACAGTAACACAGGAATTTCCCCTAGGAGTTTACAGGTCTTCTAACTCTTTAGCGAACAATTCTCCTTGAGAATTTTCTTCACACTCACTTGTGTATCAAGAGTATATGATGTGAAACTCTATGTAACTCCTTAGCTGGTTGGGCACTAATGCTCTATTGTCAGTGTTACTCTTGCCTTCTTAATGCTTCAGATTATCCTTCCTTGTATACACATCCATGTGATAAGGATAAGAACATTATCTTCAAGTTTTCTAGTTTATTAATTACTTTTTTAACATACTGTTATTTGTGTTTCACAAAAACACTTCTCTGACAGTTTTTTTTGGATAACTTGTATTTATCTTATATCTGAACTTATAACCAATATAATTACAAAAATAATCATGCTATATCCTATAAGATAAACCTGACTGATTCTTTATCTAATTTGGATAAACAATCTAAATAATTTCATCGCGAAAAATCCTTCACTAATCAAAGCCAATAATTTTAGCATTTACAATTTTTTTTTTAATTTGTTAAAAAACATAATAAGAATGAATTATCATGCAAGTAGTTCAGATAGTTTGATATAAATAGATACTTTATTAAGGTATTCATGTAAGCACAATTGAAACAATGTTATGTAGTATGAGAATAGTTAATAATATGTATTCAACAATATTGACACGATCAAAGAGTTGATATCTTCTCCCAAGTGTAAGAGTGTCGAAGTAATAAATAACCCGGTAAGATCGGGGTCGAACCACAAGGAGGTGAACTATATAAAATTATAAACAATAAATAAAAAGGAGTTGAAGAGAACTTTTGAGATGTGATATTGATGTAAGGATTAAATAAGGATAAAATAATTGTCAAGGTTAGAGGATTCACTAATGATATTTCATATAAACTCTTTTTATTGGTTGACTGAAAACCACACACAAAGGAGGTTCCAATCGAATTATAAATTGTTAACATGATTACATTAATTATCTTATTCGAGTAATGCCAATACTTGTAAATATTATTAGGTATTCATGGTGATAACTTATGTTAACAACAAATCAAGTTTCTTTCATAGCTCAGGTATCTGTTATACTATACAGTTGGCTATGAAAGTGCCAAGTATTGTTGTACCAAGGGTTGTTCAACACAAATCTAGATTAATCATTTATCAAGTAAGGTATTAAGAGAGTAAGATAATAAATACAAAATATGTTAGTATCAAACATTAAAGTCCATGTAGAGTTTATACTATACTTATTCTTATACCATTAGTGTAACCTTGTCACATTGACATAATAAACTTAGCTGAACATTATGAATAAGAGAAACATAGATAAACAAGATAAGAACAAAATTATATAAGTATAGTAAAGGAAATGAAAAACATAAACAAGAGATTAAGGAAAATATAACATAGAATAAAACTTGAACATTACAAAATACAAAGAAAGAGAGTAAGAACAAGATCTTGATCTGAACAACCAAGATGCCTAAATGCATGGCAAATGCCTCCTTTTATAGGCCAATATTCAGAACTATTGATTTGATGATTAATTGATGAGTGGGTGGCCACCTCTTGACTTGGTAACAATCCTTATCTTCTTGTCTGCAGAAAACGTCATTGCTAACATCAGAATTTGAATAGATAGTCTTCATGAAAGTTCTGGGAAATTATCTCAGCTTTGCAACAAAACAAGAATAAGGTCATTTTGACTTCTAGAACTCGATATATGGGTTGAACATTAAACAGTGTCTGGGCTGCAAGACAGATTCTGACTTCTCTGTTGTTGCTACAATTTGAACTTCAAAATAACCCTTTTGAATCTTGGACTCTTCATGAACATTTTAGGCATGTGTCTTAGCTTTCTATCCATATAAAACCAGACCTAAATCCAAGTTCTATAGCTCCAATTATGATCCAATAATCGAATGGTGTTCCAATTTGAATTCAACCAGCATCTCATTTCTAAGCTTAGCCCTCTCTTTGTCTTCTTAATTTCAGTAGTTAAACTCAACAATCAATCATTTGATTTATGTGATAGGCCTGCATTTAAAATGAACATTTACCATAAATTAAATGTATCTTATATTATCAGATTTGTTATTATAAAACATGCTCTAGTTAATGAGTTATTGATATTTCAAGTGCAAAATGATGATATAAAACCTTGATAAAAATGCACTTTTAAGTACTAATCAAATATCCTATAAGTTCCTAACATGTTTCATGAAAAACAATTCATAACTTAAAAACTTCATATGTTGCATCCTAACAATTCATAATCTTTTCAAAAACTATTTTGCATCAGATACTGTTATACAATTATATGCTCAAGTTCAAAACGCATCAAGTATTCAACATACACGATTCTTTGTTAAACTAACAATATTCAATTATTCTTTTTTTAAAAAAAAAACTATAAGGTTGGCTGGCTTGGTTTGATTGTTTTCTTCCTTTCCTTTCCCTTGCATGCATCCTTATCTCCCTCTTGTTTTGGCACTAATCCTATTCCTTATCTTTACCAAGAATAGTTTGATGTACATGTTCGACGTCCAACCTGAGTTGAACAAGTCTTTCATTAACCTGTACAATATCTTGTTGCATATCTATTAACAACTTATCAACTGCATCAATCTTTTGTTCCTACTTACCAGTAAAACTATCAAACTTATTTGATAGTACTTGCAATTGTTCTATTATAAAAGGGAGTAAGGGGCTGGTTTGAGAATTTTTGGGCTGAAAGAAGGTAGACTGTTCAGGATGTGATCTTTTTTATTGACTACAACTTCAAATTTAAAAACAGTTACAACTAAGATTTTTTCATACATCTTAGTTATTGGCTCATTGTCATGCAAGGGTGCTTTGGTCACGATTGCTAACCTAATTATCAACCCTCTAAAAGGCAGACTCATTTCCTTTCAGTTGTAGCTTTTTGTATGACATCAATAAAGTGAGTGGCTAGGTCGATAGTAGTATTAATAGCAATAACATATATGAACTGAGCTTTCTCCTCTGTCAACTCAATATGTCTTGTAATAGGCTAGGGATTTGTTAGCACAATTTTTGCCAACAGATGGCAAGGAGTCAGCATAGTATGTACAAGCAGTCTATATTTTTTAGAAAACCATTTTGGTCTTGTAGGGCTAACAAATAGATCACTCATTTGAGTCTTGGAAGAGGCTCTTATTCTTTTATAAGGAAAGTCGGGATCTTTGATTTTAAGTAGCTCATATAACTTTCTAAGGACAACTGGAGATAACTAAAGGTTTTGACCTCTAATAGTAGAAGTAATGGAGTGTTCATTAAGATTAAAAGACTCATAATCTGTACCATACTCCTTAACAACTTCAACATATGAAGTAGGTGCTCTTTCAATCAGTTTACCTCATTGTCTTTTCTTAAAGATGTCCTTTATGAATGCAAGTGAGGGGTCAGAAAGACCACTTGCCGAAACTTCTCTTTCACACAGTATTTTTTTATTAGAAAAGTTGTTTATGTAAGTTATCTCAACACTAGACAAAATTAAATAGTTAGGTTTTCCAGACTATGCTACAGGTTTAGAGGAACCAGCCACCACTTTGCCCTTTTTCTTTGTCCTTTGAATTTTAGAGGGTTGGACTAGAGTCTTTTAAAGGGATAAGGTCCCATGTTCTTCCTCATTAGAAGAACTTGAAATAGAGGTTCCAAAATAAAATGGAAAAATTACTAAACTTTGGTTGGACTCCAAAATGAATCATGTAAATGCTAGGGGGCAACCCCCAACATTCTCTGAAATTAAAAAAAAAATCATTTGCATCCTTGATAAATATAAAGAGACAAAGCTTCATGCTTATCCTTATCAAAAACCATAAAAATCACTTCCATCTCTATATGAACCTTACAAAGAGAAAATATTACTTCCAAAAATGAAGAGTTTTCATTCTCCTTTTGCTTTTAAAGGGCCGACCACACACACACACACACAGGGATAAATTTTGTTAATTTCCACTATGTCCTTTATTTTATACCTTTTATATTTTACAAGTAATATTTTTCAGATCCCAACGCTTGTTTATACCAAATTTGACCTGAGTAATATCAAAATTCATTAAACTTTATCTCATAACATTTCTTTTCTGATATATTACTTTTATTTAGTTTTTATTTGCATTTATGTATTTTTTATTTTTCAGTCATTTTTCATATTTTTATTTTTGACGTAATACATAAATATTTTATTTTAAATTCCCAAAATCTATAATCATCCTCTTAGTGTAAATAGTTAATTTACGTGTTTAGCATATTATTTACTTTGCAATCCTTATGGATTTACCCTGGGGTTTACATACAACTCTCTCTCCTTATTCATAAGCCTATTCTTTTCTTCGTGTGGTGTTAATTGTTATTATAGAGTATATAACCTTTAGTTAAGGTTTGAGGTCTTAGATCGTTAGGGGTGTTTTGAGTTGATAAATGTGTTTATTAAGGTACCAAGAATGTTTATCGAGTGTTTTGAGGTGAAAATATGTTAAAAAAAATATTTTTTAGTAAAAAAACTCAAACCTGATTTTTTGAACACCACTTCAGCGATCAAAATCTAAGCAAGCAGATGACTTATTATTATTGTCAACTATATTTTTTCAAAAAAGGCATAAAAAAATAAAAAAAGGTCAAACGCGTGGCCTAACCTTACAAGCCCAAACATTTATGCCCTTCTTTTGTTAAGTTAGGCGCATAGCCCTGGCCCTTACCTAGCCCTTTCCTATATTTTTTTTTCATTTTTTTGGATTTGAATTTAAATTCATTATAAAAAAACTTCGCATGATATTTCAATTATTATTCATTTTTGCAACGATTCTCAAATAATATTATAAGTTTTTATAGGAATTTTAACAACTGTTTTTAATTATTATATACCTAATATGAAAAAGAAAGCTCAAGAATTCAATTAAAATAAAATTTATGTTTTACAATTTTGGTAATAGATTTTATACATAGTTTTATCTAATTTATTCATTTTTTCTTCAATCACATATAAAAACTAAGATGTTATTTTAATATTTTTTAATTTACTTTTAAGATCATGATGAATTTTTGTTTATAAAATAATGCTTGCAATTAAAAAACATGTTTTTGTTAAAACAACTGAGAATTGCTTCTTCTTTTTTGTTAAAAACATTCATTTTAAGAAAATAAAGTTTAGATAGGAGAAATACATTTTCTCTACTATTTCAAATGGCTGAATTTTTTGAAAAATCTGTTCTTTTTATTTTTTCTGCCTTTTATTAAAAAAATGCTCCCGATATAAAAATTATGATGTTGTTTTTAAGAAGATTATGAATTTTTTATGATGATAATATCGATTGCTTTTATGAATAATTATATATCAGCATGATATGCAAAGTTCTTATGATAATTTACTCATTAATATTGAATGGGAATATAATATCTTTTTTCTTGTTTTTCCATTAAAATTTTTGTTGTAAAAAAAATACATGAATTAGAAAAAAAATAATTTAGATGAGAAAAATATATTTTTCCTCAATAATTTATTTGTTGTCTTCCCTGTAAATGTTTGTTCTTATAATTATTTAATTAAATAAAAAATAGGTTCTAGAAAGCAAGGTTATTAAACTCATCTTGGGTCATCCTAGGCCATTGGTTGGGCAGGCTTACGTAGTTTGACCAGTGTGATCAAAATTATCATTGTTTCAATATTTATTAAAAAAGAAAATTAAATCAACATGATTTTAAAATATTTGTTCTTAAAAAAAAGTCAAGCCAGGTTTTTACTAGGTCGACTAATTTGTGGATGCACCAAGTTGATTAGGCCGCAATTAGTCAACTCCTATAATGTTTGCTTTGAAACTTGACCCAAAATAGCGACATAGCTGATAGGTCATCACAATGACTTTTTAAGCTTAACCATGTTTAATAACATCGAAAAGCTCCTCGTCATATCACATGCAACTAATTGTCACTAAAAATCATCTTTTAGAAGCAATAATTAAGGAGATCTATGAGTCTTTGGTTAAAAAATCATGGGGCTAACAACCTGTTTGGAATCAAATTATATGGTAAATTCAATTCAATTTATAACCAAATTTAATTTAAATAGTCAATTGTAGAGCACCATAATCTAAAGTAACATTATTAAGTCTATTATGCAAGGATACACAACAAATAATGTTTTCAAAAATTCATCGATGCAAGTAAATTTTGAAAAGGGAACACCCATTTTAAGGTTGAGTTTGCATCGTCAAAAACTTCAATCATTCAACTTTAGTTTCTAAAAGAATCATGTTACTTGGAATTCTGAAAATTTGCTTCTTGATTTCCAAATTCAGAAGGACTTGTTGAAAATTGCCTGGTCAACAAAAGAGATACCTCATTGTGATAAGTGCTCAGTTTTGGAAAGTAACTAGATTATTTGTGGCGTTACGTTGCATGTCCGATCAATTTTTTTAACATAAAAAAATTGTTAAAGCATTGCTAACTTTTTTCTCTAGTAGAAAAGAAAAATCATGTGCGTGTTGACCTGATATGATCTGGTCAACTTGACGGATACAAAAACAATCCGGATGGCTCGTAAAAACATAACTTGACTAAAAAAAGTTTAAGATGACAACTTTTAAAAAAATATTGAGATGATAACTTATTGGATCCACCTGGATCAATCGGAGTTAACCTTCCAAATCTACAATGATGGTTATAAAACCATTATAATCTCACAGAAAAAAACATTTAAATAAATTATGAGGTCTAATTCTTAATTAACACATTGTTAAATGATGAAATTGAAAAAGAAATTCAATTAAAAAATAGACAAAAAATGACTTAAATAAACCCGGTTAACTAACTAAACCCGTGACTCGGGTCATAAGACAAGGGTAACCCTATAAAAATTAAATTAAAATAAATTATGAAATTCAATTTTCAATTAATTCAACGTTGAAGGGTAAAAGTTTTTTAAAAATCAATAAAAAAAAAAACATTACTCGAGATAAACCTCAGTTAACACACCAAACTCATGACCCGAGTCATAAGACTAAAATAATCTTATAAAAAACAAACAAAAAATAACCTAAGTTAATCCAAATTAAATGAATTAGTAAAAAAAAATACATAACTCTATCTTTGAAATCATTTCTCTCACTAAAAAAACAAATATTCCAAAGCATGCATGTATCCTCCTATACACAAAATAAACACCAACCATGTTGGTGATGTTAGTAAGAGAGGAAAAGTAGCCCAGCTCAAATCTCATCAGGCCCAAATACATTCTATTCCCAGACAAAATCCCAGACCATCCAAAAACCCTAGCTTCTCCTTTAACTACAAAACCACTCCCATTTTCTCATCGAGACCCGTTTCAAACACAAACCCTAGCCGCAGTCTCCATCACCACAGCTACCACAATGAAGTACAACCCAAGGGTCTCCTCCTCCCGCCGGAAGAACCGCAAGGCCCACTTCTCGGCGCCATCCTCCGTGCGTCGTATCCTCATGAGCGCACCACTTTCCACTGACCTCCGTCAGAAATACAACGTGAGATCCATGCCTATCCGAAAAGACGATGAGATCCAAGTTGTTCGTGGGACATACAAGGGAAGGGAAGGGAAGGTTGTCCAGGTTTATAGGAGAAAATGGGTTATTCATGTCGAGAGGATTACAAGGGAAAAAGTTAATGGCTCCACTGTTAACGTGGGAATTAACCCTTCGAAGGTGGTGATTACTAAGCTCAGACTTGATAAGGACAGGAAGTCCCTGCTGGATCGCAAGGCTAAGGGGCGTGCTGTTGGTGATAAGGATAAGGGGACCAAGTTCACTGCTGAGGATATCATGCAGAGCGTGGACTGATTCATCATGAGGTTTTTGTTTTTGAAGGCTGAATGGTAGGCTGTGTTTGGTTTTACAAGTACTTGTTTTTGTCTTAATTACTAAGCATATTCTTAATCAGTTTAATTGAATGTCATGTGGATTTTATTGAGGCTTAAGAAAATGTGTTTGAATTGCCATTAAATCTGGCTGTAATTGTTTGCCATACACTTAATGTGATGTTCTGCATTTCTAGGGATTAATTTGAGTCTGCACACTCATCTGATATATCCTAATTCTTGTTGGACTATAGATTAGATGGGCTCTAATTATGCTTAGTGACCGCCCAAAATCTGCAATTGATGCTTGTTTTAGTCATTTCTAGGGATCAAAGTGCTCGTTTTTTCAGCAACATGGTGTGTGTGTTTTGTCACTGGCAAACGATAGCGTGCTTTCCAGAGAATATTGCATCTTGTATCTTCATCTCCCTAGATGTATGCATTGAAATTTGCAGATGTTGAAGCTCAACTCCCGACTGCTTATTAAATTAAATTTTCCAATGCTTCTTCCTTGACTGCTTGCTAGAAAATGTCAAAGCTACTCACTCTGCTTTGAGAGTGTTGCTTTGTCCATTCTTTTTTTAACGGATGAAGCTCGTGTGTTGATTAGCTTTTTCCTGAACTTCCCTTTTGTCTATTGCAACCAATTCTTAATTATTTTTTTCATAAAAAAAGGGAGTAGTTCCGCCCTGTGAAGCAAGCTCTGTCTAGGGTTTGTGCCGATGTTTGAGAATCCACTCTATGGCATGAATGATGCATGGACTTTGTTTTTTGGCTTGTTTTAGTGTCTACTAGTTTACATGACCCCGCCACCCTACAGATCAGATTTTGTTTTTCAACCTACCAAAAAAAAGTATTAAGGTAATATAGAATTATTTGATATTATTAATAAATTTGGTTGAACGGGTTAACTTTAAAACCTTCTAATTTGAGCCTTTCCAAGCTAGTTATGTAGGTAGTATTTGTAATTGTGGTACTGGTTGTCTTTAAAAGTGTTTTTTACTAGTAAATATTTTAAAATAATATTTTTTTAATTTTTAAAAGTTTATTTTTGATCTTATGATATCAAAACGATTTAAAATCATTAAAAAATTAATTTATAAAACTAACATACTCTTACTATAGCATGTAATTCTTTTGAATCTTATTGGTCTCTTTTGAATTTGATTCCATGGGTGTTTGAGTAGTTTCACTTTCTAGTGGATGTTTCTTTTGTAGTCAACTTGTGCCATTCCATGACTAAAAAGGCTCGTATCAAGAATTACGTATGGACAATTCCTCAATATCTTGTTCATTCACAATAAAATATTTTCTTTATGCGGCGGTAAAAAAAAACATGCTTTTTTAGAGAGAGATACTATTTCACCAATTGAGTCACAGGTATCTAACATATTCATACCTAATGATTTTCCACAAAGTGGTGACGAAAGCTTGTACAAATCGTTCCATTTTCCAATTCGACCCGATTCATTCGTTTGTAGAGCTATTTATTCTATCGCAGACGTTTCTGGAACACCTCTAATAAAGGGACAAATATCCAATGACATTGTAGACCAATTGAAAGGGATGTAGCGCAGCTTGGTAGCGTGTTTGTTTTGGGTACAAAATGTCACGGGTTCAAATCCTGTCATCCCTACTTATTATTTTGCCTCTGAGCAATACAATAACAAGGGATCAATTGAGATCAATTAAAATTGGGAGCATATCGGCGATTACTAGCTCTAGTTCCTATGATTCGAATACACATCAATTCTCGAGCTTCGCTATTATCTACTACATTCAAATGGGTCTGAGATTGGATCATATCCCATTTTTGCACAGCAGAGTTATGAAAATCCACGCGTAGCAACTAGTCGTATTGTATGCGTGAATTGTCATTTAGCTAATAAGCTCGTGGGTATTGAGGGTAATGAGTTACTCCTACAACACGTCCTTGTATAACACGTCCTTGTATAATGCTCAAGGCTCTAGGATGAGTAGCAGGAGCAACTTTTAATTTATTATGAGCCCAAAGATGGAATTAACAGTTTAGATAATATATTCAAATTCATTTCTTTTTGATTGAATTGATTGAAAGGTATTTTTATAGCTTTAATAAACAAGGTAAATAGTACCAAAACAAGCATCGGAAATAATATAGTATTATCCGATTCCTGGGGATAGGAAAAAATTCTTTTACTATCTTTTTTGAACATGTGTTCCTTCTTTAAAGAAAAAAAAAAAAAAAAGGTTAAACGCCCCCCCTGCATGACGCTAATCGCATGATACTTGGTGTTTATGCTTGTGAGATTTAAAACAAATTTTTATTTAATTATATGATAATTAAAATAAATATTTGCATGAGTTTGAAAGACTAAATCCTAATGGAAAAATGTTTTTCTTATGTCGATTTTTTTTATATATATTCTAGGTAATTGAAATAAATATTTTTATATAGCAAAACTTCTTTTTTATTATTGACTGTTTTGTTTAGAATAAGACTTTTTTTTTTTTTTTAATTATTAAGTGGTTTCCCCCTCAAAGATCACATGTTTCAAGGCGTCCATTTAATTATAAGTTGCTTGAAGTTGTTTTTCAATGGAGCTGCACCTTGCATGTTATCTTTCAGTAAGGCATTGACGACCTTGAGGTCCTTTAATTCAGCCACCACAAACAAACAACCTTCTCTTTTGTTAGATGTTGAAGGATAGTTTGGTTTGTCCAATGCTTGGCTTGGCGATGACCTCCCTCAGCTGACTCTTCTTATCCATCTAATTTTTTTTTTAATTAGTGTACATCATAAAAGTCTATCAAAAAAAAATATTGTTAGAAATAATGTCTATAAAACTAAACTAAAGATGTTAGACAAGAGAGTTTTTTATATTAAAGGTTATTTGTCCTCTAAATGCTAGATTCTAGCTGTCATTAGACATCATTAAGATATCTATAAAATTATTGACCCTAAACTTTTAATTTTATGCAATTTTGCCCTTGCCAAACTTCAATATCAGGCCTGAATTTCAGCGTCTTTTTCACTTTGATCCTTAGTTTCAGATTTATGAAAATTAACCTTCAACTGACCATTAAACTTTCAAATCTCTTCAATTTCACCCCTGATTTCAATCAATTGGGTTCCCAGAGGTCGGTGTCTTTTTCAAAATGGTCTTTGGCTATGAATTTCTTCAATTTAACCCCTAATCCCTAATTGACCCAAAAAGACTTTGATTTTTTTTGCGATTTTACCCCTGATTTGAACCAATTGACTTTGTAAAAATTAAGTTTGGTCCTCTAAAGTTTCAATCTTTTAAATTAAGTCTAAATTAGACTTTCAAACTTAATTTTTCACCAATTAAGTCCCTAATAAAATTAATTTGACCTATTTAAAATATAATTAAATCCTTGCACCTAATTAAATCATTTAATTGAACCCAAATTAATTATTAAACATAATTAAATTTTTAATTTGGCCCATGATTAAATCAAATTGCCCTATTAAAAATCTTATTATGTTTCTAGGCTTAAGTTTTATGCAAATTCATCCAAAAATCATTTAATTTGATCTTGAATTCACATTGTCTCTCTAGTTTTGGTACAAAGGGGTACAATTAGGCTTATAATTTGTTCAAAATCTCAGCTTGATTTTTCTGTATATTTGAAATCCTTCACAGCCTATTTTTTCCAAAATGTCAGTCTTCTTGCTATTATTATTATTTATTTTTTTATGGGGAGGGAAAAAAGGTAAAATTTAGGGAATAACTCAAAAATAGATTATGACAGGCCTTATGTTGGGTCACGAGACTTTGTTTGTTTATAACTTAATATAAAATGTTAAAAGTAAAAAAATGATCATCTCCATACACCTCTAGGTTTATAAAAGTCTTCTAAGAGTTTATCATATTTCCATCATCATTAATATTATATATAAGGAATATTTATCCTTCATTAATATTACATGTAAGGGATATTCATCCTTTATTAATGCTAGTAAGAAGAAATGACATTTCAACCTCTTATTCAAGCAACATGACAAAGTTCAGAGGTTATATATATCCTCTAAGTCATCCAGGTAAAGAATTCACAATTTTTCTATTATCTTAGTATTCATACTCTTATTCTTATAGCATTTATCATACATAAACAAATATTTTTGTTTTTAGAATTTAGAATTTATTTTTTTATTTATTGTAATTTTTTATTAAAAATCATTGATTTTTTAATTGAGTGTCTTTAATTCTCATAAAAAAAAAAGACCAAACATATGATTACTCTCTGTACAAACTTTCAAAAAACCGTTATTCCTGCGCATATTAAATTTTATAACATTGCATCTATGCTTCTATGAAGAATAAAAGTAAAGTGAAATGGCGTGCATTCTGTTAAGAGAGGGAGAGAGAGAGAGAAGGGACAAAAGCACAATCGGATGATGGATGCTTTGATAAGCACTGTAGAGATAGCTTGTTTCTTTTTTCGAGTTAAGATAAATCCAATATTTTTCAAGAATAAATCCAGATCTGGTTATTATGTTACAAAACAAAATAAATAAAGTAGAGAATATTAATATGAGATCGCAGGCAAGTCCCACTCTGGGGTTCTGATGGATGGTTGATCCATTGCAAGCACCCCTAATGCTAAACGCAAATATAATATTGCAGAAACAAAAACATGAAAACTCAACTAAAATGTCGGCAACTGGATCACTCTTAGAGAACAGCCTCCACTGAATTATGAGAAACGGATCATAAATCCAATTAGCAAAAACCCCCATCAATCCAAAATTAAAGTTCTCTGCGGAAGAGAGCAGACTACAAATGCCTCCAAAACCTACAAATAAAGGAACTAAACATCAATTCAATCCATCCATCAGCCATCATATTCCTAGAAATATGTTTGTGTGGAGCTACTTATTAACACTCCTTTCCAAGTGCCGTCCAGGAAAAAATATAAGAAATGAGAGTTGGATTAGACAACTGGCAAAGAACCTTTAGGGCTTCAGAGCAATTGCCAGCCCAAACCTGGGACTTTTGTCCAAGGCCTTGGTATCAACCTCACTAGAGATTGTCAGCACTGACTTCGGTATGACCTCATGTTGCACCAATGCCCCAAGTTTCCCGTGGCTGTTGAGCTTAGCTTTCACCACCGTCAGGTGATCAACGGGAAATGACCCTCCAATAGTAAGAGTATTCTCATTAGTGGAAAACCTTCTAGTGATCTCTCCAGCAACAGCACTCTTTTTCAGCAGATCCAGATGATGCACGTATGATGCTCGTAAAGAATCTCCCTTGTCACCTCTGTAAGAAGAGAGCAGCTAAGTAATTGGTTCAATACATATCACCCGTCTTTTCAATATCTATATTTTTTACCAGACTTTAAATAGATAAAATATCTAGCAGAGTTGGCATGCCAACGCGTCTAAGAGGCTTACAAAATCAACGAAGCATATGAATCAGGTTTGGTCACACTAATGCCAGCAGTGTACTTCGTGAAACTACCCAAAGTAGTATCATAGCCTGCCTCTGCACCAAAAGCAATTGTTGGGGTACCAATGGTGGCTGTAACATCAATTGCTGGAGATTGATTCAAAGCAACAGCTGTGGTGAAACTTGCACGATCATGAAAATATTGAACCTCCAACTGCAAAATGCAGGGCAGAAACAAACTATAAAAAGCCATTACCGTCATTACAAACAGGGCCAGATTTGCATGTAGATATCAGGTTGCTTGTTGCCGTCCTTCACCCCAAACCAACAATACAGGCAATATTATCACTCTAATCAATAAAAGAATTCTCCCTCGTATACCTGGATACACGTATACCCCAGTCAAGCCCCGCTGCCTCCAAAAGGGATTGGCACAAGAAACAATTACCCACGCCCTCCTACCAGGCACCCGAGAACAGCCCGAGCAGGACGGGGACAGCATGGGCCGAGTCTGACCAGATGGATGCTCAGCCCACGGGAGGAGAACCCCTTCCCTTTTGGGAACATACCCAGTCCCCGCCTGGAAGGACCTGACATACCACCTCCCTACCCTTTATCCCCATGCAACTTGTCAAGTCTTGTGGTTATATAAAGAACAAGAAGGTTCAGGGTTCAGGTTCAGGGATTTTTCCTCTTTCCCATATCTTTCCTTTCCTCTTCACTTGGTTTTTCTTCTTTCATATATCTCCTCCCTCGTGCTCTAACTTAATCATCGAAGGATCCGCACACAATCAGAGAGACTCGTTTTACAAGTACACCAGCCACCTTCCCCACCACCAGTCAACTTTCACCTAGTGTCATCTCATCCTTGGAGCTTCATGACTTCATCACTTCCTTTATCATAAATGTAGGAACAAAAACCAAAATCACCAATGAAGGAGATACTTGATCTTGAAATGAACAAATCAAGAGCGACACACTTGATCTTAGGAAAGCTTAGTTTATTTTATTCAATGATTCAACAAATGTCTACGTGATTATTTATATGCACCAAAACAAATAAAATAGGAAAAACCTAATAAGTCTTTATTAAAAAAGGAAACTAAAATCCTAAATTACCTCCTAAATAACAAATTAATATTCCTCAATAATAAAACCGAGTTAATATTCCTTAATAATAAAATCGAGAACAATCACACACTATAGCAATTCTCATTGTTGCCCTTCATTCCCCATCAATAATTCAGCATCTATTTCAGATTTTCAAGTATTTACTTTTTGAGGTGTTCAAGCTTAAAAGATGCCAAACTCCTTAGTTCCTACCTTGCCAGAGTTATAGTCAGGAAATTTGATGGAAGCAATGGTCTTAGTTGACGGAAGGAAGTCGGTGAATGTCAAGGTTGTTGATATCTGTCCGAATGAAATGATAAGGTAAGATGCTTATTTGAAATAGGGAATTTGCAGTTTAGTGTTTTAAACAAATGAAGAAGCAGCATACATTGGATTCTGTGTCAATTTTAACATCAAATATAGTGTTCTTGTACATGTAGAGCGCAGCAACATCCCCAGTTGATAGCCCTCCTTTCTTCACAGCTGATGATGTGAGGGCCTGAAAAACAGAAAATAAAAACACAAGAAGGAGCAGATGTTAAAGTTTAAGAGACGATGGATCTCAGCACCACTGCATTTGAAGACCAAAAATGACTGATTGCCTGACATTTAAGAGTCATTCAAAAAATTAACGACGGGTCATGAAGTTGAAAGACAAAACCAAAAACAAGTAGAGATTGAAAATGATCCGTAAGGCATTAGAGGGTAGCCAGAAATCCATGCATCAGTCACACGATGCTAGCAATAAATAATTAACATGAGACCACCCATAAGATAACTCAGAACAACCAGTTGCATTAGAAATGCTACATGGCTCTTCAATACATGATTGGATTTCACATTAGTAAAGAAATGAAATAAACTTCATTTGAACATCTGAAGATCATTGCTATTGTTAAAACACTCTCCTCAACAGCATCGACACAGAGCTTGATGCCCAGACACTCAAAAGGACCACAAAATTATATGTACATAGATATGACAAAAGAATACATACCACTCCAGCATCGCTGAAAGTAGAGACGCTAAGTCTCTGATCAGAATTGTAATCCTTGGTCAACAGATCTACATAGCATCAACAAATCATCACCATCAAATCAATGATTCTGATTTTCTTTCACAGATAGAAATTGACTGATTACCTTTGGCTTTCTTGCCGATATCGGCGAAGAGTACAGGTCCTTTGCTCATTGCGACACTGGAGCGACACAGAGAGATCTCTCCGCCCTTTGTTTTTGGTTCTGATTAGAGAGAGAGATATAGAGTCCGGTGAAATGAAGGAAATATTTTGGCCCAGCTTCTTCTTCTCCTCTCTTTTTAACTGGTGGTTACGACTACGGTATTTTAGAAAATCTCCGAGTTCGATTCTTTGGTGATAGCTGTTTTTAGCACTTAATTTCAAATGATCGATGATGTGGGTATCATAGATTGATTATAACCATCACAATTATTATAATTACAATTATAATCAAGAATTTAGTGTTCATGCTTCCGGCTTTCGGTGTAAATTACACTTGTCAAACATTTCTTTCAATTGCGTTTTTTTAGCTATCTTCACGTGTTCCACTTCTACATGCTTCTTTAACTTTTTCGTGAACAAAAAAATCAAAATACTAAGAAAACGGAGAAAATTAAAAAAAAAATAATTGAAAAAACTGAATCGTAAAAAAAAATCAATTAAACCAATTAAAATTTTGAAAAAACTAGCTGGTTCGATTCGGTTTCGGTTTTATAAGCCTAAAGCCGAAAAAAACCGAACCGAACCTAACCCAAACCGAAAAAAACCCGAGACAAACCGGCAAAAAACCGAGCCAAACCGAAAAAACCGAGCCAAAATAGAAAAAATCAAGCCAAACCGGTTTGAAACGGTTTTTGTCCTAAAAAACCAAACCGAACCGAAACCGATCGGTTTGAACCGGTTTCCTTTTTTTTAAAAAAAAATTTAGTTTGGTTACTTTTTTTTTATAAAAATCGAACTGAACCGAAAATGATCACCCTTAATTTTTAGGGCCTTGTGAATTGGTATTCTTTTAGATACGTATTTGAGTCCATTCACTTTTATGTTAATTTTTTTACCTAACTAGACAGGTTTAGTAATCAACAGATTATCATAATATGTCTTGAAGCTTTTGAAGGGGAAAATGATTTTTGAAATCAGTTTGGGTTGATTTCTAGGGTTTTGAAAAAAAAAATTGATTTACTACTCGCAATTAAAATTGAAATGATATCACAAGTAAAGAGAAAATAAATGGATTAAAAACGGAAAATTAAATCTTGATTTTTATGAGATTTTTTGTTTGTGAAAAGGAAAGAAGAAATCACATGATCGATCAATTGTAGGTCAATGATATGTTGTTTGTGTGTTTGCATTATTTTATATACAATGGTAAATTGTATTTTTATCTTATTTTAAATTTTGTCTTAACTAAGGATGTAAATTCTATTTTTTAAAACTATAAAGGTAAAGTGTAATTAGATGGGCCATAGTAGTTTCCCTAACTAAAATGATTGAATGATAAAATAATTGAATAATAGTGTTTAGATTTCTTGAGTAGGCCTCTTATTTGGTTTCTTAGGAAAACTATCAAACCTTTTCCTTTTATTGTCTTTACTGGAAAAACTTTTATTAAAAAAAAAAACTTTATCGTTTCTTTTGATAAATACGTGTAAAAAGGTCTTAAATCTTCTTGTATAAAGAGGAAAATCTTATATTATAGCACATAATAAGAGATAAGTCTTGTTTGTTGAGACAAGTGAAGTGATGTTCATCATGTTAGTGTATATGTCCTATAGTCAATCGGTTGGTTACACGTGAAATTGACTTTATTTATGTAAATATATTTATTTTTAATAAAGATTTTATTTATCTTTAATATCCATCAAATATTTAAATTAATAAATTTAGAGTAAAGATAAAGTTCTTGGGACAAAAATATTTTGCAAAGAAAATTATAAAGTTGTTATGATTATGTTATTTCTATTGCATTAAAGTATTGTTCCTAAAATATTAATAGTCAATGCTTTATTAAAACTATATATTAATTAGAGTTGCTGAGACTAATACATATTATATACTTTCATTTATGAAAAAAAGCAATTATTCTCATAAGTTAAGGTATGAGAGATACCTAAAATTAATATATAGATGCTTGTTAGATGACATGTACACTAAACTGACTCGTGTGAGAATTTCATATGAAGAGATCACTTGTGTCTATGAAAAGATTCATGTGTTGGATGTGTAAGTGGTCCTTAGATTTGCGATCACTAAATTATCTTATATAGGGAGTGTTATGTTTTGATCTTGTTACATGTTATCCTAATCAAGGGTAATAAACTAGCAGCTATTTGGTATACCATGAACTATATAAATATATTTAAATAATTAAGAGAGGATTCATCACCCTAAGTGAATTAAAAAAAAATCTTTCATTTGATTAAGGTGGAATGAGATTTGAAAAGAGTTTCAAATCTTATTCAAGAAATTAATAACTATGGTGTTGAGAACACACATGATTTGACAAAATAGTCATATTTCATACTATAATATCTAAATCGGAATATTGTTGATGAAAGGATAATAATTACACCGACAAACTGGTTACTAAAAGGTTAAATCAAATCACTTGTGATTTTTTTAATATTTAAGGGATCATGATAGGTTGCTAGACATTGTATTGGATCTTCAAATATAAATCAATCAATTGTTGAATTAATAATAAATTAATTTTATTTAAGATTGTAATTTATATTTGGGTCACCCTATTAGGCAACCTAATGGGTCATACACATAAGAACCATTGATTAGAAATTAAAACAGAAAGATTAATTAAGTGTGACTTAATTGTAAATAAGTTTTAGAAATTAAAACTAGAGTGCAATTTATACAGGGAATCATAATTATAGATCTAAGAAAATCAAATAGGGACTTAATTGAATCATTTTCTAAAATTATCTTTAAATAATATATGCAATATTATTCATATGGCAAATTGATATTTTTTTCATTTATAGGGTTTTCAAGTTTCTCTATAAATAGAATGTTATGCCTCTAATTTTCTATGTAGTAAATAATATAAAAACTATGTAAGTTATAGAACACATGAAAAACATAAAAGAAAAGAGTTAGCACCCAAAGACATAGCAATCTCTCTTTCCTAAAAAGATTAAGGGGATTTCTCACTGATAATTTGTGTAGATTACCATTAAAGGCTGGGCACTTAGATGATTTGTGGTTTGTAACAAACTAGCCTTAAAGAAATTATTCAAAAATAAAAAAATACATGATCTTTAGGTAATCTTTATAAAAACCCTAAGTAACTCTAGATCTGTAACTCTAGATTTGTCTAATAGGATCCTTAAGACTCCTTAAAAAATTTAAATTTACAATTTCTGCTACATATATGTGTTTTGAAAAACTCAACACATCCATCTTAATAATTTCTTCCATTCTTTTTAGGTTATCAAACTAGCCTTTGTTCATAACATAATACATTGGACAAATTGATGTGCTTGATTTTTATATGATTTTTCACCTACTTATACTCTTAGTTTTATGCTAGTTTATCTTAAATATTTCTATTCCATATAGTTTTTATTTATTTATTTTTATTTATATATAGGAAGAAAGAAATTCATAGAAGCTCATTTTGAAGCCAATTAAATAAGAAAATCAAACTTAAAGAGGTTGTGTACACGTTCTAGGAAAGAAGAGAAGGAAGGAAGTGAAATTTTCTATTGTAAGAATAAGAAATTTTCCTAAAAGAAATTTCAAGAATACATCTCGGTAAATCAAGCATAACTTTCTCTAAAGTTATCATAATTATATAATCTTGGTGTCTAAGGAAATATAAGAGAAATATCTATAACTCTTATGTTTATAACTCTCTAAAAAAAAAGTTATTCTTATAGTGAAAATAAGGCTCAAAGTCAAGGGTCAGAATTTGCTAGTTTTGGAAGGAAATCAAGAAAAAAAAAGATTTTGGACTAAAAAAAAGAGGAGATTAAGGGGAGACACCACGACCAAAGCTAATTAAAAATGAGGTTCTTTTCACCATTGAAACTAGAAAAGAAGAGGAAGGGAGGACTAGAGAAAACTAGACATAACTGTGAAGTGCTTCGTCAACCGATTTCATGCAAACGAGTTTTATTCTTCTCATTAATTTTCTTTTGATGTATTCTAATAAGAACATGGGTTTTTCATATTCGTTATGAACTAAAGTTTTTTTTATTTTATTTTCTAGGGTTTTTATGTTGTCTAGTTTTGATTACACAATTTAAATTCCATGTTAATTTATTTTCAATTTCTTTCATGTTGAGTGTTTATCCTTGATAGTATTGCTTAAAATTTTCTAGCCAATTATTGTTTGATCTAATAAAAAATAATGAGACTAAGATGTAATTTATGATTATTGGAAGCTTTCAAGACTAGACACCATTAGCTAAACGAAAGATAAAGATACTTTAACACGATTAATGTGATTTTATTTATAAAAAATTCAAAGAACTTAATGAATCTTTAAATAATTAAATTTACATAGAGATATGTTGAATTATTAGGTAGATATATTTTCAATATTGTTCGAGAGAAAACATTGAATAATTAAGGGGTCTTTTAATAATCAACATGAGGATTTTGAATATGATAATAAGGAATAATAAATTGTGTAAGATTAACTAGATGAAATCATAAGGTCTAGATTTATTTTTATTATCTCTACAACCTCAAGCTTTATTCTTTATTTTATTTATTTTATTTTTTTCAAACAATTTAGGTGCTCAATTTTATATAATTTTGGTTTGATTTCTAAATAGTAATTAATTTGATAAATTTCAATACTTAATAACATAATTAGTCCTTGTGGGTTCGACATTCTTTTCTTCACAAAAACTATATCACTTCTTGCAATTTTGTTTACTTTCAAATATTATCACACCATAAATCCCAATTATAATGTTATAAAATGAGGATTATATGGCTCACAAGAACAATAGTTATCTCGAGACACTAGATCGACCACTAGCTTGAAATGTAGATCCTTACATATGGGACTTTGTAGAGATGACTATAGAGTTTTATTATCAAGGCACTAGGATCTAGCTTAAAAGCCTTGGGTTCAAGAGTCAAAAATTGACTATGAGTTGGGTTTCTAAAGAATTTAATAATGACAACTAGATGATTGGTCTTGCATATATAAAGTTTTGAAGTTGGGGCCTAGATTAGTAATTAGTGGCTAGTTGTAGTACAAAAATTAGTCAGGGGATTTAAATAAGTTTTTTTTTTTAAGTCTAAAGGGGTTTCATTAAGGAGAACTTAAAATCATTTCATAAATCTTAAAGAGGGTACATCTCGAATCAATTTTAAGCCTTATTGTTATCCATACTACCAAAAGTCTGGGAGTAGGGTTAGGGTTAAGCCTAGTAAGATAAAAATAATGATTTAATGGCCCAAACCTAGTACAATCAAGGCTTTAAGATGGCTTTTAGGCATGATAAGTTGTTATCGTAGATTAATTAAGAACTATAAGGTTATAGCTTGCCCATTAACTAAATTATTGGAAAAAAAGGCTTTTAGTTGAGATCACCAATCCAATAAAGCCTTTGATAAGTTAAAAAAGTTGTGACCCACCCACCGGTATTGGCTCTGCCTAATTTTTGTAAGTCTTTTGTGGTTGAATATAATGCATCATGAGAAAAGGTATGAGCTATCTTAATACAGGAAGGAAAATTTATCTTTTATTTAAGTAAAGGCTTTAAAGGGAAGGAGTTAGGAATGTCAAACTTATAAAAAAGAGCTTTTAGCTATTGTAATGTTTGTGTAGAAGTGGAAATTCTACCAATTAGACCAACCATTCAAGATTAAAATTGATTGGCATATCCATAAACACATACTAAAACAAAAATAAGGAATCGTAGTTTAATAAAAGTGAGTTTCTGAGCTTTTGAAATATGATTTCATAGTGGAATACAAGGTAAATAAAAAAAACCTAATAATTGATGCTTTGTCAACAACACCAGCAAATTTGGTTGTTCGAGAATTATAGGCCATTACATTCCCATTAGTTAGTTAGGTAGAGGACTTGAAGGGAAATTATACTAAATATTTAGAAGTCCAATAGATTTTCAAGTAAATTGAAAGAGACTCCATGAAGACATTTAAGTCCCAACTACAATGTGAAGTTCTACTTTACAAGAGCATGATTTATATCAGTAAAGAATGTCCTCTCAAGCCTGCTATCATAAAATACATCCATGATATCCCATAACAAGTCATTTTGGTTACGAGAAGGCCTTTAAGAGAGTTAGGTGGATTTTTTTAGATAGGCATGAGAGTTGAGGTAAAAGACTACATTAGATAATGTGATGTGTGTCAAAAGGATAAATAGGAAAACACGAGACCATCAAGGTTATTACAACCTTTTCCAACTTCATAAATGCCATGGTCATCCATCTCTATTGTCACACCCGGACATCATGGCGATCAATTAAAAATTATCACTCAATTGGAAAAAAAAACAGATATCTGACATCTTGTTCTTTTATGGGAAAATGTCTTGTTCAAGGAGTCGCCACCTAGTATTATGGTCACTAGGAACCCTAACTGGTCAACAAAGATTCTATGGTACGAGACTGGTTACGCAAAAAGGAAGATGTTATCACCACTTAAGCATCCTCCTAAGGCAGACTGCATTGCTGGTTTTGTCTAAAATTGATAAGAATTTATTCTTCTTTTTCCTTTTTTTTATTCTTCCTTTTATGTTCCTGACTCTGGCGTCAGTGAACAATTCCTACGAATATTTCCAACTCTGGCGTTGGTAAATATCGCACAAATCCAAAAAATATGATACTCCTGACTCTGGCGTCAGTGAATATTTTCGCGAAAATGAATTTGAAGAAGAAATTTTCTATGTCATTTTTTTCTTATTTATCCTTTATTATTATTTGCCCTTTTTAGACGGAAGTAAAAAAAAACATTGCACGGCATATTTGCATTTAACAGTAATAGTCCACAGATTGAGCACATCTACAAAAAATACAAACACAAAGAAAAAAAATAAAACAAAGTGCGAGGGGCCCACAAATAAATCAATGAAGGCCCTAAATATTTTTGGAATTTTCTGTTATCGAAAAGGGGTTCGTTTGGTCAAATATCAAATTAGAATGGGCATAAAAATTATGGTCAAGGCATAAGGGTGTGTTTTGCCAAGCACACTCTTAGCAAACACAATTTGAGTCAGCTAGGCCTAAAGCCCAGACTCGGCCCACTTTTTTTTTTTCTTTTTGGGGCTGGATCTAGCCCAGCCATGCGTGAAAGGTTCACGCATGCATGCAACAGTAAGCAGTTAATTATTTTAGCAAGGAAGGAAGGAAACTTACCTAGGCGTGCGGCTACTGGAGGCGAAGTCGAGGGAGACTGGGCTTAAAAAATGAGGTTGAGGGGGGCGGGGGCTAGTATAGGGTTTGCCGCCCCCTTCCTTTTTTATGTTTCTCTCTTTTAGGGTTTCTGGTAATGGCCTCCTCTTGGAGTCTTTTCTTTTAGGGTTTCTCTCCCCTTCCCCTTTTTCATACCCTGAGATCTGTATTTATAGTGCCAAAGTCTCTTCGCGTGTGAGAAACCAAGTTTCAATCAAACTCATTCTCTTATTTGAAGTTTGAATTTGATTCAGAATCAAATTTGAAAGCGGATAACTATCATTATCTTGAAGATAAGGATTATCTCGAAGATAGGAATTATCTTGAAGATAAAGATAGAATGACAAAAGCACATTGTAGTCCTTAATTTTCACGAAAGTTGACAAATCACACTTTTTATCGAAATAAATCTCTGATCTTTTAATTTTTCATTTTAAACCCTGTAAAAATTAAATTAAAAGCCAAATGGCCAAAATTGGGTTACAACATCTATGAACTTCATCGAAGGGTTACCCCTATCCAATATGTATTTGGTAATCTTAGTAGTGGTAAACTGACTGACAAAATATGCCCATTTCATGGCATTGGTCCACCTTTATGTAGCTTCCAAGTTGGCCCTAGTTTTCTTATAGACAACACTGAAGTTACATGGACTTCTTGAAATTATAGTGACTTATAAAGATCCTATTTTTACCAATAAATTTTAGAAAAAGCTATTCAAGGTTCAAAGAGTGAATTCACTAATGTCTACTGCCTACCACCCATAAATAGATGGTCAAACTAAGATAACTAACAAGACCTTAAAAAACCATCTACGATGTTTTGTAGGTGATAACCCTAAAATATAGTCTAAGTGGTTGTTTGGTAATGTAGTTGCGTGTGAGGTTGAGAGCGAGCCAAAAATATGTGTTTGGTTAAGTTAAAACTTGGTTTTGTTTTGGTGGGACCCACTATAAATTGAGACTGCACCCAAGGTTTAACAAAAGCAAAAAAGTTGAGTTTTGCAAACAGCAGCTCACCTTAGTTTTTTAATTATCCACCGACAAACCAATTTAGCCACAAAACACATATTTTTGAAGAGAAAAAAAACCCATTGGAGGAATGTCAAACTTCCTAGAACCTCGACGATTCCTCTAGAAACAGAGGAAAAATAAGAAGGACCGTTGTCCATCGGCCAAGTAGCTCCCTCAGTTCACCACCGGCCTCCGTCGTTTTGACCGCCTGCCAAACATCACCGCCGCTAGGGCAGCCTGCTCCTCCCCTTCTCCTTCTCTTTCTCATTTTTCTTCTTCCGCTGCATTTCCCCGTCTCCACTATACTGTAAAATGAACAATGGAGAGCATCTCCACTGTTTATAGGCCAGACCGGATGCGACCCAAACCTAAATGTATTGGACCGGGTCCGACCTAGTAAAATAAAAAAAAATCCAAAATTGTTTTCTAAAAAATCCTTTCCTAAAAAATTTGTGATTTTCTGGCATATTTTTCCATCAATTTTGCATAATCTAAAAACCATAAATATCATAACCAGTTTATGATCATCCATTAGGGTTTGACCAAAATATCAAAAACCTTTTTCCAATCTTTTTTCTAGTGTCCAGACGTAAACTTTAATATTTGTGGGGTAAAATTACACGATAAAGTACACCCTTAGATATTGTGTTTTATTCAAAAAACTAGTGTTTAACATTATTCAATGGCACTACATAATTACATTAGAAAGAGATCGCATGATGACGTAGCATTTGTAAAATTTGATCGCAATTCCAATTTTGTTTCTAATGATATTTTACCTGATGTTATTGCATACTCAGAAAGTCATGGAAACTGTAGTTTTTGTCAGATAGATTTCGTACATGATGGATTGTAGATAGTTTAATGGAACAATAAAAAATACTTTATATAAAGTATTGTTTATTTCATGATGTAATAGCAGTAGTTAAATCTACAATATTTCAATTAAAAACCATCAATATTAATATATGTATTTTTTAGTTATTTTATAACCTCAATTTGAAAAGCATTATTAACCAAACACGTTAAACTACTTTTTGTTCAATCTCAATTTCAATCACAGTTTTAACCAAACATATATTTTACCAAACCAACCTCGACCAAAAGTACTTTTTATAAAACAATTATTTTCAAACCACAACCACAAAAGCTACCACAATACCAAAACATCCTAAATGGTTGATAACAGCAGAATGGTGGTATAACACCAATTATCATTTTCCCTACAAATTTCTCATTGTGAAGCTCTATATAGGTATAAGCCTCTTACTTAATTAACTATATTTTAGGGACTACACAAAACCAAGTAGTTGAGGAACATCTCAGGGACAGATCCATAATCAAACAGAACATCAGAGCTAATCTATTGAAGGTATAAGATAGGCAAAAGCTACATGTCGATAAAAAAAGGAAAAAAAACATGAATTTAAAAAAAAAGGATGGGTGTACCTCAAACTCCATCTGTATTGCCAGTTAAGCATACAATAATGAAAACTCAAAAATTAGCTTATGATTATTAGACAAAGTTGGAAGTGTAGCTTACTTTTGAAATTTCTAGAAGATCCGCGAGTACATCCAACCTTCCATGTGTCATTATTGAAGAAGAAAATCAGAAAAAAAAAAAGTTAGTGTTGAACCTCAATTATCTTTATTTTGGAAAGGTTTAGCCCATCCAAAACTAGAAGAAATTTTAGGGTAATGTGAAAGATTTACCCAAAAAGGTTGTAAAGGAGAAGTGATTTTTGAGTTTTGAGGGATGTAATAGGGAAGATGCTATTTGGGTGACTAAGAAATGGCTTAAGGAGAATTATCCTCACCTTGAGGACAAAGATCTTAACAGGGGAAGAAAATGTAACAAGATCTTAGTTGCAAATCTTACAAAACGAAAATTGAGAATAAGAGTCATGTAGACAAATAAGAAGAATAATCAGAATGACTAAAAGAGAAACCTTAGGGTTTAAATACTAGGGATCAATGGTGGAGATTTGTAGGAAAATGAGATGATGACACTTTCCCATCTAGTGCTTTACAATCGACCTCTATTCTTTCTCATAAATAACTCTACCATTCAGTCCAATTGGCCTAACCCTTCTTACCAACTTGAACCACATGGTTCAATCCTTTGAATTTGAATTTTAAACCCATTTTATCCGGTTCAATCAGACTACTTAAAGAAATAAAAAGGAGCTAAAACTGAAGTTTCAATTCTAGTCATTTGGAGGCCTAGCCACCTTAATTTGGTCACAAATTCTTTTCTATATTTCAAATTTATCCTTTAATTTATTGTATTTAATTTCCAATCTTTCAATAAAGTTAGCAATTTCATTCCGCAATCTTCATTATTTATGTTACAATTATATTATATCACATAAAATTATAAGTATTTCCTTCTAAACTCACTAAAGTTAGAAAGAATTGTTAGGTAGTTGTTGCCTCATCACAAAATTAGTCCTAAAAATATCTAATTGGAAACAAGCACAACCAAACCTATTAAGTAAATATTTTAAACATCATTCATCATAATTTACAATTAGTAACATGCCTATATTTTTATAGACAATCATACGTATCATTAAAATTATAGTTAAATTGTCGTGTGTATATATCTAATGAGTGTTTTTTTTTTTTAAAAGAGTGTTTTATGAATACAATAAATCCTACTAAAAATATATAAAACGAGATGACATACCCGCGCGCTGCTGCGGGCTTATAAAACAAATATACTTGATAATGTTATAATTGTGAACCAGCGCTAGAAAAGTAATAGAAACTAAAGGTATGATGGAGCCGATATTTCATGACGGAAAAAAAAGTTGTGTTCGTGATCAAAAACTTAGAGACTGAACAAAATGATTTGTAGCAATCTACAGTGTTTTGTAAGAAAAAATACAGTGCTTTAGCCACATGATTTAGCTTTTCTGTTAATAAAAAGAACAAAAATTACAAAGCTAAATTCTTTACCAACTTAATATTAAAACAAAAACCCAACAAAGATAATTTTGGAAGGAAAAAAACCCGTGAGAAAAAACGTTATAGCAATTGACAATATTTTGTGAGGAAACCTACTGTGCTTTCCCCAATAAAATAAAATAAAAATCATTTAGAGAAATATTGAATCAATCCACAGTTTTTTGTGAGAAAAACTATAACGCTTTCCCTATATGATTTAACTTTATTGTAATTATAATTCTTAACCAACTCAATATTCAAAAACAAAATCGACAAAGATAATTTTGGAAAAAATCATAAAACAATCATATGGGAAAACATTGCAATAATTCACAATGTTTTAAAGAAAAACAAATTACAAAGCTAAATTCTTAATCAACTCAATATTAAAAAAATCAAATCGACAGAGACAATTTTAGAAAAAAAAATAACAAAAAAAAACACCAAAAAAAAGAAAAAAAAAACCATGTTGGAAACATTGTAGCAATTCACAGTGTTTTGTGATGAAAGCTACAATGCTTCCCCACATGATTTAGTCTTATTTGTAATTGTAATTCTCAACCAGCTCAATATTCAAAAAAATAAAATTGACAAAGATAATTTTGAAAAAAATCATAAGAAAAAAAAAACCATGTGGAGAGACACTGTAGCAATCCACAATGTTTTGTAAGGAAAACTACAGTGCTTTCCACACATGATTAAAATTTATTACAAAGTTAAATTCTAACCAACTCAATATTAAAAAAATAAAATCGACAAAAATAATTTTTGAAAAAAAATATTACAAAAAGAAGAAAACACAAAAGAAATTGGAAAAAAACCATATGAGGAAAAACTGTATCAATCCATAGTGTTTTGTGAGAAAAAACTTGTATTTACTTGTAATTGCAATTCTTAACCAGCTCAATATTTAAAAAATAAAATTGACAAAGATAATTTTAGAGAAAAACATAACAAAACAGAAAAAAACCTTGTGGGAAAAAAAACTGTAGCAATCCACACTAATTTGCGAGGAAAGTTATATTACTTTCCTCACATATTGTAACTGTAATTTTTAATCAGCTCAATATTAAAAACTAAAATCGAAAAAGATAATTTTGGAGAAAATCATAAAAAAAACAAAAAAAAAACCATGCAGAGAAATACTATAGCAATCAACAATGTTTTAAAGAAAAAAATTACAAAACTACATTCTCAATGAACTCAATATAAAAAAAATCAACAAATATAATTTTGAAAAATAAAAAAATAAAATAGAAAAACTACGTGGAAAACACCGTGGCAATCCACAATATTTTAAAGAAAAAAAATTACAAAATAAAATTTTTAACTAACTCATTATTTAAAAAGTAAAATCAACAAACATAATTTTGGAAAAAAATAATAATAAATAAAAAAAAGAAAAAAGAGGAAAGTTGGAAAAAAAAAAAAGGAAAGTAATTTTGGAAAAAAAAAGGAAAAAATAAATGAAAAAAAAAGAAAAAAGGGGAAAGTTGGGAAAAAAATAAAAAAGTGCCAAAAAAAAAAGAAAAAGTGAAAAAAAAGAAGAGAGGAATGAATGGTGAATTACTATTGTAATCCACAGTGCATTGAGTGTGGGTAAACAACGATTTCCCCACACCCTTAAAAAAATAAAATAGAAAAATTATGTGGGAAAACAGTATATCAATCCATAGTATTTTAAAGGAAAAAAATTACAAAGCGAAATTTTTAATCAGCTCAATATTTAAAAAGTAAAATCAACAAAGATAATTTTAGAAAAAAAAAGAAAAAAAGAGGAAAGTTGGAAAAAAAAAGAAAGTAATTTTGGAAAAAAATTAAATGAAAAAAAGGGGGAAAGCTGGGAAAAAAATAAAAAATTACAAAAGAAAAGAGGAATGCATTATGGATTAATATTGTAATCCACAGTGCATTGAGTGTGGGTGAACAATGATTTCTTCACACCTTTTTGAAATAAAAATTGAAAAAAAAAAGAAAAAAAAAAGAGGAAAGCTGGAAAAAAAAGTAATTTTAGAAAAAAAATAAAATAAACAAAAAAAAAGTGGAAAGTTGGGGGAAAAAATGAAAAAGTGCAAAAAAAAGAAGAAAAAAAACCATGTTGGAAACACTGTAGCAATTCACAGTGTTTTGTGATGAAAGCTACAGTGCTTCCCCACATGATTAAAATTGATAAAGATAATTTTGAAAAAAATCATAAGAAAAAAAAACCATGAGGAGAGACACTGTAGCAATCCACAATGTTTTGTGAGGAAAGGTACAGTGCTTTCCCCACATGATTAAGCTTTATTACAAAGTTAAATTATAACCAACTCAATATTGAAAAAATAAAATCGACAAAGATAATTTTTGAAAAAAAATATTACAAAAAAAAGAAAACACAAAAGAAATTGGAAAAAAACCATATAAGAAAAAACTGTATCAATCCATAATGTTTTGTGAGAAAAAAACTTGTATTTACTTGTAATTGCAATTCTTAACCAGCTCAATATTTAAAAAATAAAATTGACAAAGACAATTTTAAGGAAAAACATAACAAAACAGAAAAAAACCATGTGGGAAAAAAAACTGTAGCAATCCACACTAATTTGCGAGGAAAGTTACATTGCTTTCCTCACATATTGTAACTGTAATTTTTAATCAGCTCAATATTAAAAAATAAAATCGAAAAAGATAATTTCGGAGAAAATCATAAAAAAACAAAAAAAAACCATGCAGAGAAACACTGTAGCAATCAACAATGTTTTAAAGAAAAAAATTACAAAACTAAATTCTCAATGAACTCGATATAAAAAAAATCGACAAATATAATTTTGAAAAATAAAAAAATAAAATAGAAAAACTATGTGGAAAACATCGTAGCAATCCACAGTATTTTAAAGAAAAAAAATTACAAATTGTTTTTTTAACTAACTCAATATTTAAAAAGTAAAATCAACAAAGATGATTTTGGAAAAAAAAGAAAAAGTAAATGAAAAAAAAAGAAAAAAGAGGAAAGTCGGAAAAAAAAGGAAAGTAATTTTGGAAAAAAAAAAAGGAGGAAAGTTAGGAAAAAAAAAGAAAAAGTGCCAAAAAAAAAAAGTGAAAAAAAAGAGGAATGAATGGTGGATTACTATTGTAATCCACAGTGTATTGAGTGTGGGTGAACAACGATTTCCCAACACCCTTAAAAAAATAAAATAGAAAAATTATATGGGAAAACAACATAGTAATCCATAGTATTTTAAAGGAACAAAATTACAAAGCGAAAGTTTTAACCAGCTCAATATTTAAAAAGTAAAATCAACAAAGATAATTTTAGAAAAAAAAGGAAAGTAATTTTGGAAAAAAATTTAAAAAAAAGAAAAAAGAGGGAAGCTGGGAAAAAAAATGAAAAATTGCAAAAAAAAATAAAAAAAAAAAAAGGAATGCGCTGTGGATTAATATTGTAATCCACAGTGCATTGAGTGTGTGTGAACAGTGATTTTCCCACATCTTTTTGAAAAAACAATTGAAAAAAAAGAGAGGAAAGTTGGAAAAAAAAAGTAATTTTAGAAAAAAAATAAAAAATAAATGAAAAAAAAAGTGGAAAGTTGGGGGGAAAAATGAAAAAGTGCAAAAAAAACAAAAAGAAGAAAAAGTGACAAAAAAGAGAGGAATGCAATGTGGATTGCTATTTGTAATTCATAATGTATTGGGTGTGGGTGAACAGTGATTTCTCCACACCCTTTTGAAAAGTTCGGAAGAAAAAAAAAAGTAATTTTGGAAAAAAAGGGGGGAGTTGAGAAAAAAAAATAAAAAAGTAAAAAAAAATGTAAAAAAAAAAAAACACTATTAATTACTATTATAATCCATATTATATTAGATATGGGTGAATAGTGATTTCCTCTTTCGTTTTATGTGTAATATAATAGCCACCCTATCTTTTGATAATTAAAAAATAATAATAATCACAACACCAATATTCGTACGAATAGACTTTTTCTTTAGCTACACATTGATGACTATGATTTCGTGGAGGATACGTGGCAATATTTTACTTGAAGTTCCAACCGCGTAAAATATGTCCGCGTAAAGTCCGTATCGCACGCGCAACTATTACTAGTTTGATAGTTTATGTCCACGTTTATTTTTGCGACAGAAATAATATTCCTATAAATTTTAAATATTTTTACTTAGAGTTAAATTTTTTTAATTTGAATATTTTGATAGAATAATATCAAAATTAAATTTTTAAAAAATTAAAAATGTTATTTTAATATATTTTTAAATAAAAAATATTTTAAAAAAACATATAATTGTTTTTTATATACAATTGATGGTATATTTAAAAAAATTGACTTTGGGTCAAAATGTTGCAAAGGAACAGGATTGCATAGACCGTTAAAGGCTCTGGCGCCATAGATTTCACTCTTATTTCGCTGCTCATGAAATAACAATTCTGTTACAAAAATAGAAAGCAGATAGCAAAAAGAAACCGAAAGTATTTCTTGTTCCGTTCCGTTCTATAGAATCTAACCAAGCGTAACCTAAGCTGCCCTTTTTTGTTCGTTTACCACCGTAAAATTCAAAAGCAAGTGCATTGAAACTTCCTCGGATTCCTCCGTTCTTTCTCGGCGGCTGCTGCTTCGAATAAGAAATTAACACGTTCTGCTTTTTATTAATAAAGTTGCTTCGTAGAAATTTCTGCTGGAGTTTTGTATTTAAATCAAGGTTGTTTGTTTGCATTGAGGAAAGAAAGAAAGGAAGAGAAGGATGGAGAGGTTAGTGAGTGGGGATTTTGATGTGAAAGCGAAGCATTCATCAGAGGAAGCGTTGCAGAAATGGAGGAAGTTATGTGGGGTGGTGAAGAATCCTAAGAGAAGGTTTCGTTTCACTGCCAATCTTTCCAAGCGATATGAGGCTGCTGCTATGCGTAAAACCAATCAGGTTTATAACTTTTCTTCTTCAATTTCTACACTATCATTCCTTCTTCCTTTCTTTCTCTTATTGTAATTGTATAGGCTATGATTACAGTATCTACAGACGTTGGACACTTGGACATATGGGCATGGGCCGAAGGGATTTTGAAAACAAATAATAATAACCGATTCGGACAATGCTATCGAATATGATATGGGAGTCCGAGCAACATAGGGTATACATGTATAATCCTTAATTGAATCATTGATTTCCATTGGTGTATACTAATGAGATGGGCACCTATGTTTTTTATACAAATATTTGGTTTGATTATCTTTATCACATTACGTCCTTAATCAGTAACTTTAATTTGTCATGTTGGTGAATCGCTTAATAATGCATCAGTATTTTTTTTTTTCCCAATGTAATTTGTGGAGCATGAAAATGAATGCCTTTTGTTTTGTGAAAGTGAGATATATATGCTCACTTTTCTTTTTTCTTGTTTTTTCTCTTATATTATATTAGGAGAAATTAAGGATTGCTGTTCTGGTTTCCAAAGCTGCGTTTCAGTTTATCCAAGGTAAGCTTCTTCGGATTTGAGATAATTATGCTTTTTTTTTTTTTTAATTATAAAGTTCTATAGCCTCTTCTTATCTGCTAATAATAGAATGTTCGCAGGTGTCTCCCCAAGCGACTATAACGTACCTGCAGAAGTCAAGGCTGCAGGTTTTGACATATGTGCTGACGAGTTAGGATCAATTGTTGAAGGCCATGATGTCAAGAAGATCAAATTTCATGGTGGGGTAACTGGTGTTTCTGAAAAGCTCTGCACTTCAATCGTTGATGGGCTAACCACAACGGATAGTGATCTACTGAATCGTAGACAAGAGATTTATGGGATCAATAAGTTTGCCGAGAGCCAACCTCGGAGTTTCTGGATATTTGTTTGGGAAGCACTTCAAGATATGACTCTTATGATACTTGGAGTGTGTGCTTTTGTGTCTTTGATTGTTGGCATAGCAACAGAAGGATGGCTAGAGGGAACCCATGATGGCCTTGGAATTGTTGCAAGTATCTTGTTAGTCGTGTTTGTGACAGCTATAAGTGATTACCGTCAATCGTTACAATTCAGGGACTTGGACACAGAGAAAAAGAAAATCATCATTCAGGTCACTAGAAATGGATTTAGGCAGAAATTGTCAATATATGATCTGCTTCCTGGTGATATAGTGCATCTTGCTATTGGAGACCAAGTACCTGCTGATGGGCTTTTTGTTTCAGGATTTTCTGTGTTAATTGATGAGTCGAGTTTAACTGGTGAAAGTGAGCCAGTAATGGTAAATTCTGAAAATCCTTTTATGCTTTCTGGAACTAAGGTCCAAGATGGATCATGCAAGATGATGGTTGCCACTGTTGGGATGAGAACCCAGTGGGGTAAATTGATGGCGACTCTAAGTGAAGGAGGCGATGATGAAACTCCACTGCAGGTAAAACTGAATGGAGTGGCAACCATTATTGGAAAGATTGGCCTTTTCTTTGCTGTAGTGACTTTTGCAGTTCTGGTACAAGGGTTATTTAGCCACAAGTGGCAAGCAGGGACTTACTTTCGCTGGTCTGGAGATGATGCACTGGAGATATTGGAATACTTTGCCATTGCAGTTACAATTGTTGTTGTTGCAGTTCCCGAAGGGCTACCACTAGCTGTGACGTTGAGCCTTGCATTTGCCATGAAGAAGATGATGAATGATAAAGCACTTGTTCGACATCTGGCAGCTTGTGAGACTATGGGGTCCGCAACAACAATCTGCAGTGACAAAACTGGGACACTAACTACTAATCACATGACTGTTGTGAAGTCATGCATTTGCATGGAAGTCAAGGTAGTTGACCAACCTACTAAGGCTGCTAGCTTGGTCTCTGAAATGCCTGTTTCTGCTGTAAAACTTCTCCTGCAATCAATATTTAACAACACTGGAGGTGAGGTTGTTGTTAACAAAGATGGTAAACGTGAGATTTTAGGAACACCCACCGAGACTGCTTTATTGGAGTTTGCCTTATCCCTGGGTGGAGATTTCCAGGCAGAGCGACAAGCTGTGAAACTTGTTAAAGTTGAACCTTTCAACTCCACGAAGAAGCGAATGGGGGTAGTGATGGAACTTCATGAAGGTGGTTTGCGAGCCCACACCAAAGGTGCTTCAGAAATAGTTTTGGCTGCTTGTGACAAGGTGATCAATTCAAATGGTGACATTGTTCCCCTGGATGAAGAATCCACTAACCTCCTTAAGGATACAATCGATCAGTTTGCTAATGAGGCTCTTAGAACTCTCTGTATTGCCTATATGGAACTGGAAGGTGGGTTCTCCCCTGAGAATCCTATGCCAGTTTCTGGTTATACTTGTATAGGGATTGTGGGTATCAAAGATCCTGTTCGTCCAGGAGTCAAGGAGTCTGTTGCAGTATGTCGTTCAGCTGGTATCACTGTACGAATGGTTACAGGAGATAATATAAATACTGCAAAGGCTATTGCAAGGGAATGTGGGATTCTTACTGATGATGGTATAGCAATTGAGGGTCCAGATTTCCGAGAGAAGAGCCTGGAAGAATTGCTCCAACTAGTTCCCAAAATTCAGGTGTCATTTCACTTTCTTGTCTATCGAATATCTAACTGCAAAAAATTTATTGGCAATGAAAAGAGTTTGTCTCACCAAGACTAACAAATAGGAATTCATTTGCAGGTGATGGCTCGATCTTCACCTCTTGACAAACATACACTGGTGAAACATTTGCGAACGACCTTTGGTGAGGTTGTTGCAGTGACTGGTGATGGAACAAACGATGCTCCAGCACTCCATGAAGCCGATATTGGTCTAGCAATGGGCATTGCTGGAACTGAGGTGAGTTTATTCTGGTTCTTTCCAGGAACCCAGCCCAACATCAATCTTTCTGCCATCCATAGAATAGGCAAAACAGTGCTAAAGCATGGCTTTCATGCAAAACATTTTGATTCAGTTGGCCATTTGGATCAGATAACTGTTCCCTGTATCTCTTAAAGATATCATGCTGCATTTTGTGGAACCTCTTCCTTGTACATGGTCTTGCTTATAGGAATTGACATTGTATTAGTGTTAATGTCTACCACATATTTAACAGTTAATATGTGGTCCACCTAAAGGTTGATGAAAAGTTCCTTGATTTCTCACATTGCCCTTTGTTATTTTTCACTGAATCCATTGGCTTTATGTGTTAAGAGCCGAGGTAAGTATTTTTGAGAATCACTAATACGAGAGAATGAGAACTGCATTATTCATAATTTCGTGGGAGTAAGTCAAGCCAAGCAAATAGTGGCCGGTTTGGTTTTAGTCATGGACCTCTAGACTTTTATGGAGTAGAAAGAGGTGCTATTCTTGTGTGTTTTTTTATTCAAGATGATAAGAACTTTTCAGTTCTCATCCATTAGAATTTCCAAAATTATACTGGGTCTTAATGCGGAGTTTGACTAATTGCTATTCGAACTTCAGGTGGCTAAAGAGAGTGCTGATGTCATAATTCTGGATGACAATTTCTCAACCATCGTGACAGTAGCCAAATGGGGACGCTCAGTTTACATAAATATTCAAAAATTCGTACAGTTCCAGCTGACTGTTAACGTGGTGGCCTTAATTGTTAACTTCTCTTCAGCTTGTTTGACAGGTATGTAACCAAGCCATATGCTGCATGTAGCTTTCCATGAATCACGTTTCTGCCTTTTGTTTTGCATTATAGAAACCATTCTCTTTCTTGCCGATAATTACTCGTCAAAATGTTTTTCAGGTAGTGCTCCCCTCACAGCTGTCCAGCTTTTGTGGGTAAACATGATCATGGATACCCTGGGAGCACTTGCACTTGCAACTGAGCCTCCAAATGAAGAACTAATGAAGCGTTCCCCAGTTGGAAGGAAAGGGAACTTTATCAGCAGCGTCATGTGGAGGAATATCTTAGGCCAATCTCTTTACCAGTTTATGGTAATATGGCACCTTCAAGCCAAAGGGAAAGCATTATTTAGTCTCGATGGCCCTGATTCTGATCTAGTCCTGAACACCCTTATATTCAATTCATTCGTCTTTTGTCAGGCAAGCTTTTCTACGAATCTCAAGACTATTAGATTATTTTTGAAGCAGCACTGCAGTCTGCGCGTCACATGTTTGACATTACAATAACAGTAAAATTTATCTTTGACTATCTGAATGCTTAAATTTATCTTTGAATATCTGAATGCTATATGTGGATACCTTAAAACTTTTACGGTAGATTTAACTCAAATGGAAATGTTATATTTCTTACTGAAAAGGATTAAGGGTATACTTGCTATGATCATGAATTAGTTTTACCATCAGAGTGGGAAATATAGGTTAATTAGCATTGTTAGAAGTGTTATTCTCTGAAATTAGAACTTACGAATTCCCTTCTCCTCTTCTTTTCCTTTGGCTCTCTTCTCTCCTAACCCATTTGTTGCTTCTTATGCCTCTGTATGAGCTGTGCAGAAGGAATGAGAATCATGTGCATCACTAGCTAGCTAGCTTCACCTTCTTTCCCAGATTTTATTGGTGATTTACAAGGCTTCATTATTTGCTAAATACAATACAATCCAATAGGTTTCAAGGGCACAGAAAGGCTGTCATTTCCAATTTCTTTAGCGTTGATAAATTTCCAGAAAACCTATTAACGCTAAAGAAATATCACAGCAAGGCTGTCAGTTCTATTGAGAAGGCTATTCATGGATGCCTAATATTCTCTCTCACCTGTAGCAAATATTCTGCTTGTTAATAAAAATCCTTCTCAGGTGTAGTTGATGCATCTCTTACATGATTACATGATGATATGGAATTGAACACTTCATCCATTTTCCTTTGCTGATACTCTTTCCTGGTTAAATACAACCTTAAGTTTTGGCCTAGTATTTATTGCTCGAGTGTATTAGCTCGCTAGGGAAGGCGATAATCATAGTTTGAACTAAGCTTCTAGTTAGCAGTATTTCCAATTCTTGCCTTGATAACTTGCACTAACTAAAAATAACTTCATTTGACTGTGCAGATATTCAATGAGATAAGCTCCCGCGAGATGGAGGAGATTGATGTTTTCAAAGGCATATTGGATAACTATGTTTTTGTTGCTGTTATTGGTGGCACTGTCCTTTCCCAAATCATAATCGTGGAATTCCTGGGAGCATTTGCAAATACAACACCTCTCACTTTCGCACAGTGGTTCCTTAGTGTGCTCATTGGATTTCTTGGCATGCCGATTGCTGCTGGTTTAAAGAAGATCCCTGTATAGATCGCGTTTCAGAGATCCCTTCTAAAACTGAAGTTTGGACAACGGGATTTGAGGAGGCCTTTTCAAGCAATGGAAGACTTGTGAAGTGCTCAGCATGTTGTCCAAGAAAGTTTCTTAATTAGTTTGTTGTCTACGAGACCAGGTGCAGAAATATTATTATCCTAGAAACAGTTTTCCAAAACAAATGTTCCTTGATCCTGACTTTTCTTTTACGTAGTGAATATTCCTGGCAACTAAAAAGATGGCAGCAATTTTTTCTTGAATCTTTTGATGGAATTTTGGTAGGTCTACACTCTACAATCATGTAATTGAACTTCTTCATTCATTCAATCAATGTACTAATTCGAAGTTTTTATTTTTAAAAAAATAAATTGTAATGGTTTTTGTTCGCTGGTTTTGAAATTTGGAGATGCTGCACGCATGTGTTGATGTCTGTGCATGTGAGTGTGGTGGTTTGCACAGAATTTGGTAGGAAATTGTGTTTCAATGACTGCATGCAGCCTGCATGTCACGACATGATCTTTAGATCCATGATTGGTGCACAGGAAAGTTTCATAAGCAGATTTTTTACCTATATTAACCCAAATATACAAACAATTTTTTTTTTAACTCAGTTAAAATTCTAGACAGCATTTGATTTCATAATTAATCTCATAATATAAATCAACATCTTAATACAATCCTCGATACAATTCAATAAATATAGAACACTAACTAGACTAAATAAAATAGTATTAATTACAAGTAAAAAAAAAGATTATAAAAGTCCAATAAAAACAATCACCGACAAAACTATAAACTTAAAAAAAAAAATAAGAGGGTGAGTTCAATAACTTAGTGAGTAAATAAATTTTAATATACACCTATAAGGTAATACAATAATGCAGAATATATACAAATGGGTTTCATAAGCAGGCTATAATAAGAAATAGCATAAGGTAAAGCTTGTTAGAAAATCAATATGCAGTGAGCATAACACTCAAAACTGTAAAATGATCAGTCATCACATGTTAGTGACTCTCCTGACCAATTAAAATTTAGAACTATAATGTGCATAAAGAATAACACTACTATCTATTAGCATGAATATTTTGATTGACATACCATAAGATCATAATCAAACAAAACATAATCATTTCTTAAAGGCTCAACTCATACAATCAACCAAATGATGAGCTATCAATTTAGATATGCATAATATCTCGTATCAATAAATAAATTTCAATAAGTGATTATGCTTCATCATAAACAAAAGATAATGAATAATATATATTTTACAAAAAGCATGATCAATTTCATATTAATAATTCAAATATTTATACTATTCCTGAATATTATTCACTTAATTGACTCAAAAGTACAAGGAATACAAAAGATATCAAAGGAATTTTATTGACACTCATAATATAGATTATCAGGAGTATCTGAATATATAAAAAGAAGATATACTCAAAACGACGTGAAGTAGATAATATAAGAGATTGCAACTTTAAGATTAGAGACCAAAATGTAATTATAAAACTGAAATAGATCCACCTGATTGATCCTAAACATATCATAAACTGACCGAATCTAAAAGAATCTATCAATCCCTACTGCTCGGTCAACCGGTCAATCAAAATTGACCAATCAATCAACCGAAACCATCAGGCAAACCAATCAACCAAAATTGACCAAGATTTCAGAATTCTGATCTACTAATCTCTTTAAAATTATAGATCCTTAAAATTTCAACTTACACCTCAAAAATCCATAACAATTTATTCATCAACTAACTCAAAAACACAAACTTCAAATCCCTAAAATCTTAACAAATTCAAAATCATAATTAATAACAACAATCATACATATCAAAGTATAAATCTTATCTTAAAAATCTATTTTCTCCAACTCTCTTCTCTTTCCTTTATCTTTCCCTCTCTTCTTCTTCTTCTTCTTTCTCTTTCTCTATTTCTCCCTTTCGGTCTTCTCTCTTTTAATTTTTTATCTATTTTTTTTTATTTTTCCTATTTATATTTATCAATTTTTATACAATTACCAAAGTGTCCCTCGCTTATTTATACCTAATGTTTACTCCTATAAGGGCTTTCATGTTAAGTTTATATTTTTCTTTTGAAAATATTACATTCTCCCACCTTATCAAAGTTTTGTTGTCGAAACTTGACAGAAATACTTGAACATTTACCATTTTTATTGAAAAGATAATGATACCCCTCGCGTATTTTTTCCTCGATCTCCCACATCTCTTCCTCACATGAATGACCTTTCTTCTTCACTTTCACTGAAGCTATTTCCTTTTATCTATGTTTATTTTCTTATCGATCCATTATAGCTTCTAGTTACACCTTATAAGTCATATTATCACTCAATTCAACTGGTTGAACTTCTAATACATGAGATGGATCCAACATATACTTTTGTAACATCAAAACATGGAATACCGGATGAATAACTAACAAGTTTGGTGGTGGTTAACCTGTAAGCAACTGCTCCAACTCTCTCCAGAATCTTATATGGTTCAATGAATTGAGGACTTAACTTATCTTTCTTTCCAAACCTTAATACTCATGTAGTCGGTAACACATTAAAAAACACACAATCACCTGCTGAAAACTCTAAATCATATATTTTTTTATCCATGTAACCGTTTTGTCTACTCTGAGTGGTAAGAAGCTTCTCTCTAATCATCCATATCTTCTTTGAGGTAATCTAAATCAATTATGATCTCATTATCTTTTTCTCACTAACCTCAAACCAATAGACCGGTGATCTATACTTCCAACCATATAAAGTCTCATAAGGCGTCATCTTATTGCTAGCATGATAATTGTTGTTGTAAGAAAATTCTTCTAATACTCCTGTAGTCAGTGCTACCTTCAAAAACACACAATCACCTACTGAAAACTCTAAATCACGTATTTTCTTATTTGTGTAACTATTTTCTCTACTTTAAGTGGTTAGAAGCTTCTCTCTAATCATACCACAATCACCTACTGAAAACTCTAAATCACGTATCTTCTTATTAGTGTAACTATTTTCTCTACATTAAGTGGTTAGAAGCTTTTCTCTAATCATACATATCTTCTTTGAGGTAATCAAAATCAATTATGGTCCCATTATCTTTTTATCACTAACCTCAAACCAATAGACCGATGATATACACTTCCAACCATATAAAGTCTCATAAAACGCTATCTTAATGCTAGCATGATAATTATTGTTGTAAGAAAATTCTTCTAATGGTAGGAACCTACTCCAATAAACTCTAAAATACAACAAGCACTAAGTGATTCGATCCAACTCACACCAGAAGATCTGTTAGTAGTTCCACTAGGTCTAATCACTAGGGCTAGGGCAAAGAAGTTCAAGGAAGCCTTTAATTGGATTTTTGAAAATACATGGGACATGATGGACTACAAAGGAGAAACAACCGAAGAAGAGCAAACCTTAAAAATTTTGATTCATATTCAAAATGGGCTTGAGGACCATGGGTTTCGGTCATATGAGTAATTTCAGCATCAATGAGCTTGTTTTGTCAAGTATTTTATGTTTCCTAATCCAATAAGAAAATCATGAATTATTTGAGAAAAGAAAAGCCTAATCTATCAAGGAGATTTAATTGGAAGGAAAAATCATACTCTACCATGGATATCAAAAGAGGCTACAAATTAGGCTACAAAAATCATACTTTATGGTAAGCAACATTATAGGATAAAAATTTTAGAATATTTATTTTATTATTTTCAAGTTAATTAGATAGTTCTAAATTAAGTCAAGTGAACCCATTATGTTATCGTAAATGTTTATTTTCAAGAGTATAAATACTCTTTTTTAAGACTTCATTTTTAGATTTAATTCACATAAGATTTTTGCATATTAAAGCATAGAAAATAGGGATCTTTCTTGCTTGGTTCTTGATTGAGCTACACTCTTCAAATAATTAATCAATCTTCGTTGTGATTTTATACTTCTTGTGTTTGTCTCCAAGTGAGGATGTTGTGTGAGGGTTGTTATTATTGTCTTGGTGCCTTGGGGTAGGTTATCCATCATGTTAAGCTCAATTGTCAATCTTAAGCCTAAATTAGAAGATCTTGAGTTCGTAAATTGAATTATATTCTGCTAGGATTCACATCTGTTGGTATCAATCTAATCTCAGGTTATATCCCTTATAATTTGTCTCTTTATTTTTCTTGATTGCTTGCCATAAAGTTCTGGCTTCTTGATTAAAAAAAAACCTAGTTCTTTTCTTCTTCTTTTTTATTGATAGGGTAAATAGATGGTTTGTATGATTCCTCATCCTCATAATAATTAGGAAGATATGCAAAGTAAAAGCTCTTGGAATCTAGCCTCTTAATTTATCCATCTATGCCCTCCTCGAAACACGTAGATTTAAGAAACCTAACTCGGGAAAAAGCTTCTTACTAGTAAGGGTGATACACACTAAAAGAGCCCAATCTCTGAAATAGAACTTACTTTCCATAATAGTATACTGGTAAAAGGTGTAAGTTATGACTTGATCTATTAGAGTCAGAACACCTTTTTATCTTAAAAGAAATAGTACTCGATGAAACGATCCAGATTCTACATTATGTTATGGCTAAGGAGAGAGTTGCTCCACAAAGTTGGACATTCAGTTTTCTTACAATATTATACTAGAAAGAAAATAGAAAAAAAAGCCTTTAAAAAAGAGCCTTCAACTTATGAGAAATAAGTTTACATAGATAAGATAATTCAGTTTGATGTGTTTTTGATATTGTGATACATAATATTTTTCAAATGTGTTTTTCACTTAAAAGTATATTAAAATATTTTTATTTTTAATATCAGCATATAAAAATCATCAAAAAACACTAAAAAAAAAAAACATCAATTTGATACTCTTTCATGCTAAATATATTTTTAAAATGCACCAAAATACAAGTTAAAACACAATGTCAAACAACCTATAGTCATGACACCCAGGCTGTTCTTGGAATGCGGATCCTGTGCAGTCCAACTTCCTTGTCCAGTTTTGTGCACGCAGCAAACCTTGAGCTTCAGCAATCTCCTCCAGAAATCGTTTCTTTGATAATTACAGTCTAGCCTCGTGTTTGTTGATAGTAGCTGCATCAGCGTTCAAACTTCTCTCATCCATCTCCAGGGGACTTCCACCAGAATTCTTATTGCCTGTATCTGCAGTTTTATCATGGCATTCTCAGTCTGATAAGCTCACAGCAACAAGCACAACTGTTGCACTATTCTTCTAGTCAGGTATTGTATTGAGAAGAGGAAATCTCTCTAACAGTATAGCTCAAGATTCCAGTTTTTTTTTTTTTTTTTTTCTAGTTTGTTCTCCCTCAGACAGGACTCATCATGGTCAGCAGAGTAATTAGTACACTACTAACTGAGGTTTGAGACATCCTTGCCCAGCTTGTACTCTTTGAAGCTATTTCATGATGTTTGGACATGCTGCTAAGGCATTGCAATCGTATGACAGCCGTTTGGTTAAAGAACATGAACCTGTTAATTTATAACGGTTTAATGACCAGGAGTAATTTTGTCCCGTCTCAGAAAAGAACAGGAACGATTTTGTCATTTCATTCAACCTCTGCAGAATGAAATAAAATGGGATGCAACGCATATACTCAGCATAGAATTTAAAATATAAAATTTCTTACAGAAGTTCCATTTATTCTTTCATAGCAGAAAACCTCCCGGTTTCATAAAGATGGTAAAACCAAACATGGTCAAGCAACATCCTGGCACTGCATAATTTCTGCCTTGCATTTTCGTCACTCTGTTCCTCAATCCCTCTCTCGATCTGAGGGTAGATGTCTGGCAGAGAAGCCAACATCATATCCAGTTCATTCCATTCCCTGTCTTCTTCTCCAACTAACTTCACACAGACAAAATGTAGAAGTCCCAATACTACTCCAAAGTCCTTCCTTTCAAGGCCAACAACTGAGCCAGTCAATAAAATCACTCCAACTGCATCCAGAATGTTAAACTTCCCCTTCAATAGTGAAACTATCATTTCCATGAATTTCTTAAACGCACGGAATTCTTCTGGTTCGGAAGTTATATCATCCACCTCTTCTGGGTTAGCTTCTCTTATTTCATAAAGCTCAGTCTTTGCTAAAATTATAGGCCACGATGGATAACCAGACTTAATGCAATCTAATGCAGTTATATATGCGCTTGCTACTTGAGTCTTGTTTAGCATGCACGGAGATCCCAATGCAAGAATCAGATCAGGCAGCCAAGACTTGGCTGCAGCAACCAGGCCTGCTGCAAAACCAGAGCCCAAGTGCAATTCAATTGAGGTGATTAGATCAAGCATATCATTGACAAGATCAAAAGCTTCTGGCAGTAGTGGTGAAGTTTCACTGGTGTCACGAAGGATCAGATTGAGTAACTTGGCTGCATAGCTGAAGGAGCTCTTCAGACACAGAAAAAAATCTTTCAACTCATCCTCCTTAAATTGCAGTTTTTCACTAGATTGGTGCTCTAACGCAAAGATGATGTGTTTTAAATATGCAGACGTAAAGTTCAAGCACCTTCCATGAATACGAGATAGAAGGCCCATTGCAATGGAATCAACTATGAGCTTTAGCACTGCAGTAAGCATCTTCACCTTATTTGACATCCCCCTTTCTTTGGTAGAGAGAGATCCTACGTAATGTTAAAAAGTCATCGTTAAATAAAAGTGATTCCTCTCTCTAATGAAAAACAAAGAAGAATGATGGAGATGATAAAAGCAAAATATTGCATGATGAGATCTCATGTAAGACGCAGATATTCAAATTATAATGCTATTGCAGTCACTAATATTCTAAAATTGAACAGCAGCGCTAAAGGGATGGTGATTTAATTATATACTCTCCTTAATCACTCACCATCATCATTTGAAATAGATGCGTCTGCTTGAGTTTCCCCAATGTTAACTTCTCCGAGCAGCTTATCAATACAATTAAGAAGGTGATCCACTGTCTGGTCCAACACCGTCTGAAGAAAATGAAATTTAGAGGAAACAGAATTGAGAGCACATCAACAAACGTTTCCTCATTCTCAAAAATTGAAGCACGTATGTGAGCAACAGTCACAACTGACAAAGGAGCAGGTACAGTTAAAAAATGCACTCTATTAAAAAAATCCATGAAGATTACAAAGTCTGTTGTGATTACCACAGTTGTAAGATGAGAAAGATATACATGTATATTAGTACAGAACACCTAATGTCTATAGATGCCTACTATTAAAATTCAAACAACAAAAATACTTTCAATTAGCTCATTAACCAGGTCTTAAATCAACAACTGGCAGCTACAAATTATAATGCTTGTATTGATAAGCAACCAATGTCTGATTATGGTCCCCGCCAAAGTGGGATTCTGGGAGGAATATTCAAGAAACACAGTCCCGCTTCAAGATTTTGCATAAAGTGGCAGCTCTAAAGAATTAAACCAGCATGTTTGTGCTGATGGCATTGGGAAAATAGGGGACCATTGATTTCAGGATGTTACACTGTTTTCCATGTAAAGAATGATAAATTCCATTGCAGAACAAGAGATGGAAATTAAATTCAAGGTCTAATGTGAAGAAAAGGGACATTTAAATTTCTTGCAAAATAAAAAATTCAGGTATTGCCATAGAATGCAAGGCTAAGCAATACAAAACTTGCAAAATCACATAAGGATTGAATGATTTATTGGTCAAAGACAAAAATACAAGGGAGAGTCATAGAGAATAGAGACTTCAATAAAACAAAAGTGAAAGAAAAAAAAATACAACTTGCCTCCAAAATTGATGAAGAGTCAGTCCCCTCACTGTTCTTGCTGCCACTATCATCTGTACTAATGCTTATGTTTTGAAGACTCATATGCAAGGCAAGACCTGAATACGCCAAAACAGGTGATGTGTCCATATACTCGCAGGAGATGCAGTGCTCAATGCTGACCTCTGAAATGACCTTCAGAGCAAGAAATGACGATTCTAGAGCTTGGGACCCTAAAATAGCTTCCCGAGAGTCCTTAGAAACAACCAGGTCTTTAATCTGGCAAGCAATTCCAACAGCAATTGAGTAATCATACTCAAAAGTGGTTGAATTTTTCCCACCTACATGCTTCCTCTTGGCTGAGATTTTGACTGAGGACTTGCATTTCTTCCTTTTCCCAGGGGAAACTCTCTGCTTTGGTATTTCAACTCCAAATTTAACATGGCAACGATAGGCAGCTTTTTGCAAAAGCCTTGTTAAAGAATCGAACATATCATCAAAGCCACTATAAGACAACAATAATCTGTGAGCGGACCTTACTTTAGCTTGCATTTCCACATTCTTTGGTAATCCGCAACAATTAGTAACTAGGCTCATGCATTCTTCAACAAGCCCAGCAACATCATCAGGAGAAACAACGGAACAAATGTTGAGTACAGATGGTTGAGCATGCCCAGTGGATGCAGCAGCAAACAAGCACTTTACTTTTCCACCGGTGAAAAACTCTTTAAGGGCATTCTTATAGCAAGGCTCACTGACTAGATTGTTGCATAGGGAGGCAGCGGCAATAAGTAAACCCTCAATCTGATCTGCAAGTAGTTTTTCATTTGACAAAACCAAACCGATCAACACTCTGACAAGCTCCATGAGAGACTTAGGAGATGCCCCCTCTAACATGGCAAATTCACAAAACCTTGCACCAGCCATGGGAGACCTTTTAATAAGAGTAACACAACGATTGCATGCCTCTTCGATGCTAACTTTTGAGGGAAAGTATGATGGTATAAGCAATCTAGTAATCTTCTGTGCAACCTGAGAATGATCATTTGCAAGTGTTGATAATAACACATCTAAACCAACCACCTGCAGTTTTATAATAACAGCCAGCCAATGAGAGATATACTAATATAGTAAGAATAAACTCAACCAAGTAACATGAGAAAGATGCTAAAAACAATACAAAAATGTTAATGCAAAAGCAATACCTTATTAAATTGAAAGGATCGGATATCCCTTATAAGGAGGAGGAGATCCATGACAGCAGCACGACTAGAAAGAGCACTATCCAGGATCAGATGCCCCAATCTTGGTAGAAGAACTTTAAGAATTTCATGAGACTGTGGATTTCCAAGCAAATAAATGGTGCCATTCACCGTCGAAAGCCTAACCTCATTGCATATATCGTGTGACATGTCATCAAATATTTTTGTAAGCAGCTTTGTAATGGTTGATGAGGGGATGATTTCCCAAAATAAATGAAGGACACGAAAACAACCTTCTACTGCAACAACTCTTACATCTGGACAATCGTCCATGATCAATCTCTCCATTAAAAAGAACTGCTTATCAAGCAGTGTATCTTTTACTTCTTTCATGGCATCAGGATCTTCAAGAGGGAAAAAATCTAAAAGTAAATGCAATGCATTAAGACGAACATTTGAATTGGCAACCTGTCAAAACGTGCATAGAACAATCTCATAATTCTTTAATCAAATTATCTAAACCAACCAATAATGAATTAGATATGTTGAAAAGAACAATTGCATCCTTAAGATCAATTGTGTATGAGCAACAGCTACCAAGTTAATATTACATTTATTTCACATGCCAACACAAATTGCTATATGCTAGTTAATAATTTATTCCAAACAGATATATTATCATGAAATTCAAGTTTACATGGGATAAAAGAATTGGTTTACCTGGAGGGACCGAAATATCACAGGCTCGGCAAGCCGAAAAAGCAACTTTTCAACCCCATCAGTAATCCTTTGACTAACAAACCCACCCAAAACCCTCCTAACAGAAGCTGCAAACACCCTGGAATTCGCATATATCGAGCCCTCAATCAAACCCTGTAGGAACCCACCCTCAAACTCCTCCTTCAAAACCCCATCAACCCCTTTCCATGCCCGAAACAACACCACTCCATATGCTTCCAGGATGGACTTCCTACCAAATGCAATCTGAGACTTTATCATCGCCAATGCCTCCTTCATTAACTGCATACTCAACCCAAAAATAAACCCCAAGAACTTCCTCCCATCCTCAGTCTTCAAATAAATCGGCGCGATCACAGTCCGAATCAACAACATCTTCAAATCCTCAATGCTCTCATCCTCGAAATCAAACAAAGTAAAAGCCTCACGTAAAGCATAAACTCTATGAACGTCCACTTTCTTCTTCAATGTCAAAGACCGCGAAACCAGAAATGGTAAAGACTGTGAAATCAACATTTCTCTCCCCTGTAAATTCTCCCTCCAATAAACCTCACATAAATTCGATATCTCCAACAACAAACTCGAATCCGACTCAAAAAAGACCAAATTGTCATGAAGCAACTGAACAGATGGCAACAGATCCCGAGGCGAAAACACCTTCTTGGGATGCGAAACGCATAGAAAAGCAACGTGAGCAAGAAGGTGGAGCTTCTCGAGATTATGTTGTTGTGGTTGTTTGTGGAGGTTGAGAGTGGCTTCTTCATCCGTATTATTTTTACGGCCGGATCGACGGCGTTTTTTAGAGGGAGGGGGGCTGGTGGGGTGGCGGAAGGAAAGGATAGAATCGGAAATGAAAGTATGCAGAGAGGGGAGGAGAGAGGAAGATAGAGGAGAAGAGGAGGGGATAGAGTGGATTAAGGATTTGAGTGTTCGTTTTGAGGATTTGACTTTGAGATTGAGTTCTGTGGCTGCGGAGAGGAATTCCTGCGGCGATGAGTTATGGAGAGAAGACGGATGACAATGCCTCTTCTCCATGGAGGGAGAAACTTGGGATTCTAGAATTAGTAAAGGGAGTTAGAGGATAGAAATAAATGGAGGGATTGTTTGTCTTTGTTGTCTGGATCTGTTCATATTTCAAATCAAGGGTTCGGTTTCAAATTCTCAAAGCCTCCCGCCTATTACAGCATGCCTTAGTTTCTTTGATGAAGAAAAGACACAAAATATTTTTATGGGTTTTTGTTTTATTAAGCTCTATTGCGTTGGGTGAAAAATAAATTTTTTTTAAGTGGTTTTCAAGAAAAATAAAAATTAAAAAGTGAATTATTTTATAATATTTGGTAGTATTATAAAAAATAAATTGAAAAATATTTTTTAATGTTTGACTATATCATAAAAAATAAATTGAAAAATAACTTGTTAATATTTTTAAAAATATTTATTAAAATAATGAGAAATAAATCTTACAGATTAAAAAGTTGGATGAGAATGAAATTGTAAAAAATAATTTAATTTTATAAATTATCTCAAATAAAATAAATAATAATCAAAATAATAGAGATCAAATCTAACAGATAAAAAAAGTTGAAAGACGATGAAATTTAAAAAATATATAATTTCATAAACTATTTCAAATAATTTTTAACTACTTCTTCTTTATCTTTTCTACAAATCTTCTTTTGAAGTTAAAATTATTTAATAATTTTTATAAGCTTGTAATGTAAGAAATAAAGTAATAATTAATTTGTAAGAAATTATATAAAAATCAACAAATAATTTTATGTGTATTAGGTTCATATATTATGTTTCATGAAATAATCAACTTTATTTCAAGATTATGGTATTATCATGTGGTTTTAAAATATTTATTTAATCAAAGAATTTAATTTTACAGCATCCAATATTTAAATAAAAGATCAAATAGCTTTCCATGTCTATGTCTAGCTTTTAGAAAAATAAAATAAATAAATAAATAAAAGAGAGAGAGAGAAAACTGTAATTTTCTTCTTGTTAATCATATGCAAACCATCTTCTTCTTTTTTATGGTAGCAAGCTAATACTTTCTCTCACCTAACTTCTCTTTTCTACCAATTATTAGAGACCAAAATACAAATCAGATAAAATATTATTATTTAAACATAAATATTATAACACATTAGGGATTGAAATATAAAACAAACACTACTAAAAAAAATGTGTTTGCTAAGAACATTGTAATTGAATTTTAGAATTGTAAAATTTTTGCTCTTGGATATTTTATAAATATTTTGTTTGTTTTTAATTTCATTATTTAATCTCAATTTTTATATATTATATTTTTCAAATTGGTCCTAATTTTTTTGACTTTTATTTTTTTTCTTGGCTCTTTTTGTAAAAGTTTATTTTTTATCTCAATCTCATTCTTCTATCAAAATTAATGGTATATTATTTTTACCAATTTGATCCTTATTATTTTGGGTTTTTTGAGATCCTTTTTCTAATTTTTTTTTCAATCTCACCCTCTAACGAAATATAAAATTTATTTTGTATATCAATTTTAATCTTTATTCTTTGAAATGTTTTGTTTTGGTCCATTTGCTAAATGGATTTTCTTTTCAATTTCACCCTTCAATAAAATATTAAATTTATTTTCTATTATAATTTTGGTCCTTATTCTTTTAATTTTTTTTGTTTTGAATCCTTTTGTATAATTGAAAATTTTTTTTAATTTTATTTTTTAATATTTGATTGAATGAGAATTAAGTTTCATGGTTTTTCTAGATAGAGCGCATCGAGTCTAATGACTTGGGTCACAAGTTTGAATAGTTAACGCATGTTGATATTTTTTTATATTGGACTATTTTAATCTCATGATCTTGGTCATGGATTTTGTAAGATAACTTGAGTTGGCTCGGCCTTAATTACCGAAGTTACAAGTTTATCATGCTAACTAGGGTTAGCCAAGGATGATTTATTTAGATTCTTTTTTATTCTATTTCATCCTTCCATATTTAATGATATTTAATGAGTCAAGAATTGAGCTATGTCATTTTTCCCTTAATGAAACAAGTGTATGACCCGATTTGTAGATTTTTCTTCTTTTTTAAAAACATATTTGCTACACCTGAACATCATTTTTTATGAAAAAAATTAGTATGACCTAGCAGCGAAGCACAATCACCAAAGCCTTTTACATCTATAACACCAAACATCAGCCTATATTCCTTTTATATTTGAGAACTCTTTCGTAAGAGTACTTTAGAAGAACCAAACAACATCTTACCTTAAAGGTGTCTAATAAGTGATAGGATACGAGTTAGAATAAAACTATAATAGATCATTGGTCCGCCCTACATTGCTGGTCAAATCAATTTTTTTAGATTAAAAAAAAGAGTAAGCACTATTAATGTATTCTCTAGTAGGAAAAAAAAAATCTTAACCATATAAGGGTTAGTCTAATCTGACTCAATTGACTTGGTGAGTCCAAAGACAACTTAGACAACTAAAAAAGTGATAACAAAAATAAATGTTGTTAAAATCAAGCCCCAACAAAATGGAAGAATGTTTATCTCAAGCCACGATGACTTTAGAAAAAGCAAAATAAAATAAATAATAAAAGATCAATATAAAACAAATCAAATATTGAAAGATGAAATTGAAAAATAAAAAATTAAGTAATTAAAAAATAATAATAAAAAATCAAAGGATAAAGTTAAAAAAAAAAAAGTGCCCAAGATAAAGCTATGCAGGCCTTGGTGGCCCAACACGTTTGACTTATAATAAGAATAGCCTAAGCACGCAGGTTTACCATCCCAAGCCCACGGGCCTGGGCTCTGATATATATTTTTTTCATTTCATAAAAGGCAGATGACATATCATCTATCTTATTTTTTTTTAAAATAAAATAGAGCAAATGACGTGTTGCTTGTTGAGACAAATAACACATTGTCTGCTTTTCCTAAATTTTGATTACTAGGGAGGTCACCAAAAAATCAGGTCGGGGTTTTTCACATCAAAAATTCATTTAAAACCATATTTGTTTTTACCTAAAAATACACACAAAAAAAACATCTTAAAAACCTAAATAAATCTTTTTGCCTTAAAAAAACCTAAAAAAGATCCAAAATAAAAAACAACCTAAAACCCAAAAACTTTCTAAGGTTAGATATACTATCTCATATAATTTTGAGGTGAAATAACATCCTAGTGGAATTACTCTCATCATCTAAAACTCGTTGACAAAATAATTAATTATTCTGGTGTCATAAGCGATGTCAACTGATGTTTTCTCTCTCTACCACCAGATTCTAGTGACTTTCTTTCTCCAACATCAAATCAAGAACTAAAAAATAAAATAAATGAGGTTTTATATCAAAAGGGAATTTTTGGAAAACCAAAAGGACTAAAAATGGGTTTGTTGAAAAATAAAAGGACCAAAATTAATGTTTTGAGTAAATCTTGTAATGGCCATCAAGTTTCTTTGTGTTTTTTATTTTGGTTCCCTTCTTTCATTTTCACCATTTCCTAACAAATTAGAGCAATTGGTCTTGAATTTCATAACTGAAGGATTCAATCGAGTAGAAAAAAAGTTTGAGGATATAAAACAAAAAGCATCACTCCTTCAATCCATAATGAATTCTTGAAATTAAAAAAAATCAATTATTTTTTTAAATAAAAAATTGATTTGATGGTGTGTGAGTTTGGGTGGCCCAACACATCTGGTCCTTAATAAAAAAAGCCCAAGCATGCAGGTCTGCCAACTTAGGCTTGCTCACCTAAGCTTTGATATATTTTTTTTTAATTTTATAAGAAATGGATAACATGTTGTTTGTTTGTTTGTTTTAATAGAATATATGATACATCACCTCCTAGACAAACAACAATTGTCTATTATACCTAGATTTTGAACCATGTAATGTAATTAATGTTTGGAAACGCGGTTGAAATCGTGTTTTTTTAAAAAAAATTAAAAAGTTTAGTTTAAATTTTTAATCTACATTTTTAGATTATTTTAATATATTAATATCAAAAATAATTTTTTATTACATCAAACAATACATTATTTTACAATAAGTACTCCAACTGTGAACCGTCTCCTGGAATAGTCGTTGCAATTACTGCAGCCTAGAATACATTGTTGTACAATGCTAGGCTGGATATCCTAGGACCCCATGGAGGCATGTGGAAGGGTGGAGCCTCTGACACCATTTTGCCATGAATCTCAAACTCCCTCGTCCACCCTAAAAACAGAGGACTCCAACTTCATGATGATAGCATGGGCCCTACGAGCAACCATGGAAGAGAGCACAAATCAGCTTTCACCTGTATAACATATTGGTGAAAACAATGGCGAAACTTTGAGAAAGAATGACAACAAGATTGCTTTTTTTTACTTTTCAAGAGAGCGTTCCTGATATTGTGTTTTCTTTTTCGAAAAATAAAAACCAAGCACATAACTTGATAGCAAGATTCCTGGCTATTTGCAGGTCTCTAATTTAGGAAACCAGGGAAAATGCTGGAGATGTTTCAAAATGCTCCCAACTACATTGTAATTAGCAAAAGAATTCAATTCCTGACGCTTCCTGACCCAAAACACCCAACACACAGTGCCATTTAACAGAGAAAAGGAAACCTCCCACTCGTCAAAAGTCTAAACACATTAGCCTTTGTACACTTTTCAATGGTCCAGATGCAACTCAGGTACATCAAATCAATCAAAAACATTTCTTCATTCCTAATGGCTTTCAGCCTTCTGAAAGACCTAAGCATCCCAAGCATTGGTAGGGTTACAAGTGATGTACGTACACATCGCCCCCTCTGTCACAACAAACGGAAGAAAAACGGGAAGAAAAGAAATACAATATCTGAAAAGGAAGGTAAGCAATGGTGGGATTCTTGAAACCAAACAATGCTATAGACGAGCAGTCTTCAATGGTCGTCGGGGAGTCTCCTGGCCTTTCTTCACCTTAATGGCTTTTGGACTTCAGTCAGCTGCTTACAGCTTCTTACTGTAGGTTAAAGCTAACACACTTTTTTATTTACCTTTTCTCTATAAGCTTCTTGTTGTCACTTGGCTCATTCTTTTGTTGGGTGTTGGAAAATGAAACACCAATCCTCAAGTCCAAAACATACCGTAAAATGGCCACCAACACTCATTAGACATATGAACCAATCTATGAGCAATGATCCCTGTTTTTTCTTCTTCTTCAAAAAAGAAATCTTATTAATGAACCCAAGTCAATCCTTTAAAGACAGCATCAAACACTATGGCCGACAGATTTTCTTAGCTGGGCAAGTTTGATCACATTCATTAAATGTGAGGCTTCTTTTAATACCAGCTCCAGAGACGAGGGAAGAGTTTTCAAGAACATCAAATGAACCAGAATGTATTGCTGATGAATTAGGATAAAACACTAGTCTGGGTGTCTTAGCCTTTCCCATCTCTATTTCCTGCATTGCGATGTAACAGGAAAATACATTTTCCTGTTGCAAGGAAACATGGAATGAACATCAATAAGGCCAACCCATCTCTATTCGTTCTGTTCTTTAATTTAATTGACAAAAGATAAGATATCAAATACAGAATTGTTAAACAAAGGCAAGAAAGCTCACATTTTCCAGAGAACCCCATGATGAAATCATATCCATTTTCAGCTCTAACTCTTTTCTCGTTAATTGCCGATTGGATGCAGCTAATACTGCAGCGGCCGCGATAATAGATGGTCGATGATCAAGCAAATCGATCTCTACACAAAACATAGGATGCAAGAATTTATTAAACTCATGAATAAAACTTGGAAAACCAAGCGTTTTATGGATGAAGCAACGCAGATAAGCAAAGGGAGGGATGAAAGAAATTACTATACCTTTTATCATTGCCACAATAAGCTCCACAGCTCTAGAAACTGTCTCTTTTGGTGTAGATTCACCGCATGTTTTATGGATGAAGTAATGCAGATAAGCAAAAGGAGTGATTGAATTCATTCTCCATTCCAATGTATTCAATACCAACAATTCCATTCTCTGTATAACCTTATTTCCAAAACAGTAATCTTCCACCGGAAACTCTGATAAGGGTGGCACTTTACGCTCCTCCATCTTCGCTGCTAATGACAAACATGCCACCGATAATAACCGGATAGCCCACAATTTCCCTTCCTGTAGAAGGATAAAATAACATTCATTAATCATAAACATTCAAAATCAATTAGTAGTTTCTTATTTTGAAAAAGAAAGAAAGAGGTTTCTTACGTCAATAGATCTTTTTGAAACAAAACGGTCGAAGTAAGTGACAGAAAGATAAGCCGTATGAAATCGAAAACCGTAGATTGCTCTTGTCTGAAAACAGAACACAACACAAACTTTTAGAAACAGAAACAAAACAGAGAATCTGAAAAGGAGAAATCGAAAAACGAGAAAACGAATTACATTAAGAATCCATTCAATGGCATCTAAGCGAGCAAATTTTAACCAATTATGGCTAGTGATCAAGCAATCGTCAAAAGACGCATGACATCTGTATCCAAAAGTAATGGTCTCCCGCTCCACCAACTTCTCTACATATTCAACATCAACTTCAGTTTCTAAGCCGAAACGAGATCGGTCATGTTTGATGTTGCTGTGATCACTAATACTGTCGTTGAAAAAACAACTTTCATTCTCATGACACAAAAGACTTGACAGAGAGAGAGAATTGTCGAAGTCTCCCATATATTTTAGTTTGATTCTAATATCATGAAAATCTTAAGAGCTCAAACTGAAACATGGGATTTCACAGGATGATCTAACTGCTGAATCCACGCTGGTGAGACCGGGGAATTTTGTATACAAGGAGAAAGACAAAGGGAAGAGTAGAATCTGGCGAGTTGGGGAGTGAAGACTCGCGGGTTCGGTGCCGCCAAACTGAGAAGACGAGATATAAGAGTTAATTTTTAAGCGGTTATCACGTGCATACAAGCCTATATATGGTACGTATTGTATACTTACCGTGTATGTAGAAGGCTTGTATGCACGTACGTATAATTCGAATATCAACTGAGACTGAATTCTAATAGAGAATACTGCTAAACTTATATGGTACGTATTTGCCGCTTCGAATTTTTAAGATATTGTTTTAGCAAAATTTCTTAAAGGATTCATCCCATTTTAAAGGATTGATGCGGTGGTTAAAGATCTATGATATTTTTCTAAACTTTTGAGGTTTTATTTGTTTTCTAGAAAGTGTTTTCACGTAAATTTTTTTTTTATGTTTGATTATATTATTAAAAACTAGTTAATAAAATTTATTTTTCGGTCAAAGAAAAACATAAACTTTAGATAAGAAAAAATGTTTTTTAACTTAAAAGATTGGAAAATACTTTCCATAAAAGATTTAAAAACTAAAGTGTTACTATATATATATTACTAAAATACTTTAAAATATAATATTATTAAAAAATAATAAATTACTAATATATTTACATAGAAAATAATATATTAAGATATATTAATATACAATATAAAAGTATAGCAATTTGATATGTTAATGCATATAGTACTTTAATCAAGATAATATTGCTAGAAAATACATTCGAATATAAAACATGTTATATTACATAATAATCATTTATTTTAAATCATATAAATTGTGTTATAAAATTAAGATATTAGAGAAAAAAATTTATTTTCCATGCTCTCCAAACATCAAAAAATGGTTATATGTCTACAATATTATATTTAAAATATTTATATTATATGTATAGTTACATTGTATAAAATAAACTATATATAAATGTATGATATACTAAATTCTTTTTTTTCACCATTACACTTTTTATATGATGCGAACTCGAAGGGAACCCTTGAGCTTACATGCAAGAAAGAACAATCTCAAGAAAGCTAAAATCAGATTTTGTTGATAAAAGCTCAACACAATAATTACCTGAACCGAGACACCAAAATTATTGGAATAAAAACCCTCACCCAATGATTATAGAGAATCGTGAACAAGAAGTATAAGAAAAAACACTATAAAGATAATTGATTTTTGACAAGTCTAAAAGAAGTTATTGAAGAACCAAGAAGTATGAGATTTTCTCACACACATACAAATATTGTTATGAAATCAAAGTCTACAAAAAAACTAAAATACAAGTTAAATAACCATATTTATAATAGGTAAAAAAAAATCCTAAATAAGGTTGAAAAACAATAAAAGAGTTATAATAAAATAGAAAAAGAAATTCTAAATCAACAAGTAAACTAATATTATTTTTGTACAATAACCTTTTTGATGTCCGATCACTAAGAAATTTTAACTGTATATAAAACAAGACTTTTGAAATCTTCTAATAAAATGTCATTCCAATCCAATAATTTGATTGAAATTCATATTTGTTAATAAACATTGAGTCAAAAACTAAATATGATTTTCCAACGCTTGCATATGTCATATCATTAATTATATCTCATTATTTTTTTGGTTAAATAGTTATATTTAATGTTATATATGTGTTGGATAAAATAGAAAAGTAAAAATTAGAGATGATATATATCAAAAATATTTGCATTCCATCACTCTAAGTTTGCGAGAGTGATTAATTATGAATAGATGAGTACATACACAATTATGTGAGTGTTCCTAGGAAAAATTAGAGAACACAGAAGAAACAAGGACTCTTATAATTAAGATGTTAGGTTTTTGTTCTCGAAAATAAGCTGTCAGAGAAAAAAATATTTTTATAAAAAATAAGTTATTTTTTAATGTTTAGTTGCTTTAACCAAAAATTATTTATTGATGTTTTCTATATATGAAAATGGATGTAGAAAACGAGGATTTTTTAAAGAAAATAGATTTTACTATTTTGTTTTTTAATGCGGATAGTCAAAGACTTTTAGCTAAAGAGTCTTTCTCTAACGTGTTTATTAATGTGGGTTCTAATTTAATGTTAGCATGTGATGATTGTATAGTTTTATTTTTTATTTTTTATTTGTTTATTGACGTAGGTCCAATTGAGTGAGCATGTGATTGCTGTAAAAATTTTATTTTAAAAAAAAATGTTAAAGAGTGGTAAATGAAAGTGATTCTCATTTTATTATCTCAAGTTTGAATATATATATATAAAACTCAGTAAAAAAGAAATTTGACTCTGGTCTAGCTATCTAGAAGGGAAGTGGTAGATATAGAGGTAATTAAGAGTGTGATTACAATTATTTTTTAAAGTGTTTTTTACTTGAAAATGCATTAAAATAATATTTTTTTATTTTTTAAAATTATTTTTGATATTAGCGCATCAAAATGATCTGAAAACACCAAAAAATATTAATTTGAAGTAAAGAAAAAAATATAATTTTTTTTAAAAACGCTTTTAAAATGCAAAAACAAAAAGATTTATTGCTGAAAAGTGAAGATTATTATTTTGAAAATGGAAGATACCTTAGAGATTTGGTTTTGGCTTAAATAGTTTTGGAAATAATCCTTCGTGAATAAGAATGGATAGAAAAAGAAATAAAAAACTGTCTCGGGAGAAGGTAAGAGGGTATATGATAGTGTGGTGATGATTGTTTTTTAAAGTGTTTTTTGCTTGGAAATATATTAAAATAATATTTTTTATTCTTCACATAGCATATCAAAACAATCCAAAATTATTAATAAATAAATAAATTTTAAAAATAAATAAATTTAATTTTTTTTAAAATATAATTTCAAGAATCACGTTCTTTGACCCAGCTAAGGGAACGTTTGGGAACGCGGCTGCGACTGCGTTCCCAAAAAATTTAATTTTTTTTTTTACTAAAATTGAATATGGTTTGTATGTTTTGGATCGTTTTAATATGCTGATGTCAAAAATGATTTTTAAAAAATGAAAAAACATCATTGGCATGTATTTTGACACGAAAAGTTATTTGAAAAGCACCCGTAACCACACTGTCAAATACGCTCTAACTCTTGGCAATTACAAATATGGGAGCGAGACTACTGTATGGAAATACGGAGAGAATACATGCATGTTCATTGACACATTCATCATGAAAGCAAGAGGGCTTGCCTACTTCATTCATCATGGAGAGAATCGTTATTGTTTTCTCAGGGAAAAAGAAAAAAACTTAATTGCATTTAGACATTTCTAACACATTGCATTAGTTCCTAATCATCTATGCTCAAGAATGATGGTAAATCTAAAGGGTTGGCGTGAAGATTAAAGAATTTTATTTCCTTTCTTAGCTGTATATATGAGTTTAAAGTTGGAAATCAATCTCTAGAAGAATTTATTAAATACCTTATAATATACCAAATTGATGCGTGGTTAAGATTATATGAGAAATAATTTTTTTTTTATTAATATAGAAGTTGATCTGATAATTATTTACCCCAAGCAAAAAAAAAAACTTAATAATAATGGTTGATTCCCTTATTATTTTTCCAATAAACAGTATCTAAATAGGATTTTCGTTTCGTTTCTTTTTTTTTTTCAGAGAAAGGAAATAACATGTTTGAGAGTGTGGTTGCAGTTGTTTTTTAAAGTGTTTTTCACTCAGAAATGTATCAAAATAATATTCTTTTATTTTTTAAAAATTAATTTTGATATCAGCGCATAAAAATGATTTAAAAACACCAAAAACATATTAATTTGAAGTAAAGAAAAAATAAAAAAATTTAAATTTTTTTAAAAGCGTTTTTGAAACATAAAAACAAACAGTCATCAGTTAAATGACATCTTAAACAATCCTTTTAATGCTAAAAAAAGAATGTGTATAAAAAGTAGGAAGGCATTCACTAGATCAGATCAACACTAAATCACGACCACGAAAAAAAAATATTTCTTCTCTCTTGACTCAGCAAAATGGAAGGTGATTGTTGATTAATCTTAATAATTATACACTATAACTAAGAAAGATTAATACATTTAAAATTATGAAATATATAGTGTAAGAAACCATCCAAAGCCCTCAGCTTTTGACTTTTCTAACATGAGACCCTACCAAGAAGCTGGGGCTGACCAAACGGAACGCAGCTCTTCCCTCGAACGGGGGCCATCATAGATTTTGATAGAACGGAGAAATCCTTTTCTCAAGGAAATAGAAAACAAGAGAAAAGGAGAGAAAGGTCTGGCAGAACACTGTCACCACACTTTCACACATTTGGCAATACATCATAATTGTAATACTAACGAAGGACCCACAACTTTGATACAAGAGATTTGGAGGATTGGAAGCTTTTTGGCTAGCTAATTGGGGGCCAAAGTTATAGAAGCCAAAGAAAGCATTGATGATGGTGGTGGAAATAATTGCAGGGAGGAGCGTCATCACGTGTGAAAGGCTGGACCACTCCAGGCTGGTTGGTTTATAATATATACGAAGAAGAAGAAGAGGAGGAGGAAGAAGACGCTCCTCCTCTATCCAAAGTTTCTCCCCACTTACCCATTGAATAATAATTTGTATGAGGAGATATTCATGAATGAGGCACGCCAACATATTAGTATAGAGTAAAATATTTACATATGGCAATAAGGTGTTCGAGCTCGTAGGTTTTAGTGCTCTAGGACTAAGATCCTTTGACTCTTGAGACCTGCAAAAACCAAGATGGTCAGCAGCTTTGACTATATATATGTCTGTGTTTGTGTGATGTTTCCAATGCTTACAACGCAGAGGAATCACGATTCCAGGCCTCAGCTTTTATTCTATGAAATTGGGACTTCATATTTTTTCGGATTTGCTTCTAAACACTCAAATCAATAATTTAAAGAACAATTATATATTCAACTAGATAATTAACTATATAGAGTAAAAATATATATATGTGGGTAATTCCTAAGAACAAGTCAATGACATGTGATTAGTACTTAAAAGTGCATTCTCATTAAGGCTTTATATCATCGTATTGCACTAAAGTATCGTTAAATTCCCTAACTAAAGCATGTTTTATAATAACAAGTCTAATAATATAATATATCTTTAATTTATGGTAAATGCTTGTTTTGAATGCAGGTATATCTCACAATTCAAAGGATTGATTGATGTGATTAACAATTGAAAGTGAAGAGACAAAAAGAGGACTAGGCTAAGAGAAGAGATGCTGGTTCAATTTCAAACTGGAACACCATTCGGTTATTTGATCATAACTGGAGTTGTAGAACTCGGATTTAGGTCCACTTTATATGGATGGAAAGATAAGACATAGACCTAAAACTTTCATGAAGGGTCCAAGACTCAATTCTGCCGTTTTCAAGTTCAAATCTTAGCAACAACAGAGAAGTCGGAACCTGTCCTGCAGCTCAAACACTGTTCGGTTTTCAGCTCATATCTTGAGTTCTAGAAGTCCAAATGAGCTCTGGTTCTTTTTGTTGGAAAGCTGAGACAATTGTCCATAGCTTTCATGAAACAAAGGGCTCAAATTATAATGTTAGCAATGACGTTTTGGCCAGCCAACAATATCAAAAATCTGCCAACAATTTCAAGAACCAACAGCCAACAATGTCAAAAACCAGCCACCAAATCAATGGTTGGCCACCAACTATTTCCTTAGTCCACCAAGCAATAGTTCCACATCTTAGCCTATAAAAGGAGACATTTGCCATGTATTTAGATATATTATTTTTCAGATCAAAATCATCTTCTTGCTTTCTCTCTTTATATCTTTGTAATGTTCAAGTTTTCTTTCATGTTATATTAATCTCTTGTTTATGCTTTTTCATTTCCTTTCATATACTTAGTTAACTTATATCATAATCATGTTCTTATCTTGTTTATTTATGTTTTTCTTCTTCATTATGTTTAGCTAAGTTAATTATGTCAAGGTGAAAAGGTTTTACTAATGGTGTTAGAATAGGTATAATATAAACTCAACATGGACTTTAATGTTTATATCCAAGATAAATTGTTATTAGCATGTCTTATCTTTTTATCTTACTAATTCTTAATACCTTGCTTGTTAAATGGTTAATCTAGATTTATGTTGTATAACACTTGGTACATCGAATGCTTGATCCTTCATAGTTTTCGGCCGACATCGTTGTTATGATAGGAACTTGATTTGTTGTTAACATAAGCTAGCAACATGAATGCCTGATGATATTTATAAGTATGGTGTTACTTAGACAAGATAATTAATATGATCATGTTAATACTTTATAATGAGCCATTAATGATAAATCATCCGATTAGAACCTCCTTTGTGTGTGGTTTCTAGTTGAGTAATAAAAAGAGTTTATATTATATTTATTTGAAATACCATTAGTGAATCCTCTAACCTTGACATTTGTTTTTATCATTGTTTAATCCTTACATTAATCTTCCATCTCAAAGTTCTCATTAATTTCTTCCTCTTCTTCTTTTTAATATTATTATTACTACTATTACTACTACTACTACTACTATTAATATTATTACTATTATTACTATTACTATTACTATTATTATTATTTACATTCTTGTTATATGTTATGTACGTTAAGTATGCTCTGTGTTTGATCAAGGATCTTGACATTGTTGGTCTTGCCTTGTTCATTCGCATCAGAAATCTGTTTATATTATATAATATATCTCTTTGATCTTTTCATAAAATCAGTATATAGGCTGGAAACCTGTGACCCGATCTTTTAGATCATTCTCAGGTATAACAACGCCACGTACTGAGTATTATTATTACTATTACTATTACTATTACTATTATTATTGTTATTATTGTTGTTGTTGTTGTTGCATTGTTATTTATAATTTATACAATTAACCTCTCTGTGGTTCGACCCCGGTCTTGCCGGGTTATTTATTACTTCGACACTCCTGCACTTGGGAGAAGACATCAATCTTTTGGTCGTGTCAACATGTCAGTAGACCAGCCAAGAGCTAATATTGTGACCTATAGATACATTGATACCAAGTATAATGTGTGCAAGATGATGGTGGCTAAGTGGATATTTTGATGTTGTTTTTCAAGTTGTTTTTTTTTAAAAAAGAATTTATTGAAATATATTTTTTTAATTTTTAAAATTTATTTTTGATATTAATACATTAAAATGATTTAAAAACACACAAAAATAATTAATTGAAGACTAAGAAAAATATTCATAAAATTTTAAAAGCATGGTTGGACCGCAATGTCAAACAGAGTTTAAGTCTAGAATATTAAATGTTGTTATTGATCTCATAGACAATTATACGATCGATCGTTGACTAATAAACTAACCAACCATTAATAATTTAATCAATTAAGCTACTTGTCCTTCATTTCTATCTTTTATTAAGAAGAAATTACAACTAGAAACTAAATCTTGAGTGAAGGCAAGTAAAGTAAGTAGAGCCTTGCAAAATTAAATTAAGTGTGGGTGTTCCAAGATTTCAAATCTAAAAAAAAAATTATCCCAAGTATCATTAAAAAAAAACATGTAAAGAGAACAAAAGAAATAAAGATAAATAAAGCTATAAATAAAGTTGTAAATAAAAGAAAAAACTGAAAAAAAAGAAGAAGATAAAATTGAATTGACTTGTCGAAACCACATTCATAGGCCAACAATTTCTTCTGTTAACTGAATGATTTATTTATAATAATACAAAATAAAATTTTACATAAACATCTAATTCTAATCCTAAATAGATTACTTTTATTAGATAAGAAGTTTACACATTAAATCTCAACATAATCTAAAATAATATGTATCTCCTTACCAATAATCATATGAATTCTAACCAATCTATAATACTGATTAGTTATAATTTGTTAAGAACCCCCGCTTCTAAGTTGAATTGAACCTTCTGGTTGACAACATGAACTCTTGTTTCTATGATCGATTGTTTTTTTTTTTTATTGGTCATGACTTTTGATCGACTTCATCCTAACTACCCTAGTCAATTAAGTCTCTTTAAATCTAGTTGATTTCACTAGTCATGATCAATTTCATAATTCCTTCTTCAATTTGGCAGTGAACTATCATTGTTATTATCAAACCAACATGTGGACATTTATTTTTTATCTAAATAATGACCCTCCATATTCTTTTATTTCAAAACTGAACTAAGGAATATTTTCCCATTATATTAGTATTGAAATCAATCAATGGAATCGATCATTAATGATGTGGCTAAATAAGAATTGTTTTTACAAAAATATTGACTATACTCTTAAATATCTAACATGTCAGCCAATCAACTTATTTTAAACTGTCTAGGAACAACATTTGAAGTTATGCTAAGTGTAAAATTAAGTTATAGTTCTTTTATTAATTCTCAATTAATTATCTAATTCGCCATCTTCTATAAAAAAAACCCCTAATTCTTCAAGAACAAGTCTCTCGGGATATTTCAAGAAGGATGCAATTTACTTGCTTTATACTTTATGAAAAATAAAATTTCCTTTCAAGAAGATTATGTGAATCTTAATGTATAAAGTAAATTCATCCCAACTTGTCCTAACATTACTATTGCAAACTACACCAACTAGTTGAATAAGATACAATTAACACTTTTGCAAAGAATCAAAATACCAAGGGGTTTTTACCATGGAGTTTGTATTATTTTTCTCATCATAACACTCCTGCTTTATATCAGTAATAGTTGGTTGATCTATAATCCTCATAAGGATAATGTCGCAATGGTCAAAGACCATATTACATCTTTATCCAAGCCATTAGCTTATGTATCATTTTTTCTCTCATTGAGAAAATTAAATAAAAAAAAATCTTTCAATAAGATTTTTTATGAATATATGTTATAGTGTTAAAGGTCTTGTTTAATCATTCTTTCATATATATGTGTTGCATTCTTTTGAACTAGGTTTTGGTTATCTTACCTTGTTACCACATTCTTTACATTTATTAATAGATATTAATGATCGTTTCCCAACTCATCATTTTTATCATTGAGTATAACTGACTTCTATTATAGATGTTTTCTATGTCATTCCTTGCAAATAGGCTTTTTATACCTAAAAGGTTTGGCCTTCCATCATATACCAATTGATTCAACTTTGCTTCCCCCCTCCCCCAAAGTTTTCTTTTTAGATAAAATTGAATGACAAGTGGGATACCTTTATACATCTGAGAAAGGTTTATCATGATTTTCTTATGTTAATATTCTAGCCTTACCATGATTGATATATCTCTTACTTATAGCAACATCAGTCACCAACTCCAGCCTTTATCATAATCAATTAGGTTTTACCTTTTACAATTTTATTTTCCCAAAAAGTCTTTATAGTTTGGGGATGGCCATTGTTGTTGTTATTTTAGGGAGTGAAGTATTATCTATTTTCAATTTTTTTTTTCTAGAAAGAGAATATGATTAACATCTAATACCTTTTAAAGGGATCATATGGTTTCCAAAGAGCTTAATTTGCCCCCAACTTATTTATTGGTTGAAGATTTCTTTTGCTTTTTTGATATTAAAAGAGTATTTTTTTTTATTATCTTTGACCAGTTTGGTAGTATTTGTGTCTTTGCTACAAGGTTTGTTATCCTCTTTAGGGTTTTTTAATAGTCATTTCAAATAGTCTTCCCTTTTTAAGCTCTACAATCAACATAAGTTACTATTAGACTTCTTTAAAATTCTTATTCGAGTTTAAGTTAATTACTGAATGAGTGTTTGTGATGTCATTCAGATAGAAAATTAGGAAAGATCATCTTAATAACTTGTTTTTTACTCATTTTGCTACCAACTTTTCATAATAAGTTGCATCATTTGTAAGGGTGTATATGTCTAGTTATTTGGTTTTAAAAAATCTCTTGTTGATGTTCCTACTTTATTCATTTTAGATTATATATCTAATAACACTTGGTTTTTAAGTCATGAAACAAAGAGCATAACTCTTTATAGATTCTATTAAATCTTATATTATCCTAGCTAAGTTAGTCAATGTTACCTTGTAGTTCTATTATGTAAAAATGATCATGGAAATGAGTTTTTATCTTTTTCCAACTATTGATGGAGTTGGGTGGGAGGGTAGAGAACTAATGGAACGTTGTTTTGGTTAGTGTCAGTGATGAACCAAACAACCTTAGCTTATGAAGGGATTTATTGCACCATTGCCATTTTAGCTGGTGTACTTAATAATGAGTTTTCTCATTTATTGGTTGTAATACCCCGATGTAATCATAATTGTTTTTTTTCTAAATGTCACTTTAAGAAGTTCAGAGTAATTTGTTTTTAATAATATTCTTATTTTATAAGTTCCCATTTGGATATCCACCAAAATCTTAGTAGAGTCTCCTCTATTTTAGCACATTTTCTATTATCCAAGCTCAGTTCCTGTATGAAAAACCAAGTCCTTGACACCACATTAGTCTTACACATGCCTTTATAATCATTCCATCCATATATATGAGAAACATAAATAAAAAGGTAGAATAAACACATTCATCCAAATATTACAAAAAAAAAAAGCAATAAAAATTTCTTACACATTAAACTTGGTTGTCTCTAGTTAATTATTATATAGATATCATCTTTTTTTGTTAACTTTAAAAGCAATGTAATAGTTAATAATTAACTAGAGACAACCGAGTTTAATGTTGTCTAGTAGTATTAGATGATCTTGTAGACAATATCACATTTTTCTTTAAAATATTTGACAATGACAAAAAAAATAAAGGTCTTAAATACTAGTATATAATTAATTCTTGGTACACTACTTTCCCGGTTATGATAATACAAAGGTGTTGTGCATACTACATAACTTCCATTTCAATTTACAAATTTATTTTCTTAACCTTTATACATAATGGCCAAATTTGTTTTCTTCCACACATTATTAACTTTCATTATGATAATACAAAGGTGTTGTGCATACTATATAACTTCCATTTCAATTTACAAATTCATTTTCTTAACCTTTATATATAATGGCCAAATTTTTTTTCTTCCACTCATTATTAACTTTCATTAACCTTATTACACGAAGTTCTTTTCTATAAACTACCAGCTTCCACACAAGGAGTTGATTCCATCAATTTCACAATCTCCATATATGGAGTCCTCAGATAAATTTTATAACCTCCATATATGGAGTTCACTTCCCATGAAATTTCAAAAACCTCCTTACATGAAGTCCATTCCATAAATTATATAATCTTCACATATGGAGTTCATTTCCATATAATTCTAAACCTCCTTATACAAAGTCTATCATCATGAAACTACATAACCTCCACACTTGAAGTCCATATTAACAAATCACAAAACCTCCATATATGGAATCCATTTTCACAATTCATTTAACCTCCTTGCACGGAGGCTATATCGCTTTCCATAATATATATTTCATCTTTACTCAATGATCATACTTAAATTATTGGTTCAAGAATTTATACTAAAAAATCAATTCACAAGATAATATTTAGATAAAAAAACAATCTATGCGTTGAGAGTTGCAAATTCAAGAGATGGGGTTTAGGGATACCTATCTGGTTCTTCGACGCTACGAACTCTAAAAGCAGATGACCAGGTTTCCACTGCCTCCCTTATTTCAAAAGAAATTTGCATATTAGTCTTATATTCACAAATTCTTCATTCAACTTTCACTTTTTATATTCCTTAATCATATTTATGAATCACATATATTTATATATATATACCTATATTTTTCATTTCAAGGTTTAAGATCTCCTTCTTTTCTTACAAAATCAATTACCACAAGTAAGTTTATTTGTAACCTCTTTTAGATGCATCAATTATATACATATAAGTATATACACATTCATCACCTTTTTAAACATTCCCATCTACCAAAATGTTATAGCCTAAGTTTCTTTTTTCTTTTTTTAATTCTCATGCTTATTCACCTTATATATATTGATTTATAACTATTCTAAAACAATAAACCAAGTTACATTTCTTCCCCTTCTTCGCTCAATTTGACTGAACTTAGCAAAAAGTTCCCATGAATTTCTTTTGAAACTTTTTCACCAATTCCAAAATACCATTAAACCATCCCTATACTCTTTGTCTAACATAATAATCCCTCATTTATTTATCTACTAAAATACCTATTTTCTAACTAAATTAACCCATATTCAATTTAACCATATACTTCAATGAGTCAAGAGAAAAGTTTGTATTACCTTCAAGTTTTGAGGAAACAAGAGAATTTTTTACAAAAATCCTTAAACCTCTTTCTTTTTTAGCTCTAAATACTTCCTTCTCTTTCTAGCCTTTTTCTTCAACTCTTATTCTTCCTTTGGTCTTGTGATTTCTTTAATTCCTTTCAAGATATTCACTTAAAAACATGCATGCCAATCTACTCTCACTCATTTCTTTATTTGTTTGGAAGAAGAAACAAAAAGTCTTTAAATTCTCCTCTCTCTCTCCAAGCCATTGATTTCTGACTCTTTTTTAGGGTTGATTTTTTAAATTTATATCTACACACATAGTATATCTTCTGTATATGCCCCTTATATGTCACCAAATATCCATTTTAGTCCCTAGACTTATTTTATATGTTTAAAGTGTAACTTACATGTCATGATGTATAATTATGGTCCTTACACTTATTTTAGATGTTTTTTTTTGTATCATAATAAATTCCATTAAACAAAAATGTGGTTTATTACCGTTATTTATTTCCATCTTCATTTTATCCATATTATTATTATTATTATTATTATTATCGGGTTTTACATTGGTCATCTTTTCTTGAGAATTATTTAAAACTAGTTATCTTTATTTCACTGGAAATTGGGTGCAACCTATCAATCCACTCTGGATATGAATAATTATATGTAGAATTGAATTTTCATCCAATATGTAGTGTAATTTCTCTTAAGTTCTAAGCAAGTTCAACCTTGTTTATCCTTCCCCTGGCTTGGTGATTGACATTAAAGGCTTGTTGTGTAAGATGATTAAAGTTCCTCAATTGCAAAATAACTTAAAAGGCATTAAACTACCTTATGACAAGTTATTGTGGTAGGTAATATGGTCATTAAGCCATATAATTGACATGTAATTACATGTATAATTGCAAAGCAAAGAGCATAACTCTTTATAGACTCCATTGCATTCTTTATTATCGTAGCTAAGTCAGACAATGTCATATTTGGTTCTATTATGTAAAAATACTCATGAAAATAAGCCTCTATCTCTTTCCAACTATTGATAAAGATGGGTTAAAGGATAAAGAACCCATGTAAGGTTGTTTTTGGTTAATGATGAACCAAACAACCTTAGTTTATAAAGGGATTTGTTGCACCATTATCATATTGGTTGGTGAACTTGGTGATATGTTTCTTCATTTATTAGTTATCTTTCATTGGGAACTATTTAAAATTACTGATATTTTTCCATTGGGAATTGGGAGCAGTCTATCAACCCATTCTAGATATGGATAATTATGTGCAGAATTAATTGTTTATCCAATATCTAACCTGATTTTTCTTAAGTTCTAGCTAGTTCAACCTTATCTATTCTTCCTTTAGCTTAGTGATTGACATTAGGAGCTTGTTGTGTAAGAGGAATAAAGTTCCTCTATTGCAAAACAATTTACGAGGCATTAAACTACCCTATGACAAGTTATTATGGTTGGTAATGTGGTTATCAAGCCATACGATTGACATATAATTACCAGTATACTTGCAGGGCAACATGTGTATCAAGGATGACTTTGTTTAGGCTTAGTTGCAATTAGTGTAGAGCTTAATACATTAACATGTAATACCCTACATAGGGCATCATGTTTCCAAACAACCCACTAGAGTGCTTGTGATTGTAGAAATTATTAAAACTTCACCTAGGTGTATGGGCCTATGAAGTTCCATATATACTTTACTGTAACCCATTTTAGATATGATTTAGTTGATCAAATATGGTCTGTATAATTTTTTAACCATCATAATATTATTGTGGTAGGTCATGTTCGTTGTTCTCTCATTCTCTATTTGGATAGATCACACATCAAAATTAAAGAGATTTAATGGTTGATAAATATGCACAAAAAGAGTTTATTAATCTTGTAGTAAAGTTGTAAAGGCTATTAAAGTAGTTGATGTCAAAGCGTACTATTTTAATATCAAAAGAGTTGAAAAATCTTTGACTGGTTGATGTTGTTTAGTTTTTCAAAACACAAAATCCCAATGGAAATAATAATTTTTAAATCTTTTTAGAAGTTCCAAAGATCTTATTAGACAATTCAGGGTGATTTAGGGTTTGAATGAAAATTACCTAAAGATCAATTCTTTTTTTGAGGTTTGATAAACTCTTTAAAGTTGAGTTGTTGCAGATCACAAGTCCTTCAATTATTCAGCCTCTAACATTAATCCACATGAACCACTAAATAAAAAAAAAATTAAAACTATTTTAGGAGATAAGGATTGTTATACATTGAATAATAGCTTTTTTGTTTGTTTTCAACTTTATCTAGTGACATTAGATCTTCCATTATCAATTTATCAAAAAAATATAAGGCATATTATTTGATTTATTGAGAAAATACGATAACCTTATTAATGAAAAAATATCACTTTACCCTTTGAAAAATATCTCATATATTACTTCATGATTGTTTTAGAAATTTACGCAATCAAGTCCCTACTTGATTTTTCGAGTTCTAGATTGATAATCCTCCCATATAAATCGCACTCTAGTCCTTAATTTTTGAAAATTATCTACAATCAAGTTTAACTTGATTAATCATCCTAGTTTAATTTCTTACTCATGGTCCTTAATGTGGGTAGTGCATTAGATTCCTTAATATGTTGACCCAACTATAAATCACAATCCTAATCAAAATATAATTAAATAAGTTAAACTAAAAAATTAACTGATTTATATTTGAAGATCAAGTACATTGTCTAACAAAATGTCATGATCCTTCAAATATTAGAAAAGTCAAAAGTGGTTTGACTTAATCTTTCAGTTACTAGTTTTTTAATGTAATTATTATTCTTTCATCCAAAATGTTTCAATTTAAATATTAGAGCATGAAGTGTGTCTGCTCTATCAAATTATGTTTGTTTTCAATACCATAGTTATTAATTATTTCAATGAGGATTAAACTATTTTCAAATATCATTTCACCTTGTATAACGATTTCACAATCAATATCATTCGAGAATATATGAAATATTTTTTCTAATTCATATAGGATGATAAATTCTATATTAATCACTTAAATTCCTTCATATAATAATGTTATATCCAATATCTGCTCATTTATTACCTTAATTAAGACAATATGTAGTCAGAATCTTATAATTATAACCATTTTATATTTTACTTTGCAAAGAACTCTTGTCCCAAGTATAGTTATGAAACTCGACCTAGGACCTAGGGCATTGGCTAGGTTTCAAATAAGCAAAACCTAGGCTTTCAATTGGCAAAGTCAAGCCCAGGCGACCTGCCGGGTTAACCTGAATCTCGGGTGACCTAGCGTAACCCATGTGAGATCCAAATATATTTTTTAATAAACCCAAAAAATATAAATTAATTTATGAATACTTAACCTCACATATTTCTTTATAGCCTACATCCATATGAAATGTTCCTTAATTTCTCCATGTGGGATAACTATATATAACCTACATTTACATGGATTGTTTCTTAACTTCTCGATGTGGGATAACTATACTATACTTCATATTTTTTTTCTATATTTTACATTCACATAAATTGTTTCTTAACTTTTCGGTGTGGGATAACTATATTACACCATATATTTTTTATAGCTTACATTAACATGCATTGTTTTTAAATTTTTTTGATATGGGATAACTATATATGGCTACATTACATGCATTGTTTTTTAATTTTTTAATGTGAGATATATATATATATATATATATATATATATATATATATATATATATATATATATATATATATATATGCGCTACATCCATATGAATTGTTTCTTAAATTTTTGATGTGGGATAAGTATACTACACTTCACATTTCTTTTTTATAGTTTACATTCACATGGATTGTTTCTTAACTTTTTTATATGAGATAACTATACTGCACTCCATGCCTCACATTTCTTTTTCTTAAAGTTTACATCCACATGTATTGCCTCAAACATATTTTTTTAATTTTCTTAGGTTGACCCGAGACCTGGCCCATTGGACGAGTTAAGCCCCGAGCCGAGTTTAATAACTATGGTTTCAAGAACTTTATCTTTATTCTAGACTCATAAATCAAACATTAATAAATATTTAAGATAAAGAATGTCTTTATTAATAATAAAGATGTCTTGCTTGAAGAAAGTCAGTGTTACATGTAACCAAATGATTATCTACAACGCATGTACATTAACAATCTCCCACTTGAGCTAAAGCTAATCGCTCGCTCATGTATCTAATACCTTATCGCTATATATGGTGATTATACTTCTGTTGGGACAATGTCTTAGTGAGAGGATCTGCAAGAATCTTTTTATTAGGTACTTGTTTTATCTTTATATCTTTCTTTCTTTTTTATGATTTTCTAATCATATAGAATCATCTAAGTACATGTTTGGATCATTAATAAGACCTTTGTTTCTTTGCTTATAGATTGGCTCCATTATTATTATAGTACAAGGATACTGAATCTACAATGTTAGAAACCACACATAATTTAGTAATGAACCTTTTGATCCAAACAACCTTTTTTATTGCCTCAGATGAAGAGATGTACTCAACTTTAGTTGTAAAATATGTTATGGTCTCTTATTTGAGACTTTTCCAACTCATAATACCACCGTTTAGAGTAAAAACATATCCAAACTAATATTTACTATTATTAGTATCTGATTGAAAATTAGCTTTTGAATAACCATGAAAAATATTCTTAGTTCTTCCTGAGTACTTAAGAATATTTTAACTATTTTCCAATGACCCTCACTTGGATTAGATTGATATGTACTTGTTATGATCAAAGCATAAGATACATATAGTGCATTTCTCTATATTTATATGGGTCTTTATGTTTTGGTTACAAAGTCCACCACAAGAGAGGTTTGACCCATATTAAAACGTCTTGCTTAGCCAAAACAAACATTCCTTTTTAAAAAAATCAAGACTCTTATTTTCCAAATAGAAAGCACCGGTTCTTAGTTTGATACTCATCTACAATGTCTAAAGTAAATAAACCATCATAGGTCATTACTTTTGGTATCTATTTGGGTTGCATACCCATTATACTTTGGCTTTCAAAATGAAACCTTATTTTTGAAATGAATAAGTTTTTTTATAGTCAGATATCTATTAATGATTCTTTAAATAAATAAACTCTCATAGGTCATTAATCTTAGATGTCAATTAGGGATAACAGGGTAGTCCATTCATTTATGATATAGACTTCTCTTCTTTTCAAACAATAATATTAATTATAGTAATGAAATTTTTTCCTTGAATGATTGTCCATCGACAATGTTTGTGCATAAATGAGTCATCATAGGCCAGTATATGTAGGCATTGATTAGGGGTAATATTTTTTTTAAAAGGAAATAATAAATGTGATTGTTAATACAACAATACACTTTACAGTAAATAAACCATCATATATCATTATCTTGAAATACACAACTTTTAGTCCAATAAGAGACATCCATTTTTATTACCTCTAAGTCTGGCCTTCAGGTAGACTAACCATTAATGGTCACTATCTGAATATAAAGGAAGAAGGTACATAAATCATTCAACAAAATTATATTTGATTTTCACCAGGATAAATAGACCAGCATAGGTTGTTATCTAAAAATCTTAGTTACATAAATTATCTCAACCTTAAGTTTAGGGATGGATCAACTTGACTCCATATAAGCCCACTTTGTTATTCACTAACAATATTTAAAAAACCATCATTGGTCTTAAGTCTTGATCAAGAATAATCGATACATAAATGGTCATGTCAATTAATTAATCATTTCTATAATAAATGAGCCTCCACATAATATCCTGGCAACAATTAGTAATAGCAAAATGACTTAAACCTTAGATACGATAGACTTTAGCCCAACTGGTTACCCCGTGCCCTTAGATTTAATCCCATATAGAGTTAAGGTAAAGTGTTCACATAGATGTGCAACTAGTTGGTTGATAATAAGTATTGAATCTTCTATTACTATAACTAAGTATTGAATCTTCTATCACTATAATTAAATTTTCTTCTAACTCTAGGATTATTTATGTGCCTAATATTAAAGCTTCGTATTCGATTTGATTATTTGTGCTACAAAAATTAAGTAAAAAAAACTATAGATATTATGACCATCATTACACCATAACTAACATGGAATAGGCTTTATCATGATAATGATGATAGTATATTTCAATACATGGTCGATATTGATGCATGAGTGATTTGCTAAGAAATCAACCAAAGTTTGGTCTTTAACTGTTTTTTTATAACATCTAATGTAGATTAAATTTAGTCATTATTAATGTTCATTTGCCAATATAATAATAAAAAAAATTGATATAAATACTACACGATTAAGATGATACACAATCTATTCATATTTAGGGTCATTTTCTTGTGCCATTATACTGCTAACTGATCATTTTATTGCTCAAATGCATATCCTTAAAGGTTTTCCATGCCTTAGTGAGCCAAATACCAGATGTTTGGTTTAATATGCTTTTATTTCTTCATTTCCTTTCAGTCCACTTAAACTTATAAGAGTGTTTTCCACTTAACATATTAAAAGGTTTATTCAATTTTATTTTTATTTTTATTTTTAATTTTTGAAAGCAATAATATAAATTCTATACCTTGATATCATAATTTATTTATAGAAGGCCTCATTAAAAACTATTAAGGGTGTAAATGATACATAATTCAATTCTTATATTATTAAGTTTTTAAGCAGCTTAAAAGATTTTAATGTAAATTGATGTGATATTAGAGATAGTTATTTGTCTTTTTAGCTCTTATGTCTTAACAGAAGATATTAAATATAAATTTTAAACTAAGACTTGTGATAGCTTTCAATAAATTTGATTAAAATACATTATAGGAAATTATAATTAGAAGGTTTTAGTTTTTTTTTTTTTTTATAGAATTGTAGGTATTTTTTTTTATGTGCCCGTGTGGCAAGATGAACTAATTTATGTTTTATTTCTTAAAATAAATTGTGAAATATTAATGATTGATATTTTGAGCCATTAACACATTTGTTTTATATTCATGTCATTATGTTGATTCACTTGGCAATCTTAAGGTTTGAAAACGAATATTTTCGTCTGACAACGAAAAGTTGAAAGGAATGTCAATTTGTGATGCATAAAGACAAATGCTTTCAATTTATATAGACAAAATAAACTAAAACGGAAGGACAGTCTAGAACACTGCCAGGTAATGTTCACACTCACAATATACTGTGATCGGAAAAATGTTTTTTTTTTTTTTTTTTCATTTTTACCTCTTAACTTTTTTTTTCATGGACTATGTCCTTTAAATGCAAAATTAGCAGCCAATTGCTTCAGGCTAGGGACAAAATTAAAAAAAAAAAAAGATCAACTTCAAATTTGAGTGCTTAAAGTTGGCATGAAAAGTGCAATTTAGTCCCTAGTTTTTTAAGAAGAGAGAAAGTTTCACTAGATTCTGGTATAGAGAGAAAAAATTATTGTTTTCACATATTTCGGCTAACAAATTGGTTAATATTTGTGTCCACGGGTTTTATTTGATGAAAAAATATTGATGGTGGTTGTTTAAAACATCAATATTACCTAAAATAATATATCAAAGTCGAGGGAGAAAAATCTAACCTTGTTTGATTAATTGGTTTCTAGGTACTGTGAAGGAGTTTGTGAGTTTTTTTTTTGTTAAAATAGGATTTTAGGGAAAAATTAATTTTACTCTGATTTTTCGACCATCGCTGTGGTGACTAGAATCTAGGTAAAGATGCGACACATCGTCTAATTATTTTTTATCAAAACAATTAGGGCGTGGGAATGGGATCTTTTGTAAGACTTATTTTTGCAATTTTTTAATTTTTTTGTTCAAGTGCAAAATAAATTTCAGAAAAAGATTTATTAGACCCGATTGGGTCCTTGACATGGATCGCAAATTTGACGGGTTAAGACATAAATGTAGAGCTTTTGGTTTTTCTATTTTTTTGTTTAATGCATTTTCCCTAAATAGTTTTTTTTAAAAATATTGTTTAACCCTTGTTATCATGGATCTTTTTCTATTTAACTTAAAATAAAAAAAAATGTAATTTCATCATTTTTTAATCACTAAGCTTAAAAACATTATTTCTAATTGAAATCATGTCCATGGTTCTAAATTTTATCATAGTTGCTTTTAGATTCAATCCAATATGTGGTCAATCAAACTCAATCACGAGAAGAGAATAAGAGAAATAAAAAGAAAGATAGATTATCCAACTAGGGTAACTCATTATGCTCGTGTTCATTACTCGAGTTGTAAATTTTACATGTTAACTCAGGTCAATATAGTGTGTGACGATCTTTTCATTTAACTCCTTCAAATTTATTTTTTTTCAATTTAGTTCTTTTGTAGTTTATTGTTTCACATTTAAGCTAGAGTTAAGCAAGGTTAAAATGATAGTGGTGTGAGTTTTTTTTTTTTTTTAACAAAGTCACCATTTGAACAAGGTTCTCAGTTCACTTTTGACCTGCTATGTCGAACAAGTCATACCTGACTTTCTTTTCATTTATTAATGCTTATGATGCTTGATTAATTTAATCTGATATAGTAGTTGAGATTTTAATTTTCATTTTAAATATTTCATTGCATGTAAACAAAAATAACATTATTAATATTTTTTTATGTAATTATTAGCTTTTTATTCGATCCCCGCAGAGCGCAAGCCCAAAAAATAATATAAACTAGTCATTTTGTCTATGTTGCAGGGAAATACCTGTTTATTAGAAATATGCTTTAAATATTATAGAATAATTCACTTTTATAAAGGCATTTATATATAACTTAAAATATTGCACTTTTTTGATTTTACATTAAAAGAGTTGTGAGGTGAATCATTAATGAAAAACTTTATAATCGTAAAAGATCATAAAAATGCTTTTCTCAAAACTACATCGGCAACCAATATATAACTCTCATAAAATTATGTTTAGATATCGTATAATGTTGGCCTAATCATTTACGCCACATTGCAAGGTGGTCCAATTTTTATCATCAATTTGTTTATAAAGTTTATTTGATTATAACAATATTTTGTACCATAATATATATATATATATCCCAATTAACTATTTGTAAAGTTTTTTATCTACTGAATTTGAATGAAAAAAATAATATCATTATAGTAAACAAAAAGAAATTATATAAGAAAATATTTTAAAAAAAATTATATAAAATATCCAATATACTCTATACATATTAAGATATTTAAAAAAAACCATGTATATATAAAATATAGAATATACTGTATAAATATTTATTTGTAACAATTTATTGTACTTAACTTTTTAAAAAAATTATTAAAGATTATATCACATAATATGATATTTTAATTATAAATTAATTAATTGAAATAATATATAAGTGAAATATAATTCAACGTCTATAAATAAATTAACCTTTAAACAATTTAATGGGCCTTCGAATGGTGTAATCTGGTATTAGAGATATATTTCTTCTTTTATATTTAATAAAAACAAATGCAATACACATCTTAAATGAAAACTTACGGTACCATCTTTTATTTTATTAAAATAAAAATAATTCAAAATAAGTATATTGCACAAAAATTGAATTTAAAGTTTTTTTTATTGAAAAAACAATGCAATATATTTTTTCCAAACATAACTTTATGTTAATGGATATAATTTTTTACCTGATCATTGGATCGGGTTACATGTTTACTAGAAAATTTCAAAGGCTTTATTTTCTTTAGAGTTAAAATTTTATACCAATCGGAGTTTAGGAATGCCTTAAAATAAGGCCCACAAGCTACTATTCATGATTTGTTATATTTCCGTATATGATTTATAATTCTTTTCCTTATATGGATTAGAACTCTTTTACTATTTTTCACCTTTATCTAGGATTTTTTTTCGAGTTTCTAGGTCTTTTTTTTTTTTGGGTTTTCTTGTTGGTTTAGGTAATTTTTAAGTTTATAAAACTAGTAATAAACCTTCTATAGAGGAAAACTACTTGAAAAAAATATGTAGTCATAAAATTATATGAATTAGTATTATATGTGACAATCGTATTTCACTACCAGAAAATCATCTAAACCCAACGGAATTACTGACGGAATAATTATGTTGGTAAATTACGGTGATAATTACCGACGACTACAAATCCATCGATAATTTAGTCGGTATATACTGACAGACTAATGTTGTCGGTATATACCGAATGAATTACATACGGAATATATAGATTTTTTTTTTAAAAAAAAAGCAATTTGATGATCTGGAAGTTTTTCAGGGCGATTTTATCAACGAAATTACCGAGGGATTCAAACCGGGATCTCCATACAGTGACTTGACCAATTCACCGTCAGAATGACTGACCGAATGATAGACAGAAGGAGTCTGTCGGTGATTCCATCTGTAAAAGTTAATATATCACCACTTTGCTGACTCTCTCCTCCCCTATTTCTCCTTCTTCTTCTCCATCTCAACTCTCCCCTCCCAAACTGCAAACAACCACCCCCCTAAAAATATCCCCCTCTTCTCAACACAACTAATCTTTCTTTAACTTTAATGGTCACAACATTCGTGTTCTGATTTATTGTGGATTTTTTCATTTTTAAGTAAATCTATCTTTTTTAATTTTAACATTTAAATGTCAATTTTATTGTTTTTTATTTTTTTTTAGTATATGTATTTTGTTAGTATATGTAAATGTTTTATTATTATTTCTCAAACAAACTTGTAGTATGAATGTATAATTTTGTACTTGTTATGATTTGTTTTAGATTTTATAAAATTATATTTTTTTGTAAATTATTGAAACTTTGTTGAATTACCGAATTAGATGTGTTGTGATGAAATAAATAACAGCTTGTTTAACGGGTCCGTTTTAATTTTTATCAATGCTATTGCGGAATTGTAATTTCCGTAAATTTATATGTATGAATTTGTATGGACGTTGATAATTGATAATGAATATTTAAGAGAAGTTTTAATTAGTTTGTTGGATAATCTCGAGGTAAACCAATATTTTTGCAAATTTATTTACTTAACATAGTTAATTAATACATGTTGTCATCATAATTTTATAGAGGTTCGATAGAAGTCATGAATGATGGTTCATGGATGTATTGAGATTTACCTCAAGGATTGCGGAGGATGGATTATTGTAATGGGGTTCAGGGTTTGATTAATTTCACAACATCTATTCCCCAGAAATTTTACTGGAGGTGGTATTAGGTGTCAATGCAGGAAGTATAAAAATAAAAAGTATCTACATCCAGATGTTATAATGATGCATTTTCTACACAAAGGGTTCATGGAGGATTACATGTGTTGGTATGCACACGGAGAACTATTTGTTCGTAATGAGAGCATGGTAAAAAGGGTGGTTGGGTCAAATTCTAGTGCTAGCAACGTGCATGGACTTGTAAATGACAACAGTAATCCTTACAGAATATGTTATGGATGCAATGAGAATGAATCAAGGTAATATCGGTCAATGTCCAATCGTAGAAGAAGAACCTAATACAGATGCAACAAGGTTTTTTTATATGTTGAAAGATTCTGATGAATCATTATGGAATGGCTACACGAACCACAATAAATTATCGGTCGAAGCATAGGTGTTCACCATCAAGTCAGATCACAGGTTGAGTAAGGTCAGTTATGAAAAAATTATTGAATGGGCGAGAAGTATTTTACCTGAAGGGAATAGGCTGAAAGAGAACTTCTATGCTACTAAGTCTATGATGAAACCCCTCAGTTTAGGATACCAAAAAATTGACATATACCTTAACTTCTACATGTTCTACTACCTTGAAAATGCTGAGCTGACCGAGTGCATGACATGTGGGCATTCCCGTTACAAACCCATAACTGGCAGGGGTAAGACTCTCGCACATGACATGGCACCAATCACATGATGCGGTTGATGGAGTAATGGTACATCCTTCTGATGGCGAAGCATGGAAACACTTTAACAGTTTGTATTCTCACTTTTCAGCTGAATCAAGGAACGTGCATCTTGGGTTGTGTACAGACGAATTCAACCCATTCGGGTCATTTGTTGCTCTTTATTCTTGTTGGCCGGTCATACACACGGTTTATAACTTGCTACCGGGGATGTGTATGAGGCCGGAGTTCATGTTTTTTTCTACAGTTATACCCGGTCTAAGTAGTCCAGGCCGAAATATAGATGTTTATCTTCGATCGTTGATTGGTGAGTTGACACAGTTGTGGTCCTCCAGAGCTTTGACTTATGGTATATCAAGAAAACATAATTTTGTTATGAGGGAGGCTTTGATGTAGACTATCAATGATTTTCCAACTTATAAAATAGTTTCTGGTTGGAGCATGCATGAAAAACTAGCATGTCCATACTGCATAAAAAACAACAAGGCATTCACGCTAACAAATGAAGGTAAAGCTTTTTTTTTTAACTGCCACTGTCGTTACTTGCCAATGAATCACAGGTACAGAAAGAACATAAATGATTTCTTTAATGGCAAAGTTGAAAATGATGTTGCACCCCCACGTCTTTCTGATGAAGAATTGCATGATGTTGTATCAGAGTACGGTGACATTGTATTTGGTTTCCAATTAGGTAAGTAGAAGTTTCCTGGTTTTGGTTTGACCTATAATTGGGTAAAGCGAAATATGTGTTAGGAGCTTCATTATTGGAAGACCAATCTCCTCCGCCATAACCTTGACGTCATGCACATAGAAAAGAACGTGTTTGAGAACATTTTCAACACTATCATGGATGTGAAGGGGAAGATAAAGGACAACATCAAAGCTAGATTGGATATAGCATTGTTCTATAACCGTAAAAATATGGAGTTGGTTTTTGATGGGTCACGGGTCGCAAAGTCCAGAGCAAGCTTCGTGTTAGAGAAAAATACACAACTATTAGTCTATAAATGGCTTAAGAGTCTGTGTTTTCCAGATGGACATGCCTCGAATATATCAAGGTTGGTTAATATGGAGGAATGCAGATTATATAGAATGAAGAGTCATGACTGCCACGTGTTTATGCAAACACTCATTCCATTAGCTTATCGTGATTTGTTGCTAAAAGGGATATGAGATGCACTCACGAAGATCAATCATTTCTTTAGAGATATATGCTCCAACAAGTTGAATATTGATCACATTGAGAGGCTTGAAACAAATATCATCGAGACAATATGCAAACTTAAGATGATATTCCTTCCATTATTTTTTTACTCAATGGAGCATTTACCCATACATTTACCGTTTGAGGTAAAAGTTGGAGGACCGGTCTAATATAGATGGATGTATCCATTCGAGAGGTTAGATATTACAGTTGCTGTGTAATTCATATATAAAAGTATTTTCATTGTTTTTCTTAATTGAAAATATTTGATTAATTCCATGCAGGTACTTGTTCAATATTAAAAAAAAGGTTAAGAACAAGAGACATGTTGAGGCTTTGATATGCGAGGCCTATATTGTTGAGGAGATCTCAATATTTATCTCGTACTATTTCGAACCTCATTTGAGAAAGAGAATCTATCACGTTCCACGGCATGATGGTGGTGGTGAGTGTCTTCCAGTAGGAACTTGTCAATATTCTCCAATCCTGGACGACCTACACCTAAAAATATAATAAAGGGAAGATATTTGTCTGAAATAGAGTTCAGACAAGCACACAATTATGACATTTTATTCAGTAAGTATATGTACTACGTACTTAAACTTTGTTAAAAATATACTATTTATTTATTGTAATATCATAAACTCATATAATTTTGAACAATCTTGTAGGCAACATCGACAATATTTACTGTCCAATAACTCATAGCTAATCGAATCCCAAATATTTTGATTACAAGATGAACAATTTGTCATGTGGTTCAAAACACATGTAAGTAGTATCACAAACTCGTTATCTCTTGCAAAGTTATTATATGTCATTAAAGAATTCTCGTTTACTGTTAATTATTGTACATGATATACAAGGTTTATCAAATGGAAAGGAGTGTTGTTATTTCATTGTCTTTACTAAGTCTAGGCCCTGAAAGAAAAGTTAAGTGCTACAACGGGTATTTTTTCAATGGATATGTGTTTCATACTGAAGAATACGGGCATGGAAGAAAGACATACAATAGCGGTCTTTGTGTTAAGGGATCGACTTGTAGTGAGTTTGAAGTTAACTATTACGGTAAATTAGAAGAGGTCGTCGAATTGCAATATCATAGCGAGTAGAATAGAATGTTTTTATTCAAATGCTATTGGTATGACACCACTAACAGAGGAATTAGAGTAGATCCTCACTATGGTCCGGTCGAAATCAACTCAAAAGCTAGACCATGCAACGTAAACGATGTCTTTGTTTTCGCCAAGCAATGCCAACAAATTTATTACACGTACACCTCTATCTTTAGAAAGGACCGATCAAGAGTTGATTGGTTATCCGTTTTAAAAATGAAACCCAGGGGTCATGTCGAGGTTGTTTAGGATGAGAACGAAGACATAAGTGTGCGAGATGAAGTATTTCAAGTTAGTGAGTTGGTTGAACCATATCGAGTTGCTCTTTCGATTGACTTAGAAGAAAAATCAAATTTTCGTGTTTTCGATGATAGTTTTGTTGATATTGACGCAGAGGAGTTGAATGTTGTTCTGAGCTCTAGCGGACAAGCAAATGTTGATGAAGATGATGATGATATCCACATTGAAGATTGCGATGCAACTGATGACGATTCAATTGACGACGAAGAAGAAAAAGAAAATTCTGACTAACCATCACAACACGAAAATGTAAAGCATTTTTTTTATAATGTAATATTATGGATGATATTTTGTAACATGAAATATTTATTTTATAATTATTCACTGTTTTTATTGTGTTGTGCGGGTAGTTTGTAATTTAAGTGTTTATAGGAGGATAAATAGGCAATACAAACATAATCTATCATGTACAGTGCACAATCACCAACATTACCGAGAGTTGTAAAATATTTACTACATATGTCACAATCACCGATGTCTCTACAGACACAGTCCGTTCATCGGTATTTTACCGAGAGTTGCAAAATATTTATTACACATGCCACAATCACCGACGTCGCTACAAACGAATACAGTTCGTCGATATTTGACAGAGGGTGGGATTGTTAGAGTTCTATGTTGGTGCAGTTCACAATCACCGACAGAATCACTGGCGAAATGTGCAAATTCCAAAGCGCATGCATTAATGCATCTTTGACTCTGTGTATATACCGACAGACTATGAAAATTCTAGAGGGTCATTTAAAAATTTTAATGTGAAATTCAAAATTTACTGACGGACTTTTGAAAATTCATCGATGGAATAATTAAAAATAATATTTTTTAAATATGTCGTCGGTAAAACTGTAGTATAAATCCCAGCGACCACCCCTTCAATTCATTTGTCCTCTCTTTCGTTTCATCTCATCTTTTTTTCTATCTCATCTATTGTGAAAATTTTAGTTGTTTTCTTGTAATCTTCAACAAATTAAAAGGTATGTATTTTCATTTAATATGCTTAATGATTTTATTTTTCTTATTTTTTCTTTGTTTTATTAATAATATATTTTTGTTGTTTTTTTTTATTTTTGTTGTGTTTTATGTAGATAAAGTCTTGAAATAAACACTATTAAGGTAAGCATTTTTCATTCCTAAAGTCTATAGTTTTTTTTTTTAATTTGTGTAATATATTTTATTGTTTGTATTTCCATAATAATTGAATATTTTGTTGAATTTTAATTTTACTCTATTATTGCATGATATGTGTTTAATTATTTCCATTAATTTTAATTGTTATTGATGAATTTCTATATATGTTAGTTGAATATATAAAATTAAAATTTATTTTTTCCTTTATTTTATTGTTAAATTTGTATAGATGTCAGGCTATATATAAGATTTTTCAATGAAGTCAATTGGTTTGTGGCTATTGCTAATATTTACATGTTTGAAAACATTGGATAGTCTCCAGTATAGGGGAGGTGTTGTCGAATTGTTTTTAATAATCAAATTTAATTATGTAATTATTCATATAAATTTGTGTAGATGCATAGAATGAAATCAACAGCACATCGTGAGTATATGGTTGCAGCTTGTTCTTCTAGCAGCGAAGATGACTTGTCTTTAGGTGCCGATCAAGAAGAGGCACCTGCGCCAACTCACGATGCCGCCTCTTCTAGCGCGGTTTCACAGCGCAAAGGCAGTGTGCCTTCATAGCGGGGTCAATTCACCCGCAAGTACCAGGCACATTGGAAGGACGACCTTTCAATGTAAGTTTTTTTTTAGTTTTAGTTTTTTTTTTTTACTTATAACATAATTTATGAACATCTAATTAATATTTCATTAATTTAATTTATTTTCAAGTTCACAAACATTAAAGTTGCCCTAGTAATAACATCGACATTTAAATCGTCGATGGAGATTCGATTATTTCAATGGAGTCAGGTTTCCAGACATCCTGATTGGAGACCTTATATTGATGCATGGTTTTGAAGATTTCAGTTTGGTGTTAACTTCTAATTTCCAACTTATTTTAAATAAATTATTCTTATAATTTTAAATAAATTATTATTTTTATTTTAAATAAATTATTTGTACACAACACAAATTCGAGTGGGATAGCGCGCATGATAATGTTGCGAGAAGGGCGTGGAAAAATCATGCGCCAACTAGGTAAATCGAAAACAATACGATATGTTTTTTAAAAATTGATGTTTTAAAATCTAATTTGTCACTATGGAAGTAGGTTACGTGATTTTTTTTATGAATCACAAAAAAAGCCAAAAAATACGCGAGAGATAATGGTCTATAAGGCTGGAATGACGTGGTGGTTTGGAGGGATTTCAAACCACTATACATCCTAGTTGATATATGGCCGCAATATATTCAGCATGTGACGTCTGAGCAATTCACACGACGCTCACAGTGCGGTGCCGACAACGGCTCAATTCCGTTTGCTACACATGTGAAGCGGATGGTAAGATTAATTTAAATGAAATATATCGTTAATTAATTTGTTGTTACTTATAAATATATTTAACTTGCAACATTTTTTTTTCTTACAAGCTACATCTCTTGGGCGTGAGCTGAGCCCAATGGAGCTGTTTGTAGAGACGCATGTGCGGAGTGAAGACCGTCAAAAGGGGGTGCAACAGTTCGTTGACAACCACGCTCAACACTTCGTGGTATGTTCGTTTAACCATTTTATTTTGTAAGTTATTATTTTCTTGAATTGAATATGATGATTTCTTCTTTAATTTTCAGGAGACCTATAATAGCTGGTTGAGGGAGAGATATGAGGACGATCCTTCGACCCATCCGGATTTATGGATGGAGGTAGGATCGTCTGGTGGACCCGATAAAAATCAAGTGTACGGGCTCTCCAAGACTACGGCCGAAAACTTGCGGGCGGCCCGTAGTGTCTCAACGGTTAGGAGTTCCCAATCCGTATTGAGTACCCAATCTAAGGAGTTTATGGCCGTACAGTAACACATGACTCATCTCACAGGAAAATACGAGTGACTCTCGACAGATTATGAAGAACTCTGCCAAATGGTTATGGACATTAGATCACATATGGGTGATACATGTGCGCCCATTTTTTGGTTGTTTAGTCCCGGGAACGACCAACCTCCTCCTCCTTTAGCTCCGTCATTGTTCTAGTTTAATTTTTTTTTTAGAAACACATTAAATTTGTAATGAATATTTGGATGAATATTATTTACCTTTATTTTTATATTTTTAATGTTTCATACACTTTTATTTGCATAATTGGTTTTTTTACTATTAATTTATATAATTTTATATTATTTATTCTAAATAATTTTTATTTTTTTTAATTCACAACCGATAGATTTCCAGATGGACATAGTCCATCGGTATTTTACAGAGAGTTAAAAAATATTTACTGCATATGCCACTATTACCAACGTTTATACCGACAAACATATGTCCGTCGGTATTTTACTGAGAGTTGTAGAATATTTACTGCATATGCCACACTCACCAATGAAATTATTTCATCGGTGATTTATCGCTTGAAATACAGACATAATTATTCTGTCGGTATATTTCCAGCGAGATTTGTTTTTTTTTTACTCTCATTTTCCGTCTGTAAAACCATCGGTTTTTATTTTTTTTACTGGCAGAATATGGAATTACCGACGAACGGTATGCCGACAAATGTATTCCATCAGGGATTTAGACAATAAAATTTTTAAATCTTACACAGACAGAATTGTTCCGTCGGTAAAACTGTTAAATGTTTTAGTGTTTAACTTTAATCTTGTCTTTCTAGCTTCTTGTTTGTGTTTCTATATGTGTTAGTTGATATCAGAGTCCAACGATCTTAAGTTATTGTTTATTGTGTGCTATATTCCCATGTTATTTTTTTGTTGTGTGCTGTTAAATAACCATGACCGGAAAAGATCCCAAAGTATAACATGTTCAGGTAAGAGGGGATTAAAGGTTCTCCCTCTAGAAAGAAACATTAAAGAACTAGTGATAGAAAACATATAAAGACAAATTGCATAATTGAAAAGAGATATTCAAGAACTAGTGACAAAAGATATGTGAAGACAAATTATGCTTAGAAAACTTTTAGGATTCGGCTATATGTATGAAATCAAAACAATTTTTGTTTTTTTAAAGAGGAAATTAATTTAATTTTTTTAATACCAGATCTATATCTTGCAGTGTAAATATATAGCCTAATATTATGCAAAATTAGTAGAAAAACAAGCGAGAAAATCATAATTGTTTTTTAAAAGACTTATGAATTTTTTTGAATTTTTTCATATTTTAAATATTATATATTATTATTATTATTATTATATTCGGTTGGGCCGGACAACAGCTCAACTGGCCTGAGCTTTTTTTTACTGGGCTGGACCCGACCCCACCATATGGGTTAGATCCAGTCTAGTAACCATAAGGTAATTATCATGGCATTGCATATAGAATGCAGTGGCCTGGGGGCTGGTTTAAGAGGAGAAAAGGAAGGGAAAACTCGCCTTGTTGGAGGAGAAAAGTTGATGGTGGCGTTCCTGGTGGTGCAGGGAAGACCGATGAGTGGCTGGTGGAGGTGCTGGTGCCGAACACGTGACAAAAAAAGATGAAGAAAAGGTGGTGAGGAGAAGAAAAATGAAAACCAGGAAAATGACTGATTTTTTTTTCAGACTTTGACTTTTGATTTCTCCTCCTTTATGTCATGAAATCCACCTCTATTTATAGATGTTAGAAAAATGCATATTTTTTCTTTAATGGTGCCAAACCTTGGCCTTTGATTCAGCTCGAAAGGATCTCAATTGTTGGTTCAAAGTGATCATCATGAACTATCAAAGTTGTTATAAAAGGTTGGTCAGGTTAACTACTTTGGGGCGGTGCCATAACTGTTGTGGTGTCAATCCACCAAAAAGAACCACACTAAGGTGTCAGACCTTCATTTGCGTGCAAGTTTTGTCAAATTTGGTGAAGAGATGAAGCATTAAATGCCTTGGGAATGAGGCCACCTGAGCAGTTTTTCAGGCAAAATAAAGAAGAAGATGAAAACGGCGTCGTTCTGAGCTTTTTAGGGTCTTAATTTAAGGTTTTGATCAAAGTTTAATTTGGTCCTCCATCTTTTATTTCTTTCAATTGCACCCCTAATTGACCCTAAACTTTCAATTTTTTTGCAATTTTCCCCCTGCCTAACTTTAAATTTAGCCTAGGATTTCAGCGCCTTTTCACATTGGTCCTTGGTCCTGGATTTATATAATTTGACTCTCAATTGATGATTAAACTTTTAATTTTCATCAATTTCACCCCTGATTTCAAACAATAGAGTCCTTATAGTTCGATATTTTTTTAAAATGATCATTGACTGTGAATTTCTTTAATTTATCCCTTAATTGACCCCAAAACATTGATTTTCTTGCAATTTTACCCCCGATTTTAACCAATTGACTTTGTAAAAATTCAATTTGGTCTCTTAAAATTCCAATCTTCTCAATTAAGCTCAAATTAGGCCTCAAACTTAATTTTTCACCAATTAAACCCTTAATAAAATTAATTTGACTCATTTAAAATATAATTAAGTATTTGCACCTAATTAAATCATTCAATTGGACCCAAATTAATTCTTAAGAATAATTAAACTTTAATTTGGTCCATGATTAAATCAAATTGGTCTATTAAAAATCTAATTATGTTTCTAGGCTTAATTTTTATGCATATTCAACCAATAATAATTTAATTTGCTCTTGAATCTATATTGTCTCTTTAATTGTTTTACTTTTGCCAAAATATCAATCCTCTTGCTATTATGATTTTATTTTTTTATTTTTATTTTGGAAAGAAAAAAGGTAAATATTTTAGGGAATAACCCAAAAATGTGTTATGACATAAGTCATGAGACCCTAATAACTCTATAGAAAACAAATAAGAAAAAAACTATTAAACTCAATTATCAATTAACCCAATGTTGAAGGATAAAATTAAAAACAAAATTCAACAAAAAATTGAGTCGAGCCAATCAAGATTAACCTGTCAAACCTTGGTTATGAGAGTAGGATAACCTCATAAAAAGCAAATTGAAACAAGTTATAAAGCTCAATTCTCAATCAACCCAATGTTGAAGAATAAAATTAAAAAAAATCAATTAAAAAGAGGAAAAACAAACACCTACCACACTTGTGACCCAGGTCATAAAACCGTGATAACTCCATATAAAGCAAATAAAAATAATTATAAATCTCAATTTACAATCAACCTAATGTTCAAGGATGAAATTGAAAAAAAAAAGAATATTCAATTAAAAAAGGAAAAAAATACTAGAGTTAATCTAGTTAACCCGTAAAATTTGTGACCCGGGTTATGAGACCGCGATAACCCATAGAAAGCAAACAAAAAAAATTATGAAGTCCAATTTTCAATCAACTCAATATTGAAGGATGAAATTCAGCAAAAAAAAAAGTCAATAAAAAAAAGGATAAATAAAATGACCCGAGTCAACACGACTAACCTGCAAAACTCACGACCCATGTCATTGGATTAGGATAATCATATGAAAGCAAATCAAAACAAATTATAAAGTCTTATACCTAGTAAACTCAATGTTTAAGGATAAAATCTGAAGAAAAAAAAAAACTAAGTTTGAAATTAAAAAAAAAAGTCCTAAAATTTTTTTAGGATTGAAGTAAAGAAAGTCATAAACAAATAAAATTTCTACAAAAAAACCAAGAATAAAAAGAAAAGGAAAAAGGATAGAAGTTGAAAAACCTACAACAAAGAGGACCAAAATGTACTTTTCAATAGAGGAGAGAAAAAAAAGAAAGAAAGAAAGAAAAGGCCTATCGACGATAAACCACCTCATAAATAGCGACATGCATCACACAAACATGGAGTGGACATGGTGGTGCTCCTAACAACACGAATTAAGGGCATTTTTTGCCATTAAGAGGAACAACACAAGTTGCTCAAAGTACGCGGGCACCTCTTACTCGTCTGTACGTCTTCTACACACGCCAACACTATTTTCAATTTAAATAATATTTAATCTATGAAAAAAGACCAAATTGCCCTTCAAGAAACCAATAATATAAAAAACTACCATGAAAAGAGAAAACGGTCCTTGTACGCATGTTTTATTTTTTTTCTTTCGAGGGTAAAATTGTTATTTCACTACACTTTAAAAAGTGAAAAGACATAAATACCTTTGTTTGTCAGTTACAAAAACTGTCTTAAAGGGTAATTGAGATATTTTATTGTGCTTAAAATATCAACAAACACACATATACCCCTAGTTAACCCTTTAATGACTAATGTGTTGTGTGAAAATACCTAAATACCCTCAAAACCAAGACTTTTGATTTTTTAGGAGGGCAAAGACGTCATTATACTTTTTTAGTGAACAAGACAAATGAATATGTGTTTACAATGGTCTTTCATGCCCAATTAGCTTTTGACTTGTGGTTAACCCGCGCTGCGTTTCAGGCTAGTAGATTGTATTTTAAAACATGTAAAGTGGTTGTGTAAATAACATAAATTTTAAACGGCAGTGTTATCATTAGAGAACATTTTAAAGTTTTTGTTTACATAAGAAACAATAGAAGTTCTAAAAGCTGCTAGTTGTACTAAGGACACATGGTTTTTTTTCTATTAACAAATGATAAAAAAACACAAAATGAGAAAAAGCCCTTCGTAGATTTTAGTGTCCTTGTAAAAGGTCAGAGGTGTCCTTGGATTCAATAGTTATGTAACCAGAAGCAAGAGGTAAGTATAATATGAGGTGAAGTATACAAAGTTGCAAGTTATAACTGAAAGGTATTAGAATAGGAAACTGAGTGGGCTTTTTGTGATATGTAAAAGAACAATAATCGAGTATTGTTGTCTTTATAAAAATTATAAATATTGTAACTTGTTGAATTGGCTAGGTTTTTTTATTTTAGAATTATGAGTGGTAGGTTAATTTTGAAACTTTTTTTATGGTGTTCAATCGATGGTGAGTGAATTCTTGTTAGAAGAACAGAGTATAGAGCGCATTGAATGTTCTTGAAATCCGATTACTTATTCTTAAGGCGGTGTGGAACATTTTTGTTTCTTTGTTGGGGCTATTTTTTCAGTAGTTGATGATGAAGGTGTTGTTGTGTCTTGCTACTGCTCAAGTGGAAGAGAGCTGGTACTTATCTTTTGAAGATTTCACTACAACAATAAGAATAAAAGAATGTTAATTAATGATAGCTTTACCATGTTAGTGTTGTCTTTTTATTTTTTGTCCCTCTAAATTCTAAATAAATTTCAAAGTATTTTTCTTAGTAACGCAAATATAAATGGCCTAGTTTCAACCCATGAAATCTGTGTTATACAATTTTCTAATAAGTTTAAACTTGATTGATTCCTTTATAAAGTTAGTAAGGTCTCTAGAACCTTGTCTTTCACTGCAAGGTCTAACAACATGACATGAAAGATTAAAAAAAATTTTAGCTTATCTGAGTTTCAAATGCAAGGACAAATCTAGCAGAAAAAGAGAGGCAAAAGGCATAGTCGAAAGAAAACATGACAAAAAAACATGTTTTCATGAAGATATAAAGAAAGCAACTAAAAACCATGAAGTATCCTTTTAGTTCAAATATTAGCAATACCTAAATAATAAAAACCATTATATAAAAAACTATAGATATTTTAGACCTTTTAAAGTTGAAATCGATTCAGAAAGTCATTTATTTAAAATAAAAGTTATCATAACATGGAGAAAGATCATAAAATGGTTATATAACATGGTTTAGTGATTTATGCATGAATGTGAGTTTAAATTATCTAAATTTTGATTGTTGATACATGTGAAATAATGTTAAAAGTAGTGAAGAAGAAAAAAAAATTATAATCTGTTGCAATCAACTTTTGGTTAAGATGAATAAAGAACATTGAAAAGGAAAAAGCAATGTAGATGTTATACTTTAAATAGTCAGGAGATATGAAATTTAAAAGTAATATGTTATGATAAAGAAGAAATACCTTTCTTTAGAATCTGATTGAAAGGTTTGTGTCCTTTTTGCATGTTGAATTGGTTGTTTTGATAAGATATTGAAAGTGGAGGATAGATTATTAGTGGAGTGTATGATGAAAAAAGAGTTATTTGTTTGGTTTGTTGTAGAGTAGTTAGGTTATCATATGATTGTGAGATCGAGTTAGATACATTTGTGTTGTTGAATTGTTGAAGTTGTAATGAATCAATAAGCTTTGGTTCATCATTAGTAAATACATAGGTGGCAACAATGTCACACCTATTGTTTGTAGATTTGAATAATCCAAACTTAATCTGGAAAATGTTAAACTTTTTTAGTTTCTCCATAAGAGAAGGAGGAAGTATGTGAGGATCCTAGTATTTCTAGTCATAGACAAAATAATGGGTTGTAAAACAAAAAAAAAAACTCAGTTGTTTTTCCCATCAAAATAAAACTGGTAACATTATTTTCATCTATGATGAAGCATTCTATCTTGAACTTGTATAGAGTAATTTTTTCTTAAGAATTTGAAAAGGAAGTTATTTTTTCTTAAGGGGGGAAAAGAAACTCTTGTGATCATTAGGAAAAAGAAACTGGAATTTTAGGTAAAAGCGTTATTGAAATTGATAGAAAAGATGTAATCTAAAAATTAACACTAATGTTATGAGCATGTTTCTAATTATTCTAGAAACATATTTTCAATTACCATCATATGGGCATTCATGTGATGTGTTCATGTGTACCACATATGAAACGACCTTGATATACTTTTGTAACCTTTCTTATACATTTTATGCATTTATTATACCACCATTATGATTCTAAATCATAATCGATGATTGAAGCACGACAAGTGAATCTAACATCATGTGAATAAAAACTGATGTTTTTTAGAAAGTTGAAACTTTTATGGTAAGGGCATCAATAAATGACCATGATTGCCTTTATTATTTCAATGCAATTAGTAGAATATCTATAAAGTATAAGTTTGTAACGAGGCATTATTTTATTTTTTAAAATGATAATGCATCGGATTTATGCAAAGGATTTCTTTAATGGTTTTTTCTATTTTCTCTTTTTTTTTTGTTTAATGGTTAACATAGTATATATAGTGCATGGAACGACCTGTACATCTGTTGATACTTCTGCGAAGCTGCAGTGAAAAGGTACGAAAAAAATGGTTATTTCAATAGTTGAAAAATATAAACTAAAGGCTTCGTGTTTATCTTACTAATGTTTATAAGTCAATGTCTGTGGCATCTCTGGATTGAAGTAAAAGAGTGAAAGTAAGTTGCTAGACAAATTCAGTTTCCCTATAATTTTCATGAAGTGATGACATTGTAGTGGGTAAAAAACATTGAAAAATATTAAAATCGATCAATGAATGCAATGTAGCACTTTAAATGTTAAATAAAATGATGACTAAAATTTTACCATAGAATCCATTTACTCGAAAACCAACAAAAACAACAACTATTGGAGGTTGCAGCTTTTGAATTGAAGCTTCATTGAATTGGCATGTTATATCTTGCACAATGTAACTTGAAGATCATCTCCTCTTTTAAAGTAATGGATTTTTTTAATTAAAAAGACAAATAATAATTGTCACACCTGGACATCGCGCCGACCGATTAAAAAATTAATTTAATCTCAATGGAAAAAGAACAGATATCTGGCATCTTGTTCTTTGGGGGAAACGGTCTAGTTCAAGGAATCACCACCTAGTATTATGGTCACAAGGAACCCTAATTAGTCAACAGAGATTTTTGGTACTAGACTGGTTACGCTAAAGGGAAGATACTATCACCTCTTAAGCGTCTTACCTGAGGTAGGCTGCATTGCTGGTTTTGTCTTAAACTGCTAAAAATTTGTTTTTTTGTTATGTTCTTATGGTCTTCCTATAATATTCCTAACTCTAGCGTTAGTGAATATTCGCCTATGAATATTTCCAACTCTGGCGTTGGTAAATACAGCACAACCCAAAAAGTACGGTATTCCTGACTCTGGCGCCAGTAAATAAATCCGTAAAATTCTTTATTAAAAGAAACAAAAACTATTTTTTATTCTGTTTTTATTTATGTAGCCCTGTCTCAAAACGTTTTTAAAAAAAAAGGTCGGGTCACTGGTTCAAACTAGTGACCCGGTGTGGCCATTGTTGCATGCATGCGTGAATGACTCACGCATGCATGCTACAGTGGCAAGGTAATTAATTTGGCAAAACAGGGAAGGAAGCTTACCTGGTGTGGGACTTTAGTTGCTGGAAACGAGGTCACGAGGCGATGATGAAGAACTTTTACTGTTGAATGAAATTTACAAGGTGTTGTTATTGTCGGCTGGAGGCTGGCGTTCGGCCGAGAGAAAAAGAGATGTTTATGGAAGAGATGGAGGAAACTCCTCTGCTGCTGGTGTTGTTTGCAGTTCTGGACTTGTTGAAGACACAGTGCTGGCATGAAGACGTCGCTGCTGGTGGCATTGGAGGCTGGCGGTCAGGCAACCTTTGAACAAACCACATCTGTCTTTCCTTCATTTTTTTTCCCTCTATTTCATCTTTCCCTCTGGTCTTTTTTTTATGTGTTCTCTCTCTCTCTCTCTCTCTCTTCTAGTTTCATTCTTGCTAGTGCTGAGGAGGGATGTCTGCAACCATGATTAAGGAGAAACAGTTGTTGTTGCTCACGGTGGTTACCGCTCAGGTCACTGAAGTTCGTGCTGCCACCACTGAGAAGAGAAGGCTGCTGCTGGAAGTGCAGGGGTATGGCTGACGCCGATGGTTGTTGCTTTAGGCGAGGAGGAAAGGAAAGAAGGGTTCCCTCTGCTGCTGTTGTTGTTACTAATCTTGGCTGCAAACAATGTTGAGGATGGAGCTCTCAGTTGGAGGCAACACTGTTAATGGTTGAGGATGGAGTCCAGCTGGTGTCAACGTAAATTAACTTTGTTGTCGTATTTCTCATGAATAGGGAGCCAGCCGTGAGGGGCAGGGACAGTGCTATGTAGAGAGGATGGTTTGCTGGAGATGCCGCCAGTGCAGGATGGGCAACTGATGCAAGGGAGGAGACGCACGGTTGTCGTTGCACTGCTGCTGGAGTTGTAGGAGGTACACAGTGCTGCGGCAACGAGCTACTTTTTGGCAGTTTTTTTTGTTTAGTTTCTTGCTTCCTCTCGTGACTTTGAGGAAGAAGATGACAGGGAAAGGGTTACCGGCTGTGAGAAAAGAGCTTTTTGCTCTCGGAGGGGGCGGCCTCAGGCCCCCCCTCTTCCAGGTTTTTTTTTCTTTCTTCTCTTTTTGTAATCTCCTCGGGGTTTCTTGTACCTGCTTTTCCAATCACCCTTTTGCATACACTGAGATCTATATTTATAGTGCAAGAGTCTCATCGCGTGTAGAAATAAAGTTTCAATCAAACTCATTCTTTTCTTTAAAGTTTGAATTTGTTTAAGAATCAAATTTGAAAGCGGATACCTATCATTATCTTGAAGACAAGCATTATCTTGAAGACAAGCATTATCTTGAAGATAAGGATAGAATGACAAAAGCACATTGTAGTCCCTAGTTTTCACGCAAGCTGACAAATCACGTTTTTCATCAAAATAATCTATGATCTTTTAATTTTTCATTTTAAACCCCGTTAAATAAAATAAAAAGTTAATGGGCCAAAATTGGGTTACAACAATAATTGTAATGTGTGAGTAGGAAATATTCATTTATAAAAAGGTGTCTTGTTGTACCTTAAGTTGTCAATGATAAGCTCTCTTTTATGTTGTAACCTTTCTCCTTGCAACATAATCTTTTCTAGGGGTTGAATGGCTTTTAATTTACCAATTACATATGTGATAACAAAGAAAAGGGTGAAACCAATAAGAGAAACTCATTTATATCTATATTAAATAAGCTTCATTATAGGAAATTCTATTGTAAACTAAATTAGAATGTAAACATAATGCAAAAATAAGCTATGAGTATAGATGTTTCATCGAATCTAGTGACAACGGTACTGAAATCAGTGAAATTGAAGTAATATCTTGGAATTTGTGGAAGGATATTATCGATTTTAAGTATTTTAATGCCCGGTCTTAAGTCAATGATTGCTTCATGATTAATCCCCACATAACGCCCATAAAGAGACATGAACAAGAAATATAGAATATGTCACAAAGCTTGTTTAATTATTCAATAAGTAAGAGTAGTTTAATGCAGAACCAAAAGGTATAAACAAAACTTACACACACAATAATAATTGTTGAAATAAAAAATAACTATTGAAATCAAAGTTTGTCAAAATAAAAACCTAAATACAAGCTAAATAACCCTATTTATAATAGGCAAAAACATCCTAAACAATGCCAAAAGAAATTAAATAAAAAAGGAAAAAAATCTTAAATCCACTAGGAAACTAATACAGTTCCCGTACAATAGCTTTTGGACCTTATCACAAAATATTTTTGATTTCTAATTGCCCTAAAATTTTAACTCAATATAGAATAAGACATCTAAAAACTTCTAATAAACTTTTAGCCTGATCCAACAGTTAGATAAAAAAATTATGATTGCTAGAGTAAAATTGTACATTAGAAAAAATAAGTCTCTAATTGCTGAGATTAATTAACCCATGAAATAGATGAATCATGCCTCTTTTTTGCATCATTTAAATTGACTAAGATCTAATCTTCACTTGTTGATGTTGCCTCATTAAAATCCATATTGGCCACAGTATTTTGAATAAGCCTCTTTTTTGAATATTTTGAATGCATATTTGAGCTTCTTTGTAATTGATCTTGTTATTGGCTCAATTGGATAGTCTTGATCCTATCAATTTATACCTTTTTTTTTGTTTTTATTGAAAGGTTCGTGCTGTTATTTTTATTCAATTGAATGCTCAAACCCACTTATATAAGTATTATTGTATTTTTTATTTAAGTACTCCATTTTTTTAATTTATGAAAAAAAAATTAGTTTTAAAATATATTTATTTTTTTAGACGTTATAGAAAAAAAAAGTTCCAAATTAATCATAATTGATTAATTTTTTGATTGGTGATTTTATTAAAAGAAATCAAAACAAAAAAAATTAAAATAAAAAATAAACAAAGAGTAAATGTTAAACAAATATGATAGAAAAAATAATATAATAAAGGTATCCATTGTTTTTTTTAGATTCGGTTGAAAAAATAAATAATCATATCCTTCACTACAATCATTAGCATTGATAAGGAAAGCAGCAAATCACGTTATCCTCCTTGATTGTAGGAAATAATTTAGCAGAATATTTAGGTGATTGTTCTGATAGTTAGTTTCCTACTATAATTATATATGTACATTCCTATATAAATAAACCTCTCCGCCGCATAAGAAAGTATGGCTTTACAATTACTATTATGGTATCAGAGTAGTATAGGATTTACATCCATTGATCCAATGACTTCAATTGTTCTAAATTCTTCTATTTCTCTTCAAAAAATGTTTCATATAATCACCATCAAGCTTTCTTCTACCAATTATCTTCTCTAGCGAAATCACATTCTTCCACTTCTTAGTTCTCAAAACCTTTTTGGCTATATTAATGGTTCTCTGTTTACGCCGCTTGGACATATCCTCTCTGATTCAATTAGTATCTCAAACATGCTACCCGGAAATCATCAACATCTACTTATACTCCTTTTCTCTCTAACCGAGGAAGCCATAGTTGAAGTCCATGGTCTCTACGTTTCATACAGTATGGACTGCTCTTGAATTTGCTTTTAGTTATCGATCCAAAATTCATGAAATTTGTCTTAAAGATGACTTGCAACATTTAAAATGAGGATCTTGCAGTGTTACTAAGTACTCTCGTTCCTTTAAAGCACTTTGCGATCAACTTAATGCCATAGGTTCTCCTGCTGATGAAACAGACAAAGTTCATTGGTTTCTTCATGGCCTAGGCTCTGAGTTTGCAAACTTCTCAACTATTCAGCTATCATTTTCTCATTTTCCTTCCTTTTGAGATCTTGTCTCCAAGGCTGAAAGTTCTAAAATTTTTCAAAAATCACTTGAAACACCTGTTATCTCATCTGTTGCTTTCGTTGTCGCCAAAGGCAACTTCAATTTAACACGTAATGGAGGCTTTTGTAAGTTTCATAGTAAGGGAAGAGGATCTTTCATTCCTAGTCATGGCAAGGGTCGTGTTAATTATTCTCGATGTTGCTAGATATGTCACAACATTGAACATACAATTGCTCACTACCCTGATCGTTATGTAAAGGCTACTAACCTTGAAAACATTGTTGAATCCTTCTCTCACTGCTCCTCAACCGACACAGTAGCTGACTGGTACACTTATACTAGAGTTGTTGCATTTATGGCGCCCGACTCCTTTCAACTGGACAAGGTTCAATCTTATTATGGTAAGGATTGTGTAATAGTAGGTAATGAAGCCTCCTTGTCGATTACCCATGTTGTTACTCTTTCCCCATCTCCAAACATTAAACTTTTAGATGTTTTAGTTGTTCTCCAGCTCACAAAAAATCTATTATCTATTAGCAAATTAAATTTTGATTATCTTTTATCTATTACTTTCATTGATACATCGTTTATCATACAGAACTGCAATACAGGAAAGGTGGTGGCAACTGGTGGTCATCGTAAAGATGGTATTTATGTGCTAGAACGTAGTCAATCCGCATTTGTTTCTTCTCTTAAAAATAATTCTCTGTGTGCCTCATATGATATATGGCATGCACGTTTAGGTCATGTTAAATAAAAAAAGGTTATCTTTATGTTACTTCTTTATTGCCCTCTCCTAACTTTTATGTTGCTTGTCAGACTGCTAAAAGTCATAAACTACCTTTTAATGCTAATGATCAACGTGCTCCCCATGTTTTGGACCTTATTCACTATGATATATGGGGCCCTGCTCCTGTCATGTCTTCATCCAATTTTTGTTATTACATTATATTTATCGATGATCATTCGCGTTTCACGTGGTTTTATCCCATGACATTAAAATCTTAAGCCTTTATGATTTTTAAGCAATTTCAAACTATTCTTGAGGTTTAGTTCTCATGCAAAATTAAAAATTTTCAAAGCGATGAGGGAGCTGAATTTACGAGCAATCAATTTCAATCCCATCTTCTTGCTTCCAACATTCATCACCAAATGTCTTGTCCCTCACCCTTTCCCAGAATGGTCACATTGAATGTAAGCATTGCCACATCACTGAAACTAGTCTTGCTTTGTTATTCCATTCTCAGGTTCCTTTATCACATTGGTTTGATGCATTCAGTACTGTTGTTTTTACCATCATTCGGTTGCCCTCATCTGTTATTGGTAACCTTTATCCCTATAAAAATTTTTCTGGTAAGCCACCCACATATGCTGATTTCCATCCCTTTGGTTGTCATGTGTTTCCTTACTTACAAGATTATACCTCTCACAAATTTGTTTCACATAGCACTGCTTGTATTTTTCTTGGCTATAACATGTCTCATAAGGGGTTTTGATGTTTTGATCCTTCTACATAGCATATTTATATCACTTTTCATGCCTGATTTGATGAGATTAATTTTCCATTTGCTAGTCCCTCCTCTTCCTGCGATCCCACATCACTAGATATTTCGATTTTTTCTGAACTTGTTGTGCCCTCTCTTCCTTCTGAAACTCGGCACTCTTCCCCATCACTTCCTATTCCACCTTCTTTTTCATCTTGTGTTTCTTGTACTGGTAACCTTTTTGGTGATTTAGTGCAGCCTTCATCGTTAGGTTCTACTGTCATAGTTGATTCCACAGCAGAGCCCATCTCTTCTCCTACTGCAGCATCATCCTCATCTATTGTTTCTCTGCCATCAGACTAACCTGTCATTCCTTTTGCAGCTTCTTCTAACCATCATCTGATGATCACTAGAACTAAGGCTAGTGTCTTCAAGCCTAAACATCACTCATACATTTCCTCCTTGTTACCTTCGTCGTTGGTCCAAGAACTGGATGCTCTTTCCTCTAATGACAAATGGGTCTTGGTTCTTCATCCTCCCCACACTAATATTGTTGGATCTAAGTGGGTATTTCATGTCAAATACTTAGTTGATGGCATTGTTGATCATCTTAAAGCTCGCCTTGTTGCTAAAGACTATTCTCAACTTCCTGGTTTGGATTTTCACGACACTTTTAGTCCTGTTATTAAATCCTTCACCGTGTGTCTTGTCATCTCTCTTGCAGTGTCTTATCATGGCCTTTACATCAATTAGATGTCAACAATGCATTTCTCAATGGTTTGTTGACCAAAATTATCTACATGGAGCAACCTTTTGGTTATACTGATCCACGATTTCATCATCATGTTTGTAAGCTAAGAAGGTCCTCAATAGCTAAAAGCAAGCCCCTCGGGCTTGGTTCCATCAGTTTAGTTTCTTTTTACTTCATCTTGGTTTCACCTGCAACACTGTTGACTCCTCTATCTTTGTCTATGCTAGATCCAACATTATCCTCGACCTATTACTCTATGTTGATGATATTGTTGTCACTGGCAACAATACTCCTTTCCTTCATAATTTTATTCAACAACTTCATCGAGAGTTTGCCACGAATGACTTGGGAACATTGAATTATTTTCTTGGTCTTGAGGTTTCCTCCTTTGCTAATGGCCTTTTCTTGAGCCAAGCAAAATATGCTCATAATATCCTTGCCCGTGCTCAGCTACTTGATTGCAAGCCAACAACAACTCTCATGGTTGTTTCAAAACAGCTGTCCAGCGATGGTGATGCCTTCACTGATCCCACGTTGTATCATTCCATGGTGGGTGCTTTGCAATACTTAACTATCACTCATCCTGATCTTACTCATGCTGTCAATTTTGTCAGTCGATATATGCAATCTCCTACGGTGCATCACTTTCAAGCCCTTAAATGTATCCTTCAGTATGTTAAGGGTACTCTTCATTATAGCCTTTATTTCTCTTCTTCTTCACCTACTAGTATTACTGCCTACTCTGACGCTGATTGGGCTAGTTACCCTGACACGCGTTGCTCCACCTTTAGTTACGCAATGTTTTTGGGTGACAATCTCATCTCGTGGAGTGCTAAGAAACAACCTATTATTTCTCGTTCTAGTTGTGAATCTGAGCATCGCGTCTTGGCTCACACGGCTTCTAAAGTTGTTTGGATAACTCATGTTCTTCGTGACCTCAAAGTTTCCTTATCTCACAAGTCGTTACTCCTTTGTGATAACAAGAGTGCGATTTTTCTTACCCTCAATCTAGTTTCATACAAAAGGTCGAAACACATTGCTCTTGATTACCACTTTATTCATGAGTTAGCAGCGTCAGGGGTTATTCAGCCTCAATCTGTGTCATCTCACTTGCAAATTACTAACATCTTCACTAAGAGTCTCTCTCGAATGCTATTCACATTCTTCCTCTCCATGCTTCGTGTTCATGTCAATCTCACACTCAGCTTGCAGGGGGATGATAAGGAAAGCAACATATCACGTTATCCTCCTTGATTGTAGGAAATAATTTATTAGAATAATTAGGTGATTGTTCCTATAGTTAGTTTCCTACTATAATTATATATGTACATTCCTATATAAATAAACCTCTCCACCACAAAAAAAAAAGTGTGGTTTTACAATTACTGTTAAACATGATATAATCATAAAGCAGCTAGAAACCACCATAGAAACAATCAACCATATCAATAAACAAACATGAATTAAGAGTTATATTTCAAAAACTTTTAACAAATCAATCATTTTTTCTTCAATATGATCTATTTTTTTGTGCAAAGCTTGAAAGATGGGGTATATAGATGATGGAAGCAGTTTAAAAAAAATGGAGGTGAAAGATAGGAAGATGAGTCTTTAGATTATAATAAAAATTCTAGAAGTTTTTGAAAGATAGAAAATTTGGTTTTTTTTTTTCAATAGTGTTTGAAATAGAATTAATTGTATTTTGAAACTAATATTTTTGTCATCAATGAAAAAATTGAACAAAATGAATACTTAAATAAATAAATAAAAACAGTACAAACCTTTCAATCAAAAATAAAAAAATTGTTATAAGCACTTAAATTAAAAAAATAATGCAACCTTTAAATTTTAAGAATATACTAAATCATTATTATTTAATTTAAATTTAATAAATATGAGTGTCATGTTAATATAGAATCTCGATTATAATTTATGATGCAGTAAATATGAATTAGGAATGCAATCGTTTTATATGCTTGTATATGAAACTAGAAGAAGCAAAAAAACCTGACTTTTCATTTTCGAATATCCAGCAAACCTTTCTTTGAACGGGGATTGGAATCAAAAGGCTAGATTTATTCTTCTTTATGCTAAAACCATGTACCCGCTTTAGTAAAGCAAGTGCCCTCACTTTTTTTTTAATTTCATCATTTTTTATTTAATTTGATTCTCATACCTTTCTTTACCAATTAATTGGATTATTTTTAATTTGACTAAGTCAACTGAGTTACGTTAGAGCAACTCTCACACATTTAATTTAAACATGAGCTAGGCAAAGAGTCAAGTTGAAAAGGTTTTAAGGTTGATCCACTAGATCGGATTTAATAATAATTTTAAATAGTTCTCTATAACATGAATATTTTTTATTATGTTAAAACAAATTGATTTGGTCTGTGATGTAGTGCGGGTATATAAGATATAACAAGTCAATTAATTGTTAATTGAAATTAAATAAATCTAAAAGAGTCTAGTTTTCAACTATAGCATGTGAGTAAATTCATTTTGGATTATAATAGTGAAATTGTGATTTTGCCCTTCACTCCAAGATCATTATGTTGTTCTAGGATTAAGGTAACCAAGGTTATCAAAAACGCATTTTGACTTGTAAAATCGTATGATTTTACGAGTCAAAACACAAAAATGTGTTAAATCGGGTTAAAAACTCGAAAACCAGTAAACTCGGTCCGACTCGTTAAAATCGCTCAAACCGGACCGATTTCACGATTTTACATTAAAATTAAAACAGCTGCACTCCCCTTTCCCCATGAGTCCCCACTCCCCCGCCCGACACTCCACCCTTCCCCTTTCCCCTTTCCCCAAATTGTTAGTCCCTTTCCCCAAATCGCCAGTCAAATTAAGAAATCAGCTGTCATGTAATCCTTTGCAACTTGCCACATACATTCTTGTATCTTAAGGCAATCTATGATTTGCCTTGCAGTCCTTTATTCCCTCTAAGGTACGATTATTATGTTTTTCTCTTTGCTCGTTTTAGAATGAGGAAAGTGTTTAGCCTTCTTTTGTTGCTAGCTGACTTTTATGTCCTGGTTTTTGCTGGTTATGTTTGAAATAGACAAAACTTGTCAGCCATTTTTCTTGTTGCAAAGTAATGCTTTTGTTCTCTTCTTTTGATGTTTTTAGAAGGATTTCAAAACGGCTTGTGTTTGTTTGATTTTAGAGTTGGAAATCGATTGTACAAAGAATTGGTTTAGTAAACTTTGATACTCTCAATCGGCCTTTTTTTTCTTTTTCGAGTCTTAGTTGTGCTATTTGACTGCATTTAATATTTCTATTTGATGGCTGCAGCTTGTGTTGCTTTTTATCTTATATGTGATGATGATGATCATTATCATTATCATCATATTGTGTTTTACTGAGGCTTTAATGGTCAATTCTTCAGGTGATGGGTTTGGTCCTGGTATTCCTGGTTTACAGTTTGGCATTGGATTGGGTGCTAGATGTGGGATTGGTTATGGATTTGGCTATGGTGTGGGGAGGGGTGTAGCTCATGATGAGAAACGGAGATACTCTAATGCTGGCAAGCATTTTCGTGGTCTCGTAAATCTTCTAACTCGGTAGTTATATATTCATGTTTCTCTCTGTTTAGCTTTTTCAACTGCACTGAACTTGCTTAGATGGATCGTGTTTTATCATGATGTGTTAAGCAGAACATTCACTAACCTGCTGTAGCGGTATAAATAGAAAGCACTTTGAGAACTTGCCAATTTCTTTTGCTTTAGTTTTTCTAGGAGCCTTTTCTACTTTAGCAGGGGAGCCTTGTTCAGACAACCAATTAAGCTTGCATTTACTGAAATTAATCATCAAGAATGGATAGTATGCTATTTTTGTTGACTTTCCGTTGTGATTGATTATTTTCATTTATTATGGGATACAGCCAAAACACGTTTTTGATAACCTTGGATGCAACTATTGAATTGTTATTGGCTGATTGATTAATAATCATGCCAAAGGTTGTTGAGACACAGTCCGTGTTGCTTCAACTTATATTGGTGTTCATCATCTTCTCGGGCTTTCTCGAGAATGGAAATGATGGGATAACGAGCACTTCATTCGGTCAGAATGACCATCTATTGGCATCCCTCTTGATAATGAAGTATTTGTAGTCCCAAAGGGTTATAATGTACCACAACAAGTAAGCAATTGAATATCTTGTGCTAAAAAGATCTGTGGTGAGATTGCATATGGGCATATGGATATGCTTGATAATTTTATGTGTTCTGCCCAACTTTAATGCTCATGGAATTATCATGCAATTATGTGAAGATGGAAAGGGAAAGAAATGACGATTTGGTGCATATGCATATTCTTGAACACCAATACATTGTTTGTTTTAAGTTTGTTAATTGTTAGTTAATGAAAAGTTACTTAAATTATGTATGAATTTATTTAAACCATGTATTTTAAGATGCTTGAACTATGTATGAATTTTTATTTGAAACATATATTTTAAGGTGCTTGAACTATGTATGAATTTTTATTTGAAGCATGAATTTTTTATTTTTTTAATGTATTTTAAAATTCCTTACGATTTTACGATCCGTTTTTACGATCCGAGTTTATTTTGTATTTTTCATACCGTGTCAAAAATGCGTTTTTAACAACCTTGAAGGTAACTATAAGGGGTGATTTAAGTGTCTCACTAATTTTTTTTAAATGCAAATTAATTCAAATAAACATAATAACCAACAATATAATTAAAGTAAAGAGACAAGGGAGAGAATTTGCAAACTCGTTTTTAATGTGACTCGGCAAGCCTAGATCCCCATCTCAAGTACCAAACCATACTTGAATATTGTTTTCTTTAACTTGTCCAAACTTTATAGTACAATGACCACTTGATAAATCCACACTACGATTTTAATACCATTTGAAGATATTTTCTCTTCAAGTTTTTCTCCCACTTGAAGATATGTCATCTTCAAGATTTTTCTCTTCATGAAAATACTTCACCAAAATCAAGAGTTTTCCCCTAACTCTCAAAGATTTATAAGTGTGATTTATAAGTGAATATTACAATTGAAACTTTTAGTATCTCAATATCTCACAAGATAACACTTATAGGATTAATAGAATGAATATTTTTCCCTTGGACTTCTTGATTGATTTCTTCACAAAATCCTTCATGTTTTTTGAAATATTCTTTGAATAAAATTGTTTAAAACTTATTCTCAATAAAGCATGTTATTAGTCTAATTTTTGTTTTATTGTTATCAACAAAATATATAAAAACATGAATATTTGACCTCAAGGTGAACACATTAAACCTTGCATGGGGGTATAATGGTATTTTTTTAATGGTCAAAAAGTTATTTTTTAATTGGATGCGGGCAAGAAGGTCTTCACACATTAATTCAGTGCAGTAAAATTTCTAAGCATGTCTTTAAGGGCTTTACCATCTTTTTTTTTTAGAAAGTCGAATCACTTATCTAACCTTAGCTACTAAAAAAAATAGCATTAAAGGGATTTTGGTCTTTTACTTAATTTAAACACAATTAAATTACTTCATTTCCCTTCAAATTAAAAAAAAAACTTGCCCTTCGGTTTAGGGGTACTTTAGTCTTTTAGATTTGGTGATTTTGTAATTCTCAAGTTTCATTAAGGGTGATAGGGTCTTTTGCTAAATAAAAAAGTTAAAAAACTGAAGGTGCGTGAACAGTAGTCGCAGGCTTCAAACAGCGCATACGGCGCCATCTGATAAATGAAAGCCTGTTTCCAGGGCGGTCACTGAAGCATCACGGTGGCCCCTCCACAACTAGGTTGTGCATGTGATCTAATTGCCTCAAGTTTAACACATGTGGCCTTTTCTTTCTTTTTTCTTTTTCCCTCTCTCCTTCTTGATTTTTGTGTTGGCCTTCCAAATGCTCAAAGCAGCCTTTCAATTTTATTTTTCTTAAGATTCAGTCTGTGTTCTTTAGATTACTATTTGTTTTGTTTGGAATAATTTATGAAATTGTTTTTTTCAATTTCATCCCCCATGTATTTTTTTCATCTGTTAGGTTCGATCCCTATTTTTTTAATTGCTATTTATTTTATTTAAAATGGTTTTTAAAATTGTTTTTCTTTTTTACACTTTCATCATTTTTTTCCCCTATCAAATATTATTATTTTTTTAATTGCTATTTTTTTTACCTTGAAAATCTTTAAAAATTGATTTTTTTTATGATTTCATCCTTTAACATTTTATCGGTCAGGTGTTTGGCTTCTTGATTGAGCTTAAGTCTAGAATTTAATGAGTTGCAGGTTAGAGAGATTAACTTGGGTTTATGAGGTTCACTCGGGTTTGCTTGTTTTTTTTCTCTTTTCTTAAGCTCATTTTTTGTCGGTTTCATTCTCCATCATTTTGTTTTCACTTTTTTATGGGTTCTTTAGTCGTTTTCAAAATAACACAAGTTACCTAGAGTTTTTTTTTTCGTCTTTGTTAAATTTAGTTTTTTTTAAAAAAATAATTAAATTAAGTTAATTGGTTTCATCTTTCAACATTAAATTGGTTAGATGTTGAGCTTCTTGATTAAGCTCGAGTCTAAAACTTAACAGACATGAGTATGAAAGATTAACTTGTGTTTAAGAGGTTCACCCGAGTTTGCTTGATATCTTTTCGCTTTTTTTAAGCTTATTTTCTTCCGGTTTCATCCTCCAATATATATTTTTTATTTCTATGGGATTTTTTAGTTGTTTTGAAAATAACACGGGTTATCTTGGTTTTTTTTTTTCCTTTGTTGAATTTTTCTTTTTTATAAAGGTTTTTTTTAATTAAACTAAATTATTTGATTAGGAATAAGCATGAGATGTTTGTTTCATGGTATTTTATTTTATTTGCTTTTTGTGTCGCTACTTTGATAGTATGTGCAGTTTTTTCAATTATCTAAATTAATCTAACCCGGAGTGTAACTCGGGTCATCTAGCTAGTGAGCAACTAAACGAAGTCATGAGGTACGTTCAAAAGACCTTTTTAATAGCACAATTAAAAACAAATGAAATAACATAATTTATATGTCACAATTGAAAATCAGGATTTTTATAACTTGTCACTATTTATAATAACCATGCCCAATAAAAATATTAAATAAAATTTTTTAAAAAAATACACCAAAATTCTAATCAACAAAACTCTAATTATAATAACACGAATATCTTCAAAAAAAAAAATATTTTCAACGAGATAAATCTGATAAAACTATATAAAAACCATGAATGATGATGACCCGAGTAAACTGAACTTCACACCTAAAAAAGAAGGGTGACTGTCTTGTCCGACGGCCGTACACACATACGCACCATAAAAAACCACAAACAAACAAATTTGACAGACATATATTAGCTGGATTACACCCTTTAATTGTCTGCACGGCTCCTGAAATTAGTTTCTTCTATTCCAAGAGAAGATTAAAAAAAGAAAAAAATGAAAAATATCGCGGCAAATAATGATGACCGTTGAAAGAAAGCGGTAGGTGAATTGTGTTTTTTTTTTTTTGGAGGAAAAAGGCCTAAGAAAATGGAAGGGGAGGCCGGCGATTCCCCTCCTGTGTGTGCGTGAGTCAGCATGGAAGGAGACAAGAAAGAAAATATATCACATGTGACTTTTTGATAGCTGACCATGATATTTAAGGCCTGTGTTCATGTATAAAATAAGGATTACAAATAAAAATGCTTTTTTTTACTTGAAACGAAGACAAATAATATCTAGGGGCACTTGATGGTGCTCAAATCAAAGAACACCATCAATTATAAAATAGTGTGTCAGTTCGTTGGATTTAACATTATAATAACCCTAATTCTGTTAATAAGAAAGAAGAGAGAGGTGAGAAGCATCCCTGTAACCTCTTCTGAAACTTTCAAGGATATTACTTTGAGAGGGTTAGGCAGGGATTTCATTTCTTTATCTTTCCCTTCTCTCTTCTTCTGCTGTGGAAAAAGGAAGACGAAACCTTGGCATTGGATTGGGGATACATTTCTCTTTAGACAGTTTGAAAGAGGCATGTCATCTCTCTCTCTCCCCCCTGTTTTAATTCCAAGGACTGGGATCTGATTGATTGTCTTGGTTTTATATGTTTTCTGGAGTTTTTCTTATTATTATTCCTGAATTGCGTAGTCCTATTCTTAAACAATGAGATCTTGATCAAGTTTTGAACTTAATCGACATTCTCGAAGTGCAGGATTGTAAAAAAGGGAATGGATACAAATTCTATAAAATATTAACGTGATCGTTGAAGATCACAAGTAATTGGGAATTGTATTGAAAAGATGCAGCCTTGTGGATTAGTATTAAGATTGTAGAAATAGGAATAGATGGAAACATTTTATTTGTTACCATACATGCTTTTTGCCTCTATACGTGCTCGGATCTTTTTTAGTCCATTCCATTTTATTGTAATCCAATGATCTTCTTCTCGTAGCCCACATGGATTCTCTTTTTTTCTTATCACTTTGCACTTCTTTGACATACTCTGATTTGTTAATACCTCTGCGAATGAAGGAGTTTTGTGTGTCTATCAGCAGAATACATGAAATAATTTTGTGGGTTTCAAGAACTTTTGGACTCCTTTCTTCTTTTCTTTACCCATTGCATTCCTTATATGCATTTGCTTCTGTCTTGTATGAATCTTGATGTGTAATGATAAAGACGTGTCCAGTTTTGGTCACCCAATGTTTGTCATGGAGCCTGGCAATGGCTTGGGAAGTTTTGGGGGAGTATATCTGAGAAATTAATTTCGGATCTATAACTTTGCCAAGAAAAGGTCGCTTTTGGATGCATTATTTGATCTTATGTTCTCTTGAGAATTGTGAAAGATTTCAATCTAAATGGTAACTTTCGCATTGAATAAAGTCATTTAGAAAACTCAGGATTTGCTATTTAAATCAAAATCATTGTTTCTTTTATCTTTTACGATTTATCATATTCTCCTTTTTCATGAGAGTCAACAAATAATATCATTGATTTTTTTCTTTCTGAACATTTAATAACTCTTAATCTTCCCACATGACCTTTTTTTTTAATTAAAATCTCATTTTGATCCCTTCTTTCAATCTGCAGAAGGGTTACTTAGAATCTGATAGAAGAAATGGATAACATCTCCGAAGAATTTGCCCTAGTTGCCAAGAAAGGAGCTCCAGTGCCACCTCCATCACGCGGTCCACCAACAACCAGTTACCACCAAAAGGGGTTATTCATAAATGCCTCAACATTAAGAGGATATAGCTGTGTCCGCACAGCTACCAGGGACTTGTGGGACCAACTCTTTGATGAAGGCTATAGAGCCGATGTTACGATTAGCACTGATAATGGTGGCTCCATATACGCGCATGCTAGTGTTCTTGTAAGCCCTTGTTTCATTTTCTGATGAATATATGATGATAAAGAGTTGGTTTAGATTACAAAGTGCTGGCCCTTTTAGAAATTTGACTAAACATGTAATGAAAGTTTGGATAAGGATATAAGAAATATCCAAAAGGAACTGTGGTCTGTGTTATCCTAAACTGCTGTATTTTTGTCAGAAGGTCTGGCCAATGATCATAAAGAGATGGGATTCCTGGTTTCCTGCCTTGTGGTGAATATAGAAAACCTGTGTGTTTGTTGATTTTATTTTTCTGGCTACACATACAGCACAATCATAGAAAATTAGTACATCCTATTACCAGCAATAGATTGTGCAGATCTTGTAAATAAATTCACATATTTTAATTGCAAATTTTCATTTTCCAGGCTTTGTTAGATATGAATCTGCTATAATAAGATGTGCTCTGTTAAATCAAAACAGAATCTTATTCATAAACTGAATGTTTCTCAACAGGGAATGGCTTCTCAAGTGATGAAAGGAATGCTAAAGCAAGCAAAAGGCCGAGGTCGACGACGATCGATCTCAATTCATGGTGTTCCACACAACGCTGTTAGAGTTTTTATTCGACTCTTGTATTCTTCCTGGTAACAAATTTACCCTCATTGGTGTTTCTACAAGAAGATAAAAAAGAAGATGAATGCGCTGTATCTAGGACCTTTTTTTATAGCGTGTTAACACTGCTGCTCTTATACTAAAACTGTTATTCGTGGTCTTTGCACAGCTATGAGAAAGAGGAAATGGAGGATTATGTGCTGCATTTGCTAGTGCTCTCACATGTGTTTGTGGTTCCAGCATTGAAGCAAATATGTATTCAGCAGTTGGAGCATGGTTTTCTTACCTCAGAGAATGTAGTTGACATCTTTCAGCTTGCATTGTTGTGTGATGCTCCCCGGCTTAGCCTCATTTGTCATCGCATGATCTTGAAGAACTTCCAGGAAATTTCCATCACTGAAGGATGGAAAGTAATGAAAAAGAGCCACCCATCACTTGAAAGGGAACTTCTGGAGTCCTTGGATGATGAAGAAAATGTAAGGAATCTATTTTCTGTACAACATTTGTGGCCACTCATGTTTAAAGCGGCAAATCTGAATGGTCCAAATCATTTGCAGATGCAAAGGGAAAGAATTAGAAAATCAAATGAGAGAAAGATCTATTTCCAATTATACGAAGCAATGGAGGCTCTTGTTCATATATGCAGAGATGGTTGTCAGACAATTGGGCCTCATGATAAAGATTTCCGAGATGATCAGGCACCCTGCAACTATTCAGCATGCAAAGGACTCGAAATGATTGTCCGCCATTTTGCTAGTTGCAAGCTAAGAGTACCTGGTGGTTGCATCCATTGCAAGAGAATGTGGCAACTATTGGAACTACACTCCCGTCTCTGTGTTGATTCAGAGGCGTGCAGAGTTCCTTTATGCAGGTGAGCCTTCTATACTTCTCATCCTATCATTATGACATGAATAAACCTCGTTCTCTTGTTAGACTGATCAACCGAGAAACTTGTCGTGTTAGGAATTTCAAGGAGAGGACCAAGAAACAAAGCAAGAAGGATGAGATTAGGTGGAGAATACTAGTGAAAAATATACTCAAGACAAAGAGCATCGGAGGATCGCCATTCTTTTCATCAGCATTTTCCATGTCTTCTTGATGGAAAAAAAAAAACAGATTTCAATTGTAGATTTGTTGTAACCATCTTGTAGAGAGGAACAACGTCTTTTTGAAAAAACTGTTGTTCCTTTCTACCTTACTGTGAACAAAAAAAAAAATGATGAATCAGCAAATATATCACTTTGCTTTGATAAGCATTTTATATATTAACCAAAAATATATAAACACAGCATTTCTTTGCTTTGATAAACACAGCATGTCGTTTGGTTGTTCAATACGTCTCACTGTCCATGTCGTTGGAAGATCAAGCCAGGACATCGATCCTAGCGAACATGTCCTTGTTTTGAACGGAGCATGTCTCTGTTTACATTTTATATATTAACCAAAAATCTTATTTTTAAAATTAATAAAAATAACACTTACAAAAACAATACAACCAATAATAATATATAATCAATTAAATTCAACATTATATTTTGTTATTAAATAAAATAATAAAATAAAAATAAATGATTCGCTATCTAGTTTTAAAAAAAGTTATTAATTGTTGGGATAAAAAGACAATGAAAACAATTTAATAGAAAGTAGAATATTAAATAGAAAAAAACATTTGAATCTCATCACTGGTGATATTTTAAGTATTTTTTATTTAAAAATATATCAAATTAATGGTTTTTTAGGATATTTCTTTTAATTTATTTTAACATCTTTATATCACAATTATCCAAAAGATCTGAAATCATAATTTTTTTTTATATATCTTAAGTTCAAACTCACCTTGAAATAAATTTTCAAAAGCAATGCAACCACATTACCAAATCAACATTCTCAAGTAGCTTGTGCATACAAACATCAATTTTGGAGGCATTTTTTTGTACAAAATATTTTAGAGGAAGATATTTTCTTGATTTTCCAAGTTTATTTCATGTAAAATAGTTATAAAAAAATGATCAATATAAAGTATTTCACAATCAACTTATAAAATTTCATAAAATATTTACAGATAATAATTCACTTACAATATCATCCAATTATTTCATCTACTACCATCATTATCTTACCACCACTTCACCACAAAACCGAAACCCCCACCACCACTTTCATTATCTTCATTGTTGTCGCCACCACCAACACCAACAAGTCGCTGCCACCCCTATTACTCCACCACCACCATATCAATACCAACACCACTAGGTCATCAGCACTACCACTACTTCATTACACCATCATCGCTATCATCCTTATTCTCACCTCATCATCACTGCTACCATACTACCTCATCAATATAGCACAATATCATCACTCTATTATCATTATATTTTTAACATCATTTCTTATTAAAATCATTTAAAATGTTTTATAAGAAGATATTTTACAAATAAAAGAGGTTGAGACACTCCAATGATATATTTTTATTTTGATGAAATATAAAATATTTTAGCAAAGAAATAAACATTTATACAAAGCAAACACTCCATTGATATATTTTTTATTTTGGTGAAATATAAAATATTTTATGCAAAGCAAACACATATTTTTATTTTGGTGTGTCTCGACCTCTGTCATTAAGAGAAAAAAGGTTGCAGCCACACAACAATCCTTATAACATAATGACTTGTTTACGGGTCCTGCTAAGTTACAACTCGAATAAAAAAAAAATTAAAATAATCAAGTCATAGAAAATTATTTAGCATTGTTATTAAATTTAGTCTAGCAAGTCAATCTTAAAACCCCCTAACTTGACTTCTTGTCTAGCTCAAGTTTAAAATTAAACCATATTGAAGTTGCCTTGATGTGAACCAATCAACTTGACACATCCCAAGACAATCTGGATGATCTGCAAAAGCGTGATTTGACTTTAAAAAATTCAAGATAATTTTTTTTAATATTAAGATGATGAAAATAGTGAGGCGCACAACATACTTTAAAATAAGTCGAATCCAATGGTGTACAATGACAATATGGTTGTTGGAGCACCTCCCCTTCTTATCTTTTCTCTCTAAACCTCTCTCTAACTTCTCTCTATAGAAGTTCACAAATGAGCCCCCCTTTTCTTTTTTGAAGAAGCCAAATGGGTGTAAAACACATTAGAATAAAAGAATATATATATATATATATATATATATATATATATATATATATTAGAAAGTACGGAAACCTTATTAATGTGTAGAAATAAATTGTGTATCATTGATAAAATTATTGGATGATAAATAGAAACTGTTTTGATGTTATGTCTATAAAACAATTTATGTCATTTTCATTAATGTTGTGAAGAATATTGGTTAGATCACGATTTAAAATCCTAGGATATTAGAACCTTTGGTTTGTGACTCAATAGACTAACAAAAATATAAAAAATGAGGGAATTTATGTTATGCGGCAGTGATATTAATGACATGATAATAATAATTATATATAAAGATAAAATTCCTCCTGAGACAAGTTTGGCATCAAATGGTTGAAATAGATGATCGAGATATAGCTGTTATTACGATAGTAAGGTTAGCTCTGGCAATAGCATAAGAACTGGTTTTGAAGATATTTGCACATGGAAAAAGGTACGAGGAGTTTCAAGGGAAGACAAACTGTCATTGCCAACATATACTCTTGAAAGTGTTAAGGATATAGTCTGTGATTTTATTATGTTGGTTAAACTGGATAACAAACATGTACATGGTTGCTCTGAGAAAAAAGTATGTCCTAGAGAGATGTAATAATGGATAATTCACCTGGTCTCCATTGATAAGTGGAACTATGCTCTATTACAAGTTGGGGATCAATGTGAGATGAGCAGGAAAACAATGAGATAGAGTAGAAGAAGGAAGGCTTTGAAGCCAGGAAATAGCATAAGTAATTATGATGACATAAAAGTGATTATAGGGAGGATAAAAGAAGCCTAAGTTTAATGTCATCATGTCCAAGCAAGGATCTAAATTTCGAGGATGAATTCTTTTAAAGAAAGAAAGAATATAAATCTCTAGATAAATATAGGAATGATGGTATTAAGATTCTGACGAGTAATGAAAACTTGAGATGGAAGAAATGAATAATTAATTAAAATAATAATAAATATGATAAATAATAAAGAGGATGACCGCTATAAATAAATTTAAGGGTATTATTGAAGTTGAAAAGAGATTTATGAATTTTGAGTTCGAAGTTAATAACGTCGAAGAAATCGATAATGAGTTTTTATGGATAAAATAAAAAAATAAATCAAAATAAATATATTTTAAAATAAGAAAATGGTGTCAAGAATTTAATGGAATGATTAATACTAACCATGCAAAGAAAGAATAACAAAATTCAGATTTTTAATGTAAAAACTCGATCAAAACTTTTTTCTAGTGAAAATAAAAGAATTTATTTAATCCATAATAGGGTATAAATTAATTAAGGAAAAGGAATAAGGCAAAATGGGAAATATAAGATAAATGGGGTCAGTATATAATTCATAAAAACTTGACGAAATATAAGATAAATGGGGTCAATATATAATTAATAAAAACTTGACTATAAATGTCTCTTTGGCCGACAGTTTTCTACATAAAGCAATAAACGAAGAAGTGTTATGTGGGGCTTAATTGTTTTTTTATCTCAAAGATGGTCCTTTCCAACCTCTACATTTAGAGTGTCATTTTTTAAAAGATGAGAATCATAGTGGTCGATTTTAAATTTCTTGGTTTAAAATATTTCTGAGTTGGCTAGAGTACTTAAATACAGTGAATGGCTAGCTTTCCAAGCATATGCTCGTATATATATATATCTTGGCTCCCCAAGCTAGAATTTCTAGGTCTACCCATGAGGCTAGGTGATCGTTAAGCTTCTATTCCAGATACTCATTCAACAAGTTTGGAATGTTTCTCTTTTAAACTCCTTTTCTTTTTCCTTGGTTTTGCTATGCGTAGAAGAATATGCCTGCAAGGCTATCTGTTGGCTTAAGACAACAATTAGCTAGCACAGGAAATCTGCTAGTTATAACTATTTATTAGTTAATCATATAGTATCAAACAAATGTGGAGTGTAACACATCGCTGCTTGTAATATATATAAATATAAAAAAACATTATACTTTCATGAAAATGCATTGCTAGAATCTCATCATCTAAATGAATAGATTCCTATTTTATCTATGGCAACTCTACTGCAGTGGAAAAACACAAGCCTGTCATTGTCATTGTTGTTGCGTCCCAATTATCTCATCAAATCCCCACTGGGCAAAGAAAACCTTCCAAATAATCTGGCATTTTTCTCTTCTTGACGTAGGAAAATAGCCAGTCTGTGGTCACTGGACGTCAACAATTTCTTATGCGATATGAATCTCCTCTCTCTTGCAAGCTAAAAGGTTCTTCTCCCTCTGACACCCGATTTGCATGACAATGAAAGAATTTCTGACTTGTTCATTCTTTTCCGTCGTTTCACTCCCTCGCTTGTAATGGGAAAAAAAGACTAGATATTCCGTGCTGTTGCTTCAATTGAAAAGGAGTCTGTAACCGTAAAAACTATCAGGTAGTTTGATCATCTTCGTAAAAATTTTATGGACATGGTTTTAAGGAGAGGAGCTTTCCTCATCTGAACTTCTATCTTGTCTAACATTAAATCTGTTGAGAACCGGTAGTGAAGCTGTCGCTGATATCCGAAAGGATCTAGCTGAGCCCACCATTGTTCTGTCCTGCATTTTCCCTACTTCCTTGCAGACATGATCCAATACATTTAGGAAATCTCTTACTATCACGAAAATTCTGAACGGGTGAGCTTCCTCCTTAGCTGTATCCCCATGGAAATAATCTGTGACCTCTTTCACCAGTGACAAAGCCTTCCTTTCATCAGACTTAATCCTGCTAATTTCCTCATCAGCGCCTCTTAGAAACAGCTTCATTGAGTGAAAGAATTTCCCCTGCATATCCGGCTTGTCATACTGCAAAACCAATCTGACTTTCTCGAGCCCCATTGCGAGTTTTGAAACATAGCTACTTAATACATCAGAGTCCATTCCAGCTGCCTTTCTTACATTGCTGAGATCTCTACTCAGTCCTGTCACAACCTGCAATCCTTGTTTCCCAAAATCATCCTCCTTCATTTTGGAGAGTGTACTGTCTTGCAATTTCTCATTTGTAGAATCGGTACTTGTGCCTTCAGATCTAATAATTTCCTGGACCACAAAGTGGAGTAATGTTGTTTTCCCATCAGTTCCTTTTATATCTACAAGTTTTAAGAGTGTATCAAGCTTAAATGCTTTAGCATCACCACGATTTGTGCCAACATTCATCCGGTTCCCTGTCCTGAGAACAGCTTCAAGGAGTTTGAGGAATAACCGGCTATTCTTCAATTCCTTACTTGCTGCCTGGTAGATAGGAAGATGTCAGGATTAAGTTCCTAGGAGTTAGTGTACACAGAATTTAAAAGATTTTACATTAGAAAATACAGTGAACCTCATTAGCAGCAACCTTTCAGCCAAAATAATTTAAATGATCTTAGATTAAAAAACAGAGTGAGTTCGGCAGTAAGCTTGGCCAGTATGCATACCTCTAGGGTTTGAAAAGATTTCCTCAAATATTTAACTTCTGTATCAAAATTGGCTCTGTATAGCATCGCCTCAACTCTTTTAAAAGCAAATGGGATATCAAGTACTGTCTTGAGAAATTGTTCTGCAGATCCCAGTTTGGAGATGTCACCACTGTACTCTCGAAGTTTTATTTCTTCCTCCTTGGTTGGGGCCATCTTTACTAGAGTTTCCAAAAGCTCCGCACCCAAGCTTTCTGGGTTGCCTGTTACACCCAAACATGTATCTCATTTATAACGTTAGCAAACTGAACTCAATATATAACAAGGAAAGTTGATACAAGTACAGAACATGCATATGATGGTATGTGATCTTCCTGATATCAATGACGAACAATCTTCCAACCTTTCATATTTATTTTTGAAAAATACCCTGGGTCTCAATTTTTTGGTGTCCACATGCAAGTTATAGAAGGGAAAGATTGAAGGTGCAACTTGCATAATAGGACATTCACTATTATGTGTCTTTCGATGGCAAAATACACACTTTATTTGTCTATTGATGCATTCATATTTATGCAAATTTGTCATGTGAAACCATGAGGCTTGTATTAGAAGACTATTCACAAGCATTACTTCTTGTTATTTTGTTATCTATAATTCTACATGGAAAATATGTTGAGTTGTGGCTTAAATTAGTGAGTTGGTTTAGGTTAGATTGGTAATTACATGGTGCGGTGTCCTAAACAAGAATTGAATGTGTTGACATATTCTGTTTAGGTAAAGACTTTCCTTGTTGGAGTTGGACTTGAAGTATTTTTCTTAATGAAAGAAGAATTCTTCTCCTAATGAAGGACCTTGTTGCTAGTATAAATAGCTTGTGAAGTGGCTAGTTTACACGTGCCTCCAATATTGATGGCGTGTGAAAACCAAAGAATTAGTACAGCAGCCAAAACCTTTTAACCAAAAGAATTAGAGTGGTATTTTGTTGCAAGTGATTTATTGGAGTTCAGGTTTTCGGTAGTGAGCTATTTAAGTGTGTGCTTGATTAGTGGTTCTAATCCCTAATATTTGATAGTGAAGTTTTGTGGAGTAGGGTTTGCCGAACCAAGTCAAATTTTTGTGTCCCTTTTACTTTGTGTTATTATTTGGTTTGCTTGGATTTTGCACAACAACTAGTACCTAGTTCGAGATTGATTGAAGATTTGTGCAAAACAATTGAAGATGACGAGCGCAAAATTTAAGGTGGGGCCGTTTGATGTGAAGAAGATCCAAGTGTCGAGACCACTCATAATTTGTATTGATCTGAGGAAGGAATTATATAGATTGAAGATGAATGAAGGCATGAATATTCTAGATCACTTGAATAAATTTAATAAATTGATTGTATAATTGATGTGAAGATTGATGGGGAGGATCTAGCCGTGATATTATTAGCATCTCTTCCAAAATCTTATGATGATTTGATGACAACATTGTTGGTTGGGAAAGAGACGACTAATGTGGAGGATATCACTGCTATGCTATTAAATAGTAAGATATTTAAAAAGCTTAGTAGTGGCAACAAAGGTAGAGCTTGTGTGATGAACTTTGATCATGGTGATGAAAATACATTACGAAGAACTAATTGTGATAGAATTAAGTCAAGATCAAGATCAAAACCAAGAGTGGATTATAGTAATAAGGAGTATTATTACTATCATAGGAAAGGTCATATCCAATTTTATTGTAGGAGGTTGAAGAGTGATCTAAAAGAATTTAAGGAAAAGAAGAAGAAGAGTTGTGAGGAGCATGTAGATGTAGCTTCTACTGCGGTTGGTGAAGTACATGATGATGATCTCCTCAAGGTAAGGATTCGTTGAAGGATTCATGGATTTTAGACTTTGCTTACTCTTTTCATGTTTCGTGCTACTAAGGATTGTTTTAGTAGTTAAGAAATTTATGGTGGAGAATCCATTGCGTTGGTGGATAATCATGAAGTAGAAGTTGTTGGAATTGGTAAAGTGAAAAAAAAAGATGCATGATGGTATATAATGAATACATTTGATGACATTAGGCACATGCCAAATCTTTAAAAGAATTTGATTTCATTTGAAATACTTGTAAAAAAAGATGCATGATGGTCTAATGAATACATTTGATGACATTAGGCACATGCCAAATCTTTAAAAGAATTTGATTTCATTTGAAATACTTGACTCACGTGGTTATAAGCATTTTGTTGAAGGTGGAGTTACGAGAGTTAGTCGCGGTTCTTTGGCAATGACAAAAGGAAAATTGATGTGTAATGATTTGTATAAGTTGATAGGAACTGCAGTTCAAGGTGGAGCATGCAATGAAGCGTGTAGTGAAGTAAATGAAATGCATTGTTCAGTTGCATCCAAGAAGAGAGTTAGTTTTATTTTGATAGATAGTTGTAAAGAAGATTTTCATTCGAAGAAATATGCAAGATAAAAACAAGTGTAGGTGAAGAAGAGAGGAGTTGCATACTTCACGAAAACAAGATCGATGATTTGTCACAATTAAAGCCAAGGTGGAGATTGTTGAGCTGTGGTTTAAATTGGTGATTTGGTTTGTTAGATTGGTAATTGCATGGTGTGGTGTCCTAAACAAGAATGAAATATCTTGACATATTCTATTTAGGAAAAGACTTTCCCTGTTGGAGTCGGACTTGATATTTTTCTTAATGAAAGAAGAATTCTTCTTCTATTGAAGGACCTTGTTGCTAGTATAAATAGCATGTGTAGTGGCTAGTTTATGCATGCCTCCAATATTGATGGTGTGTGGTGGCAACAAAAGAAATAGTGCAATAGCCAAAAGTATTAGTGTGGTATTTTGTTGTGAGTGATTTCTTGGTTGTCATTTGGGTTTTGATATTTTGAGTGCGTGCTTGATCAGTGGTTGCAATCCTCAATATTTGATAGTGAAGTTTTGTGGAGTAGGCTTTGCCGAACCACATCAAATTTGTGTGTCCCTTTTATTTTGTGTTATTATATGGTTTGCTTGGGCTTTGCACAACAAAATGTAATGGCTAAGCTGATATCTAGCTCAAGTGTATTTACGACAGAATTTTGGGAAGTCATCAAAGTTACCAATTCTAAAGTGGCAGCATGTGTTAAAACATCTAAAGAAGCATATTGTATTTCTTCTGGTGCTGTAATGGAGGTCTTTGGGCAGTATTACTTGGAAATATTTACCTATTCTAGCTTCCAACTAGTGATTAACATTTAATACATTCTCTTCAGAACTACACAGTTGCCGAAGTCTCACCTAGTTCTGATGAGGAAAGTGCTTGAGATTTCCATGTAATGTCCATGGGTGATGACTGGAAATAAGGTGTCGGAAGCTTAGAGCCTAACATAGAGTTTGGTGAGGAGAAAAGGGAGAGACAAAATCAAGTTTCAGGACTTCTTTCCTTGTTTTTGGTTCAGAATTGAGAGGAAAGGGAAGAAATAATGGAAGCAATTTACAACATAGGTGAGATTCGAGGGAGGGACTCTGTGAGGCGAGTTTGTAGAACAGTTTAAACATAAGGTGTTCCCTCTTAATTAGTCTTTAAAGTATTTTCCTCAGAAGTTTCTCTACTTTTCCTGGAAAAACTAACAGGAAACCAACAAAAGCTTGCTACATGTCACTTTCCTTCCTCTTACGAAAAGTTAACTTGGTGTTTTTCGATCCAACAACCTCTTGGGACTTGCCTATAATGCATGTTTCTAGGTCTTTCACGAGTTTCTTTTCTAAAGTTTTCCCTTTTCTTTCCTTCTTTTTTTTTTTGGTAGCAATTATTTTTTAGGACAACTAACATAATGATGTATGTGGTGTGTGTAACACTGCTTAAATTTCTACTCCATTGCTTTCAGCTGCAATCATGGTATCTTCCGATTTAAGCACTTCAACCATAACTACTGCATTCAACCCAGTCCTTTCTTTCAGCTTTTGGGCATACACCTAGATACATTTAATCACCCTAAGCTCATAACAATCTGCTTATGTGTCAGAATTTTGAAATGAATAAAAAACTAAACATGAAAATATGTTTTTCTTCCCGAAGCAGTCAGGAAAATGCCTGCACTGTGATACTAATATGGGCTAGCTGCTCACTCTAGCACCAGGCACTGTGATACTAATGACTGCGCAATAAAATATAGCAGCACATGACTTTCGGCATGAAAAATTAGGTTCATAGGTCAGCAAAATGCAGTAGCCCATATTTAGCAATATGGGCATCTATTGTTGGTTTTGTGGAGCTCTCCCTACCTCAGTTCTTCTGGTCTCATAAATTACTAGTTTCGAGCAAAAAGCAAGAGATCAGTATTTTGGTTCTTTTTTTGTTTATTAGCATTTCGTTATCTTCTTATCAGGCTGTGAAAATGATCAAAGACAGAAAAGAACAATATCGCATACCATCCAAAAGAGCTTCAGACACTTCATCTCGTGTCACGTTCAGTGCTCGTAACAGTATCGCTATGTTCTGCGACTTCTTTGGATCCAACACTCTGTTTTCATGCTCAGCAGGAGGCAGAACCGATTTTCTTGTAGCTTCTTTTGGTACCGAATTCGCAGAATTACAGCCAAAAAGACTCTCCATCATGTCCTCATTTAATCTAACAAGAAACGTAGTGACCAAATGATCGTAAATTTTATAAAAGAATAATTTGGTGAAGGGAATTACTGCTAAACTTCACTTACTGAAATGAGCTGGATTTAAGCTGATCCCACACTGTGGCTCGGTCTGAGGATGCCCGCACTTTGTCCCAATGCAGAGGCTTTAACTTGGGCTTTTCTCCATCATTGTCATCTGCATCATTCCTCTCTGAGGAACTGGCTCCTTTATTAACTTCCTCGGTAGTTTTTGTTATTCCGGTCTTCAAAATGGCTTTGGGACTAGAAGCTGAGGGCTTTTGCTTCGCCATTACTGTTGCAGGCATCGAAGAAACAACCAATGTTTTAGCTGTTTCTAAAGATCCTATCTTTCTTGATGTTGACAGTGGAGCCGGAGCCGGAGGCGGAGGAGGTGGAGGTGGAGGTGGAGGTGGAGGTGGAATTTTACTTGACTGATGATTGTATATGGATCGAAGAAGTTCCATATTCGGTGGTGGTGGTGGGACTGGAAATTTTGGCCTTTTAGAAAAATATGAAGTTGTTGACTCAAGAACCTGGACTTTATCCTGATGCGGCAATGGCGGTGGTGGTGGAGGCGGCGGTGGTGCTAATGATGGCTGCTTGATCGAAGGAATTATGACATGCTTCATTTCTGGTGAAGTTATGGAAGAAAATCTTGATTTCGGAGAGGTTCTTTTAGAGTGCGGAACAGAAGTTGTGGCTTGGACACGGACATCATTCCTAGCAGCATTAGCAGGCCGCACCAGAACAGGTGTGTAGTAGGAATCGTCATTGCTAACTGTGGAGCCCTGTGGCGTATAAAAAGCTGTGTCAAGACTCTCCTCATCCGATATTGATGATGTTGGGGATGGAAAATTCTCATTCTCGTATTGAGGAGGAGGAGGAGGAGGTTTAGGTAGCGGTGGTAGTGGCTGCAAATCAGGACTAGGCCTATAATTATCAGATCTTTTGATTGAATTTAGTCTATGATAAGGTGAAGTATTGGCTCCGTTTGTTGTTGTTGTTGTTCCATTTACTTCAGTAGCTGATGCCCTGCTTGGTTCAACAGTTCCTATGTACAGGAAACTTGACGGGGGAACTCTAGATTCATCTGCAAATCTTTGAGAATTGCCTCCGACAAGCTTTTGAGATTCTCTTGGATGCTTAGCCCGGTGTCGGTACAAAAAGAATGCAAGAGCTGACAGCATCCCTAAAGTGACAATCCCAACTGAGATTGCAATTGCCACTTTCTTAGCAGGCTTGGCTGGCTGTGTTGCTGTTGGGATTGGTATGGTCCCGTTGACTGCTGATGCTGGTGGTGGCTGGCCAAGATCTGGGGTTTGCCCATTTGGGACTTCAGGGAAAAAGGGCTGGTCTGGGTTTGCAATAGCTGAGCTATCTGGTGGCGGTGGCGGTGGTTGTGAGTCGGTGGCTGGTGGTGGTGCAGAAGCGACTGGGTATAATGGCTGGTGGAGAATTCTTCGTTGGATGTTAGAGTCTTGAATTATGGTTGCACTTTCGGGTGTTGTCAATGATGATAATACAATCAAAATGAGGCTCAAGTTATGAGCTTTCATGTTGAATTTTTCTGGGTTGCTCTTATTTCTTCTGCAACTCTTTTTGTTTCACTAAATCCATCTCTCCCTTTGCCTTTGGTTTTTGTCTTTGCAAGAATTTTGTGTGCAGAGAGAGAGACAGTGGAAAAGCAAAAAAGAAAAAGAAAAAAAGAGGTTTGAAGTGAGAGATTGTACACCTGTATTGTATCAAGGGAAGCTTCTTTTGGCTGCAAGATCTCGATGCTCCAGATGCTGACGTCACCATGTTACTTTTTTCTTTTTTAATATATATTTTTAACTTAATAATATTTATGTCATTTTCTACGGTGCCTTTCGGAAAATTATTGGTCTTATAATTTGAAGTGAGAGATTTCTCTTATTTTTTGTAGGGTTTTATTTTCTAAATTGTTTAAAAAAACAGGTTGACAGCAACATCGTATCAAGCATGAGTAATTCTGGATTATTATTTGATTTTATAAATAAGTAAAGTAAATCTTTCGTGATAATCTGATAGAATTTATTTAGAATGGATGAAATTCTTGTTGTTTAGTGGAAAATAATTTTTTTAAAAAGTAAATTTTTAAAATGTAAATTATTTTTTAATATTTGATAGGGTTATGAAAAATAAGTTGGAAAATATTTTCCAGTATTTGGTTATGTTAAGAAAAATAAACTTTCTAGGTTATTAAAATAATAAAAAACAAATATTATAAATTAAAAAGTTGAATGAAAATGAAAATAAAAAAAAATTAATTTTATAAATTATCTCAAATAAAATAAATAACAGTCAAAATAATAAAGATCAAATCTAATAGATAAAAAAATTAAAAAATGATGAAATTAAAATAATAATAAGTACAATTTCATAAATTATTTCAAATCAAATAAGTAACAATCAAAAGAATGAGGACCAAATTTGATAGATAAAAAATTTTAATTAAAAAAATAATAAAAAAAAAAGAAAATAACAATCACAAAAATAAAAACCAAAGTTAATATAAAAATCAAATTCTAAGAGGTGATATTGAAAAAATAATTCAAAACAAAATATATAGCAATCAAAGTTTGAGAATCAAATTTGTTATAATCAGCAAATAATATGATATTTCTAAATTTTTCACAACTTCTAGAAAGTGTTTTACGTCCAAAATAAAATGAAAGCACTTTCCTGGAAATCAAGGTAAATTTTCCTTTGACTGAAAAGTATTTTTTGTTGGCTAATTTTTCTAATGACAAATAAACATAGAAAAGTTTAAAAAAGTAGTTTTCAAAAAACCACTTTCTAACAAGGCCGAAGTTTAACAATAAAATCTACTTATTTAATACTTAAATTTTTTTTATGAAGTGAATTTTTCATGGCCTTGTTTGGTTTCTCATTTCAAAAGCGTTTCTAAAAAAACACAAATTTGTTTTTCTTTAAATTAATATTTTTTTGATATTTTCAATCATTTTCATACACTGATATCAAAATATTTTAAAAAAATAAAAATATATATATATAATTTTAATATATTTACAAGTAAAAAATAATTACAACGATACTTTCAACCCCTATCATTTTAACTGAAAATTTAATTTTTATTTGTTTTTATTTTGAACTGTTGGGACGAAGGAATGGCATTGGAACCTGGGCAAGGCAGAATCTACTTTGCTGTCTGTTTTTTTCCAAATAAAAATAGATGATGAGGAAGATGGGCATGGAGTGGTGATTTTTTACACAACGGCCAAGTTGAAGTCCTCTTTTGTGAATTAATAATATTTTCTTCTTTCGCTGAGATCGAGGGCAGAAGCAGGCAGACGCTCAATCACGTATTCCCTTTCCGTTAGTGCCGTTAATCCACGTGTCCTCTGCACTGCCTTTCTTTATCAATTTTACGTGTTATGACCACATGACCCTACAATGCGGTCTGATTAGTGCTTTCCAACATTTGATTGGTCTAGCGTAATCACTTTGAGTATATTTGTTTCTTATTTAAAAAGCACTTTTTAAATTTTAATTTTAATCTTGAAATATTTTTTTATAATTTTAAATTGTTTTAATATATGGATCTTAAAAATAATTTTTTTATAAAAAATATTATTTTAATATATTTCAAAACCAAAAACAACAATTACCACAATATCAAATATCATCTTACAGGTATTTGGCACGACTTCTATTTTATTCTTTAGATTTTTTTAAAAAATGTTTTTAGTATGAAAAAAATATTAAATTGATTTTAAAAAAAAATTGATGTAATAATATTAAAAATAAAAAATATATATATATATTAATATATTTTTAAGCTATTTTAAAAAATATTTTATACCATAATCTCAAACACCTATCCAATATCATTATATATTTTATCTTTTAAAAAAATATACAAGATCAATTGAGAAGGATTCAGACAACTGCAGTTATCAATATATTTGATAACATAAACATTTATGTATAGCCCAATAAAAATTACGATCAAATAATATTTTTAATTAAAAAATAAATTGGTCTAAGAAAAGCTTTATTGCGGAATTGGAAAAATAAAACTTTTTTTTTGGTTATATCATAAAAACATCTTTAGCTAAATTCTCACACAATAACACATATTTCTGATGCAGTGAGTAATAAGTATGACTCATTATTATTTAGTGTGATTATACTTAATGTAATGATACATGTTTTCTAGGACATGTTTATATTATTTATTTATTACTATTTTCTTTATTTTTTCCAACACAAATAAATATTATGTCTCTCAATGCTTGATCAATTTTTGTTTTTTTAATTAAGTAATTAATGATATCCACGCATGATCAAATAAATATTATATTATTTATTTATTACTATTTTCTTTAAAGCTTTCTTGTTTTCTATTACTCTTGACAATTTATTTTGGGTACAAATGAAAGATTTTGTAATATCTATTAACCTTTAAATTATTATTATTATGATTTATAATACCTCATGAAACTTATTGTAGTTAATTATACCATAATAGATTATTTCTTGTTGCTTAACCTAAGATTGGAATTCTAGATCAACATCTTAAGGAGGAAGATGATATCAATCACAAAATATGTTGGATGAGAGTAAGATTAACAGACTTTTTCTTAATTATAATATTTTTAACGAATTAAAATCTGTTCATGGGGTTCGAACAGGGGTGATCATTTTCGGTTTAGTTCGGTTTTTATCAAAAAAAGTAACCAGACCGAAAACGGTTCAAACCGGTTTGGCTTGGTTTTTTCGGTTTTGCTCGGTTTTTTTCCGATTTAGCTCGGTTTTTTTCGGTTTGGGTTCGGTTTGGTTTTTTCGGTTTCAGGCTTATAAAACCGAAACCAAACCGAACCAGTCGATTTTTTCAAAATTTTAATCGATTTAACTAGTTTTTTTTTTACAGTTCAGTTTTTTCAATTATTTTTTTTCAGTTTAATCAATTTTTTAATTTTTTTCTCACCGATTCAAATACAGCACAAATCTTTGGGGGGAGGCGTGCGGTCATCATTTTCATTATGATTCTTTTCTTCTTCATAAATTCTGCATGAGCTTCGTGTATATTGTAGTGAGATGCAAAGAGTTATTTAAGGACCCAAAAGATATTAAATTTATTCTCTCGAGATCGAAAGGGGGAAAAAGCAGAGGGTACTTTTTAGACTTGTTAATTAGTTCTGGCATATGTAAGAGGGTTAGGGCTATTTTCAAGTTAGTTCCCAAACGGATCCAACCATGCTTTTTATTCTTCTTGTTTGCTTGTTTCAATAGTTCTTGTATGTTGGAATAAAATCTAGAGAATTATTGTTTTTTTAATAAAGTTATAGCAAGAAATTAAATACTCTTAAAGATATTTTTATATTAGTTTGCAGATATCATTTTATTTTTTTTAAGTGATTTTAAAGTCTGAAACCCTCACGTCAATAGAGTGGATTTAATAAATTATTAGCCTTAAAAATAAATTTAAGATTTAAACCCAGAAAAATAAAAATAAAAATGAACAAAACCTCCTTCCCTTTAAAATTATTTTCCCCTGAATTGATATTAAAAGAGAAGTTTGGGTTCTGGTTTGTTTTTGTGTTGCAAAAACATTTTAGAAAAAAATTAAAAAAATTTTATTTTTTTTATTTTAAATTAATATTTTTTTGATATTTTCAGATTATTTTGATGCACTGATATCAAAAATAATTTTTAAAAAATAAAAAAATATATTAATTTAATATATTTTCAAATAAAAAATATTTTAATAAGCAACCGCAACTATACACGCAATAGACTTTAGAATGAGTGCAAGGCCATTCAAGTAATTTTAGACGAAAGTGACATGAGTGGCAAGTTAAATGTTTTCTTTTCTTAGCTTAAATGGATCCACCAACCCTTTCTTTCTTTCTAACTATTAGAGAGACGCACACGCACACGCACTCGCACTCGCACTCGCACTACTACACAAGCTTTTTATCTTTTCTTTCTCTAGCTTTACTCTTTTGAGTGGACATACAATATGGGTGACTGCAACACAAAGACAAAGTTATCCTTTCTATTATTAAAATTATTGTGAAAACCGACAACCAAGCCCAATATATATAAAGTGTCAAAGAATACAAAATACAGTCTTAGGTTATAATAAAAAAAAATTAAAATAATAAAGAATAGCTTTAACAAAAAAAAATCGAAACCCTATTTCGTTTTTAGTGCATGAGACTTCAATTTTATCCCTCAAGTTTCAATGTATGGATTATTTTGTCCTTTTTATTTTATCTTTTTACGTTACACTCCTAAAATGTTTCTTCATGCTTTACTTCCTAGATGTTTAAAAGAGAGACAAAGTTCATAGAAAAAATTAAAGAAAGAGAAAGTGTTCGGATGACCATATTAATATCATTAAAAAAAATTAATTTTGATGTTAATAAGTTTCTCTATATAGGAGGAGTTAAATAAAGATGGTGTTTCTTTTTAAACATGCTAGAAAACATAGATTAGGGTTCATAGAGTTGTTTTTATTCATTTATTTTTTGCTTTTAGAGTGATTAGAGAGTAATAAATAGAGGGTGTGCGCTACGCTAAAAGTTGGCCCAAAATTTTTTCAACATAAAAAAAGGTTGATATGGTGATGCAAACCTAAAAAAACATAAAAAAAAATTCGAGATCCCTGTCATTGACTCAACTGAGTTTAACAAGCTCGGGTAATCTAAATAATACAAATAAAAAAAACACAACAACATTAAATAAACTGATAAAAACATTGACAGTGTAAAAAAAATTGTGCAACTCATCAAAAGCAACTGAATAAAATTATAAAGCTCAATTATAAACAACTCAATGTTGATGGATGAAATTGAAAAGATTTAATTAAAAAACAAAAAAAAATTGAGTCAACTCGAGTTAACCCGTTAGCCTCACGACCCTAGCACAAGCTTGGGATAACCTCATAATAAGAAAAGTGAAAAAATATCACAAAGAACAATTCCTAATAAATCAAATGTTGAAGGAAGAAACTGAAAAAAAAAACCAATTTTAAAAAATGATCTAAAAAAATTCATCTTTCAATATTTGGTTCATTTTAAATTGGTTTTCACATTTTAATGTAGTTTACTTTATATATAGTTATCATAGTCTAAAACAAATATCTTGACATTTGGTTTATACTTGATTTTACGAGCATATATTTTTGTTATCGTAAAATTAGATAAAGAATAGTTTCTTAAAAAACAAAGTTATCAAACATAATGGAGTCCATAACTTAGGTTGTAGGTTTGACGAATTAAGCTGTGAATCTCGGGTTAATCAAATATATCATTGTCTCAATATTAAAAAAATATCAACTTGAATTTTTTTTTAAAGCCAAAACATGCTTTTTACCTATCATTTGTGTTATTTTTAAACTTATCAAGTCGACTGGATCATGTTAAGATAACTTCTACATAATTTAATTTTAAATTTAAGCTAAATAAAAAGTTGAGTTAAGAGTTTCAAAATTTAACCGCCGTTAAGCTAAATTTAATAACAATAACAAATAATTTTTTTAATTGCGTAATTTTCTTTTAAAAAAAATTTAATAGTCACAAGACAATGTAGCTATGTAAACCATAGTTATCAAACCCGGCCAAGGGGCGAGGTCCTGGGTTTCATGGGTGAACCAGGAAAAATTAAAAAAAATATTTAAAGTTTTAATATTTCATACGAAAAAATTAAGAGAAAAATCCATGTGAATGTAGACTATACAAGTTGTAAACAATGAAGTTTAAAAGAATATTTTAAAAAGTTTTTTATCTCACATTGAAAAAACATAACTTTTTTCTTGTGAACATAGAGTATATATACTAAAGGACTTCAAATCCCACATTGAAAAGATATTATGTTATCCTTTTAAGTTGAAGTATTTAAACCAAAAGGTTTTTTTATCCCACATTAAAAAAACTTAACTTTTTTTCTTATGAACATAGAGTATATATATAAAAGGGTTTCAAATCTCACATTAAAAAAACAATTTTTTTCTTGAAAACATAGAGTATATATACTAAAGGGTTTCAAATTTTATATTGAAAAAACATGATTTTTTTCTTGTGAATATAGAGTATATATACGAAAGGGTTTTAAATCTCAGATTGAAAAAATAACTTTTTTCTTGGGAACATAGAGTATATATACTAAAGGGTTTCAAATCCCACATTAAAAAAATAAAATATTTTTCTAATATTTATATAGTGAACTTTAAAAAGTATTAATAACCAACTAAAAATATATATAAAAAAAGAAGTATAGAAGAAAAATTACATTTGAAAAAAAACACCGGGTCTTGTCCGGGTTCTCCCAAATCAGCTGGATCATAAATCAACCTATCGCATTGACCGGGTTTTGCCGGTTGTTGGACCTGCTGATTTTTTAACAAATTTGAACCAGTACAATTATCAGATCAACGGGATCCAGCTCGATGTAAACTAGTGCAAATATAAACTAGGGCAATATATAAAAAATATTTTACCATTATTGTACATTGAAATGCCAACCTACCCCTCCTTCCGCTGCAGGTGATGTACAGGTCACTGACGGTGACTACAAAAACATTCATTTAAGAGATAGAAAATCCCTGGATAAAATATATTGACATACATGTGGTTTTACTGGACTCTTGCATGTGAGACTTATGAACAAACAATTTGTTTTTCGACTTCAATCGGCCATCAAGAATGTTGAAAACATGCTGTACAGAGAGAGCCTTTTTGTGTTTTTAGATTGAAGACTGTTTCACTCAAAACCAGCTTGAACCCATTTGAGCCCTACACTACTTACTCCTTGTTCCAAAATTGTATAGGATTATTTACTACACTTAACAAATACATTTGAAACAAAACATTCTAGAAAATTATAATTTTATTTGTATTATAGGTAACTAAGATCATTAACAATACAACTAAAAAAATTAGGGCTTTTTTGGCCGGAATAGTATAGTTGCTCCCACCTTTTCTTTTATATATTTTTTTAATTTCATCATTCGACTTTTTTATTTAATCTGTTTTGTGATCTCTTTCCATGATATAAAGTTTTAGATTATGATAGGAAAACTAAATTAAAAAAAAAAAAGAATAAACACAATGTAAAACAAGAAGAAAATGCATGAACAATCTCAAAATTTATTTTGTTTATTTTTCAATCTATAAGTTTGAAAGAGAATAAAACACTTCTTGAAATAAAAAAAATAAAAAAGAAACTTGACAGTTGGTCATATCCATACCATAAAAAAAGGACCTTCGTGTTTATTAGTTTTTCTTCACGAGAAAAAATCAATGAAAATAATGATTTTGAGGTGTTTTGAGTTGTTAAGTAGTTTTTTGAGATTTATATGATATTATTTAGATAAAAAAATCATGTGCATGCCTGGGCTTCCAGACCAGGTGCACCTGAGTTTTTTTATACCCTTTCTCTTATTTCTTAAACTAATTAAATTAATTTTTTTAATAAGGTAATTGATTTTTTTACATTTTTGTTGTTGTTGTATGATACTTTAAAGAGATTAATTTGATTAATATCATATTTCTTTTCTCTTATATTTTATATGAATTAGCTATATTTGTATGAGATTTTTTTAATAAAACAAAAATCATTTGTTATTAGCAAAAAAATTTAATGAGTAGGATATCATGAATGAAAACATTTAAAATAAAAAAAACAATTAGTGTAAAATATTTATATATGCATCTGTCTTTTATTTCTACTGTGAAGATTAAATGTTTGTTTTAATAGTAAATTAGTGTTAACAATTTTTTTTATTTATCAATTTTTATATTATTTAGTTTCTTTTATAAAACATAAACAATATCTTTTTGTTTATCTATTAAAAAAATTACAATACATGAAAACATACAGAACATAATTATCATAATTATCCTTTTCATTTAAAAAATTAACTACCCCCAACATAATAAAAAATATGTTTACATTTAGAATTAAAAAGATTATAATATTTTAAAATACATTCATAATATTAACATATTTTTCAGTATTGAAATTTTACATGAATACAGAGTAGGTGATAAGACTAGGCACTTTCACAGCGCTCACATTATAATCTTTCTTCCATGGTTTTCAGACCCGGTTTGGCCCAAGATCTGGATTTTGGGTTTTGACCAAGTCAATTTTTTTTAAAAAATCAAAACGACGTTGTTTTAGTGAAAAAAAATAAAAAATTAACGGGTTGTAACCGGGTTTTTGATCGGGTCTTGCCAGGTCACCGGGTCAACTGGGTCACACCAGGTTTTTCCTTTCTCTATTTTTTCTTTAACCCGGCCCGGTTCTAACTCTGAATCGGCCGGGTCCCGGGTCGACCTGCTGGACTGGGCTAGGTTTCAAAACTATGCTTTTTTCTATTCTAAAAACTTAAGTTTTTAAGCCAAACGACTGCTCATGTCCAGTGCTATATAAAAACGAGAAAAACGTTTTTCTAGTGTAAAAATAAAACTAACTTAGAGGGTCAGAAAACATTGCTCTTACCACTTCACCTATAATTTTCAATGGTTGTAGAGAATAATATTTAATTAAATAATTGCATACACGATTTTGTCCCGATTTATTAAAAAAACAAAAAATTAAATTTCATAAGGAAATCATTGTAATCCCCTAACAATAGCATTGTTTGTTGTAACAATGCTTTGTACTTTAAATATTTTTATTTATTTTATTCATTTATTTTTTTCAATTTTATCCTTACACATTGCATTATTTTGAATTTAAACATTATAAATTGTTTTGATTTGTTTGAAAAAAAATGATTTTGTTGCTAGAAAACAATTGAAAATGTAGAATTTGTCATTATGTCTAAAATAAGGGGTTTTACTATTCAAATCATGCCTTTTGACATTTTTTTGGCCTTCAACATTGCTTGTTTTCCATTTTTTATCCTTTTGGTTTTTGTATTTTTTTTTTCAAAACTTCATTTTATTTATTTTTAATTTTTCACTTTAAAAAAAAACTGCTAAAAAATGACAAATGATATGGAGAGAGAGTTGACAATTAGCCACATATCAACGATGTAATAAGTTATTTTTGGTATCAACGAGTTTTATTTGACGAAAAAAGTTTCAATTAGAGTTTTTTACCCTTTATCTTGCCATAAAAAATAGATCGGGATTGATAAAAAAACTTTTGAATTGATTTTAACTTTTCTTTTTTTACCAATTCGGGGGTGTTTTAAGCCGAGAAATGAGTTTTCTTAGGTTATAAGGGTGTTTATTAGGTGTTTATAAATGAAAAAAAGGTAGAAAAATTGCTTTCTAAGGTCTAAAACAAACCTAGCCTGATTTTTCGACCAACTCTCCCGTGGTCGAAACTTAGGTATTCAGACATCATGTCATATGATTTTTTTAAAAAATAAGGTAGAACCCAAGCACAAAAAAATAAAGGCGATGCAGGCAGGCATGGTGTTGCAAGTCCAAGCATGTTGCCTTTTCATTTTATGGGCCAAGCGCACTAGCTCGCCCAGGTTCAAGTACCTAACTTCTTTTCGGCCTTTAATATTTTTTACTCTTTAATTTAAATTTAAGTTCAATAAAATTATTATTTTTTAATAATATATTTAATTTTAATTTATCTTTTTTTATGAATGTCTATTTTTGATGTCATATAATTAAATTAAAGATAGATTCTAAATTTTCTTTATTAAACTCATCTTTTATTTTATTTGATCTCGTCTATTTTTTTTGTATTGTATAATTAGATCAAAAATTTAATTCTAAAAAATAAAATTATTAAACTCATCTAGATCATTTGTTTATGTGGTGGGTTAACCTGGATCGATAAAAATTATAGCCATCTTAATTTTTTTAAAAAAATTAAAACAAAATTATTTTATTTTGTTTTGATTGAATTTTAGTTCTATTCATTTAAATATTGAAAAGAAATTAAATAAAATAAAATAAAAAGCATGACAGGGTGCGAGATGATATTACTTTATTTATATTTATCTATTAACGTTTTGTTTTATTCTTTGATTATTATTAACACTGTTTAGCATTTATAAATACATTTAATAATAAATTAATTTGATTAAATACAGTTGTCAAGTTTTGAGTTGACGTATCGCCTCATGCATGGAGCACAAAATTGATTGGATCAGAGGGGGGGAAATGTTGGTGTTGAAGTACTGTTGACCGACAATCTCGAAGAAATGGAAGTAGTGGTTTTTGTGCTTGCTTTTAAAATATTAGGGATACCCTTTACTACAAAGCGTGTTTCGCAGGTCAAATTTATTACAGCTGTTGTCATTATTGGAACATTGTAAGCAGATGTAATAATATCCACTCAAACCAAATTAAATTATTGGTGGCGGTAAAACAACTGGATTAGTGAATCACAGTGGATGCAGATTCTAAACATCTTATTAGATGGGAACAATATAACCATAAATTTATCCTTCCCAAGAAAATAAATGTACTGAATATTAGGGTTAGTATGGTCTTTTCATAAAGTGCGTTAGTTATTATTAAATTGATGAGGGACAATTTTATCTTTTCATATTTTTAAACCACAATAAAATGATTAAATTATCTTAAAAAAAAACCTGACATCCAAGAGCTTTTTTTGTCTTATCGGATTAGGATTCTAGTTATAATTAAGTTGACTCAGGAGTAATTTGATATTTTAATCAATATAAAATATAATTTAAAGCTAAAACTTGTTGGAGCTTGCATTCCATGCGTCAACGTATATGTTGCATCGTTGTATTCAAGTGACGTGTGCAATATCTTTAGCGGCTAGTGGCCAGTGGCCAATGAAAACCTCCCTCGATGTTTTTGAAATCGTCTCAGCGGACCCTCATTCTCCATGCAATGTGTGTAGCTTACTGATCTCTGGTTTGACGCTAGCAAGTTTTTTTTTCTTCCTCGATTTTCACGCTTGAACCTCCAAGCTTTCAAAACAGTCCTTCCATTCATTTTTTCTTCAGATTTGGTCCATGTTCTTTTGATTGCTATTTGTTTTATTTAAAACTATTTATAAAATTAGAATTTTCTTTACATTTTTATCCTCTTTCAATTTTTTTCTTTTTTCATTTCATCCTTCTTAATTTTTTTCATCAGTAAAATTTGGTCTCCATTAATTTGATTGCTATTTGTTTGATTTAAGATAATTTTTAATTTTTTTTACAATTTCATCATCTATTTTTTTTCTATATCAGATTTAATTATCATTATTTTGATTGCTATTTGTTTTTTTATTTTGACAAATGCAAGCCACCTAATGATGTTTCAAAATCTGATATGCTCATGAATAAAGTTTTTTGGTGATTGGATTATGGTTAATCACATGTCCATTCAAATAACTCCCTTCTCTAAAGTAAATGGAAATATCTCTTGATAAGTGTCTCTGAATGTCCTCTTTTAAGGGATTTGAGGATCCTGAGATGGTAAAGTTAATAATTTTATAGAGAAAAAAAGTAATAAATATACTAAAAAGCATTAAATCTCAAGAATAAGGTTGTTCTTATTGAATATAGATGTGTTTTTTTAATGTAAAATCTTGAACATTTTACGTGAGTAATTCAAGGAGTATTTATAGTTTATGAACCTTGTTTTTTTCTTGAGTAAAGAGGTTGGAGAGTCATTTTATCCTATAACATTAATGAGGGATAAAAAACACTTACATGTGCATTAATGAGAGAAAATATCTCTTATACATGTTAAAGAGGGAAAATGATTAGGCTTAAGACACTCGTTCATGAACATTAGGTCATGTTATTGGGATGAAAGAGGCGGTCAGAGCTCACAAGGTCGAACACATACCTAGTGGTTGGGCTTGGGTGCATTACCCGAGCCCAAAAGGTGTTGGGCACTCGCCTAGCACCTGGGCTCGAGTGCTCTGCTCGAGCCTAATACCTGGATCTCGGGTACGTAACCCAAGTTCACAAGGTGTTGGGTACCTGCCTAACACCTAGCAGCTGAGCTTGGGTGCAATGCCCGAGCCCATGAGGTATTAAGCACATGCCTAACACCTGATCTCGGGCACATTACTTGAGCTTAAATGGGTGTTTGGTATGGATCTATTAATTGGCCATAACTATTCTTGAAATTTATTATGGATTTGGGTTGAAAATAAATATCTTTCTGTTAAATATAAAAAAATATTCTTGATATGTGGGTGCTACTGTAAATTGTCAATAAGACCAAAAATTTGGCTTACTGGTCTTAGGAGAATCAAAATTTATGATTCCTTTTAGTAATATACCATAGTTAAATACTAAATTCATAAACACTAATTGTATTGGATATAAATAAATTGTTACAATTTAATTCTTCATCACTAAATCAATCTACCGTATAATTAGTGTCATGCAACTCGTATAATTTGTAGTCTACGCGGTACATATACAAATTGTTACACACAAGGTATATTAATCACTATAAATTCACAAGACAAAAACCTACATTATTGGAAATTGGAAATTAGAAATTAGAGGGTACCTAAATATGAGAAGAAGGTCTAAGAGAAGGAGGGGCACGGGAGGGTTCGGAGATTGAAGACAGTTTGAGAAGAAAAAGAAAAAGGAGAAATGGGGGAGAAGAAGAATCTGATTTGTGCTAGGTGTATATCATTTGTAGTGGGCTAACTTGAATTTTTTAAATTTTACATTTTTTTTCTTACTGTTTTTTTTATTCATTTATTTTTTGGGTTATTTTTTATTTGATGATTTTGGTTTATTAGTTGTCTCATAGTTCGTTGTATTCCTTTCACTTTTATTTATTCAATCTCTTACGTATTCTATTGTTTTGATTACCTCGCTTATTTTCCATACTAACATGGCAACAAATTTTAATATTCTCAAAGGTCGAGTTTGCAATAAAAAAATTCATGAAAATCATTTGACTATGCAATTTAGAAAATCTCCAATATTTTACGACCGTGTGATGCCTTGAGTGTGCTGGAGGGCAGGTAGGCCTTAGAGTGAGGTAGGCCACTTTTGCAACATCCTACTGGCCGGCGCCTCCTTTGACTGTGACAGGCTTCACTGGAGGGGCGGACAGATTACCAACCGATAAGGGCTGCTAAGCAAAGACAAGGCAGCTAAGCTTGAAAGCTTTGAAAGTCACAAGTAAGACACTGGATAAGTAGCTAACATTAAACTACTACCATACAACGCATTCTGAGCTGAGCAGAGCATCAGTCTCGTTACCGGGAAGTTAATTCTTTCATCTTCTTTCATCTTGAGCTGAGCATTAGTTCTTTTATCAGAAAAAAATTAATTCCTTCACCTTGAGCTGGATATTAATTCCATTACCGGAAAACTAATTTTTTGACCTTAAATCATGATTTCAAACACAATATATCGTTACATTTACAAAAACTATTACAATAAATCAAGTAAAAAAAAATGATAAGGTGCATAACACCTCCTAATTGTCGTAGCTCGAGCAATACCTCTCTGTTGTTGTACAACTCTCGTGGCCTCTTCTATGTCAACAGGTTTTTGTCAAAACTCTATTTCAACACTTTTGTCACCTGAAAACACCTATAAAAACACAATAAAACCTCAATAAACCTATTTCTAAAAAAACAAATTCCTTTAATTGGTTAAAAAAATCCAAAGTTAAACCAAATAAAAAAAATTCTTGAGCTTTAGTTTATTTTTCTAGTAAGATGAAAGTTCTAAAATACCTCATTGACATTCCTTTTATCAAGAGAAACCTATTGATATCAAGATTGACATTTTTTGTTGCCAACATTTGGTCAACTAACAACTTTTTCTCTCTAATTTTTTGATAATTTTCTCTTTACTCTCTCAAACTCAGGGACGTAAACAAAAAATAATGAAGTTTAGAATCTAAACATAAAATCTTAAAACTAAAGATACCAAAAATGATTAAGTAGAGAATTTATAGATGAAAATAAACTTTTCAAGCTAATTTGAAAAAAAAGTCATGTTGTTGCTTTTATATTTGGTCATTTTTCTTTTAATTTTTTTATACTCTAAATTTAAATATTATTTTATTAAACTAGCCTCTATTTAAATTTTGAAATTTGACCAAACACCTTGAATGATAAAGAATATACAATCTAAATCTGAAAGATAAAATTAAAAGAAAATAAAGTTTGTTGACCAAAATAAAAAATAAAAAAATGGCACTGTTTATTGAACATTTCATTCACAGTGACAATGTGAGGACAAGAATAATGATATACTAAATAGGTTGTCCGTGCTATGATGCAGGCCATCTCAAAATTTCTTCACTATAAAAAAAAAGATGCTAAGGCAATGTAAGTGTTTTAAAAATAAACCTGAGACCCGGGTCATTGTCTTCACAAGGTTTAATAAGATCGTTTGACTTCAATAACATGAAATAAAAAAAATGCAACAACAAAAAAATAATTTGACAAAAACATTGACAACAAAAAATATAAAAAAATATCAGATCCCAACTGGGTGTATGCTAAATCTACAACATGATAGTGATACTAGAGCAACCCCGTTGAAAGCAAGTCGAATAAAACAATGAAGTTCAATTATCACACAGTCTGATGTCAAAAGGTGTAATTGAAAAAATATATTCAAAAAAAGCAATGAGAAAAAGATTTAAGTCAACCCTGGTTAACTTGTTAACTCTGTGACAATGAGCATGAGATTAAGATAACTTTGTAGAAAAAAAATAAAAACCAATTCCCAATAAATCAAACGTTGAAGGATAAGATTGAAATTCTTTTTTTGAAAAAACCCTAGAAAAAGAGTGAAGTCAACTCATGTTAATATTTGAAACCCACGACCCTTGTAATGAGTCTGAGACTAATACCATAGAAGGTAAATCTTAAAAAATAATGAAGTAAAATTCCTAATAAAAAAAATATTGAGGGATGAAATTAAGAGAAAGCGACAATAAAAAAGGGATATAAAATAAAATAAATAGTAATTAAAAGAATGAAGATAAAATTCGACATAAAAATAAATCAAAATCAAACACTAATGGATGAAAATGAAAACACAATTCAATTAGGAAAATGATAAAAAGAAATAAATAGAAATTAAAAGAATGAGGACCAACTTTGGTACAAAAATAAAATGAAACCAAATGATGATGGACTAAATTGAAGAAAAAAGCTAATAAAAAAAGATAAAAAAGAAATCAAACAAAAATCCAAAGAACGAGGACTAAATTGAATATGAAAAACAAATTAAATGACACATTTGTATTTTTAGATGCCTTTTCAGACCACTTATTACTGACATTAAGTAGTAGTAAATAAATTGCATCTATTTTTTTTTTTTATATTATGCATGCATCTATAAATCATAGTGAAATCCTTTAGAAACATTTGTGGAATACAAAATTAAATCTGATAAGTGAGATTTTGAGTAAGTGTTTAATAATCTTCTTCTGTCTGAAGAAATGATACATTGAAATAATGAACCATCATTGATATCCACACGTCTAAGATCGACAAATGTTTGAGAGTTCCTTTATTTAATCTTTTTTCTTCTTCTTGTTACAAGATATCTCGTTCATACACATCTTCTCTTTGTTTTCCAAGCCTATAGTGAGTTACTGACAGAGTTCAAAAAGGTCAAATATTTGATGATTCCATCGTATATAATTGATTTACGAAAACTTCTAGATAAGTATTCTACATCTGAAATGAATTCTTTCTAGTTCAAATAATCTATTTCTAGTTGTTTTGGAAAAATTAGGAGATTTGCTAAAAGAAATACGACGTTTTTCTTCTGGTAGCAACATGTTATAGGGTGATGGTCATGCTTATAGGGTCACATCAATACGTTCTAAATTTGTTTTTGAATATCAATCTCATTGATCTTGTAAGTATCATACCAAATCCTACCAATCGAATCACTTTTTTTTTTATAACAAATATGAGACATCTAAGTCATACAAGTATAGAGATTTATTCATTGATAAGAGAAAAAAAAACATAAACGATGATTGGTTGATGATAAAATCAAATCTTTGATCGCAAACGGTGACTCGATTGATGATAAAGGAAAAAGAATTCTTGGTTCAGCTTTCCACCTTCAATAAAAAAAAAAGATTGATCAAATTCTATTGAGTCTGACCCATAATGATCATTTATCAAAGAATGACTTTGGTTATCAAATGATTAAAAAGCCAGGAGCAATTTACAAAAGACTTAGTTGACATTCATATAAAAGGTATCTAATGAATTATGAGTTAAAAATGATGGATATCCTTTGCTCATTATCAGAAAATCACTTATTCATAAACCTCATGTGGGGTGAATAGTTTTCATTTTCCATCTTAGGAAAACCTTTTTCACTCCGCTTAGCTTTATCCATTTCGAAGGGTATTTTAGTGATAGGTTCTATAGGAATTGGATGGTCTTATTTGGTCAAATACGTAGCAATAAGCTCCTATGTTCCTTTCATTATAATATTTCTAAACAAGTTTCTGGATAACAACCTTAAGGGTTTTCTTATTGATAATTGAGACGATATTAATGATAGTGATGTGAGTGACAATATCGACAGTGACCTTGATACAGAGTTGGAGCTTCTAACTAGGATGGATGCACTAACTACGGATATGATGTTATATATAGACCAAATATCACCTTTCAATTCAAATTAGCAAAATCAATGTGTCCTTGCGTATTATGGATTCCAAATGTTCATGATCTGAATGTGAATAAGTTGAATATCCATTAGAGGGTGATTCATTCAGATTGACAAGAGAATCCAACTCCATTGAATTGCTAGAAACCATGTTGTATATTTGAAAAAAGTTGATTTCTCCTCGGTTTATAAAGACAAAATATAGGACTAGTACCAACAGTTCATCTTGGAAGAAAAGACTTACTAAGCTGGGATCATTAAATGATACTAATCTAATATTAATAGAATATAAAAGAATAGAAAAAAAATTATCTTTTCTATATACTTTCCCTGGTTCTATTGCTATCATGTGCCTTACACAATCAACTGGATCATATAGATATCTTTTCAACACAACATAAATTATTGAAAGGATCTTAGAGACCCACTAAAGCATGAAAGCCAAGATCTTTTAGAAAATGGATTCATATTTAAAGAGTATGTAACCGCTTGGATAAGCTCACACTAACTCGTCAATTTAGGATTCAATTCAGGATCCAATTCAGGATTTTCCATGGGAGGTCTTGAGAAGAAACTAAAATGTAATAATATCAATCCATACAGATAGATAAGAAAAGATTATCTATTGATTTAAACACTGTACCTATAGGATAAAGGTAGGGAAAAAGGAAAAAAACTAAAGATTTCATATAGTACTTATGATAAAAAAAACATCAACCTGATTTATATAGTACCCTCCACTTTGTCACACTCGAACATCAAGATGATCAATTAAAATTTCTTGATTGAAAAAAAAAGAAGATATTTGACATCTTGTTCCTTGAGGGGAAATGTCTAGTTTAAGGAGTCGCCACCTAGTATTATAGTTATTAAGAACCCTAACTGGTCAACAAAGATTCTATAATACGAAACTGGTTACGCGAGAGGGAAGATACTATCACCCTTTAAACATCCTACCTAAAGCAGACTGCATTGCTAATTTTGTCTAAATTGCTTAAGAGTTTGTTTATACTTCATTCTTATGGACGTCCTATAATATTCCTGACTCTGGTGTCAGTGAATATTCGCCTTCGAATATTTTCAACTCTGGCGTTGGTAAATATTATTTAACCTAAAAAGTATGGTATTCCTGACTATGACACTAGTGAATAAATTCGCAAAATTTAAATTTAAATTTTAAAAAACTATTTTTTTATTTTTTATTTTTTTAGGGGCTGGATCTAGCCCAACCGTACGGGCTAGGCTGGATCCAGCAGCCCAACCCAGTTACTAGCCTAAACCAGTAACCTGGTTGGCCAGCAGCAGACCCGCGTACATGAATTACTGGTGAATTAAAATTCACATACACAGTAATAGAGTGAATTAAGTTTATGCATGCATAGAGACGAGAAGAGCTTACCTGGTGCAGGGATGAAGCTGGTGCTCGGGGATGAAGATGATGGGTGGCGTCGACCGGGATGAAGCTGGTCGCACTACTGGGTTGCTGTTCCGGCTAATACCTGCTCCCGATGGTTTAGGGGTTGCGAGTCAGTGATGGCTGTCGAGGTTGAAAACGACTCTACGGTTGTAGCTAGTGCAAGACGACTAGGCTGTTGAGAAGCGCCAGTGAAGAGATTGTTGTGCTGGCAAAGAAGAAGTTGCACCATTGGTCTACTGATGTGGACGCCGTTGGAGCAGAAGAAGGAGGTGCTGCTATTGCTTTTCAGAACTCACTGTGCCTATGAAAGAAAAGGTTGCATTGCTGGAGGAGAAGAAACTACACCACAGGACTTTGGTGTGGTGACTGGTCGTGAGAGAGGAGCTGAATGATGAGAGAAAGAGGCGATGCTATCTGCAGGACTTCCGCGACAGCAAAAGGAAAAAAATGGAACGCCGAGTCCCTTTTTTTGTGTGTCTGAAGGTGGGGATGTTTTTCTTTTTATTGAAACTGGGGGTGTAAATCTTTATGCTCAGATGATTGATGATGCTGAAGGCTTGGAGGTGTATCATCAATCATCAAGCGCTGCCTTGCCTTTTGAACTTGTTGGCCAACATTTATAAAAAGAGTATCAAGAAGGAAACATGTTGACCATCTCTAATATAACAGCTTGTTCATGAAATTTTATAGGCTGTAATTGAAGCAATCGGTCCACTTGTTCGTCTACTTCAAAAAGTTGGGTTTGTCATCAAGAAGGAGGCAACATGGACAATTTCAAATGCTACATCTTGTCAGCCAGAATTGTATCAAACCCTTGTGTGACCTTCTTATTTGCCTAGATCCAAGGCTTGTGATAGTCTATTTAGAAGGCCTTGAAAACACCTTTAAAGGTAGGAGAAGTTGACAAGAATGTGAGCGAAACTAAAGGCAAATCTCTTTGGTGGAAAGGCTGGGGGGTCTCCCTGAGGTAATTATTCTTGCCTTCCTTTTATTCTCTTATGTGGACGGCTAGGTTTAGGTCTAATATTTTTCCTCTTTTTTTTTTTTTTTTTTTTTTGGTCTCTCCAAATTTTCTTATAATGGCCTCCTCCTCTTGTGAACATGCATTGATATTTATATTTATAGTGTAAGAGTTCTATTACGTATGAGAAATAAAATTTTAATCAAACTCATTTTTTCTTTTTAAAATTTGAATTTGATAAATAATCAAATTTAAAAACAGATAACTATCATTATCTTGATAATAAGAAGAGAATGACAAAAGCACATTGGTCCCTAGTTTCCCCACAAGTTTATAAATCACACTTTTCATCGAAATAAATCCATGATCTTTTAATTTTAAATTTTAATCCCTATAAAATTAATTTAAAAGCCAACAGACTAAAATTGAGTTATAACACACTTAATGAGAAATTGGGTCAAATTCTACAACATCAAATCTATGGGACTTAAGGAATGATGGAAGAGAATAAAAAAGAAAAGAGAGGGAAGATAATATATAAAATAATAAAATAAATAATGTAGAGCCCAGATTTCAAATGAACAATTCAAACTTGAAAAATACCTTTTTGATTCTCGAAGAATGAGGGGCAAAAAGATTGATAGAATAAGATCTCTTATTATTATTATTATAAGATCATGATTGGATACACATATGTTTGGTAAAAAATAGAATCTTCTCCTTTAAGAATAATAAAAAAGGAAAGTGTTTAATTAGAACATGAAAACATGACTGAATTTGTCCTAATTACTCTTCGGGATTGAGTGAATGAAGGTAATAGTTTCTCGACCAATGAAAAGGGTCCAATGACTTTAGAAGAATTAAACAAGGCATTTAAGATGATAATCTCATGTATAGTTTTGTAGAGTGGAAGTAAAGGTGACTTATTTGTCAATTTTTCCACATTCACCTCAAAAAACCAAACTTTGCCTTATGTAAACTTGTCAAAGTATAATTAACCTCTAGATTTGAAATCACTACTTATATACCTAGTATTAGCCATAATTCACAAGAACACTTTATAGTTTTAGTAAAAAAGGGAAGGGTGAAGGATTTACCTGGTGTAAGATACCACATTATTTGAGGAACCCTAGATGTTGTCGGAGTAAAGGATTATTAACAAGGGTGTTCTAGTGCGTTGTACATTCTTATCCAAGACTTGCATTATTTGATGATGCCATATGAATCACTAGAAACATTTTAAGTGTATGGCTAACCTAATAACAAAAGTTTTGTAACGGGAAAATTGATTCATTATGAATTCTTTAATTCAGAATGAAAGGGTTCACTTTGACAGTTAAGAGTAGCCTTTTCCTGTGCTTTTTTTTTCTTTCTATTCCATTTTATCTTATCATTCTATTTTGTGACATTTAAGAATCACCATTAATACCTCGGTGTAGGTAAGTCCGGTATAATTCTTTGTTCCATAGTCCGAGGCTATTTACAACTTGCCAATTAAGAATTTTTAGATTTACTAGTACTAGTAAATGCACCAAAGATGCAGTCATTAATTCTCTTAGGAGGAAAAAATTACCATGACCAAATATATGAATTTAATGATGAAGAGCATGTTTTTGCTATGCTACTAATACTTGTACTTACTTTGCTATTCTGCCCAAGCATGATTAGAAAAGAGTTACAAGGCGTAAAAAAATATATACTGATTTAGTCTAGACATATTTTATAGAAAGATTCAACATTAACGATACAAAAAATATATTTTAAATTTAATATAAATAAAAAAGAAATAAAAAGAAAATAGATAAAAAGTAAGGCCATTTTATTTTAATAACAGACCCACACCCAAGTTCCGTAGCTTTGGATCTCTTATCCCAATCATGATTTTACTACTCTAAAGGGATATGTCCTTCACTTTTTGGCTAACCAATATTGCATATCATAATTTAGCTATTGCATTTCTTTTTCTCATTTCCAGTCATATGTATTGAACAAACTTCAGGATTAGATACAATATAAAAGATCTTTTAAAAACACATATTCCTTTAAGGAGTGATTAGGGCATGGGCATAAAGGTCTTTATGATACAATCAATAATTCACTTCATTTCAACTATTACTTCTCTAGCTTCTTTAGGGGTTATTACTTCTTTAGTAGGTCAACATATGTACTTGTTACCTGCTTATGTGTTCATAGCACAAGACTTTAATATTTAAGTTGCATTATATACTCATCACCAATACATCACAAGATTCATTATGAGAGGAACTTTTGTTCACGAAGCTATATATTGTTTATTAAAAATCACAATAAAAAACAGAATGAGGATAATATATTGGCAAGAATGCTAGATCATAAAGAAGTTATCATATCCCATTTAAGTTGGGTCAACCTCTTTTTAGGATCCCATACTTTAGGACTTTATGTTCATAATGATGTCATGCTTACTTTTGAAAATCTAGAGAAACAAATATTGATCGAACTAGTATTTTCCCAATGGATACAATCCACTCAAGGTAAAACTTCATATGGATTTGATGTACTTTTATCTTCAACGAATAGTCCAGCCTTTAATGTAGGTCGAAGCATATGGTTGCTCGACTGGTTAAATGCTATTAATAAAAAAAGTAATTCATTATTCTTAACAATAGAGCTTAGAGACCTCTTGGTTCATCATGCTATTGATCTAAGTTTACATACAACTATATTGATCTAGTTTTTCTTGCAATGGTCTGGGACGAAGCGATACTTGTGATATTTTTGGCTTGAGGCGCATTTTATTTGGAAGTTTTCTAGATGTTATATACCATTGGATGAGTTATTTTTTATTGGCATTGGAAGCAGATAACATTATGACATGGTAACATTTATTAGATATTTGAGTCCATGGTATCTAATAAGTTTTTTTAGCCACCTTAATTTTATTATTTTTTGATATTTTTCATTCCATTTTATTTCTCTTTTTTTATTTTTTTTTTAATTTAAAATTTTTTCATTGTATTAGATAGAATTTGATTATGATATTTCAAGAGTTTGCTGAGCTTCTTATGGATCAATGTCACTCCCTTCTCCACATCATTTACTAAAACAATAACCTCATTATTGCTTATTCTAGCAAAACCGCGCATCAGAGCCATCGTTAACCATTGGTCATTAAGGTGTATTCTTAAATTACTAATATCAATGGCTATGACAATAGGCGCGTGATTAGGTAATACACCAGTTTGTCCACTATTAGTAGATAAAATGATTTTTTTCACTTCTAAATCAAAAAAATTCGATTAGGGGTCAATACACAAAGACTTAATATCATTTCTTTAAGTTGTTCTCCATTTCTAAGTTTATAGTCTTTGCAGTAGCTTAATCAATGTTACCTATCAAATAAAAGGCTTGTTCAGGAAGACTATCTAATTCTCCAGAAAGACAGTCATTTAAGGGTCTTAGCTGGTGATCCGGGTTATTTCCCTCTCAACAATGAAATTTATCCCTTATCATCTCACTGGCCGGCCATGACCCTTGTTATTTTGAGATCATACCTGGTATTTAGAGTTTGTCTTGATTTGGTATTACTCTCATAGCCCGTACTGAAACCGTTCTTTACCTTTAGATATCCAATCAACTGCTGTGCCTCAACGTATTTGGAGGAGAACTAACTAGCTTTGAGTTAGAGTGACATTTCACCCCTAACCACAACTCATCTACTTATTCTTCAATATCAGTCGGTTTGGATCTCTACTTAGTTTCACTCAAGCTTCGTCCTAATGGTGGATATATCATCTAAGTTTAGGTCTATAAGTAGATACAATTGCCTATGAAGTCTCCCTTTCGCTATGGCTCTGGTGGATTCCCTTAACGAAGCCATTATCTATGAGTTGCTAGCTCATTCTTCAACAGGCATGTAGTCATAGCCTCGCTCTCCTCCCATTACTTGGGAGATAACGATTTCATGTTCTATTTCACTCCCTGATAGAGGTTCTTTTCACCTTTCCCTCACAATATTACTTCATTATTGATGAGTATTTAGCCTTACATGGTGTTCTTTGTTGATTCACACAAGATCTACATTTACAAAAGAAACAAAAAATTGGTTCATCAAAGGTATTCTATTCCTAAAAGAAATAATAAATAAATTTTCGAAATAAAATTCTATTGTTTAGATTTAGAGAAGTATATGAATTAAATGAAACTAAAAAAAATAATTCACCTATCAATAAGTAGACTATTCATAATTTTTTCACTTCAATTCAATCTATGGATGGATTGGATTTCTATTCACTAACAAAAAAAAAAAAAAATATGAAAGATTTGAATGCTAGAACAAGGACAATAAGAAATCAAATAAAAAAATTACATATAAAAAAAGAAAAAAACAATCTCTAACCTTAAAAAGAAACATTATTCCTAACAAACTAAGTTATAATGCCAAGAGATTAAGATTAAAATCATCAAAAATATTTTATAGATATTAAAAAGAAACAATGCTCAAATAGTATGTAAATCATATTTTTTAATAAAATTTTTTATTGAAATATATATATATATATATCCTTTTTGCTGTCATTAATATTATGAGGATCAATGTACAGTTTTTTCTTCAATCACTAAGAAAAATAATTAATAAATACACACATATATATGTATAATAAAAAAGAAAATCACAAAAGAATTGAAAAACAAATCAAAATACACTAATTCACTTTATTGAAATATAAAAAAACATTTAATTATATTTATTATCAATAGAAATGTTTTTGAGTTGTATCATTAACTTTTTATTTGTCCATTGAATTATAAAGTAACATAATTTTTAATGTAAGATTCTGAAAACAAACTGATAGACATGATAGGGTAGAGATAATGCACAAGACAAGTACTGCTTCCTTACTGAAGTGCATGATGTTGTGCCAAGAAATCTACCATGGAAGCAGTGGAGAACAACTTAATTGCCATTCTTTGACTCATTTAAACCAAATCACTAACAACAACTTGAAAAAAAAAAACCATATTAAATTCCCATCGGATCATGATCTCTCCACCGTTCATTCAAGAAAATTTGCTTTCACCCTAAAACAAATACTCGCTTCAGCCAAATAATCCACAAAAGTATTGTTATCCCTCTACTCATTTTTTACTTGGGTATTGAAGCTCTTTACATCATTTCTCTCTATCAATTCAACGTCCACGCACCCGTCTTCAACTTTCTTTTCCTCCAACAAAATCTCTCTAAACCTTTCCTTCAATTTCTTCTCTCTCAATTCAAATCCTTTGCGATGTCTCGTATTTTTTTAAGGCATTGACAATTCTTACGCATGAGGAGGAGACCCATCTGGGTTTTTCAATTATTCTAGAGGCAAAAATCCATAGGGTATGTTGTACCTTTTAATGTTGACCCATCTCAGATTTAAACCTGCCACCATAGTCGTCACTTCTGAACTTCCACTTGGTTCTGGCCTTGGTTCATCTGTTGCACTTTGTGTTGCATTCTCAGCAGCTCTTTTTGCTTGCTCAGACTGTGTGAATGTGGACATGAAACAAGGGTGGTTAATTTTTGGGGAGTCCAGGGTTTTCAAATCAACCAAATTATTCTAACAAATTGTTCCATCTTCGTAGAAATTGGTATTTGGAAGATGGCGGCGGCTGCAAGGACAGAGGCATTGAAGTATTAAATTGATAGTTTTAATGTTTGTGAAATTGGAAAGATGTGGTATTTTTGGGTGGGTTCTAGACAAGAAAAAGAAAGAAAGATTAGTTATTTGTTCACTTTTTATATATTATATATTAGGGTAGGTTGATTTTTTTATTTAAATTTAAAAATTAAATTAACAAACTAATTTCTGAAAGAATAAATCATTACAAAAATTTAACTTATAACAAATATTCAACAAAAAGAGAAACCAAGTGGTGACTAAAGCAATACAGTTAGAAACACATACTTGAAAAATAAGGTGAAAAATTTCCCAAAACTCATCAATCAAATACCAATTCAACCGAAAATAACTTCCTCGCTAGCAAAAAAAAGGGAAGAGGAGAGGGTGGTGGTGGTTGGGGGGGGAGGGTTGGTTTGGATTCGTGTGTGCTTAATTCTCCTCTTTGCTCTGTTACACGCAATCTCGTTTTCTGCTTAAACCCATCACAAAGAAATTTTCTTGAACATGTGATAATGAGGATGGAACAGGATTAGAGAATAAGAAAAGAAAGCAGGACAGCAGATTACCTCATTTTCTTTTCCTTTTAATTGCTTTTTTCAAGCAGTGTGGGCGTTACCAATACTAATAGAGAAGTTACAAAACCAAAATTCTGTCCAAGAAGAGCACCTTCATTATACCTTTTTTAAATTTTCTACAAAGAGCATAGTGATTTACCAGCAACTGCAAGGTGGCAAAACAAAATGGTCAGTAACGTATAAACACTGGTAGGTTTTATGCACACAAGAACATGTACTTCATGGCAACATTTCAGTTTAACAAAGCCTGGTACTATTTGATTAATGAAAGACAGGTTTAGAGCTCCAAGTTAAATAGTGAATTTCTCATAATCATTCACCAATGTGCAGTTAAACAGAAACATAGAAAAAAAATACATATATAAATCCAGCAGGGATCCACCGTAATGGTCTAAATACAGAGAAATCGATATCTTCTTTGCTAATTTCATACCAACTAGTATCCTCTTTCCTACAACAATGCTTGAACACTGTACAGAAACAGCTCTTACTGTTTTCGCAACAAAGCAATTACCAAAGTTTCATTTCAAACAGTTGTTGAATAAGAACAAGAGAAGACATAAAATAGATACTACAGGAGGTCATGACTGAACATCCACTATAAGTAGCATATATGGTTACCTGATTTATTGAGCTCTTACTATGTTTTACATGCACAAATATGTTTCATCCATACACCCATGTGCATAAGAACTTTCACATGAAACAAAAACACAGGTAGTTAGAGTGCAGAACTGAACATGAAGAAGGGTTTTGTCTTTTGCTCTGAACTTGCATTGCAGATGTTACAGAATCTTTTACCCTCCTGCACACTACGCCTGGAGACATTTAGTGACAACAACCAGTCAAGGAGAAATGTAGAAGGAAAGTATGAACTTCCACAAATGACTTCTTGAAGGCTAGGCAAAGTTTGTGCTTTGGAAAATCAGACGTGTTTGTTAAATTTTAACTTGCATTACAACTCTATCAAAGAAATGAAACTTTTATTTCCTAACTCGGTGTGTTAATGAGAATTCAGTATGAGAGAGGTTTGATGAAGTAAAACTTTTATAGAATAGCAGAACTTTTGGGTGTGCCTTGATCTTTGATGGAGTGAAACCAGACAAATGAAGGCCTTCCAAGCTCCTTACTCGGGAAAGTGCCACATAGACCATTCCATAGCCAAAAGCCCTTGAGAGATCTGTTTGAGCATGATCAAGAGTCATCCCTTGGCACTTATGTATGCTGATAGCCCATGCTAATATCAAAGGTATCTGATATCTCCAAGCAACTACAATATCTCCCTCAAAAATTTCAAATTTTTGAGGTTCAATCAAGATTTCAGGTCCACGATCAAATTTAACTTGTGGGAAGAGAATATCAGACTTTCTAGCATTTTTATCCTCCACAGGAACAAATCCTGTAACTGTACCAGTGGCACCATTACAAAGATTACGTTCAATATTCAAATTCATGATCAACATTACCCTTGCACCTACACAGAGTACAAGTTGGTCAGGTACAATCCCTTGGTTGAGTTGTTTCTTCCTATGTTCGAGGCCACTATCAGCAGCTGCATAAGTTACAGTACTCTCACCCAAGCTTTTCATTCTCTCCTCATTTACTTTCTCCACATCATTAATTCTCGGATAGAGCCAGACTACCAAAGAATCCTGCTTGTTCATGGAGCAAGATTCTTCTAGAAGCTGCAAGTCCTCTGCGTCAGTCTCCCCTTTCCTTATTCCCTGAAGCATCTTGATAAGCCGAGGGTCTGACTGCCTAAAAACCTGAGTAAGCTCAACCTGCAAGTCAAAGCTTGCATTCCAACAATCAGCTTCAAATGCAAATTCTTTGCCTGATAATTTCTGTTGTTTGATAACTGGTGGTAGCTGAAAGAAATCCCCACAGACAATAAGCTGTATTCCACCCCATACCACCTCCGATCCCCGTATATCTCTAGCAATATATTCCAGGCTCTCGAACAAATCAGCACTGATCATACTAATTTCATCTATAACCAATGCCTTCGCCTTTTTCCATCTTTTGCAAGCATGCTTATTCATTTTAACCTTATCCAGCAAAGTTCCAGAATCAGCATTTTGGATTCCAATGCTGGCAAAGGAGTGAAGTGTTTGCCCTTGAAGTGCACAGGCAGCAATTCCAGTGGATGCCGTGACAAAAACCTTAGACTTACCATGAACATCCTTCAGAATGTCGATAATGTGCTTAAGCAAAACTGTCTTTCCAGTTCCGGCGGAGCCCGTGATAAACACAGAAGCACCTCTGTGAACATGAGAAAAAATATTTTTTTGTTCTTGGGCCCATTCAAATAAAGGTTGGTGGGTTTTTGTGTCCTTGGGGATCCTATTGGTTTCCTTCTTGATTCGATTCTGGCAAACACTTTGAGCATATTTTGTGGTTCTGCTGCTTTTAGTGCTAAAACTTCTTCTATATACAGCTATTATTGCAGAGCTAAAAAACTTCATACTTCTAGCGCATTCAAGCTTTTCTTTACATGCTGAAATTAAAAGAAAAAAAAATTGGACATATTTTATCAACAAACCATAATATACAAAACCAATAATTTTATTCCCAATATCTCTATCTAAATTGAAGGGGGGGAAAAGACATAATAATTTGCAAAAGAATTACCTGAAAAGTAGAGTCTTTGAGCGTTATCATACGTCTGCTTCTGATAGAGAAGGAGCTTAGACTCGGACCTTAATGGTTCAAGGAAGCAAAACGGCAGCAACGAGAGCATAATCGCACACCTCTCTCTCTTTTACAAAGAAAATGAAATGTGAGAAGCCACCGATCTTTAAGATCAGACCAGGGTGGTTAAGCCCGTTTTAAACGGGCTGTGGGCTGTAGTGGTGGTGGTTCAAGAAACTTGGCTTAGGAATTAGGATACATGATTAAAATCAGCACGTCCTGTATCATATCAATCAAATTAATCCATATATATATAAAGAATTACAATTAATCCTTTTAACACATGAAGTGAGACATTATAACAACTAAATGTAATAGCAATTTTTTAAAAAATATTTTTTTTTAAAAAATTTATTTTTAATATCAATACATCAAAATGATCTGAAAACAATATAGAAAATTAATTTGAAATAAAGAAAAATATAAAATATTTTTAAATTTTTTCAAAAACACTTTTGAAACGCAAAAAACATGGCTCTAAAGGGTGTGGGGAAAAATACTGTTCCTCATACCCATAAAACACTGTGGATTACAAGTAATCTATACTATTTTGTGAATATTTGTTTTTTTACATTTTGATTCTTTTTTGGTTATTTTTTTAATTTAATGTTTACATTATGTATTTATTGGTATTTTGAGTTGAAAATTTATTTTAGTTTACTTTTTTGTTATATATTTTTTATGACATCAAAAAAAATATCTTGGCATCGAGTTGATACTCAATTTTACAAGATATTGTTGTAGTTCTTTATTTTTCTAAAGATTGAGGGTCAAGGGCCTAGAATTGAAGAATAAGAACACCTTAAGACATAGAAGGGAGAAATGAATAAACCAGCGAAGAAAATTAGGGCAAAGAGATAGAGAAATGAGAGAAAGAGAAAGGAAAGAAGAATGGGTGGTCAGAGACACGTCAGACCTCCTCCTATAATGTGCATCACCTTATAGGGTATTGAACGTCTCGACAATTCCAACAATATCAAAAAAGACACCAATTAGAGAATGAAGTAAGGCTTATGCGTTGCCCAAAGACAGTAGGTCTTCTTCACACCCTAGCACGTGTGAAACACACGTTAGACATTTTTCTTTCTTTTCAATTTAGTTCTTTAATTTTCAAAATCTCTTCAATTCACTACTAGATTTTTTTTTTAGATTTGTCACTTTTCTCTTCTTATTTTAATTTAGTCCTTCAATTTTTAAAATATCTTTGATTTAATCCCAAATTTTTTAATATATTTTTATTTCAGGTTTGTTTTTTTGATTTCATCCGTCAATATTGAGTTGGTTGGGAAGTGAACTTCCTACTTTGTTTCTTTTTGTTTCACCTTTCTATAGGGTTATTGTAGTGTCAAACAAACCTATTGACATTGGGTTGATCGATTTTTTGATTGTCTATTTTTTTAATATTTAGTTAAATAAAAAATAGTTTTGGGAAAAAACCAAAATATTGGAATTTATGGGGTTAATGATCCAATTTGCGAGTTTAGGTAACTTGGGTTGCCCCGGTTCGCAGGTTTGGTGGGATAACTTTTTTGTTCTTTTTTTTTTCTTAAATGAACTTGATTTTTTGATTTTCTATTTTTATTAAAAAAACATGTTATTGAACTTTATAAAGTCCATGGACCTATTCACGGGTTTAGCGAGTTTAAATTTTATTTTTTATTTGTCTTTTTTAAATTCATTGTTTTTTTTAATTTCATCACTGGATATTGGGTTCACTGGAAAATGAGTTCGTAATTTGTTTCATTTATCTTTCTTTGAGGTTATAGTAGTCTCCAAAAAAAAAATCTTGGTATGAGTTTGTGCTTGATTTTGCGATCATTTATTTTTGTTATCATATAGTTAAATAAAAAATAGTCTTTTTAGAAAAAAAAAAAAAACAAGTTATTTTTCCTAAAGGAGTCCATGAACTGGTTCACAGGTTTGACTTGTTGACCCAAGTTACCCGATTTACAGGTTTGACAAGTTTACCCATTGAACCTAATATATTTTTTTATTAGTTTTTGGTCATTTATTTTTGTCATCCTTCAATATTAGATTGTTTGGAAAATAAACTTCATGATTTAATTTTTTTTCTACTTTTTATAGGGCTATCACGGCCTCTAATAAACGTTTATTTTAGGGTTGATGCTTGATTTTGCAAGTATATATTTTTAAAATATAATTAAATAAAAGTAGTTTACAATTTGTTTTTTATTAAACTTAGTGGAGTCAATGATTTAGGTTGTAGAATAACTGAGGTCGTTCCAATCTAACATTGTCTCAATATTGTTTTTTTTTTTTAAAAGTATGTCATCTTGAAGATTTTTTAAAACCTAAGCCATTTTTTCCTGGTCATCCAGGTTGCCTTGATACCTATGAAATTAATCAATTCATTTCGGATCAACTCTCACACAATTTAATTGAAAACTCGAGCTAGGCAATGAGTCGGGTCGAGAGGTTTTAAGATTGACCTGATCGACTAGGTTTAATGACATTGCCAAAGAATTCTCCATATTCTTGACATTATTTTACATTTAAAAAGAATTTGGTTTAACTCATGGCATAGCTCAAGCCAATATATTGGTTTTAAACTGAATGATATGAATTGCTAGTTAATTAAATATTAAAATATGTCAAATTCTCATTAAAAATCGGCATAGTCTAGTTTGAAATATATATGGCCAATTTTAACTTTTTAATATAGAAAAAAACTAGATCATTGCTCCCGCTACGCTGCGGGTCAGATTATTTTTTTAACATAAAAAAATCAAAGTGTTTCTAACATGTTTTCTAGTAGAAAAAATTTAAATTGTGCAAGGATTGACCTAATATGACCCGGTCAACTTAACGGGTTCAAAGATAACCCATACGAACGTTGATGAGAATGAAAAATTTCAAAATTTCAAAGATAATTCATTATTCTTATATTTTGATTTAGGGTGCTTAAGGGCAACATGAAGCTAATTCGAGCTTCGTAATCTAGACATAACTTTCTTACATGAGCTTTGATTGAGATGATTAAAGATGCTATAGAACGCTAAGGAAGAGATCTACAACTTTCATATTTTGAGTCTTGAGAGATACTAGCTGCATTGAGGTCAAAATCGTGCATGAAGTTGCTGCACCTATACAGCCAACGTGCTGGAACGTTCTTTGGCCTACGAATCTTATACATAGACCTCATGTGATTTATTTTTGAAAGCTTCTAGATTTGGTGCATGAATTCTAGCTGAAAACATTACTTTCCTAGTTATATCAGGACTCTACTTTATTATTTAATATTTTAATTAATTAGTCAGATTTGGTTGTTATTATTTAAGGATAATATTTATAATATTTTTAGGATACTTGGGGGGTTTCTAATACAAGGAATGAACTTTAAAATTGGAGAAAACTATTAGAATAAGGATATCTCTTTTTCTTCCCACTTCCCTAACAACTGCTTCAGGTTTTCATCATGACCTTACATGACTAAACATTTATAATTGGTTAAAGGAGACAAAAGCCTTAGAATTAATAAGATTGTGAGATCTTATTAATTTTTGTTGTTCAATTCACACTTTGAGTAATTGATATTTTTCTGTATATGTTTTCATGATTGTCTTATTTAATTACTAGGAGGCCTACTGCTGTATTATTTGTTACAATCTACTGCTAGATTAGATATCAAATACATAATTGTTTGATCCCTCTAATTTGTGAATCAAGTAAGGTTTAATAATTTGTTGTGTCAAAAATTATTGAATCTTAGGAAGAATATTCAATAAAATTAAATGCAATTGCTTGTGTTTATGTTGTTTAGTTTTATCAATCTCTATAATTCTGAAGGCTATTACCAGATTAAACATTCAACACTTGCCTTGGGTTATTTAGTACTTAGGATTTATTAGATTTCTTGTTTCTAATTAACTACAATTAAGGAAAGACAAGAAAATAATTCCAATGGTGAAAATTCAAAAGTTGACTTAGACTAAAGTTTATTTTTCTGGTTAATTTTGATTCTTTATTTATAATTGTTCCCTAGTTGTTTTTCTTATAATTATTTTTGTTATACTCAGATCCTCCCATCCTTGTTCACATAGCATAAAACTAGGCTAGATTTTCTCCGTGAGAATGGTCCTTACACCATTACATGACTTTTAAAAGTTTAGATTTTATATTTGGTTGCCTGCTACAACACACTAACTGTTAAAAATGTAGTTTGACTAAAAATATTTCAAGATGATATCTTTTTTAAAAATATTGAGACAAAAACATATTGGATCAACCTAAGTCAACTTGAGTAAACTTGTCAAATCTGTAATTGGATCATGGGATCAGGGTAATTCTATATAAAACAAATAAAAAAGATTATGAAACTTAATTCCTAATAAAAAAAATCTTGAAGGATTAAACTAAAAAAAAGACCAAAAAACAAATCACTCGAGTTAACCTATATTAACCTACCAAACCCGCAACCCAGTTTATGTGACTGAGATAACTTTATAGAAATCAAATCAAAATAATTTATGAAGCTTAATTCTCAATCAACTTAATGTTGAATGATAAAATTGAAAAAGAAATTCAATTAAACAATATACATAAAAAATGATCTAAGTCAACCTATCAAACCCGTGATCCAGGTAATGAGACTAAGATAACCTCATGAAAGAAAACTGATAAAAAATAAAGACTAATTCCAAAATAACTAAATGTTGAAGGAAAAAATTAGGATAAAAATTCAACTAAAAAAGAAGAAAAAAATCAAGGTAACCCGCCAAATCAGCGACCCTAGTCATAAGATAGGATAAACAAACCCATTGAAGGATAAATCAAAGAAAAAACTAAATCTTAAAAAAAAAAAATACAAGAATTGTTCAAGTGAACAATGCTTTTGTGAGGAGGGGAAGAATGAATTCCCCTCTTTAGTTAATGATCTGATCAAATCTATTACAAATATATCTTTATGATCTAATATGTAAAAGGAATAAAATAAAAGAAAATAAGTTGACACTTATTTTTATAGTAATTAGAAATCCTAATTGGTTTTCAGAAATTTTTAGATGAGGGGTTTATTATACTAAATAAAAGATTAAAATCATCCTAAAATATCATACCTAAAATGTATATTGTGCTTTATGTCAAGGTTTTGCCTAAATTAATATATGAGTATTTACTTATTAAAGGTAAATTTTTTTTATAAGATCTAAAAAGTGATTTAGAATATAGACGAAGTCACAGGATTTAATACTTACTTTTTAGTATACACGGGACAAGATCAAAAGAATGGTAAAACATAATTTGGGCTTTAGCATGCAATTTTTCTTTTTATTTTAAAAGACGGTAACGTTTTGACTTCTCGAATACAAAACTCTTTTAATGATTTTACTAAACCTAGATAAATTCTTTAGTAAAAATAAAATCTCATATATTGTTTTATTAAGAAACCATAAAGTTTCAACTTCCGATGAACAAAACCCTTTCACAAATTTTTTTTTTTGATGAAAATAGGTTATATATTTGGGGAATAAAATCATTTTAAAGATTATTTTGGAGAAAAAAAATTATTTACAATTTTATTTTTTAACGAAACCCAAGTCTACAATGACCAAATGAAACCCATGCAAATGCCATTAAAACATAAATCCCAACATAATTCAACAAATTTGTTTTAAGTTGAGATGTCTTTTTTTTTTCCTGTTTTTTCTGTTTTTTGAGCTGGTCCCCCCCCTTTTTTTAGCTGTTTTTTTGTTTTTTTTTTTATGCCTTTCAGGTTTTTTTTTCTTCTTTTTTTGTTTTTTTTCTTTTAATAATTTTTTTTGTTTAATTTAGTTTGTTAGTGTTAATTTTTTTAATTTAGTTATCAGACTTTCATGGCACGGATCCCGGGTTTAACAGGTTAACTTGGTTTGACGAGTTAACCCGGATTTTTTTTTTGCTTTTTTTCTTTTTAATTAATTTTTTTTCGTTTAGTTTAGTTTGTTAATGTTAAATTTCTTTCTATTTAGTTATCATAATTTCATGAAACATATCCCGAGTTTGACGAGTTAACCTGGTTTCACGGGTTAACCCAGTTAATTTTGGGTTAACCCGTCAATTTGTTTTCCTATTTAGTTATCAAACTTTCATGACGTGAATCCTATGTTTGTCGGGTTAACCTGGTTTGAAAGGTTAACCCAGTTAATTCAGATTTTTTCTTTTTCTTCATTAGTTTTTTTCTTCATGTTGGTTTTTTTTCTTTGTTTTTTGTTCTTTTTAATTAATCCATTTAATTATCACACTTTTATGACACGACCTTGCAGCCAGACCAACGTCCAAGGCTCTTGGATCTGGTGTTGCAGCCAGAGTCACTTAAACTTGAGTCACGTAAGTTTAATATTATTATTAATATTATAAATATTACTCTTGGGTCAAGCGTTGCAGTTAGACCCAAGGCTTTTAGGTATATTTTTGCAGAAAGACCTTATACTCTTAGATCTTAACCTTTTATATATTTTTTATGCAAGAAAAAAAAATTAACCCGTGGCGTACGCCTTTGTTTTTTTTCCTTTCCTTTTCTTTTTTAAGCCTTTTACTGTGGACTGCACAGTGCAGTCCATAGTGAAAAAGTTGATGCATTTAGTTTCTTTTTTTCTGGCTTTTTTCTTTTTTCTATTTTTTAATTAACTTTTTTTTAATTTGCTTTCTTAATATTAATTTTTTTCTATTTAATTATCAGACTTTTATGACACGGATCCCAAATTTGACGGGTTAACCTGGTTTGACGGGTTAACCCAGTTAATTCAGATTTTTTTCTTTTACTTCATTAGTTTTTTTCTTCTTATGGGTTTTTTTCTCTTTGCTTTTTCCTTTTTAATTAATCTTTTTTTAAAATTTATTTCATTAATATTAAATCTTTTTTCTATTTAGTTATTACACTTTCATGACACGGATCTCAGGTTTGACGGGTTAACCCGATTTGACTGGTTAACCTAGTTGATTCAGATTTGTTTTCTTTTTCTTCATTAGTTTTTTTCTTCTAATTTTATATTTTAATATTTTATGCAGTCCATAGTGAAAAGGTTGATGCCTTTAGTTTTTTTTTCTTTTTATGCCTTTCATTGTGGACTGCACAGTGGAGTCCACGATGAAAAGGTTGATGCCTTCTCTTTTTTTAATTAATTTTTTTAATTTAGTTTGTTGATATTAATTTTTTTTTATTTAGTTATCAGACTTTCATGACATGAATCTCAGGTTTGACGGGTTAACCCTGTTAATTTAGATTTTTTTTATTTTTCTTCATTAGTTTTTTTTCTTCTTATAGGTTTTTTTTCTTTTTAATTAATATATATTTTTTAATTTAGTTCATTAATATTAATTTTTTTTCTATTTAGTTATCGACGGATACCTTTAGTTTTTTTTTTTTTTGCCGTTTTTATGCCTTTTACCGTGGACTGCACAGTGCAGTCCACAGTGAAAAGGCTGGTGCCTTTTTTTGTTTTTGTTTTTTTTCCTTTTTAATTAATTTTTTTTTCTTTTAATTTGGTTTGTTTATGTTAATTTTTTTCTATTTAGTTATAAGACTTTCATGACATGGATCTCATGTTTGACGGGTTAGCCCAGTTAATTCAGATTTTTTTTTTGTTTTCTTCTTTAGTTTTTTTCTCCGCTTAGGTTTTTTCTTCTTTGTTTTTTTCTTTTTAATTAATTTTTTTTAATTTAGTTTGTTGATATTAAATTTCTTTCTATTTAGTTATCAAACTTTCATGACATGGATCTTAGGTTTGACGGGTTACCCAATTAATTTAGATTTTTTTTCTTTTTCTTCATTAGTTTTTTTCTTCATATAGGTTTTTTTTTCTTTTAACCCAGTTAGTTTTTTTCTTTTTCTTTTTTGTCTTTTTTATGCTTTTAACGGTAGACTGCACAGTGCAGTCCACAGTGAAAAGGCTGATGCCTTTTGTTTGTTTTTGTGTTTTTTTCTTTTTAATTAATTTTTTTCGTTTAATTTAGTTCGTTAATGTTAAATTTTTTTCTATTTAGTTATCAAACTTTCATGACACGGATCCCGGGTTTGACGGGTTCGCCTAATTAATTCTAGGTTAACCTGTCAATTTTTTTTTTCTATTTAGTTATCAAACTTTCATGACACGAATCCAAGGTTTGACGGGTTAACTGGTTTGAAGGATTAACCCAGTTAATTCAGATTTTTTTTCTTTTTCTTCATGAGTTATTTTCTTTATGTTGGTTTTTTTTCTATGTTTTTTTTCTTTTTAATTAATCTATTTAATTATCATATTTTTATGATATGACCTTACAGCCAGACCCACATCCAAGGCTATTGGGTCTGGTATTGCAGCCAAACACACTTAAACTTGAATCATGCAAGTTTAATGTTATTATTAATATTATAAATATTACTCTTGGGTCAGACATTGTAGCCACACCCAAGTCTCTTGGGTATAGCTTTGCAGAAAGACCTAACATTTTTAAATCTTAGTTTTTTTTAATATTTTTATGTAAAAAAAAATTAACCCGCAACGCACGGGTATCTAATTAATATTACCAATAACTCATCGCGAATTAATCAATATAAATATATAATTTGACATAAAAATCACATGCACGTTACAAATTAAAAATTATTCTAAAAATAAATGAATAATACATTGGGGTTCGAGATTAACCTTTGCGAGTAACAAGAGTTAGCTGTAACAAGGCTGAAATGGCTGGGAAAAAAAAAAAAAACAAACAAACAGTGGGGGCAAGTGGTGGTCTTGCGCAAAGAGATCAGCTGGCTTATGGGGCTTCGTCGCATGCACCAGTGGGTCTAGAACGCACATGGAATCATGGATCAGTGGCTTAGCGGCTACCCTTCCCCCTCTTGCTTCTTACACCGACGATGTAAATCACTGCCTCCTGTACTAAGAGATCGAGGCTTGGTAAGTTCTGATTTGTTTTCTCTATCACTGCTGCTACTATTTTGTTGGTAATGCTGTTGTTTCTTGTGTTGCTCTGGCGGCTGCTGGTATGGAAGAGAAAGGTAGTAAGTGGCCGACACTTGTGGAGGAGCTGTTGGTCAGAATCTGGTGTTGGCAGTATGTGTGGGCAGCTTGGAAGAAAAATTGGAGAGACTATTTTTTGCTTTTTGCTTTTTGCATTTTTTTTCTTTTTGCTTTTGTTAGCTTGGATTTTCTTTGCAAGAGTGTCTCTTTCATGTGGGTATTGATCCTTTATGTAGAAAAAGAAAAACTAAACCAAGAAAAAAAAGTATTATTAAAATTTTCTTATATTATTTCCTTTGTGATTATAGATTTCTAATTAATTATTTTTTTAATATGTAGGATCTCTTTTCTACAATTTTTTAATTTTGTTTGGTCCCTTATTTGTTTTTTTTTTTTTTTCATTTTTTGAACAATCTTATCTTATCATTATATTTTTTTAGTCCCTACTTGTTTAGTCCTCTTTTTTATTCTTGCCTCTAATTTTACTCCTTAAATTCTTTTTATTATTTTTATTTACCTATCTTATCATACAAAAAAAAAAATTCATAAAATAACAAAAATTGATTGAACTTCATTGAAAATATATATTGTTTTGAATTTCTTTTTAAAAGAATACATTGAAAAATTGAGAATAAAAAACAGGTTATGAAAAAAATCAATAAGGTACATAAAACTATAATGACTTTAATTCGATTTTTACGTGATTTATTCTTTTTTGTTATTATTCTTTTTTGTTTTGCCTTTATCGTTTCTTTGTATCCATTGAAAAATAGACTACATAGTGGTGGACCACTAGTCTACTATTTTCCACTGGTTCAAAAGAAAAAAAGATCACATAACAAAGATTGAGTAAAAAAATCTGATAAATTTTCTACATACAAAATGAATTAACCTCCAAACCAAAAGAAATTAAAAAATCTTAAAATTAATGAAAAGAAATTTTCTAATGAATGATGAATGTAATGAACCAATTTTCTATTAAATGACAAACTAAAAAATCATGCATTTTTAGTTTGGATTTTTTTATTAGAAAAGGTGAACAATTTTACATGCATGAAAACATTAGTTTTTTTAAATGAAAATATTATATTATTTGTCTTAATATATAATAATATGGATCTTTACATCATATAACGTGATTAAAGTTTAGAACATCATCATGAATGAATTTAATCGGATATAGATATATTAATACTAGGATTGTAATGGATTTAAAATTTTGAATTCAAATGAAAAACGAAAACATGCAATTGTGATTACAAAATCTTAATTGTGTTAGACATTTACTAATGAGTCTATGACCTAAGTAGTGGTGAGCGATTTGCACTTAATTACAAGGAGATCATGAGTTTAGTTTTTTTTTTCAAAGATTGGTTGAAAAAATATTTCATTACAAGAAAAGGCAATAATAATCCTTCACTTTGTAGTGGTAGCCAATTTAACTTTGATTATGTTAGACTTTTTGGGTGTATTTTATATTTGGGTGTTCATAGTTAAGCCCCATTGAAATTGAATGAAAAAAGAAAAGAAAATGCAAATTCAAATTGTTAGACAATTTGACAAAACAAAGAGAGATTTTATCCTATTAGGACGAAAAAACCTTTCCAGTATCCTTATTTAATAAAGAGAGTTAATTCTCTTAGTTATGACAATTAAAAACTAAGAAAATACTTATTTTTTAATAGCATGAGTTTTTGAGCCCAAACAATAAGTTAGAGAGTTCAATGTGAGAAAAGATCTAACCTCACCTAAAAGGTCTTCATCAATATTGATTTTGAAGGATTATTGAAGAGGGGAAAATTGTTTTGACTCATGTAATCAAAATAAATAGTTGGTGGTTCCTTTATTGACATGTAAAACAGTTTAGTTTTAATCTTATTAAATATTTGAGCTTGAAATGTATGTCCAATCAACTTCTTACTTCCGCTATGAATATATGTTATTCTTCATTGATATCAAAACTTCTTGTTAATTATTTTCGTGTTCATATAAATATTCATGACTATTTGTGATGTAACTTCAATGTGTTTAATTGAAAATTTGGCTTAAACTTATTTTTTTTTTTGTTAATACTGGATTTTCAAGGCTATAAAATTACTTTAGAAGTATTTTCTTATTAAAATAAAATTTATATGGTCAGAAAGTACATCTCATTAGCTTTCTAATGACATAAAATTCGACTTAATCAGAGTTTCGTACTAAAAGTTATGATTTTTTTTTGAAGGAATAACATTGTATAAATCGAAATTAGAGTTCTTGATTAATCTGGGATCAATGTTGTTTAAGTTGATCTTTGGGTTACATATTAATATTTATATATTTTGATGATGATAGCTAAATAAAATTGGACTAATGGTATGCTTGGTTGAAAATAAATTTAAACAGGTTTTATATGAAAATCACATCAACAAGCATAAATAATTAAATGAAGAAATCAATCAACATGCCTAAGATGCTAAGCAAGTGAAGACTTAGTTCACAAGTATTCATTTTAGTGCAAATTATATAAAGTTTTGTATCTTACTTGATAGCACAAATTAAAATGAATTCACACACTTCACACTGCATGCATTATAAGATTGATATGCATTTAGTCGGTTCAAGATTCATCAGGTTTAAAACTGTTAAATTTAGGTTTTAAGTTGAAGCGCTCGACCGCTTGGCTATACCAACTGAATCGGTTGATCGTTTGTTCATCAGGGATGAACACCTGAGAATCTGCAGGAACCGTTTGTCTTGACCAATTGAAGTGGTCGACCATTTCATCTGGCAGAGGACCAAAAATAAATAGTTTTTGTTATATATATATATAAAAGAGCAAAACAACTTCAAAATTATCAATTCTTAATCATGTTCATATTTGTGCATTAAAACCTTCATATTCTTGTATAAGAGTATATATTCTCATTTTCATAACACTTAAACACTTTCAAATCCTTTAAGTGCTATTAAGTGAGCTATATAGATCATATATTCTCAATTGTAAAATCCACTTTTGTAACTAAAAAATCACACTTTTAAAAACTTGAGAGTTTGGATAAACTTTTGGTATTGGTGAGATAATGTCACCAAGAAAAAATCTTGAGAATGAGACATCTTCAAGTGGTGTATAAGCTTGTTATGGATTCATCAAAGACATTGTATCTTTAACTTGAATTAGTAAAAGAGTACAATACTCAAGTACAGTTGGTATTTGAGGTGTTGATATAGGCTTGCCAAACCACGTTAAAAACCGAGTTTGCAATCTCTCTTCCCATACCTGTTTTTTTTAAGCACTTTAATTATATTGTTTGTGATTGTCTTTATTGTGCTTAATTGTTTTAAATTGCATTATTTGTTAATATTAGTGAAATACCTAATTCACCCCTCTAAGGTGTTATTGTTGTCTTAATCCTAGAACAATAGTTTATAGTAACAATTCAATGTTATGTAATGTGTTTATTACACACCTTTATATATATGATATAACAAAAAAAATAAATTAGAAATGACCCCACCAATAGCACTACGACACATGGCGTTTGTTTTTCTTCATGAAAAATCAATGCCCAGTCATAGAAAGAAAAGAGTGCTAGAGAGTGCGATGGTCTCTGAGTGTTATTTTTCAAACATATTTATTCCAATTTACTAAAAGTTATTGATAAATTTTAATGATTTTTTGGAGAAAGATAAAATTAGTTAATATTTTTCAACATTAAATTTACTTTTTCTTTATGATACTCTTCAGAGTATTTATATAAGTTTGATTAGACATTTTAATGTTTAAAATGAAGGATCATCAACTTTAGGTCACTTTTATTTGATGGTAATGACTATGCCTATTAGAAAGTTAGGATGATTATATATCTTCAATCTATTGATTATGATCTATGACTATTTATTGAAAATGGACTTTATAAGCCTACTAAAATTAAAGATGGTATAATTATTCCTAAGGCTAGAAGTGAGTATACCGATAATGATAAAAAGTTATTATCTATGAATGCTAAAGCTATGAATACTTTGTATTATGCATTAAGTATAAGTGAGTGTAATAGGATCACTTTTTGAAAAAAAAAATGCTAGGGATATATGATATGCTTTAGAATTCACTAGGTTAGTAGAGCAATCATAGAGAGTGAGTTCGGAAATCAACAAAAGAAGAATTAGAAATAATTAATGTTGGTATATGGTAGGATGAAAGATAATTGAAAATAAGTACTCTAATCACTGCTAGGAAAAAGGAAAACTTGATCTCACTACTACGCGAGTATGTCGATGTGTTTGCTTGGTCTTACACAGATATGCTTGATTTAGATACTAACATTGTAGTATATATGGTACCATTAAATAAAGAAAGTATACATGTGAAACATAAATTATGAAGAACTCGTCTAGATATGGTGCTTAAGGTGAAAGTCGATATACCCATAATGGGTATCTAATATAGTAGTAGTTGCCAAGAAAGGTGATAAAATCAGAGATGTGTAGCCTTTACTATATATCAATGTCTTGATTGATAATACGACATGAAGTTCAACGTACTCCTTCATGGATGGTTTCTCTGGGTATAACCATCAAAGATAAAATTCGTTACTCTGTGGGGAACCTTTTGCTACAAGGTGATGCTATTCAAACTGAAAAATATTAGTGCAACTTATCAAAAGATAATGGTAACTTTGTTTCATGACATGATGCATAAAGAAATTGAAGTGTATATGGACAACATGATTGCTAAATCCAAAAAAAGAGAAAACCACTGTCAGAATATGAGAAAGCTGTTTGAAAGATTGAAAAGGTATTAATTGAAGCTTAACCCTATAAAATGCTAATTTGGGGTGAAATCCGAAAAGCTGCTAAGATTTGTGGTGAGTAACCAAAGTATTGAAGTCGACCCTGATAAAGTAAAAGCAAGTCAGACAATGTCAGCTCTTAAAACATGAAAAGAAGTAAAAGGGTTCTTAGGTCGTTTGAATACACTGCTTAGTTTATATCTCAAATGATAGCAACTTGTGAGCCAATCTTCAGACTCATTTGAAAAAAAAATCATGGGTTATAGAACAAGGAATGCTAAGAAACCTTTGATAAAATCAAGCAGTATTTGCAAAATCTACATTTATCGGTGACTTCTATGCTTGGCAGACCGTTGATTCTACATCCAACAACAACAAAAAAAGTAATAGGATGTGTACTCGGGCAACATGATGAGTTTGGTAGAAAAGAGAGAGCAATCTATTATTTGAGTAAGAAATTCACAGATTGCAAATCCAGATATACAATGGCAGATAAGCTTTGTTGTGCACTTGTATAAGCTGCAAAATGACTTCGACAGTACATGTTGTATTATACTATATGATTGATTTTGAAACTGGATCCTTTTAGATATATTTTTAAAAAACCTTATTTATCAAGCAGAATAGCAAGATGACAGGTGTTATTGGCTGAGTATGACATAATGTACATGACAAGAAAAGTCGTGAAAGGAAGTGCTATTAATGGTCATTTGGTAGACAATGTAATTGAAGATTATGAGCCTTTGAATTTTTATTTCCTAGATGAAGATGTACTTGTAGTAGAAAAAGAAGAAGAACCAGACTAGTGGACAATGTATTTTGATGAAGCAATAAATGTATATAGCAATGAGGCAGGAGTAATGATTTTCTCCTAACAGAAAGAAATATCCTGTTTCGATCAAGTTGTAATTTGAGTGCACCAATAATATGACTGAGTATGAAGCTTACATCTTCGAATTAAAAGTTGTATTAGAATTGAAGATAAAGAAACTTGATGTCTATGAAGACTCAATGCTGATAATCTACCATGTGAAAGGAGAATGACAGAATAAAAGATGTGAAGTTGAGGCCATATCAAGAATATTTGTCCAAACCAGTAAAATAATTTGACGAGATAAAATTTAATAATATGGGAAGAGACCAAAACTAATTTGCTGATGCTTTGGTTACTTTATCTTCCATGGCCAAAATTGATGATGCAAACATAGTGCAACCTATAAGTATTGAAGTCATAAATTATCTGGTTCACTACTGCTCAGTCGAAGGAGAAGTGGATGGGAATCCGTGGTATTATGATATTAAACAGTTTATCCAACACCAGAAGTATCCCCCGAGGGCATCCAATACAGTTATGAAAAACCTGTAAAGCTTAGCCATGGACTATATTACCTCAATACAGATGTGTTATATAAGAAGTAATCTGATGGAACATTGTTGAGATGTTTGGACAGGACAAAAACAAAAAAAATGCTCCAAGAAGTTCATGAAATGACTTGATTAACTACTTCGAGTTCAGATAGCTAATGATATCGATGGATTACATTGATATTGACATTATATGGAACTTGATTAGCTACTCCTAACATGATGGCTAATGATGTTAAATGATTCTTGACATTGACATTACCAATGAATAAATTAAAATATTTGAAAGGACTTGATTAGCTACTTTGAGTTTGGTTAACTAATGATATCGATGGATTTCATTGATATCGACATTACTTTGGTATTTGATTAGTTGATCCCAGGTTAGGCAGACTAATAATGCTAATGAGATTTATTAGCATCGGCATAAAAATCCCCAATGTATTTGGGAAAAGAAAATGTACTTGATTAGCTACTCCCAGGAATCAGGGAAAGCTTATTATTTCAAGGGGATGCTTTGATATCAACATAATTTCACAATGTGAGTTAGATATCTAAGGAAAGATAACAAATCATATTAATTATTGGAAATTAGCACACTCTTGAATTAATTCTTTCTTAAGGTGTTAGGTAGTCAATAACCTGGAACCTCCTAGTACAGGGAAGACTCTGCCAAAATTTTGGTAGATGATAATAATAATAATAAAATTCTCACATTATCATAAATATGTTTTAGTGGTTGTCCCGGTAATTGAGATTGCTACATCACGTCATCAATCTTTAATTATTCTACAATTAACACATGCAATTAAATAAAAAATTTCCATATACGCATGATACAAGGATAAAAGATAAACTTTCCCATATATAATATTATGTACACTAATCTAGTTAACATAACTTTAAACCCATTATTCATAAATATCTTTACATACCATTAAAATACTAAATTTCATCAATTACAAGAACATGTACTCAAAACTATGATTACAATTTTAATCCTATGAAAAAGTTGTGATGACATGATAATTATTCTTGCCTTCCCCGTGATGCACTTGAGATTAAACACATGTCACATAAATACAATATTTAAAATCATTATTTATTCATGAAGACTTAGTTCAATCATCTATTAGTTAACCATTTCTTCTACGAGGTTGTTTCCAATCCTTGTAAGTCATTATTCAAATTCATCATTTCAAAAACTTCTTTCCTTCTAAACTCCCAATCTTATTCTAGCATTTCCATTCGAAAACCAATAATACGATGATCCTAATTGGATACCAAGCAATCGTGCATTTCTATTTGGATGCTGACCAATTTTGGCATTCCCATTTGAAAACCAACAATACGGTGATCCCAATTGGATACCACCAATCAATCCTATATTCCTATTTGGATGCCGACCAATTTCAGCATTCCCATTCGGAAGCTAATAATTTAGTAATCCAAACAGAATACCAATCAATCCAATAATCCCATTTGGATGCCTATAAATCCGGTGTTCTCATTCGAAAGCCAATAATCCGGTACTCCAAATTGGATATCAATCAATTCAGCGATCCTATTCAGATGCCTATCAATCCAGCATTTGCATTCAGAAGCTAATAATCTGGTAATCCCAACTAGATACCAATCAAACCAACATTCCTATTTAGAAGCCAATAAGTCTTTCATTTACTCCCATATCAGACAAACATGCTTATTCTCTCAATTATCATCATGCAATTGCATAGTTAAAAAATATATAGTGAATAACGAACCGACGTATAAATAAAGAGATCAAAGTATAGGACACCTACATAGGGCTTACTGATAAACAGTAGTCCTTACTGTTTATAAAGCCCTTAAAACATCTTCTGCACCATCATCATTAATTATATTCTCAAATTAAATTAAACTATCATTTCATTTAGATTCGTTTTCATTATATATATATATATATATATATATATATATATATATATATATTTGAACCAAGCTCTCCTGCTATTAAACATCGTATCTTTATTTTTCAATCCTTAATGATAATTCAATTATCTTTAAATAATATCTAATCACACTCATTAAATACATTCTGCCACAACCACAACAATCAAGGCAATTTCATGATTTATTAGGTCTTGACTAAAAGCAATGTTAAGAGGAAGAATACATTTTCCTCAAACCCTTTTATCTTTACTCTATTTAAGCAAATCCCTAATAAAAATAGAAGGAAGAGAAGAAAAACCTAATTCCCCCTTTTCTAAACCTATCACATAGCTTCACTGCCTAATAAGGCCTGTGCAACCAATTTTTAGCTATTTATAGTTTGACCCCTCATTTATTCAGGATGAACTGGTCAACTATTTGGGTTTGTTAAATGAATTGGTCGATTGATTTCTTACTTGTCCCCATAATTTGTTTTCTTCTAAATCATGTAATATCAATTTAATCCTTCATCTATGTTCAATTCCACTATTTTAAAATTTCCTAATCTTTCTAACTTTAGTTCTTTTAGATGAGGTTTACAATTAATTAACATTTGGGCAGAAAAATTTGTTTATTTGATGACATGATGGGTGTATAGAAATATACCTATATAAATCTGGCATGAATGGTTCAAATAATGAATTTGGATGTAAATAGTGAAACTGAGAATGGTTAAGTTGATGAGTGTTGACATACGTATATGTCAATAAGAAAATGATGCATAAACTAAGTTTCTGGTTATGAAATTATAATTGATTTTGAATATCATATATTGACTCCCTATGAAGTGGGAAGTAAAAATATTTATGAACACTGTGCTTGTAGGTTGTTCAATTCCTTATCCTTTAGCTTAGTAAAGGGAGATCAAAGTGTAAGGAACAAATCTTAATAGTCTTGTATTTTGTAAAAAAAATAAAAAAGTGACCTTAATTTTCTCGAGTCCAAGGATTAAGTAAGTTATTTTATGTGTAGAAATTATGGGGTGTTACACTTATTTTTAGGCATTAGATTAGATATTTTCGATTCGTTAGATAACCAATCTATTGGCAATCATTGATTCTTTGATATATAAATTAATTGTTATTCATTTCTTTCTTTTATTAAGGAGAAACTATAATTAGAAACATATTTATGAGTGGAGGTAGGTAAGAGTCTCATAAATAAATCAAAGTGTGAAGTTTTTAACTTAGCTTTATCGGGTTAAGAGAAAAAATAGAAAATGCCAAAACTAGAAAAATAATAAAGAAGAGGAGATAGATATAAACAAAAGTTGTAAAGAAAGTGATTAAACAAAGTTATAAATTTCAATAAAAGAAATAATGTGAAAAATTGTTGAAAGCTTGTGGAGAAATTGTGTATATGGAGTTGGTCATCATTTTCAGCTTCTGGATGATCTATTTACAATATTACAGCGATGGAATTTTACAATCCTAATCCTATATAAGTTGTTTTAGATAGATAAGGACTTTACAATCTGAATTCTAGTGCAATTCATACTCATTATTTGCACGTATCATTCCTAGCAGTTATATGTGTTCTTGTTGTACTATAATATTTACCAATTAACATGTTATAGTCTCATTATTTACATAGAACTTGATCTTTGATCACCTTATGAATCTAGATCAATGGTCAATTTTGGTTATTTTGATTAATCGATGATCAATTTCAACTCTCTTCACTAGTTTGCTCGAAAATGTAAAGTACACAATTACTGTTTTTATTCAAATGATACGTGGATAAATTAATTTTGACATGAACAATGTCCTTCATGTTCTTTTACTTATAGTAAATAAAGGAAACTTGACCTGTTATTTTTTTTTTGCTCAAATTGATTGATAAATTGACGATGAATGACGTGAAAAATAGAGTATCATTCTTTCAAAATGTTGACCATGTATCACTTTCTAACATGTCAACCAACTACAAGATTTTGAAATGAAATGTTGCCTGACTTTATACACGATGCTTAGGATTGTAAAAACTATATCATTAATTTGTAATTAACTAATTAATTCATCAATTAATACTCAACTTTTTTTCCTCTTTTAAAAATCCTAATTTCCTTTATAATTTCTAGAGAAAAACCCTACACTTTCGTTCTTCAACAAAAAATGGCATCTTGTAGTCTTTCTTCCTTCCCAAAAACATTTCTTAGTCACTCACTTCAAAAATATTATTGATTACATTCCTAATGTAAATTAACCAATAATTTGAAATGCTCTAGAAGACTTAATAGGAAGTGTCGTAGTCCATAACAAGAAAAATTAGTCCTGGAAGGAGACAATCTCTTTTTTTTAGATATTAAGGGATTTGTAGCGTGTATGGCATCGAATGACAAATTTGCCTCCTAAAATTAAAGGGGTTATGGGGTTTAATCATAAAGTTATGATTTGAAGGAGTCATCACTTAGTATCAGGGTTATTAGGAAACCTATTGATCTACGAGAGTCTGAGTAAAGGGACTAGTTGTTAAAGAGAAAGATGTATTACCCTTAATGCACCCTACATAAGGTAAGCTACTTTGTTGATTGATTATTAATCTAAGTCATGTTTCTATCCGTTGATCTCATCTAAGGTTCAAGTCATATATCATTTTGTGAGGAAGTCTATATCTTATTAGGTTAAACTCCAACCATTTTAATGCCCTAATTTTGACATTGCATTTAATTTCTATTTTATATCTTTAATACTTGAGGGTATACTTTATAGTGTAATTTTATGCTTCCAAATATTAAAGTCTACATCTAAATCCTAATACTCCGAATATTAATTAAGAAAATTAATTGTTGTGGGATTTTTGGTATTTTGGACAAATCTTAATGGATAATCATAAATTGATTACGATATCTATTTTTTATTTTTAAAACATGATAAAACTGCAATTTGTTTTTTAGAAAGTATGCATGAAAAAAAAACTTTAGAATTTGACCATATGCACAAAACTGAAACATATATTTTTTTATTTTTTTAAATTAGAAATTTGTTTTGAGTTTCTTAGATTATTTGTAATTTCATAAAAAACCAAGTATTTTTAATATTGGGTTTGTATCTTACAGTGTAAGTGTATAACCCAATATTAAATGAAATTCTTGAATTTTTTTTGGTATTTTTAGAAATAAAGGAATTTGTGTTGATTCAGTTTTGAAATCAGTCATGTAATGTAATACAACATGTACTATCGAAGTCGTTTTGCAGCCCATACAAATGCACAATAAAGCTTATATACCATTGTAATCTGGATTCATAATCCGTGAACTTCTTACTCAAATAATAGATTGCTCTTTTTTTTTTTACCAAACTCATCATGTTGCCCGAGTACACATCTCATTGCTTTTTTGGTTGTTCGCAGATATAGAATCAACGGTTTGTCAAAAATGGGAGGCATCGATAAAAGTGGATTTTGCAAATACTGATTGATTTTTTCAAAGGTTTCTTGGCATTCCTCGTTCCATAAGCCATGATTTTTATTTCAAAGGAGTTTGAAGATTGGCTCACAAGTTGCTGTCATTTGAGATATAAACTAAGCAATGTAATTCAAACAACCCAAGAACCGTCTTACTTCTTTTCATGTTTTAAGAGCTGACATGCTTTTGAAATTATTAATACAGAATGGGTGCTAAAAAACACGGTATTGAGGAAACTAGTAATTTTTAAAGCTACAAGAATAACAACCAAATATTTCTTAAAGCATAGATTCCCTTTCCAGTATGATCTTATCTCTAGAAATCCTGAGACGATAAGTCCGATAAGGTTGAAGACTGTAAATAAAAGATTTGAGCTCTACTTTAAGCCTGGAAAGAAGGACTATAAAAGAGCTGCTGATATTAAACAAGAAAAAAGATAAGCTAAGTTGAAAGGAAAAGAACCGGAAAAGGAAGAGATTTCCATCCAATGGACCGAAGTATCATTCCCCAAGGTCGCTTATGTAATAAACTCGAAAGATATGACAGATGTTTGATTAGTACTTAAAAGTGCATTTTTATCAAGGTTTTATATCATCATTTTGCATTTGAAGGATCAATAACTCTTTCACTAAAATATGTTTTATAATAACAAGTCTGATACTATAAGATACCTTTAATTTAGGGTAAATGTTCATCTTAAATGTAGGCCTATCACATAAATCAAATGATTGATTGATGAGTTTAACTACTGAAATTGAGAAGATAAAGAGAGGGGCAAGTTTAGAAAAGAGATGCTGGTTCAGTCCAAACCATAGTTTTGAACCCGACCCGGTGGTCGACCGGGTCTAATGACCGGGTTACGGGTCAAATGGGTTGACCCGGGTCAACAAAAAAAAAGAATTTCCCTAAATTGTAATTTATGGAAACAAATTAGATAAATAATGTAATTATATGAAAAAAAAAAAGAATAAAAAAGAGAGTTAATCCATCATTAACATATAGAAAATGAATTAAAACAAAAAACCAACTTTGAGAATGGAATTCAAAGCAAATTATAAAGCAAATCAAGGAAGGTAAAAGTGGAAGCAGACCTATATGCCATTAGGAGAGTTAGCAGCAGTGAGGACACGAAGCTGAGGCAAGGTCTCAGGCAGAGGTTTAGGATGGATGATCCGGACAGAGGCAAGCCTAGGAACAGACTTCAAGAGAGAAAATTTGAAGGCTTTGTCGTCAAAATTAATGTGTAAAAACAGGTCTGAATTTGGATACACTTGGAGAACATTCTTGACAATGGAGGGTCCAGTCAGTTCAAACCTCCTGGCCCCACCAACCAAACACACCGCCATTCTCGATCAACCAAACACACCGCCATTCTCGTCTCAAGTTGACGCACTGCGATTCACGGGCTCCAAACTTGAGGGAGCAATTGAGGAATAATTCGATGTTGTTGTTGTCGTTGTGGCGGCGGCGGCGGGGGAGAGGGTGTTCACGGATGCGGTTTTATTGAGGAAGTGGGAAGCGAGGGGGGCAAAAGAGGAAAAATGGTTGATGGGTGTCAAAGAGACGGTGAGGAAAATGAGGAGAGTGAGAGGAGGGATGGTGAAGAGGAGAGGTTTCCAATATAGATCAGAGAACCATCTGGACATGAAAGGAGGTTTGGTCATTTTTTGTGGGGATTAGACTAGCATGTTTTGTGGGTGAAGAAGAAGGGTTGGATCCTGGTTTTGGCTGCGCCTGTGAAGGGGAAAATTGCTGAAAAACTTGAAGGAAATTATGATTTTTTCTTCTTTTCATTTTCTTTGAATTGAAAATCCTCTGCTTTTTGATATCCTCAGTTTGGTTTCTAAGAAAATGTAGCAATAGAAAATGAGAGTCCAAAACGACGTGGTTTCACGTCCATGTATATTAAAAAAAAAGAGAGAGGCCGGGTCTTAGTCGGGTTTACCCGGGTTTCTCGGGTTCCGGGTCGACCCGCCGGGTCGACCGGGTTTTGCCGAGTCAACTCCCCAGCAGGTTTTTACTTAGACCCAGACCAGTCCTAGGCCCGGGTCAGCCGGGTCCCGGGTCGACCCGTCGGGCCGGTCCGGGTTTCAAAAGTTTGGTCCAAACTGGAACACTATTCGGTTATTGGATCATATCTAGAGCTGTAGAGCTTGGATTTAGGTCTGGTCTATATGGATGGAAAGCTAAAACATAGGCCTAAAACGTTCATGAGAGTCCAAGATTCAAAAAGGTCGTTTTCAAGTTCAAATTGTAGCAACAACGGAGAAGTCGGAATCTGTCCTGCAGCCTAGACACTGTTCAGTGTTCAGCCCATATCTCGAGTTCTAGAAGTCCAAATGTACCGATTCTTTTTATGTTGGAAAGCTGAGACAATTTCCTAGAACTTTCATGAGGACTATCTGTTCAAATTCTGACATTAGCAATGACTTTTGGTACAGACAAAAAGATAAGAATTGTCACCAAATTAAGATGTGGCCACCCACTCAACAATTATTCATCAAATCAATAGTTTCAAATTTTGGCCTATAAAAGGAGGCATTTACGATGCATTTAGGCATCTTGGTTTTCAGATCAAGATCATGTTCTGGCTCTTTTTATTTATATTTTTGTAATACTTAAGTTTTGTTTATATTAATCTTTTATTTATGCTTTTCATTTCCTTTCCTTTACTTAGTTAACTTATATCTTATTTATGTTCTTATCTTGTTTATTTATGTTTCTCTCTTTCATTATGTTTAGCTAAGTTTATTATGTCAATGTGAAAAGGTTACACTAATGGTGTAAGAAAAAAGTATAGTATAAACTCAATATGGACTTTAATGTTTGATACTAACATGTTTTGTATTTGTTATCTTGTTTACTTTTAATACTTTGCTTGTTAAATAGTTAATCTAGATTTATATTGTATAACCCTTGGTATAACAAATACTTGGCACTTTCATAACCCAACCGTATGGTATAACCGACACTTGTGCTATGAAAAGAACTTGATTTATTGTTAACATAAGTTATAATCATGAATACCTGACAACATTTACAAGTATTAACATTATTCGAATAAGATAACTAATGTAATCATGTTAACAATTTATAATCCGATTGGAACCTCCTTTGTGTGTGGTTTCCAGTTGAGTAATAAAAAGAGTTTATACTATACTTGTTTGAAATACCATTAGTGGATCCTCTAACCTTGACAATTATTTTATCCTTGTTTAATCCTTATATCAATATCACATCTCAAAGCTCTCTTCAACTCCTATTATGTTATTATCTATTTCTTTATTTGTAGTTTATACAGTTAACCTCCTTGTGGTTAGACCCCGGTCTTCCCGGGTTATTTATTACTTCGACACTCATGCATTTGGGATAAGACATCAATCTTTTGATCGTGTCAACTATCTCTAATGGTTTTTAACTAAACCACCATAAGTTGTTAAATACTAGCCTTTTTGGTTTCTATATAGCTAATCAGCTATATGTACAACAATTGTTCATAACATCTCATTGATCCATTGCGAACCCTCTTACAATGGTTGAGCGTTAAGATAGTTTCTGCTAGTGAGTGTTTTCATATGCAACAAAAGTTATAGCCACCTCTAAACTAACTATTCAAGTGAAGTTTGGAAATAACACGATCCCGAAGATTTCTAAAGCAAGTATTCTACCCTTTTCTTTAAAAAATCTAGAGTCATTCTTCCTCCTTTCAAATACCTCTTCGATCATTTTTCACTTTAGACCATTAGCACTTTTCTCTAATATCTTATTGAGATTTGGAACTTTGATCAATTTAGCCAATTCAATTAGCATTTGGTTGCGCCTTTGGTGGAAGTAGACTTTATATATATTTTGAGGAAATTCGGTCAATAATCCATACTTTTCCAAAGTAGGACACATGTCTACATTCCTAAAAGTGAAGCACCAGTACTCGGGGTCCTAAAAATGCATCAAGTCTTTAACTGTTGAATTATGCATGGACACCTTTGTGATTTCCGCTATCCTACCATATTTCTTCAAAAACCCATCTTCATTAATGCTTTTCATGTGCGATATGAGCTTTTTCAAGTCATTTCTAGAGCCACTCATATTTTTTATGGGTGGCAATTTACTATCATCCAGTCTTAGAAAATCTCTTTCTAACATCTGTAGGGATTCAAAATCTAACTCATATTCAATAGAGGCCATCTCTTTAATGGTGGTCATTTTATCAGCCCTAAGTCATGCAATTTAAGATGTTTTTTAGGGTTTAGCATGTCTTAATGCAACAATTTTTAATTATGGAACCTGTATCCTACATTCAGGTTCTATGTCTTTTTATGTGAGACATTAAGGAATGCACTATCTAGTCTCAAAAAGGTCTCTTGTTGTCCTAGTAATTACCCTTGTGAAGGTAATATGGGGGCTTAATAGGTAGTGGGATGGTACGTATATATCAATCACTACTAGTCCAAGCACTCAACAAAGAGTCAGATGGTTTCATGAACGTAAACCTTGATTGAAAGTCATAGGGTACGCCGCTACTCCCCACCTAACCTGGAGTTTCCACGTGTGTGCATTCCAAAGCGATATGTCACAAATAGACTACTGATGCATGAAGACATTCATCCATATTCAACGTACATGTATGAGTAGGATAAAACATGCTAAAGCATAAATAAGCTAATAAATAAGTAAGCCAATTGTGAAAATTTAAACACATTAAATCATATAAAACACACAAAGCCTAGTCCAATACTATCAAAAACATAAGATCCCTAGTGGAGTTGCCATTATATTGCTCATGTGTGCGCAATATGGCCACCTAATTGTTTGGTTCAGGGTCACTAAGAGACCCAGGTGGACTGGTCTTATTTGAAAATTAAGGGTAAAAGACTGATTATGGATAAAGAAAGTATTAGCACCCGTAGTGCACCTTACCTGAGCTGAGCTGCATTGTGTGGTTTGGATGTTGTTTAAAAGTGTTTAATACTGGTGGTCCGTCTATGGCTTAGAATAAATATTTGCACTCATGATTAAATCTGGCTTTTTGAATTTATTATGGGCTTGTATGCCCAGATAAATTATTATAGAAAGAATCCATGTAGGTACTATGACAGGGTTCACCAATCCTGGAAAGCGAAAGCGTTTTCCCACAACTCGTATATTATGGTGAAAAATACTCTCAATTAAAATCGGTGAATATTCAAAATAATTCTGAGAATTTTCTAGTCAACTCCTGATATTTAAATACCAACCTACTTCTATGTCCAACATTTAAACTAGAATATTGACCATTAATTTTTAGAGAAAAAAATTAGGGTTGTTGAAATATTTGCCAAATCCTTAAGAAATTTTACAAACTTATTGTAAATTTCAAAAACAAAAATAGAAATTTTTTCTAAAACAATGCTAAATAAATTTTTCCTCTCTCTGTTTTTTTTATAAATAAAATACATTTTTTTATAAGGATTAGGCCGTATGCAACAAGCATAAATTGTTTTTTAAGGTCATGTTTGGCAAAAAACTCATTTTTCCTTAAAACCAAAACTGTTAAAATAGGCTTAGGGATGTTTGCTAAACACATCCTTAAGCCAAACAAAACCTTTAGCAAAAACATTGCCAGCCAAACATGGTGGTAACCTTTAACCTAATTTTGATCAGACCAGATTGACCCAAAACTTTTGCTTCGACCATAAACTAAACCAAGTCCACTACTTAGACCCGAAAACAAACCGAAACCTAAACCAGAATCCACAACAAAATAACACTTAATAAGAATACAAAAACTCATTTTTTTTTTATCAAAACCTAGAAAAACAAAGCATATGAAGAACACCGAAGAAAATTCAACATGAACCCAACAATGTAGATTTCAAATCAAACTAGATATGGACAAACCAAGGACACAAACATGTTGGAAATCAAGCAAGGATCAATAATATAACATTCATGCACTTCGATTATAACTAAAAAACCATGATTTTGTCAAAATATGTTTCGATTTCAAAATCAAAATCCTAGGATTAAAACCTATTGAAAACATGTTATTGATGCAAATGAACCCTAAATTATTGACTAATAAAGTCACCCGAAGTGTTCCATGCAAATAATTGGACCAAAACTAGTCCAAATCATGGGGTTAAGGCAAGGTTCTTCTCAAGAACATGAGAAACATTGCTTTAAAACCCAAAAAATACCCAGGTATAAAACCAGTCTCTGTTAAACCCAGAAATGACATTTTAGGCCTCTAAAACATGTTTTCTTAGTTCCAACAAACCACATTACCATAACTAAGCATATTTGAATTAAAAGAACCAACAAACAACATCAAATCATCCAAATTATGCAAGAAGTTTCAAATCCAAAAATTATCAACTTAAAACAGTCTACATGTTCATATAATATAGATTCAAAATTGGTTTTTCTATACTTATTTTGGTTATGAACAGACCTAACAAATCTAGGATAAATATCATTGCTTCAACATGCATTGCTTAAGTTAAACTAAAACAACATTGTTTTATAAAAAAAAAACAATTTAAATAAAAGACTTTTGTTACATCTAAAACATTAAAAAAAAAATTTAGAAAAAAGAATCAAACTATCATAGTAACAAAATGGGCAACCACAACACTACTTACCAAGCATTCTAAATCTCATCTCCATGCTTGTAAACATAAATACAGACCAAATGACAATAAAAAATCACTCTAGCTTGCCACATGGACTACACTTTTAGGTTAGAAAGTATATCTTCAATCTCCTAGAATACCGACTACCCTCTTTGCTTTCCTTATAAGGTATTGCTTCCACAAGCTTGCTGCCCTTTTCAAAACTTAAGAAATCCTTGTTCTAGGCTCTTAAACCTTCACACTTAGAGTTTCTTTATCAACCTTTTCTCTCTTTTTTTCTTCTATCTGCTCTGATTTTTCAGGGGGTATTTATAGGGGTTTACTAGGTTTTTTATGAGTTCAAACATAGATTGATCAAAGGTTAGCCCTGTGATCAAAATTAGAGGGTTCTCGAGTATGTTTTACAGCTATAAGCTTTTTTCAATGATGATTTTGCAACAAACTTGGGTTTTGAAGGTTTTTCCAAACTTGGAGACCAAAGAGCTTGTTTTTAGCCTTTTGATCTTGAGAGAAACATGTCCAACCTTTGATAAGAACCCACTGATAAGGCTTAAAGTGTGAACACACGAAAAAGATTAGTGGTTTGTGAAATGGATATCACAACCATTGATGACTGAGTTAACCACTTTCGAGGCCTTATCAGAACAACTCTGATGTCATTGTCATTAAAGACCACTTGATCTTGGTAAAAGAGATGCACACTTTTATTTGGATCCAACCTTACTCAATTTAGAGGTATGTAGTTTGCCATTCATTCATTTGAAAGTGTCAACCTGATCAGCCTAGAATTTAAAAATGCAGTGATGGCTAATCGAGGACAAGATGTTGTTGAGTTCGTTGAAGAAAATGAGACATAAACATTTGATAGGAGTAGCTGATCTTTGTAGAAGGGGTGTTTTTTAGTTAAATGGTGGTGGTTACAACCCCAAAAGCGGAAACACAAATTTGAATTAGCAAATTCAATTCTTCATACCATAGTTATTAAACCTGAACCGACCCGGCGGGTCGACTCGGGACCCGGTCAGCCTGGTGGCTAGACCGGTCCGGGTAAGATAAAAGACCAACCAAAGTAAAAACCTGAAAAAACCCGATTGACTCGGCAGTCAACCCATGACCCGGGCGAACCCTGACGAGACCTTTTTTTTTTTCAAATGTGTCTTTTCTCCTAGACCTCTCTTTTTTTATATTTTTTTAATTGGTTATTAACCTTTTTCAAAGTTCACTATATAAATACTAGAAAAATGTTTGAGTTTTTCAATATGAGATTTGAAACCCTTTAGTATATATACTCTATGTTTCCAAGGAAAAAGTTATTTTTTCAATGTGGGATTTGAAGTCCTTTTGTATATATACTTTATGTTTACAAGAAAAAAGTTATGTTTTTTCAATGTGGAATAAAAAAAATTTTAATTTAAATACTTTAACTTAAAAGGATAATATAATATCTTTTCAATGTAAGATTTGAAGGATTTGAAACCCTTTAGTATATAACGATATATACTAAAAAATGTTATTTTTTCAATGTGAGATTTGAAACCCTTTAGTATATATATTTTATGTTTACAAGAAAAAAATTATGTTTTTCAATGTAGGACAAAAAACTTTTTGATATATTCTTTTAAACTTCATTATTTACAACATATATAGCCTATATTCATAGAATTTTTTCTTAATTTTTTCATATGAAATATTAAAATTTTAATTTTTTTTTTAATTTTTCTGAATTGACCCGGATTGACCCATGTAACCCGCGACCTGACCCCTTGGCCGAGTCAAACCCCTAGGTCGGGTTTGATAACTATGCTCCAAACACTAGTTTAGCTGAATTTCTTAAATAAAGGAGTCTTTAATTTTCTTCAAGTTTTTCTTCAATTCCATATTACACATTCATTAGTTTCATTATATGACACAATTAAACACAAATTTCATGTCAATTCTAACCAACAAATTCAATCTCTCTACTTTAGTCTTGGCTGAAATTCACCTTCAAATGAGGCATGGATTTTTCTTTTCTCCAAGTTTTCCACAATTATCACATAACTAATTTATTTTCATCCTAATTAATCTAATTCACCATGTAATTAATGCAAATCAACTAAGAAACCAATTAATAATCCAACGCCTTTTCTCTCTCCCTAGGCCACACATGGTATACAAGGAGGGGATAATTTTTTCTTCAAATTTTTGAAAAACCGGGTAGAATGGTCAGATGGCCACTCCTGCTATCGGAATTCGAGATCAAATATGTTCGGCGTAAAGCCATAAAAGGGCAAGTGTTAGCCGACCATTTGGCGGCATTGCCGATCGCAGAAGGTCAGCCTCTCCCGACCTAATTTCCTGATGAGGGTATTATGCACATCCAGTCCCTTGAAGTTGCTCCCCACTGGTCTCTCTCATTCGCATTCGACGGCGCTGCGAGCGAGCGGGGATGTGCGTGGAGGTAGAAGGCCTACGGGTCGTGAACTTCTTTTCCCGGAGAAGAAGCAATGACGGTATCTGGGGAATAAGCATCGGCTAACTCTGTGCCAGCAGCCGCGGTAATACAGAGGATGCAAGTGTTATCCGGAATGATTGGGCGTAAAGCGTCTGTAGGTGGCTTTTTAAGTCCGCCGTCAAATCCCAGGGCTCAACCCTGGACAGAAAGATAACGTGGGTTGGCATTTTTTTTCCACTTATTTTATCATATATTATTTTTTTCATTTTGATCCTTATTCTTTTGATTTATAATTTTTTTTCATTGGCTCTTTTATAAAAGCTTTATTGGTTTTTAAATTCCTTATTCAATCCAAATTTATTGTTTATTACTTTTTATAATTTTATCCTGATTTTTTTTCCTTTTGTTAAGGTTATTATTCTTTTCAATTTAACCCTCAAATATAAAATTTATTGTTGTTCTATAATTTATTTATTTTATTTTGATTCTAACCCTCATTCTTTTATTTGTTATTTTTTATTTTGAATCTTTTTATGTGATTAATTTTTTTTATCTAATTTTTTCTTTCAACATTTTATTTCTTAGGCATTGTGCTTCTAGTTTTACAATACATTGTGCTTCTAGTTTGATGACCCAGTTTACGGGTTTGAAAATTTAATAGTGGTTGACATCTTTCTTTTTTTTTGGTTTATTTGTTTTTTCGATTTTGTCATTCAATATGTTTCTGAAAAAAAATGACTTTGTGGTTTTCTTTAAATTTTTTTTGTCAGGTTATTCCAACCTCATTACCTAGGATGTTGGTTTTAAAGGTTATCTTAGACCGGTTCTTCCTTTAATCCCTAAATTACATGTCTAGCATGGTGCTTAGGTTGACTCACACTCACTTTTTGTCATTTTTTTATCCTATTTTGTAATTCCATATTCTTCATGGATAAAGTTTTTTTTCCCTTTGTTATCATAGTCACTTTTTTTTATGTTCTTTTGCTACCGTTGTCTTGTTTTTTTTTTTCTTATTCAAATGAAACCAAATTATTTGGTTTGTCAGGACTATAACCAGAATTATTAAATTATTTTACAACAACATGCTTACAACATCTAAACATGTTATAGAAAAAATAACAAATACTCACAACATAGCGGTCGTGTAGTAAGAGGATTTAAAATTATAGAAATGAAATAATAGTTTTTAAGACTATAAGGACTAACTTGTAATCAAATCACCCCCTCCCGGGCCGAGGGCTCTTTTGTTTTTTCCACGTGTCAACTGCTTATTAGTTCATGGGGAGACCATTTTTCTCTTCAGAACCAGTCGAGTGTCAAGGCTTCACGCCGTGGGTAATTTTATTCCTTTTAGTAATTTTGTTTTTCTAGTACACTTTTAATATATTCTTTTATGTGCAATGCCAAAGACTACTACATAATTTCAAAACTTCTATAAATCATGAGTGAAATAAAAATAAAATATTTAAAAAGAGTTGCAACCTGTAGATTGAACACTAGATATTATATAAATCACACCCAATGCAATGAAAGGATATAGATAATGATCAAAATTATTATTATTGTTTTTGTAAAAAAATCATAAAGTTTGATGACTTTCCGGGTGTACCTTTTGTGTGTTGATTCGTCATATTGCCATTATTAAATCCAGTTTTCAAGCTCAATCCCCAAAGAAACTATATTTAATCATTGAATTTATATAGAATTCGTAATGAGGAATATAATTAATTAACCTTATTTCTTAATTATGGATAGTTTATATTTCATTATACTTGATAAATAGAAATGCACATCTATTGTATTATTGTAATAATTCACTTGGTACAAATAGTAATTTAACTAGTTAGTTGTCAAACAGAGGTGGCGGATCCGCATGCCAACATATTGGCCTAGTAAAAAATCATTTTTACTTTTTAAAAAAGATATTTTAAAAACAACATTAATTTAATATTTTTTTATATAAAAAACTATTAAAGTGATAAATTTTTTTTATTGACATTATTGAATAGAATAAAGTTGTCTAGCTCATACGTGAAGTCATAGCTCTAGTCAGATTTAAAAACTTTGTTTTCTAAAACTTATTTTTGAGAAACATATTTTTTTTAATCTAAATTGTGTTTTCTTATGCATATATTAGTATAGCCTAGATAAACTCAAAACTCCCCTAACTTTGAATCATCTAGCATAAAGAGTAATCTAACTTTGAGAAATACATTTTTTTTAATCTAAATTGTGTTTTTTTATTGACGTTATTGAATAGAGTAAAGCTGCCTAGCTCATACGTCAAGTCATAGCTCTAGTCAGATTTAATAACTTTGTTTTCTAAAACTTTTTTGTGAGAAATACATTTTTTTTAATCTAAATTGTGTTTTCTTATGCATATATTAGTATAGCATAGATAAACTCAAAACTCCCCTAACTTTGAATCATATAGCATAAAGACCTGAACTAGAACTTTCTCGTGGGATCGATCATTTGTTTGCTCTATATTATCTTGTTTGTTTAAACTAGGGTAATTAATTTTTGTGACCACGACATCGCAACATTATTTATCTATTTAAATCATTCATATTTTTAACTAATTCATTGGGAACTTTCATCACTATTTATAATACAAATTATCCTCAAATTTCATTCCTTTCCGAGTTTAAAACTATGCAATTGTACACATGCTTACACTAACAATTAAAGTCATTCGCGTGTATAACCATACATTAATTCATTTGAAGATTCTAAAATACTTTTCTAAATATTTTCACCCTGAAATAATAAAAGTTCTCCATATTTATCACTAATTTATCAAATTTCTTTATGTTTGTTGGGTCATATTTCCCACATTCAGACAACTTTTTAATACCTAGTTTAAACATACTACATTGAATTTCATTAAATTATTTCCCAGAACATCATTTTTACTTTTTATCTCTTCCATTTTGTTTTCCTATACATTTCTTTGTATTTTTTTATTTTCCCACCATTTTCATACTTTTATTTTTTAGTTAACACATGAATATTTTATTTCAAATTCCTAAAATCCCTAGTCATCTTTTTAATTTCAATACTTGATTTACTCACTTAATGTAATATTTTTCATTATTAATTTTGTGGATTTTGTCGAGCAATTTACAAATATTATCCTCCATATACACAACTAATTTTTTTATTTAGACACTGAAGATCAATTAGAGTTTTTAGTTATCAAAATATTAGGTAGTGACTCCAAACCTATTTTCTGATAAAAAAACAAGAATTTTTTATTCTTTTCACCCATACCCGAGAATCACGATCAGGAAGAACACTCGCCGTGACGCTGCACACGTGAAACAAAAGGCATACAAATCCATTTCTTCTGAAAAAAGCTTTAGGAGATTTTTAATCCGATAGTTTATGTAGATTATCATTAAAAGCTAAATAATTAATGAAATTTGAAAAGAATAATTTTTGAAACAAATCGTAAATGATCCTTGTCTAACGGTCTTCAGACTCTTAAAAAAATAAGATTACTATTTTCACTACCGTTTTGAGAAAAGCCAACAAAAACTACTTGAGTCAATTAGGGACTTACTCCTTGGTGGGTCTAATGGGAGCTCGAGATCAACAACCAATATAGAACAGGACTGGGATGTTATGCGAACAGCAAAGATATTAAGCTTTGAAAGGAGAGCTTTCTAGTATAATGTTAGGAGGGACGAGGCTGTGAGAGCGATAGAAATTTGAATGGAGCTAAAAATGATTCTCTACTTGTAGTCATGGCGAAGAACTTTTCAAAGCTCTGGTTAAACAAACAACAAAATGGTAAGATTAGAAGTTCTGATAACAAAACCCACTCCTTTTAAGAAGCAGGAGGCATTCAGTATCTTAGTCAGTCAGCATTAGGACACCCTTAAGCACAAGTAGAGCATATGCTTGTTGGCTTGTAAATTTAACTCACTCAGTTAACCACAAGGAAATTAGAATCCAATGAGGGTTTTCCAAGCACAAGTAGCCATGTTAAAAGGCGGCATGGAATTTCGTTGTATGGGATGTTTTATTGTCAAATCTTGCTACCCCAAAAGGTGGATTCACCCTTCTTGTTTAAAAGATTGGTGCTTTGAAAGTAACTTAGTTTTGTTGTACCTCAACAAGACACAAATATCTAGTTTATGCTTGTGGAAATATGCCCCAAATTGATCGGGTTTCTATCGTCATTTTACATGTTAAAGTGGCTAGAGAAAAGCCTGAAACCGATGGTGGTACTTTACAAAAGAGACCGTTTGTTTGTGTGGTTGCTTCTGCGTTTGAAGCAACCACAGCAAACATAATGTTTGGTTCCATTAAAAACACAATTTAATTCTAGTGGGTCCCATGCAATTTTTAGTTGTGGACGTGAATTTTGCAAAGCAGCTTATAGCTGCTTTGCAAAATTCTGTGTTGACGTGCGCAATTCACTTGCACTGTTCGAGTGATTTTTTTTTCCAGTGTGGTTTAGTTTTTGTATTTTTTAAAAAAAAAAACTAGTTTAGAATGAATTAAATTTACTCGCATTGTCATGTAAATAATATTTTTTTTCCCGAAAAACTAGTGTAGAGTGAATTAAATTCACTCGCACTGTAATATCAAATCAATTTTATTCCTGATAATATTTTATCTAATTTTATTACACGCTCAAAAATAATAGAAAACTGTAATTCTTGTCGAATTTTTGTACGTAATGAAATTGTAGATGGTTTAATGGCATAATAAAAAATTTTTATAAAGTATTATTTATTTCATGAAGTAATAACAATAGTTAAATCTACAACATTTAAATTAAAAACCATCAATTTTAATATATATATTTTAAAATTATTTTATAACTTTAATTTTAAAAGCATTCTTAACCAAACACATTAAACTACTTTTTATTCAACCTCAATTTCTACCACAGTTTTAACCAAACACCTATTTTTTCAAACCAACCTCAATTAAAAGTACTTTTTATAAAACAATTTTTTTTAAACTACAACCACAACAACTACCGCAATACCAAAAACCCTCAAATCAATAAATCAATAGGAGGAACGGGGGCAGGTGAAGTGGAAAATACACTTTGGCGTCCAATTCTTTGAACTGGCAGCCTCGGCCAAAACCATGGTATGGGTTGCCTTCTGTGCATGGCCCACTACATTGGATGAACTCAGATTAGCGGGTTGACATAGCATTGTACCCCACAGCATGGGTCTGGGTTGTTTCTTTTTATTGTTGTTGATGTAAAGAATTCAATCTGTCTTCTATCAGTTTTTAATTTGTCTTATAAAGTTGGTCATTTTATAATAAATACTTGTAATAATTTTTCCATCTAAATTAATAGAACTAATCACATGCAAGTCACAATGTAACGCCCCTCTTTTTTTCTTTTTTCTTTTTTGTATTTTTATACACAAATAGTCATTTAGGGTAAAGGGAGTAGTTATTTTTTTAAAAAAGTTGCCTTATCCTTATTTTATTTTATCATATTTTATTTAGAATAATTTTTGACATGACTTGTAACACCATTGTACACTACACATGCATATCTAACACGTAAGGGAACTAAAATAATCAATTTATTCAATTTAACAAAATTTTGGTAAAGTTTTCTCCACACGGCAACCTTACCTAAATTTTTTTCCCGTGTTAATTACTTGCAAACACATCAACAAACCAAACAACATTCTGCTCATGACGAACTCAATAAGATTTTTTTTATAAAAAAAACCTTTATATTTTATGAGTTATGTTCCATGCATATGACTATTCATATGCATGTATCAAACATATAGTGAACATAAATTTATCATTTACTTGCCTCCATTTAACTAACAAATCTATAATGCTAATTAACCTATATTGATTGAGACTCATTTAAAATATAATTGATGCGAATCCCATAGATATAAAGATCTAAGAACCCATTGTCAAATTGATTATTTTCAAGAAAGCTAAATTCAAGCTTTAAGCTTAACACAATGATAACTTATATCAAGGCACAAGACTATGCGTAACAAAAAAAACATCCACCCAACGCCTACGATGAGATGCAAACAAGAAGTATGGAAGATTCCATGAAGCTTGGTTAGTTTTTTGATAAGTTAGAGTAGTTCAATGAATAACCAAATAGTATGAGCAAAACATCACACACACAATAATAATTTTTTAAATCAAAATTTGTCCAAAAAAACCCTAAATGCAAGTTAAAAAATTCTATTTATAATAGGTAAAAATGTCCTAAACAATGCTAAAAATATAATTAATGAGTTTTAAATGAAATAGAAAGAAGAATCATAAATCAACTAAGAAACTAATACAATTCTCGCATTGTAGCTTTTAGACCTTATTGCAAGGTCTTTCTAATGTTTAATTGACCTAAAGTTTTAACATAATATGAAAAAAGCCTCTAGAATATTCTAGTAAAACTGCATCCCAATCAGATGGTTAGATAAAAAAATATACTTATTATAGTAAAACTATGCACTAGGAAAAATAAGCTTCTAACTACCGAAATTAATAAGCCCATGAAGTAAATGGATCAAGCCCCTCTTGTATATAGATTTAATTAAATAAGGTCTGATCATAAATTGTTGAAGATGTAGCATCCTTGAAATTCACCTTGACCCAAATACTTTGAATAAGCCTAGTGAATGCATCTTTGAGCTTTTTTACCCTTGATCTAGTAATTGGCTCATATAGAACTTCTAAGAGATCTATTGGTAAAGTTTAGGTCAAATCATCTTGTCTCTCCTTAAAAGAATTTGACCTTGAATCATCACCTAGATCAAACAAAGAGAGATTATAAACATTAAAAGTAGCAGTAACATCATACTCACTTAGTAGATCCACTTTGTAGGAATTGTCATTAATTAATTTAAGGATTTGGATGGGTCCATCTCCTTTCAGCATCAACTTACATATCCTATGTTTAGAAAACCTTCCTTACTCATATGTAGGGGTGTTCAAAAAAACCAATTAACCGAGAAAACTGAAAAAACCGATGAAAAATTAACCGAGAAAATCAAACCAAGATGGAAAACTGATTTTTAAAACCATAAAATCTTGCCGGTTCGGTTTAGTTTGGTTTTGGTTTGACAACAGAAACCGATGAACCGAACCGACCAACCATAAAATAAAAGACATATAAATACTACATTCTACACTCTACAGTTAACCTAACCCTAGTAATAACATTACACCGAAAAGCCGCCGCCCAGCAGAGACTAGTTTTCGCCTTCTTCCTTTCCCTTTCAATTTTCATCCACTCTGCGTCTCTGCCCCCTGCATCTGTCTCTTCTCTACCCGAAAAAAAACCCATACTTGCAGTAGAAGGAGAGGGCTCCTCCATTAGAGAAAATATGGCAAGGTAAAGTAACATCTGTTTCAAACTTTCATGCTTCTTTGGCCTTCCTATCACTACTTCCTCGCTCTGACCTCTGCTTCTCCTTTTCTATCCTCTTGCAGCTAGGGTTTTTGCATCTTTTTTCATGTTCGCCCCCTCTCCCGTGCCCTCTCTCCTTTCTCTTGTTTCAATCATGCCTTTTGTCGATTTTTGTTTACTGTTGATTTAATCATTTTAGATGTGCATTCTCCCTGGATTGCCGTCAGATCTTGTCTCTTTTTTCCTTCTCTCTCCATGTTTTACTTAATGTGAGCTGTGATAGGTGGCTATTATTTTTCTCCTGAGATAGATGCGTGTGGACCCATCTATGATTGCATTACTTCTAGTTTGTCTTATATGGTGATCAAGATCTACATTTCTATTTTAAATCTGGGCAAACATTATTCTCTTCAACCTACAGTTCTAGGGTTAAATTTGTTTTCTTTTCCTTGTAAAAGATGTTTTGGCATGGCTACATATACTTCGAAGAACCTCTTATCAATTTGTTTTATCTTGATTGCCAGTGCCTTTTATTTGCCTTGAAATGATAGACTGTTTTATGGGCAAGATGTTGTTGTTGTTTTATGGATAGACTGTTTATCATTGAGTTGGTAAAAGCTTGTTCAACTATCAATTCTGGCAGTATGGCTGATGACTGATGTTATGGGACAATGGATAGGTTACAAAGTTGGCTACAATGTGAAAACATGGTTGTCGGGTGTTATGTTAGATTTATAATAAGTTCAAGTTTACTGTTGATTTTGTTAGCTTCATGATTTGTTAAATTTTTAGATATTGATTACTCTGTTCAGTTAAAATTATTGTGTGTTTTTGCAAAACCTTTTCCATGGAAATATTTGATGTTGAATGAATCTAGTAAAACTGATCAATTGGTCCATTACAGTGTAATTATATGAACCATTGGTCTATTATGATCTGCTATAAACCATTGGTCCATTACAGTGTAATTATATGAACCTACCATGATGCTCAACTTCTACTTGATTCACCAGAAGGTTTTTTTCTTACTTTTGCATTAATTGGCAGAATAGTGGACAATTGGGCAGAATAATGGGCTTTTTTCTTGCTTTTGCAATTGGAAACAATTGTTGGTCCTTAAATTCTCTTTACAATTGAATGTGTTAGCTACTTAGCTTTAACTTTAAGATTCATGTTGTTGTTGTTTTTTTTTAATTTCATATGGATAATCGGGAAGATCCTACATCAAATGAATCAAATCCTTCAAGTTCAGAACCCAATTCTTTGCCCATTTCAGTTCCAGTTGCAGTTACTACTTCTAGTAAAAATATTAACAATGAAAGTGAAGGGAATCCACCTTTTAGATCTAATAAAAGAAAAACATCCCAAATTTGGGATCACTTTAAAAAACTAGATGGTAATCCTAAAGCTCCTAGGGCTGCATGTATGTATTGTGGAAAAGACTACTAACACGACCAAAGAGTTGATATCTTATCCCAAGTGTAGGAGTGTCGAAGTAATAAATAACCCGGCAAGACCGGGGTCGAACCACAGGGAGGTTAATTGTATAAACTACAAATAAAGAAATAGATAATAACATAAACAGAGTTGAAGAGAGCTTTGAGATGTGATATTGATATAAGGATTAAACAAGGATAAAATAATTGTCAAGGTTAGAGGATCCACTAATAGTATTTCAAACAAGTATAGTATAAACTCTGTTTATTACTCAATTGGAAACCACACACAAAGGATGTTCCAATCATATTATAAATTGTTAATATTTACCATAAATTAAAGGTATCTTATATTATTAGACATGTTATTATAAAACATGTTCTAGTTAAGGAGTTATTGATACTTCAAGTGCAAAATGATAATATAAAAACTTGATAAAAATACACTTTTAAGTACTAATCAACTATGCATGTCATACTATACTTAATGGGACTAGTAACATGTGGAGTCATCTAGGTGTATGCAAAAAATTTCCTTTTGTGATTGACCGAAAACAGAAAACTTTAGTTTTAGAACCTATGCTTATAAGAGGAAAATCCGGTGACTATTAAGGCAGTGGGTTATAGTTATGAAGAGTGTAGGAAAGCCATAGGAAAAATAATTATACTTGATGAGCTACATTTTAACTTTGTTGAAAACTAAGGATGTAAATCATTTTGTCAAGTAATGCAACCTAGATTTGATGTTCCTTCTCATTTGACGATTTGGAGAGATTATTTGAAAATTTATGTATATGAGAAGGAAAAATTAAAGAAAGCTCTTAACGATCAACGTTTATGTTTAACAACCAATACTTTGACATCAATCCAAAATATTAATTATATGTGTTTAACTGCCTATTGGATTGATGAAGGTTGGAACTTGAATAAAAGAATTCTAAACTTTTATCAAGTTTCTAATCATAAAGGTGAAACAATTAGCCAAACAATTAAGAGTTGTTTGTTGGAATGGGGAATTCATAACATTTTAACAGTTACAGTAGACAATGCAAGTTCAAATAATTTGACAATAAAATATCTGAAGAGAGTAATAAGTAATTGGACAACTAATATATTGTCAAATGATTTCATGCATGTTAGATGTTGTGCACATATTGTTAATCTTATTGTATGTGCGGGATTGAAAAATATTGATGATTCAGCGGTTAAGATTAAGAATGCAGTGAGGTTTGTTAGATCTTCTCCTTCTAAACAACTTGTTTTTAACCAATGTGCGGAGAGGTTGAAAATTGGGAGTTAAAAATCTGTTTGCTTGGATGTTGCAACTAAATGGAACTCTACATATATGATGCTAGATGCGGCTGCTAAATTTGATGTGGTTTTTATAAGGTTAGAAGAAACCGATCCTAGGTATTTGAGTTACTTTGAGGTTGATTCAAAAGGAAAATAAAAAAACATAGGTCCTCTTATTTTAGAAGATTGGGAAAAGGCTAAATCTTTTGTCAAGTTCTTGAAACTATTTTACATGGTTACATTGAAATTTTCTGGCTCGTTGTATGTGACATCTAATTCTTTCTTCCATGAATTGATTTCCATGCACACAAGCATATCTCAACTTTGTAGAAGTGAAGATGTTTATGTAAGTAAAATGGTCAAGAATATGATGGCAATGTATAAAAAATATTGGGGGGATCAAGATACACAAAACTTTTTGTTGTATGTGGCTATTGTGTTAGATCCACGTTTCAAATTGAAGTATATGAGATTTGTTTTTGGAAGATTGTATGATGTTGAAGAGGGTGGAAATTTTACAATTAAGGTTAAAGATACTTTGCTAAGGTTATTTGAGCATTATATGAATATTAATGAGAATGTTGAGGTTGTTCATAGTGTTAGAACTAGTATAAATGAAGATGTTAATGTTGATTTAATAGTGGTAAATGATGATATGTTAGATGACTTAGCTTCTCAATTCAAAAAACATTTAGAGGAAGAAGGCGGTGTCTAAAAAAAATGAGGTTAAGAGGTATTTGGGTGATGATTGTGAGGATCCTAAAGATTTTAAATTAGATATTCTGGGTTGGTGGAGGTGTAATGCTACAAAATACAAGATTCTTTCTAAGGTGGCACAACATGTGTTAGCTATCCTGGTATCTATAGTTGTTTCTGAAGCAGCTTTCAGTACTGGCGGTCGTATATTAGATCTATTTCAAAGCTCTTTATCTCCATCGACAGTGCAAGCACTTGTTTGTTGTCAGAATTGGTTGAGTTTAGCATCAATTTCAATCAACATCAGAACCTTCATGGATTATATTGAAAATTCTAAGATGATTGAGTCAGGTAATTTCTTTTACAAATTTAAATGTAGTTATTTTATAATATCATTTATTTACATATGTTTAATCTAACATTTTAATTTATGTTTTTGTAGAATGTGGTGAAAGTTTAAAAATTTCAATTGATTGTTTGTAAGTTGTATTGATGATGTTGGTGCAATCCTGGAATATAATTGTTTTGGGTAATTAATTTACTTTACCTTGTTAATTCCTTTTAAAATTTTGCATTGTTAATTTTTTTAATAGTCGAACTCTAATATGTTGCTAATTTGCTAGTATTTCTTTATAGCATTATCCTTGCTGGATCTTTTGGCTTTTGTTGTTGCTGGAAGTTTTGGAAGCAGCTATAGTGCTGGTGCTAGATTTTTTTCTTCAAATTATGCCGGATGTTTATGATAATTTATTACTGGTTGCTAATGTATTTTGCATATTACATTAAGGTGAACACCTCTTTTAATTTGAGGTGCCCAAATTTGATCATGCATCTTGCATATTGCATTGATTTGAATTTTCATAGCTTATTTCTTTGCATATTAAAAATTAGCAAGATAGCAAGATATGAAGCATTTCAAATTTATTGTTACTATAAGCATTTCAAAAAAATATCAATCTTCTAATTTGATTAAAAAGCTTATAACAAACTAAACCAAATTAGAAAATTTTAAAGAGTTTTGATTAAAAAGCCTATAAACTTAGCCGAACAAGAAAATTTAAAAGCCCAATGTATTGTAAGCCCATTTAAAAAAATTCAAAAAAGCCCATTAATTTGATGATTAGGTTTTCCGGTTTAAAGCCAAAAAACCGAATTTAACCGAACTGAACCGAACCGACTCGGTTTAAACCAGAATTCGGTTCGATTCGGTTTGAATTTTTAAAAATTTGAGTTACTAGGTCCAGTTGGTTTTTGTGGTTCAAACTGAACCGAACCGAACCATGAACAGGACTACTCATATGCACCAAAACCCAATCATTTATTTCAAATATAACCTTTTTTTCTTTCTTTATTAGCTTTGAATACATATTGCTCATTCTTTTTTTTTTTTCTTATTTGATGTTGTTCACTCTCATGAAAAGCCTTCATTACTTGAGCTTTTCTATTGTCATTTGAACTAACCCTTTCATCAATAGCTAAAGGAATCAAATCCAAATAAGTTAAAGAATTAAAGCTATAAACAATTTCAAAATGAGAGCAATTAGTAGTAGAATGCATACTCCTATTATATAAAAAGTCTTATTAATTACTTCAATTTGATCATCTTATTGTGGATGATAAGTAGTGGAAAATAATAATTTTTTTCCTAAAATACCCATAAAACCTTCAAAAAGTAAAATAATCTAACATCATGATCAAAAACAATTCTTCTAAGAACCCTATGAAATCAAACTATCTTTCTAAAGAATAAGTCTGCTATATTAGTTGTATCATTGGTTATATCACAAGATATAAAATGTGTCATCTTAGAAAACATATCTATAACCATAAAAATAGAATCTCAAGGTTCCTTAGGTACTGGTAAAAAAGTTTACAAACCATAAGGTAAAATTTTAGACTTAGCTTGTCTAAATGTTATGCACCTATCACAAATTTTTTACATATATTTTTTCATCTTAAGCCAATAAAAATACTAATGCAAACAATTGAATTCTTAACAATCCCAAAATATCTCATTGAATCACCTAAATGAGCTTCACAAATAAACAATTCATGCATAGAATAATTAGGCACACATAGTTTTTTTTTTTCAAATTGTAGACAACCAGAACACAATTAGTATACTTTTTTTAAGCTTTACTGCAACTAGGTTCTAAATGATGAAAATGATGAAGTAATGTGAAAACTAAAAGATAAAAGGATATAACCCGATGTTATAGTCTTGCTCTAATACCAACTGATGTGAACCCTATGAATATAATGATCTAAAAACTCACAGTCAAATCAACCCTTCTTAAGAAAGCTAAATTCAGGTTTCGAGCTTGACACAATGATAAGCTCTACCGAGGCACTAAGACTATAAGTAACTAAAAATCCCTCATCCAACGCCTATGAAGAGACACAAATGAGAAGTATGGAAGATGCCTTGAAGTTTGGTCAATTTTTCAATAAGGTAAGAGTAATTCAATGAAGAACAAAAAATATGAACAAAACTTCACACACATAATAATAATTGTTGAAATCAAAGTTTATAAAAAAAATAAAATGCAAGCTAAATAACCCTATTTATAATAGGTAAAAATGTTCTAAATAATGCTGGAAAAATAATAAAAGAGTTTTAAATTAAAAAAAAAAACCTCAATCAACTAGGAAAATATAATTCTCGTATATTAACTCCTGGAACTTATCGTAAGGCCTTCTCAATGTTAGATTGACCTGAAATTTTAACTCATATAAAGCAAGGCCTATAGAATATTCTGGTAATATTTTAGGTCAATCCAATGATCAGATACAAAAATATGCTTGTTAGAGTAAAACTATGCATTAGGAAAAATAAACTTTTAATTGCCGAAATTAATTAGCCCATGAAGTAGATGGATCAGACCTCTTTTATATATAGATGAAATTGATTAAGGTTTGATCATTACTTGTTAAAGATGTAGCCTCATTGAAATTAATCTTGACCTAAATACTCTGAATAAGCCTATTGAATATATCTTTGAGCTTCTTTTCTCATGATCTTATAATTGGTCCACCTAGAACTTTTGATGTATTTTTTGGTGTAGTTTTGATCACATCATATGACCTTAATCCTGACCCTAAATCGATCATAACCTATCCATATTTTATGAAGTTCAGACATGTAGTGTCATAAATCATGTTATTGAAAGTCTAGATGAAGTTTATTGTTTCTTTTTTGTTAAATAAATGGCTTAAGTTAATTTGAGTATTTATTTAATTAAAATAAATATAGTTCGGATTTACTTATTTGAATTGAATTTAAGTATTTTTAATTAGCATTTTCTTTTTATTTTTTAATACAGAATGTGTTGGTATCTTAATTTACTCTATACAACATGTCATGGAAACTAAGATACAAAATGCATTTTAAGGGTTAGATTGTTATATAAAATGGTGTTAGGTATGGCAAAGATTGAGAAGTTGGAAATGTAACAAGTGTATACTCTAATTTAATTAGTTTCTTCAACATATAAAATGATTGTAAGAGGTTAGCTAAGTTTGTTTGTTGTAGAGATATAATGTATTATGTGAGATTTGATATAAGCAGACTTGTATTGCTAAAAATGATGAACATATTTTTAAAATTATATAAGGGACTTATAGTTTGATTACCATATAAGTATTTGTTAAGTAAAATTTAAAAAATCTTGTCTTGGAACCAATTAACAATGGATTTGTTGAAAAGAATGTTATTAATGTCATAATAGCCCCCCTCCTCCACAATCAAGCAAAACATGCAAATACAAAAAGATTAGTAATGGTGATGCAACTAGTGGTGTGTTACTTAGGCATATAAATGCAAGTGGTAATGTTGAATTTATTGACACTGGAGTTGATTACAATAATATATGTCAACATTATAAAGATAATGATATTAAAGCTTTAGAGGTTAATGGATAGGACCTAAACAAAATAAAGATCTTTAAAAAGTATGATGGTTTCTTCCTCAATTTGAAGAGAAAAATATTAAGAGGTTTATTGATTAGTCCTCTAATGATGAGGACAAGATGCAATAAGATTATCCAAGGCATAATTGTTTATTCTTGGTATCAATTTTATGCATATGGATATCATATTTTTTTTCATAAAAAATGAATTTTCTAATTCTCACACGAACTAAATTTGTTTTCAAATATGTAAATGTAAGTTGTGTAATAAATATGTAAACTCCTTGTGACTAAAAAAGACTTTGAATGTGCACATCTTTTGCTTGTTATTGTTTGTTATGCCATGTATGAATCTTATTTTATCCATAAATAAACTCATGATGGTAAGATCCATTGTCATGTTCTATCATATGGATGTTACATAATAGGTAATAAAATTGATTAATATATGGTTAAATTTTTCTTTTTTGTACCATTTAATCTTGATGGCACCATTTCCTTCCTAATAAAGGGATTTATTTTAATCATGTTTCGTATTTTTTTTTATCATTTATCCAAAATTGAGCCATGGATTGTAATACTTTTAATTATGTCTCAATCCTCATATGTCTCATTTAGGATAAACAAGTTGATTAACAAATCACACAAGTTTTCTATTTAGAAATGTTGTCTTCTTGTAGTGTGTGAATATGGACATATGGGTTCAAGGGTGCCCGTAACAATAACCTTCCACGCTATTATTTCAATTATCAAATCAATTGTTTCTCAAGCAGCAAAGTCACTTATTGTGATAACATTACTTTTAATATTATAAATGTAAATATTTGTAAAACATTAAATTTTATTTTTTATTATAAATATTCATTCTTTATCTGAATTTGAATTTCTTATGACTATATTGGTTTCATGTTCTTACTTTATGTTTTCATCCTAATTTGTTATAACGAGTGAATTTATGTTGGATTAATGTGATCTTATATAGGCTTGTTAAGAGCTAGTGGAGGCTCTTATACCAATTTTGAATGTAATTAAACAAGATGGGTTTAAACCAATTAGTCATTCACCATACTCTCAAGTGCAACGCCCATATTCCAAAAATAAGGATTTGGCCTTGTTACTACCTCATTACCAAAATCACTATCTTAGGTTTGAGTAGTCTTTTACCTTTAATAATAAACATGCATATACTAATTTAGAAAAACACTCAATATGTAACCACAATATGTAGCTTTATTATTAAAAATAAATACTAAATAGCTTACTTAAGGTAGGATGTCTGATGGTGTTTTTTTATCTTCTTTTTAATAGAACTAACACCTCACTTGAGAATCTTTAAATACCGATTAGGGTTTGCTAATTACCATAAAACTACATGGTAACTTCTTTTGTTATAACTTTATTCATATATATCCTATTAGTTTGTCATAATGTTTGTAAACCCCAGTCTGAATTTTTCAATATTAATAAAAATTTAAATTCAATCTAGGAATAAAATGGGTTACTTAGAAAATAAAATAAGGAGATATTGAATAGATTTAAATGAATTTTAAAGGTTAAAAAAACTTGTGTGTATGTTATTTTAAAAGTAGATCAAGATGGAATATTGATTGAATCGAAAAACAATTAAACTAGACTAGATGGGCATTGTTGTAATTGATGAGAAAATGGGTAAAATAAATACCTTGTTGGCTTCTCTTAGAAGCCATTGATAACCGACCAAAACTTGGAGAAAAAAAGAGGGTTTATTACTTGAATTTTCTTGATTTTCTTCATTCGAACCACTAAAAATAGGTAAATTAAGGGATCAAAAAAGAGGTTTAGGGGAGAATTAAGCTAGAAATTTAACAAAAAAAAACTTTGGGGTTTTTTAAAGGCTTGATAGTGGCACACTGGAAAGAAAGAAATGAGGGTGAAGAAAATTTGATTTACCTTGGGATTTCTCTCTTGAGTCCTTGTTCTTAGAAGGTAAAAACTTTTTTAATGATATTATTTTTTATTGTTTTGTATTTTCAAGCTTAATTGTGTTGTATTTGTATTATGAAAAAAGAGTTTGTGAAATTGGATGATTGGTTTCATGATTTTGTGATTTAATGTTGTTTATTAGCATGTGAATAGGTTAGGTAAAGCATGAATTGAGTTAATTGAAGAGAATATCTACCCTCGCCCTAAATGGAAGTTTCAACTAACATAAGGATTAAAGGTTTGAATTTGTTTGATTCAATTATTGTGTAATTGAGTATAATTGTGTTCTTGGGCTTGAATGATTGATGGGTAAATGGAGATTTAGGAAGAAATCAAGTTTATCTTCCTTGGGTGATATTTGGTCAAGGTATATGGGAGAGGAGTGGATATAATTGATTTAATTATTATGATACTTGAGTTAAATCATGTTTAAATAGGTGTATAAGGAATGGTTATGATGAGTTAGATGTGTAGGAATTGAAGGAAACCCTTGGTTTCCTATGAGTAAAGTTCAGCCAAATTGGCCATTAAAGTGGGAAGATAAATTGGCAAAACAAATGCATGAAATTATTATGAAAATATGTTTTAAAGTCTAATTGTGTTGAGTTGACATTGTATTATAAAGAAGAGATGAAAAAAATTAATCATGGACAATCTTAGTAGTCATTCAGCCAAGATAGGAAAATGAGATTAGGTATGTGGAATTGGTTTGCTATATTATTGATGAATTGAATGATAAAATAAAACTTGAATATGGATGTATAAATTTATGAGTGTGAAATATGTATATATAACAAAATAATATAAGGGTGTTATTATGGGGATTTAGGTATGGATTCAAAGGTTATAATTAAAAGATGGTGATGAATTTATCATGAGTTGACAAGAATATTACCGCAGTCAAACCACAATATAGGAGTAGGAACTTCACGCATAGCAAATGGGTGTTCTACACCTTGATATTTATATTTGTATCACTTAGAGTGTTTAATTGCAATTTCTTTAAATATAAAATTCATGATTAATAGATGAAAGAATAAAGGGTTAAAGAAATGAAAGAAAGGATTATATGGAAATGGACTTGATTAGGTGTTCTTGAAAAATAGAAAGGCTAATGATGTCAATGGGTTCATTGACATCGATATGAACCTGAAAGGATTATATAAAAATAGACTTGATTAGTTGTTCCTGGAAAATGAAAAAGCTAATGATGTCAATGGGTTTATTAACATTGGCATGAACATGAAAGGATTATATGGTAATGGATTGATTAGTTGTTCCTGAAAAATAGAAAGGCTAATGATGCCAATAGTTTCATTTACATCGACATGAACATGAAAGGATTATATAGAAATGGACTTGATTAGTTGTTCCTCGAAAATGGAAAAGCTATTGATGTCAATAGGTTCATTGACATTGACATGAACATGAAAGGTTTATATGGAAATGGACTTGATTAGTTGTTTATGGAAAATAGGAAGGCTAATGATGTCAATGGGTTTGTTCTCATCGATATGTACTAGAAAACTCGATTAGCTATCCAATGGAATGGAAGTCAATGATATCAGATGGATTAGTATCGGCATACCTTTGATTAGTTGCTCTCAAGGTGATGGCTAATGATATCAATTTGAAATTGATATCAACATCGATTAGTTGAACTAGGTTAAAGGTGATGAATGATAATATGATGTTAGGTGTTGGAAATTGAAATAAAAGATAAATGATCGATAAGTAAATAAGATAAAAAGATTTTACTTATCAGCATGATAGATAAAAGAGAACTTAACTATATTTTATCTGATGTAATATTGTTAGTTAAATTATGTCATTTGTTTATTGTATTTTTCAAGGCTATCTCATACACATCAGGAGTAGACTTATTTTATCATTTTTGCTTACATAAACTAGGTATAATAAGTTCATTTTGAATTGTAATGTATTTTGTTTAAGCATGTAAACATTAATGCTTAATTTTTGTTATAGATATATGAATTTATATGTCTCTTAATATGTATATGCTTTTTATTCATGTATGATACTTTTTATTCATGTATGATGGATTTGATATAAACTCTCACACTAAATAATTAATGTATTATAAAATTTCTTAGATCGGTATCTTGAGACCGTAAGGTATGCCCAACGATAAATCCAACAAGAGTTTTAATATTGAAACAAATAGAGAGGGATTGTTTGAATAATGTATTTTAGTGTAGAGTATTTGATTTGAAGCATTTGCATCTTGTTGTCGTTAATAAAGCTGATAAACTCTTGGACAAAGCAAATTAAAGTGGCATTACATGAAGCCTAGTTATTACAAGCTTTTGAGATTTATTAGAAAAAATCTCATGATTTCATTGAAGAGATAGCCTAGTATGATAAAGTTTTTAGATTGTAGTTTGCTTCTTAAAATTTTGTTGATTAGCTCTAAAAAAAAGGAGTCAGTTTGTATGATGAATTGATGAATTGTTATATATATATATTCTTATTTTTTGAATGAATTGAAATCTTGAAATTTCCTTCCCAAAACGGATAGGATTAAACATCAAACAATTATCATATTTTTGGATAGAGCAAAAATTATAACTTCCCTTCCTAATTAGCATGGATAATAAGTCAAGTTATTTTACCAACTTTGAATGTTTTTTCTCAACATCGATTAATATTTTGAGTTGTCACATAACAAGATTCAATAATTTATCATACAATAAATGTTTTTCAAAAAGATCCTCTCACCAAGTATCCAAATGAAAACAAAGAGCACATGATGAAGTTGTTCATATCTAGACTTAAAATGGTAGTGATTCAAGGATATTTTAGATTAATAAGAAAACATATGGACCTCAAATATTTAGAAGGTTTGTCCCCTAAATCAATGTCATGAAAAATCAGACAAAATGCCCATATATGAAATAGTCACGACAAAAAAGTGTTATGGTCTTTGATGTGAGAAATTCTCCTAAGAATTCATAAACACAAAAGTAGTTATTAGACTCTTAATTGTCATAAGAAGATTTGACAACTTTTGTCACCCATCACAAAGGTCTATTTTATATAGAATCAGTCTTTTTTTTGTGAATATTATATTTATGCAAGTTATTTTTTGAGTTTTTATAGGAGGGAAGACAAATACAAATTATATTTATAAACATACTTTTCTTCAAAAGCCTACATCATAATAAGTCATAAAGAGAGAGTGGGTTTGAGTTTATATTTAAAGTTTCATCAAAGGTAATCCATCCAACTTTGATGAGCTGGAGAATTTTTCTTTTAAAAACAAGGCATGTTTCAATATAATGCCTAGGGGTATCAGCATGATATTCACATTTTAGGTCTGATTTGTACTAATAAGGAAATGGTGGTTGCATAAATATGGTGGGGATGGGTGCAACTTGGCTAATGATAAGGATACGTTGATACGATTCTCATAAGGATATGGGGAGTAAAGGAGTTGCTCATTATTTCTTTTGAAATCATTTCAGGGGCAAAAGGTTTTTTTAGTCAGAGTATCTTGCTGGTTATTTAATGTGGTGGTTTGTTTTTTAGGAAAAGGGGTAGAAAAGTATATATTGGATATATAAGTGGGTGTTTAGTAGGAATTTTGGTAACTCATTTTTTCAACGTTGTTTACTTTGTGTCGTTTTTCTTTTTAGTTAGGGCCACAATATTTCTCACTTTAATTGCCTGATTGATTCATTCCACTATTATTACAATATTTGTAAAATGCTAGGTAGGGGCACCTATTAGATGGTAACAAAAAAGGTGCATTGAATGTATTGGAGAATAAGTAGATCATTTTTTTTTTCCAATAATGATGGGTCAACCTATGCAACCTTTTCTCACCACCTCTAGGCATACTCCTGGTAAATTCTCTATTTCCTTTTTCCATCACTACAAGACTAGATTTGTCTAGAGCGATGTTCATGCTAAACTTGTATTGCTTTACAAATGCCTACCAAATCCTTACATGATTGGATCTTGGTATTTTGTAGCCTCATAAACCAAGTCAATGTGGCATCACTAAGGCTATCTTAAGAAAAAAAATGAATTAGCAGTTTCTTATCGTAGACAACTTATGTCATTTTATTACAATAGGCTTCTAGGTGAGTCAACGGGCATTCAGTTCTTATGTATTTGACAAACTCGAGCCTTCAAAATTATTTTGGAACTACGATGTTTGATACTGGCACATTTCAGTTGCTTTTACCAAGTCATATAGATTAGACCCCTCAATCATCGTCATTCTTTCTTCTAAAGCTTCTCACTTGTTATAAGCTTCTTACATAGGTTTCACTTTTAAAGTTTTTTCTCTAATCCATTATATTGTAGAAGGTACCCTTATAGGGCAAACATGTTGGATGTATGGGTGACCCACAAACTAGAATTCCAAAGATATTTTGTCCAGTTTTGGATTCTGTTGATGAAAAGAAGTTCTAGTTTTTGGATGAGGGGTTATTATTAGTTGAGTAATCTAGGCTTCCACAAACCTTGTTCTTAATGCTTGCTCGAGTTGGATGGTGAGCCTTGCCATGTCTCCCTTAAAGCCCTCTATTTCCTTCTAATGTTCAGCTTTAAAATGTGCACGCTCTTCGTTCTCCATTAGTTTTTTTTTTTGGATCTTGTGTTATAGATTCACTTGAAAGGGGACCTGTATTTGACTCCTGTAAATGCATACATGTAATTTAAAACTCGAAATATGTTTGTATATGAATGCTTATATATGTTTATATTGGATATGATTAGCCTTTTTGAATTAATCCATGACTTCTATTTTTTTATTTGAGCAAGATTTCTGAGTTTGGTGATTATTGTAAATGAGTGTTTTGCTAGGTTCTTTTCATGGTTTAATTTTAAACACATTAGATAAAAGATGAAATGAGTCATGACCCTTTCAATAGATATAATAAAAGAGTTCGTGCATTTTTTTTAATTCAAGATTTAAAACATTATACATCACTATTTATAGATAGCATCGCCTCTATTAGCTATATTTCTTCTTCTTTTTTATCAAATGTAAGAAATTTTATAGATCAAAATGAAACTAAGCTGGAGACTAGCAAGTCAGGATATACAGGTATGTACAATAGAGAACAAAAGGAATAGGCTCCATTGAACAAGCAAAAAGAACATCATAACCATCAAAGCATGGCTATTTAACCATATGAAGCATAACCATATACAAAAATAACAGTCAACACCAAAAAGGTGATTCGAGGACACAACATAACAGCTAACTGTAAGTAACCAAATAGTAGAGCACGCAGAGGCATCCAAAGTAAGCAGCAAAAGCAGCACAAAGATGGTTGGATCAGCTCCAACAAACCAACACTTCCAGTAATAGCATGTCGGAGTTCCAGCAACTAACCTCAGCCATTGCAGCAAATACAAACCGAGAGAAGCACCCTGAACGTGGCATGCACCCCTGCAGCAGCATACATTACAGCGCAACAAGGAATTCAACAGCACCCATCAAAACAAACCCCCATAAACAATAGGGGCAGCCCATAAACAGTAGACAAATACAACCAGCCATTGCACCAACTGTAGTAGCATATTAATCAATAATATCAATGCCAGCAAACCATTGACAAAGATGTCACTGGAAGCCATCCCATATAACAAACAGCAAGGCTTCTCCGCTCAGAGCCAAGCATCCATGAACTGATTAATCAAAGCAACTAGAAGATCCAAAAACCAACTTCAAGAAGCTGGACACATGAAACTGCATAAGCAGCACTCAAAAGCTAGAGTAGTGAGCCATCAGCATAACAACTCTAGCAAACCAAACTAACTTCACAGCATTGACCAGGTCACTACTAGGACAGGCTCCATCTAACACTCTCCGCTGAAGAGTGAGCAACCATGAGAAAAGGCCCCCATACTTCCCTCCAATAACTAAACATCATCACAGTAAAGCAAGCAACAGAGCACACGACAGCAATAGCCCAAACAAACTGTTTGGATCCATAACAACAACCAAGAGAAAAACAGAGTTGACATAATTACCCAAGGACAGCCAAAACAAGATCACTCCAGCATAAGATGTAGTAGCAAATGAGAGGATTTGTAACAGTTATGACTTGCTCATCTAGCAAGAGCCTCAGCCAAACAGATCCCCTCAACAATAAAGGAAACCTCCACCAAGCAGAAACTCATCAGGTTGTCAATGACTAGGAGCAGATTAGCCTCAAAGTAGTACGTGACCTGAAAGGAATAGCACACAAGAGGAAAAAAACCAAGCAGAGGTATGGCAACCACACCATACAAGAATTAGATGATGAAATCAGATCATCAGCTCTAGCAAGCCAACATTGTAAGCAGTAGTGGCAAACTCTCCAGTAGCTTAACAGCAAACAACTTCTAGAGAAAATCATCATCAATTAAGGAATCTGCAGTCAAGACAACAGAAACAAACCGACTCCACTCAGCCATCTAGCAGTAGGGACTACTAGCATCCTCTAGAAGTCCAACAACAGCATGGCCAAGAGAAGAAATAGAACATATACAAACAGAATGTAGTAAAATAAAGCCGACTGTAGCAGCAGGCTAGAACAAGGCAAGCTGAACTTGCATTAGACACAAAAACACAGAACAGACTGTCCAGACTTCATGAGGTGTGTAACCTCATGTTGTTTCCATAGGGCTATTATGCCCCCTGAAATACCGGAAAAGAAGTAACATTACAGAGATGAAAGGGTATGAGATTCCTTACCTCTTCCAGAACTCTGTTGAGATGACGCAGAGCCGCAGATCTGGTATTGAAACCTTCAGAAATCCCAGAACCAACATCACCAGCGAAGACGCCAATGATGCTGATAGAGGAATTTTGTATTCTTACACAAGATGACCAAAAAACCCCATCAGGCAAGCAAAATCCAGTTCCATGACAGAAATTGGAGTAGGATAAGAAAGCAAACCTCTGTCTAAACCATCTATAAAGAAGAGGTGAACCACATCTTTATTGAAGTCTCTGTCACCAGGCCAATCTTCAACCTAAACATTAGTTCTAATAAAAGCAGTGGTTGCATTCAAGTGCTCTCAGTATTTCATAGCATCATTTCCAAACTTGCTGGCCTTTTATTGCAATTTATCAACCTGATAGGCTACTCGTTCAATCTAACTTGTCATTTGCTTTATGTTGTCATGGAATAAGGTATTATCAGTAACCAGAACATCGTTACTGGAAGTTAAAATGTCATTGTTTCTTTAAAGCATTCGTATTGTATTTTCCAACAATGTTCTTTTAGTCGTTGCTCTTTATAGCTCCTTCCTCTTGATGTCAAACTCATATATTTTGGAGTTAATTTGAACCTTAAATTTGTAGATGTAGTCTTGACATCCTTAACACTCTTAGCTCCCTCAGCTCCTCCTCTCTAATTTCTAAGATGAAAGAACTAGAGCATATCTCTAAAGGGTTAATGAGAAAATACTCAACATGAAAAGTCTACTTGAACTCATTGCCACTAAAGCTCATATTAGTGAGGTCTATAACTATTCTTAATGCCAAACCTGTATACTCTTCTTGACCAAACTCTTTTTAAAATGAAATGGGTAATGTAAAGTCATATTCTAGTAGAAGAAGTAAGCATAGCCAGACAAGAACACTCTCATTTTCAACAACAGAGAGTAGAATCTTATAAGCATCATTAATCTCCTATTAGCCTCAAGGCATCCAAAAGAAACACCAAGGGATCCATTTGTAATTGACTAATATATCTTGAGTTCAAAACCACACCTCTAACCACCACATGTGTTAAGGTATTGGTTCTCATTAGAGGGGGAAATTGTGTGATACCCACATCTTATAAAGAGTGATGTGAACACAAGAAACCCCAACAAGTTTTTCATTCATTATGACAACAGTCATGATACTGAGTAATGTCATGTTTTAAAAAATGAGATAGAAAGATTAATCGTTAGGGGTTACCTCCGACAATTTATAATAAAGAAAATATAATCTAAAAAAAGAGGTTGACATATTTAATGATATGTTACCTGAGATCAAATAGGTTTCAAGGATTCTATCTCCAATTACATGAGAAAAACTATAAAGATTTTTAATGAAAAAGGCAATGTTATCTCTCCAAGTAGTCTCCATATATTTTTCTCCCTGGTTTTGTTTATCTACATGTCTCCAATAAGAATCTTCATATATCCAAATGAAATCAACATGTATCAAATGAGAATCTACATGTCTTCAATGCAATCTCTTTATCTTTAACAAAATCTCCACGTCTCCAAATAACAAGCTCTTTAAACATCCATCATGACAATTCTCTCCATTAATTCTCCATTTCTCTCTACTCTTCAAATGAGAATGTTCTATACCCTAGGAGGATTAAATAAGCCAATCAAACTCCCATCCCTCTTGCATGACACGTTAACAAAATCCATTAAAAGGTAACATGATATGCATGAGACAATAAGTGTTTTCTATCCCTCGTACTTTAACTAGTTAAGTCTTTCAAACATTAATATTTAAAATAACATGGGCAAATGATAGTGCATAACAAAAAAAAAAACATTAACCAATTCATTTCTGCTAGTAGGATAAACGGACCACCCCTAGCTATTTTAGGATAGAAATTTATGGACAACATGTCAAATGGGTTGTCCATAATGTTTTTAGGTTCAACCTACTAGAACCCAATAACTAGCACACAACACAATGCATATTATGACTTTCAAGAAAACCATTATGGTGTTTGACCTCTTGTTCTTACACATAAACTGTCAGTATACACCTATTTTTCTCATCGATGGATATCTCCTACTAAACATGTGTTCTCAAAGGAAACCTACCTTCTTTAAGAATCACTTACAAGAGTTAACCTTCTCATCAATGACATAACAAGGTACAATAACCAAAATCTCAATTTTTTTCCACTCACTATTAGTTACCTGTGAAGAAAAGAAATTATTCTCTATCATTATACCACTCTCCACGAGGTAACCTGACTTGATCAAATTCTATATAAATACCTCATGTTAATAGGTAAACAATAATTCAATAAGTTCACAAAAGAACAACTCCCGCATCCTTCACTCTTCTCTTTTATGGATATTATTTCCCCTCTTACATTTATTAAATTAAACATCAAAAGGTGACCTATTCCGATAGGAGACTTATGTTTATAATAGAGTATGGAAACAACCAAGTTTAGTCACCCCATCAGCTTGTCAACCGGTGGCCATCTCTAGTCACCCTTTCAAGCCCATCAACTAGTAGCTAGGCCTAATCATCGAGTCAAACCTAGGCATAGTCGTGGAAAGCTTAATTCATTCTGCAGTTTTCATATCTTCATCATTAACAATAACTAAAAGTGGATGTTGATTTAATATTGTTAATATTCCTTATAATGAACTACCAAAACTGCTTAGTTTCCTAAAAAAATCCAAGTGATTTGTTTATAATTATATTCAATTCAATCTTTGGATGTAAAAAGAGAAAGTAACTAAGGAGAGAGAAAACTCCATTGAACCCCATTTCGACCATGTAATTTGACAATCTTTGTGTTTATGTGTATATCTTTACGGGAAGAGTTGTTGATATAAAAGAGTGGTTGAGACTCAAAAAATAATTGAATTTTTGGATTTGATTTGGTTTAGGAAGTTTTCAAAGTGAATTAATATGTTTTTTGACATTTTAAAATGTTTTTTCACGTTGTGAAGATGAGTTGAAGGTGTTTCGAGGTAGAAAGGCGGAGAAATTAGGTTTGACTCCAATATTAATAGCCCATCAATTTTCTAACGTTACCTACCAGAGGATACAGGTGAGGTGAGGTTAACCTGTCATTCACCTCCTTTATCAATTTATGAGTCATATATAGGCTTGTGTCACTTCCCATCCCAAATTTTTTTCTTTTATTTTTATTTTTATTTTATACTTTTATTTTTTTTATTTTTTAATATTTTCTCAAAATCAGTTTCCCTCCAATAATTAATGGTTATTTTTAAAATTTTCATATAGCCCCACAAAAAAAGAATGACTATTTTTCATAATTTTGAATTTTTATTTTATTAAAAGAAGTATTATCAAAAGTAATGCTTATCGTCAAAAATAATTCTCCACGTACCCTTATAAAAAATAATGATCAATTACCAAAGTGTTTGACAATAAAAAGTTTGATAATTAATAATTAATAAACCTAAAACATATAGGTTTCAAAAAAGAAAAAATCATGATGGCCCTACCAAGATTTGAGTATGGTAACACTTTACCTCCATTATTTAGAAAATTACATTTTATATCCTAATATTTATATAGTTAATAACACTTCATATACTGAGTTAGGAGCGTGCAAACTCAGTCAATAAAAAAAATTTAAAATATTATATATTTGTCACTATAATTTATTTAATGTCTCTTATAATTTCTACTACGTATTTTTCTTCATGTACTACCATTTTTGCATCTTCTTCTTTTCTAATCTTATTTTTTTTTAACATTTAGGTCTCTTTAATGAATTAAGTCATTTCAATCCTACTACCAAATCAACCTAGAAGTCAGTATATCAGCAAGGTTTAAGTCCATGTAAAATTGAAAGCAAAACAGAAATCATAATCCCACTTGCATTTATGTTATGTTATGTTTGGTTGCTTAGAAAATGTGAAGTGCTAAAATTAAGCAATTAAAATTTACAATCTTATCTACGTTCTTGCTTTTGTTTCTTACTTTATTGCTTCATTAACTCTTTGAAAAGAACATCCTTATACAGAGAGAGAAACAAAGAGAAGGAAAATAATTAAAGCATCATTGTTGCTTTGAAATAATGAAATTTCAAATAAAAGATAAGAAATAAATAAATAAACATAGAAAAAAAAAGTAAATTTAAAAAACACCTATTTACATTCGTGACCCACTTGACAACTATGAAAATGCAAGAAACCAAAAGAAAACAAATGGAATACCATACCCTCTAAAACCATTATAGCATTCAAGCCAAGAAAACAACGAATAAGTTGATTTAACAAAATAGCACTGAAACGAATTTGATTTAACATTTAGTTTCTTTAAAAACAAAATAGTATATAGTACTATCAATAAATTAGTATTTAGAAGAAAATATTATCTAAATAACAAAAAAATAATAGTTGATAATTTATTATCTATTAGTTTATATTAATTCTTGATTAATTATATCTTACTTCAAGATTTATCATGGTTCCTCATCATATCTTAAAAAAGTGCATGATTCCTTATTCTTTTGAGGTAGCATAGAAGCATCAAATAATATAATATATTGTTTGATCTTATCATTTTTTTTTATGTAAGCTATAATTAGATTTTAAATAATAAAAATTAATTATTCTTCAAAATTATGTCAACGCAAAATTATAAAAAAAAAAAACTATAAAGTTAAGAATGATGGGGTTTTTTAATCAATAACTATAGACTCAATAGCTAAAATTAAGCACTCTCCATTGAGCGGATTCAAACAACACAATAAGATTTATATATGTTAATTATAATAATCTCAATTTCTCCTCAAATAAATATGAAAAAACTGCAAGTAAAATTGAAAATAAAACTCAATAATAATTTATAAATTTAATTTATAATTAATTTACTTTTTACAATAACATCAATATTTGTTAAAATTTATTCAAATTCACTGAAACGTTGAATTGGGCTAAATTAAAATGAAACAAAGTTTTGTAAATTAACGGATCCGCAACAAAATAGGAGGAGCCCACTTGCTAGTTTTATTGTTTTAGTAATTATTGACATCTTGTATTTTGTTTTACGGGATTTTATTTCATTATTAAAATGCAAGACCATAACATACATTAAAAATAATAACAATTAACAAATTTAATAATAAGTGGTGCAAATGAACGGTTTATGGCATCTTCTCTTTCCGCTTTCTGCCCAATTTATTCTACCTAACTGTAACATAGCTTTTAAATCTGATGCAAGAGTTGACTCCAATGGATTATAAATTAATTTAGTTTTTTTATTTTATAAAAAAATATTATTTAAAAATATAAATAAAAAAAGTCAAACAGGTTTGAATCGGGTTTTGATTAGGTTTTTTAACTAGATAACACTAAGCAGATTTTCCTCTGATTTTTATTAAAAATCAAATTATGAGTCTAGGTCTTAAGTCATCCTAGTCAAAAGTCAACCAGCCAAGTTTAGATTTTAAAACAATAATCTGAAATTAATTTTAACTGATTTAATTAATTAATTAATTAATTATATAAACACTCCAATTCATTCATATCAGTCAATGTGGTTATGGCTTTGCATAAACTACGAACGAAGATGAACAAGTCCAAGTAGATCGGATAGAAAGATGCTCTTATTAACATTTTCTCTTAGCTGTTGATATCATTACGCAAAGCCGCACATCACAAATTACCTAACATCGTCGTCCTAATTGTTCAGTAATTTCCAATTGAACTTTAGTCCTGAAAGTCTGTGTTAATTAAGAAGATAGACCACTTTAGCCATCGACGACTTGCTAAGAAGACCAGCAAAGGTAAAGAAGCCGAAGGCCGACCGAATCTTATTGACTACTAATGATATCTCTCCTACCATTGCTTTTACCTAATCCACTACTACTTGTGTTCAGGTCAATATATATCCCTCAAAGAATGGCCAGAACAACAAGGGCTGTTGCCTTTTCCAAACTTAAAATTAATATTTTCATGTATATATCCTTTCTTGAAAGGAGACACTGTTTCCTTGGAAGCTAAACGTACTACACGAGCGAGCAGCAGAGCGAGCGAGCGAGCTTCCATAAATTGATGACATTGATTAGGTTTTGCATGGAACACATAGAGAGGACAACCCTAGCGAGTCAAAACTTGAATAACATGCACTTTCACACCTATCAGCCTAGCCTAATTCACAACAGCTAGCAAACGGCAATTGCATAGATCGATCAATTCATTTAGCTAGCAGTGTGAACTGAACTCGCCAGTACTACATGGATTTCTACTTTCCATGCTATCGTACCAGTTAACTGGGAATGACGTGAAAAGACGTGTATACAAGGAAAATACAAAGGCGGGTGATTAAGGTTATCGATAAAGAGATGGATAGGAAGTATGGATCCCGCGCGACTTTACTGAAAGATGACAAGACCTCTTTGTTTTTTCCAAGACCGTTAAAGATGACAGTTCATGATGATGAGGAGTTACTAGTGAAGAATGGAATCAAACAGTTTCCGGCTTAATTACCACAGTCCGTCCAGCTCGGTCGGTCGGTCGGATAGAGCTAAGGATCGATCATCAATATCCCTTATTGGATTGGATATTTGGATTGCCTTGCTTTTTCTATCTGTGGGTTTTCACCTTTCTCATCTAAACAGCTGGAAATCACCAAGTACGTTTTCTTGATTGTCAGAAATTATTAACCATTGACATTTAGGCGCGCTTCTTTTTCTTAATATCTTTGTATTGTAGGCATCAAGTCTCGGGACAATATTTATTTGAGATAAATCAAAATGATTTATGAAAAATAAATAAATAAAAATCAAGCAAGCATTAAATGGTAAAAACAGAAAACAATTTTATAGAAGCATTTACAATTCTTTACCCATTGCTAAATACTTATTAGAGTACTACCGACCCAGTTTCGGTAATAACAATTTGCTTTCTCATCCATATATATCCCTCGTCTGATCATGATAATTCGTATCATACTTTTAGTGCAAAATCCCGTGAAGTTGGTGAGTCATGGCATTGACTTGGTGCCTTTTATATATAACAGGCGTTCAGAGCATGTTAAACCTATTTTAATTTCGATATATGCACCCTTCCTTTACTCTTATTTTAATCTTGAAGGGAAAACACTGAAATAATCACACAATTATTATGCTCAATTGTTCATTTATATGTGCAACGTCGTGCAATATCATCATGCACAGTCATGTACACATAGAATTGTCAAAGACAAACAACTTATTGCTGGCAGCATAGGATGATTCCCCATCATAAAAGTGTATGATCCCAATATATCGATTGACTAGAAAAACAACAATTAGTGAAGAAAGCAACATAAAAAGATAGAAACGGACGTGCTTGTCATGTGTAGCCTGAGGACCGTGCTTTTAGTAGAATATTTTTCTTTTGTTGCATTAATATTATTGAGAATTGACGATGAAGATGAGATTAAGGCACCCACATTTCTTTAGGGGAGATATATATATATATATATATATCATAATGTTTTGGGGTGGATTAAAAAACGTCACCGTCTCGGAACCTCCTGTATGGACCATACGCCACTGTTCCAAACTAAAGCCACCAAAACGAGGCAAAAAAGAAAAGGGGGTCCCTATGGAGGTAAAGACGGGGAAGAAAATACCTCATACCCACTCGTACTATCACATCTCTCCCCCATTGCAAAAGGAGGCAAACCCAGTACAGCAGCTAAAAGCCAAATCTCCCGTCAATTTCCATCGTATATATATATATATATAATAAATAAAGAAATAAAGCAAAAATATACCCCTGCACCACCAAATTAAGTTCACCCATAAAAGTTGCCCATCATGACCATATATCTTGTCATATGAATATATAATTCGGACAGGCAAAAGACAACCATGCCCCTCATCAGGACATAGGTGGTCCTGTGCGCCCAAGGACAGGCCTCGTTATTTGCCGTCTACTGACCCTAATTAGAAAGATACCACGAACCCAATTAACAAAGGAAAAGATCATCAAGATAACTAGATGAGGTATATAATCGAGAAAAAGGCATGCAAATGATACGGCCAAAAAGTTCTTGCATGCACTCACCTATAAACGGTTTATTCCGATTCACACATGATTTTTTCTCGTCTCGATTTCATCCACGAACCATCCAGCAGGCCTTCGAATATATATAGATAAAAGTTGATTGGCGAATAAGATTACCATATTATCCCCACAAGAAACTTATGCTGTGTTTGGCTGAGAGAGGATCTAAAAAGCCACATCCATTTACAAAAGTTGAGAGGATTATTGAAAGTGAGGATATTCCCCGTTTTTTACAACAGAACCCCATATCTTCTCATTCCCTTTTTTTCCATACCCGAAAATTCTCCACGATCGAAGACCCTACTAAGACACTACGAAAAAATTCCTAAAAAAAAAATTAAAAAAAAAAAAAACATTTCATTTCCGTGTTAAGAGTTTTTCTTTCTTTTTCTACAACGAAGGTGTTTAGAACTCTCTAGGGTCAACAAAAATTGACAAGCCGGGCGGTGATTTAGTCCAGTCACCAACAGACCCGTCGCTATAGTCCTCCCCAAGCCTCTTAATACACCACAAATCCTCTGCGCACGATAGCATTTTCCAGTGTGGTATTCCTAACTTGAGCGGTTCGCGATTTGCTACCTCTGTAACCACCACTCCACACCCACTCTCTTTAGCCAAATTATGCACGTGACCACACAACGCTTTCATCATTTTAGCTGCGCGTGGTCCCTCACCCCCCAAGCCATACATAAAATACAACCCGAAGGGCCTAAACACCGCAGGTACCGAAGGCAACCTCAAGAATGGCAACGCCTTGTCGACAACTCTCGTTGTTTTAGCAAATGTCCGCTTCACGCGCGACGCGCCACGCACTTCAAGTCTAAAAACATCCTTGCAGTTCCACACGCTGAGCACAGCCCACGACTCCGGCGGGTCGGATAGAAAGCTGTCCGGCCCGGCCCACGACCCTGATTTTAAACTGCCACGTGGCACGGCCAAGAAATTCCCCACATTCAGCTTGTTCTTGAGGACGGAGTCAATGTCCCGAGGGAAGAACTCGGTGGTGGCGAATCGTCGCCGGTACAGCAACTCGGCGTCGTGCGGGGTGAGTTTGATGATTGTTACACGGTTTGATACAGGGACCCGGTGAGCGAAGACCGGGTTGACTAGGATCGAGGGAGTACGGAACTTGGAGTAGCCGCATTTGTCGGTGAAGAGCTTAACGGAAGCGTGGTTGTCGTTTTCAGTTGCTATGTAGGAATATTCAGCGCCGTTTTGACGAAACCAATCTTCCATTTGATGTACCAATTTTAGGCCTATGCCCATCCTCCTGAGAAAAAAATTGGATTAAATTAAATGAATAAGATACAATTATTAATATTAATTAGCATCATCATTATTATTGAGCATTGAAGACAAAAGATAAGAGATGTTACAGAAGATGTTACTATGTCTTAATAATAATAATATTAAAATGGTTCGACCCAATAATTAGAGGGGATATGTCATTTAATTATAATAATCAATTACACCCAGTCTTTCACTGTATATGGGAACGAAAATCAGCATTTTTTTTTGTACAACTTTCTTTTCATAACGTAAAGTAAATCCATCTCTTCAATCCGATCAAGTTGACGACAAAATGCAAAAGAACAAAACATAGCATTAGCATCCAAGTTGATTTGTTTGGGATTACAAGTAGATGTGAGAATGTGGGGTCATTTCTTGATTGGGATATTTCAGGGAAAAGGAAAATAATTAGAAAAAACAGTGGTGTGCTAAGATGAAGATGGAGGCTAGGAGCACTTACCGGTGTGAAGGAGAGACACGAAGGCCTAAAATGTAAGCAACTTTGGTGTAAACAGGGACGGGTTTGGAAAGGTCATTATTATTGATGACATTGTAGGAGTAGTTGTTTTTCACAGTTCTTGAAAGCTTTTTGCCACATGTAACGGTTTTGATGCAACCTCTTATCATCCCCACTATCTCTTCACCTATCTCGGCCACCTATTAATAATATTACATGGCATGGTTACACATGATTAGTCAATCTCGTTTTCTCGAAGGTAGTAGTAGTAATTAGCAGGTAAGAAGGAAAAAATTAAGGACAAATTTCACAGAAAATTAATGGACAAGTACTAATGTTCGTGTGTACCAGCATGAGGAAAGCAGGGGAATTGCGGACCCTGCAAATTGGGTCACCCAAGAGGTCGGTAAAGAGAGAGAGCTTGCCGCCGGGACCAACCTCACATCTTCTCTCGACTTCTTCAACACCAACTCCATCTTTTCTTGGATCAAATTCTCTAACCACTATCATATCCACTCTCTCTTCTCCCATAATATATATGTGTGTGTGTGTGTGTGTGTGTAACTATTTGTAATGAAATTAAACACGGCAAGAGGAGAAAAAACGAGGTTAGAGGGAACCTTAAAGGGCAACAAAGGCTACAACTTTAGTTGGGATTGGAAAAGGTATATATAGAGAGAGAGAGCGAGAGAGAGGGAAGACAAGGGATAGGTAAGCAGACTGAATAACTTGTGGAATAAGCAAGGAAAGATCACTCAAGAGCAAAGGCTATATGAAGCTAGCTTAGGGGGGTAGTCCTTCGAAATTAGAGAAACCAAAAAGGATCATAAAAGAGAATATCTTCGAAAGAGCTAAGATATGGCATAAAAAACGAAAGAAATTAACAAGAGAAGAGAGGAAATCAAGAGGGTGCGGCAAGCCCTTCGAGTTTCAACTTGTGGTGCTGGCTATCTCCTTTACTTATAGGTGGTGGGTAGTTCTTCACTGCGGAGGCTCAAGTGCACTTATGGTACCTATAAATACCTGAATTTTGTGGGTTTTTTTTAAGGAAAAAACTCTCTCTCTCCCCCCCTTCTCTTTCTCTATTTTTATTTAATTCAGTGCTTTTTCAAGTCCCTATCTCTTCTTCCCCCATCTGTCCGTCTATATGTCCTTTATTTCTTTCTCTCTCTCTCTTACTGGTAACAATATTATTAATAAATGGTTATCCTTCGAATATATAGTAATTGGTAGTAATAAATAAGAAATGCTCATCATCACAGAAAAAAAAAAAAAAATTGGAAGAGGAAATGGCGGCTTTGGCTGCGCAGCTCTCCCTCGGTTACAAGTATTTCATTTTAATCATATACGATGCGTTGCCATCATGACCCCGTTTGTAATCATTACCTTTCTCTTACCTCTCCCTCTCTTCTGCGGCCCATCCATCATCATCCGTATTTTATCATCATGATGTATAAATCATACCCATATATTAAATACCATGCCCCCGTTTAGTCCCCTCGTAGTCTTATCCGGATTGTCAGTTCACCGTATCAATTCTAAAAAAATGTTGTTCAGTTTTCAAAAATAAAATGATAGTGTTATAAATATAAATATTTCGTTTTTTATTTTATTTTTTATTAACGTTGATGTTTAAATTAATTTGCGTGTATTTTAATTAATTTTATTGGTTTTAAAATTAATAATCATATAAGTCTCCAGTGGCTTTAAAAGAACTCAAACTCGTGATTATTGTAGAACAAATATAAAATCTAATCAATTAAATTACTCCTCAAGGTTTAAAAATAAATTCTTGAAACTAACATGTCTTATCCATGAATTGGTTGGACCTCTAAGCCAATTTAAATTAGAATCTAGCTTGAGTAAAGTTTTAAGGTGACAGGTTATTAAATTTATATCAATGTTTATTTTTAAATAGAATATATGGCAAACAAATTGTAAATTAGTACAAATTAAAAAAATTATAGAGAAATATCATAATTTAAATGATTGCGATAACCATGGTTATGCCACTATTAGAAGCACGACCAAATAAAAATTATAAAAGATTTATTTAATTTAGTGTATTTTCATGTTAAAGTAGGCATTTATGACGTGTTTGTTATTACTGTTAAATTATTATTTTATAAAAATTTAAATTTTTTATATTAAATTATTTTTTTAATATTTTCATATCATTTTGATATTTTAATATTAAAATTAAATTTTAAAAAATAAAAAATAAAAAAATTATTATAATACATTTCCAAACAAAAACACTTCTATCCCACATCAAGTACAATACTTTCAAAAATACACTTAAAGAGCAGCGCTGGTCCCGATATTACAACCTTTTAATTGTTTTTTTTGCTACTTAAAGTAGCGCAACCAAGCATGATTGTGTTACTCTCATTAAAATATTTATATTGCACTATAAAAAGCAGCACAACTTTCAAAGTATGTTATTTTAAAAAAAAAATCTCATTAAAATGTTATATATATATATATAAAGTACAAGGATTGAGTACTGAACATTAGTTTTGTAGAAGTTAAAGCAACATGTTCTTCATTAATGAAAATCTTCTTTTTATTTAATTTGCACATAGAATTATTAATTATTTGACTTTCCTATTATACTTATAATTATAACTCTTACTTTAATTCTTTCAATCTAGTTTTTCTCTTTTTTTCATATCAAAGAAAAGGTAATAATATAAAATAATTTTGAAAAATATAATATGAAATGTAATTAATTATATGTAAAACTGCTGGGACGGAAGAACCATATACATGTATGTATGTATGTATTTGCATGTCCCATAGTTAACATGTTCATGCACAGCATGTATTCAATTTTACAAGAGGGGAGTGGGCATTAATTATCTTTGACAGAAATTTAAAAACTCCTACTGCAGTGAATTTGCAACCGAAGGGGAGGTGGGAAGTGGCAACGTGGGCAAGTCCCAGGAATTTCGGCCGTTGATTATTTAGTGGGCTACAAAAAGAGGGTTTCCTTTTACAGTCAACAGTGGGTAATGTTTGGGATTTTTGTATGGATTATTTTTTTAAAATGTTTTTTATTTAACAATATATTAAAATAATTTTTTATTTTTTAAAATTTATTTTTAATATCAATATATTAAAAAGATTAAAAATCATAGAAAATAATTTTAAACAATAAAAAATATTTCAAAAATATTTATTTATTTTTTTTAAAAAAAAAAAGAGAAAGACCCTCAATTTTGCGTTTTGGTAAAGAGTGAATAGTGAAATTGAAGATGACAAGTAGCATTATTAATAGAGTGGATTATCCACGAATTTATAGATGGACGGCCATGATGGCCTAAACCAGATTTTGAGGCTGTGCCGCCACAATCCACTTTTTTGAAAAAGGGAACACATATTACTGTATGAAGCACCCCTGTCATTACTTGTATATGTAGCTGAATCTACACCCTTCATTATCTAGATTATCTTCTCTGTACATCGTGAGTGACAACTTAGCTAGCTTCAACACTGGCCCACTGGCCCACTGCCCCCTTCACTTTAACTCTTCACTTCTTCTCTCACTAGTAGTAAAGTTAATAAAAACAAAAAACAAAAAAAACAAACTAACTAAAGCTGTGTGGGTAAGCTGGATGAGGCAGTTTGTTAGCTGAAAAGTTTTTTTAAAAAAAAATTATAGAAATTTATTTTTAAATTTTACAGTATCATATAAAATAAATATGAAAATACTTTTTAGTATTATGGCAAAATAGTTTTTTTATTTGTTGAAAATACTAGAAAGTGTTTGGTTGTACCATGAAAAATAAGTTGGAAAATAATTTATTTATGTTTTAATATTCTTTTCAAATTTATTAAAATAAAAGGGATTAAAAGTGACAGATAAAAAAGGATGAAATTGAGAAAAAAATCTCAATTTTATAAATTATTTCAAATAAAATAAATAGCAATAAAAAAAAATAGTGATCAAATCTAAGATATAAAAAATTTGAAGGGGGATGAAATTAAAAAAAATCAATCTAAAAAATTATTTCAAATAAGATAAATAGAAAACCAAAAGAATGAGAACTAAATATGACAAATGAAAAAAATAAAGAATGATGAAATTGAAAAAAAAAAATTCAATTTCATAAATTATTTCAAATAAAGAAATAGCAATTAAAATAATAATAATCAAATACAAAAAATAAAATAGAATGAAATTGAAAAATAAATCTCAATTTCATATATAAATTATTTCAAATAAATAAATAGAAATCAAAAGAATTGATATCAAATATGACAAACAACAGGAATAATTAAAAAATAAGAAAAGGATTTAAAATAAATATATATATATATATATATATATATATATATATATATCAATCAAAAAATTGAGGATCAAATTTGATATAATTAAAAAAATAATAGAATATTTTTGAAATTTTTACAACTTCTGAAAAGTGAATTTTGCCTAAAGTAAAAGGAAAACACTTTATTTAAAAACAAGTCATATCTTTCTTTAATTAGAAAATATTTTTCATTAACCAATTTTATTAGTAATAAACAAACTTGAAAAATTAAGAAATGGTCTCCGAAAATAAGTTCTTAATCAACTAAATAAAAGGGTTGTCACCGGTTCGAGTTCGACAAATCTCAGGGCCACTGGAGGCTTCCATATTGATCGTTAACTTTAGGGCCCGTGGGATTAGTCGAGATACACGCAAGCTGGCCCGAACACCCACATTAATAAAATAAAATAAAAATTGTTTCCCATGTATATTAGAAAATTGTGTTGACTAATATGTTTGTATTTTGTTTAAAATTGTTTTTCAACATATATTGCAATTAAAAAAATACCCACGTCACGTCATGGAATGCGATAATATGGTACCGATGAGCAGTGTCTTCTGTATGTATTTTATTTGATGCTAATTGCATGTAATTAAATCCAAGAAGGTGAAAAACAAATAAATAAACGAACGATTGGGAATTTAAGTCGCTGCATCGATCATAAAGTATTGTCTTTATGATTAACGGTTTATTAATCTTGATTTGCATATAAATAACCTATCCACGAAGGTATTAGCGGGGGCATGCATGCATTAGGATTAGTACATTAACAAAGATAATATATACTTGCAAGCTCTTAATTTGTTTACTATAAATGTCATTGCATCGACAGGAGAGCTGCAAGTGAAAGATCATCACCAATAATATAATTATATATCTATGAAAATGACCTGAAATTATTGGGCATATTAAAGAAACACTTGCGCAGAGGGGGAAAATGAAAGGAAAGCCAGTGACAAGTCAGCATCGACAAAAATAAATAAATAAATAAAATAAAAACAATTTCGTAGCGAGTAGAAGACAGAGTTTATGCATTGAAGCTAGCATCGAAGAAGCCTGTATGTTTGTTGATATGTGAATAGAGGGCGGATTGGGACTCCTCCTGGCTAATCCCAATCTCTCAATTATTGTCCTAAGCAATATTTTAACATGCTTCTAATAGTGATGTGAAAAAAGGCTTTTAAAAAGAAAGAACAGAGGCCTGTGTGTTCCTGGCTTTTCCGAGGACAGCCATGCGTAGTTCTTACCAGTTAATTGTTGATTAGAGAAACGAGGAGGGAGATATTTTCGAAGCCTATTGACTTGCTGAGATTAAAGTGTCAAACAAAAGAAAACGAAAACGTATGTCGGCCATGTTCTTTTCTTATCAGAGAAGAAAAGGAATGTCATCCTTCTTTCTAATATATATATATATACACACACTTTAATTAATCGGAAATAATTCTATAAACTACGTGCATAAACCAAAATCTAATTCAATTCTTGTTTTTTTTTTAAAAAAAAAAATGAATTCTAATCCGAATCTAGACTAGCTTCTTGGAACATAACGCCCATGGCTGAAAGATCGACGCCGGGGTCAAACGTTACAATATATTGTTGTGGATAAATTCATCTCATGAGGATAATTATTTCCTCCAATCCAAGTTGTGGGTTAATTTCTAATAATAATAAAAATAAAAAAAAAAAGCTTCAGAGTCATATATAAATCTTTGGGTATCATGGTTATTTTTAATTAAAAAAATGAAAAGCTATTGTCTACACTAAATAAAATAAAATAATAAAAATATATGAACCAATAAAACAAAAAATAGTTGTTAATAATAATTAATTACTAAAGCATAAAGTTAATCATCATAATAAAATCAAAAGATAGATTTACAAGGTAAATATTTAACACTAACTATCCTTTTTATTCTATTCGTTTTTACTTCATGTATTAAAAAGAAACAACAATATATGTCTTTTTTTTTTTTTACTATGATTCAAATTAAATCAGCTTATTTAGTTGATTAAGATTATAGCCCGAGAAAATAAATTTTTTTTAAATACATTTACGATGCTTAAATATTTTATTGGAAAAATAATTTGAATCAATAGCGTAGCGCGAACACCAGTCTAGTTTTCTCTAATCTATGTTAGAGGAAACAAAAATAATTATGATATTAAGATGATAGTGTGAACAACATTTATAACATTTTTGAATAATATAATTGAAAAATAATTAAATAATGATTAACTTTATGAGTTTACAATATATTTTTTATATATGAGTTTACACTTATCATTTGTCTCCCATGATATAATTCCATTTGTATTTTTCTTTTCATCCTTTTATTTGAGTTTACAATATATTTTTTATACATTATCCTTCTCATCGTAATATCTCTCCTATCATTACATGAAATAATTTAAAACAGTGTTTTTACTATGCATTCATTATTCATGCTCTCACAATAACTTATTCACTCCACTATTTATTATCAATTGTTTTTTCCTTTTGGTCCCTTAAATTTTTTCGATCATTGAACTTTTTTATTTTAATTCAATCCTTTTAAATTCTGTTTTCTATGGTTTTGTGCATTCAAATTTTTATTTATTTATTTTACCTCACTTGCCTTGCATAGATATTCTTGCAAGCTTTTTTTTATATAATAATTGTGTGGGATATTCTTGCATACTATTAGAAAAGCAATATATATATATATATATATATATATATATATATATATATATATATATATATATATATAAGTCATCACGATAATATGAGAAAAAAACTTTATTCAAGAGCAAAAAGATGATGTTGTTTAAATTTTAACCAATAAAACATGAAAGGACTAAATAGGTTTTAAAAAGAACTAGTGTGAGCCAATTTGAACCAGCACGATAGACATGTAATCTAGACATTAAAGAGTGAGTTAGTCCGAATTATCCTGACAAACCCACGTCTTCAGTCATGAGGTCGGGATAATTCGATAAAAAAAAATTAAGATAACCATAAAGCCAATTAAAAGAAAAAAACAATATTGAACAACGATATCAGAAAAGAAAAAAAAAAAAATGTTAACCCCTATTAAGTTTTCAAACCAGTGACCCGGGTCACTGGACCAGAAGTACTATATATGATAAAATCATGAAACCCAATCCATAGAAAATGAAACATTGAAGGATGATTTGAAAATATAAATTAGACAAAAAAATAGCAATTAAAAGAATGAGGGTGAAAATCAAAAGAAAAAATAAATTAAAGGGCAATAATAAATTTTTATTTTAAGAGTTAAATTGAAAAGAATAAAAACATTAACAAAAGAAAAAAAAATCAAAAGAATGGGGACAAATTAAAAACAAAAATACACAATTAACTTGGATTGAAGGGTGAAATTAAAAACAATAAAAATTTTATAAAAAAAATAAGTAATCAAAAGAATAAGAAACAAATTGAAAGCACTAATACATGATACAAAAAAAATTAAACATGTAGAATTTTTCAATGCTTTCTTTTACAAAAAAAAAATAATCTTAAATGTAAATCGAAAAACTTATGAACACATCTAATTAAATCAATCACAAACTATTTTTAAAATAAATAAAAGTCATCAATGATAAATAAAAACATAATTGAAAAAATAAAGAGATAAATATAGATCAAGATATTTTATATCGCAACACGGGTCATTTACCCGGTTGTGTTTAATAATTTTTTTTATTAAAATCAATTTGTAACAAAAATTGACATACACATAAAATTTATTGAATAAAATAAAAGGAAATAATTTTTATACAAGGCTGCACATATTAAAATATTGTAAAAAAATAATTTTTTTATTTTTAAAAATAAATTTAATCTATGTAAAAGAAATTGTAGATGAATAACACTGACCTCATAAAATACAAGTTAAACACATCCAATACAATTAAAAATAGTAGCTATTTTAAAAAGGCTAAATAAACCAAGAAAAATCACAAAGAAGGGGTATTAATCAAAACATAAATGCAATTTTTTTAATATAAAAAATACATATAAAAAACTTGTATTTTAGAAAATAAATAAAAAATAACTAAAAAAAAGAATAAGGCCAGGTGTTGTGTGCCTGGCAAGCACAGCCAAGTATCTGGCCCACTAAGAAAGGGCTTGGGCACAAGCCTGCAAGTTCAGCCCCCGTGTGTGGGCCTTTAATATTTTTTGAAGTTATGTTGTCCCCATTCTTCGACAAAAAAAAAAAGATGATTTGTCGTCTATCTTGGTAGATGACGCGTCGTCGATCATTCCCCAAAATCCAGCCATTGTGGTGGTCGAAAAGATAAAGTTCTTGTTTTTTCAACCAAAAAACCCAATTTCAAACCATTTTTTTACCCAAAACTCCTAAGAAAGATCCTAGAAACCTTGTTAAATCAATTCATGATCTTCAAAAACATAGAAAACCACCCCAAAACCCATAATCTACCCAAAACAAAAAATCTTCCTGGGCCCACATCTAAGTTTTAGGCATTTTAAAGATAATAAAACACATAATCTTAACTCCCCTCATCATATGTAACCATTTGACACAAAAATAGATTGTTTTAGTGGTCGAAATCGTTGCCTACAAAAACTCTCTCTCTACGCTAGAATTTGCGATCCCTTCTCTCTCCACCAAAAAAAGCACTAAAAAAGAGGAGAATAAAGTTTGGTATCAAAATTGAATTTTTTAAAACTAAAGGGACCTGTTATCTATTAGTTAAAAAATATAGGGGGTTTTCAAGCAAATCTCAAAGCCACCACCTATGTTACATGCTTTTCTCACCTCAGTTTTCTATCTTTCAATTCAATCATAAAAAAAAAAACATGTAATTGGGTGCAAATTTGAGCTCGAAAGGGTTTAATTATGTAAAAAAACAAATAGAAAATTAAAAAAAATAAATAAATTTTTCAATCCACAGTGATTTACAAGAAAAATGCACGGTAAAATCGCTATCACGGAATGGCCATGGTGGCTTAGATTTTTTGTTAACTATTTTCTAGCCTCATGATATCTAAACATTATAGAAAGACTCATACCGGCTAATAAGATACTCATGTTGTATGTATTGATTATTGTATTCAATGTTCAATATCATAGAGTCTCTTGAAATTAATATTAAAGCCTAAGTTGAAAGTGTCGTTTTTTTGTTATTTATGTATGCAAGACAAGACATTAATGATGTGATTATAAATTAATAAACGAGTTATAATATTGCGGTTGTTCTTGTAATGTAAGAATTGTAAGACTAGTAATTTCGTAAGATACTATGCGTGAGGTGTTTTCTCTCTTAGAAAAAAGAAAAGAAAAGAGAAGAAAATGATGTGTATAATTCTATCCAGAAAATTGAGGGTCAAGATTGGAGAGGCATATTTCATAATATATACTTGGTTCATGGAGAGTAAAGCGAGTATGAAAATAACAACTGGTGAGATATATTCTTGCCCATCATTAAATAATCCTTTCTTGCTTTAGACGATACTAAAAATCCACCAACATTTTAGTCATCATATTATTCTTTGTCTAGATGATTGTCGAGGGTCCACTAGCTAGATTTGGAATCAACGAGAGTTATTTGATGTCGATTCCGATACAATTAGTATCAAAAGCCAAAGACCTCGATTTGTTGACTCACTTTAACTGAGAATTATACTTGGAGATGAGCTAATTAAAGGTGTCCTGTTCAAGTTATATGGTCCGGAATCTTACTCCTTTAAGAATTAATTAATAAACTTGATCGAACGAACTGCTGATCGGATCAAAATATATAAGAAGATTATGGTGACGAAAGGGCTGACATACATACACGTTAAGCATAATAAAAACACATGATTCTTGCGAAAATCTTGGCTTTGGTTCCGTTTTCAAGCCTCGTTTTGTTCCTTTGGTAAAGCGTTAGAACTACATACAAGCATTTTTAATGTCGATAATGGATGGATCAAGAAACTAGTGCATATTTCCATACGATTTTGTTCTAAGTTGGCCAATCAACCAACACTCAAAAAATTATTAGGGTTTGAACCAGCTAGCTAGCTAGCTAGGATCACAATTCCACAGCTCATTTGAACAGAAACCCTAATCTCAAGACGACGATTGATTGTAAAATACACGCACGCGTACATGTGTGTGTGTGTGTGTGTGTGTGTGTGTGTCTACAGTCAAGAAGAAGAACATGGGTCCCCAACAGGTATCATGTTAACATGTTTCACCCAGATGATAAATTACACAAACAGTGAAACACAGTTAAGAGGTGACAAATGCCAGGACTGTTGTCTCGAAATGATAATGGTAAGGATTCTGCTCCCTTTTTTTTTTGTAATCTAGCTTATGATCCGTACAGTCCTTTTGATCCCCATCATATACTAATCAATAATGCTCGCAACGCACAACCAACATTGTAGGGCCAAAACGAAACATTAAGTCCTCATATTAGGTTATGTCTGTCTTCTTGGATATCGCATGCAGAGAAATTAGAAGACATGAAGATCAAAGTCAATCCACGTTGAATAATTTGTAACCCTAGCTAGCTAATCTATGCTTGTATGGCAAACCAACATGAAAAAATATCTAGGAGGTAACATGTTGACAATCATTTTGCAAAATGTCTTGCCGAGTGGAAACGAGGGAATAACGAGGTTGTTAATGGGGTGATTAAATATAGCTCACGACAGCTGGAAAGTAGGGATTTGAACCTAAGATTTGAGATTATATGAGCAGTGGATTGTGTATGGCTCGAGAAATGATATTATAGTATTAATTTAGTGCTAATCTTTTCTCCCTTCTTTCCCTCTTCGTTTGTTTTGTTCTGAAAAATATATAAAAACAAAAGGTTGCCATGATTCATTGACTTGTACAGGCTCGCCACCTAGGTTCTTTTTGGCATCGAGACCTTCAAATTTGACCCGGCAAGAGTGATAATTTTATGGTCCAAAAAAGCATTTAAAAACTGCAAATATTTTAAACCCAAAACAAAAGAGACCTTGTGTGATGAAAACTGACCCTAGCTTGTTCCCTTCTCGTTACGTGTTTATATGGTCGGTGACATAAGAAAGAAGCGTCCGAGTTTTGACTATAATCACTGACTATGACCCATAATTTCCATCTTCATTAGATCGGGACAAAGGATAATATATATATATATATATATATATATATATATATATATATATATATATATATATATATATATATATATATATATATAATGGAGGAGAGAACTTGGAAGTTACAATACAAATAAAGCATCCGCAGGCAAACACAAACGTATATCATATCATGCCAAAATCATATATACACACAGAGAGGAAACTACCCCTCTTGCCCTTTTTTTTTATATTTATCCATTTGTTTAAGAACTTGTTCCAAGGGAGTACAGCTTTGGATGTTGGGGAGACAGAGCAGAGATAGGGTTGATTTGGTGGTGTACTTTGTTATGAGGGAGCTTGCGAGCTAAGGGGGACTGCGTTTGAGGAGCTGTCATTTCTCTCAAATTGTTAATTTTGTTTGGTTTCGAGCCTTTTTGTATGCTAGGAGACCGACACTAGGGTGCGGCCCTGGCTCAGCCGAACCCCAGGATTATGCAGCCATGTCTCATCACCCATCCCTTCTTCTCTGTCTCATATAATCTTAATTACTGTTTATATATATGCTTTTAAAATGACCTTTCATCAGAATCACGTTTATCTTGACGCGTGTCCCTCATGCATTTGGCTTTTCTCTTGGCCTCATCACGAGCTCAAAATTTCATCGATTCTCAACTTACATGCTCAGATGGAGAAAGAGAGAAAAGTAGATGCTCGAAATGAAAAATGAAACCAAGGACATATTTACATTTATTTTTTACTTATGAGTAAATCCTTATCAATCCTCATCCTTCTTTCGAAACGTCTGCGTTTAAGATTACCTGTTTTAATTTAACATTTAATTCACTAGCTACATATATCCATCATCTCTCAGGTTATCTACTACTCGAAGTCGAAATTATGTTACTGATTAAGAAAATGCTGGGAAACACGGTTAAAATTATATTTTTTTTTAATATTTTTAGATTATTTTGATGTGCTGATGTCAAAAATAATTTTTAAAAAATAAAAAATATATATTATTTTGATGTATTTTCAAGTAAAAAACATTTTAAACTGTAATCGTTACAAAACCTCCAAAATATTTCTTCAAAAACTCTAAAATAAGACCTTGTTAACTGCATAATCACTACAAAACATGTAATAAGTATTTTAAAGCTAAATAAAATATGAGGTCCATTCATATTAAAGATTAAAACCATGTTAAATTTTATAACCCAACAAGAGTACTTTAACATTTAAAAAAAAACTAATTAAAGATAAATAAAAAATTGTTCTAAAAACCAATTAGATAACAAAAGTTTCATATTCAAAATAACTTTTTTGATTGGGTAGTGGGCTTATGGGGTCATGAGTTTGGACTTGAATTTGGTTAATAAAAAATATTTTGTTATTAAATCTCTATTTAATTAGTAATTTCTTCTAGTTCTTAAAATGTCTTAATACATGAACCAATATATTAATTATATGATAAAAATAAAGGTATTCATTTATAATTCATGAACTATAAATATTCATCATAATTTATAAATATTTATAATTGATGAATATTCATAAATTATAAGTAATTAATATTTTGATTCTTAAGTCTTACAAATAGGTGTTTTGGAAGAATGAAAATTATTAAAAACATTGTTGAGTTATTTCCTCTATTTATTGCCAGTTTTTTTTTAGACTTATTCTTTATACTCTAAAGCTTATGTTTGATTTTTATAGAAAAATATTGAGTATAATTCTTTTAAGTTCGTTGGATCTTGTGTAAGAATACACCTAAATAAGGTGAAGTTTTTGGAATCGTGAGAAGTTTATTGAAGTAAGTTTTTTTACACCAAGTAAGGAGAAATTAATAAAGTCTTAACGATAAAAGATTAATCATTGACAACAACAAAAATAATATGAAATTGAATATTTTTTAAGAACTTCAACAAGTACTCTAAACTAGTTTTGTATAAGTCTAATTCAATACTTGTTTAGTTTATATGTTAGGATTTGTTTTCCTATATCTTTTGCAAGTTTATATATATGCTTAGTATGCATGCTAGCTTTTGTAATAATTGCAAGATTACCATGTTTTTAAATGTTTGCATAATTATAAACTAAACATATAAGTCCTCTTATTTAATCATTTAATCATTTTGTGATTATTGGACAACAATTTTAAGTCTTTATTAGTAGTCCTTATTTAGTTTATAAATTTTTTTTGTGATAACTAGATTAATAGTTAAAGAGGATATTATAATCTTTGTGAAATCTATATATTTCATAACATGATTTTTAAAATCTTGATTGGTTGAAATTTATTGATTGTTTAGATTTTTATACTTGTTATAATAAGTTTTTTTTTTTTAACAAACTTTGGTTTGTTAAAATATTTGTGATGGCTTAATATTTTATTTTATATACCTTCTTGGAGAAGCCAATTATATTTATAAAAGTTCAGCTATTGTTTTACATAGTATTTATCATGACATCAACTCGAAAATTAATTGTTCCAACCAATGTTACTTTAACAATTGCTACTAATTTGGCAGTTGGATGTAAGATATAGAAATTTCTACAGATAAGTTTTAAAGTAATGATGTGAAGGTTATGATTATTGCTCAGGAGTTGTAGGAGAAGCGTTCAAAGTGAAACTCGACTTCTTAAGAGCTTGGATAACAAGAGTTAAGGTAAGGGATTGTTCCTCTCTTGCTTTTTTATTTATTAAATAGTGCTTTTGAAATTCTTAGATTGACAATGGTTATTTATTTGTGTTGTGTAATAATAATATTTAACGGCTTATACTTATGAGGCTGTAATTTATATGTGTTTGTAATTAACCGCGCAAAGGTGAAAAAATAATGTATGTGTATGAAGTGTGATTGACCGCAAGAGCGTAATCCTAAATATGAATTCTAAACGATTGCAACAATAGAAATAATGATGTGAATGAAATTGATCGTAACGTTGATAACTAGTGCGTGATCGAAATGACTATAATGATGGAAAAAAAATAATCTACAAGTGAACTTTTAAGCAACAATAAAAATTGACTTGTGAATACTGAGTGACTATCATTGTGAAAATTGATGACGTGTAAGAAAGTTGATAGATGAATGGAAGCTATGTTATTGATGTGTTTACTTAGTCTTCCATATATGAAACTAAAGTTAAGGATTTTTTTTTTTTTTGGAACTGTGAGGTTTGCTGGATTTGTTGGCAACCATGAGGATCAACTGGGTTAGTCAGCAACTATAAGGGATAGTCACCATGAGGTTTCGTCAAATTTGTTGGCAACTGTGAGGGTTCGTCGGAGTTATTGGCATACGTAAAGGATAGCCGAAGTTTATTGGCATCTATGAGGGATAATCAGAATGTTTGATTTTTATATGAGATTGCTAAGATTAATTTAGCCCAATGATGAATCATGGTGATAAAGTCATAGGGGCATAAAACATAAAAAAAAAAAAAATTGAAGAAATATATCCATAAGTCATTAGGATATGTATATAAGCCATGTGTTATTAAGAATGTAAAGGTATAAGAAATGTATGTAAATGTAACTATGAATTTTTAAATAGAACAGAGAAATGAAAGGAATAATTGTAAGATATGAAATGAGAAAATTCTAAAGCGCAATTGGTATAAATTCATGAGTTCAACTAAATCTCTAACTATTGATATACATAATTCCTAATAAGTATAGTTAGGAAAGGCAAATATTTTTCTAGTACAATGACAAACTGCTAATGAAACCAGATTAGAAGGATAGATAACTATATGATGATTTGGTCATGATAAAGCATCATGCACTACAATCTCAAACACCTCCTTAAAAGCAATTTGATATTTGACTAAATATAAAAGTAAAAAATAATAAAAAGTTAATAACGCGTGCTACATGCATACTAACATGTAAGAGGCGCCTGCATCCTTCGAACAACGCATCTGAAGCTTCCCGACTGCCAAAACCCCTTTTGTCATTTAATTGAAAGCGTCGTTGTGTTCTCTTTTTTTTTGGAGCGAGGCGTATAGTCATTAGTGGCACGGTTTGTCACCAATGACATTTTCTGTTTATTCCCTCTCTTTTTTTCTCCTTCCTATGAGAATTTTCACTTTCATCCTTATTCTTTTAATTTTTTATTTTTGTTCTTGGCCTTTTTATAAAACTTTTATTTGTTTTGAATTTCATCCTTCAATCTTAATTTAGAATATGTGGTTTTTTTTCCCAATTTGATCTTTTTTTTTTGCTTTTTGTTAAATTGATTTTTCTTTTTAATTTCACCCTTTAATAAAAAAAATTGTTTGTATTTGTTATTTTAATTTTGATACTTATTCTTTTGATTTTTTTAATGCTTTTGTAAAATTAATTTTTCTTTTCAATTTCACCTCAAATCAAAGATAAATTTTATTATGTTTCAATTTTGATTCTCATTCTTTTAATTACTATTTTTTAATCTTGTTGCATGATAAAAATTATTTTTTCAATTGCATTCTTCAACATTTGATTGATTAAAAATTAAATCTAGATAGGATGCTTCTAATAATAACTCAAGTTAAGAGTTTGAAAAATTAATTACCTCTGTTTTTTTTTTTTTAAATGAACTTGATGATTTTCTTTATTTTTTTTTCTTTTCTATCAAGTTATCTAAATTTTATAATTTGAGCCATAAATTTTATAAGATAACCTGAGTTAGATTATAGATTTTTCAAGCTAACTTAAATTGAATCAAACCAATTTTTTAAGTTTTTTTTATTTAATTTCATCCTTTCTAAGAATAAAACTACATCAATATCCTTTTTTTGAAAAATATTTTTTTCCATGTTATCATAATTTTTTTTTTTAATTTAGTTCATCTGCTATTTGTCCATTTATCTTCCTTCTTTGAAACACGTTTGCAGCATTTGAGCATTACTTTTCATGCAAAATAAATCAAGCCCATCCACAGCTAGTTGCATCTAAATGCACCATTACTCCACCAATGATTGCAATTATGTAAGTTGTTGGTGAGAAACTGATAACTCAAAAAGAAAAAAAAAAGATTTATGATTAAAAAAAAAACTGCAGAGAATTTATTTAAATAATCAAATTAATAAATTAATAATAATAATTTATGGTAGAAAACCTTGTCCGAAAGAAAAGAGGGGTTTTATTTATTTAATAATCAAGATAATTTATGATTTAGAATAAAGCTGGAGAAAAAAATATAAAACAAATTGAAAATTGATAATAACAATATCATTATTAAAACACTTCAATATATAATGAATTTTTTGAAATAAAATAAAAATAAAAATAAAAATGAGGAAACCCGCAAAAAAATAGACTTAAAACCAGCCATGAATAATTCACATACTTCAGGAATAGCCACCGTTCCGTATTCCATCTACTTAAATTAACATATACTAGTTGACAATCATGTGTTAAAATTGACATGATTTATTTTCATATATAGTTTTCATTTCCTAAATCACTTAAATTATATCAATTTTAATTCAATTAGTATACATAATTAAAAAAAAATTGAAGTACAAAATAGTGAATATTCCTAGAAGAAGAGACTAATACAAAAAAGGCAAAAACAGAGACAAAAACAAAAATATAAAATATGTCTAGTAAGTTTATGTAATTTCAAAGAAAAGTATAGAAAGATAAGTCACTTTCTTGATAGATCCATCTTCACTCTCTCTATCTCTTCTATTCCAAAACTGAAATTAACCCACTTTCTTGATAGATCCATCTTATACACGTTCAAACAATTTATTCTGAAACCAATAATTCCCACGCACAAAAGACAAAAAAAATCCAGGACAAAGGGAAAATTCAAACGTATCATCTAATCACAAAAACAATAAAAAACCAAACAAAATATCTGAAATCAGTATTTATTCCCAAATTAGGAGCACACAAGTTCAGAGAAAAAAAATAGTATAATAAGCCAGAAGATGCCTGGAATGGGAATTAAAAAATGACTGGCTTCTTAACAACAGAAGTATGAAGGACTTCCCTATATGCAAACTCACCATTATAATAATATTCAGTCGGATTACATAGGAAGGCCGCAACAAAGAACAAAGAGAAGCCAGGACTTGACAGCATCTTGAAATTTGAAACTAGGTACGAGTTCTGCTGCTTTCTGCATTTCTAATTGGATAGAAGTATGGATGGGCCTGCATGGTAACAAGGTCGGTCACCACTTACAAAGCAACGATATATGAGTGAAGAAACAAATAAAAGAAAGGTCGCCACCCCCCACCCCCAATTCTCCCCTCAATTACTCCACAGGTCAAAAAGCAACCAATAGCTATGCATATGACAAGGTTAATAAAAACCACCAGTCAAGGGTTTTTGTCAACAGACAAGGAGCAGGGGCATACCATAGCTTCTTTTGCAGTTGGCCTTTCTTGGTGATCATATCGCAGCAACTTGTCGAGGAAGTCAACAGCCTTTAAAGAGGAGAAATAGAAAAGAAAGAAAAGGGCATGATTTAAAATATATTTAACAATGAACAAATAATCATTTTAAATTTATAAATGAATTTCTACCTCAGGAACTGCCAAATGTTGATTGTCAACATTAATAAACTTTGACCACGGTTTCCGGCTATGCCTGTAAAAGAAAATAATTTTCTTAAGAAAACTGGTTCTCTAAATATAATCAATTGAAGTTATCAGCACACATGACCAACCTCCCAACAAGTGCAGCAAGATGCAGATCTAACTCTATGCGATACCTATTCAAATAGGCATTCAGCTCATCTGTTCCAAGTACCTTACACATAAAATCAAGAATGATTACATTTCCATCTTTATCCATCACATTCTTAAAACAAGTTCTAAGCATGTTACAGTAAAATTCCACAAATACAAAGCCTGTCAATGCAAGACAATTCTGCCATATAGGTTGTCAGGCACCATCAAGTACATTAGGGGAAAAAAGCTTCTGAAAAATAGCAGAAATGCCTTAGCAAGCAAGCAGCCAGTCATGCACACACATGCACACACTCTAAAGATGAAGTATGTTTGATCCCTATAGCTCTCCAAATTTCCAACTTTCATCCTAAAAATATTAAAAATCACGATCTCCACAGGTGGTCAAATCATTGCAATGTGGTCCTTACATCCAGATAGATACCAGAGCTGGGCTGAAATTTGATGGACACCTTCATATAATTAAGGATTTTCTTTTAATAGTTTATTTATGTAATATTTTTTGTGATAGTTTAGATGGCTAAAATTTAATTATTTTTAAGAGCTAGGATTTCATTTACATGGGGTTTTGCTAGTATTTAAGGACTGTTACTTCTGTAATGAGAACAATTTTTATATTTTGATAATTTCATAAAGAGTTTGTTCTTTCTTTCTGGTTATTCGACCCAGACAACCAGCCTTCGGCTGTGTTAGCTATCTTTCTCCTTTTCTTCATTTGTCATGCTATACACCATGGAAGCAATTTAGCATATTTTTTGTAAACTAACTTTCCTAACCAAACTGGCCAATACAAAAAAGGCAAGGCCCAAAAGATACCCAAAGACATTGATCTCACTTGCTGATCAATGGTCATCTAGAAAGTCGATGAAATGATTTACAAGATGGGTGTTCCGGATATTTTTTACTCAACTTTTATCCAATCATTTCACATACCTTAGCTATTTTGACCAGCTGATCATAATTATCATGCCCATAGAAGAATGGCTCCTTACGGAATATCTGCAAAACACAACAGCAATAACGAGATTACCACATATTTTGGCATTACCTCAAAATTCATTCTACCCTATCTGCCATCCAAGCAAGAATAGGCAAGCACACCAAGGTCCACTTGTCTATGGCATTAGTAACACTATCATAGACATTAATACATGTACAAAGAGCAATGGCAGGCCAGTCATGTAAGTTCATAAAGAAGCAAGCCATAATGGACCAGGCCACAATTCTGAGGTGGACATGTGTACTTGCACGCACGACAAATAATGTGCAAGATGAGAAAAGTGGAAGTTAGAGAGGACACCCACCATTCCAGCAAACATACAACCAAGGCTCCACAAGTCCAAAGAATAGTCATAGTCTTGCAGATCGACAAGAAGTTCAGGGCCTTTAAAGTATCTGCAGATCAGAAATGGAATAACAGATTAAAAAAGAATTGCCACATCAATTCACCGGTTTGAGTAAAATGACAAAATAAAAAGAGGGCTTAACTTAGAGACAGATGGGTTTAAGAACTGGATGGATATGATACCATTTAAGGACCGGCAGTAACCACAGGGAAGCATAGGAGTATGATCAATTATCAAATACATCATCAAGTTTTAACATATGGTTATAAACTTGTATTTTGTTGCATTTATCCTAGTTATATGATATTACTATTGTATTTATTTAGTTAAAAGAAACTGCCACATCATTTCACCGGTTTGAGTAAAATGACAAAATTCAAAGAGGGCTTAATTCAGTGATGGATGGGTTCATAGATCGTTTAAGAACTGGCAGTAACCTTCCGCATAGGAGCATGATCCATTACAACATCAAGTTTTAACACATTGTTATAAACTCATATTATGTTGCATAAATCCTAGTTATATGATATTACTATTGTGTTTATTTAGTTCAATTACTAAATAAATGCATACATTACTTAAAACAAGCTGAGAGTTGCTATTTATTTATAACTCTAGTGGCCACAACCATTTCAGCAGCAGCAACCATAGTTTTGAAACCCGGCCCGGCCCGGCGGGTCGACCCGGGACCCGGCCGACCCGGGTCTAGGGCCGGGCCGGGTTTAAGCAAAAAACAGCCTGGAAATTGGCCCGGTGAGACCCGGTGAGTCGACCCGGAACCCGGCCGACCCGGGTAAACCCGGATGAGACCCGGCCTTATTATATTTATATATATATATATATATATATATGAACACAACGACATCGTTTTTTCCTAAACACTCAATTTAATTGAAAGTCATCGTCTCTCTCTGATTGAATGTCATCGTCTCTCTCTGTCTCTGACCCACAATCTCTGTGGATCTCGATCCTTGCTAGTTGCTTAAACTCTTTCTCTCCCAAAAGCTTATAAAAAGAAAGCATATGGCGATGATATCTGTTCAAAATCTGGTCAAAGAAAGAAAATACCCTTTCATCTTTGCTTTTGCTATCTTACTCGTTTCTGTCAGTATCTTCTTATACTCAAATAATTTTCAATCTCTCACATTCTTTCTCGGAGATCTACAAAAATCTAACCCCACAATCTCAAAACCTTCTCAAAAAATCCAAATCCAAGGTGTTTGGTGCCTCTTCCTAATGGGTATTAAGTGTCAATTCAGCGGCCGAAAAGCAGGGACATGGTGAGATTATTTTGATTAATTCTTTTGGTAAGATTTTGGTTTTAGTTAATTTTCTTCCTTTTTATTTCAGGTTTAGTTTTTGGGCAAAATTTGAAAGCTTAATTTTAAGTGGAGGACTGAGGATAACAGAAGATTATTTTGTTGGATGGTTCACCTGAGAATCCACCTGAGTTCATCCAGGTCCAAATTGCCAATGTGGAATCAAAATTTGCCACTGCAATTTTTGACTCTGGTGAGATTAAAGTGGAGGGAAGAGTGAAAGACAGGAAGCCCCACCTCACCAAGGTAGATTCATTTGGTGTTGATGTGAGCATGGAAGGCAGCCTCATACTTTGCAGTCAGGTTGATCAACCAGGTATGATTGGCAGTGTGGGGAATATCCTTGGCGAGGAGAATGTAAATGTGAGTTTCATGAGCGTTGGCAAGATCGCTCCACAAAAACAAGCAGTAATGACCATTGGTGTGGATGAAAAACCCAGCAAGGAAGCGCTAAAGAGGATCGGGGAGATACCAGCAGTTGAAGAATTTGTGTTTCTTAAGTTGTAGGGCGCACAATTCCGTCATTCTTGAACCCCTTTTTTTGGGTTGACTCGGGTTAACCCGGGTCAACCCATCTGACCCGTAACCCAATCATTATACCGGGTTGATCACCGGGTTGGGTTTTAAAACTATGGCAGCAACAAAGGCTACCTTAGGTAGCGTTTGGTATTGTGGTAGCGGTTGCTTTTAAAAGTATTTTTCGCTCGAAAATGCATCAAAATAATGTTTTTTCATTTTTTAAAATTCATTTTTGACATTAGCACATCAAAACAAACTAAAAACAAAAAATAATTAATTAATTTTAAGCAAAAAAAATTCAAATTTTTGTGAAACGCCATTTGGGTCACGTTCCCGAACAGAGTTAATCCAAACAAAACTGGGAAACATTAATTGACCAAAACAGCTTCTGGAAACAAACGAACAACAAGTGGTATTGACTAGAGAAAGAAACATGGGAACATAAATTTTCAAAAGTTAATGAAAAAGTGACAAACCTTGAAGCAACACGAACATTGTATTCTTTCCCAGGGTGATAAAATTCTGCAAGCCCCCAATCTATCAGACGAAGTTTCCTCTGCTCATGATCAATCATGACATTATGAGGCTTCACATCTCGATGCATGATACCTTGTGAGTGGCAATAATCCAATGCCTACAGAAAAGGATACATATACTTAAAGATTAAACAAAACAATTTCAATTCCACAATACTAACATTAAACAGCAGAATCGCAAGTTTGCACTGGATCTATCACAAATATAAATCAAACAATCGTTTCTCAAAATTAGGCTGGTATTTCCAAAACCACTCTAACTTCCAAAGGGAGTTAGCAGAAAAACACTCTTTTAGAAACAACATACACAGCCTCAGCCTTCTTCATAGTAGCAAAAAATGTCACAAAGGTGGCAAGTAAATGTCACATTCATTTTGTTCAAACAATATTTACATCAGGATTACATTTTCTACACCATCCAAAAGAATTACAATAAAGAGAGGAGATAAACTGCATTGCTGAGATAAAATGCAGTGATTACAGAAATCACCACCCCACCATTAGAGCTAGAATGATTGCAAGAGAAACATACTTGACAACAGCCAACTTCCTACCTGGCTATCTAATCTAGTACACAATGTAAAGGAACTTCAACCTTGCATCACTAAAAAGACAATAAAAAGATAATTGGAGACAAGAAGCATTAGGTAAGATACTGTTAATGCCTTTTCCATCTTTTTAAATGCATGTGTCAATGTCATTTTATGCGGTTAATGCTGATCTTGTCAGTTGGAGAGAAAGGAAAATGATGTGCTTACCTTCAGAAGCTCGTAGATGTAATACCTAATATCAAAGTCTGAAAGTGTCGGATAAAGCACTTTAAAATCAGTATTATTCACATATTCAAAAATGAGACTTGGAGTCTTTGATTGTTGATCTCTAACAATATCAAGCAACTTCACAATATTTGGTCCTCCACAGAGATTCTGCAGTATTTTAATCTCTCTCTTAATCTGCATCAAGTACGAAAAAACAAAGTCAGTCACCAAAAAAAGGCAACCTATAAAGTGTAGACTAGGCCCACAAGACAAAAAATAGTAAAACCAAAACAGAGAAGAAAAGGGTAGCTATACTGTGTACTAAATCACATGCACGAAGAAAACTTCTCTTTGAAGATTAAGCACAGGCATAAGCTATCACTCAAACATCTCAAGGTTGCTTTGGGTCATAATCCAGGGGAACCACGAAGGAACTTGAGGCTACAGTGTGGTTAGCTAACAAGGAGTGGAAAGTTCAGAAAGTGCAAAGCAATAGCTAATAAGGGATGAAAGATCAGCAAGTGTAAGTAAATAACATGATGAAACGTTGTCCACCAGACATAGAGATTTACAACATATCTATGGTAAGAATGATGGTCTGTTTTTCTCTTTGATGAACAATTAAAAAAAAAAAAAACATTTCACAATAAGACCTTCATTAAATGATTTATTAATCCACAAAACATAAGGGATAAACAAAATTATTCTAGAAGAACCGCTAAGATTACTATTCTAAAAAAGAATCGAACAACAACACATCACTTCAAACATGAAACAAGAGAGAGAGAACAAAACAAATCTACTAACTTTCTTTTTCTTCACGGGTTTGAGAATCTTAATTATGCATTTTTCATTATCCGTGCAATGCACTCCCTCGAAAACTTCACTGTATTTCCCCCTCCCAACCTTCTTTACCACCTCATAATCATCCTGCTCCCTGCATAACCAATCAACAAATACACCAATTTCAAGAATCAATCTAAGAGCGACAGGATAGGGAAAAAGACGAATATACCCCCATTGAACAGTTAGAGACTCGTAGTCCCAATAGTCTTTAGGACGGATCACATTGATATCAGCATAAACCCTAGCCTTGGAAGGAGCGCCAGGACGGCGAATCGATTTGCCAATTTTCTGAGCCAGCGTGTCCGGAGGAGGCACCAAAGACCTAAATCGGTGAGGAAGACGGTGTTGTATCTCTTGTTGTCCTTGTTTTTGGTGAGAGAAGGCAGTGGTTGAAGAAGCGAATTGACGTAAGAGAGTAGAAATGGATGATGATTGAGGAGAAGAGAAGAGAAAAGGATTATTATTATTATTATTATTATTATTATTATTGCGAATAAATAAAAGAGAAGAAAAGAGGGTTTTGTTGATATTGTTCTTCTTCTTCTGTCGTTGACGATTCAAGATTGTTGTGAGTTTTTGCTGTAGCAAAAAAGGCCTTATGGCCATCAAATCACTTCGTTTAATTAGGCAAAAATAATTATGTAAGTAATTATAAATTTATAATAATAAAAGTGTGCTGTTTTTATCTGTGTAATTAGTTAGCCGGAGAAGGAGTCGCTTTATGGCCAAATCTCATACTACTCCTCTAACTATATAAATGCTTTCAATTCAGCCCTCTAATGACCAATTTTATAAATTAAATTTTCCATTCAATCTCATACTACTCCTCTAACTATATAAATGCTTTCAATTCAGCCCTCTAATTACCAATTTTATAAATTAAATTTCTCATTCAATCTCATACTACTCCCTCTCCTTTTATTAACATAATTGGAAAATATCTTAAGCCCTACAAGTGTGAGTTATGTATTTACCCTAATTTTATATGAAAGAACCCGATTTTTACTCTCATTCCACGTGTACAAAATTGTTTCAATTATGCCTTAATTTTCTTGTCTTTATTGAAGGCGATACTTGGATATTTTGCTCCTAAGACTTGAAAAAGTTGAGTCAGTTAGAAAACATAGGCATTTGCACCACTTAATGTTGGCTAAAGGACTTGATTCAGATTGATAAGTTTGGTATTTTGTGTATGTGGCTCGGAGATTTCCTTTTCCTTTTCTTTTTCTTTTTCTTTTTTTCTTTTTTCTTTTTCCCTTTGTTCTCCATGTTGTCGATAATTTTAAAGTTGTTTAGTCATTTGAGTTGTTAAGCTTCTTGTTTTTTCCCTTCTCCAGCGAACATTAATCAATCAATTGGCATATAGATATAGGGTAGGAGTGCTTGTCTGTTTCAAGATAAAGATATGTTCTTTCGAGAGCTGTCAATAACTTGTTATCTTTTCTTCTTCTTCTTTAAGACAAAAAAAAATAAAAATCATTACAAACAAACGAGGATGTTCTTATTGGCAGAGCCGCCTCATTGTCTATTGGCACAACCTTTTCTAGTTTTTTATTCATGAAATACCTAATTTCTGTCCTTTTTTCTTCACACCCCTGTGAAGACGAGCTCTACCTCAAGCCTCCAATCTGAACTTAGAGTATATTTAAACTGTATTTTACTTCAACTATAATTTTTAAAATATTTAGTTAATTAATATTCATCATAATTAATTTTATTAGATTTACCTGCAATTTTATCTTAAAACTTTAATTATAAAAAAACTATAATTTATAATTTTTTAAATCTATTTATTAAACTATAATAGTAAAAGCTATTTGCAATGCTAAACATACTTAATTATCACACTAATAACACTCATGATCCATGGGGATCAAAGAGAGATGGTGTGAATATAAAACAAAATACTAAATCTTCAACAACAAAAAAAAACTTAAGAAATTAATAAAACTAGTTGATTGGAGGTTGTTGTTGCTAGTTTACTTTGATTCTCATATGAATCAAAGCTAAAAAAAAAAAAGTATGTGAAACCTTAATCCTATTTTTAAAAATTTTAAAATTAAAATAGCAATAACTCATAAAATATATTTTAGATTAACTTGATAGTTTTAGAATAGCAAACAAAACCTCTAAAAAATCCTTTTTAATTGTTTTCTTAATTCCCAAAAGAAACCCTATCTTTTCGTTGTAATTTTTTTTATATAGTTTAGCATAAGTTACTGTTGGTTTAAGGTTAAAAAAATGCCTTAGATGTATGTTCACCATTAAAATGAAACCTTCATTGAACTTGTTGGTTCTTTGAGAAAAGGCTTAACTTTAACTTAAAAGCGCAAAAACTGAAATTTTGATTCTTTGACGGAATATGTTCGCTTATTAGACTCGTTATTCTTCACCAAGCAAGTGTTCAATGTTTACCTAACAGGTTTAAGGTTTAAGTCAATTGTTTTAGGACTATCTGCCGATGAAAACAGTATTTTATCCAACTAGTGCGTTTGTTTTGAAGCTGTTTTTGTATTTTGGGTGCAAAAAACACAGAAAAGTATTTGATAACTGTAAAAATTATATTTTATATTGTAGGGTCTATTAAAAAATTGAATTTGAAACGCAGTTTTTGTGAAGCAGTTTTTACATGTTTTTTTAACTGCGTTTTGTAAAACACTGTTTATTTTTACGTTTCAAAAGCGCTTTTGAAAAAAATTAATATTTTTTTTATTTTTTTCTATACTTCAAATTAAAATTTTTTGGTGTTTTAGATCATTTTAATGTGCTGATATCAAAAATAATTTTTTAAAAATAAAAATACATTATTTTAATGCATTTCAAGTAAAAAGCACTTTGAAAAGTAACCACAACCACACAACTACCAAATATTTTATACATGTTTTTTGTTGCACATAAACATCAACCATAATTTTCACCAAACATGTATCTAAATCCAACTCACAATGACTATACATTTTTTTTAAATTTACTTTTTTTAAATTACAACCATAAAGTTACCTCAAAAACAAATATGGAGGAGGAATATACAACCTATTAAGAAAAAAACTAAATGAAAAGGTGGTGTTTAACGATGTAAAATAGTGTAGTAGACTCATTTATACTATGAATTAGAATAGTAAAATGATAATTTTATTATTTAAAAAAAAAACAAAACCTTTTGGCCTGGTTATTTTTTGTATAGTAAAAATAACTAAATTATTCTCGAAAAAAATAATAATAAGTTTTTTGATTTTTTAATTCTTAAAGCATAATAAAATGGTTAAATTACCTTTAAACTTAAAAACTCTTTAGGTGGTGACCTCAAGCTTTTTTATATTTTCATCTTAATTTTTTTTATTATAATCAAGTAGGTCAGGGGAAAATCATTATTTAAATAGATATAAAATCTTATTTAAAAATAAAAAAGTGGTTGGCGCGTGAAATGCATACACAAGCATGTTGGGATTTTCTATGCCATTAAGGGGTGTTTAGGAGTGTAGTAGCGGTTGCTTTTCAAAGTGCTTTTCGCTCGAAAATGTATCAAAATAATGTTTTTTAATCATTTTTGACATCAGCACATCAAAATGATTTGAAAACACTAAAAAAATATTAATTTGAAGCAAAGAAAAAAATAAATAAAAAATAAATTTTTTTTAAATGTTCTTTTGAAACGCAAAAATAAACAGGCTCAGGCGGCGCGTGAGGGGTCATTTGGTTGCTAAACGGTGGCTTCCAGGATTATGTACGAATGGCCCTCCAATTTCTCATAATAACCCTTCCGTTTTTTTTTTTTCCAGATTTGGTCCTTGTTTTTTTGATTAATAATTATTTTATTTGAAATTATTTATAAAATTAGAATATATTTTCAATTTCATCATTTTTCAAATTTTTTTCATCTGTTAGATTTAGCTCTTATATTCTTTTGATTGCTATTTATTTTATTTGAGATAATTTTTAAAATTGAATTTGTTTTATAATTTCATCCTCTGATTTTTTCTATCAGATTGATCATCATTCTTTTGCTATTTTTTTCTTTTGCAAATTTTCAAAATTGATATATTTTTTTCAATTCATAATTCAAACGTTAGATTAATTGAGAGTTGAGCTTCTTGGTTGAAACCTGAGTCAGGAATTTCACGGGTTGCGGGTTTGAAAAATTAACCTAGGTTTAGGAGATTTATTTGGGTCTGTTCTTTTTTTTATTCTCATGTTTTTTTTTAGTTTCACTATTCAATATTTATTTTTTTCTTAAATTTCATGCAATTTTATAACTCTTCAATTTAGTTTAGATTTAATCTAACCCTAGATCCAAAAGCGCTTTTGAAAAAAATTAATATTTTTTTTTATTTTTTTCTATACTTCAAATTAAAATTTTTGGTGTTTTAGATCATTTTAATGTGCTGATATCAAAAATAATTTTTTAAAAATAAAATACATTATTTTAATGCATTTTCAAGTAAAAAGCACTTTGAAAAGTAACCACAACCACACAACTACCAAATATTTTATACATGTTTTTTGTTGCACATAAACATCAACCATAATTTTCACCAAACATGTATCTAAATCCAACTAATCACATATGACTACATTTTTTTTAAATTTACTTTTTTTAAATTACAACCATAAAAGTTACCTCAAAAACAAATATGGAGGAGGAATATACAACCTATTAAGAAAAAAACTAAAATGAAAAGGTGGTGTTTAACGATGTAAAATAGTGTAGTAGACTCATTTATACTATGAATTAGAATAGTAAAATGATAATTTTATTATTTAAAAAAAAAACAAAACCTTTTGGCCTGGTTATTTTTTTGTATAGTAAAATAACTAAATTATTCTCGAAAAAATAATAATAAACTAAGTTTTTTTGATTTTTTAATTCTTAAAGCATAATAAAATGGTTAAATTACCTTTAAACTTAAAAACTCTTTAGGTGGTGACCTCAAGCTTTTTTATATTTTCATCTTAATTTTTTTTTATTATAATCAAGTAGGTCAGGGGAAAATCATTATTTAAATAGATATAATCTTATTTAAAAATAAAAAGTGGTTGGCGAAATGCATACACAAGCATTGGGATTTTCTATGCCATTAAGGGGTGTTTAGGATGTAGTAGCGGTTGCTTTTCAAAGTGCTTTTCGCTCGAAATGTATCAAATAATTTTTTAATCATTTTTGACATCAGCACATCAAAATGATTTGAAAACACTAAAAAAATTAATTTGAAGCAAAGAAAAAAATAAATAAAAAATAAATTTTTTAAATGTTCTTTTGAAACGCAAAAATAAACAGGCTCAGGCGGCGCGTGAGGGGTCATTTGGTTGCTAAACGGTGGCTTCCAGGATTATGTACGAATGGCCCTCCAATTCTCATAAACCCTTCCGTTTTTTTTTTTTCCAGATTTGGTCCTTGTTTTTTTGATTAATAATTATTTTATTTGAAATTATTTATAAAATTAGAATATATTTTCAATTTCATCATTTTTCAAATTTTTTTCATCTGTTAGATTTAGCTCTTATTATTCTTTTGATTGCTATTTATTTTATTGAGATAATTTTTAAAATTGAATTTGTTTATAATTTCATCCTCTGATTTTTTCTATCAGATTTGATCATCATTCTTTTGCTATTTTTTTCTTTTGCAAATTTTCAAAATTGATATTTTTTTTCAATTTCATAATTCAACGTTAGATTAATTGAGAGTTGAGCTTCTTGGTTGAACCTGAGTCAGGAATTTCACGGGTTGCGGGTTTGAAAAATTAACCTAGGTTTAGGAGATTTATTTGGGTCTGTTCTTTTTTTTATTCTCATGTTTTTTTTTTAGTTTCACTATTCAATATTTATTTTTTTCTTAAATTTCATGCAATTTTATAACTCTTCAATTTAGTTTTAGATTTAATCTAACCCTAGATCAATTAGGACCCAATCTAGGGCTAATCAGGAAGAGAATAAGAAAGGGAAAAAAAACACAAATTGTTCTATCAGGTTAACTCATTATGTCTATTACCTGGGTCATACATTTTGCGTATTAACTTGGGTTAGTATAATGTATCTCCATCCTTTCATTCTATTTTCTATTTTTTTTTATGATTTAATCATTTGATAATTTGATAATTCATATTTAAGATGGGGCTAGGTAAAGGTTAAGATGAAAAATACGTGGAATTTTGTTTTCTAACTAGATCGCACCATTTAAATTAAATGAGATGACAAGTTTGATTTTGACATGCTAGGTTGAACAAGCCACAATTTTTTTTTTTGTATTTATTAATATATATAATGATCAATTAATTTGATACACTAGTCAAATCTTTCATCATCATTTTAAATATTTTATCACATTGAAAAAAAAACATAACAATGCTCACACATTTCTTTTTTTATTCAATAATTGACTATTGAATCGGCTCGTACGTTTCCAAATGTCAAAGTGCTCACTGAAAATCCAAATAATAAAAGCCCTTCTTCTACTATTAAGTACTTTCTAGAGCATGATGTTACCATTAATGGTATGTAAGGCAACAATACACCTAAGATTGTGTTAAAGTGGAAAAAACTTTGAGAGAGAGAAGTCTAAAGAGAGATATTATTTTATAAGACTCAAGGTCTTGTATTATATCTCTTTCATACTAATTTAGGTTAATTCAAGGTGAATTTTTTTTTTAATTTTAATTTTTTATATTTAATTGGCTGAAAATTATACTATATTATTTTTTTGCTCTTGAAAAAAAAGTTTATTTTCTAAGTTATTGTGATCGTTTTTTGTTTTACTATTCTTATTTTTTTTTGTTATCTAATTAAAAATTAACTTATTTGACCATTCAAGATTATAAAATGGGATGTAGAGTTTTTTTCTTTCTTTAAAATGCGGCTACAATATCTAAATATTATTTTTTATGAAAAAAAATATAGACCTCTGAATAGGTTCCATCTATTATATAATTATTTTATTATAGTTTTTGGCATGTTATTTAAATTTGAACTGTATTTGGAAAGTATCTTCTACTCCTTTAATTTTTTACAGAAAAAATGATTTTATAGACTAATTTTTCAAAGAGGAGTAAAAAATTATGGATTCGACCATCAAATGAGGTTTAATAAAGATACTGTTTGGGAGTGTAGTTGGATCATATTTTATTAAAATTTTGAGTTTTATTTTATAGTTTCAAATTAATATTTTTAGTTTTTTTGATTGTTTTGTTGTGAAGACGTCAAAAACAAAAAAAAAATATGTAAAAATATTATTTTAATGTATTTTTATATGAAAAGCACTTTAAAAACACCTTATATTTAATCCCAAACTCTACTGAAATGTATTTGATATTGTTGTGTATGATAGTTTTAAAAGTATTTTTAATTAAAAATAATTAAAAATAATATTTTTTATATCAAATAATATAAAAACATCTAAAAATTAATTTAATATTTTTTAAATAAAACATAATTTAAAAAACAGAAACTACGAAGAACCTGGAAGAAAGTGGAACTGGTCCACGCTATGGTCTCCAAGCTTCACGTGAAAACCGAAACACGGATGACGAGGGAAAAATTAATGGTCTAAACGCAATCCACAGACAGAGGAGAGGACCACAGTCCAAACCACGAAGGTGGAAAGCGACCATCCGTGGAAATAGTTAAGAACATGCACTTGTATTTGGTTCACATGCAAACATAATCTAATTATAATTATAATTATAATTACAATTTTAATTATGAAGTATTATAGTATTTTGTGTCTGACAGTAAAGATATTTTTAATATAATTTACATTTTAATTGATATTGAATTTTTTATTGTATTGTTTCTAAAAACGATCGTAAAATTTAATAAATTATATCCTGTATTCCAGACGGAAGATTTAGACTTTAAAAAAGAAGCAGCAAACCTTTGACAACCGGAACACTTCCTTTGGGTTATTTTATAGTATCTACCTACTAGGGTTGGTAGAATTCAAAAACTGTCTGCTACTGTCAAACGCAGCAGCAGCAGCAGCAGCCGGTGCAGTGCATTCGGGACAGCTATGGACCAGGTCAAAGCAACCGCTGCCTTCGTCGCCAACCGCTCCTCTCACGTTGTTGTCGACTCTGCAGGTCCGCCCTTAACGATGTCACATTTTCTTTTTCTTTCTTTTTTTTATTATAAAAGAAAATAAAAGAATTGATGAATGTTTGTGGAGTGGCATGCAGGGTTAGAGAAAGTAGTGGAGAATATTCAAGATAAGATTCCGAAAATAGAGTGGGATTTTGAAGGGATTCATTATTTTGACAACGGACCTCTCACCGTTCAGTACCTCTTTGTTTTGGACACGCTCAATTTTTGCTTTTGGCCTGGTATTTCTTTCTTCTTTGCTTGGGAACCCTGTAAATTTGTTACTTCATTGCTCTGCATGTCTGTATTTTGGCTTTTGTTACTTCATTGTTCAGGAGATTGATTGGTTCCTATGGTAAAAACATTGCTTCAAGATGCTTAATTGTCCTTTTAATTGATGGAAAGGCAAGGCAGCCAGCGAATTCAAAATTTTTTTTCTATCTTTATTCTTTAGTTTTAACTTAAAATGTTATTAAAGATTTTCGCTTTTTAAAATTATCCATTGTAGCCAACTTATTTGAATGTCATCTAGAATCCCCTGGACAGTTTTTTTTTTTTTTTTGTGAGATATTTGATACAAAGTTTGTGTGGTTTGCTTGGCTAATCTTTCTCTTCTTTCGATTTGATCATATGTTTTGTGATTTTTTTATAGACAAGAACTTAAATTATGATGATTTGGCTTCGGGGTTAAAGGAGGCTTTGGAAAATGACAAATCTGTATTTGATGCTGATCATCTGCAAAAAATCACCGGTAATTACACTTCTTTTGAAATGTTGGATTGAATCATTTTATATATACACTGCTGTTTAAATGATTGCAAGCACATAGTGCTACATTTACACTTATGTATATATAACGAGCTACTTCTCAGATTTCAAAAATTATTTGGATTGAAGCAAAAAGAAAAAAGGGATTGAGACTTCCATAAAAAGATTGGAGGAAGTATTGAAGACTCACAAGCAAATTGAATTTCACCGGTGCCTTTAACTTGTTGATTGTCTCTCTATTCATGGCAGCCTAAATTCTTAGTGTAGAAGTTGCTATTCAAGGGTATTAAAGCTGAATATATGATGCATATAGTTTTAACATTCTAAATGTGGTATTTGTCTTCGGCATTGCATGAAATTTAAATTCAGTTGAGCAACAAGCACTATACTGGAACTAGGGTTTAATCTGATGTCCACATGAAGGAATCGACCTTTCAACACTCATTCCTGTTCCTTCTCAAAGTGCCCTGAAAGTATTTAATTCTAATTTCTAGATGAGGGAATTAATTTTTAAGTTTTAATCATTGACCTTTTCTATTTCCCTTTTTTTCTTTTTTAAAATTTAATGTTTCTTGAAACGCATTTCTGGATACAATGTCTACACTTTTTGCAGTATAGGGTATAAGTTTTTTTGATAAATATTGAAAGACCACAATTCTTGTTGCCAGGTCTTCAATTACGCAACTTGTTAAAGTGGCCCCGACCACTTCCTCTGGAGGACGAACGAGTTCGTCTGCTGCATGAGGTTACCTTTTCACTTAGAATTATTTGCCAATTAACATTGTTTCCGTTTTAATATTTTTGAGGATTATTATGCAAATATCTTAGTCTTTGAGTTGATTGGTATCAATCTGCATCTAATTTCATTCAATTTCTTAGTCTTGTGATCTAATAAGTCGTTTGATATCATTTGACTTGATATAGGTTGGTTTTGAGCTGGAAAGAAGTTTTGGGGGTAAAGCATCGAATCTAGTGGAGTCCTGTGGGAGATCAGCTGCAAAGCTTGTTGCCACTATAGCCAGTCACTTTCCTGGTAATTTTTTACAGTTTTTCATCAACTCCAATTCAATAGATATGTATCTTGACATGGTTGTATGTGAAGATACTACAGTTAACTTGCAAGGATGCTTAAACCATGATTGTACACAATTGGGATGTTTCAGGCTTTCGAGACCACTCTGTTTACAAAGGCCACCAGATATTCTTGTATAAAAGAGCTCAGATATTTGCTGCTGATCTATATGGTGCTTTCAAAGGCCAAGGATATGGAGAATTCGATGACATTAGCTCCATCACTATATTTGCAGACTATATTGTCCCAGCTATGCTGCGGAAGCTTGGTGTGCTAAAATATAGTTCAACCCTTGCCAGCATAATTGAGTCTAATAAAGAAATAGTTTCAGGAAGTGAGGAGGAAGTTGAATTACGAGCCTGTTCCATATATGCTGTGGAGAAAATGAGGGACCTGATTAGTGTAAAATTAGGAAAACAGGTATGGTGGAACTGACAGCTTTTTTTTTTTTTAAAAAAAATATTTTTCTGTCTGCATACTGTAGAGTTTTTATATTGGTTACACATAAATGGAGAATGATTGCTCTACTTCCTGCTGGAATTTGAACTTGTGATCTCTTGGGGAAGAAATCTGACTGTGATGCCATATTTTGTAAATGTATATATTGACCAATGTAATTTCTATAAATATTTTAAATTTATGTAACTCTTCTGGCAACAATCTTCATATAATCACTTTTGACTACACCATCATGATAGGCATTTTCTTTTAAAATACAGAGGAGAAGAATGGCAGCACCCATTTATTGGTATTTGGAAAAAAAATCCTGCACATTAGTGATGGTTTATCAAATATTCTCAATCTGCTTTCCTAACAATTTCATCTTGGGTGTCAGAATCTCGTGACGTTATCATATTTGATAGTTAATCCAAGCAAATTTTGAAAAATAAATAAATTTATACTTCAAGTTTACTGCTTCTGCCATTATATATATATATATATATATATATATATATATATATATATATATATATATATATATATATATATATATTCAGAGATGATGCTTCTGTAGATCTAACCCTTTTAATTATCAGTCATTTTTTTCTGATCAGTAAACATACGAAGTTTTTGTTTTCTTCTGTCAAGAGAAAAAACTGGCTTTTTTGCTAAAATAAATCCTCTTTCTTTTGCTGATTCTCAATTTTCTGCTGTTTGAATTCTATTTGTTCTAACAGTGAAGACTCCTTTTTTTCAGGTGCTGAGTGTGGAGTTGGACCTATGGCTCTGGGCTTACGGTGTTCAAAATCCATCTCTTCCATACCATCGGACACTCTCGATATATTATTGAACAGATGCTACGCTAGAGGAGCTTTAATAATTCTGTGGGAGGAGGATACATTTTACCTGTTAAAGTTTTGAGGTTATTCTTATAAACATACAAGAACTAATCCATACATCCTTCGCTCTCCTTTGTGAAGGGCTAAACCTGTTTTTGAAGACAAACAACTCTGTTTCAGTCATTTGACGTTCGTACTCCAAGAAATGTTATCTCTTGCGTGGGCATTATTCTTATTGCCGTTTATGTGAACACATGAAATTTCTTGAACTGTGGGAAATTTTCGTCAGTTATTGAACTATATTTTATACATGGGAGATTGTGTTCCTCTGCCTACAAGTTCTGGTGGAACCTTTGCCCTTGCAAAATTGAAGGGCTGGTTGCTGCAATTGTGCTTTCTAATGAGTTTATAAAGCAACTAATGTTCTTTCTAGTTGATGTTCGAGATAGTTTCTTTCTAGTTGATGTTTGAGATAATCGAATAAATTATATTTTTGTTTGACTCTAAAATTCAGTGCGATATATATACGTTGTGACAGTCTGTTATTGTTCAGCATGCTTGTAGTGGCATGTTTACTAAAACATAAGATTTAATACAAAAGGTTCAAAGGAGCTAACATCCCCTTGTTACTTTATTTTTAAATATTTTAAAAAGTCTTAAATTTATTTTTTTTCACTTTTTTATATATATCAAGTTATCAACACATTATCCTTTCACTTGATCGAATATCCTGCACAGTGCACTCATCCAACACCATTTCAAAACCCAGGAGATCAATCACAAAGGACGCAAAGTCATGACATTTTCCTGTCTTCAAATCTTCGCTGCTGATAACTACTATTCCTTGCTTTTCCATTATGAGGATTCTTGTTTGCTGTGAAGATATACAAAGGTTCATGCAGGTTACAAGTAAACTCTTATATGCTGTGATTGTTTGAATAGGTGAGCAATCCAGTCAACTGGGGTTCGCATCAGTAGAGTGTCTGGGATTACGGTAAGGAATAGCATAGCTCTTCAGTTCAATTCTCCCTTGGGTACCAGATAATAGAACTTCATACATTCTATTTGAGAATGTATGTTAATCTGGAGATAGGATGTGAATTAACTACCTGATCACAGATAGCTGTTAATTGGGACTGCAAAGGTCGCACCAGCATTAGGAGAATCGACTATTCCAGAAATCCTTCCTACACATGGACAGCATGATAGCAAAAGATACATCTGTGAGAAACACCATTGTATTCTCTATATCAGTTATCAAATAAACTTTATCCCTTTGTTGATGGTATTTGAGGCGAATAGGCATATATTCCTTCAAAATTAGACCAAATAGCTTTGGTTGCACAAGGAAAATGGCCGGTCAAGGAACCACCTCCATTTTCTGTGTCAAATGATATGCTGCAAAACCCCATTCATCTCGAGGGAGAGGACCCAAGTTGCATATTTCAACAGCAAGAAGATCACCTGGCTTTGCTGGGTTCTCATCCTTGTCCAAAACTCTGATTGGGAAACTGAGATAATGAACCTAACCAGTTTCCAAAGAAACCATGGTTAACAATCATTCAAATAGATCTAGTTCACATAGTGATTTGATTAAAATAATTTTGTAGGTTCTTCTGATGAAGTTAATTATTAGCAGTTCCTAAACTTCTACGCATGTTTCGCTACCAGGTACTACTTTGTTCTCCTACTTCCTCGTATATTTTTTTGCATGTCTGCATGAGAAATTAGTTTGTGTTGAACATATACCTGCAATCTACCAGTTCGGAAGGGTTTTGTTTTCAACAAACTGAAAAATAATATTCGTACTTACAGTTGATAGGTCAACGGTTTTTACATCAACTGCAGAATCATCATCCTCGATCGATCATACCTCCGGTCCAGTCTACCATCTCTACTGGAAAGACCTCTCCAGCTTTAACCTCTGCAACCGGTGGTATTTCGGGACCAACGGTTGTGGATAGGGAGTTTTTGCTCCCAAGGCTGCTTCTTCAAGTCTGTTGGCAGTACTAGTCTTGCGGTTGAAGGAGCCATAATTAATACACCAGTGGAGATGCAGAGAGCTTGAGAATGTGATCTTTTGTCGTAAAATTATTAGGTTAACCAAACAACATCGTTGGAAGAGGAGTTAACTTGTATAATTAGTAGGAGTACATGATTTGTATAATTAGTAGGAGTACATGATTCAGGTTCTGTATCTGCAAAATGATTTAAGATAAGAAAACTAGCAGAAGATAATGATCATGGTAATAAATTTTGAATTTGAAGACCCAGTTGTACCTTTGTTGTCTTGGATTTCTGACTCCTCCTACTACTACTTTTGAAGTTCGGACTTAGGCTTTATATATCTGCATCATCGTTTGCTCTTAGATTTTTTTTTTTTAATGAAATGCCTTTCAAGCAATTCCTAGACAGAAACCACGAAATGATATGGTTACATGTAGAGTAGAGAAATTGAAAACTACGGAAATAGTAAGAAGGTAGCTACAACTCACGGTAGAGGGATCAGCGTTCTTGATGTCCTCTGTGGCGTATTCCATCGTGATTCCATCTCCACTGAAATCCACCATCTCAACCCCGGAAAGCTCTCCCACTGTTACCTATATGCGACTACTGGTATGTCTGGGTGCCACCGGTTGTGAAGTGGAAGTTTCTGCTCCCATGGCTTCTTTTTGACATCTATGGGAACGATCAATCGTGCAGCATATTTTGCCATGGCTCTCTGCCCAAACTTTCGATCTTAATGTAATTAAAAGGAAGAAAATGTTTCATTGGGGTTGTTCAAAGTACTGCTGCTGCGATTCATTCAGTTAAAGCTTGACAGCCACCATAGAGTTTCATTTCTCTGTCCTCTATATTTAGTGGATGGACGGACACTTGGAGAATCGATTGAACTAGCACACATAAATTATGGATGCCAAACAATATCGAAGGCTACATTGTCTCTGAAACATTTTTAGAGAAACTGTCTATAAAGCCTGTGTTTTTTTTTTTTGTTTTTTTTAACCATTTTGGTTGGCGGTAACAAAAGTTAGCCACTGATTAAAGGAATAATGCGTCTACTTGTTGAGCTTTTTCCTTTTAACTCTTTATAATGGATCGTCTATGTTGATTTGCGCGGCATCTTGATATGATTCAACATGTGCTTCGTCCTTTACAACTTGTACTAAAAGATGCCATGCAGTGATTGGAAAGCTGGGCGGTTCATGATTATATGCTTTGAATTTAAAAGAACCACTATCATTTAGCGATGGAAAGTAGGCTTAAATCTAATCCAAATTGCCTTCACTGACGAGCCCACAAATCAGAATCTTAGAGATATTGCCTGTATTTCATCATGATTTTAGGTTTTGTTTGTTCTTATACAGGCATGTTGCTCTCTTTAGCTTTTTCTCAGTGGCAATGCATGGTCCCCCAGCATCGCAGTTCTTAGGGGCTTATGATATGTTGTTGTACAGTGGCAAATGGTCCCAGAATCCCTATTTTGAGTTTTAATATCCTTTCTTCGGCTTGAAATTTATGGCTATCGTTTCTGGTTACCATGATGAAGAAGAAAAGGATAATAATTGAAATTCCAGACTTGAAACTTTCTGGGATCATGTAATACCAATTTGAACCCCAGATTATACACCGGTGTCTATCGATAGATACAAAAACTTCGACAGCTGGAGGGAAAATGGCCCTTGGTAACCAACGGGTCACGTATTTTTGAAAAAGTATGTTGATATATTTACATAAAACTATATAAAAACATTTAAAAAACAATTTCAAACACCCTGAAGTCTCATTAGCAGACGTCGGGAATGTCAATTGGTGAGGAATTTCTTTTTCTATCCGCTGCTGTGCTGGTTTTTTTGGTTTTATCGGCAAAGTCTATGTGAACCCTTGCAAGTGGGAAGGTGGCATGCATGCCTGACACTGAGGATAAGAACGCCACGTTCGCGGAGACCATGACATCTCCAAGCCAAAAGGTCTTCTTCTCCAAGCCACGCGCCACCTTTTGGATTTTCCATCAACACTCTCAATCTGACGTGCCAAATTCTGAAATCTATCCGATATATTGCTAATGAAGACAACTCCCTTGTCACATCCTTAACCACATGCTCAAGCACATGCACCCACTATCACGTATTAATAATTCATTCTAGCTAACCCGCGGCGACGATTTTTTTTTTTCAGAAAAAAATAAAATAAATATATAGACTTTCTCAGTGTGCTTTTAATTTAAAAATATCAAGGGTAAATAATATGTGTGTATATATATATATAATTAAATAAATTGAGATTAATTTGTGTCAATAAATATAAAAAACATTAACGATAAACAAATATTAAATTAAACAATTTAAGAGATTGAAGTAGTTTAAAATATTCGATCTCGCAATTCGAGTCATTTACCCGATTGTGTTTAATAATTTTTTTTATTAGAATTAATTTTTTAATTTAATCAAATGATAATAGAAACATGAAATTGATTGAATAAAATTAAAAAAAATATTATATAAGATTGTACATATTATTAAAAAAAATGCTATCTTTTTTGTGAAAACCAGTAAAAACCAAATAATATTTAATCAAAAAATAAACTGAAAAGTTGAGAGATATATGTGGATGTAGATATTTGATCTTGAAATATGGGCCATAGACTCATTTGTATTTAATAACAATGTTTATTGGAACCAATATTTTATTTAATAAAATAATAATAAAAACAAATAAGAAAACATTTTAATAGAATTAAAGAGAAAAAAAAATTAAGTAAAGCTGCATAAAAAGAATGCCTCCTAAAATTAGAAAAAAAATCTTTGAAAGCGTATTATTAAATTAAGTAAAAATCAAATTATATTTTATTAAAAACATCATAAAAATTTGAAAAAACTAAAAAAGCAGTCAATAAAATTTTTAATTAAAACCCAACACCAAAGGATAAAAATAAAAGGGAAAAAAAAATTGACACAAAAAAATAGGCCTAAAGATGTGGGCCTTTTAGCCTAGGCTCGTGCGCCTCGACTGAGTTATTTTATTTTTCAAGGGGCAAATGACCTATCATTTTTCCCTTATTGTTTTTATAAAAAAAAAATAGGTGGTGCGTTACCTACTTTCCTAATTTTAGATGACTAGAATGTCATTAAAAAATTCAAGCCAATGGTTTGTTTTTGCTAAAAAAACTTAATTTTCAACTAGTTTTTTTATCTGAAATACCTAGAAAATAATATATTTTGACAAACTTATCAACATACTTATAAACAAAATAACAACCCAAAAATCCAAGATCAACCTAAAATAAAAACAAAACTTTCCAAACTTAGATTTACCATTTTAGACGATGGAAAGGACAAAGAATACAAATGTGAGACTCCCCATAACGAATTTGATACTAAGATCGACCTTTTCATAATCTAAATTGGTGTCAACTAATACTTTCTCTCTCTACCACATAATCCAGTGACTCTTTTTTTTTTTCCTCATCTCTTAAATCAAGGACTAAAAAAATAAAGAAAATAAAGTTCTGGATCAAAATTAAAATTCCAAAAACCAAAATGGTCAAAACAATAAAAATAGAAAGTATAATGACCAAAATGAACTTTTCACACAAACTTTGAAGGTGCCACCAAGTTTTCCACTCCTTTATACTTGGATCCTCCGTATATTAATCTTATCCTTGTTAAACAAATTAGAGCCAATTGGCCATTAATTTAACCACAAAAGGATTGAATCGAGGAGAAAAAAAACTTTGATGACCAAATTGAAAAAAAATCCACTGTAACAATCCACAATGAATTGTGAAAGAGTGAACAGTGGCATAGAAAACAATATTTTCCCCATACATTTTAGCGATTCTTATTGTATCATGTAGGTGAATTTTATAAATTAGAATTTTCTCCATGATAAGTGAATGGCCATCCGCTTTGGCTGGGAGGAATACTCTTCCCACATCGGTCCTCCTCATGCTTAGGCTCCTCATGCTTAGGCGTGAAATGATCTTAGGAAAAGATGATGCTTAAATAATGCATTTTGTATCTTTAGATATAAAATTTCTTTTATATCAATGTGGAGTGTTCCTTTGTGCTCATGTGAGAGTACCTAGATAAGGTAAAACTTGTTTGTATTTGAGCAAAGTGATCTTATGATTGGCAATCAAGCCTTAAAGGTGTTTTTTTATACATATGTAAAGGTGATGACTTGTATCTAAACAAGGTAATCCCTTGTACTAGGAGGGACATTGCTTTTATACCCGGCTAAGGTAAAGAAAAACGTATTTGAAACATAATTTTTTGAAATAGAAGAGTTAGAATATGCAACAAAGTTCCTTGAAAAACCAAAGCTTATAAGATGGGGAAAAAAGGGTGAATTAGGGGTTCTAAAACTAATCCTAATAACTCAGTTTTAGGTCCAACAATCATAAGAACATAATAACACCCACTACATAAGTCTTTGGTCACAAAGTTCCGACTCACATACGCTTATGGAAGCAACTTATTCAATCACACAACTAACATGACAATCATGATAAAATAAGTGTAAAAAATAAAGAGATAGGAAAGATAGATGCACACGAATTTTATAGTGGTTAGAAACTAACTACCTACTCCAATCCCTAAGTGGTAAGCTTGAGCTTCTACTAATGCATACCCTATATACATAAAGATCCAGAAAACCACAGTCATATCGACCATTCCCAATAAAGCTAAATTCAAACTTGTAATTGACTTTGACACAACGATAACTTGTATCGAGGCACCATGATTATAGAAACCAAACCTATACCCAACACCTATACAAAGATGTGAACAAGTAGTATGAAAGACACTATGAAACTTGGTTAATCTTCGATAAATCAGAGTAGTTCAATGAAGAACCAAAATTATAGAATTTTCTCTCACATCATAATATATTATTTTGAAATCAAAGTCCATATATATATAAAAAATCTAAATACAAGCTAAATAACCTTATTTATAATAGGTAAAAAAAAAAATTTCCTAAACAAGTCTATAAAAAATAATAAAAGAGTTCTAAATAAAATAGAAAAAAGAATCCTAAATCAACTAGGAAACTAATGCAAATCTCGCACAATAGCTTCAACCTAATATAAAACGACCTATGAAAACATTTGGTAAAATTTTAGCTCGATCAAATAGTTGGATAAAAATTATGCTTATTAGCGTAAAACTATGCATTAAAAAAAAAATCCCAAAACCACCTTTAATGTCCTTGAATGATAAGGAAACATTTCTCAATAAGCTTGATTACAAAATAATTAGGCCCATGTTGTAGATAGATTAGGCCCCTCTTGCACATACATTAAGTTGATTAAGGCCTCATCATCACTTGTTGTAGCCTTTTTGAAATTCACTTTGTTCCAAATACTTTGAATAGGCCATTTGAATGCATCATTGAGTTTCTTTGCCCTTGATTATGTAATTGGTCCAGTTATCACTTCTAATGGATCCCTTGGAATCTCCTATCTCCTTAAAAGAACTCTATCTCGAATCTTTACCTATATCGAACAAAAAGAGATCAAAAACATTAAAAGCAGCATTAATACCATACTCACTTAGTAAATCCACTTTGTAGCCATTGTTATTAATTCTTTCAAGGATTTGAATGAACCATCTTCTCTTGACATCAACTGAGATATCCTACATTTAGAAAACCTCTCCTTACATATATGCACTTAAAACCAATCACCAAGTTCAAAGATAACTCTTTTTATGCTCTTATTAGCTTTGAATGAATATTGCCAATTCGTTTTCTATATTTTTCATCATACACTCTCATGAAGAGCATTCACTACCTATTCTTTTCTATTGCCATCAAGACCAACTCTTTTATCAACAAGTAAAGGAATTAAATATAAAGGAATTAAAGGATTAAAGCTATAAACAATTTCAAAAGGTGAATAATCAGTAGTAGAATGCACACTTCTATTATATGCAAATTCAACAAACAACAAGCAATCTTCCAAATTATTCAAATTCTTTTGAGTGATAGTTCTTAACAATATAGTTAAAAGTCCTATTAACTACTTCAGTTTGACCATCTGTTTGTGGATGACAAGTAGTAGAAAATAACAATTTTGTTCCTAACTTACCCCATAAAACCTTTTAAAAGTAGCTAATAAATTTAATATCACTATTAAAAACAATGCTTATATGAACGAACCCCTATGAAGCTGAACTATTTCTCTAAAGAATAAGTCCTTTATGTTAGTTATATCATCGATTTTATGATAAGATATAAATATTTCATATTAAAAAACTATCTACAACCATAAAAATAGAACCCCTATTCTTTTTTTACCTAGGCAAACCTACAAAAATCCATAAATATATCAATATAAGGTTCCTTAAGTACTAGTAAAGGACTATACAAGCTATCGTAACCCATTCCTGAGTTCTTCCCCTAAATTTACATTTTCCTTTTAAAATAAAAATAAAAAACAAAAGCAATAATAACAAGAAGATTGACAACTTGGCAAAAACAGGACGAGGAAGGTTTCAGATATATAGAAAGATCAAGCTACAATTTTGGATGGAATTATGAGCCTAATCATACCCCATTGTATCCAAGATTAAAGAGACAATGCATATTCAGGGTCAAATTAAATGATTATTGGATGGATTTGCATAAAAATTAAGTTTGGAGACTTACTTAGATTTTTAATAGGCCAATTTGATTTAATCACTGTTGCAATGTCGCGGTCGCACAAATTAATTACCCTAGCTTAAAACACAACAAACAAGATAATATATAGCAAGCAAGGGGTCGATCTCACGAGTAAGGTTCAAGTCAGATTTTTATGCTAGATGATATGCAATTTGGGGGGATTTGGACGTTATCTAGGCTAAAGCAAAAGAAAACAGAAAACTATCAAGAAAAATTAAATAAAATTAGAAAATTATCAAGAGAACAAACCTTGGTCACAAGTAAACATCCACCTACAGAAATCAGAACTGATCATGGAAACAAGACATCAATTTATATTCTGAATATTTATCTCTTCTTAACATTGGTTACTTAACGGATCCATCGTATAACTAACCCTAACCATCAAACAACCACAGTGTCTACACTAGTAATTTAATTCAATGGCAGCCTTAAGAACTAGATAAGTTGATTAATCAAGAAAACATAATTTTCCGCAGTCTATGTTTGATTTGATTGAATGTTCTCCCTAAGATTAATAACGTAGATTCACCATAATTATTAAACCCAGTTGCTTCACAAGTTCATATACCACAACTTCGGTTTTGATATCAAACTTAGTAATAGATTGTCTACAATAATAACTTAGAGTCCGCTCTAGCAATTAAAATAAACAATCATATAAAAAAAAGCATAGGAGAACAAACATATTCATCATATAAACTGAAAAGAAAAGGTAAAATAAATCTCACAGTTCTTGAAATCCGAAGGTTTTCGTGTCCTTGCAACCAAGAAAAAAAGTTTAGCCTTGCATGTTTGTTGAACAACTAACGAAAAAGAAGGAGGAATGCATGATTTCAGGTTTCTTAGAGGAAGGGGGTGTTTTTTCTCTTCTTGGATGGCTGCCCCCCTTCTCTTCTCTCATTCTTTTTATATCATAGGAAACCCTAGTCTCTATTTTACAAAATAGTCCTCCCTTAAGTAGACAATTTACATTTAAGCACTTCAATAACTATTTTCCTAAAAAAGGAGAAATAGCCTTGCATGAAATCTTCAAGCTTTGACTTAGAGGAGCTAAATTGCTGAAATAAAAACTTGGATGTCGGTGTAGATGCTTCGGAACGTAATTTGGACTCGTTTCTTCACGAAACCTATTTGCTGGCAGAATTCAGTTGTCATATTTGCAAAATCATATCTCCCTCATATGATATCGTTTTTACAAAATTTGGAGCGTTGATAGGTCTTTGCGTTAGGAATCCAACAAAATTAAGTTTGCATCACTTGGACTTCTGCAGCTCCAGATATTCAAGTCGGAACGGTCAAAGGTCAACATTGGCATATTGCAAGATTTGACTTTGAAGGCTGTGATTTCCATGCTCTTCCTTATTTTATTTTCTTACCTTTGATTTCCAGAAAGGTATGGATGTTAGCTTTTTAATTCCACTGGAATCACTTCATTTCGACCTCTAGAGCTCACGCTCTGCACAAAACATCAACTGAAAGTCAAATCTGCCAATTGCCTCCAATTTACTCCCTTTTGCATCTTTCATCCAAAAGTGCCTTCAAAACATAAAACAAAGAATATCAAGATATTTTATATATAAAACATAGGCACAACACTAGTTAAATGTGGGTGAAACTATCGAATAATATGGTTGCATCAAATACCCCCACACTTAGCTCTTGCTCATCCTCGAGAAAGGATAGTTAAAATCAAATTAAAATTAAATTAAATCAAATCAAATCACTATGACTAATCTCCCATCCATATCCAAGAATATATGCATTATAAACAAGAATACAGTCAAGAAGGATAAATAGTATAAATTTTCATGAATTTATTTATATGCAAATTTCAAAACTCAATTAATCGTCGAGATTTAAACAAAATCCATGCCATGCCAAAGTGATAGGTTGTCTCATTGATATACAATCCAATACTCACGTGTTTAGGGCTTATGTGTTTAAATCTCTCAAATTCAATCAATGAATATGTTCTACCATAAGCTTGCTTTTCAATCTCATCTCCATTACTAACATATTACAAGCAATGCATGAATCAAAATGTTTTATTTTCTGGTTGTAATGGGGCTAAGGTTAAGGTGAGGTAAAAGAGAGTAAAAGAAAAGGTTCAAACCAAAGAAAGTAGAGCATTATGAAAAATGATATTTCAAATAAGATATTCCATCAAAGCACATAAAGTTTCCATCTTTAATCACCAATGCTTAACTTCTTTTGATTTCAAGCTCTTTCAACATAAAATCTTAAGAACATAAAGGAACACTTTTTTTTTTTTTTGGTTTTTCACCTTTAGCAACTTTGCCCATCTTTTCATTAAGCATCACTTCTTTTTTCTTTTCACATAATTTCCAACTATAATTCCATGAGATATCACACGAATATGCTCTACTAATCCTTGGCTAGGGGAAAAGGAAAACATATAAAAAGTTAAGGTTTACACATGGGTAAAACAAAGAAAAGATAAACAAGCTCAAAAGGGGCTCACTAAGGATAATATACTTTAGGTTGACTTTTTGGCTCAAATGGTTAAAATTCCTAATGCTTTTATCATCTTCATGTATATATGTAATGCGAATGTAATCTCAACAAGATATGAAGCAAGTTCTAGAGATACATATCACTGAAAGAATGCACAATCAAAGAATATAATGTTGAAGACTCAAAAGCTTGCATTGGTATATAACACTATAAAGTCAATCCCTAAACCAATTAAACATTAGAACTTGCATACACACTTATTCATTCAATCTATATCTTCATCTATCTCAATTAATTCTCATACATAATACTCATATTCTCATAAACCAATGGGAGTTCAAAAAGATCAAACATAGATTTTTTTTTGAAAAATAACAAAGAAAACCAAAATTCTCTTAATACCCCCACACTTTAAACATAACATTGTCCTCAATGTTGAAAGAAAAGAAAAGAAATATAAGAGAATGAAAAAAATAAAGTAAAATGCGAAAAATAAAAGATAAGGAAAAAAGAAAGCAAATCTGATTTTTTTTTCTTTTTGTGCTGGGTTGCCTCCCAGTAAGCGCTTTTGTTTTATGTCATTAGCTCGACATGTCGCATGCTCATTCTTCATAGATTGGTCCAGCTAACTCCACAGAAGCGGTGAGTTGTGTTGTCCACCTTTTATGGAAAGGTTTCAAGCGATGCCCATTGACATTGAGCACTTTGTTTGTTTCTAAACTTGTAATTTCAACTGCACTATAAGAAAAAACATTAGAGACAATAAAGGGTCCAATCCAACAAGAGCACAACTTTCCAAGAAAAATTTTCAAACGCGAATGATAAAGGACTTTGTCTCCAACATTAAACTCTTTCTTGTAATCATTCGGTCATGAAAACTCTTAGTCTTTTCTTTGCAAATCCTTGCATTCTCATAAGCATCATTCTGTATCTCTTTAACGTGATTCCAGTCCTTTTAGGTACCAAAAAGATAGGCGCTACCCATTTACTGTTCGTGATAGGGTAAATGACCTTTGCATCATGGAGGACAATTTGCAAAGCTTGCAAAGCCAATGCTGATTGGTGCACATTTTGGGGGAACACATATATGCCTCTCTATCTCTTCTATCTCGATAAAATCATAGTCATAACTCAAAGCCATGCTTAATCCGTTCTCATAGTCATAATCAAAAACTTGCTGCACATACTTATCAACCTAGTCATAACATATGATAGAATAAATATTGTTGTAAGGATATTTCATTGCATCATGAAAATTAAATTAAATTTTTTCATCTCCTACCTCCATAGACAAAGTATCCTTACCACAATCAATCTTTGTATTGGCAGTTTTCAAGAATGATCTCCCAAAAAATATAGGAGTGTTGTTTGATGAATCACAAGAGTCATGTTCCATATCAAGAATATAAAAGTCGCATGGAATAACCAAACTATCAATCTTAACTAGGACATCTTCTATCACACCAAGTGGATAAACAAAACTATGATCCACAAGTTGTATTACAATACTAGTTTTATTCAAAGGCTCCAGACTAAGAGAATCATAAACATGTTTAGGCATAACACTAATGGATGCACCTAAATCGCATAAATCCCTTTTAAAACTAGCATTACCAATAACATATAGGATAATAAACACACCTGGGTCCTTTTGCTTCAAAGACATATTCTTTTGAACAACAGCAGATACAACTTCATCCATACTTACCATTTCATGACCTTTCAGTTTGAAAGCTCTCTTGGTAGTACACAACTCCAAGAATTTGGCATACTTGGGAATTTGCTTGATAGTATCAAACAAAGGAATGTTGAGTTCCACTTTGTTGAAAACCTTTAAAATCTCTGGGAATTTGGCATACTTGGGAATTTGCTTGATAGCATCAAGCACGTCACAACAAGATGATGACTCCACTGGGGAAACCTTTCCTAGTTGAACTAAGCTTTGCTTGTTTGATTGTTTGCCTATTTATTTTAGTCTATTTAATTTTAGCATATTTTTCTTTTATTACTTTACCATGCATTTTTTATACAATGCTCATGCATAAGTACATCGAGTATAAAATAATGCCTTCATGCATCTTGATTAAACCAAACTCTAGGTTAGATGAAGAGTAGTGGTCTGCCTCATAACTTTCACTCGGGGTTTAAATTTGTGAAACATCCAACTATGAACTAGGTGTTTACTCGGTAATGGCGGTCACACTATGCCCTAACCATTCCTTGTAAACCCTTATACTGCCTTTATAGAAGGTGGTCACTAGGTAGATCATAGATCCTTTTTTAGACCAGATAGTAAGCTTTCCCTTCATGTAATTGCCTAAAACCTGCCTTTAGAGTTTAGACTCCTTAATAATTCATTTTGCATCAAGGCAAACCCGATTAAAATCCTGAACTCTACAGGATTTCTAAACTAAGACCATTGACTTCCATGACTTTTTCTGAGTATGGGGAAAGATCCGAGACAATGTAATTAGTTGAAGGGGATTACCCAAGGATCGAGGTTGGGGAATTACCACACATGACCAAAGTACATTACTTCGTAGATAACATAAAGAAGCTTGTGTCAGTCTTAGGGTATGTGAATGAAACATTGTTTGAGAGAAAGTATGAGAGAATTGCCCACCTGATAGGGATCCCAGTTCAAATTTTAGCAGTCAAAACTTTAATGCATTTCTGGAATCCAGGTTATAGGTATTTCACCTTTGGAGATGTTGACATGACCCCCACCATTGAAGAGTATGCCCAGATTTTAAATTTCCTAAATGACCATCACAAAGTATATTTCAGACAAAGAATCGAGAACACAACTGCTGAGGTCACAAAACTACTATATTTAAACCAAGTTGATTAGTATAGGACATCTAATGGAGAATTTAAATGGAAGTTGATTGAGAATAAGCTGAAGACAAATAGAGAAAGGGGAAAGCTAGGTGAAGAGAAATATACCAGACAATTGCTTTTGCCATCTTCGAGTTAGTTTTGTTTCCCTTAGAAGCCACTGAGATCATCAGTATTGAAGTTGCCAATGTCTTTATTGAATATGAACAGACAAAGAATAACCCCACCTCAGCTATCTTAGTTGAAACTTTCTTGTCCTTAAATCATTATAGACTGAATGGAAAAGGAGTGATGTGGCATTGCGTTCCTCTGTTATTTTTGTGGATAGTCAGTCATTTAGAGATATTGAGAGAAGTTTTCAATAATTTCTTGGGGTTCAACATAAGACTATTTGGGCTTATTTTAAGTGAAGAATGGAACGACCTAGATGAGAAAGCATGGGTGAAAAAAAACCAAGCAGTCCCTCAAAGTAATTTCATGTGGAAAACTCCTTGGTTGGGCAATCCATCTTATATTATAAGTTGTGGTGACAAAGCATGGGTTCCATGATTAGTTTGACTGGTTATATCAATTACTCACCCTTACTGGTAGTTAGGCCTTTTGGAGGCATACAATAAATACTGAGAACCTGGGGATTAGCCGAGTATACTGGTTTGTTCAAAGAAGCTAATTCCTTAGTCGAGCTAGACGCCATCAGATGTGATTGGGGGCAGCTTGTTTTAGTCTACATGGAGGAGAAGTAAAAAAAATCTTCAACCAGCCCTAATTACTTAATATTAAGGAGTGGTGAATTATTTAGGACACTCAGAGGTATGGTAATGCAAAGACAAAATTCAATCGACATGGAGGAATCATCCACCACTACGGAACCCAACATGGAAAGGGTAAATAATGAAGAAAATTTGCAAGATGAGTTGGATAGGCTGAGGATTGAATTGAGCAACTACAAGAGTCAGCAGAAACCAGCTGTTGCAAGAAGAAAAGATGAAGACCTTCATGAACCAATAAATAAAAGAGAAGGATGAGCAGATAGCTGAATTGATATAAGATTCAGTGCAAGAAAAGAACTTCTAGTTTGAGGAAATTGTGTGTGGAATCCAAGAATAGTTGGAAGAAACAATGACCAAATATGATGACTTGGTAAATAAGCACGTGATGCTAGAAAAAGAGTTGGTGAGTCCGAAAAAGACTTCTAAAAGTAGAAGACGTGCTTGCAAGGAGTCAATAACTGCTTTGAAAAAAGAGAAGGATCATAACATAATGAAGCTAGAGGCCGAAAAAGAGAAGAACATATTGGCTAATCTTACTATTGAAGAAGAAAGAAGCTTAGGAGCTCAATACAAGATCCAAGTTGATGATGAAAGAGAAGCAAAAAAGGCAGTTGAGTCAGATATGAGGGAACACCTAAGTAAAGCAAATTCCTTGAGAGACCAAGTCTCTACAATCTAGTCTGAGCTGGAATTCCGAGAAGAAGAGGTAAAGAAAATGAAAGGGCAATTCAAGGAGTGGTAGGACTACATCAACAACTTCAATGTACAACAAATGCTTGGCACTTTCATAGCCAACCGTATGGTATAACCTACACCTGTGATATGAAAGGAACTTGATTTCTTGTTAACATAAGTTAGCATCATGAATTCGTGACAATATTTAAAAGTTTGGTGTTACTTAAATAAGATAATTAATATAATCATGCTAACAATTTATAATGAGCTATTAATGACAAATCATCCGATTGGAACTTTCTTTGTGTGTGGTTTCCAGTTAAGTAATAAAAAGAATTTATATTATACTTATTTGAAATACCATTAGTGGATCCTCTAACCTTGACAATTGTTTTTATCATTGTTTAATCTTCACATTAATCTTACATCTCAAAGTCCTCTTTAACTCATCATTATCACCACCACCACCACCACCACCACCACCACCACCACCACCACCACCACCATTATTATTATTATTATTATTATTATTTATAATTTATATAGTTAACCTCCCTGTGGTTCGATCCCGGTTTTGTCGGGTTATTTATTACTTCGACACTCCTACACTTGGGAGAAGACATCAATCTTTTGGTCGTGTCACCTCTGCAACCACCTTACCCTTGCTGGTATAAATTAGGCCTCACATATGAATATCATGCTGGCATTGCAGGATATAACATTCATACTTGCAATGCCTTCAAGAAAAAACTCCTACAACTAATTAAAACTGGGTGGATAATGTTCAAAGAAACTCCAAATGTGAATACAAACCCTCTACCCAATCATGCTTCAGGCAATAGGCCGGTAAATGTACTAGAGGTGGAGCACTTATGGAGTTTAAAAGTGCCAATGAATAGAATTTATAAGATGATGATAAAATCAGGATACAAAAAAAGTAGCATGAATTTTTATAAGTATCATGGTGATTAACCAATGCGAAGGCTTATGCGACAAGGTGATACAAATGATGATTCAAGGGATTCTTTAAATTGAAAAAAGGATGAATAGAGAGGTATCCATAATAGATGTATCTAGCAAAAGCAAAGAAGTGTGCCAGGTGCAATTTACTAGAGATGGGTTGCCCAAATTAATCCTGTCCAAACCTATAGTGGCACATAAAGGAGATTATAGTGCCTTGCCTTATAACTATGGGAACTTTTTCTAAAGCACGTAACCAACATCTATCTTTCAAGCAGAAGTTGGAGGCCTAACTCGCAGTGGAAGATGTTTCACCCTAGAAGAGCTTGAGACACAAAAGAAAGCCAAATGTAAGGAAATGGTCGATCTAACGGAAACCAATGAGTTCTTAAAGTTGATGAAACATAACGAATATAATGTTGTTGAGTAGCTTAAGAAAACTCATGCCAGAGTATCATTACTGTCATTGATTCTGAGCTTCGAATCACATAGGAAGGCCTTGCAAAAGGTGCTGAATGAGGCCTACGTGCCTCAAGACATTAACTAAGAAACCATGAAGCATCTAGTGGGAAAAATCAAGGCCTCAAATTATCTGTACCTCACCGAAGATGAACTGGGTCTTAAGGTTCTGACATAATAAGCCACTGTACATCACAATGCGATGTAAAGACATTCTGATTGGAAAGATATTGGTCGATAATGGTTCTGCACTAAATGTGCTACCAAGGCACATGTTAAAAGAAATGCCTATTGTAATAACCTGGTTTTTTCAAAGCCGTAACAATAGTAATTTGTTTTTGTTCATCACAATATCATTCCAAAAATTGATAAACCGATTCCACTCATCAGCGAGGCACAATCCATATGTAAAAACATCAATCAACCTTTCATAAAAAGTAGTTATTACACAAACACATAACATCACATTTGCATATTACAAGTCTACATCATATTATATGTAAATAGTCAAAAGTTTGCATTCCTAAACTAATAATAGTCATTATGAGTTTAAATAAACGTATATTCCTAGGCACCCCGTTGGTGTGACGTCCCTGTTGCAGTACAAATATTTACAAGAATTATAAACAATTTATGATAAGGGAATAAATAGTTATTAGGAAACAATATCGTTACTTTCCATTTATAACGCTACAATCATAATTCTTTCATATACTTGGTACATACACAACTTGGCATGTATGAACACACTAATTTCCAAAACTAAATAATAATTTTTGAACCCGGCTATCCATTACGAATGTCGTTAGCCGAAACTAACCTTCAAACATAGTCGACCATCCATCTTAAAAGCCACTAATTAAAACAACTCATCAAACTTAACAGGCCATCTATCTCGGATGCCATTAGCCGAAGCTAATCATTACACATAACCAGCCATCCACTTAGGATGCCATTAGCCGAAGCTAATCATCAATTCATCCCGGCCATCCACTTAGGATGCTATTAACCAAAGCTACTCATCAATTCATACCGGTCATATTAACCAAAGCTAGGATGCCATTAGTTGAAGTTAATCATTAACTCAATAAGAAATTCATAGATGGTTTGGTACTCATAATAATACAATATTATATCATTCATAGTAAATACATTTCATAATTTAGCATTATGTAGGAAGAGGGTAGAAACCACTTACCTTTTTTTTCCCGTGGGGTGTCCTTGCCTGGTTAAAGGTCTAATCCTGGTCGCACCACCTAACATATCAATGATCACAAATCAGTATATTTGCATTTGGTAGTCACATAACTCATCACCATACATATTTCAAGAATACATATGTTCACATTTAAGTGTTCCACATATTACACAATCATACTACGAAATCGTTACAAGTATTTAAGTCAATTCTATTATGGAGGTCTGTTGCAGAATATCAACAACGAAAGTTGGTTCGTTGGTGGAACAAAATTCAACAGCAAAAACCGATTCGTTGGTGCTACAAAATTCGGCAACAAAAACTAATTCACTGCTGACACATGATTCTACAGAAATCACCGGCACACATAGGCTAATACTGACTCAAGAATCGTTGATGAAAATTAAGTCGCTGCTGATTTAGAAATCATCAATGCAACACAGTATCACAGTTGACGCTGAAATCATCAGCGCACATGGTTTACGGTAGACACAAAAATCATTGATAAAAACTAAGTTGTCGACTCAGAAATCATCAACATAACACAGTTTCACAACTGATGCTGAAATTATCAACGCATATAGTTTATGGCTGACGCATAAATTATTGACAAAAACTGAGTCACTACCGACTTAGAAATTATCAACGCAACACAGTCTCATAACTGATGCTGAAATTGTCAATGCATATGGTCTACAGTTGGAGCATAAATCCTTGACAGGAACTAAGTCGCTACCAATTCAGAAATCATCAACGCAATATAGTTTCATAGCTGACGTTGAAATCATCAACGCATATAGTTTACGGTTGACGCGGAAATCATTGACAAAAACTGAGTCGCTGCTGACTTAGAAATCATCAATGCAACACAGTCTCATAGCTGATGCTGAAATCGTTAGCGCATATAAATTTAAAACTGACGTAGAAATTATTGACAAAAACTGAGTCACTGCCGACTTAGAAATCATCAACGCAACACAGTCTTACAGCTGATGCTGAAATTGTCAGCGCATATGGTCTATGGTTGACGTATAAATCATTGATAGGAACTGAGTCGTTACCGACTTAGAAAACATCAACACAACACAGTTTCATAGCTGACGCTGAAATTGTCAGCGCATATGGTTTACGGGTGACGCAGAAATCGTTGATGAAAACTGAGTCGTTGCTGATTCAGAAATCATCAACACAACAAAGTCTCATAACTGATGCTGAAATTGTCAGCGCATATGGTTTACGGCTGATGTAGAAATTGTTGATGAAAACCGAGTCGTTGCCGACTTAGAAATCATCAATGCAATGCAGTTTCACAACTGATGCTAAAATTGTCAGCGCATATGGTTTACAACTGACGTAGAAATTGTCAGCACACACAACCATACCTTTAATGTTTCAGTTTCATCATGCTAAATTCATCTACACTACCTACAAATCAATGCATATCACACAAGAATATCATTTACATCCTATGTCTTGTCCCTCTAAGAATCATGCAAGGTCCCTTTATTGTTTCCCCCTCTTCCCCTTGGCCAGACATTGATGTCCATTGGCCCCTAATTTACACATGAAATTTGTCATTTTATCACAAATATAATCACAACAACATGCTACAAATACACCTTCATTCACTTGGTTCATAACCATACAATTTCGTCAATTACACAATGGAATTTGGGCATCAACTTAATATGGTTTATGTTTTCAGCTCTATTATGCTTTTTAAGGTTCAAAGACAACACATTCCCGCACATAACATCATTCTAACATATTATCACATAATTTTATCAAACACAAGCAGAATTCATGTCATTAGTACCAATACACCTTTTGTTTTGATTCCAGTGTTGCTACCCAATTTTTGACCCATGTTTTGATAATTTTTTTTTTAAAAATAAAAATAATAAAAAATAAAAATAAAATAATAAAATAATAAGGGTTTACATGTGACGATAACATAATAGAGCATTAGGGCTAATATTAAGGAAGCAATATGTCAAGGAGATAACTACTGAATCATATATAATTACTGCAATTTAAAATACCATAGATATATGATTTGATTCGTGCTGGTTATGGAAAATAATCATTGCAATATAAAATACCATATATATAGGATTTGTTGGTACTGGTTATAGAAGATAATCTCTGCAATAATTATTGCAATATTTCCTTAAATAGTACGTGTAAGGATTTTCTATATAAGTGAACCTATATCCATATGCACTGGGAGAGAAAACATATTCACAAGGGGGCAATTTTTTTAGAAAAGGGGAGCCAAACACAAAAAAACCCTAAAGATAAAACACCCTAAACCCGTTTCTCTTCCTCAGCCGCAGCCCTTCCTCTCTTAAAAAAGTAAAAAAACAACCGCCGCCCGTTTCACCACCTTCTTCTCCTCTCACGACCTCCAACAACCATCACCAGGCCTTCCCATTCCCTCAGCAGATCTTTCTCTCTCTCGGCGATCTCTCCCCACTTTCCCCTTTGCTCCTGCTCCTGCTCCCCTCAGCCACGGTCTCCCTCTCCTGGCCAACCACAGCCCCCCGGCCATCTCACAGATCTCCACCCCCAAGCCTCCAACAACCGTTCCCTCTCATCTTCCCTCTCCCAGCCGCGACTCATTCTTCTCCTTCCCCCATCTCTTAAAACCAGCCAAACCTCTCCCTGTCATCTTCCTCTTTCTCAACTGACCCAACAACCTTCTCTGTCTTCACCGATCTGTCATCCTCTAGCTCACAGAACAAGAGCCACCATTTCCCATCTCTCACTCAGCCGTTTCTCCTTCACCATCACCGCGCATCTAGTGAAGACCCGCAACCCTCGTTCCCTTCTTCATCTCCTTCACCAGCCAAAGGACAACAGCCCACAGACCCCCGGTCTCTCTCTTCAGCCGTATATGTCATTTCTCCTTCCCCCCGACCACAACAACACCCCAGTGCCATCGTCAGCTCCAGTATCGCCGAGGCCACCACCAACAATCCAAGCATGACAGAACCCACAAAACCCGCCGGCCACAAGCCAGATGCCTTGACCTCAAAGCCGGCCGCCTGAAATAGAGAAGAAGGTGAAGCCAAAAGAGAAAAAAAACAGATCTATGTGGAGAAGCAGATCTAAAAACCGAGAAGGAAAGGGGACCAAAACTTGTTGTTGCGTTTTTTTCTTTTGTTGCAGGTAACGGTGGTCATCACCGCCAGCGAGGAAGGGAAGAAGAGAGGAAGTCGAGCTAGATCCCACTGTTTCCAGGTTTTTCCTCGTGGCGGTGCGTGGAGGAGACGCGCCACAACTTTTTTTGTGTGGTACAAAAGCCTTCCCAGCAGTTTCCTGGATTTGTAGGGGCTATTATGTAATTTTTGAATTGTGTAATGTGTTATTTGATTTATTTTGAATTTTTGTGATTTGTAACATGTAAATGTGGGTGAAAAAATAGTAAAAAAAGATGAGTGTGTGTTTGTTTTTTTATGTATGTTATTGAATTATAAAAAAAAGACAAAAAAAATGAATTTAATGTTTTAATTTATATATGGTCAAGTATCTGAAGGACAAATAAAATCATGTTGTATTTCTTGTGAAAATGTAAGAACATGTTTCTACATACTTTTTGGGATTTAATAACTGATTTATTAAAACCTTAAGAATTTGACTAATATGTGGTTTTTTTACTTTAATTGTGATTAAATGTAATGTTTGTGTTTTTGATAAAAAAAATATAAAAAATGTTTTTGTGTGTTGCATACGGCCAATACCCTAACATGTTTTGAACGTTTTTTTATATAAAAAAAGCAAATATTTGAAGTTTTGAAAATGTGTTTTCGCATGGATTTCTTAAACACAACAAAAATTATTTTCTTGCATTTCTGGATTTGACAACATGTTTGTAAAACTCCAAAGGCTATTGACCAATATTCCAAAAAATATAAAAAATCTTATTTTTGGGTGGAATTCATCTATTATTCACCATTAATGTTTGGATAAAGAAATCCTAAAGGGATGAATATCCAAAATATTATTGGGAATAATTTGTTATTATTCACTGTTAATATTTGAATAAAGAAACCCTAAGTGGTAAATATCCAAAATAATTTTTTAGGAATAATAAGTCATCACAGATCCTTGAAAGAAGCCTTGATTATAATCGAGGACATTTCAATTTTTGACTCCACGGTTTACGAGCTGTGAAAGTATGAAACACTATGGCAAAAAGAGGCTTTTAAAGCGATCTAAATTTTCTTAGATTTCTAAATCTTTGTTCTTTTTCCTTACGATTTACGATTCGCGAACACTTGAAGTTCTAAGGAAACAATGAGCTCTTAAGCACATTGAATCTCCTTAGATTTCTATCTTACCTATCTCATAAATCATAGGTTATAAATTTAGTCTGAATCAAACACAGATTTCAAGAGATCTGCACTGGTTCTCCTTGGTATTTTGTAGACATATCTAAGGGTGTGATCCACATTGACCAATGGTTCTTGCTTTTAGGCTTTGAACCCAAATCCATTCATCATAGCAAACCTATAATAGGAAACCTATTTTAGAAAAACACCAACACCATAGCAATTATAAAGCAAACCAAACACCAAGCAGCTTATCTTAGGTAGGGCGTACTAGGGGTGCTAATACCTTCCTTTTACGCAACCAGTCCCTTGCTTTAGAATCTCTGAAAGACCAGTTAGGGTTCCTAGTGACTAAAATACTAGGTGGTGATTCCTTTATTCGCAAAAACAAATAATCCCGAAATCAAATGAAAAATTGCCATCAGACGCCGCGTGGGGGACGTGCGACAGAATGACGACTCCACTGGGGATGCTAGGACGAGGCTTGGTTATTTGTTCGTTTATGCTATGTATTTGTTGTTCTCTGTTGCTATGAATGATTTACTTTGTTTAAAAGCTTTAGCATGCATCTTTACATTCTGTCATACATAGGATAGTCATGCATCACTTTATTATTATTATCTTTTTGAGGGCACACACATTTAACTTTAAGTTAGGTGGGAGACTAGCAACTTGCCTTATGACTTGAGTCAAGGTTTAAGTTTGTGTAAACCCTAACTCTTTGCTGAGTGCTTAGACTGATAGTGATTGGTATACGTTCCATCCCATTATCTGCTGAGCCCCCATATTGCCTTTACGAGGGTGATCACTGGGACAGCTAGAGACCATCTTTAGAGACCAAGTAGTAAACCTATCTAATGTCTCACATAAAGGAAATAGAACCTATCCTTATGATGTATGCTCCATAATATCTTTTTGCATCCAAACAAGCCTAAAATCAAAGCATATTGAATCTTAAGACCTTCATTCAAAAGCTAGCCAAGGGAGAGATGTTCCAGAATTGGGAGACCCAAGAAACTCCATTGGTGTTCAAAATTTAATCAACAATGCTTGTTTGATCATGATATTGTGTTGTTTGCCTTTTTCACTTTTTTTTTAAAATCAAGGTTCCAAATGTCAACTGGATTTTATCTTTTTCTTAGCCAAACTCTTCCTTTTAATGAGATCATGCATTTTCAAAAGTTCATCTTCATGTTTTTACTATGCATTTACACATCACTTTCCGCTTTCAGAAACCTTGAAAGTAGATCTTCCATAACAAACACCTGCACTTTACACCGAGAATAAATGGTCAAACTTTAAAGAATACAACATTAGGGAGTTCACAAAATTAATAAAGCAACATGAACAAGCTTAGAAACCCGCTAAAGAGGAACTTGAACCATAGATGTGGGTAACGAAGAAATTAAGAGAAACAACTGAAGATAGGGATTATGATTACTCCAAGATTATATAGATGTTCTTGCTTGGTCCTATGAGGATATGTCTGGTTTAGATACGGATACCATAGTACACAGGGTACCGCTGGTAGAAGGATGCAAACCGGTTAAGCAAAATTTGAGAAGAATCCATCCGGATGTCTTAATCAAAGTAAAAGCAGAAATTGAAAAGCAGTGGAATGCTGGTTTTCTAGAAGTAGTCAAATATCCACAATGGGTGTCCAACATAGTGGTAGTACCAAAAAAGGAAGATAAAATCAGAGTCTGTCTACCACACATAGATATGTTAGTTGACAATGCAGCACGTAACTCTAAATATTCCTTTATGGATGGATTTTTAGGTTACAATCAGATAAAAATGGCACAATAGGATAAAAAGAAGACAACCTTTGTAACACCATGGGGAACCTTTTGCTACAAAGTTATGATATTTAGGGGCCACCTACCAAAGGGCCATGGTATGAAGCCTGCATCATAAGTCTGGAAGTTGCTCTGGAACTCAAAGTTAAGAAACTTGAGGTCTATGGGGATTCCATGCTAATCATCTGCCAGATATAAGGGGAGTGAAAAAAAAAAGGATGAGAAGTTTAAGCCATATCAGAATTATCTCTTAAAATTTGCTAGCGAATTCAAAGAGATAAAATTCACCCATATGAGCAGAGAAAAGAATCAGTTTGGTGATGCCTTGGCAACCTTAGCCTCGATGACACAAATTGTTACTAGAGGAAGGATCCAATCGATAAACATCGAAGTTAAAAATCTCTAAGCTCATTGTTGAACAAGTAAAGAATCGCCAGATGGGAAACCATGGTACAGTAACATCAAGAGGTTTATCCAACACTAGAAATACCTTTTGAGGGCTTCCAAGATGGATGAAAAGACTTTGAGGAGAATTGTAATGTTCCCAATTTTTCCAGAACAAATCACCTCCAAACATATAAACAAACATGGCAATTTTTTTTTTTTGTGTTTATACAATTTTCATAAAAAAGTCTACCAAATTTCTATCAAAATTTCAGCAAAGTCTCCCCTATACTGGGAGGTCCCAAGTTATTGACATTTAACCTGTTTACACTTCTAAAATCTCACATCTCATAACTCAATCACGACCCCATCGTCCTAGGTCTCAATCCCACAAACATCATCATCATCATAACCACAATATTTATATCATACATTGAACATCAAATATCATTATAGAGAAATAAACGAGATAAACACGCATATGTAGAACATGATTATATGAATTTCAGAGTTAAGTTCACCTATTCAAGTTTAAACATTAATTATACAAAATGAGTTATATAAATGTTTTAATATTACAAAATACAAGGATATAATTCCTAGAACTAGATAAAAAAAGTGAACAAAATCTAGGATCTACTCCTGTCGTGTATGCGATGGTCCTGAAACAAAAACACATATTATTGAGACATGAATATCATGACAAGTATAGTAAAACAAAAATCCAACAATTTAAAAAGAAAAATATCTATTCATATTCTATTCACTTCTCCGTTTTTGTTTCCGTTGGAACTCTTTCTCATTCAGCTACTAAAAACTGTTTCATCTTCCATTTTCAACTTCCATTCAAGATTCTATAAAATCAATCAGAATCATTTCCGCCGTACACATTGCCAACACCAATTCCACTAGTATCATTATCGCCTTGTAGGCATCGATGCATGGCGATTCCCTTTCTTGAAACCCCTAACATACACTAAATGTATGTTAATCGATGCATGGTGATCCCCTTACCCGGGATCCTAACATACATTAAATGTATGCTAGTCGATACATGGTGATCCCCTTACTTGGGATCCTAACATACACTTAATATATGCTAGTCCATACCCCATAGGCATTGATGCATGATGATCCCCTTACCCAGGATCCTAACATACACTAAATGTATGCTAGTCTATGCCCCATAGGCATCGATGCATGGTGATCCCCTTATCCAAGATCTTAATATACACTAAATATATGCTAGTCTATACCCCATACCACACTTCTCATATTTTCTATGTCAGCGGTACTTCCATCACATGGCAAATCACATGCAAGACTATTCATCTTGAACACATATACATTCGGGATACTATCTGAAATAACATCATTATGCAAAATTTCATTCTTTCATATAATATCCAACATTCTTCCATTCATATTTCACATCAATAACATATTAAATCATGAAGTTTAACTAAAAAACATAGGTGCGGATCACTTACTTGCAGTAAAAGCTCTACTCATGCTTCCCTGTTGCTGCTGCTGCACCATGCTTGTGGTCCCTCCTGTAATCACAAGTATATATCATAAATTATCCTAATTCAAGGATACATTTCATAATAACCATATTGACAGCCAATATAGGTATTTCTTTCAATTATTCCTTTCTTTATATTTTATGTTTTTTTCATTTCACCCATTAATATCATCATTCTTTGTCCGACCATAGTTATCATTACAAATTTCCATTTCGAACATGGATCGTTTCTTTTGGAAGTTAAGATGTAATATCACATGTTCCCTGAGGGAACCCAATTTTCGCATTTAACACATCTAGATAGTCGCTTCAGCGACTTTCTGAATCTGCCAGTAGAGGTCGTATTCTGACCTCTATTTAGATTTTTGACTATATCCAGAGTTCTAGGACTCCATTTCAAGAGAGGTTGGTCTTGTTGGTAGGATAAGACATGGGGCTACAAGTCTCATGAAGGGAGGAGAACCCAGTTCTTCCCCCAAGACACTCGAAATGTTTCATCAACAAATCAGATCTACTGCCCTATAAGGTCTGCCATGACCCAGTCTCGGTTGGTGACCCATAACTGGAGTTCTATAGCTTTAAATTGAATAAGACTAATTTCCTTAGTTAGTCAACATCCAGAACTATAATTTCTATGAAGAAACTTGAGCCTAATTCCCTCATCCTCCTACTTGATTTCTCTCTAAAAATTAGGAGACGAATCTGTCAAAATTCATCAACCTTCCCATTTCACACAACATCCACAATTCAACTTTCCCTCTTTTATCTCAACCCCCAGCCATATCACATACCATATAAGAGTGTCAAAAATATCTTTTAAGAGCCAATTTACTCTATTTATTTAAATCTTCCCTCTTAACATCAAAATAGAACATTTTTATCGATTTTACTAACTTTCCAAACAATATTCTTCTAAACACAATCCTTTCTATTTCAACATGTATTTTCCTCATTTCGACACAATTAAACACACGTCATCAAGCTAAATATGTCAAATTAAACATCCTTCCCTTTTGATGCATAATTGGTTGAAGGCATGGCCTTAAAGAACCAAGAGTTCTCTCATTCCTTTCATGCTAATTTCATCCAATTCACACACACATTCACATAAAAAACAACCTATTATAATAAATTCAATAAGGAAAATCACAATCCCTCTCTTTCCCTCTTTGCTCTTCATATGGCCGGCCACCCCTAACTCATTTACCCATACACTTTCTTTGATGAATCATCATGATTTCATGCTCCCAATCATACACAACACATGAATTAAATGAATTTTAAGAATTAATACATTTTCCCCATTTTAAGTCTAAGAACCCTAATTAAAATTCAACACTAAGACATCAATTCATAATCGAATTCGAAATGACTTATAGAACCATATTTAGAACTCCTTACCTGGTAAGAATCAAGGTCTCGATCCTCAACCAGTCAAAAAATTTCAATTCCCCTATTGCTAATGACAGGCGATCCTCCCTTCTCTCTCTACCTTTAAATTTTCTTGTTAATCCCTTGCTCACAAGTGTTTATTCTACATATAAACTCTTTATCTTGGATGGGTTCTTGGGATTTTTGGTGTTTCTCTTTTGATTTGGGAAGAACAAAATAAAAAACTCCTCCCTTTTCTCTTAATGGCTACACCGGTTTTTGAAGAGCAAGGGAGAGGGGTATTTATACCTTATAATTTCTCTTATTTGTATTTAGGCCCCATTTCCTTCAAGTGTATTATTTTTCCCCCATAACTTTTCTTCTTATAATTAAGTTATGCATCTTATCATTTCATATAATTCCACCCCTCAACTTTTTAGTTTTGTTCATTTTCTTTAATTTAATCCCACCCTCAATATTTTCAGGTTAAATTTATATTATCTTGAAATATTTTGTCTGGAAATTTATATATGAAAATTTCCAATTTCTCGTTTTATTTAAATCTATACATAAATTTCTTCACTTTTATTTTCCATTTTTTAGTTTGTATTTTACGCAAACATTTATTTTCCTGGGGTTTACATTCTCCCCTCCAAATAGAAATTTCATCCTCAAAATTCAAGTTACATACCTACATCGGTGAATAGATGCAGATACTTCTCCTTTATCTCGGATTCTCTTTCCCATGTTTCTTCCTTTAATTCAAGAGCTTCTCCACAATACTCTCACCAAGGGGACTCTCTTATTCCTCAACACTTTCTCATCTCGATCCAAGATCTTGACGAGCTTGGCTTCCACAATTAGATCCCCTTTAATCTTCATAGGGACTTGTGGTAATACCCGTGATGGGTCTATTTTGGCCTTTAACAACAAGGATACATGAAACACATTGTGTATCTTATCCAAATGTGCAGACAACTCTAATTGATAGGCAACTGACCCGATTCTTTCCATAATCTCAAATTGGCCAATATATCTCGGGGCTAGTTTTCCCTTTACTCCAAATCGAATGATGCCTTTCCAAGATGCCACCTTCAAAAACACCTTATCTTCCACTGGAAATTCCAAAGGCGTTCTTCGGTTATCTGTGATTAATACTTAAAAGTCCATTTTTATCAAGGTTTTACATCATCATTTTGCACTTGAAGTATCAATAACTCCTTAACTAAAGCGTGTTTTATAATAACAAGTCTGATACCATAAGATACCTTTAATTTATGGTAAATGTTCATCTTAAATGCAGGCCTATCACATAAATGAAAGGATTGATTGATGAGTTTAAGTACTGAAATTGAAAGGACAAAGAGAGGGCCAAACTTAGAAAAGAGATGCTGGTTCAGTCCAAACTGGAACACTATTCGGTCATCGGGTCATATCTGGAGCTGTAGATCTTGGATTTAGGTCTGCTTTATATGGATGGAAAGCTAAGAGATAGGCCTAAAACTGTCATGAGGAGTCCAAGATTTACAAAGGCCATTTTCAAGTCCAAATTGTAGCAACAACGGAGAAGTCCGAATCTGTCCTGCATCCTAGATACTATTCAATGTTCAGCCCATATCTCGAGTTCTAGAAGTCCAAATGACCTCAATTTTTTTCCCTGGAAAGCTGAAACAATTTCCTAGAACTTTCATGATTCAAGTCTATTCGAATTCTGACGTTAGCAATGATGTTTTGTTCAGACAAGAAGATAAGGATTGTCACCAAGTTAAGAGTTGGCCACCCACTCAACAATTAGTCATCAAATCAATAGTTCCAAATTTTGGCATATAAAAGAAGGCATTTGCCATACATTTAGGAGCTTGGTTGTTCAAATCAAGATCTTACTCTTGCTCTCTCTCTCTTTATATTTTTGTAATGCTTAAGTTCTGCTTTCATTAATATCATGTTTATGCTTTTCATTTTCTTTCCTTTACTTAGTTAACTTGTATCTTATTTATGTTTTTATCTTGTTTATTTATGTTTCTCTTCTTCATTATGTTTAGCTAAATTTATTATATCAAGGTGAAAAGGTTACACTAATGGTGTAAGAATAAGAATAATATAAACTCAATATGGACTTCAATTCTTATATCCTAAACAACTTGCTATTAACATGTCTTATCATTTTTATCTTATTAATTCTTAATACCTTGCTTGTTAAATGGTTAATCTAGATTTGTGTTGTATAACACTTGGTACAATAAATGCTTGGCACTTTCATAGCCTAACCGTATGGTATAACCTACACCTGTGCTATGAAAGGAACTTGATTTGTTGTTAACATAAGTTAGCATCATGAATTCCTGACAATATTTAAAAGTTTGGTGTTACTTAAATAAGATAATTAATATGATCATGTTAACAATTTATAATGAGCTATTAATGACAAATCATCCGATTGGAACCTCCTTTGTGTGTGGTTTCCAGTTGAGTAATAAAAAGAGTTTATACTATACTTGTTTGGAATACCATTAGTGGATCCTCTAACCTTGATTTTTTTTTTATCAGTGTTTAATCCTCACATTAATCTTACATCTCAAAGTCCTCTTTAACTTATTATTGTTGTTGTTGTTGCTATTGTTGTTGTTGTTATTATTTTTTTTATTATTTATAATTTATATAGTTAACCTCCCTGTGGTTCGACCCTGGTTTTGCCGGGTTATTTATTACTTCGACACTCCTACACTTGGGAGAAGACATCAATCTTTTGGTTGTGTCAAGTTTTTGGCGCCGTTGCCGGGGAGGTAAATTCTTGTATAAATTATAATATTTATTTTATTTTCACTTTTCCCTTTTCGTGTATCTAACTTTGTTTCTTTTCTTTTGTTTTTTTTTCTTTTGCTTTCTTTTTCCTTTTATTCTCTTCCTACACGTGCATGAGAGTTTGGTCACGTACATTAAGTGGTAGATTTTGTAGGGTATCCTCATCATTTTCAAAAAATATGGCCGAAGAAGATAACCAGTCACTTCATAATGAGAATAATGAGAATAACCGTGTTAGAACACTTAGATACCACATGAATCCCGCAAGAACAAGTGCACCCTCATGCATAGTTTTTCCTCCTGATGCATCTCATTTTAATTTTAAGCCATGCATTATTCAACTTTTTCCTTCTTTTCATGGCTTAGATCTAGAAAATCCATACTTGCATTTGAGAGAATTTGAAGAAGTTTGTAACACCTATAATGACTTAAATTGTAGCATGAATACCATTAGATTAAAGCTTTTTTCTTTTTTCATTAAAAGATAAAGCTAAAACATGGCTACAAAATCTTAGGTCAGGATCCATTCGTGCTTGGGATGAAATGCAACAACAATTTTTAAAGAAGTTTTTTCCATCTCACAGAACAAACTCTTTCAAAAGACAAATCACCACTTTCACTCAAAAACCAGGTGAAACATTTTACCAATGTTGGGATAGGTATCGAGACTTGCTTAATACTTGCCCTCATCATGGTTTTGAAACATGGAGATTGGTTTCATAATTTTATGAAGGGTTAACACCTAAAGATAAACAAATGGTGGAATTGATGTGCAATGGAACTTTTAAAAATAAAGACCCTGATGAAGCAATGGAGTACCTAGATTTGCTAGCTGAAAATGCTTAAAATTGAGACACTACGATCATTTATGAGGCACCGGGTAAAACTCAACCTCATACATCTAGTGGAGGTATGTACAACCTTAGGGAAGATCATGACCTCCAAGCCAAATTTGCATCTTTAGCTAGAAAAGTCGAGGCACTTGAATGTAAAAAGAGTGGTCAATTAAAATCTGTTTAAGACATTGTGTGTCAAATCTGTGAAACATATGAACATGCAACCAATGACTATCCAACTTTGCCTTCTTTCAAGGAATGCCTCCATGAACAAGCCCATGCTTTAAACAGTTTTCAAAGGCTCAATCATAACCCATACTAGAAGAAATCTTGAGGAAACATTGCATGCATTCATTGAAAAGCAAGAGACAATCAACACTCAAAATGCTCAAACCATGACAGATTTTAAAGATACTCTTGCAAAGTTCACATCTGCTTTCAGTTTTCAAGAGAAAGGTAAGTTTCCATCTCAACCACAACAAAATCCCAGGGGGCAATACAATGCAATGCAAGTAGTTCTGGAAGCCAACACATGGATAAAGTCAAATCAGTCACTACTCTTCGTAGTGGTAAGGTTATTGAAAAACCCACTCTTGAACCTTGTGAGAAAGATGATGAGTCAATCTCTGAGTGTAAGGAAGGGGTTGAATCTGAACATTGCAAAGAAAAGACTGATTCCCTGCCAGCACTTTCATTTCCTCATGCCATGACCAAACAAAGAAAAGTCAATCACAACTCTGAAATCTTTGAAACTTTCAAACAGGTAAGGATCAATATACCTTTGCTGGATGCTATTAACCAGGTACCTTTCTATGCTAAATTTTTAAAAGATCTGTGCACTGTGAAGAGAAAACTGAATATGAAAAAGAAAGCATTTTTAGCTGAACAAGTAAGTGCTATTCTTCAGAACAATAATGCTTTGAAATATAAAGACCCTGGTTGTCCTACAATTTCTTGCTTTATTGTAGAACATAAAATTAAAAGAGCTTTACTTGATCTTGGAGCTTGTGTGAATTTACTTCCATATTCGGTTTTTCAAAGTCTCATTCTAAGTGAGTTAAAACCAACTTCTGTAACTCTTTTACTTGCTGATAGATCTGTAAAAGTGCCTAGAGGAATAGTTGAGGATGTGTTAGTACAAGTTGATAAATTCATTTACCCTGTAGATTTTGTTGTCTTGGATACACAACCTGTTGAAGCATGTAATTCAATTTCTGTCATTTTAGGACATCTATTTCTTGCAACTTCTAATGCATTGATTAATTGTAGGAATGGATTGATGAAGCTATCATTTGGAAACATGACATTGGAGATGAAATTTTCAACATTTGCAAGCAACCTGGAGATGATAATGATTTACATGAAGTGGACTTTATTGAAAAATTAGTTCATGATCAATTTCAAACCACTTCCAGTGAAACTGAGATTGATGAATCTGACGATTTGCAAATGATCTATTTTCAGGAAGAATCAAAGGCATGTAATTGGAGACCATAAATTGAAGAATTGCCACCACGATCAATTGAGTCCATACCTTCAAGTGTTCAACCACCAAAACCTGATTTGAAGCCGTTACCATTCAATCTCAAATCTTATTTTTGGGAGAAAATAAAACTTTTCCGGTAATAATCTCTTCAAAACTTAATGCACATCAAGAAGGTAAGTATTACAAACTCTGAAAATACACAAAAATGCATTAGGATGGACCATAGCTGACATAAAAAGAATTAGTCCTTTGATTTGCACACACAGGATTTATTTGGAGGAAGATGCTAAACCCTATAGAGAAATGCAACGAAGGCTTAATCCTAATATGAAAGAAGTAGTGAAAAATGAAGTCATTAAACTTCTAGATAATGGAATCATTTATCCTATTTCTGACAGCAAATGGGTAAGTCCTACCCAAGTTGTACCCAAGAAGTCTGGAGTCACCGTGATAACAAATAAGAAAAATGAGTTAATTCCTACTAGGACTATTACTGGTTGGCGCATGTGCATTGACTATAGGAAACTTAATTCAATGACTAGAAAAGATCATTTCCCTTTACCTTTCATGGATCAAATCCTAGAAAAAGTTACAGGTCATGAATTTTATTGTTTCCTAGATGGCTATTCAGGTTACAACCAAATTGAAATTGCATTGGAAGATCAAGAGAAGACTATTTTCACATGTCCATTTGGTACTTTTGCATATCAAAGAATGCCTTTTGGATTATGTAATGCACCAGCCACATTTCAAAGATGCATGCTTAGCATATTCAGTGATATGGTTGAACGTTTTCTTGAGATTTTTATGGATGATTTTTCTGTTTTTGGTGATTCATTTGATGATTGTTTAACTAACTTGGAAAAGGTTTTGAACAAGTGTGAAGAGAAGAATCTTGTACTGAATTGGGAAAAATATCATTTTATGGTAACAAACGACATTGTACTTGGTCATATTGTTTCATTAAAAGGAATTGAGGTTGACAAATCTAAAATCGAGTTAATTGCTAACTTGCCAACACCAAAATCTATTAAAGATGTTAGATCATTCTTAGGACATGATGGATTTTACAGAAGGTTCATCAAAGATTTTAGTGTAATATCTAAACCATTGTGTAACCTTCTAACAAAGGAAAATGTTTTTGAATGGACTGAACAATGTGAAAAAGCCTTTGTTAAACTTAAAAGCTTGCTTACTTCTGCTCTTGTCATTCAACCTCCTGATTGGTCATTACCTTTTGAAATAATGTGTGACGCTAGTGATTATGCCGTTGGTGCTGTCTTGGGACAAAGAAAACATAAGAAACCTTATGTAATTTACTATGGAAGTAAAACTTTAAATAGTGCTCAAATGAATTACACCACCACTGAAAAAGAATTACTTGCAGTAGTATTTGCATGTGAAAAATTCAGGTCTTATCTTGTTGGCTCACCTGTTGTTGTTTTTAGTGATCATGCAGCATTGAAATATCTTCTTTCTAAGAAATATTCTAAGGCTAGATTGGTGTGGTGGATTTTGTTACTTCAAGAATTTGATATCACAATCAAAGACAAGAAAGGCACATAAAATGTTGTCGTAGATCATTTGTCAAGATTGACAACAGATTCAAGATCTGACATCACACCAATCGATGACTACTTTCCTGATGAATCTTTATTTTCTATCTCTATAATGCCTTGGTTTGCTAATATTGTTAATTTTCTTGTTTCAGGACAATTGCCAGCTTATTGGAGTACCCAAGACAAAAGAAAGTTCTTGAACGAAGTGAAGAATTTTTATTGGGATGACCCTTATTTATTCAAATATTGTCCTGATCAAATATTTCGAAGATACATTCCTGACAATGAGGTAAGTAGTGTCATTAAATTTTATCATTCTAAGGCATGTGGGGGTCATTTCTCATAAAAAAACAATTGCAAAAATCTTACAAAGTGGATTTTACTGGCCCACCATGTTCAAGGACTCACATGCATTCTGCAAGACATGTGAAAATTGTCAAAAGTTGGGATCTATTTCAAAACATCACATGATGCCTTTAAATCCTATTCTTGTCATTGAAATCTTTGACTGTTGGGGTATAGATTTCATGGGTCCATTTCCTCCATCATTTGGTTTCTTGTACATATTAGTCGCAATAGATTATGTTTCAAAATGGATAGAGGCAATTCCAAGTCGAAACAATGATCACAAAACAGTGATAAAGTTTTTAAAAGAAAATATTTTGAGTCGATTTGGAATCCCTTGAGCCATGATAAGTGATGGTGGAACACATTTCTGCAACAAGCCATTTGAGTCTTTAATGAAGAAATATGGAATCACACACAAAGTTACCACCCCTTATCACCCTCAGACGAGTGGACAGGTAGAACTTACTAATAGGGAGATCAAACAGATATTGGAGATTAATATAAACAAAACTTAAGCATTACAAAAAGAGAGAAAGCAAGAGCATGATCTTGATCTGAAAACCAAGATGCCTAAGTGCATAGCAAATGTCTCCTTTTATAGGCCAAAATTTGGAACTATTGATTTGATGACTAATTGTTGAGTGGGTGGCCACATCTTGACTTGGTGACAATCCTTATCTTCTTGTCTGAACAAAACGTCATTGATAACGTCAGAATTTGAACAGATTGTCCGCATGAAAGTTCTAGGAAATTATCTCAGCTTTCCAACAAAAAAACAAATCAGTGCATTTGGACTTCTAGAACTCGAGATATGGGTTGAACATTAAACAGTGTCTGGGCTGCAGGACAGATTCTGACTTCTCTGTTGTTACGAAGATTTGGACTTCCAAACAGCAGAATTGAGTCTTGGACTCCCATGAATGTTTTAGGCCTATGTCTTAGCTTTCTAGCCATATAAACCAAATTGAAATCCAAGATCTACAGCTCTAGATATGACCAATGACTGAACAGTGTTCCATTTTGGACTGAACCAGCATCTCTTTTCTAAGCTTAACCCTCTAATTGTCTTCTTACTTTCAGTAGTTAAACTCATCAATCAATCATTTGATTTATGTGATAGGCCTGCATTTAAGATGAACATTTACCATAAATTAAAGGTATCTTATAGTATTAGACATGATATTAGAAAACATGCTTTAGTTAAGGAGTTATTGATACTTCAAGTGCAAAATGATGATATAAAACCTTGATAAAAATGCACTTTTAAGTACTAATCAGTTTATCATAACAGCTTATTGAAAATGTATTATTATATCATGTTAAAATTGTGATTAAGGGTGAAATAATTAGTTTCTCGATAATAGAACTAATATTTAGTAAGAGGTGAAGGAATTAGTTTCCCAGTGATGAGACTAATGCCTGGTAAAGGGTGAAGGAATTAGTTTACTGGTAATAGGATTAATGCTCGATAATGAGCGTAAGGGGTAGTGTGTCCCGACATTAGAACTAATGCCAGGTACTGAGCAATGGATTTAGATTCCTAGAAACAGGAATAATACCCAATAATGGGGGAATAAATTCAGATTTCTAGAAGTAGGAATAACACCTAGACATAGGCGAAGAAGGGAATTACCTGGTGTTGGGTATTACTTGGAATGAATATTTGTCATTCCTTTACTGACATTTATTCTCTAAATAACTAATCTTTTTGAGTGGAGATTTTGATTTGGTGAGTGAATATGTAGATTAATAGATAGATTATGTTGATTAATTATTAGAGAATTATTGGCAATGATGAGTTACATTCTAAATGCATTATTACATCTATTTTGTTTGTTTAAGTATTTGCTTGTTATTGAATTAATAGTTGTTTATAAATTAATTATAAGTGTCTCACAACCACGAGCCGAATGATAAATATGTAGGACAACATTTTGATAATTTTGATTGAACTTGTATTAGATACCCCTTTTGTATTGTATTGGGTTCTGTATTTCAATATTAATTATCCTAAAGACTATGTAATTTGAACTCGATTCGATTATGTAAACCTATGACGCCATATTAGTTTCTTTCATTATGTCATAGATAATTAGTGTGTGATTATGCCTTTTTATTTTGTTTTGAAAATTTAAATATTTTATATTAATAAATATATGTATATAGTGAACCATAATAAAATGTGATGGATGTGATGGGTTGAGTTGTGATGAGTCTAGGATGATTGGAGAATGAATGAAATGTGAATTGATTGACTATTAAAGTGTATCATGTTTATAGTCGATAACTTAGGAACCCTTGGTATAAGGAAGACTCTGCTGAAATTTCAGTAGATTTTCAAATTTATGATTTTATATAAAAAACAAATTTCACTCTAAAAATTATAATATTCATGAGAAACTAAGTAATGATTGCTAGTAATTATGCTAGTAATTATAGAGGATGTTACAATTAAGGTTTAATTATTATTTTTTGTAGCTTCCTTGAAATTCACCTTGGTCAAAACACTCTGAAGAAGCCTATTGAATGCATCATTGAGCTTCTTTTCCCTTGATTGCGTAATTAGTTCAATTGACACTTGTAATGGATCTTCTGAGTGTAGTTTGGATCGCATCATGTACTATCAAACTTAGTCTATTTTATAAGCTAGACCACATCTTACACCAAATTCTTTTACAAATTCACAATTCAAACCTTTATAGTGATCCTTTTACATCAGGATCAAGATAAAACCCTATTAATGTTTTTCACGAGCTCAAAGTTGAAAACTACCATTTTGTTTTGGATAAAGATTGAAACCTAACCAACCTTTTACACTAGAAGCAAGATCAAAACCCACTAATCTTTTATAGGATAAAAATTAAAACCTAGCACCTTTTTCATATACTCAATGTTAAAACCTCAAGGTAATGATTAGTATCTTCTTAATGGTTTGATTCATCAAAACTAGTAGCAATGGATACATTTAGTCTAACATTCTTTTCCTTTTTGATGATGACAAACTATTAATACTTTCCCAAGTATTAACATGTCAATAATAAATATGCATGATTGCTCCCTCTATCTATCATAATATACTTCCCGCAATCAATTATACAATATGCTTATGAAATGCATGGGAGAATTCAGCAACATACATGTTTCAAGATCAATAAATATACGTTTATGACATATAAGCATATTATCTCAAGATATAAAAGCATTTACTAAATGAAAATTAAAATGAAAATCAATAAGAATAATACACACACACACACACACACACACACCGAAAAGCAATATCATACCAATAATAATATCATATCATAGAGACAAAAAAAAATCTCTATGATACAAACAATATTCATGAATCAACAAAGCATGATAAAGCATTAAATATTCATATAATAAATCCCCGAACAAAAACAATTCTAAATGAAATAAAATGCATGAAATGAAATTGTCCATAATGATAATCGACATGAAGAAGACTCATCCAATAAGAGGTATTTTTAGTTGGAGAAATGCTTTAAAATATGTATGATACCCAGGCCAAGTAAACAACATAACTTATAATTGTCTAAAATTTCAGCTTGTTTTTCTTATACAAGGGGTTGTCTAGCATTTTAAACTAAAATTTTCCTCTTATAACTTCTATCTGGTTTAGCCATCTAGAATTCCTAATGCCTATATCTTTTAACACTTCTATTTATGAAGTTTAGAAAACATTTTTATTACTCTTTCTTTTTATCTTTGTGACCAATTTATGCAAAATACAATGCATGATATGCATATTAATAATTATGCATTACTAAGAATATGACTATAGAAATATTAATTAGCTACCAATTAAAAGAATAAACCAAACAAATGGTATTTTAAAGATAAGTTTGAGTTTAAGAAAGGTTACCAATTCCTAGTCAAGTTGAAGTGTGAAAAAAAGTTCTTCACTTAAAGGTTTAATGAAGATGTCTGCCACTTGCTTATCCATAGTCATAAAGTCAAGAGATATATAACCTCAATATCATTGAACATTCATTTCCTTACCATTACCATCATTGTTGAGCATTAGAGTTGGACTCATTTAAAGTGATTCTAATCTAAACTTCCTAAGTTTTTTTTTTGTGTACTTGGATTGGTTGATGAAAATTTCATCTTCACTTTATTTATTTTGAAGTCCAAGGAAGAATGTCATTTCACCCATCATGGTCATATGAAATTCTTTATTCATGCATGACTCAAATCCCTTGCATAAAATTGTATTAGTAGCGTCGAATTATAAATCATCAATATATATTTGAACAATAATCTAGTCACTACCTTTATCCTTAACAAAAAAATTGAGTCAATTTTACCCATGCAAAAATCTTTTGAGATCAACAAGTACTAAGTCTCTTATACGAAGATCCAAGAGCTTTTTTAAGATTCTACAAGGTCTAATTTTACGCATGCTCTTTGGTCTAAATTGTAAAAATACACAAAATAATGAAGATAAAGATGTTGCTAAAATTTTCTACTAAGTACAAGTAAAGAATTTCAATAAAATTAGTGTTCTTGATCTATAAAAGGATTGAAGAGAAGAGATCATAATCTACTTATAGACCCTTCACAAACAATTTCAAGATATTTTCTATATTTTAAAGGAAACTAAGTGATCCATCTAGATATCATAAACATGAAGCTGCTCCAAATCAATAATGTTTGTATTTTAGGCCTAATAGTTAGGCTATTTTTACCCATGAAGTATATGGAGGACTGAAACTACAATAAGGCAAAAACTATCTCTAATCGAACGACACGAGGATTCTAGATCTCGTATCCTTAATAAGAGTAATTTGTTCTAAAAACACTATCATGTAAAGAAAAAATAGGAGTTCTAAGAGAGAATGAGCTTGTAGGAAAATTAAGTATAGAAAATAAACAAAGTAGTAACTAAAGAAATAAGAAAGTAGTAAAATAAATAAAACCCTATAAATGAATAAAGAAATAAAATTATAGAAAATTAAATATATGGGTTGACCATCATTTACAGTAATATTTAGCCCTATTTAAAGTACTATAAAGTTTGAATTATACTTACATAGGTAATTCTAACCCTATACATATACTGAGATCGGATAAAAAAAGGTTATTAAATCTTGATATAAGCTAAATTTCTCTTCTATTTATACATATAATAATTCTACTCTAGTTTATGACTTCTTATTAGTTATTCAATTAAAGAACCTCACTATGAATAGGATTGTATCTTTGGGTTCTTCGTACATTTAAACGTTATTGTCTAATCACTTTATTTTGGTCGATCATGACTTATGATTGGTTAGTTGACTAGTCAACTACTCTTTCAACTCTTTTAACTTGGCCAATTCTTGTGATTCATGTTTTATTTTAGCTTTCCCCTAGCATTATAGTAAATATTCTTTACATTTGACCCTCATGTGTTTATTTTAGGTATAAAAAATGTGTCCATATTGCTTTATTTCTTAAATTAAAGAATATCAATCCCATCACATTTATACTAAAATCAATCGACCAAACCAACCAAATATGATGTGACAAATAACACATTCATCTAAAATTAGTCAGTCATACTTTAAAACATGTCTAACATATCAAATGCTTCAGTCAATTAATTTAACTTAAAAGCAACGCTTGCCCTAACTTTTAGATGCAATGTTTAAGTTTTTTAAATTGCACCAAATTCTTTATCTTTTTTAAAAAATCCCTAAATTCTTTACGAGTCCTTGAGATTTCTCTGCTGAGATTCAATCAAGAACCTTAAACACTTATCTTCTTATTAAAAACAACAATGGTAGCATTAAGCTATACTCCATCAAAATCTATAATCTTTTCTCATTATCAAAACCTCATAATTGTTTGTCCAACATCAACTGGATTATCATTAGTGTTGCACCAAGAATATGAATAAAGAATTTCTTAGCCCATTTTATTAAAAAAGTGTAAAAAAAAGCACAGAAAAAAGTTGTTCTTTTTAAGATGACCATGTAAATCTTAACAAATAAACTAAGCCAATCTTGATGTGACCAAGCACAACCCTTTTTGATTACATAAGATGGTTAGGTAAAATGCAAGAAAGCTTTGGTAAACAACGAAAATATAAATAAATCTTCAATATATTCAACTCTAGAATTACAATCAAACCTAATAGAGAGTTATTAGCCATTATTTCCCTATTCTGGTCAAAATCCAACAATGTCTTCCTCTTTATGTATGAGATACAAACTATTACTTTGTATGACCTAACCTTAATTGGAGGCCTATACCTAATAGGTGAGAAGCTTTGTGCTACCAACTAAATTTCTATTAGTCCTTTCAAAGACTTGTTGTTAGGCGCTCCTAAAATCAGTATGTTGTAGAAAAGAGGGAAATAAAAGACAAACTTATCCTCTCATAAGGAGCATGTGGCCTTCCTAATATGTTAGATTTGTTGATACCTAATATGATCTAGGTTAAAGAAACCAACCAAAGCCAAGATGATAGTAGTTTTGGTTGAAAGCAATACAATTGGCCTAGGACCATTTATATTATACTATGACTATAGGGCATTAGGAGAATGCCAAACTATATATGAATATCACCTTTTTATGATAAAAATAAATGTTTATGGAATCCTATTATAGGCACATGATGGTCCACTACCTATTTTCAAGAATTTGGTAGCATTAGGGCAATCATGAACCCAATTATATTTGCATAGGAAATAGCCTGTTCTAAGCTTTTTTTTAAGAACTTTTCTTTCAAATGATACATAAAAACCCTCTTGTATCTTACTAAGAGGAATGGTGTTTTGATGTCTCCTCTTTCATTTGCAAGGATAAAAGGAAACAAAAGATTGGACTCTAAAAGAAAACAAAACATACTAGTTTAAAAATGTATTCTCATATATAGGGATCAACACTTTGGGCTAGTGATTAATCTAGTGTAAGAGAATACTAACTATTCTTGTGATCAATACAACCTTTAATTCATAGCAATACAATTAGGATTTATCCAAGAAGTCCCTTTCCTAATACATTAAACTTTGAACAAGAATGGTGTAGAGAAGACAACCTTAGAAAGAGTGGAAGAAGTTACTATTAGATATTGCCCAAGATTTTCCTCTGCATACAAGAAGCATTTAGATGTACTTACACCTTTTTCTTAGAAGAAATGGTAGAGAGGTTTTTCTAGTGTATGTGCCCTATAACCAATCAGTTGGTTACACGTAACACTGACTTTTTTAATGTAAGAAAATATTTATTATTAATAAAAGATTTCCTTATCATTAATATTCATTGATGTTTGATTAATGAATCTAATATTTAAAAAATAAATATAGAGTAAAGATAAAGTCATTAGAATAAAAATACTTTATAAAGAAAATTAATAATTTCTTATAATTATAATATTTCTATTGCATCAAAGAATTGCTCCTAAAGTTTTCTAGTCGATGCTCTATTAAAATTGAACATTAATTAGAGTCGTTAAGACTGATACATATTATGTTCTTTCCTTTATGAAAAGAAACAATTGTTCTCATAAGTTAAAGTATAAGAGATACCTGAAACTAATATGTAGGTGCTTCTCATATGACATGTACATTGAACTAACCTGCATGAGAATTCCATTTAGAGAGATCACTTGTGTCTATGGAAAGGCTTATGTGATAGTTGTGTAAGTAATCTTTAGACTTGAGATCATTAAATTATTTTAAATACAGAATGTTATGCTTTGATCTTGACTATATATTATCCTAATCAAGGGTAACAAACAAGTAGATATTGGGTATAACATGAACTATATGAAGGTATTTGAATGATAAAGAGATGATTCATCACCCTAGGTGAATTAGAAAAAAAGTGTTTAATATGTTCTCAAATAGTATTGATTGTGAAATCTTTGTGCAAGAAGAAATAAGATTTGAAAGGGCTTCAAATATTATTAAAAGAATCAATGACTATGGTATTAAGAACAAACATGATTCAACAAAGAAAATAATTCATGCTATAATATCTAAATAAGAACATTCATGATAAAGAGATAATAATTATACTAAGAAACTGATTATTGAAAGGTTAAATTAAACCACCTTTAACTTTTCTAATATTTAGGGTGTCATGTCATGTTTCTAGATATTATATTTGATCTTCAAATATAAATCCATCACAGTAAGCAAAAAATATATTTTGAACAAAAATTAATTAATCCTAGAACGTCGTTTCCCTTCAGGAAACAAAAGGCCGATACCTAATTCCACAAAAAAATCTGTTTTGAACAATATCGCTGCCATAAATGAACAGTACCGTAGCAAACAAAAATTTTGTTTCTCTTTTTTTTTTCAGAAAAATAAATAATAATCACAACAAATAAAAATAACAACACAAGAATCAACTAAAATTACTTCCCCGGCAACAACGCCAAAATTTGTTGTGATGTCATGGTCGCACAAATTAACTACCTTAACCTAAAACACAACACACAAGATAGTATAGAACAAGCAAGGGGTCGATCCCACGAGGAAGGTTCAAGTCAGATTTTTATGCTAGATGATATTCAATTTGGGGGGGGGGGGTTGGATGTTATCTAGGCTAAAACAAAAGAAAATAGAAAACTATCAAGCAAAATTAAATAAAATCAGAAAATTATTAAGAGAACAAACCTTGGTCACAAGTAAACGTCCACCTATATAAATCAAAACTGATCATGGAAACGAGACATCAATTTATATTCTGAATATTTATCTCTTCTTAACATTGGTTAGTTAACAGATCCGCTGTATTACTAACCCTAACCATCAAACAACCACAGTGTCCGCACTAGTAATTTAATTCAATAGCAGACTTAAGAACTAGATAAATTGATTAATCAAGAAAACACAATTGTCCGCAGTCTATGTTTGATTTGATTGAATGCTCTCCCTAAGATTAATAACGTAGATCCGCCATAATTATTAAACTCAGTTGCTTCATAAGTTCATATACCACAACTCTGGTTTTGATATCAAACTTAGCAATAGATTGTCTACAATAATAACTTAGAGTCCACTCTAGCAATTAAAATAAACAATCATAGAAAAAATAAGCATAGGAGAACAAACATATTCATTATATAAACTGAAAAGAAAAGGTAAAATAGATCTCACTGTCCTTAAAATCCGAAGGTTTCTGTGTCCTTGCAACCAAGAAAAAGAGTTTAGCCTTACATGTTTGTTGAACAACTAATCAAAAAGGAGGAATGCATGATTTCGAGTTTCTTAGAGGAAGGGGGCATTTTTCTCTTCTTGGTTGGCTGCCCCCCTTCTCTTCTCTCATTCATTTTATATCCTAGAAAACCCTAATCTCTATTTTACAAAATAGTCCTCCTTTAAGTAGACAATTTACATTTAAGTACTTCAATAACTATTTTCCTAAAAAATAAGAAATAGCCTTGCATGAAATCTTTAAGCTTTGACTTAGAGGAGCTAAATTGTTGAAATAAAAACTTGGATGTCGTTTTAGATGCTTCGGAACGTAATTTGGACTCGTTTCTTCACGAAACCTGTTTGCTGGCAGAATTCAGTTGTCATCTTTGACATCGTTTTTGGCTGACTTTTCTAGAGTTAATAGGTATTTGAGTTAGGAATCCAAAACAATTGAGTTTGCATCAATTGGACTTCTGTAGCTCCAGATATTCAAGTCGGAATGGCTGAAGCTCAACACTGGCAGATTGCGATATTTGACTTTGAAGGCTGCGATTTCCATGCTCTTCCTTATTTTATTTTCTTGCCTTAGATTTATAGAAAGGTATGGATGTTAGATTTCTAATGCCATTAGAATCACTTCATTTCGACCTTTAGAGCTTATGCTCTGCACAAAACATCCAATTTACTCTTTTTTGCATCTTTCATCCAAAAGTACCTTCAAAATATAAAACAAAGAATATCAAGACATTTTATATATAAAACATAGGCAAAACACTAGTTAAATATGGTTCTAACTATCGAATAATATGGTTGCATCATCATCCTTCTAATATGTCTCGTACTTGCGGGTGAATTGACCCTGTTGTGAAGGCACACCACCACTACGTTGTGGAACCGCACTGGAAAAGGCAGCGTCGTGATTCGCCGCAGGTGCCTCTTCTTAGTCGGCACCTAATGACACGTCATCATCGTAGCTAGAAGAACTAGCTGCGACTATGTACTCACGACTTGTTATTTATTTTGTTCCACGTATCTATACAAATTTGATGAATAATTACATAATCAACTATGATTTAAAAAAAAAAAACAATTGGCAGCGCCTCTCTTATACTGGAGACTACTCAAATTATTTAAACTTGCAAATATTCCTAAGATATTCCTATATATTCAACTAACATCTATATAAATTTAACAATAACATTTGAAATTCAACAAAACAATCAAACACTCTATTATGTAATATATATAATAAAATTGAGATAAAACAATTAAATTTAATTATATATATTCAATTAACATTTATATAGCAAATTTAACAATAATCCATTAAAATTCAACAAAACAATCAATCGTTATTGCAATAAAAATAATTTTTTTAAAAAAAACCTATAGAATTTAGGAATGAAAAATGCTTACCTTAATAATGTGTTTATTTTTAAAATTTATCTACTACAATACAAAAAAAAAAAATATATTGTTAATAAACCGAAGAAAAGATGAAAAATAGAAAATCATAACAAGTGAGGAGAATCACAATGCATACCTTTTAAACTTTGAAGATGAAGATAGAATGAGAAATTAAAGCACAATCACTTGAATTGAGAGGAAACAACGAGAGGTGATTGAAGAAAATTGAACAAAAGAAAAAAAGGAACTGAAGGGGCACTTGCTGGGATTTATACTGCGCTTTTACCGACGGACTATTAAATAATATTATTTTTAATTCATCCGTTAGTGATTCCCTCAGTGAATTCACCTTGAAATTTTCATTTCGCTCTAAGATTTTCAAAAAAACCTCCAGAATTTTCACCGTCCGTCGATAATTCCCTCGCTAATTTGAAACAGTACATACGGTTAGAGATGGATTAATTGCCCGCACTTTGGAATTCATATTCCATCGGTAATTCCCTTCGCCTCTGTAAAACATCAACGGAAACGAAGTCGTCGGTGTTTCCATCGGTGATGTGGGAACGGTTCCCTTTGGCTTAGTAAAACACCGACATACTAGAAACTATTAGTGTTTTCATCGGTGATGTGGGAATTGTTCCTATTTAGAGTGTGAACAATTCACTTCACCTCTGTAAAACACTGATGGACCAGAAATCATCGGTGTCCATCGATGATGTGGGAACTGTTCACCAATTAAGATTGTGAACAGTTCCCTTCGCCACCGTAAAACACCGACAGACAAGAAACCGTCAGTGTTTCCATCGGTGATGTGTACAGTGAAGGACAAGTTGTCTCTATTTTATGTATATCCTCCATGCAAATACTTAAATTGAAAGTTGCACGCCCAACACGACAACAACAGCTCACAAATGAATTATGAAATAAATATTTCTACATCCATAAAAATTACATTATAAAAAAATTCATTACCGTTTTGTGTTTTGATAGTTAGTCATTATTATCTTCTTCTTCTTCTTCAATTGAATCGTCATCATCTCCACTACAATCTTTAATGTTGATAACATTGGTATATCATCTTCATCGATTTGTGCTTGTCCGCTGGAGCTCATAACAACATTTAACACCTCAGTGTCAACATTAACAAGACTATTATCGAAGACATGAAAATTTGAATTGTATTCTAAGTCAATCGATGGAGTAACTCGATATGGTTCAACTAACTCACCAACTTGAAAGATATCATCTTCCACACTTGTGTCTTTGTTCTCATCCCAAACAACCTCTACACAACCTATGGGTTTTGTTTTTAAAATGGATAACCAATTAACTCTTCAACGATCGTTTCCAAAGGAAAGGGTGTATGTGTAATAAATTTGCTAGCATTGCTTGGCGAAAACAAAGACATCGTTTACGTTGCAGAGTCTAGCTTTTGAGTTAATTTCGGCCAGACCATAATGGGGATCTACTCTAATTCCTCTGTCAATGGTGTCATACCAATAACATTTGAATAAAAACACTCTATTATGCTTGCTATCATATTACAATTCAACGACCTCTTCTAATTTACCATAATAGTCAACTTCAAACTCACTACTAGTCGATCCCTTAACATAAACACCATTGTTATATGTCTTTCTTCTATCCCCGTATTCTTCAGTATGAAACACATATCCATTAACAATATACCCATTGTAGCACTTCACTTTTCGTTCAGGACCCAAACTTAGTAAAGACAATAAAGCACTAGCATTCATTTCTAATTGATAAACATTGTACATCAAGTACAACAATGAACAGTAAACAAGAATTCTGTAATGAAATTATGTACAATGATACATGATGAGTTTGTGATCGTACTTACATATGTTCTGAACCACATGACAAATTATTCATCTTGTAATTGAAAGATTTGGGATTCCATTAGCTGTGATTTATTAGACAATAAATATTGTCGATGTTGCCTACGAGATTTTCAAAAAATGTATGAGTTTGTGATATTGCAATAGATAAATAGTCCATTTACAACAAAGTTTAAGTAGTATATATACTTACTGAATAAAAGGTCTCAGTTCATTGCAGTTAAATAACACATAATTAAGTGCTTGTTTGAATTCTATTTCAGACAAATATCTTTGCTTTAAGCATTTTTAGATGTGGGTCGTCCAGGATTAGAGAATACTGACAAGTTCCCACTCGAAGGCACTTCACCACCATCATCATGTTGTGGAACGTGGTTAATTCTTGTTTTTAGATTAGGCTCAAAATAGTATGATATAAATGTTGAGATCTCCTCAACAATATAGGCCTCATATATTGAAGCCTGAACATGCACCTTGTTCTTAACCTTTTTTTTAAGGTTCAACAAGTACCTGCATCGAATTAAAAAAATATTTTTAATTATGAAAAACAATGACAATGCATTAGTAATTACATTTCAATAGTAATATCTAACCTCTCAAATGGATACATCCATCTATACTGGGCCGGGCCTCCAACTTTTTCCTCATACGGTAAATATATTGGTAAATGTTCCATCGAGTTAAAAAATGATGAAAGGAATATCATCTCAAGTTTGCATATTGTCTCAATGATATTCGTTTCAAGCCTCTCAATGTGATGTGTTTGCAACTTGTTGGAGCATATATCTCTAAAGAAATGACTAGTCTCCGTGAGTGCATCTCCTATCCCCTTTGCATAAACATGTGGCAGTCATGGCTCTTAATTCCATACAATCTGCATTCCTCTAGATTAACCAACCTTGATATGTTCGAGGCATGTCCATCAGGAAAACACAGACTCTTAAGCCATTGGTAGACTGGTAGTTGTGGGTTCTTCTTTAAGGCGAAGCTTGCTCTGGGCTTTGCGACCTGTGACCCATCAAAAACCAACTCCATATTTTTACAGTTACAAAACAACGTTATATCCATTCTAGCCTTGATGTTGTCCTTTGTCTTTCTCTTCACGTCCATGATCGTGTTGAAAAAGTTCTCAGACATGTTCTTTTTTATGTGGATGACGTCAAGGTTATGGCGAAGGAGATTGATTTTCCAATAAGAAAGCTCCTAGAAAATACTTTGCTTTACCCAGTTGTGGGTCAAACCAAAACCAGGAAACTTCTGCTTACCGAACTGAAAACCAACACAATGTCACCGTACTCTGACACCACGTCATGCAATTCTTCACCAGAAAGATGTGGGGGGTGTAACATCCTTTTCAACTCTACTAACAAAAAAATCCTTTATGTTTTTTCCGTACCTGTGATCTGTTGGCAAGAAACGTCGATGGCAGTCAAAAAAAGATGTTTTACCCCTGTTTGTTAGCATGAATGCCTTGTTGTTTTCCATGCAGTATGGACATGCCAGTTTTCCATGCGTGCTCTAATCATAAACCATTCCATAAGCTGGAAAATCATTGATAGTCCACATCAAAGTTGCCCTTATAAGAAAATTTTGTTTTCTCAATAAATCATAAGTCAAAGCCCCGGAGGACCACAATTGCGTCAACTCATCAATCAATGGTCGAAGACAAACATCTATATTCTAGCCCGGACTATTAGGATCGGGTACGATCATAGATAAAAACATGAACTCTGACCTCATACACATTCCCGATGGCAAGTTGTAAAATCATCAGTATAACCGACCAACAAGAATAAGGAGCAGCAAATGACCCGAAAGGGTTGAATTTGTCTGTACACAATCCAAGATGCATGTTCCTTGATTCAGCTGAAAAGTGAGGATTCACACTCTTAAAGTGTTTCCATGATTCACTGTCAGAAGGACGCACCGTCACTCCATCAACCGCATCATGTGATTGGTGCCATGTCATGTGTTCAGCAGTCTTTGGTGACATGAATAACCTCTGCTACAAGAGTCTTTCCTATGCTAGTTCTGGGTTTGTAACGGGAATACCCACATGTCATGCACTCAGTCAGCTCAGCATTTTCAAGGTAGTACAGCATGCAGAAGCTTGGACACATGTTAATTTTCTGGTATCCTAGACCGAGGGGTTTCATCATGGACATGGTAGCATAAAAGTTTCTTTTCAGCCTGTTCCCTTCAGGTAAAATGCATTTCACCCATTCGACAATTCTATCATAACCGGTCGCACTCAACCCATAATCCGACTTGATGGTGAACACCTGTGCAACAACCGATAATTTACTGTGATTTGTGCAGTCATCCCATAAAGGTTCATCAGAATCTTTCAACAGATCAAAAAATCTGGTCGTGTCTGCATTAGGTTCTTCTTCTAAAATTGGGCATTGACTGACATTACCTTGGTTCATTCTCGTTGCATCCATAATCATATTCCTATAAGGATTACTGTTGTCATCTACAACTCCATGCACATTGTTAGCACTAGAAGTTGACCCACCCATCCTTCCTACCATGCTCTCGTTACTCATAAATAGTTCTCTATATGCATATCAACACAAGTAATCCTCCATGAACCCTTTGTGTAGAAGATGCATCGTTATAACATCTTGATGAAGAAACTTTTTATTCTTACACCTCCTGCATGAACATCTAATACTGCCTCCACTAAAATTTCTCAGAATAGATGTTGTGAAATTAATAAAACTCTGAACCCCATTACAGTAATCCATCCTTCGCAATCCTTAGGGTGAATCTCGATACATCAATGAATTAGGTAGTCTTTCGTGCAATTGCGTGAAGCCACGACTTATATCGAATCTGTATAAAACAATGATGACAACATGTATTAATTAACTATGTTAAGTAAATAAATTTGCAAAAATATTGGTTTAGCTCAAGATTATCCAACTTACTTTCAAACTTCTCTTAAATATTCATTATCAATTATCTACGTAAGTACATACAAATTTATACACAATAATTTACGGAAATTACAACTCAACAATAAAATTGAAAAAAAATTAAAACAGACCTAGTAAACAAGCCATTATTTATTTCATCACAACACACCTAAGTCGGTAAATTGACATAAGTTTCAACAATTTACAAACAAATACAATTTTACAAAATCTATAACAAACAAGTACCAAATTATAAATCCACACTACATGTTTGAGAAAAAAAATAAAACAAGTAAACACCCAAACAAAATACATATACTAAAAAAACATTCAATAATAAAATTGACATTTTAAAATTGTATTAAATTTTAAAAAGGATAGATTTACTTACTAAAAATAAAAAATCCACAATAAATCAGAACACGGATGCTAAGACTAAAAAGATTTTTTTGAGATGAGGGGGGATGTTTGGGGGGAGGGAGCTGGTTGCTGGTTTAGATTTAGGGGGAGAAGAAGGAGAAATATGGGAGGGGAGGGGAGGGTTGATGGTCAGGACATATTAACTATTACCAATAAAATTACGGACGAAATTATTTCATCTGTCGCCTTCTCAGTAATTCTATTAGTGTTGTTGACACGTCACTATACAGACAGCCCGGTTTGAGTCCAACTATAATTCTATCGGTAAACTCATCGACAAAAACTTATATGTCATCGCACAACTTGTTTTTTTTTATTCTTCATATTCTGTCTTGGATTCCCTTGGTATTTACCGATAGAGTGTTTCTGTCGGTATATACTGACAGAGTTAGCAATGGAAAAATTTATGTCGGTTAATATCATAGTAAAATACCAACAACAAAAAAAACCATCAGTAATTCCGTTTGTATTTGTTGAATTTCTGGTAGTGCTAAATATACTCCTTTATGACCTTTTTCCTTGAAAATAATAATTTTTCTCGGATTTTATTTAAGACTTACATTGATCATTTGTGTTATTCGATATTTATTTAAGCTTTATAGGAATTTCCACCAATATTTTAGATTTTTCTTTTGTTAATATATTATCCAATTGAAACTTATTTGATTTATTATAGGACTTTCAATACCAATTTATCGATTTTAGACTAGGGGTTTATAAAAAAATTAGTAGCAATGTATCCCTACACAACATACTTGATCGTAACAAATTGACAAGACTAAATTTCTTGTACTAGTACCACAATGTGAGAATTGTTTTCAATTAAGAAGAAAAGTTATACGTTGAAAATCCAATTCCTCTTGCCCTTGATGAGAATGCTAATGAAGAAGTTTGGAATGAATATCAACGTCATATTGATAACGATGAGCATGCTACATGTGCGATGTTAGCCAACATGTCACCTAAACTTCAAAGGCAACATGAGAATATGGATGCCCATACTATAATTTTATATCATAGAGAGTTGTTTGATGCAGTTAGTAAAACTAAGAGGTATGAGACCTCTAAGGAATTATTCCACTACAAGATGACAATGGGTTCCTCAGTGAACACCTATGCTTTAAAAATGACTGGTTATATTGAGAAATTGGCTCAATTGGGCTTTGTCATGAACCATGAGCTAAGTGTTGACTTGATCTTATTGTCTTTACCCTAAAGCTTTTCACAATTCATTACAAACTATCACATGTATAAGTTAGATAGTACATTATGAGAATTGCTTAATATGCTTAAAATTGTTGAAGTAGCCTTTAATAAGGAAAAAAAGGCCATGTTTTCCTAGTTCGATCTTTTAGAAAAAGTCATAGAAGAAGAATAAGAAGAATAAGGGTTTTGTCACTAAAGCACAGAAGCCTACTAAGGGAATCAAGAAAGATAAGGGTACTTGTCATCATTATAGTAACGAAGGCCACTAGAAAAGGAATTGAAAGGAGTATCTTGTAACCGTAAATGTTAAGAAGCTTACTAAGGCCTCTACTTTAGGCATGTTTATGATTGAGAACTATCTTTCTACTTTACATAGTAGTTCTTGGGTATTGGATACTAGATATAGTTTACACATTTGCAATAATTTGCAGAAACTAAAGAAAATGGAGCAAGAGTTACTACATTAGCAACAAGAACTTATTATTTTACCTTGCTAAGTGGGCTACTAGTAGAACTTAATAATTATTATTTTGTTCCAGTACTTTCTAGAAACATTGTATCAAATTCTTACTTAGCTTTGAATGGATATAAGTTTATTATTGTAGGCAAATATTGTTTCTTTTATTATAATAATGTTTATTATGGATCTGGTAAATGGTTTGTGTGTACTTTGTTTAAAAATGCTTATGTTCAATATAAACATCAAGAAAAATAGATTAGATAATCAATATTCATCTTATTGATTGAAATGTAGACTAGGTCATAGTAATGAAATAAGAATAACTATGTTTATTAGGTAAGATGACCAAAACACCCTTTATTGGAAAAAGTGAAATGTCTAAAGAATTGTTAAGTCAAATGCATACAGATGTATGTGGACCAATGATGTTTCATGCCATACATGGATATACATATTTCATCACATTTACTAATAACTATTCTAGATATGGTTATGTGTATTTGATGAAATATAAGTCTGAATCATTTGAAAGGTTCAAAGAATTTAGAAATGAAGTTGAGAAATAAAAAAGTATTAAGATACTTTGATCTGATCGAGATGGTGAATACTTGACTCAAGATTTTCAAGATTATATAAAAGGTAATGAGACTCTCTCATAATGGACACCTTCTGGAACACCATAACATAATGAAGTTTCTAAAAGGAGAAATGACATCGTATTGGACATGGTATGGTCCATGATGAGTTATATAGACCTTCTATCTTTTTTCTAAGGCCATGCCCTATAAACTCCCGCTTACCTTTTAAATAGAGTTTTAATAAAAATATGTTGATAAGACTCCATATAAGAAATCAAAAGGTAGGTGACCAAACTTATTATATTTATGGATTTGTGGATGTGACGCTTATATGAAAGACATTGTATCTAAAAAGCTACGAGTTAAATTAGATAAATATAAGATTGTTGGATATCTAGAAGAAACTATCGGATATTAGTTTTACCATCTCGTTGAGCAAAATGTGTTTGTCTTAATTAGTTCGTTAAAATATTGGACATAACTAAATAAGTAAATTAGTATGTGAAAAATACTGATGATTGGATATTGGACATAAATAACATGTGGGATATATAAAATGAGCGACATTATTATAAATAAAAGGAACCCCCCCTGCCCCCTCCTATTTATAATGAGGCTAACGACATAGAGTGAAGAAGGAAGCTTGAAATTTTTTCTTCTCCTTTAATTTCTTGTTAATTTCTCTTAAATTAAATGGTAAGGAGAGTGTGAGCCAGATGATTTCCTACCAAAAAACAAATCAAACTAGGAAAAAACTTAGAAAGAGAGAGATTGGGAGTTGCAAAATATAGAGACAAAATTGCAAAATTGGAAGGGGAAGGGAAATTCTTGAAAAGGATTATAAGAGACTTATCAAATTAGGTTAATTGTTATTGGTAAGGTGTTCTTTTACTATTAAATATATTTTTCTAATTTTTTTTATTGGGGGATTGAAATCCCTAAATTGGGAAATTATGATTAAGGAGTAAATTGAGGAAATTAAAAATTAATTATATATATTTAATTATTAATGTGGCTAACCATGATTTGATATTCGAGGGAACTTAGAAATTTAATTAAATTGTGTTTGTTTGGTATTTTAATGATATTATGAGTATTTTAAATTGATTTTGAATGATGTAATGTGGATTACAAGAAAAAATCCAAATTGTTGTTATATGTGGGAATAAAGAAAATTCAGAAATTAGACAAAATCATATTGATTTTAATGTTTTATATGATGTTGGGGGAATGTAGAGATTGGTTTGGGATATTATAATGTGAAATAAATTGGTTGATGTTGGTTATATGGGTTAAATTATGGGAAAGTTGACTAATTTGTGTACATGTTGTATTTTAAATGATGATATTATGCTTAAACTTGATTGTTATAATGATGAAATTGTGTTTTAATTCTGATTGTGATTCATGTAGATAAAACACTTAGATATTGGATTGTCTTTAGAAATATGAAAAATTGGAAATTAATGTTTGCTAAATGTGTGAAAATGAAAAGTATGGAAATTAATGGAATTGTGTGAGTTTTGGTGTTTAATGATGTTGTTATATTTAGATATGGATTGAGAACTTGTAAATTAGATGGTTGTGTACACTGGGTTTTGGTTAACAAGTTAGTAAATTGGGAAAATAAGAAAATATATGTTGGATGCATGATGTTAATAAGAAATATGAAATCATATGTTAAATGCAAGTTAAAAATATAAGAAAATATGAAATTATCATTAAGATATAAATTAGTACTATGAAAAAGAATAATGATGTGTTTAAATCAGTATAAACAATGGATTAAAATGATGTGGGTACTAATTGGATGTTTCCTTGAAAATTAGTAGTGACATGCAAGGTTGGACCAACAATTGAGAGAGAGTATACTACCAGAGTGTCAAGTAGCTCTTCGTCACCTTACCTTTTTATTTAAAGATATATTCTTGTTAGAATTTTCTTTAAACATGTGAAATGAGCTTCAAAATAGATTACAAAAGAAACAAATTATTATATGTTAAAAGATAGTTGGCTATTTGAACGGAGACTAATTATTGCTATGATAAAGTCGGTTATTTGGAAAGAGAATATTCATTATATATTAAAGTTGATCATTTGGATTAAGACTTATTATTATATGTTAAAGTCGATCAAACTAGGGGAGACTAATGGTGTAGAATTAATTTAGCCATGTTGACGAGGGTTAATGATGTGATGTTAAGTTGGTTGTAATAGCAAAAATTGTGTTAAGGGATTTTTCTAATTGTAATTAGAGTTTGTAGCTAAAAATGAATAATTTGAATGAAATGGTACCATTGTAGTTGTGTTTTACTAAAGTTTAACATGGTACAAGTGTGTTAGGTATGTTTACATGCTTTTAATCATTATTTACAATATTGCATAGTTCTTTTTGTATTAGGTAAAAGTTTGTAATTTTCATCTTATGACATGTAGTTAAGTTGATGTGTATGTTAAGTTTAATATTTTGAAATTATAAGCAAGTAAAATGATGGTTTACAAATCATTATGTTTCCATTGTACATATACATATACATATGATTGCATATACCTCGTATAATAATATAAACACTTATTGTGCATTAATATAGTAAATAATTGTGATTGATGATATGTGTTGGGTGGCATGCATGAGCTGCATATAAGCATTGATTGTATAAGGCAAATGCGGTTTGGATTGTGGTTATGTTGTGCAAGTATAAAATACAGGAAAAAAATTTAGGTAGGCCTCATATAAGGGAGATTCTTTCAAAATTTTATTAATCTTTTAATATAAATGGAAAGTCCTTTATACATTTGATGTGTATGTGTAGAGTAAATCTTGTGTTCGGTGTGTTGATTGGGAGGGCCTTTATATAGGTGAAACTTTATCTATTATAAAAAATCATTACTCCATTTTTCATGTATATTATTATTTTAAAAAAAATATATGAAAAAAGGCTTAGGGTGTTACATAGATGCATTTTAGGATTGGTGAAGTTAGAAACCTTTTTACAAATCTATGGTACGAGATATTATTGGTTTGTAAAATAATTTCATGATGCTTTCCTTATAAGCCTAATGACCTCATTACTATCTAAGATGAACTATTCTATTTTAAAATATGCTCAATGGAAATCTTCTAGCAATACTCAATAAGATCACTATCGATAGAGTGCTTAGATACACTTTCTATTACATCAATGTTAAGCATATCAATGACCTCTATATAAGCTATAAGTTGAAGTTTTAAAAGGTTGAAGCTTGCTAATTTGGACGAGAGGTATACTTGATCATTTTCCTTTCCTTTATTGGCACCCTAGTGAAGTTGATCCATTTACCATTTGTTTTATGACTTATCAAAAGTTCTTTTACCTTACATATATTTTTTTTTTATCAAATATAAGAAATTTTATAGATAAAAAATGAAACTAAGCTGAAAACCAGCAAGTCAAAATATACATGCATATACAAACAAAAGGAACAGGCTCCCTTGAACACCAACATAGCCATCAGCACATGACTAGTTGAAACCATCTACAACACAGACCCCAATCAGAAATACAATCTAGCATAGCTGGATTGTACCTTACATATATTATTAGCATGAATGGCTTTCTTGTTTGGCCCATTATTAGAAAAGAGTTATTAAATAATTGAAGGGGGTAGATATTAAGTGCCTCATCAGGTTAAGTCTTATAATGATTACTTTATATTCATCAACTTTTTTAGAGGATAGGAACTTAAAATGTAGGGCATACTTAAAAAAAAAAAACTTTCTATTTGGGGCTAGTTAGCATAGCGTTGTATAACACTCAAACATGTTTGATGTCTAAAAAATAAATATGCTATAAGTTGGTTTAGAGATTTCTAGCATTTGAGATTTGGTTTTCTACAATCTTGTGGAATGAGAATTTAGTTATAAAATCAGCTAATATCTATGCCTTGATGTCTGATACTATAAACAAATATTCTTGTAGCTCTATAACTCACTTTACCATCTAGCATAAGGTGTTTGGTTTGTGTAGAATTTGTTTTGAGTGGTTGAGCTATTAAGATTATTACTTAGTGAGTTTGGAAATAAGGATTAAGCTTTTTAGCTAAGCTCATAAAGCTAGGGCTATTTTTCTTCTCTAAGTATCTAGTCTTTGTATCATTGAGAAACTTGCTAATATAGTAAACAAGTTTTTTTACTCATTCCATTTAGATCAAAACATTACTAACATCCATGTAAAAAAACCCTAGGAAAATAGGAAATGTAATGTCCTAATTTTTTAAAGCCAAAATTGATGGTATTTTTTTTTATGTAAGCCATTATATTCTCAATGCTTCTCACAATAGAATTCCAGAAATTAGTAGATAGGCTTTATTTTTTAATACGGTACAATATACATATGATTATGTAAATCAACATCTCCATGAAAGTGCTCAATACACATACCCACAACATCATATTTATATATCCATAAATTTACATTAAATTGTATTTGTTTTTTGATTGAATGTAAGAAATTTTATAGATCAAAATGAAACTATGTTGGAGACCAGCTGGTCAAAATATACATGCATATACATAATAGAGCACAAAGGGAACATGCTCCCTTGAACAAGCAAAAGTAACTTTATAGCCATTGAAGCATGGCTATTTTGACAATATAAAGCAAAGCCATATACAAAAACAACACCTAACACCGAAAAAGTGAATCAGGGACAGAACACAGCAGCCAACTGCAAGAAACCAAGCAGTAGAGCACGCGGAGGCATCCAAAGCAAGCAGCAATCCATAGCAAAAGTAGCATAGATCAGTTGCAGCAACCCAACTCTTCCAGCAATAATGTACTGAAGTTCCAGCAGCCCGCTGTAAGAAGTACAACAAACAAACCAGCAAAAGAAAAAAGAATCATAGCTGGCCAGCAGCAAAAGTAAGCTGAACAACAATTAGAACAAAGCAGAAGATATGAAGGACTTATAGAAGAACCAAAACACCAGCAGTAACAGTCGGGGGTTGATCCTGCAACCATGATTAGCAAACCAACCTCTACCCATATTCACAGCTGGACAAGGGCAGCAAATAGTCACCGCATGCCAACCGACACCTTCAGCAGCTAAACCAAGGCAGTAGCCCCGCAACAATGGTCAGGAGCAGCCTCAACACATTCAGCAGACAGAAGTCATGTGCAAGTAGCATGGGATAATACACAGCACCAACGTAAACAACTGGCTAGCAAGAGTACATCAGTAGCAGATCACCCATTCCCTTTGAGTATGGACTGAGGAAGCAACAACATAGCAAACCTAAAGCTGAACTTGTCACCAAGACACCCCTATCACAGAAACACAAGCAATGACATCAGAATGGCAGGAGTAATAGTGGTGTTGAAAGCCAGTAATTAACTCCAGCAAACCAATAATGCAATCAGGAATAAACCAAACAAACAGCCCACAACAAAAACCTCGCAGAAGATGACCGATGTAGCAAGTGGCAGCACTGGAAAGAGTCTTAGCAAGTCAGCCAGCACAGCACTGCAGCCAACCAACAACATACACAGACTTACCAGCCCAAAGGGCAGCATCAACAGAGAGCCACGTCCAGTCTAGCAAACCATATCTACACTGTAGTGGTGACAAATTTGCCATCATAACATGCTCCATCAAGCTCCTCTATTGCAAGCATCTATGGGGAAAGGCTTGAACTGTAATTCAGCAGACATTACAAGTTTGCATCATATTTACATATTGCTACCATTACAAGTTTATAGAAAAGTGTTGGTCGACAATTACACACTTAATACATTTGTTCATACAAAATACATAATAACTTAAACATGCAAATACATAGTTCTTTTCAAAATATGTGGACTTATGGAATGAGATTCCTTACGCACCTTGTTGGTGTGACGTCCTTTTAGGATGCTATTAGCCAAAGCTAATCATAATACTCATCCAAACATTTCATAACAGTTTAGTATTCGCCATAACACAATAATAGATCTTTCGTAATGAATTCACTTAAGAGAATTAACGTTATGCTAGAGGGGGTGGAAGCCACCTATTTGTTTCTCTCGTGGGGTGTCTTCGTTCGATCGAAGGTCTGATTTTAGTTGTACCACCTGACACATCAAATGATCACTAATCAACATATTCTCATCTAGAAATCACATAAGCCATCACCATACATATCCCAAGAATACATATGTTCACATTTAAGAGTTCCACACATCATACAATGAAAGTCATCATATGAATTAAAACATTTTTTATATGGAATTCATAAACGAAACTGGGACGCTACTATCGCAGAAAGTCGTCAGTAAAAACTGGATTGTTGATAACACAAAAATCATTAGCGAAAGCTAGGTCGCTACTGATGTAGAATCATCAACAAAATTGGTTTACGGCTGACGTATGGAAGTCAAAATTTGTTAGCGACAACTAGGTAATTGGTAACACAGAATCGTCGGCGAAACTGGTTTACGGCTGATGCATGGAACTCAGAATTTGTTAGCGACAACTAGGTCATTGGTAACACAGAATCCTCAGCGAAACTGGTTTACGGTTGATGCATAAAAATCAGAATTCATCAGCAAAACTGTAATCTACTGTTGACTCAGAAATCATCAATGAAAATTGAGTTGTTGTCGACCCAATATTCATCAACACAACCAAATTCCACGGCTAACGCATAGAATTGTCAACGAATACAATCTACTATTGACTCAGAAGTCATCAATGAGATCTGAGTCACTATTAATCCAGAATTCATCAACGAATTTATGTCGTTGCTGATTTAGAAATCGGCAATGACGATTGAGTGATTTCTAGTTTTACTCTTTCCCACGACTAAGCGTAAGGTTTACATTAGGCTTTCCCTTTTTATGACACACCCCAAACAAATTTGGACATATACCATAACCAATCACATTCAAATTTATCACAAGGTTATCAAACAATACCATCATTTCAAGGTTGAAACCTAATGTTGCCATAATCTTGCATTCTATGTTTTCAATTTTGTCATGCCAAATCATCAACACAATTTAATATTCAATTCACCTCATACAAGAGTTCCATTTCCAACCTATGTCTTGTTTCTCTAAGGGTGCTCATCATACAAGGCTCCCTCCTTGTTTCACCTTCTTAGCCAAACATGGTAGCCCATTCCTTTTAAGTTATCACATGTATTTTATCACTTCTAGCAGAATTATATTCCCAACAACAAGTCATATTCATGCATTCAATCACTTGATTTATAATTATACAAGTTCATCCATCACATAAACAAAATCAAGGCATTAACATGGTATCATTTCTGTTTTAGCTCCAGCATGCCTCTAAGGGCTTAACAACATCACAATTATGCACATACAATCATTTCATCTCATTTTCACATAATATCTTCAATCATATATGTAAAAATCAAGACATTAACATACACATGAATTCTGTTTTGGCTCAAGCATGTTCTAAGACTTTAACAAGGTCACAATTCAAGCATTTCATCATATCAATTTGCATTCTGTTTAGCCCCCTTCAATCTGGTCGGCCCTCCCTCTAAGTTTGTGTATTCAAAATCATTTATTTCTTTTGTTAAAGGTTCTGGAGCTATGTTCCCCATTCAGCCCCATACTTATTCATCTTTATATCTAGTCCTCTTTAGTCATTGGTGTAAGAACCCGGAGTCATTCCCTTAAGGTTTCCTTCTCTTTTTTTTTTCCCGAAGTCTCAATGATACAAATAAGAAAGTGATGTTTTTCTTACCTTATGATTTTAAGTACTCTTAGGAAAGGTTTTAGTACTTTCTTCTTCCCTTTTACTTTCGGTTTCTTTCTTCTTCTTTCTGTTTGTTCCAGCTAGCCCTCTAGGCTCTTTCTTCTTGCATGTTTTTGGTTTTCTCTATTTTTTCTAACTCACCTCTCATTCAACACTCAAGGAAGTTGACATGCAAGTTGGTTGGGTTCAATTTTCTCCTTGGAAAGGAGTGTGTGGTGTGATTAGTACTTAAAAGTGCATTTTTATCAAGGTTTTATATCATCATTTTGCACTTGAAGTATCAATAACTCAACTAGAGCATGTTTTATAATATCATGTCTAATACTATAAGATACCTTTAATTTATGGTAAATGTTCATCTTAAATGCAGGCTTATCACATAAATCAAAGGATTAATTGATGAGTTTAACTACTGAAATTGAGAAGACAAAGAGAGGGCTAAGCTTAGAAAAGAGATGCTGGTTTAGTCCAAACTAGAACATTATTCAGTCATTAGGTCATATCTGGAGCTGTAGATCTTGGATTTCAATTTGGTTTATATGGCTAGAAAGCTAAGACATGGGCCTAAAACATTCATTGGGAGTCCAAGACTCAATTCTGCTATTTGGAAGTCCAAATCTTAGCAACAATGGAGAAGTCGGAATCTATCCTGCAGCCCAGACATTGTTCAATGTTCAACCCATATCTTGAGTTCTAGAAGTCCAAATGCACCGATTCGTTTTTTTTAGAAAGCTGAGACAATTTCCTAGAACTTTCATGACAAAAATCTGTTCAAATTCTGATGTTAGCAATGACGTTTTGTTCAGACAAGAAGATAAGGATTGTCACCAAGTCAAGATATGGCCACCCACTCAACAATTAGTCATTAAATCAATAATTCCAAATTTTGGCCTATAAAATGAGGCATTTGCCATGCATTTAGGCATCTTGGTTTTCATATCAAGATCATGTTCTTGCTCTCTCTCTTTATATTTTGTAATGCTTAAGTTTTGTTTATATTAATCTCTTATTTATGCTTTTCATTTCCTTTCCTTTACTTAGTTAACTTATATCTTATTTATATTCTTATCTTGTTTATTTATGTTTAGTTAAGTTTATTATGTCAAGGTGAAAAGGTTACACTAATGGTGTAAGAATAAGTATAGTATAAACTCAACATGGACCTTAATGTTTGGTACTAACATGTTTTATATTTGTTATCTTGTTCACTTTTAATACTTTGCCTGTTAAATGGTTAATCTAGATTTATGTTGTATAACTCTTGGTATAACAAATACTTGGCACTTTTATAAGCCCAAACCGTATGGTATAACTGACACCTGTGCTATGAAAGGAATTTGATTTGTTGTTAACATAAGTTATAATCATTAATGCCTAACAACATTTACAAGTATTAGCATTATTCGAATAAGATAACTAATGTAATCATGTTAACAATTTATAATCTGATTGGAACCTCTTTTGTGTATGGTTTCTAGTTGAATAATAAGAGTTTATACTATACTTGTTTGAAATACCATTAGTGGATCCTCTAACCTTGACAGTTGTTTTTATCATTGTTTAATCCTTATATCAATATCACATCTCAAAGCTCTTTTTATTATTATTGTTGTTGTTGTTGTTGTTGTTGTATTATTGTTATTTATAATTTATATAGTTAACCTCCCTGTGGTTCGACCTCGGTCTTGCCGGGTTATTTATTACTTCGACACTCCTGCACTTGGGAGAAGACATCAACTCTTTGGTCGTGTCATGCTGCAGCAATAACTATTGCCGATTATGGGGGAAAGGAAAAGTCATCTCTTTTTCTCCCCCTTACATTTATATCACTCATAAATGAAATAGGGTGTTTGGGGGCTGATTACTTTGTTCTTATTTCTTTTTTGGTTAACCTAGAACTGATTTCCCCTTTTCCCAAATCCTCCTTAGACTAGGCCAGTTTGTTCCCCTTAATTCTTGCTTAGCGTAGGTTGGCTTTTCACCAAAATTTTTGTTGGGTTTTACAGAAAAAAGTCTCCCAATCCTTTGGTTTGGTTAAGATTTTTAAAAAGGATAAGAACATCTTTTGTTCCTCAAAAATCTTTTAGCACTCGAGGGTTTATTGGGAATCTTTGATGTTCTTGAGGATTTAAAAGAAGGCTATGCAATGTTCCCCCATTTGAAGATTAAATATGTTTGATGTTAATCTTGCAAGTTAATCTTTAAACATTTTTAACTAGATACGTGATGATATGTCCCAGATGGGATATACCTCTCTAAGGCTAGACTTAATTCCCTGATTGCTTATAAGAAAACTTGTGAACTACCTCTTAGATGACAAATGAACATTTAAAAAGTCTCAATTACATTTAATATTTATGAAGAATAGAAAAAACTTTATAAAAACCTTGTAGGCTCTCTTCAAAACTTATGTTTTTTTATCGACATATCATTTATATATGCTTTCATGTTCTTACCTAGCTGATTTTTGAATAACTAATCAACCATTTTTTAATATATATCCCATGTATTTTTTAGCATATTGGTTGATAGTAACGCACCCTTTAATTGGTGATAAATAAGGTTTTCTCTTGGTTGTCTAAGTGCATTGGGATATGGTGGTGTCAAGTGTTTACACCTAAATAGTGTAGAAATTCAAAACTGGTTATGGAATACACTAACATGTGATTTTAGAGAGTAAAATGTTGTCCTTTTAGATAGACTTTATTGAAATTGGTGAAGTCTACACATCTACCATTTTTCTTTGTCCATTTTTCATTATGAACATGTTGGTGAGCCATTCATATGGCACATCACTTTTTAAATGGATTTCACCTTAAAAACCTTGTCTAGCTGTCCAAAGAGCCTTTTGTCATCCCTCCTAAATCATGTTCTTCTTCTTTTCAATACATTGAAGACTTTTAGGTTCACATTTAGCCTATGTTTGGCCATATCCAAGCTAATATTAGGCATGTTTGTTGTTGCTTTGGATTTTAAGAAGCTCGAAGAGTGTATTTTTTTGTTAAGATTTAGGGCGGGCCTTATTTTGGTGATACACTCAGACTTATCTTTTTTAAGCATTGCATTTGATAATTTTTCGACCATTTTTTATCTATATTTTCTTGTTTTATTTCATTTGAGTTTCATGGTCTTCAATAACAATTGCCTATTTCCTTTTCAAGTAAGAGAAAATGGATCTATAAGAGTCTATTTAATTTCCTCACATTATGACTATATCCCTTTCAGTCAAGAATTTCATGACCAGGCTCTCAGTAGAGCTCTCAGTTAGAGAGAGAATTTAGAGAGAGATGCTCTCCTTCCCTTAAGTTTCTCCTCCCGATCCTGCTGCTGAGCTCCGAGAGATTCTTTCTTCACGCCTCCCATGGCTAGTCCAACATCAGCGCCTCTGTTCCAGCAACCAGTAAGCGTGCGATGGATCTTGTCCGAAACCCTAATGGGTTCCTGGCTAGAAGCTTCCGATGATGGGGATTTTGCTGGTTCATCTGTGACTCCTCCCTCTGTCGTGCTCGATGACTCACCAAGCTTGCTGGGGTTGATCTGCTGCCTTGGAGAGGGTCAATTTAATGAGTGTCCCTATTGTTCAGTGTTGTGCTTTTCTTCAATCTGGCAAGGGTAGGCTAGCTCCTACCTCTCCCACTTCATAATATATACTCCGCTGGATTTTTAAGGAGTTCCATCTCCCTCTGCATCATCATGGGGTTCTTCCCTCATGATTTGTCCTGTATCCAGTATTTTTGCTGGTTCGTTGCTCTGTCTCCCTCTACGACACCGTTTGCTGTTGTTGCTTTCTGGCCCGTGTTTTTGCTGTCAATGATGCCTGTTTACTAAGCCTAGAGCAAGCTTAATTGGTTACAGTCTTTCAGTGGTGTGAACCCTGTATTGGGATGTTGGGTCTGGTTCCCTCATCTACTGTTCCTGCTGATAGTAGTTGGTGGCCTTTGCTTTGCTTGCTGTCTCTGTGTATACTGCATGTTGATAGCCATCTGGTAAGCTAGTTCATAGCATACGTTGCTTCTGCTTGTTACCTTTGGGACTGTCAGCTTTGCCTTACTCCGCTGCTTGTCCTAGGTCCTGTTTGGTCGTGTGCCTTGAGCGGTCTATTATTTGCTGCTGGGGTTCTCTTGGCTCCTATGGTTGGCTGCTGGCCATGACCTTGAACCCTCTAGTAGGTGTTGTTGCTGCTATATGCAAGTTTTGTACTCCTTGTTGCTGCAAAAAGGTTTGCTATTGCTGACAGTTTGCAGCCTGATGTTGAGATTTGCTGGACTTTGTCCCTGTTGTCTGCTGCGCCTCTTTAAGCTGTAGCTAGGTTTTCTACTCTATCTTTGCTGCTGGAGTAGGGCTGTGATGTTGCCCTCTTAGGGCTGATATTGGTTATTAGGCTGTATGTCCTGGGACCGCTTGTTATGCTGCTAGCTTTTCTTTATGCAGCTTGCTTTGCTGGACTCTGTCCTGGATATGATATGGTTTGCAAGGGTACTGCTATAGTGCTGGTTTGCAGACCTATGTTTGCTGGTTGGGTCGTTGGATGCTACTGCAAAGGCTTTCTTTGCCTGCTGTGGGGCATTATTTGGATCTGGGTGAGGTTCTCTCTCCTTGTCCACACACTATGCCTCTTGTTTCATTTTGATTCTACTGCAGGTCTGATTCGGCTAGCCTCTCTCGATTGCTGCTATGGATCTCAACAGTTTGGGTGAGGCTCTCTCCCCTCATGATTGGGCTACTGCTGTAGTGTGCTCTGTCGCTACTCTACTACCCCAGTGGAGAGTGTTGGATGGAGTCTGTCCTAGTAGCGCACTGTTGTGGTGCAGGGTTGGTTTGCTGGTGATGATATGCGGATGGTTTCTCATGTTTGCCTAGTACAGGGATCTGCCTGCTACGAGGCATTGTTTGGGGTGTGCTTGGGTGAGGATCTCTCCCCTTGTCCATAATTTCTGGCTCTTGTTCCATTTGGTTCTTCTGCAGGGAAGGTTTGCTGATGATTGGCCTCATAACATGAAGTTGCTGCTGCTGTCTGCTGCTTTGTTGGGGCATTGTCGGTTTGGGTGAGGTTCTCTCCCTACTGTCCAGACTGTTTAGTATGCTAGAGATACTGTATGGATGTTATATGTATTTACCATATGGTTTTGATGCTTGTTCAAGGGAATCTGTTCCCTTTGATTGTTATATTTCAGCAAGCTTGTCTTGCTTATGGTTTGTTCAAGGGAGCCTATTCCCTCTGATTTCTGTTCAGCAAGCTTGTCTTGCTTATGTTTTGTTCAAGGGATTTTGTATCCTTTTTCTTGTATTGCTGGTCCCTAGCGTATTTTTGATCTATAATATTCTTACATTTGATAAAAAAAGAAAAAAGAATTTCATGACTAGGTATTCAGTGTTGATGGCAACACTGATCTTTTGAAAAAGATATCTCTTTATGATGACATTGTATGTTAGGTCATCTTGATAACCATAAGAGTTTAACTAAAAATTTTGAATCTAGGGTAGGTGTCAGTGATGATTGGGATTTCCATTGCCTTTTTTTACTAATACTCATTTTTCATTACATCTCAAAAAGAATTCATAAGGTGATAGCATTTGATTTTAGCAAAGTTTATATTTGTTATGTCTACCTCAAACTTCAATGAACTTGTCTTTTGAAAAAGGCATTAGATAATCTAAATTTTTTCAATTTCCATGTTATTTGGAATCTTTGTAACCTCTAATGAGGGGTTCTTTTTAGTTTTTCTTTTAATGACTCAATATCATTCAAAGGCTTGTATTCGGTGATGCCCTAACTTGTCAATTCAACCAATTCTTAGAATTTTTCCTTCAACTTTTCCTCTTTTTTAATCCACAATTCGGCAAGAACAAGATTTCTTTTTTTACTATAGGCCAAAATCAAGAAAGATAGAAGATTAAGATCAAGTTTAATCAAGAACAAGATTTCTTGATGCTAGATCCAAACAGTTTGCTTGGCGTACTGTTGTAGTGTGCTCTGTTGCTTGCTTTTGCTGTGATGCTGTTTAGTTATTAGAGGGAAGTCTGGGGGCCTTTCCTCATAGCTGCTCACTTCTCAGTGGAGAGTGCTGGATGGAGCCTGTCTTAGTAGTGACCACTCTAGCTTTGTGTGTTGCTTTATACAATTTTGTGTGCTCAGCTTCTTGAAGCTGGCTTCTAGATCTTTTGGTTGCTCTAACTAATCAGTTTGGTTTGTTGCTTTCAGCTTGTTGTTTGTGGGATGGTTTCCAGCTGCTAGTCCATTGCTGTTTGTTTGTTGTTTATGGGCTGCCTCCTAGTGACATCTCTGTCATTAGTTTGCTAATGGTGGTCGGATTTGATGGGTGTTGCTCTTGCTGCCTTCGACTATCCAGTATTCCTTGTTATGCTGGATGCTTTGCTTTCCCACTAGAAATCCTGCTTGTTGTAATGCATGCTGCCGCAGGGGTGCATGACATGCTAATGTGCCTCCTCTGCTATTTTGAACATGATTATTGTTCCTCTAGGTCATTTGGTTATCCTTCTATTGGAAACTGACTTCGTCTAGTTTGTTGGGTAGTGATGCTTTTCTCTTATTGCTTGGTTTTGTTGGTTAATCGACAACCACTTTTGCTATTAAGGCTTCGACCTGACACCTTTGTTCATGAGCATGTTCCTTTTGGTCTCTTTGGTTGTAAATTCTTATCTATTATGTTCATTTTGGGAGCCTGTTCCTTTTTTTTTCGTTAGGTTGTACATGCTTGTAAATTTGACTTGCTGGTTTTCCAGCTTTGTTACTGTTGATCTATAATACTTACATTTCAATAAAAAAAAAAGAACACAATTTTTCTTTGACGAGTTTGATAAATTCAAGAATTTAAGTAAGATGATTTTTTTATATAGGGTTTGATGTGAACTTTGAAATAATAAGAGAAAAATAGAATCTTTTTTTTAAGAAATAAAACCCTAGCTGAAACTAGGAAGAAAACAAATTCAAGAAACAACACAAATTCATGATTGAAAGGATATAACCTTATAATAGCACAAGCTCTGATATCATTTTATGTGGACACCTCTCAAGATACGCTAAAATAAAATTTGAATGGTTCACAACTTGACCCAATAAGAACTTGCCTTGAAAAACCAAAGTTATATGCAATGATAGCTCCCACCCTAAGCCTATAAAGAGAAGCGAACAAGTAGTATAAAATTACAATGAATTTGATCAATTCTTCGATGAGTTTATAAGTTCAATAAAAAACTTAGTATGCGAATCACTCAACCATACAAAACATAGCAAGAATGTCAATTTCTTTCTTAAAAATAGTTTTTTTTTTTCAAAAATTCTCTACAAAAAAGTATTTATACTAGAAAGAATCATAAGCCTAATAAGTTATCCCTAATGAATATGGGTAAACCTAGTAAATAATAATAATCCAATAAACTCAAATTTAAGTAAGGACTTTAATTCTCTAAAAGGCCTAATAATTACTAAAAGATAAATAAAACAATATCCTAGTTATTTAAATAAGACTAAAGTAATTTTTGTAATATGTTGGCATAATCGAAACTCAACTTCAAACGCATGCTTCACTTTTGTTTTAATAAATTAGAAGGCATGTCATATATTAATGGAAAGATATGGATGTCAACTTTACAATGAAATATGAATCAAATTAAAAAATATATAGATATAATTATGAAGAAAACAATAGTGAAAGGTCAAAATTGGCAAATTTGAATCTTCTTATTCCAATCTTTTTGTAATGTCTAAATACTCATCTACAAGCCCTTCTTGAACATGAATTAAATTAGTTAAGGCATGTACTTTATTATTTCATATCTTATTGAAGTCCATCTTAGCTCATGGGTTTTAAAGAAGTTTATTGAAAGCCTCTTTAAACCTCGTAGCCATAAGTCTTGTCATTGGACCATTTGAAACCTCTAACACATCTCTTGTTGTTGCTTAAATTGCATCATTCTCTCTCTCCTCAAAATGATTTATTATCAAATCATTATCTACATCAAATAAAGATAAATAAAAAACAATGGCTAAACATCTAACTACACCCAAGTATGGTCCTTTCTGGTCGATTGACACCATGGCGGTCGCGGCGTTGCCCCAAAGTGACTAACCTAACCAGCCTTCAACTGACAAAATTGACAGTTCATGATGGTCACTTTGAGCCAACGGTTGGGATTCTTTAGGGCTGAATCAAGAGCCAAGATTTGGCACCATTAAAGATAAAATGTCCCTCTTTCACCCCCTGTAAATAAGGGTGGATTTCATGGACTGAGAGGGAATAAATTCTGGTTTAAATGTGATAAAAAAAAAAACCAGCCTCTCCCCCAATATTTTATCTAGCATTAGCATTTTTTTCTTCTTCATTACCGTGACTTTGGCTTCTTCAGCCACCATCACCTCACCAACGACATGACCATCGGTGGCCTAACACCCTAGCTACTCCATTTCTTTGCTAGCAATAGAAGTAGCCATAATGAGCTCCTCCTTTCTCCCCTACACAGTCAACCATGACAGTGTCTCCTTCCTCTTAGACTAGCAACAAACTCTGCACCTTTAACCTCTAATCACCGACAACAGCGACAGAAACTCTAGCAGACCAACAATTGCCACCATTTTAGTCTCTTCCTTCTCCAGCAATGGCAGCAGCAGTAGCTCCAACCACACTGATTGTTCCTCCTTATTCTCCCTCTAACAGCCAACACTGCCCACCAACGACTCTGCCACCAATCAACAACAAGACCAATCGGCCACTCCTTCCATGCTAGGTAGCTTCCCCATCTCTTATTCTTCTTCTCCCCCGTCTCCTTCTTTCACATGTTGCATGTGAATAGTGGAACATGAATTATAATTCATGTTCTACTATTCACCAGTGTAGTCACTGGGTTGGGCGAATGACTAAGCTGAATCGGGCTGGACCTGTTTTAGCCCAGCCTAGTTGGTTAGGCTGGATCCAGTCTACCCTAAAAAAAAATAGGAAGAAGAGTATGATGGGCTGCCAGTCGGCCCAACCGGACTGAGTTGGGCTGGACCCATTTCGACCAAGCCTAGATGGTCGGGTCGGGTCCAACCTAATTTATGTTCAACAACAACAACAACAACAACAACAACAATATATAATATTTTAAAAAAAATAAAAAACAATTCAAAAAAATTCAAAAGTCCTTTAAAAAAATTTGTGATTTTCTTGCATGTTTTTCTACCCATTTTGCATAATATTGGGTTGTATATTTACACTATAAGATATAGATCTGGTATTAAAATAGCTGGTTTTCTCCAAAATGTTTCTAATTTTTTTTTGAAAAATCAAATTTCCTCTTTCAAAATAAAAAACAAAAAAATATTTTGTTTTTATGCATACGGCTAAATCCTAAAAATTTTCCAAGCATATTTTCATAAAAAAAACAACAAAAATTACATCTTTATCATGTTTTAAAAATGAAAAAAAAAAAACAGAGAGGATATCGTAACTAGTTTATGGTTATCCATTAGAGTTTGACTAAAATATCAAAAACCCTTTACCAATCATTTTGTTCACTTTATATTTAAAGTGTTAGGGTTTAGCTATAGATTTTAATAGCTGAGGGTGTAAAATTACACAATAGAGTATTTATATATTAAAGACATAAAAACAAAAAATATAAATAAATAAATGCAATGCTAAAATTTAGACCTTAGAATGGTTAGGATTTAACCTGATAAGGTAGAGACTTCATCACGAAGGGAGATCTACCTTGAACTTTAGATAAGACCAACGAATAGAAACTTGACCTAGAAAAACAATCAAACAATAATGCAGCTTACCTTAAATAGGGTGCACTAAGGGTGATACATCTTCCCCTTGCACAACCAGTCCCTTACCCGGACTCTCACAAACCATAGGTTTCGTAGTAAACTTAATACTAGGTGGTAACTCTTGAATCTTATAATCATAATTATATGATCATACCCAAAACCTTATTTCCTTTCTCAATACCTCTCAAGAGGGTTAGCGCCCTATTCGACGTCGCCCGCGACAACATTCTTTCTTTGTTTTCTTAAGGCTTTAATAGTTCAAGAAAGTTAGTATTAGTGTGCTTAAGCTAAGGTTGTTGAGTTTAGGCTTTTTTTCTGTGTTTTTGGCCATTTTATGGGTTTAAAGCAATGCTTGAGTTTTCTAGGTTTCTAGGTTTCTAGGTTTTGTGTTCAAAGGTTGCCATTTTAATTTCTTGCAAACTAAAGTTATGGGATTGCCTTGAGTGTTTTGATCGAAGCCTGGGCATATATATGAGTGTTCTCTTCTTCCAATTAATCCATACAAGGTCTTGTTTGGATCAGTTGATCATTAATCCCTTTATAGATGTAGGTTTATGTTTGAGGCTGTTAGGTTTGATTCTTGGAATATTTGGCATATTATTCCCTTTAAATAAGTCTTTCAGGTTTAATTTTACATGGTATAGCTCTTTATGCTTGTGATTTGATGCAACTTGGTCTCTAGCTTTGATTTAATTTATAGGTTCTTATTATGTTTTTCGCGTTCTTGAGAATCTTCAACCAAAAACCACCATTTGATCTTTGCAAACTCTATTTTGATCAAGGGTTGTGTTTCTAAGTCTTGGGCCAGGCTGGGAAGCCTGTCCATATGACTGGACTAAGCCTTTAAAGCCTAAGATCACATTTAGCGAAGCCAAAATTTGTCAAATAAAAAAAATACATTTTTGGGTCTTTATGGCGCGTTTAGAAAACATGCCATTACAGAAATTTTTAAACATGTATTTTTTTAGCTAAAAACATGTTTAGCAAACATGACCTAACACATTTTTTACAACCTTATTTTCTTTCTCTTTTTTTGTATTTTTCCAAACACACCTTAATTTAATGTTAATTAATTTTTAGGTGTTTGAAGGACTATTTTGCAATTAATTTTGGGTCTTTTATATAATTTATACCCTTTTATATTTAATATTTGGGATTGTGAAGTTATACGTAAGACACTTCTCCAATATTAAATAAACCAGTTTAAAAAAATAGAAGAACAATAAAGATCCTTCTTTAAAAAACAAAAAAAAAAATAGATTTTATGTTTTAAATTGCATTTGGTTAAACTCTAAGATAATTTTCATGCACATTTTTGTAAAAAAATATATTTTTTCTTTTTTTCTTTTAAGAAAAATCATTTAATGGATTTTATAGCTAGTTTGTAAATATCTATTAGAATTTGGACTAACTTTCAAAAACACAAAACAAAAATTTATTTATTTATTTTTAATAACAAGATTTACAAACTTATATGTAAGACATATTCCTAGTATTAAGGGAAATAAAAATATAAAATATATTTTAGCTTTAGAATGGCTAGGTTTGACCTATAAAGTCAAGGTCCACCTTACTAAGGTGAATCTACTTTAACCAATAGACAAACCAATTGTTAAAAAAATATAACAGAGCCTTAGTAATAATTAGACAAATGAACAGTACATCTTACATTAGGAAGGGAGTATTCGGGGTGATATTATTTGCCCTATACACAACCATTCCCCCTATATAGACTCTGTAGACTAGTTAGAGTTTCTAATAACCAGAACACTAGGTGGCGACTCCAAACCCTTAAACCATAAAAGAAAAAGAATTTCTTGTTCTTTCTACACCTAAATTTGATCCAAAAGGATGATCACATTGACATTGTACACGTACGACAATGTTACTCACTGCCAACCACCAAGGGAAAGTGAGCCTCTTTCTCATTTAGGCCATCTTCTTATTATTTTCTCATCAAATACCAGCACCTTGTATCTCGCTATTGTTATTGCACATGTTAAAATTATGGTAAACACATGGCTATTTGGTTTGGGTCATAAACATGGGGTTTAGGTGAAAAAAGAAATCATATCGTGAACAAGGGAGATGACTTGCTGATTTGATATTGGCGGTAAGAGAAGAGGTTGTCATAGAGGTTTTGGATTGATGATGGTTTGAAGAATGGTCAATGAATAGAGATTATCTTTGGTTCTGGTCAAGTGGTAGGGCATGTGTTTAGAGAGACCGGGTTGGTGATTCAGGTGTTTATGGCTATACAATAAAGGCTTTGTGGGTTATGGTGCAATTCAATTTCAATAGTGATTGATTAGTACTTAAAAGTGCATTTTTATCAAGGTTTTATATCATCATTTTGCACTTGAAGTATCAATAACTTCTTAACTAAAGCATGTTTTATAATAACAAGTTTGATACTATAAGACACCTTAAATTTATAGTAAATGTTCATCTTAAATGTAGGCCTATCACATAAATCAAAGAATTGGTTGATAAGTTTAACTACTGAAATTGAGAAGACAAAGAGAGGGTTAAGCTTAGAAAAGAGATGATGGTTCAGTCCAAACTGGAACACTGTTCAGTCATTGGGTCATATCTGGAGCTATAGATCTTGGATTTCAATTTGGTTTATATGGCTAGAAAGCTAAGACATAGGCCTAAAACATTCATGGGAATGCAAGACTCAATTCTGCTACTTGGAAGTCCAAATCTTAGTAACAACGGAGAATTCGGAATTTGTCCTGCAACCCAGACATTGTTCAATGTTCAACCCATATATCGAGTTCTAAAAGTCCAAATGCATCGATTCTTTTTTAGTTGGAAAGCTGAGACAATTTCCTAGAACTTTCATGACAAAAATCTGTTCAAATTCTGACATAATCAATGATGTTTTGTTTAGACAAGAAGATAAGGATTGTCACCAAGTCAAGATGTGGCCACCCACTCAACAATTAGTCATCAAATCAATAGTTTCAAATTTTGGCCTATAAAATGAGGCATTTGCCATGCATTTAGGCATCTTGGTTTTCAAATCAAGATCATGTTCTTGTTCTCTCTCTTTATATTTTTATAATGCTGAAGTTTTGTTTATATTAATCTCTTGTTTATGCTTTTCATTTCCTTTCCTTTACTTAGTTAACTTATAACTTATTTATGTTCTTATCTTGTTTATTTATGTTTCTCTTCTTCATTATGTTTAGCTAAGTTTATTATGTCAAGGTGAAAAGGTTACACTAATGGTGTAAGAATAAGTATAGTATAAACTCAACATGGACTTTAATGTTTGATACTAACATGTTTTGTATTTGTTATCTTATTCACTCTTAATATTGTGCTTGTTAAATGGTTAATCTAGATTTATGTTGTATAACCTTGGTACAACAAATACTTGGTACTTTCATAGCCCAAATTGTATGGTATAACCGACACCTGTGCTATGAAAGGAACTTGATTTGTTGTTAACATAAGTTATAATCATGAATACCTGACAACATTTACAAGTATTAACATTATTCGAATAAGATAACTAATGTAATCATGTTAACAATTTATAATCCGATTGGAACCTCCTTTGTGTGTGGTTTCCAGTTGAGTAATAAGAGTTTATACTATACTTGTTTGAAATACCATTAATGGATCCTCTAACTTTGACAATTGTTTTTATCATTGTTTAATCCTTATATCAATATCACATCTCAAAGCTCTCTTCAACTTATTATTATTATTATTTATTATTTATATATTTAACCTCCCTATGGTTCGACCCCGGTCTTGCCGGGTTATTTATTACTTCGATACTCCTACACTTGGGATAAGACATCAATCTTTTGATCGTGTCAGTGATATATGATATTATTGGTTGTTTATGGGTGAGATGGAAGGCTCAAATAGAAACATTAGTTTTGGGGATTGGTGTGTCATTCAAATAAGGCTTGGATGGTGGCTTATTAGGGTTTAGATAGTTGGATTCTAAAGGTTTTACATGGTTTGAGAAGTCGACTAGCTATGGTTTTAGCTAGGTTAATAGAAGAAGAGCAATGAAGGAATGTTTGTGTATATGGATGAAAGGTGGAAATTAGGCTAGTTCAGTGTTTGAGGCGATGGCTAGTTTGGGGAGTTTGTGTTTATGGATAGGCTAGGCTAGGCTAATTTGGGGTTTTAGGTTGTGGCTAGTGTCTAGGTTAGTTAAGTTTAGTTGGGGGGGGGGTTTGGGTAGCTAGATTTGGGCTAAAGGGGAAGAAAAGAGAGAGATTGAGTCTGATTTTAGAAAGATAAGGAAGGATGATTTTTTTTTAATGTTATTATTATTATTTGTATTTTTCTTATGAGGGAGAGATGGAAGGTCTTTTTTATATATATAGAAGAGAGGGTTTTATTATATTTTAGATAAATAAATTTTGTTTTCATAAAAATGGTAGCCCTTTAAATATGAAAAGGAAAGAGATATATATAAAAGTCTAGAGCAACCCTTACTTAACTATGCTTGGTTTAGATTTTATTAGAGAATCCTAATGTAGGATTAGGATATGAAAAACTTGAACAAGGATATTTATAAATTGGATAACATGATATTAACACTCATATTTTATTTCTCTTTTTTCTCTATTTTCAAATTCTTTCACTCTCTGTTCTATCTCATCATTTTTAATTTTCTTTTCTATTTTTTTTGGATTGCACTCAATTTTATTTTTATTTTTTTACTATTTTTTCTTGCATACTTAAAACCAAAATAAAATATTCAAAAATGCTAAAATAAAAAATAAAAAAATGAGAAATTTTACAGGAAATGGAAATGTTATTTTAGATCTTTTTTTAGAAATGTTTGAAAAGTTGGGGTCAAAACGAGTTATGACATGATTATTTTAAAATCTATCTTGTTATTAGATATTCTCATCCACACTAGTAAAAATACCTTCACGTGAGAAATTTATACCTAACATAATTTATTAAAAAAAAGTATTATAAATTCTGACACCACATTACAATTCATGCTCTTAAAATTTCATTTATTATAAATTCTAACACCACATTACAAGATAGATAGATTAAGAGTGATTAAACTAATATGAAGCTTATAAAATATAAGGATAAAAATCAATTCCCTTTATTTTATCAAAACATTACTACTTTACTCAAAATTCTATTTTAGTGATTATCATCATCAACATAATCAGACATAGTCATGAATTAACTTAACTATGGGTAGGACTACCTATGTTTGGATAATGTGAATGTCAATTTTGGTCAATTAATATTATATTATGTTAAAGACTAATATAAATCATATCTTAAGATCTTACTTAACAACTTAAATATTTAGGTTGAGATTGTTCTATGACATGACATTAGAGCCTTGTTGACCAGGCAGTCACAACTTAGAATCTCACTACCTATATTTTATTTGGTAAAATTAAGCACAAGACAATAGTGAACCTGTGCAAGTTTTAAGCCCAAAGAGCTTTCACTTGAAGGGATGAGTTAGAGAATAATATAAATCATATATTGGGACCTCACGTAATAGCTTAAACTTTTGAATTGAGATTTGAAAAGTGAATTGAATTCAAGTAATGAAACAAACAATAAAAGCAGGGAAAATATCTTTTGCTTCTTCCTTTTCTTTGAGGTTTGAGCAAAAATGAAAAGACAAGGAAAGAAAAGGTGACTAGAGTGACTCTGATAAGTAGGAAAGAGCAGAAACAACAGTAGTAATATAAAGCACAAAAGTAAGGTACCACCTTAACGAGCTTCAAGGAATGAATTTGAGTTTTTTTATTATTTTTTTTTTCTTTGAGGTTAAAATCTTTTTTCTTTAGATTATTGAGGCTAAAATCTAAACAAACTACTTTTTTGAAAAACTAAAATAAAATCTAAACAAAACTTTTCAACCAATTTTTTTTTTGTTTTTTAGAAAAATAAAATAAAAAAATTATAGATCCTCGGTTAAAATTTTTATGGTGTAAGTAAATTATTAGTAAATAAAACCTGGTGATAAAAAGGGTTCATGGAAAAACTAAAACAGATTAATATTGAATAATTAGAAATAAAGTTTTTTGAACTAACACATTTAGATGCAGAGGTGGCAGGGCACTAGCTAAGAAAGGTGGAGAGGGTAATTAATTAGATATCAGTACTAGAGGAGCTGCGAGTCAACTATGTGACCCATCTACTCGGAGAGTGCTCACACATTGTGGGAGATGGTTAGAGAAAGGATATCTAGGGAGGTCCTGACTTAGAGGGACTTTAGAGAGGAGTTTGAGGAGAGATATTATTCATGGTAACACAACAAGGAACATAAACTCTTAGCTCTAAGGTAAGGAGATATGACTGTATTAGAGTATAAGATGAGGTTCCATGATTTATCTATATTTGCCTCTACATACCTCCCTACTGAGTGATATGGAATAAAGAGGTTAGGAGATGGATTCTGATAGGATTTGAAGAGAGTATTAATAGTGATGCTATTTTAGACAACCCAAGAGTTAGTACAAGTTGTAGTGGCTATGGAGAGAGTGATCAGGGATTATAAGAAGGAAGAGGTTGAATAGGTATAGTTAGCAGGAATGAAGAGGAAGGGTTTTTCCTTTTCCACATATAGACATTCCCTCCTAAAGAAGGAGAAATATGGAAAGTCAGCTAGTAAGTTTATGAAGAGGGGGAAGTTTTACCCAAGAAAAGAGTTTATGAGTATTCATACAAGTCAGCGAAGGAGGACCCTCTAGAGGTGAGGCTTGTCAAGTGGTGAGTGATACAAGAGGCTCTACCAAACAAAAAGAGCCCAAGTATCCATTATGTTCTAGGTACAATTAGAGGCACCCTAGGATTGTTGAGTTACCCTAGGGAAATGTTATATTTTTAGAGGTAAGGGGTATAAATGGAGAGATTATCAGTATCTTAGGAGAGGATGTTATTATTATGGAGAGACAAGCCATAGGAAGAAAACGTTTTCCTGTAAGGCGGCTAAGGATACTTAGGGACAAAGAACTACTACTTAGAGTCAACAATAGTTAGTTATAGTTGATAAGCTTGCAAGACCCACACAATTTGGAGTGAGTGCCAACAGAGGCAGACCCAGGTTTTAGGAGGATAGGACCCAGAGAAGGGTGTATCACATGACTTGGGAGGATGTGAGAGCTGCATCACATGTTATGGCAAATACGTTACTGTTAAAAACTATGCAAGTATATGTTTTATTTCATCACAGGGCAAGTCATTCCTTTATATCATGTAAAATTGCAAATAGACTATATATAATGCCTAGTAAGTTGGATGCGAGAGTAACAGTTAGTACACCTCTCAGAGAGAATATAAACATTAATAATGTATATAGAGTGGTTAGATTGTTTATTGAGGATTATGAGTTGAGGGTAGATGTAATGTTGTTGAAATTGAATGATTTTGATCTTATCTTGGGTATGGATTAGTTGAGTCTACACCAAACACAAATGGATTGTTTCACCAAAATACTAACTATCATAGGGACATGTGGTGAAAGAATAATTTTTACAGAGGAGAGGAAGGTGATATCTAGTTGTTCGATTTCAATCATGACAACTAGGAAACCAATGAGGAAAGGATGTCCTGCATACTTGGCACATATTAAGGAAATGGAAAAGGGTAAAATGGAGCTAACTAGTATTCCACTAGTAAGGAAATTTCCAAATGCGTGTCTAAAAGAATTACCAAGGTTGCCCTCAGTTAGAAAGATTGAAGTGTCAATCGAGGTATTACCAAGGAACACTCCTATAACAAAGGCTTCATATAGAATGCTGCTACTAAGTTAGCCAAATTGAAGATTCGACTTCAGGAGTTACTAGATAAAGGTTTTATCTAACCTAGTAAGTCATATTGGGGATCCACGGTATTTTTTGTAAAGAAGAAGGATGGCACCCTCAAGTTGTGTGTCAATTACTGATAGTTAAATAGGGTGACAATAAAGAATAAGTATCTCATTCCACGAATAAATGATTTGTTTGATCAATTAAGAAGGGCAAGGGTATTTCCAAGATAGGTTTGAGATCTGGGTACCATTAATTGAGGATTAGGGAGCAACACATGTAGAAGATGACTTTTAGAACTCGTTATGGGCATTATGAGTTTTTAGTGATGCCTTTTAGGTTGACCAACACCCCAGAAGAGTTTATGGATCTGATGAACCAGATCTTCCAACTATTTTTAGGTTAGTATGTATTCAAGTTTTTATATGGAACATGAGCAACACTTAAGAAAAGTGTTGTAGAGTTTAACGGAGAACTAGTTATATGCCAAGTTAGATAAGTGTGAGTTTTGGTTAAAGGAAGTAGTGTTCTTAGAGCATGCCATCTTAGTTACGGGTATATTTGTGGATCCAAGAAAAGTGAAAGCTATTTTGAAATGAGAAAAACTTGTTAGTGTAATAAAGATCCATAGTTTATTGGATTTAGCAGGGTATTATAGGAGATTTATATATGGGTTCTCTACAATAACATCTCCTTTAACCCGAATAACTCATAAAAAAAAGTCAAATTTGAGTGGTTAAAAGAATATGAGGGATGTTTTCAGGAGTTGAAGAGAAGACTTACCTCTTTCCTGAAATTAACTCTTTCCTTAGGGACTGAAGGGTTGGTGTATAATGATGCTATCAGGAAGGGTTTGGGTTGTGCATTCATGCAAAATGGAAGGATAATTTCCTATGCATCAAAATTGTTAAAGCCACATGAGGTGAATTACCTGGTGTATGATCTAGGATTGGCAATGGTAGTGTTTGCTCTTTAGGTGTGGAGACACTATTTATATGGATCATAATTTTAGATTTTCATGAATCATAAGAGTTTAAAGTATATAATATCATAAAAGGAATTAAATATATAACAAAGACATTGAGTGAAGTTGATAAAGGATTATGACTACGTAATTGATTATCACTTAAGAAAGGCTAATGTGGTGGTTGATGCCTTATGTTGAAAAGGTAAAGTTGTGGTAAGTCATGTGAGGTTACTGTAGTGAAAGGAACTAGTAGAGCTATAGAGAATTAATTTGCAATTGAGTTTAGGGCCTGAAGGATCCTTGATAGCCCAAATTAAAGTTTCTTTTGCACTTCAAGATAAGGTATTAAAGGCCCATTGGTTGGATGTAGATGTAGGGAAGATCATAAAGAAGGTGAACCAAGGGGTTGAAACATATTTTCATGTTCTAAATGATGGATTAATGGCAATAAGTAGACAAATTTACTTGCCAGATGACAAAGCCCTTAAGGAGGAAGTGCTATAAGAAGCCCATAAATCCAGGTTTGTAGTACATTCTAGGAGTACAAGATGTATAGGGGTTTGAAAGAGTTTTATTACTGATCTAACATAAAAAGGGAAATAGCAGAATTTATGGCAAAGTATGGGGTTTACCAGCAAGTGAAGGTAAAATATAAAAAACCTACTGGAAAGTTGCAACCATTGTTGATTCTAAAATGGAAATAGAAGGATATCACCATGGATTTTATATCAGGATTACCCAGGGGAAAGAAAGGTAACGATGCTATATGGGTTATTGTAGATCGCTTGATAAAATCTGTCTTGTTTTTATCAATAAAGATGACGGATTCAATAAATAAATTACCAAGTACTACATTTCACACATAAATGGATGGTTAGTCAGAGAGGACTATTTAGATTCTCAAAGACCTTTTAAAGGCATGTGTGCTAGAATTTGGAGGGAATTGGGAGGATCTCTTGCCTTTAATGGTTCATGTATAACAACAATTATCAAACCATTATAAGGATGACTCTCTATGAAGCTTTATATGGTAGGAAATTTTGAACTCCAGTTAGTTAGGAGAAAGTTTGTGATCGAAAGCGTATTTGGCCTGAATTGGTACAAATTACTATAGAAAATGTAAAGATCATAAAGGATAGAATGAAGGTAGCTCTAGATAGACAAAAGAGTTATGCAGATAAAAGAAGGGGCCCTTTGAATTTAATTTTGGAGATAATGTATTTTTGAAGGTTGAACCTTGAAAACATATGTTATGAATTGGCATGGAAGGAAAGTTAGCATAAGATACATTGGGCCCTTTAAAATTGTGAAGAGAATTGGGTATATAGCACACAAGTTGGCATTGCTCCCGCACTTGGCCAAAATTCATAATTTATTTCATGTCTCACTGCTACGAAAAGGAGTTTAAAGGGTTCAAACAAAAAATTTCAAATTTTAAAAGAGTTGTTTGAGCTTAAAGAAGTATTCTTGGAAGCTAAAGAATGGAAGAAGAGGGAGTGAAGGAAAACTTGGGTTTTCTTGCTAAATTCCTTTTTAATTTTTTGAAGTTAAGAGGTAAAAAAATTGTTCAAAAGCTAATTTAAAGTTGTGATAGGGATTGTTGTGATTTTTGTAATGTAAGGTATTATGGAAATTTTGAACTTAAGATAGGTTGTTTAAATTGATTGTTTTATGTTTGAAACGTGTTAATGTGGATAAAAAAGAGTTGGGAAATGTATTAATTGAAAAAATTAAAAAGAAAATAAACATCCACCATGAACAAGGTTTCGCCCAAAGCATGGGGAAAGGGTTTGAATTTATTTCATTTAATTGACAAGAAAATTGGTTTGTATGGTGTTCTTTTATATGAAATATTAGTAGGTAAAGTGCCAACTATGAAAATTAAAGAAGAAAACCACACCCTTCTTTATAGAGTAAGTTTCAGCCTAGGGTGTGGATAGGAGGTTTAAATTTATTTTTTTTATGAAATTGCTATCAAATTGTGTTGTTATTGTGTTCTTGCCTGAAAGTAAATAGGCAATGTATCAATTATAGAAATTTGAAGAAATTTATACCCTTTTTTGTTGAATATGGTTTGACCAAATAGAGTAAAGAAGAATTGGAATTTTTTAATTGAAATGATTTAGAATTTATGTTAATTGATGATAATGGAAGTAAAGGAAATATAGGCAAGAAATTAAATTGTAAGAAAACAAAGAAAATGCAATTCGTTTATTAAATAAGGGTTTGGTTTAGATTTTGTAATAGAGATGAATTAAATGGGTTAACTTGTCATGATAATTGAATTAAATCATGTTTAAATAAGTGTAAGATGAATGATTTAGATGCGTAAAAGTTGAAGCCTTGAGTTCCAATAAGTATAATTCGGTCAAAATGACCCTTAAAAACAAAGAATAAAGTATCATAGTCATGCATATGATTATTGTAGAAATATATTTCTGTAGACATATTTGTGTTGTATTGTTGATCATTAATCAAGATGAAATAAGAGGTTAATTAAGGATAATGTTGATGGTCATTCGACCAAGATTGATAATGAGAGAATTAAATGATTACAATTGGATTGTTATGAAATATAAACGCAATAAAAAAAATTATGTTATCTTTGAATCCACGTATGGATCCATAATTAATGAAATGATGGTAATGTGATAATCTTGTTTTGACAGGGGATATTGTTATGGTTAGACCCTAGGGTGTTGGAAGTGTAGGATTAACACACCAGATAGGTAGGTATTCTACACCTTGATTTATTTAATTGTTTCACTTAAATTATGTTAACTGCAATTTTATTAAAGGTAAGATTAATGAATAATAAATGGAAGAATAATAAAGTGGAAGAAAAGAAGGAATTGTGAATTTGATTAGTTGTCCAAGGTAATTTGGAAGCTAATGATTATCAATGTAATACATTGATATCAACACTAACTTTGATAAGAACTTGATTAGTCATTCTAGGATATGAAGGCTAATGATGTTAATATGATTATATTAACATTAGCATGCAACTAAAAGAATGGTAAGGAAAATGTTAAATGGAACTTGATTAGCCTTTCGGGTCGTGAAGTGATATCAGTATGATTATATTGGTATCGGCATTTATATGGACTTGATTAGCCATTTCAGGTTATAGAGGCCAATGATGCCAGTGAAGTTACATTGGTGTTGGCATTATTTGGAATTTGATTAGCTATCCAGGAAGTGGATGCTAATGATACTGGGAAAAATGGTATTAGCATATCCTTGATTAGTCATCATTGTGATGATGACTAATAATATCGATTTGGAATTGATATTGGTATCGATTTAGATGGCCCAAGTTATCGGTGACAAAGGATATCAAGATGTTTGATATTGAAATTTTAATTCATGTGTGAGGATGTAATGGAAAGAAAAAGATTTATTGCATTGGATTATAAGATGCAATGATTTACACTTTTTGTTATCGAGGTCAAAGTGTGTGTGTGTGTGTGTGTGTTATTGTGTCCATATGTGTGTGTTTGTGTGTGTGTGTGTGTTTGCTTGCATGTTCATCTTCCTCAAGATATGACTAGCTCTTTAGCTGAGGCTGTATTTATTTTGCAATTTATTAGGTCAAACTTTCTCTAAATAGAAAACTAATGTAATTGTTAATTAATGTATAATGCAAACTTATTGACACGATCAACTTATCTCAAGTGCGGGAGTGTAGAAGTAATACATAACCCGGCAAGACCGGAGTCGAACCACAGGGAGGTGAACTATATAAAATTATAAATAAAAGAAAAGATTTGAAGAGAGCTTTGAGATATGATAATGATGTAAGGATTTAAACAAAGATAAAACAATTGTTAAGGTTAGAAGATCCAGTAATGATATTTCAAATAAGTATAGTATAAACTCCTTTTTATTACTTGACTGGAAACCACACACAAAAGAGATTCAAATCGGATTATAAATTGTTAACATGATTACATTAATTATCATATTCGAGTAATGTCAATACTTGTAAATATTATCAGATATTCATGGTGATAACTTATGTTAACAACAAATCAAGTTCCTTTCATAGCTCAGGTGTCGGTTATACCATATAGTTGGCTATGAAAGGATCAAGTATTTGTTGTACCAAGGGTTGTTCAACACAAATCTAAATTAACCATTTAACAAGTAAGGTATTTAAAGTGAGTAAGATAACAAATACAAAACATGTTAGTATCAAACATTAAAGTCTATGTTGAGTTTACACTATACTTATTCTTACACCATTAGTGTAACATTTTCACCTTGACATAATAAACTTAGCTAAACATAATGAAGAAGAGAAACATAAATAAACAATATAAGAACATAAGTATAGTAAAGGAAATGACAAGCATAAACAAGAGATTAAGGAAAAAATAACATATAATAAAAATTAAACATTACAAAAATATAAAGAAAGAAATAAAGAGCATGATCTTGATCTGAAAATCAAGATGTCTAAATGCATGGCAAATGCCTCCTTTTATAGGCCGAAATTCGGAACTATTGATTTGATGACTAATTGTTGAGTGGGTGGCCACTTTTTGACTGGTAACAATCCTTATCTTCTTGTCTACAGAAAACGTCATTGCTAACATTAGAATTTGAACAGATAGCCTTCATGAACATTATGAGAAATTGTCTCAGCTTTCCAACAAAACAAGAATGAGGTCATTTGGACTTCTAGAACTCGAGATATGGGCTGAACACTAAATAGTGTCTGGCCTGTAGGACAGATTCCGACTACTCTGTTGTTGCTACAATTTCAACTTGAAAACGGTCCTTTTGAATCTTGGACTCTTCATGAAAGTTTTAGGCCTATATCTTAGCTTTCTATCCGTATAAACCAGACCTAAATTCAAGTTCTATAGCTCCAGTTATGTTCCAATAACCGAATGGTGTTCTAATTTGAATTCAACCAGCATCTCTTTTCTAAGCTTAGCCCTCTCTTTGTCTTCTCAATTTCAGTAGTTAAACTCATCAATCAATCCTTTGATTTATGTGATAGGCCTGCATTTAAAATGAACATTTACCATAAATTAAAGGTATCTTATATTATCAGACTTGTTATTATAAAACATGCTCTAGTTAAGGAGTTATTGATACTTCAAGTGCAAAATGATGATATAAAACCTTGATAAAAATACACTTTTAATTACTAATCACTTATATGTATGCATTTTTAATTCGTGTCTTTTCATATAAATATTTAGATAGTGTTTAATAAAGTATTGTTAATTTAAAGAATTTAAATTTGTCTCAATGCATGATTATTAATGTCTAATCTCTAAATTCTATGATTTATATCTAATTTTATGCTTGAGAAATGACATGTTAATATGCTTGAGAAGTTGTATTTATAGTATTGCTTGGTGTAATTATGATCTGAGATGATTGGATCAAATGGTTGGATAAAGAGTATCGTAGTGTAATGAAACAAGTCGATAACTTGGGATGTCATTATTGCAAGGGGAAACTCTGCTGAAATTCCAATAGAAAATAAAAACTAAAATCCTAGTATTTTCCATATGAAAGTGTGCATCTTGTCCTAAAAATTTGAGATTGTTACAAAACAAATTAATGATCCCTCTCGCACATGGCTAGATCTTGTCCATGCATCGCTTTAGAGCTTGTGTGCAACGCCTATCCATGTCGATATAACAATGTTCATAGTATTTTCTAGTCATCAAGTAATTTGTTGCTTAGTTAATGTGGCAATATTGATAAATGTGATTGTATATATGTAGGATGTATGAAAAAGATTCCTACTCTTTTCTTTTAGAGATTTTAAATGTCTCACCATAGTTGATCCAAAGTCACATCATATTTCCTCAACAAACTAAAATAATAATAATAATAATAATAATAATAATAATAGTAATAATAGCATCATACACATGAATAGTTCTAAATAACCAAAAAATAAACTTTTTGATCTATATACAAACTGCACTGCCTATAAAATGGGTTTGTTTCCTAACCCTATGCACAACTTCTCCTCAATGATTAGTCACTAGAAATACTATCATCTTTCTCTCTACTAGAAAAATACTATCATATTAACCCCACAACAAACCAAACAAATATTTTTCATTTTTGCATACCATATGCAAGTCACCCCTAATAACCAAATCCCTATGGTACTACTTCTATTAATAAAGATATAAACATCTTTGTTTTTTAACCATCTTTCTCCTTCTCAAGAAACTTTGTAACTTTAAATTGAATAAACTATTAATATCATGAACTCCGTAAGCCCTCGTTAAAATATTTTGAAATGTTAAAATTTAACCCAGAGATAAAAAGGGTTAGGCTAATTCTAAGAAAAATTAAATTAAATTAAATGATAAGGAGTGAAATTAAAAGTGATAAAAGATATAGAACAAATTTTTAAAAGAGAAAATAAGTGAGGATAAAAAAAAAACAATTGAACCATATAAGGTCAATATGTAAATAAGAAAAGTTAGAGTTATAAATACCTCATTCCTTCCTCTTCAAAGCTAAAAGTACATAAAGAAAGAAAGACGAGGGAAATCTTCATTTCACTTCATCTAATTTAGAGGGAATTCACTAAAATTAACAAGGTTTATGTGAGATTAAGGTTACCAAGTAAAGGAAACTTCATCTAGGGAAGAAATTAGCAAGATTAAGTGAAATAATTGTGAGAGTTAAAGAGAGAAAGAGGCTGGATAGGAGGAAGAATGGAGATGAGTCGAAAAATTTTAACTGGTTGAGAATTGGCTAGATTTACTTTATCACTAGGTAAAAGGCCTAGACTTGAATATGCAAGTCTAATTGAATTCGATCAAGAATTGATGCTTTATATCATAAATTTTGTGTTAGGGTTCTTAGGTGGATTTTAGGGATATTGAGAAATTGTTGTGAAATGATAAATTTGAGTTAATGTAGAGTTGAAATAACCTAAAACCATGAATAATTAGGGACAAATTTGAAGTGTTGGGTGGTATAAGATGCCGACCATATTATGCTTAGGAAAAGGGAGTTTGGTTAATTTAATGAGCATGTTGATTTTAAAGAAATTGATATGTGTTAATGTATAAATGAAGGTTTATAATGGAAGATGTACATTTTATCTTAATTATGCTATTGTTAGTATGAATTATGAATTAGGTTGATTGGTTTTAAGAGGTTACATTTAGTGATGTTACATGATATATAGCACGGCAATGGCAATGGTTGTTTTGAGTTATGAGAAGTCAACTAGAAATGTTTGGTTGTTCATTAAACTCGTAGACAAAAATTGGACAATTTTGTCTCTTAAATTCTAAATGAGATTAGAGCATGAAAATAGTAAAATTTGGGATAGGTTCCTTCATAGAAGTTATAGCTAGAGATGTTATCTTTCCAACATAACTAAACTTATTTCATTCAGAGTTCTAAAACTTCATAAATGGGTAAACATCTAAGGTGAGGTCAAGTTGGGAACTATACTGGATAGTTTCAGCGAGTTACGATAATGGGTAGTTCGGGTGTGTAAATGGCAGAATTTGGCTTCCCTCCTTTCATTAAAAAAGTAGTTCTATATCTTAGCTTTTTAAGCAAACAAGCTACATTAAAAAAAAACTTTATAACCTCAATTATGATTTAAATAAAGAACAATTTTCTTGAATGATTAAATTAAGTTGGCTGGAAATTAGCTATTTCTACTTTGTTTATAAATTGTTCTTAAGTAAGACCAAATTGGTAGAGATTGTAAGAATGAAGTTCATGTCGACATGTATGTGTATTGGGATTTTAAAAGTTTTTTTAATTTTTAGGAGTAAACTAAGAAAAAGGATTGAATGAGAAATTGAAATGGAAATTCAATGAAACTTAAATTGTAAAGGATGGATTAGTTGAAAGAAATCAACATAGAATGTGCATTGAGTGATAAATAATGTGGCATTCTTGTTGATACAGGAGGAGCCACGGGAGCTATGCAACATCAGGGAGGTACTATTAGAGTGTCGACAACATGTAATTCTAATTCATTTCATTATTAGAAATGTTAGTTCCTTGTGATTTTGTATTACTTGCAAATATGATAATGAATAATGAATAATGAATAATAAAATGAAAGGAAATATCTAGATATACTTGATTAGCTATTCCGGATTAGAATAGTTAATGATATCAATGAGATTATATTGATATCGGAATTTACATTTAAATTTGATTAGTTACTCCGGTTATGAAGGCTAATGATGTTAAAGGGTCCTTGACATCGACATTGTCAAATGATGAATTAAGATTTTATAACGGACTTGATTAGCTATTCTGGATTGGAAATAATAATGATATTAATGGGTTGTATTGATATCGGTAATTGTAATGAAATTGATTAGTCAATTCTGGTAAGGAAGACTAATGATACTATAAGGTCCATTAGTATCAGCATCACCATCCCAGAGAGTTGAGGAGGAGAGAGTACATGATTGGCTATTTTTGAAAAAAGAGGATAAGCTAATGATATCAATGTGGACATATTAATATCGACATGTACACTAAAAATACTGATTAGTTATCCAGGAAGGTGATAACTCATAATACCAATGAGTTGGTGTCAACATCTTCTTGAAAATCCATCCTTATGCGATGAATTATTATACCAAATGGAGATGGTTAATGACATTAAATATATCATTAAATGATGAATGAGGGAAGTCATGAATATAATTTTCTTAACCCTATAGAATCAAATGTGATATGGGAATTAGGGAGAAATGTATAAAATAAGGGAATCATTATTAAAGACTAATGTTTTTAATATTGGGTTGTAATAAAAGGATTAGATATGTCGATATTGTTTCAAATGTATTTATTATTGTTTATGATTACTTCATTTATTGCAATATTTATATTGCATTTTCAGGGCCATCTCATTTATAGCAAGATTAGCCATATCTTTATCCATTTTTGTTATCGTAAATTAGAAGTGACATGTATAATTTTAGAATTGCTTGTAATGTACTTAATTATGTAATAACTATGTCAAACCTTTGCTTTTAATACATGAATATAAACAAACCCTATTATTAAAATGTTTTCATAATCTTATGCATATGTTTGATTTATATTTTCCTTAAAATACATAATTGATTACAATTTATTTATTTTTGAGGTTTTGGGTGAAATAACGAGTACCATTGATGTGATTAAGATCCAGGATGATTGGATGATTGGATGAAAAATTTGAATTAGAAGTGTAACATGTCACTTTCGATAACTTATGATCTCTCATTATAAGAGAGACTTTACTGAAATTTTGATAGATAAAAAAAATTCTCGTGTTTTAATAATTATGTTTGTGTTCATTTTGTCCTGATATTTAAGACTATTACAAACTCACACCAAGCCTGGGTAAAGTATTCAACTTATTACATGTTAGAATTCAATGGAACCCTCCCTCCTTTTTTATGGTTTGTTTGGCTTATGACTGTAGTTTTGATGGTAGTTATAGCTATAATTGTGATGTGGTGGTGGTTAGAAATAAAATGTGTTTGGTTAAAAGATTGGATGATGTAAAAATTATGAATAATTTGAAGAAAAAAATAGAAAATCTTGAAAACCTATAAAATGGAGCTTTTTAAAAAAGGTTAGTCATTGGGTTTTTAACTTGGAACCATGCATATCTTACAATCAACTTTTGTTTTACCAAATAGGATTAGTTGGCTTTTTTGTTGAAAAGAAAAACCTATTGCATACCTCTATAAGTTAACTTTTGAATCCATTATGAATAATCATGCATAGAAATTAGTGGATCTTTCATTTGAAAGTAAACCATTAGGCCATAAAAGGATCTTTAAAAAGAAGATGAGAGCTTATGGAACTATTAACAAATACAAAGAAAAACCTATTGTTAAAGGATTCAAACAACAATAAGGTCTGAATATTTTAACATTTATTCACTCGTGTCAAGAATAACTTTCATACAAACGTAAATAGTCATCGCAGATATTAAAAAACTTGAAATACATTAAATGGATGTAAAACAAAAATAGCTTTCTTGAATGGTGACCTTAATAAAGAGGTGTATATGGAACAATTTAAGGGGTTCATTGTTAATGGATAAGAAAAGAAAGTGTGTACTCTTATTGAATCATTATATGATTAAGACTAACACTTAAACAATGACATGAAGAATTTAACAAGACTATGTAGTCAAATGAGTTCAAAATCAATGAAGTTAATAAATGTGTTTATATTAAAAACAAAGATAAAAGTTACGCCATTATATATCTAAATGTGGAAAACATGCTTATTTTGGGTAGTAATGATTATATGATGAAGTCTACCAAGAAAATATTAACTAATAAGTTTTTCATAAAAGACTTGAATGTTGTAGATGTCATACTAGAACTTAAAATGATTAAGCCATTTGATGGATTGATATTATCTCAATCTCATTATATTGAGGAAATTTTCGATAAATTTTCTATAGGTGAGAATAGTATTGTGAAAATATCAATGGATATAAGTGTTTATATATCAAAAAATAAAGGCAAGGGAATGGACTGATTGTAATATTCTTAGATAATTAGGAGTTTGGTGTATCTTTAAAAACATACAAGACTTAATATTGCATACTCAGTTATTAAACTAAGTAGATTTACCAGTAATCCGAGTATAACATAATACTCTTAATTAAAGATCATATATATGAGTGAGAAATATGGTCATTTTTTTAGAATATCAAAAAAGGTTGAATTCTCTAAAACACTTATAAATCCAAGAATTGTTCAAAGACAAAATGAATATAGTAGTGAAAACCAAAGGAAGTCACTAGGTACAGAACTATGTAAATATTATTGTCTTGGTTTATACAAAAAGATGAATTTCTTAAGGTATCATGTTCACTAGTTAGTTGAGCAAATATGATAGGATTTCACTAAGAAATGTTCAACGTCAAAAGCTACCTACCCCGATGTAGTTATTCACTAAATCAGTTTCTCTTTACAAATCTTTGAGTCATTTTTAAATTGGTTAGACAAATTCCATTCATTTGAGGATTATTAAAAATTGTTTAAAACATAGTTCATGGAAACATTTGATGCAAAATTAAAAGTGGGGTGCATTCACTTTTGGGATTAAAACTTTGTTAAAATTTAATCTCTAACATAAACTCTTTAACATGAAACATTAACATAATTTAAATAATTTATAGGTGAATGAGAAATTGATCTCAAAGAACTCTTGGTTAGCATATTTTGAAGAAAACCAAAACCGTTTAAAAACTTGTATCCTAAATAGAAAAGAAATAAGCTTTACTTGTTGTTTATATAGTGGGAAGGTGGAAAGTTAAAATTGGGTTTAAAGAAAACCTAAGCTTTTAGAGAGGGGGAGCTAAAACAAAAGTGGGCTTTGGGCTTTACCACCCACCCCACACACACACACACACACATGGCCCAAGCTTGGGCCCAGGCCTAGCCTGGCTTAGCTTATGCTCGAGCCTCGAGCATCAAGTTAGGCTTAAGTCTAGATTTATGTTTATTGTAAAATAATTTTTTGAGCTCCAAAAGATTTTTTTTCCTACTTAATTTTGGGCTTGGGCTTAGTCCATGAAGTATTTTTCTTCAACTCATTTTCTTGTCCAGTCTATAGACTAAATCTGATTAGCTTCTTCGGTTTCATTTTTTCAGAACTGATTCTTCATAAACCTCGATAGTTTTGAATAGTTTTTATAGATCTTTAAAACCGAAACTGTCAAGACTAATTTTGGTATTATGATGAATAATCAAAGTTGATCATTGAGTGAGTTTATTCTAGTATTAATAAGAATTAATTCTTATCAATTTTGGTTCCAAATTTTACTATAAAAAGGGGTTGTGAAAAGAGTTTTTAACATTTTTTTCAAGTTTTTCATACTCTTCCCCAACCTTAATTTTTAGTGTTTTATCTTTTGTTTTGAGACTCATTTTCCTCCTAAATCTAGAACTTAGATTCGGTATTGTTGAGAGATATTTGACTCTATTTTATTTATTCGTTGATAGTGCATCTAAACAAGATGGTATTGTTGAAATCTTGATAGGTTTATTGCAAACAATCATCTACACCAAGTGAGGAGCAATAAAGTTTTAAAGATAAATAATTAATTCTTGACAACATTAAAACTTCATCAACTTTAAAGTGCTTCAATAAGTAAATACCTCTCATGAATTTGTTTAATCAAATATATTAGTATGGATGGATCTTTTATGCTTCTTTGAATTTATGATTAGTATGTATGCTAAGATCTTTATATGTTTTATGTTTATTTGCAAGTATGACATGATATATGTATGTTTCATATGTTTTTCTATGTTATCTAGTTTTAACTTGAATATTTAATTTAATTAGAATACTTATATTGTGATAAAATAAATATATAATCCGAACTTGCTTGTAGTATCAAGATTTTCCTTGAACATCTCATTTGTTTAAATTGCTCACTAATCTTGTTTAATATACTTTTTTTTAGTATTAAGCTAGAGGATGAGTTAAAGCAAGGGGAAAAGTTTGCAAGGAACATAAGTTATGCTTATTCTGTGATGAGTTTTAATGGTGTACATCTTGTATCTCGGTGGTGGTGGATCTAAATAATTAGAAAATGTGTTTTTGTTTTATTTAACAAGTCAATAGGCTAGGGTTAAATTGTTCAAATATTGATATTGTAAACATAATTTTTTATAACTTGGGTATTTCCTAAAATACTCTATTAATTATTTCATGTAGTAATGTTTTTTTGCAATTAAAAAAAAAAATAGATGAAATTTCCTTCGGTAATGTTACGTGTCAACTCTAATATTACAAGTTCAAATAAACTATATCATTACTATCATGTCATCATTTAATTATTACATCAAGTCTTTATTAATAAACATTCAAATTCCACATGATTATTACAAAAGATTTCACGCATTAATATAAAAATAATAAATTTAGACACATTTGATTGTAAGAATTTATAAAGTATAATTAAGTCTTTGAATTAAAAAAAATAATTATATAATCAATGTCTCAAATTTGAGCTATTTTACAATGTAGTGCTTAAAGTTTTATTTATTTTGAATATGTTTTTAAATTTTAAAACATTGGACAATCAATTCAAATTTTAAGTGTTTTTTTTTTTTTGTCAAGTGATGACATTTTATATGATTATATGGATCCTGTATCTTCTTATTTTTATTCCATAAAATAATAAAATGTAATCACCTAAAAAAACTTAACGTATATTTAAAACTTTATCTATATAATTAACAAAAAAAAAAATGATGATGAAAAGGAAAGCCCATCAATATCCACTGTGATCACCACTACCCAAAAGAAAACGAGAATCCGACGGTGCAGGTAGAAGCATCCGCGGAAACACGGAGCCGCTCGCGCCCAAGTATTTGGAATCTAATCTAACCATGCCCCTGCAAGACATTTTACCCAACTATCAAGCTAACTCAACCTCTACCCTAGTTAAAATTAAAACCTCTTTAAGCCCAAACTCCCTTCTTCAATCTTCACCATTATATATACACCCTTCTTCATCCTCTCGCAACCTTAATTTCTCCCTTTTCTTCTCTATTATTCCTCCCCTTCTCGATCTCAAAGACAATCCTTTAATTGCATTCAAAGCAACTAACTAACTTGTGAGGTGTTTGAATTTTTCGCAATTATAATTTTGGTATTGGGTTTATGTACACCTACATGATTAATAACCAAGAACAAGGATGAGTTGCAACGGGTGCAGAGTGCTTCGAAAGGGATGCAGTGAGAACTGTATTTTACGGCCGTGTTTACAGTGGATTGAAAGCCCTGAAGCTCAAGGCCATGCTACTGTTTTCGTTGCCAAGTTTTTTGGCCGTGCTGGTCTTATGTCCTTCATTTCTGCTGTCCCTGAAAACCAACGTCCTTGTTAGTAATCTACCCATTTGTTTTGTTTCTATTCTTATAATTTGTTCCAGGTTTTCTGATACTTTTTTTAAAATTTTTGTCTTCTCGTATGTTTTTTTCAGCTTTGTTTCAATCTTTGTTATTCGAGGCTTGTGGTAGAACGGTGAATCCAGTAAACGGTGCTGCGGGCCTTTTATGGACTGGAAATTGGCACGTCTGCCAAGCTGCAGTGGAAACAGTCCTGCGAGGAGGAACTTTACAGCCGATGCCTGAGTTACTTACTGGCGGCGGAGGATCTCCATCTCCTTCATCAGACGAAGCATCGGAGGTTGAAGTAGCCTGTACGGACATATGGAAGCTACAGGATCCGAATCCAAATCACCATCCTAGATTCTCGATTTCGAGATCTAGACTCTCCCCGAAAAGAAAAAGAACTGAAGAGCCGGTTGCAGTGAAGGTGCAGCATAACGATCTTGATCTTGGGTTAACCCCAAGCTTTTCCCTAAAAGGGTTTCCTTATAAGCAGCAAATCCGTCGACCGGGAACCCCTTCAATGAATTCGGCGGAGTCGGTGACTACAAATACAGCTTGCTTTGATAGTGCTGGATTGGGAGACGAAGGAGGAGAAACAAAGTTATTGAACTTGTTTCTTTAGATTTGTAGAGAGAGGGGGAGGGGGTGGGTGGGTAAGGTCTCTATTCTGTTTAATCTTGTGAATCATAAGTTCACTTGATGGGAGAAGAGAAGATATTATTTGGTGTAATCCCTACTTCTTCCTCTTCTGGGTTAGTTTTGATGAAGGTTCCCTTTTTATTTTCTTTTCCACGGAATTGGATTCCTGAGAGATTTTGTAAATTATCGGCTGAGGATTTTCTCTCTGTGATTCAAGAGAAAAAAATGAATTTGCCGGTGATCTGTTTTCTTTCTTTCTTTTGTGTCTACCAATCAATGACTGTACTGTGACTATGAATAAAACCAATTTAGTATTTTCTTTTTCTTTTCTTGCCTTTTGTGTTTCAGAATGAATCTGAGAGCAAGCATCTGTAAATGCTGAGAATTTTGTAGGTTGAGAAGTAGTTAGACGTAATTTCTTGACCTAAAGCATGATCCACTTGTTATACATGCACGGCAACCAAAGCCCATCATAATTTGATCTTTCTTTAGCAGTAGTCGTCAATCTTTCTCATTTTTCTTTTGAGAATCAACGAGGGTAGCTAGATCACACTAGACCGTAGCCCTTAAAAGATAGGATAACGTGCGGGTAATTGACGACACACTTTCATGGTTTCTGCTGGTCGAATCTGCTGATGTTCAATCGAGTCCTTGTTCTTTAATTGAAGCAACAACAGTGAGAATGGTTTCATTCACTCTGGAAGCCACGCTCTGCGGTCCAGCGAGTTAGCTGAAATCCTGGGCACACCAGAAACAACTTTAATAATGGATAAATAATTACTAATTTGCAGTAATTATTATAACGGACTTAAAATAGAATGGAAGTGGTTGGCTTGATGGCGAAGATTCTTTGTATTTTTTTTTTTTGCTAAAACCTTAGACACTATCCAAATAATTAATTGAATTTTTCTTGAATATATTAAATTATTATGAAATGAACTCTTAAGTTTTTTTAAAAAAGAATTTAATTATTGACGTCGTATTAGCTTACATGAAAATATTATTTGCAGTTGAAAAAGACTCGACATATATAAACATAGGTAATTGTATGTATAGATCATGGGTTTGTGTTCAAACAATGACGTAACCAATACGTGGCAAAGAGGGTAAGATGCATAAAAAAATGCAATGTTTGAGCTAGCGGAGAAGAGAATAGCTTTGGCTGGTAATGGACCTAACAGTGTTTCAGTTTTTTTTCTCAGTAGATATCTTCAACGATTTTTAAAATGTTCGATAAGCAGTTGGGGTCATGACTTGGTGTTCCCTTGTGTGCTGTAGTAGTAATTCTGTGTGCATCTTCCCCGGCGTACAGGTGAAAAATTCATCTTCCCATATTGATATGTTGGATAGTCAATTTTTTTTAATGTGGATTTTTAGACCAGTTGCGTGCGTCTTGATTACTCTTATAAATTTTAAAATTAATGATTATATATATATATATATATTTAATAACTCTAATATATGAGACTCGAACTGATAAATTTTAAAAAAAAATTTAAAATTTAATCAATTGAATTACACATTCCTCCTTATTTATTCTATCGTTAACTAGATCCTTCGTGAACTGGTCCATGCAGTAACATTGAGCCCCGTGTATCTCAACTCCATCAAAACCAGCTTCCATAGCATTCCTTGCGTCAATTCTAAAATCATTGACAACATGAGGAATTTCGTCTATTCTCAGTCGCCTCGGAGTGGCGAACTCTGCAGCATCAACTCCATTAGCTCGAAGTTGAGGGGGTAGTGGCTGCTGGATTGGATTTGGTGTGGCTGGTTGTGGCTGGGGTAATTGAGTGGTCGGTCGACCTGGTAGAGAAGGGGACAAGGGAGGCTGGTTTTTGTTTATGATCAGGGGGTTGCTGTGTGCTTGAATTTGGGGCTAAACAAGATGGACCCTGCTGGAATTTTTTTGATGAAAAGGAATAAAGATTCGTGGCTGTTAGGGTGGCTGTCTTCTGAGTTTCAATGTTTTTTAAAACCTTTTTTAGGCAAAGTTTTTGTCCTATATTTTTTTAAATTTTTTTTGTTTATCTTTCTCCGCAATTGTATGTATAGATCATGGGTTTGTGTTCAAACATTGACCACCTAACAGTGTTCAGTTTTTTTCTCAATAGTTATCCACAAGTGTTTTAAAAATGTTTGACAAGCAGTTGGGGTCACCTGGTGTTCCCTTATGCGCTGTCGTAGTGATTGTGTTTGTAGTTTGGAGGACTTTTTCGGCTTTTACACAGCTAAGCTATATCTCACAATAGAGATTTTCTGAGTGAGAGAGAGGCGGCTTTTGGAGAACGAAAGAGGCGTATAGAAATGGAGAAGGAATCAAGGACTCGCTTGGATAGCGTTTCAAGAATAGTAACTAGTTTTTGTATCTTTCTTCTTTACTCAAAAAGTTTGCCTCATTAGATGAACCTATTAATTTATTCAAAAATATTTGTTTATTTTCTTTTAATGTATTAAATGAATTTGAAAATAAGTTTTTAAAATCAAAATTAAATGCATTTTTCCAATGTATATTGTTCAAGAGCCACATAAAAACTACACTTTAATTCTCAATTTTGAACTTTTTAAAATTTGATCCTTTTGTTAGAGGTGATTTTCACCTTTATTGATGCTGAAAAAATAAAATTAGATCTCAAGAAGTCGTGATTTGATTTTGAAATTTTAGACTAATTAAAATATGTTTTGTTGTAAAAAAAAGTTTTATAATTTTATTAGATGTGTTTTTATGTGAAAAATGATTGAAATTTGAATTATGAGCCCTTAATTTTTTTGATTATCAAAGCTAATTTTGGTGACAGAAAAGGTTGTAGAGAAATAAAAAGTTAAGTGAAAAAAAAAATTCAAGCATATAGACTTTTTTATTTTTTATATTTTATAATTAGATTCTTTTTAAATAAATTTATTAAAATGATGTTTAAATAATTATCAAATTACATCATTTTTTTTAAAATAATATTAGCATTTTTTATGGAAATATTAACAATTGGTTTCTTAAATATTCAATGCACAACATCTATTTTTTATTTTTTTATCATACAAATTTATATACTTTTTCTCAAATTTATTATTCTTATATTCTCTTAATATATTGGTGTCAAAATTATATTTTTTTATTAAAATTTAATTTTAGGATTATGATAAATTTTTATATAAAAATAATATTTTTAATAAAAATAATTTATAAATAAAAGAAAAGAATTCATTAATAAGGGAAAGGGGGTTTGATTAAAGAGATTTCTTTTCTTCCTTATTTAAAATCATTAAAAAAAATTTGTATATTGATTTTAATTGCTTTCAGTTTTTATGTAATAAGAAAAAAAAGCTAAAAATGATATATGATCCTTATTTAAATCGTTAAATTGGATATAGATTTTTTTTAAGCAATAAACAACTTAGCTAAATAAATATATTTATTTATAAAAAATACATTAATTAGAAAAAAGAGCTTTTATATTAAGAAAATATATTTTTTCTATAAAATTTAAATTATTACTTTTTAATGAAAAACTCATTTTTATTTCCATATAAACATGAGATTATAAATCTTTATTCGCATTTATTTTTTAGCTTTTAACTTTAGTTTAGTCGGTGTTAACAATTCTTTTAATACTTTATTGATTTATATAATTTTATATTTATTCTATTAAATGCAACATTAATTTCTCATTTTTGAATTTAAATTTCTCATGGTGATGTAAGAACACCTGTGTATTGTTTATTAGTTTGCTAGTTACGACTTAAAAAAAAATACACCTGTGATGTATTTTCTACGTCTTTTCCTTGGCCAAAAGTGAGCAGGTAGTACGGGCCATGTCAGCTTCGGGTATGGCTGTCCTTCCTTTACTTTCTTTCTCTTTGTCCGAACGGTTTCAGATTTTTTCTTTCTTCCTTTTCTTTTCTTTTTCATTCATCCACTTGAGGCCATTATCTCCTCCTATCTTGGGAAGTGGTGGGATCCACGTCAGCACATAAAAAAACTAAAAATAAAAAAAGAAATATAAAAGAGAGGAATTAGTGTGTATTATGGTGGAGAAAAATTTGGCTTTCTCCAATGCTGCGTCTCGCCGCATTTGGGATTGGACCCCACGGAACCTTCTCCTCCACTTCAATTTTAGGTTCTCCCACTCCCCACTTTACCACCCTTCAACTTGCTGTGGGGCTTTGCTTGTTTCGCCTTGTTAGGCACCAAGTCTCTATAGAACAGTGGCTGAGCACCCAAATATATTTTATAACCAAATTTTAATCACTAACATTGGAAAAAAACACAAAATCCTCTTTGTGATGGTATCAATTTGGAAAATTCACATATATGGAAAAAAAAATTGATCAAAATTTACTTTGTGTTTGAAAATTTAGTAAATTCATAAATTATTTAAATTGTAGGATGACCCATTAAAATCTTGGAAATTAGTAAGAAAAAAAATCAAATTTTATTTTCAAAAAATAAAAACTTATGGAAATCTTTTAGCAACAAAAACTATTTTAAAAATTCCAAAACTATAAGAAATAGAACAATTTTGACAATACTCAATCAATTTTAAAAAAGTTTAAGGATCAATAATTTTTTTTAAAACAGATCTTGGATATTTCTAACCAAAAAAATTGAAAAACAATTAAATGAGAAACATTTAAATTACTTTACCATCAAAGTTCTGAAAATTTTTAAGAAATTTAAAATTTCAAAAATATTATTTTTAACAAAATTCAAAATTTATAAAAAAAATAATTAAAAAATCTTACTAATCCATTATTTTTTTTATTTCTTGAACATTTCAAGTATTCTAGTGGTGGAGAATTTCCATTTTTTATATTATATTTTTATTTCATTTAAGATTTTCAAATGTTTATATTTGTTTAATATAACATTTTCAAAATTTATTTTTGAGAAAATTAATCTTTTTTATCTTAATTATTTTAAATTTTTTTAATTAGTATTAATTTTAATATTTAATTTCAGTTTATTCTATTTGGAATTCGTTATTAAAGCAGCTAATTTATCAAATAGTTTCTCCTGCCATCATTCATTCTATCATGTTAATATGAATTTTACAAACACTAGAATTGCATGTGGGTTTTAATAATACTAGAAGTATTTTTGGCGTAAATCTGGTAAGACTCAACTTTTTTTATATTTTTACCCGCCATCTGGATTGATCCTGATTCTAGGTCATGTGATAAACCCTACCCTAGATCCTATCTACATGCCATCTACAAGTCTCACTCTTGCTCACCATATGTATCCCCCTCCTATTATAAGAAGGGTTTGTCCTCGTATCTTGTCTCGTACGAACCATCCTGAAATCAAATAAACATTCATTCATCATTAATTATCCTTTTCAATTCCACTGAATCTCAGCCAAAGCTCTGATACCAAGTATAACATCCCTAAAATTTCAAACAATATCAAGTCTAATATTATGTCATGGTTTACGAAAAACCAAGGGATTTTTTTTATTATCTCTACCAAAATTTCAACATATTTCTGTTTGAAGACTTGATTTTCCTAGTGTCGACGTCATGTCTCAATCATTGTTCAATCCATTCAAGATCCATTCAACTGGATCATTCTCATAATAGTCATTAACGATGATACTTTATCATATTTTCAATATAAAAAATGAACAACTATACTACTTGCCACGATGGCTAAGAGTTCATGATTACAACTTAATTTATACATTATAATAACATGAAGTTTATATATGCATTACATAATATTTAGGGAGAGATTACCCATAAATATCATATCATTTCATATTTTAAAATTATTCTATATTAGTTACAATTATATATTTTAATAGTCTATGAATTTGTCACTTATATAAATAACCAAAATACATCATATAAATGGGTCTCTATTATAGAATCTAAACCAACACAACGGCATCAAAGTAACTACTTGTGTTGATCTTGAGATGTACCTGAAATACCCACATGAAAAAAATTATGAATACTTCATAATTAATTTCCATCATTTAAACTAAGTAATTTAATTTTGGTACTTTATCGAATAAATGTAATTATCAAATATATTATCATTTTACACATGATTTATACTCCATTTTCATGTTACAATATGCCAACCATCTAGTATTGTCGATTTAAATTCAACAACCATATTAGAGAACCTACCATTTTTCTTTCCTTCTTAGAAGCTATTCATTATGATAATTCCTTCAACGAAATTCCATAGTACACGACACTTCCTTCAATGAAATTCCACACCATACAACCATTCCTTCAACGAAATTCCACATTACCAATTTCTTCAACAGAATTCCACACCATACAACAATTCCTTCAGCGGAATTCCACACCACATGACAATTCCTTCCATCATAATACCAAATCAATTATGACATTCCCTTAAGAAACCTTAGTTCATCATTTAATCAAAACCTTTTCTTCTTACATATGTTCAATGGTATTACCATGTACTCTTACATTTAAGGAATTCATAAATTGAATTAAAATGCGCAAAATAAAAAGTCAAGGAGTAGGGCTCTTACCTGCTACTTTTTGGCGCACAATAGTCCCTACTGCATACACAACTCCTATGGCCTCGCCTGTCATTACCAATCACATTTTTTAGATTCAATTCAAGTCATCTTATTTCAAGCAATTTAATTCTCAGTTTTTCATTAATCCAAATGTTATCCATTTATCTAAAATGTCACTTAACATAAATCAAGCATAATAAAATAGTTCATCATTCAATTTATATTCAATTTTATACAATTTCATACAATTTACAATTTCTTCCTTTTAGGCCCAACCATTTAATTACTCAATATTCTATCATTTCATTAATTCAACTCAATAAAATCATGATCCTACACTCATTTATAACACAATTAATAGTCAGTATCATAAATGCATAATTTTCCTTTTTTGTTCTCTTTATGGCTAGCCCTATAGTCCCTCCTTACCCATCAATTTTCTTCATTATTCTTCCATGATTTCACTCCCATAACTACTTACAAAAGTCTTAGAAACTTAATTTCTAAGAAATTTACTTTTCCCCCAAATTGCATCTTAAGAACCCTAATTTAATTTCATTAAGATTTTCTCAAAATCAACTAACTCTTGTTCAAATTGACATAAAGGGATTCCAAACATCTTACTTGGTTACAAAATATATTTTGAAAATCAACCAGTTAAAATTTTTCAAGGCTTATCTTTCTTCTTTTTCTTTCTTCATTTTTTCTCTCTAATTCAATCTTCCCTCTCTTTGATCTTTCTAATTTTCTAGTATAGATGTGCTTCTTTCTCTTAAAACTCTCTCTTTTCACTCTTAAACCTTACTCTCCAGCCCTTCAAGGTGAAAGGAAGGATGAAGAAACAAAATGTTCTTTTCTTTTTTGTTGCACCATCAGGTTATAACAGAGACAATAGCCAAAACAGTCTGATCATTTTCTTAAATTGGTTTAGCTATTTCTTTAAATTGCTATACCGTTTATGCTTCTATTAAAATGTACATATTCAATCATAAACTTTTCTTTTTCTTAACTCTTATTTCCCTATTTATTTTATTCATTTTCTTGTTTTATTTTTTTACACCATAATTTTTATTATATTATTCTTAATTTTATCTCGGGTTTTACAGTCTTTGTCCAAACAAACATTTAAGTAACATTTCAATCACCTTAGTTATTGTCCACCCGGTTAATCAAGTATCATATCAACTACCTTAGTCACCTTCCATCCAATTGACTAAGTATCAATTCCATAACCTTAGTCCCATCAACACGTACGACTAAGTATCAATTTCATAACCTTAATCTCGTCAACACGGTCGACTAAGTATCAATTAACTTACAAGTTTTTGATATTGCAGCTAATTAATAAATTTATTAGTTTTACGATCCACCATTAAGGTCGATTATAATTGATATATTAACTATCATCATTATGAGCGTTATATATATGCAATCAATTTTAATTTGCATATGGATGTTTATTGTTGTGGTTGATCACAAATCATATATATACACGCTGGTTTCCAACCCCGTAAGCATATTCACATAAAAATACCTTTTCTATCCGTAGGCAACATTCACATAATAATAATATTTCTCTTGCTAGTCGACAATATTCACATAACAATATTTCTCATACCTATAGGCAATATTATCTCATGATACACAGTTGAACATAATACATATAATTTCTATTGTATTCTAGAATTACAAAAAAAATTAAACCATTAAAGAAGCAAGTGGGTGACTTTTACCTGAAACTCTTAGTGCACATCTCTTACCACAACATGTTCTTTTTTGGTTGTGTTTTCTACACACCCTAATTGTAAACCCCAGGGAAAAATAAAGGTTGCATAGATTGCATACTAACTACATGAGAAATAAAAGTGAAGAAATTCATGCATATGGTTAAATAAAAACGGGAATTTAGAAATTTTGGATATAAGTTTATGGATGAAATATTTCGAGACAATATAAATCAATCCGAAAATGTTGAGGGTTGGATTAAATTAAGGAAAATAAACTAGACTAAAAAGAAGTGGGGACAAAACGAATACATTTAAAGAAAATGGGGTCTAAATGCAAATAAGAGTAATTATAGAGCATAAATACTACTTTTCTTACCAAAAACAGATTTGCAACTATCGTGAAGAAAGAAGAGAGGAAGTTTGGTATCTATTTTTACAGATCTAGAGAGAAACACCAAATTACAAGAACCCGTCCAAGATTAAGGGTTATAGGTAAAAATAAACACTGGTAGGCAAGGGATTAACAAGGAAAAAATTGAACGAGAAGAGGGGAGGGGAGGGTCGGCTGTCATTAGAAAGAAAAGGAGGGATCGAGACCTTGATTCGTATCGGGTAAGATATTCTAAACATGGTCTTATGAGTTATTTTAAAGTCGATTATGAATTGATGTCTGGATGTTAAATTATAGATTTGAGTTCTATAACTCCAGATATAGTTAAACTTCTAAGAAGAGGTCAAACAGTAACAGTTCAAAAACGGACAGTAACAGTTGGATAGTAACAGTCCAAGTGTTTGTTGATGAACGATTTTAACTATCTTAGAGGCAGAATTGAGTTCTCCTCAAAACATAGAACTTGTAGCCTCATGTCTTATCTTTCCAACAACACAAACTTAGCTTGAATCGGAGTTCTACAACTTCAGATATAGTTAAAAATCTAAGGAGAGGTCAGACAGTAACAGTTCAAAAACGGACAGTAACAGTTGGACAGTAACAGTCTAAGTATTTGTTAATGAGCGATTTTGACTATCTTAGAGGCAGAAATGGGTTCTCCTCAAAACATAGAACTTGTAGCCTCATGTCTTATCTTTCCAACGACATAAATTTCGCTTGAATTGGAGTTCTACAACTCCAGTTATAGTTAAAAATATAAGGAGAGGTCAGACAGTAACAGTTCAAAAATGGACAGTAACAGTCCAAGTGTTTGTTGATGAATGATTTTGACTATCTTAGAGGCAGAACTGGGTTCTCCTCAAAACATAGAACTTGTTGCCTCGTGTCTTATCTTTCCAACGACACAAATTTTGCTTGAATCGGAGTTCTACAACTCCATATATAGTTAAAAATATGAGGAGAGGTCAGACAGTAACAGTTCAAAAACGGACAGTAACATTTGGACAGTAACAGTCCAAGTGTTTGTTGATGAGCGATTTTGACTATCTTAGAGGAAGAACTGGGTTCTCCCAAAAACATAGAACTTGTAGCCTCATATCTTATCTTTCCAACGACATAAATTTTGCTTGAATCGGAGTTCTACAACTCCAGATATCGTTACAAATCTGAGGAGAGGTTAGACAGTAACAGTTCAAAAACGGACAGTAACAGTTGGACAATAACAGTCCAAGTGTTTGTTGATGAGCGATTTTGACTATCTTAGAGGCAGAACTGGGTTCTTCCCAAAACATAGAACTTGTAGCCTCATGTCTTATCTTTCCAACGACACAAATTTCGCTTGAATCGGAGTTCTTGTTGATGAACGATTTTAACTATCTTAGAGGCAGAATTGAGTTCTCCTCAAAACATAGAACTTGTAGCCTCATGTCTTATCTTTCCAACAACACAAATTTCGCTTGAATCGGAGTTCTACAACTCCAGATATAGTTAAAAATCTAAGGAGAGGTCAGACAGTAACAGTTCAAAAACGGACAGTAACAGTTGGACAGTAACAGTCAAAGTATTTGTTGATGGGCGATTTTGACTATCTTAGAGGCAGAAATGAGTTCTCCTCAAAACATAGAACTTGTAGCCTCATGTCTTATCTTTCCAACGACACAAATTTCGCTTGAATCAGAGTTCTATAACTCCAGATATAGTTAAAAATATGAGGAGAGGTCAGACAGTAACAGTTCAAAAACGAGGCAGTAACAGTTGGACATTGATAGTCCAAATATAAAGAAATGAATGATAACTAGGATTGGACAAAGAACGACAATAATAATGAGGGAAATGAGAAAAACATAAAGTACTAAGAAATGACTGAAAGAAAGACTTATTGGTTGTTGATATGGTTATTTTAAAACATATCCTTGAGTGAGGAAACTTTATGAGATAAACCTATGATTTGTAGGAGGGACCACAGGCGTGGTGCAACAACAGCAGCAGGGGACCACGAGTAGAGCTTCTATTGCAGGTAGGTGATCTGCACCTATACTTTCTAGTTCAATGCTATGATTTAATAAGTTATTGATGTGAGATGTGAATTACCGAATGTTGGATATTAGGAGAAAGGAGGAAAGTTTGCGTAATGATGCCGATATTTGGATAATATTCTTGATGTATATGTATTCAAGGTGAACGGTTGTCCTATGAATTGCCAAGTGATGAAAGTATAGTTGATAAATAAAATATGAGAAGTGTGATATGGGGCGTGAACTAGCATACATTTAGGGTATGTTAGGATCCCGGGTAAGGGGATCACCATGTATTTGACTAACATACATTTAGTGTATGTTAGGATCCCGGATAAAGGGATCAAGGTGTATTAACTGGCATACATTTAGTGTATGTTAGGATCCCGGGTAAGGGGATCACCTTGCATCGACTCCTACATGATGATGATGATAACAGTGAAATGGGTATCGATAATGTGTTAAGAGGAAATAATCATGAGTGGTTTTATGAGATCTTGAATGGAGGTTGATAATAGAAGAGGAAATGGTTTGTAGTAGTTGAAGGAGAAAAAGTCTCCAATAAGAACCAAAAGGGAGAAGTGAATAAAATATGAATGTATGTTGCCTTTTTAAATTGCCGGATATTTGTATTGCTATATTATTGTGATATTCATATTTCAATAATATGTATTTTATTTTCAGGACCATCGCATGCACGACAGGAGTAGATTCTAGCTTAGGTTCGTTTCTTTTGTAATTTAGGTTCTAGGGAGTATACCCTTGTATTTGGTAATATTACAACCTTTATTTAACTCAATTTGTATAATTGATGTTTAAACTTGAATAAATGAATTTAATTCGGTAGTTTGTATAACTATGTTCCATTAAGCATGTTTATATCTTTAACCATCCATAATGATAATTGTTGTACAATGTATATCATCAACATTATGGTTGATATGAATGGTGATGTTTGTGGGATTGAGACCCAGGATGATTGGGCTGAATTGAGTTGGAGATGCGGTATATTAGAAGTGTAAATATGTAGTATGTCGATAACTTGGGACCTCTCGGTATAGGGGATACTCCGTTGAAATTTCAATAGACTTTAATGCAAATACCATGAATATATATATATATATATATATATATATATATATATATAAAAAATTAGTCACTCTGTTTATCAGCTAACATGAGATCGTTGCTTTATCCCGGATATGAGAATGTTACACTAATGGTATAAATCCAATACCTTGTTTGATCATCACATGCTCATAATTAATCTATTTATAAATGTTAACACAACCAATAAAAAATTCAACCATAAAAATTTATATTTATTTCATCATTCCAATTAATATCCAACCATATTTCAAACATCAATTAAAATTACAATCCCTAAGTCAATATTCATTCCATCAAGTTAACTTCTCACTTAAAACTTTTATATTTTCGAATTGCGATTTAAGGTTTAATACATCACAACCTAATAATTAATATTTACCATATCAGTTTAGGGTTTTAACATAGGATTTTACATTTTTCCACAATTTCTATCCAATGCTCAAACACACATATTCCTTTATATCATCTTATGTCCTTACTATAACACTTAATATCTTAACGTTTTGTTATTTATTTTTGTAAGTCATCTTAATGTCCACATGACTTAGTTTTTTGTCAACGAACTTCAATGTCCAAATAACTTATTTTTCATTAACGAATATCAATATCTAAATGACATAATTTTTCCTTAACAAATTAAAATAATTTTTCATCTCCCACCATTTTCTCATATGGTCAGCCCTATACCACTAACAATTAATAGTTTCCATCCAAATTTCTTCTTCTATTTATTGTTATCATAACCATTGTCATGCAAATAAACTAAAAATGCATAAAAACAATCACTTCTCTAAATTTTTTACATGAGCCCTAGACATGCATATTGGGGATTTTCATCCTCCCATCCATAACACAAGAAAAACAAGACAATACAACATACAAATCAACTTGTCCATGAATTTTGAACTCAATTTGTGAGTTACTTTGTAAATTTTCCCTCAAGTCTTTTTTTTCCCTTAATTAGTTCTTGTTTTTCTCTCTAGGTTCTAATCCCCCATTGCTCTTCCCATCTTACTCCTTTTTAGTGTAGATTCCTCTACAAAACTTCACTTTTTGTGTTTCTAACACAAACTCTCATCTATGTTTAGGTAGAAGAAGAAGGAAGAAGAAGCATGAAAAAAGTTTTGAGCCCCCCTTCTTTCTCTCTTTTCCATCTATTGTACATTCAGCTGTACCATAAAGAGAAGGGGGTTGTTTGCATTTATTTACAAAAATATCACTACTTAGTCCATGTGTCATTTTCTGTATTTTTGTTTGACCATTATTATCTTTATAAGGCCTTATCGAACTCTTATTGACCTAAAGTCTTAACATAAGATAGAAAAATATGTTGGAGACTTTTCATAAAATGTTAGCTTGATCCAATGGTCGGATTGAGAAATATGCTCAATATTATAAAACTAGACAATCGAATTTTTGTGTACTATTTTATTTACTCAAATCATCAAGATTTTCAAACTAATTAATTGAGGACTTTCTTCCCTATTCATAATAAAAAAATTTCCTTCTAGTTTTTCTCCTCTTTCAGTTAAAAACTACGCGATTGTACATGAAACTTATATCGGTAGATAACATTATTTGCTTGTAAAGTCATACATTAATTTATTTGGAATTCCCTTCTATCTTTTCTCTAAATACTTTCACTCCAAATTTTAAAAAAATTTTCCTTTAAAATAATTATCTTACCCGATCGAGAAGTTTACATGATTTATCACTAATTAATATTTCACGTATCAATTTTATTACTTTATTTCATCTAAAATTTAAGTTAAATTACTAAAACAATTATCCCCAACTATAAAAATTTTCCTTTTTAATTATCATTTCTCAATTGAAATTTACCATTTCTAGCACTAATTTATTAGTTTTAGACTAGGGGTTTATATTCTCTCCCCTTTATAAAATTTCATTCTCCAAATTTAGATTTGTACTTAAGTATGAAAGCAACACTAAACACTCTTTTTCATATTTCTTTCTCAATATTGAAATTTTCCCTTATATTCTTACTAGGGAGAAACATTTATTTCACAATTTCTTCTTACCTAAATAGATAAGCATGGATTTAATCCTTAATTCTCTATTCTCGCTACAACTATCCAATCATATAATAACTCTAATTTCACCCTGATCTTAATATATTACTCTCACATACCATCTATTTTCAGGAAAATTAAACCATTAACCCAAATATTTCATTTCCTCCATCTTCCAAATATAATTGTTTTGGCCATAGAAGTAAAAATTCACGGCAACCCATTCTCAACCTTTCAAATCAATTTCAACACATTTTTATAAAATTCTTACTCTAGCTTTCATCAAGTCATTTTAGTTGCCAATCCATCATTAAGTCACTTTGGTCCATATACTATATATAATCATTAATTAAATCATTTTATTAATACCTTAACCTCTAATTAACTCGTCTCTTCCAAGTATTTTCAACACCATGTATACAATTTGCATTTAACCATTATATTCTTTACTTATAGATTTTGCATTCTCAACTTTCTAAGACATATCAACAATGGTTCAACCATCATAATTCAACTTGTCTTCATTCATTCATTTTATATAACATTTAGTATGCATTTGATTTTTAAACTATCCTTAACCCTCACATCATCGATCAATTTAAAATGAAAATTACACATTAATTTCATCATCACATCACATAATTTATATAAATTCCAGCACATAATTTCAACTCTAATTTCACATGCTCAATATTCCAAAACACATCCATAAGGGTTCCATATATCGTACATCAATCTTACAATGATCCTACTCAAAATTACATATTCAATTCATTTATTCATATATACTTAGCCCTGCAATACACACTCACAATGATTCGATACATCATAGTTCAATCCTAAAAAGGATTATACACAAAAATATACATTCAAATCATCTTTATTTCCTTCAACCTATTATATGTATTATACCACATACTTCTATAATATTTTTATTTGTTTAATGAATAGGAATCACTTACTCTCTTAATCTCTTTTTCAAGATAGTACTTCGTTGATAATTTCTTAACATTTACTATTTAAAAATATGTAAATGTGTATTTCACCTGTAGCCTATACCATCTCATAACATATATTATCCACTCATCATACTTTATATACATGTTTATAAGTTAACCATTTATTCTTTCAAAGTGAATTCCACGTCAAAGAAGATAATCATGAGCCTGATATCTAATTTCCTGATTCTAAGTTAGATGCTTCAGGAGGTAGAATAATAGTTTATTACACCATCAATTCGAAACCCTTACCCCCATAACTATAATACAAACATCAACCTTTTATTATCAATTGTATTTTGTATCATAATATAAATCATTGTATTCTAAGATACAACACCTTTTATACTACCATTTGATCAAAAACCTTCTATGTAGGGCCCTAAGCTACCAACTTGGCATATATATGTT